>NC_140584.1:1168297113-1169584590 GCF_964204655.1 Triturus cristatus | reverse complement strand
GTCAGCGAGCTCCTGAACAGCATCAACACGTTTCTCCAGACCATCAACCCGCTGCTCAGTGTGAGACCAGTTATCCTCTAAGCTCAGCAAACGGGTGTTGGTTTCCTCCATATAGGGTTTGAGGGCACGGATCTCCTCAAGAAGAAGTTCCATTGAAAGAGGTGTAGATGAGTTAGTTGGAGATGGAGGATTCGCTTTCCCTCTTTTCCTAGGAGTGAAGGGAGCTGAAGATGGAATTTTAGATCCCTGTTTGGCGCCCAAACGAGTCGTAGAAGAAGAGGCGTTTTTTGTGGCCATAGAGTCACTGAGAGCTTCATCTGTAGTTTCTGGTAAAATAGTAAAAGGGTTGAAGTCCTCTAAAGAGGTACCAGCAGGTTGCGGCACCTCTTTACGACTGGTCCGAGATGACGCCATACTCGTTAGACGCAGAGATGTTGGCAACGGCCTCAAAGGAGTCAGACCCGGAGGGTATTGTAACACAAAGCAAGCTTGCAGAAGTGTGAAGTCTTGACAGAACAGTTTTTAACCCACAAAACCAGAATCAGACGTGGAGCCAGATAACTTGAAGTAAATAACTAGCACAGCTGCAATGATCAAATACGAAGACCCAAGCGCATCATAACACAGGAAATCAGTGAGGTCATAGAAAAATTCTGATTAGGTAGTCATTTCAGGCGAAAATACGCAACTTCTGAGGTAAAATAGTAGGGAATGTGAAAAACGCCTGAAAAATGAAAACAAAATGGCGGCCGTGAGCGCATTTCAGTCGTTTTGAGGAGAAAAAGTTGTTAGAAGCTCACCAAATGGTGGGAAAGATATTGTGTTGCATCAGGATACACTTCCGACGTTGATAAAAGCACTTTCCGCGCTCCGAAAAGGAGCGAAAATATCCTGGAGAGGGTGAACTGTGTCACGGCACTGCGGAGCTCCCGAAATCGGCGGCCATCACCGAAGACGCCGAAGCCACGCCCCCGTATTAATGCACTTTTAACTTTGTCATCCTCACAGGTTGATGCTCACCAGAAGTAGGAGATATGGCTGACCATCGCCCGGGCAGTTCATTTGGTGGGGGTCGACAAGCGCCGGATCCGCAACTGCCAGAAGAGGTGGCAGGACCTTCGGGCTGGACCCGGAGGATCGCAAGAGTCCAGCTGAAGCTGTCACCTCCTCGCAGGAGGGGCGGACACCGAACCCTGACCCCCCACATGCTCCGGATACTGGCGGTGGTCTTCCCGGACCTGGATATGCAGCTGAAGGCCAGACAGCAGCAAGGAGGGGGTAAGTCCATGCCTAATCTGTGTACTATGTCTGACATGCTAATTGCAGTATTTTTGCCTGGTCACACTTCCACATTACGTAGGTCTTGTAGTCCAATACTCAGGTCCCTCAACTGTGTGATGCACCCTCCTCATCTGTTCCACAGGTGTGGCCCCTACAGTCTGTTGCTTGTGTCACTAGGGCACTGTGTCCCTGCAGTCAGATATGCTTCAGCTTCCGGACAGCATCTGTTCCCGTCACTCTGTTGTGTGTTTCATGGGTGGGTCAATTGTTGACCCAATGCCTGGGATCTGACATGTGATCTGTGTGTGCCCTTCATATATGTTCCAATTGCTGGTCTGACTCGCCACATGTGGCTGGGGTATTTCAAACAAAATCATGCAGCAGGGAACTCCAATGTGTGGGCCTCAGGAGTATGTATATAAAGTATGTCACACTTGCTTAGCCACCTGACTACTGTCCAGGGCCAAACACTGTTTCACGTAGACCTGGGCAGTCATGCCTACTCAAGGGCATCTACAAATACTCTGTTATCCTACTCCTGTGTATCAACTTACAGGTTGTGCTTAGTGACATGTGCCTTCAGGTGTCTGCCACTGTGTCATTATGGTGTGGCTTCCTGTTACGTACAACTGGGGTGTCCATGATTTTGAGGGTCAGCAGGACATCTGAGATGTGACTGTGAGAGACAAGACCTGTGTGACATATAGGTGTGTGATCATCTGACAGCGCACAATGGTGTATGCAACTGTGTACTTCAGGCAGCTGGGTTACATGCACAGCAGACTGTGATGTGCTAATGTACAGGGAGTTGTGTTCGCAGAGACTCATATGTCTGATTTGCATGATGTGGGGTCTTCTGGGTCCTGGATATGTTGTTTGCAGGGGATGGGCAAGTGCACTTGTCATCTGCAGAGTTTGCTTTACCCCTGAGCTATGATTGCATACTGTTGTTGTCTGGATGCCCTGCCCCTGTGACAGGAGACAGTGTTGACTGACTTTCCAGGCATGCTAGTGCCATGGCATTTAACTTGCTATGAGTTATCCTGCATTGTGTTCAAGTGTGCACCATGCACCCCAGTGTGGCATTGACTATCAGGACATGAGAAAATCATAGTGTGTGTTGCTGGCATGCTTCACAAGCATTTGAAATGAGTCTCTGCCCATCCCTTCATCCGGACACCTGTACTGAGTCAGTGGCAAGAGATGTGCTGTGTGTATAGTGACATACTCCTACATGTTCACTTGAATGTCCAACAAATGTGTGGGTGGTGCATGTCGGCACATTGGGGTATTAGCATCCGACATGCAACAGACATATGGGTGCAAGTCAAGGAGGGATATGTGTGCCATGGTTTAAGTTGAGAATGACAATTGGCTTATTCTAAACAGTGTTGGCACTTTGAGCAGTGTTCATCTGATGATGCCAAGCCTTGCCCTGTGATGTGATGTACTCACTGTGGTGTGTGCAGTCAGTGCAGGTGACTGATGTTGTTCTCTTTCTTCCTATTTCTATCCAGATACATCCACGGCCACAGGAGGGGACAGCTCCACGGAGGAGGCACAGAGCCTGACAGGGACAGGAAAGGAGTCGGGGTGACCCAGTGGCACGAAGGGCGAATAGAGCCACACCGAGGAATCGTCAGCACCATCCACCCCAGCTGAGAGCCACAGCAGCTCAGAGGATGACTTCTTTGTGGAGGCGGGTGTCAGCAGCCACCAAACGCCAGCTAGTGAGACTGTCCCCGCCACCGCCACCACCACCACCATCACCACCCTCCCATCGGCTCCCATCCCAGAGGTCCGCGGAGGCTCCCGTGTTCGGGAGCATGTCTCCTTTGTGCCAGGCACCGCACCCCCTGCACCTGTGTCCACTGCTGCCCTGAGTGAGGAGTCGGTGGACTTACTCTGTCTGCCCTACAGAGGACCAATCAGTCCATGGCCTCCTCCATGATGGCAGCAGTGTCCCTCCTCCAACAGTCCTGCACCCCTCCTACCCTTGCACCACCCACGATTCCTAGCACCCTACCTGTACCAAGCACACACACACACCTGCACATTCTCACAAAGCCACAGACACGGGCAGCACACAAACACCCAAACCAAGGGCTAGACGTGCACACAAGCAAGCGCAGGGGACTGATACCACACTCACAGGGGCTGGTTTGCAGACACACACACAGTCATCCACAACCACTCCGCAGTCCTCCGAAACCTCTCCCTCCCAGCCCCCTTCCCTTGCCTCACCTGCAACCCCATCTCCACAGAAGCTCTTGCTCTGTGACCTTGGCCTCTTCCCCACCGACCCAGCAGATCCATCTTACAAGGGGAAGAGCAAGTCCCCACACACAGAGGGGAGTGCCCCTCACACCCAGACACCCTCCTCCAGGCGCAGTGAGACTGAGGCCCCCACCCGCAAATCCCCACGGAGCCAGAAGAGCAAGACCTCACCGCCGCCACGCAACTCCAAGGCAAAGTCTCCGTCCTCCATCCCCCAGGCCACCACTCCAGAGGTTCCCCCACCACACCCTGCCCCGGGTTCCCCCACCCACAGATACACCATTCCCAAAATGCTGAGGCCTTCCCCCCCCTTACCACTTGCTCCTCCACACCCGGTCAGACGGTTAGTGCCACTGATGTGGGGACCGTGTCCCCCCCCCTTCTGTCCTGCCGACCTCACCTGCACCCCATTCCGCTAACATGGATTTAGGCACTGCAGTGGAGTCCACGACCACCCCGTCTGACTTGGGCACTGCAGTGGGGACCCAATCCACTCCATCTGACCTGCCCACTGAAGTTTTGCCGGCACCCACCCTATCTGATTTGTGCCCCACAGTTGTGATTGCACCAACCACTTCAGTCAGTTCCACTGCAGTTGCAAGTGACTCTCCTGCATCCACCACCCCTTCACTGCCTCCTTCTGCTGCGCCCTGATACTGTCCCTGCGGTGCCTGGCCTGCCCCCATGTATGCCCCTCCGAGGGGATGTCCCCTGTCCTTACCAGTGCAGCCAAGCAATGTGTGACAGTTGTCACTCAAGTTCACTCCTTGTCATTTGATAATGGACTGGCCATTGGCCTTTTGTTTGAACGGACATTTACATTTTCATATGCTGAATAAAGCTTATTTCTTTATCCTTGTGAACTTGGTTTAGCTGTACATTAGGTTGATGATGTTTAGCATGCCCTTGCACCTGTAACGCTTGGTTTCCAATGTTGAATACTGAGGTGTTGATGTGAGGTACTCCATGTGGTCCATGAGATATATATCCTAGTCTGGTCGGGATCCATGTCATCCTTTGCAGCTAACTGGGTGTGTCATGATCAACAATTTGTGGACATCTCTGTGGACATTTCACTTGCATGGTCACATCTGTTGTTTGCACCCATGCACATATGATGTGCTTCCCATTGTCCAATTTGTCTATTTCCCTGACTTTGGGTGCATCTCCACTGGATCTACAGGTGTGGGCATCATTGGTATAGGAGCAACTGGGTCCTCTGTGTAACTTGCTGTACATATTTGTTGAGTATGTGCAGATGACTTAGGGGAGACTCACGTACCCAGGCTGTTGTGACCAGAGCCTTCATTGTGTGGTAACTGATGGCTGACTGACCAAGTGTTCTGCTGACATGAGTGAGACGTGCTGTGACTAAGTTTGGCACAGCTGGGCTTCCACAGGAGTTGGGTCCCCTCAGGCTATGTCACGGATGTGTTGTTCCGTGACATAGCCTGGTCCCATGGTGTGTGTTGTGTGACCATGTGTGTGTGTCCACATCCCTTTTCATTCACAGGCAGTGTTCCCATGATATGTTCCTGTTGTTTATGCTTGCTGAGTGGTACTGTGTTCATCCCACTACTTTGCCATGGGCTACCAGATGTGTGGGTGCATGACACACTACTGTTAATTGGTGTTTCATCATTGGGATTTTTCAGTTCTGAGTTGTGGTGATGTTGTCAGACGCAGATGGGACACAGTCAGGGGTCCCCCAGGCACTTGTTAGTTCGCAATATCATGTAGTTGTCCCTAGGTGATACCTTTCAGTGATTGAGACATGTGTGTGTGTGTGTGACTGCTCCCGCTTGTCTGGTTCAGGGCTGCAATGTTAGCAGGTGTCAGCATGTGTGCCTTGTGGTTCTCCTTGGCTTCTGCATTGTCCTGGGACTGTGGGAGGTATTCTGAAGGTTACGTGAGATTTGACATCATGGCCAGGTACCGCATACTGTACAGTATGTCTGTCATTCACCAGGGTTGTGAACTGTCCTTGTGTGATGAGTCTGTGCACCTTAGTTCCTCCCAACATTCCTGTGTTTGTCATGGGTGCGTGTGCAATGTCACCTGTCCATGTGAGCTTCACAGATGCACATTGGTGCAGTTCAGGGTGTGTGGTGTTGAGGGTGGACTGATGTAAATTTTGCATGGATGGGCCCCTATCTCCCATTTGTCCATGGATGACGGGCCATGCTGAGTGATTTGTGTTTGTGTAGATGTGATGTACGTTTGTGGCAGAGGACACATGTCTGATTTTCACAGTTTGTAAGACATCTACCTTTGTCATCACAGTGGAGGTGTCATGCATACTTGTGTCACCCCAATGACTGGTCCCTGGGGGTGGTGCTGTTGTGTGTCAGTCTCTTGCTGTGTTTTAGTTTGTGTTCCTTCCAGCTTGTGTCCCATGTGTCTGTTGTGCTCCCTCTCATCTCACAATGCCTGATTGCCCACTAAGGGTGTCACAATGATGGTTTACTTTTGTATGGCACTGTGTCCACATCTGTGTCACTGTGGTCCAGCCCCCCTCATGTGTTGTGTAGTTGCCTGGGGATACTGAGACACACACACACACGTTGTGTCAGATGTGCAGTGTGAGGTTGCCTGTGTGTGTATCGTACTGACGACTCTGAGGATCATTTGCCCTCCACAAATCTGTCAGTCCCAGCGCTGTTGTAAATTCCTCCAAAGGGCTCTCTGCCTCCAGGGCCGATCACCTTGGACAGTCTGTCTATCGCTGGGTCCATGACTGAGTTCATGTCACCCCCCAGAATCAGTGTTCCGACGGGCATTCCGAGTATAATATCTCCCCCCATGCTGCAGTTTTAATACTTCCAGGGTTGTGAGACAACAGGAAGTTAACATCCAACCTTTGAACTGTCCTTAGTTGACCCTCATTGACGAAGTGCAGTAAGGTTAAGACTACAGTAGGCACTGTTCCTTCATCGTCTACCACACTGGGTTCTTTGAGGTGAGAGGTGGGTGAGCCCTTGAAAGACCAAGCCTGGCTACAGCCAGATGCCTGGCTGTGGCTCGGCTTGCGGTCTCCTTGAACCCGCGAGCCCAACACGAGCTGAGCCCGACCCCTCCCTCTTAGTAATACGCTGTCAGAGGTTGTGTCCCAACCTGGACGCATTGTTTATTGGCATCTCTGACCAATAGACAATACCTTGGTGTTTCTTAGAGTTTTAACACAGTGTTGGTTACAAAGGCTTTGAAAACCATCCCTGTTACAACTGTCAAAGAACACCAACAACAACACGTTGTCTATTGGTCAGAGACGCACTGTTCTTCACCAATAGAAGTGCCTGTGGGTTGGTGTTGCCTAAAGTTTCAGCACAGTGTAGATTGTCACAGGCTGTGACACTTTGCCTATTGGGAAGGTGGAGTGCACCTCCCACTGCTTGAGGGGTAAACAGACACCTCTGCACCTCTAATGAATACAAATGTGCAGTTACTGAGGTGGCAATTTTTTTTAGGCTTGTTAATGGAGGGCACCCATGTTATGTTTTGTTTTAGTCATCTAGTGCCTATAAATGGAGTATTTTACACATCTTTTGTTCCCCTGCCTGATCTCAGCGCATGCAAGGAGCTGTAAGAGGGGTTCATTTTGAAAGTTGAACCTGGTGCCCACTACACTATGTCGTCATGAAACCCACCCGCTAGGGAAGCGCCAGGCACAGGAGGGGGAAAAGGCCTGGCACCCAAGGGGTTAACAGCAGCCAATCAAAAAACAGTAAAACATTTAAACACTACAAGTCCCAAGATGCTTTGAACCACGCCTCCATAATCCACCAATTGGAATAGTCCAATGTCTACAAAATAGCGAGGCACCATTTTACTGCCTCTCTCTTTGCTGCTCCGCAGTCAAGATAAGTGCCTCGTTATTTTATGTTCTTTGGATTGCATGATATGCTTTTGATTACGGATTAATGTTTATGCTTACATGATTGTCGTCATGATCTCTTATCCCTTTGCACATTGCCCGATTTTAATTGCTGTGTCCGTATGCTTTAACTTTGGTTTTTGCTCAATACTATGCCGTGTATTGATCCCACATCCCCCCGCGGCCTTTTTCTCCCAAGCTACAGCGCGTGTTGCGCCTCCTTTACCCCCTTGTCCTCTCATCTCAACTTTGCCTGCAGCCATTGTCCGAGCGGCTGGGCTGTGGTGGGCGCGTGCTGCGCTCTTCCCCTCAGGGAGTGGCCCCTCTCAGGAGCGAGGTCGCGTAAGCTGCCCAATTGGGCTGCATATGCGTAACCTCGGGAGCCTGCACGCGCTAGTGCAGGTAGCAGTCTCCCGTCTTTGAGCTGGTGACGCCTGACCCGGGCTCGAAGAACAGGGTTCCTGAGCAGATTCCAGTGCCGGTGCCGGTACCGGGACAATTTACATATTTTCAAAATCGGACAGCATTTTTCCTCCTACACATGACTGAAAATTTGAATTTGATATAAATAGTTTTTGGAACCTCGAGCTGTTTGTTAGGATGTTATGGCCCCACCCCACTTAAGTCCTGAGGAAGCAGTCTAAGGTACCTGAGCATCTCTGGTGTAGCTCCTTTTTGCGCCTACCTTACGCCCTATATCTAAGCTGTACAGGGCTGTAATTAACTGGCTTCCCCCTGGGGATTTGAGCTAGGAAGAACCCTCTTCCATACATCATGTCTGATTATGAGGTATATGAGAAGGACCTGGCTGTTTATGGTCCACAGCATGATGAGGATTTTTATTATGACGAAAATATGGAAACCCTGATTGACTAAACCCGTGACAAGAAACTTGACAAAGCCTTGTCTTCTGCCCTCTTACCCATCTCGCAACGCCTTGATAAACTAGTAGGTAGCGACCTCTCCCCGACATGGATACTGCTGAGACATCTGAGCAACTTACCAGGCTCTACTCTAACGCCCACTAAATCCCTAAACACACACTAGAAATATAGAGCTTACTCGACATAGAAAAGCCAGACATTTGTTTCATTACTGAAACCTGGCTCCATGAGTTTGCCCTCCCTGATGTGGCAACCGCGTTCCCTCCTGATTACCATCAAACCAGACTAGACAGAAACGTCAAGAGAGGAGGCGGTATAGCAATATCAGCCAGGGCTGGACTGGAGATTACCATACTGGAGACCATTACCTTGAATGGTCCGAACTGTGTATCTTTAGAATTGAAAGACAATCCAAGGGAACCTATATAGGTACTTTAGTGTACAGACCTCCTGGCCCGAAAACCAACTTTATAAACCATCTTATTGAGACAATTGCACCACATGTACTAGCAGATGACAACTTTCTCCTCATTGGGGATTTTAATTATCACGCAGAACTTTCTTTAGACACTGACACGAGTCAACTGATCTGTAATTTGAATACACTGGGACTAGTTCAAATGCTGACGGGACACACCCATTTGGCAGGTCACACCCTTGATCTTTTGTTTACCAACACAGCCAGTGTCAAAGTGGAGTCCTCTAGCCCTCTGCTCTGGTCCGATCATAGCCTACTGAAATTTTCCCTACTAATAGTCACCACCAAAAATGATCCCAGCAGCGAGCACACGTGGAGCAGGCCTTGGCGGAAAGTCACTCCTGCCACCTTTTTGGCCCACTTTAGCCCCGCGTACTTACCATTCACTGAGAATATCAATCATGCAGCAACGGCCTTTGAGGCAGCAATCACACTGGCCCTGAACACCTTTGCTCCTCTGTCAAGGGTCAAGCTTAAGCCAAGGGTCTCACCCTGGTTTTCTGAATCACTGAAAACTGAAAAACATTCCAGCAGGAAAGCCGAACACAAAACCAAAAGCACTGAAGATTGACAAATGTATAAGCTCATCCATCGAGGTTACCTAGATAATATTAAATTAGCCAAAAAACTGTATTTTAATAATAGGATTGACAAAGCTGCCAACTCTAACAAAGAGCTCTACAAAATATTAAAGGAATTTACCAACTCACCCCCTTGTCAGCCCAGTAACCCATCTTCACAAGAATGGGTAGACACGTTGTCTACTTTTTGGAAGAAAAAATCAATATTATTCATAGTTCTTTCACGCATCATGATATAAAAAATCCTGACAATTATCCCGGCATCAACTTTAATCCTACCATTTCTCTTTTAGAAGAGTTCACTACATTTACCTTGGATGAAGTTTCAACTGCCCTGTCGAACATCAAGTCAGGCTCCTCAGTAGATCTGGTCCTACCTCGTTTCTTTTCAACCATGGCTCCCTAGCTCCTCAAGAACCTCACCGATCTATTTAACATGTCCTTAGCTCAAGCAACAGTCACTGTCAGATGGAAAGCAAGGGTTAGGCCCATTCTGAAAAACCCTTCTGCTGACCCTAAGGAACCCAGTAATTATCGCCCTATTTCTTTGCTTCATTATTTTGGAAAGGTACTCGAGTCCTTGGTCAACAAGCAGCTCACTACTCATTTGGAGAACCATGGATTGTTGGATCCTTCAGGGGTTAGGGCTGCCCATAGCACTGAAACTTCGCTGGTGGAGGTTGTCGACAATATAAGACTTGCCCAGGACAACAGGCAGTCAGCAATGCTTGTCTTGTTAGACCTGTCGGCCGCTTTCAACACCATCTCCCATAGTATTATAGAACAACGGCTCTGGGAGATGGGAGTCAGAGGATCCGCCCTAGATTGGCTATGAACTACCTAACTGATCGAACCTCCACCGTACAATTGGGCACCCTGGATTACTGTGGTCAGCTGGTAAAAATGGGAGTCCCCCAGGGATCCATCCTAAGGCCCATGCTTTTCAATCTTTACGGGACACCTTTGGCCAAAGTGATCAGGTCCTACGGGTTTGATGTAGTGCCGTATGCTGATGACACCCAGTTACTGATCACTCTTGGCCCCAACCCTACCAACACGAGGCTCCGATTCAAAATGTTATGACCCACATTGATAATTGGATGCATATCAACCACCTCCAACTCAATGGTAGTAAGACAGAGGTCATCCTTTTTGGAAAGTCACACCAATTCTGGTCAAACAAGTGGTGGCCCCAGAGCTTTGGTCCCTGTACATCTCCTAAGCCTATGGTGCGGAACCTTGGAGTGAAGATTGACAACCAGTTATCCATGAAAAACCATAAAAATCATATAACCAGTACCTTCTACGGAATAATGCGTAGCTTACGTAAAATCTTTCAATGGATTCCAATCGAATCAAGGAAACCACTTGTCCAGGGACTAATCATAAGTTGGCTCAACTACGTAAATGCCTTGTTGGCCTCCATTAATGAGGAGCTCTATTCCAGACTCCAAGTCTTGCAGAAAACTGCTGCTAGGCTGGTACTAAACCTCCCATCGAGGTCGCCATCTGCGTCCAGTCTGAAGACTCTCCACTGGCTCCCCATCAGGAAACAAATCAGTTTCAAGGTCCTCTGTCTGGTACACAAGAACATGTACGGGAATGGGCCAAGCTACTTGCCAAAAAACTCAGCTGGTATCAGCCTATTAGGACGTTTAAGTCGAATACCAAATATTTCCTTACCCATCGTAGGATCCGCAACGCAAGCAATGGCTGTATGACCTTTGACCTACCT
Source organism: Triturus cristatus (assembly GCF_964204655.1). Classification (NCBI taxonomy): domain Eukaryota; kingdom Metazoa; phylum Chordata; class Amphibia; order Caudata; family Salamandridae; genus Triturus; species Triturus cristatus. The sequence continues at coordinate 1,169,573,480 of NC_140584.1, read as the reverse complement.
GGCTCCTGCTCTTTGGATTATACTTCCATTACAGCTCTGCACTATCACAGACCACAAGCTGTTCCGAAGGGAATTAAAAACGTGGCTATTTGATCACCTATAACGGCCCTCTCTGTTCAATTGGCCTTCAACCCTTAAAGGAGTTTTACACTAGCGCCAGGAGACCCTTGGGTGATATGTGCGCACAATAAATCTCTTTGACTTGACTTGAATTCTCCTTCTACCCTTCCACCACTTCCAACCCTCTTCCTGCCTCAGAGCCCCCCGGCCACTCTTGGCCTCATGTTAAGATCTATACTAAAGTTACGGAAAAAGCAAGGTATCATGATTATAGTACTGACCCTACCTTCACCGTCTCTCCCTCTGCCTTCCCCGACCACGGACGCTGATACAGACTCCTCTTCCTCACAAGAGTCACAACCTCGTAACGTCCTAGGAAACACAAGTGTCCCTCTTTTCCAGTGACTCAGTCCCCTTTCACTTTTGACCCAGCTAGCATTGTTCACCCTAGATCTTCAGATTGGTCTCCAGCTGTGGTGGAATATATGCAGATTAATCTGCAAAAGAGTTTCGACAAAGAGGTCAGACCATGCCTCAGGTCAGAATGTGCCCGCCCAGAACTCCCTAACAAAACCGCTCTCACTCCTGACATAGATGCCTCTATGCAAACTTTCCTCAAGAAATACCGTAAGGATCCTAAAAAGGGAATTGATAGAGCCCTGAGAGCATGCCAGGACAAACTTTTAGATGTGTCCGGCCCTCTGGCCTAAATCCTGGAACTGGCTCTTCAAGTCCAAGAGACAGGTGCAGCAATTCACCCTGAAGTCCTTGCTGGATGGACTCAATGGGCAATTTGCCTCCTAGGCAACGCAAATTGCGAGCGTTCCTCTGAGAGGCGCAAATCTGTTCTCCTAATGATTGACCTGCAACTAGCCGAGCTGGCCTTTGCAGAACCCGGTCCCTTGGCGGAAGGCCAACTTTTCTGAGATCACTTCATCAAGGACATTGCTAAATTTCTCAAATCCTTCACATCCTTCTACAAATCTCAGTCATCACTCAAGAGAGGATTCCATCCCCTCTCTGGTAGGGCCGGTTGTGACAGAGGATGCTCGATCGGCCGCTTCAACCAGCAAGGTCCTCAACGTGGCTACAACCTCAGGTGCAGATGGTATGCGCAGTACCTGGTGCAAGATGGTTTCTATCCCACCAGATCACGAGGTTTCAAGGGCCGCTTCAACAGAGGCGTCAACAGAAGATTTCCACAACAACAACGCCCAGTCCTCAGGTACTGATTCAACCTTTTCTTCCTTCGATCTCCTTGGGGGGCAGATAGATGCATTTCAAACACAATTGGTTAAAGATCACATCAGATACATGGGTCCTGAACACTGTTCAAGGGTATCAGATAGAATTGACATCTCCATGGACCCAAAATACCCCACCTACACCTCTCCATTTTTCCCGACAAGAAGAGTCTTTTATAGACTCCGAGCTGCTAGATCTTTTGACAAAGCAGACTATTGCTGTAGGAGCTCTCCAGTCAGAAGGTTTTTGCAGCAACGTCTTCTTGGTTCAAAAGAAAGGAGGTGGTCAGAGATTAATATTAATTCTCAGAGATTTCAATCCCTTTGTGACTTACCGCCACTTCAAAATGGAAGGTATTCATCTTCCGAGAGATCTGTTACTGCAAAAGTACTGGATGGTCCGGTTAGATCTAAAAGATGCTTATCTGACAGTCCCAGTCTACGTCCCTCATCAATGTTGCCTCCAATTTCAATGGAAAGACCAGTGGTTCCGGTACCAATCCCTACCATTTGATATCTCCTCTGCCCCTTAGGTATTCACCAAACTATTGAAACCTGTGGTGACTCGATTACGAGAAATGGGAGTTTGCATAATTGTTTATCTAGACGCATGCTTCTGTTAGCACAAGATCACTCCTTGCTTCTAACAGACGTGCAATGGACTGTGTCTCCCCTACAGAACCTAGGCTTTGTGATAAATCTCAAAAATTCTATGACGACTCCCTCTCAGCAGGTAGATTTCCTGGGATTCCAGATCAATTGTGTTTCGGCCCAATTACTCCTCCCTCCAGCCAAAATAAAATCCATCAAGAGGGAAATCAAAACAACGTTGTTGAGACAGACGGTTTCTTTGAGATCCCTGGTGATGATTGTTGGCCTGCTGGCAACTTCCATCCAAGCGATCTTTCCTGGGCCACTCCACTACAGAGCGTTACAGCGTCTATAAATTCATTATCTTCAACAGAACTTCAGCTACGATCACATGATTGCCATGACACTGGAAGCGCAAGAGGAACTTCAATGGTGGCTGACCTACATGAAGGCTTGGAATGGCAAGGCCATTTTCAGAGCTTCCCCCGAAGTAGTCATCGATTCAGATGCCAGTTGTTGGGGGGCAAGATGTGGAGAATTCGCTACCGGCAGTCGTTGGTCAGCAGAGGAACTGAACCTGCACATCAACTGTCTGGAGCTGTTGGCGGGCTCTTTCGCCATCAAGTGGATCTCCCCAGTAAAGAGCAATTGTTGCATCCTCCTGTGGATGGACAATGTGTCAGCGGTGCTTTACATTAATCGTCTAGGAGGTATCTCATCTGTTAACTAATGTAGCTCAAGAGTTCTGGCACTTCTGCCTATCACGGAAGATCACGGTTCCTGAGGAATACATCTCCGGCAAAGACAACCTAGTGGTGGACTGGAATTACAGACTCCTGAGGGACTTCAGCGATTGGAAACTCCATCCTTCACTATTTCAAGAGATCATGACTATTCAAGGCCCTTGCCTCATGGATCTGTTTGCCTCTCGTCTCAATGCTCACCTTGCCCGGTTCTTCAGCAGCAGACCGGACCTGATGGCGCTGGGAACAGATGCTTTTCTTCATCCTTGGGGATCTCAGACGCATTACGTCTTTCCCACCTTTGCAATGATCCCGAGAGTGGCGGCCCAAGTCTGCCGGCAGTCAGCATTGTTGGTTTTAGTCACACCTCTTTGGAAGACACAATCCTGGTTTCCGACTCTCTTGGAGTTGTCAGTAGATCTACCCTTTTGACTTCCTGTATTTTCACAGTCACTCCTGGACCCAGTCGGGTCTCCCCATCTTCTGGCTCTGCAGGACCGAACCCTTAGGACCTTTGCTTTTGTCAATTCAAAAAACTTTCCACCTGATATCAGTGGCTACGTTAGCTCGCTGGGTTCGATGGGTCATGGCTGAAGCTGGTATAGATGTTTCTGTGTATGGTGCTCATTCTATTAGGGGCGAGATGGCGTCCAAAGCCTATGTTATGGGATCCAGGCTAGAAGATATTCTAAAAGCAGCTGATTGGTCATCTGACTCAATGTTTTTCTTTTATTACAACCCCATTGTACATGTTTCTTCTGTTGTGGTTGGTCAGCTTTGAACCAGCATAATCTGAGCCTCCGGTCCTGCCATAGAATAGAAAAATTTCCAGCATGTGCGACAAGATTTTTCGATTCTATTAAGGATACGGAGGCGAGGATTATCCCACCCGGTGGGACAGGTAAGAATGGTTCTTAACTGCCATGATGTCATATGATATATTTTACATAATTGTTTTTCCCTCAATTGATATGATAAGGTTCTTGGCTTCTATGATTTTCAAAACTTGTTTCTGATTTCAGGAATGGATTCCAAACAGAGCTGAATCTGGAGTTTCAGTGCCGGTTGGCTGGCTCTCCCAAGGATGGTGGCCTGCTGGGCTCAGCAGACCTTCATGTCTGGGACTACTTTTCAATAAAGCAGTTTTTGTTTTTTAATGTAGCCCATTTTCCTTAAGGTAAAACGGGCTGCATTAAAAAAAAAAAACTAGAAACGTTTTTGTTTCATTCTTTAAGGTCAGGCAGTGGTCCCTGGGACCACTGCCTGACCTTAAAAAAAAATGTGGGAGCCAGTCACAAAGGGGAAGGGGTCTCTTAGGGACCCCTTTCCATTTGCAACTCCATTACCACCCTCTTGAAGAGGGCAGTAATTTGCGAGTGTTTTGCGACTGAAATTGCTGTCGCAAAACATTCTTACATAGAGTAAAGACTCGCTATTAGGAAGGGACGCTCTTGGCACGCCACTTGCTAATAGCAACTCGCAATTCTCAATTAGCGAGTCGCAAATAAATTGCGACTCGCTAAATTAGGAATTGTACATGGCCCTGTAACATTTTGCATGCGCAAACAGGGTCGCAAACCCGTTTGCGCATGCAATTTAGGGTCATACATCTAGCCCTAAATGTTTTACTGTTTTTTGATTGACGCTGTTAAAGTGAGTAGTGACGATTGAGAAGCATAATCCTCGCCTCCGTGACCTTAATAGAATCTAAAATTCTTGTTGCATAAGCTGGAAAATTTTCTAGTGCGTTATGATTTTGTGCACATGCTGCTCATTAAAAGGTGAGAGGTCATGAGAGGGAAGAAGGAAGAGACTGGGAGGGAAATGGAGTGGAATGGAGGGAGATTAAGGGAAAGGATGGAACAGCAAAGACTGCATAGCTCAGCTGGGTTTCTTCCAGCATGACTGCTATTTTAATCTCCTGCAAAAACAACAATTGATGGACAGAATGCAGAACAATGTCATACATTCACCCCAGTACAGAGATCTGGGCCTAAATCCATCGTTTTTTTGCTCACCATGCCATTCCAGTTTGAACCCAGCCATATGCAAATCAGTCTTGACCCTGTGCCCCATGGGAACAGTCCAGCCCGAACTGCCAAGCCAGGTCCTCCCTGGACTGGAAACAAGCATCCTAGGACCGGTTTCGGGCTTTCAGCCCTCGTCAGCCAGGATAGCTTGATTCCAGTGGCATGGAGAGCAAGGGACTCACGTCTGAGCATACCTTTCCCACTCGGGGTGACAAATGCAAAAACAACAATTGATGGACAGAATGCAGAACAATGTCATACATTCACCCCAGTACAGAGATCTGGGCCTAAATCCATCGTTTTTTTGCTCACCATGCCATTCCAGTTTGAACCCAGCCATATGCAAATCAGTCTTGACCCTGTGCCCCATGGGAACAGTCCAGCCCGAACTGCCAAGCCAGGTCCTCCCTGGACTGGAAACAAGCATCCTAGGACCGGTTTCGGGCTTTCAGCCCTCGTCAGCCAGGATAGCTTGATTCCAGTGGCATGGAGAGCAAGGGACTCACGTCTGAGCATACCTTTCCCACTCGGGGTGACAAATGCAAAAACAACAATTGATGGACAGAATGCAGAACAATGTCATACATTCACCCCAGTACAGAGATCTGGGCCTAAATCCATCGTTTTTTTGCTCACCATGCCATTCCAGTTTGAACCCAGCCATATACAAATCAGTCTTGACCCTGTGCCCCATGGGAACAGTCCAGCCCGAACTGCCAAGCCAGGTCCTCCCTGGACTGGAAACAAGCATCCTAGGACCGGTTTCGGGCTTTCAGCCCTCGTCAGCCAGGATAGCTTGATTCCAGTGGCATGGAGAGCAAGGGACTCACGTCTGAGCATACCCTTCCCACTCGGGGTGACAAATGCAAAAACAACAATTGATGGACAGAATGCAGAACAATGTCATACATTCACCCCAGTACAGAGATCTGGGCCTAAATCCATCGTTTTTTTGCTCACCATGCCATTCCAGTTTGAACCCAGCCATATGCAAATCAGTCTTGACCCTGTGCCCCATGGGAACAGTCCAGCCCGAACTGCCAAGCCAGGTCCTCCCTGGACTGGAAACAAGCATCCTAGGACCGGTTTCGGGCTTTCAGCCCTCGTCAGCCAGGATAGCTTGATTCCAGTGGCATGGAGAGCAAGGGACTCACGTCTGAGCATACCCTTCCCACTCGGGGTGACAAATGCAAAAACAACAATTGATGGACAGAATGCAGAACAATGTCATACATTCACCCCAGTACAGAGATCTGGGCCTAAATCCATCGTTTTTTTGCTCACCATGCCATTCCAGTTTGAACCCAGCCATATGCAAATCAGTCTTGACCCTGTGCCCCATGGGAACAGTCCAGCCCGAACTGCCAAGCCAGGTCCTCCCTGGACTGGAAACAAGCATCCTAGGACCGGTTTCGGGCTTTCAGCCCTCGTCAGCCAGGATAGCTTGATTCCAGTGGCATGGAGAGCAAGGGACTCACGTCTGAGCATACCCTTCCCACTCGGGGTGACAAATGCAAAAACAACAATTGATGGACAGAATGCAGAACAATGTCATACATTCACCCCAGTACAGAGATCTGGGCCTAAATCCATCGTTTTTTTGCTCACCATGCCATTCCAGTTTGAACCCAGCCATATGCAAATCAGTCTTGACCCTGTGCCCCATGGGAACAGTCCAGCCCGAACTGCCAAGCCAGGTCCTCCCTGGACTGGAAACAAGCATCCTAGGACCGGTTTCGGGCTTTCAGCCCTCGTCAGCCAGGATAGCTTGATTCCAGTGGCATGGAGAGCAAGGGACTCACGTCTGAGCATACCCTTCCCACTCGGGGTGACAAATGCAAAAACAACAATTGATGGACAGAATGCAGAACAATGTCATACATTCACCCCAGTACAGAGATCTGGGCCTAAATCCATCGTTTTTTTGCTCACCATGCCATTCCAGTTTGAACCCAGCCATATGCAAATCAGTCTTGACCCTGTGCCCCATGGGAACAGTCCAGCCCGAACTGCCAAGCCAGGTCCTCCCTGGACTGGAAACAAGCATCCTAGGACCGGTTTCGGGCTTTCAGCCCTCGTCAGCCAGGATAGCTTGATTCCAGTGGCATGGAGAGCAAGGGACTCACGTCTGAGCATACCCTTCCCACTCGGGGTGACAAATGCAAAAACAACAATTGATGGACAGAATGCAGAACAATGTCATACATTCACCCCAGTACAGAGATCTGGGCCTAAATCCATCGTTTTTTTGCTCACCATGCCATTCCAGTTTGAACCCAGCCATATGCAAATCAGTCTTGACCCTGTGCCCCATGGGAACAGTCCAGCCCGAACTGCCAAGCCAGGTCCTCCCTGGACTGGAAACAAGCATCCTAGGACCGGTTTCGGGCTTTCAGCCCTCGTCAGCCAGGATAGCTTGATTCCAGTGGCATGGAGAGCAAGGGACTCACGTCTGAGCATACCCTTCCCACTCGGGGTGACAAATGCAAAAACAACAATTGATGGACAGAATGCAGAACAATGTCATACATTCACCCCAGTACAGAGATCTGGGCCTAAATCCATCGTTTTTTTGCTCACCATGCCATTCCAGTTTGAACCCAGCCATATGCAAATCAGTCTTGACCCTGTGCCCCATGGGAACAGTCCAGCCCGAACTGCCAAGCCAGGTCCTCCCTGGACTGGAAACAAGCATCCTAGGACCGGTTTCGGGCTTTCAGCCCTCGTCAGCCAGGATAGCTTGATTCCAGTGGCATGGAGAGCAAGGGACTCACGTCTGAGCATACCTTTCCCACTCGGGGTGACAAATGCAAAAACAACAATTGATGGACAGAATGCAGAACAATGTCATACATTCACCCCAGTACAGAGATCTGGGCCTAAATCCATCGTTTTTTTGCTCACCATGCCATTCCAGTTTGAACCCAGCCATATGCAAATCAGTCTTGACCCTGTGCCCCATGGGAACAGTCCAGCCCGAACTGCCAAGCCAGGTCCTCCCTGGACTGGAAACAAGCATCCTAGGACCGGTTTCGGGCTTTCAGCCCTCGTCAGCCAGGATAGCTTGATTCCAGTGGCATGGAGAGCAAGGGACTCACGTCTGAGCATACCCTTCCCACTCGGGGTGACAAATGCAAAAACAACAATTGATGGACAGAATGCAGAACAATGTCATACATTCACCCCAGTACAGAGATCTGGGCCTAAATCCATCGTTTTTTTGCTCACCATGCCATTCCAGTTTGAACCCAGCCATATGCAAATCAGTCTTGACCCTGTGCCCCATGGGAACAGTCCAGCCCGAACTGCCAAGCCAGGTCCTCCCTGGACTGGAAACAAGCATCCTAGGACCGGTTTCGGGCTTTCGGCCCTCGTCAGCCAGGATAGCTTGATTCCAGTGGCATGGAGAGCAAGGGACTCACGTCTGAGCATACCCTTCCCACTCGGGGTGACAAATGCAAAAACAACAATTGATGGACAGAATGCAGAACAATGTCATACATTCACCCCAGTACAGAGATCTGGGCCTAAATCCATCGTTTTTTTGCTCACCATGCCATTCCAGTTTGAACCCAGCCATATGCAAATCAGTCTTGACCCTGTGCCTCATGGGAACAGTCCAGCCCGAACTGCCAAGCCAGGTCCTCCCTGGACTGGAAACAAGCATCCTAGGACCGGTTTCGGGCTTTCAGCCCTCGTCAGCCAGGATAGCTTGATTCCAGTGGCATGGAGAGCAAGGGACTCACGTCTGAGCATACCCTTCCCACTCGGGGTGACAAATGCAAAAACAACAACCCCCTTTTGTACCGCTTTGTTCGCCATAAGTTGGCAGGGTATGCTCAGACGTGAGTCCCTTGCTCACTTTGCCACTGGATTCAAGCAAGCCTGGCTGAAGACGGCTGAAATGCCAGAAACCGGTCCTAGGAAGCTTGTTTCCGGTCCAGGGAAGGCATGGCTTGGCAGTTCGGGCTGGACTGTTCCCATGAGGCACAGGGTCAGACTGATTTGCATATGGCCATGTCTGAACTGGGGTGGCAGAGTGGGCTAAAGAACGGTGATGGATCAAACCCAGATCTGTTGACTGGGTGTGAGTGTTTGATTGGTTCTGATGCTCCATCCATCACCACCCCCTTTTGTACCGCTTTGTTCGCCATAAGTTGGCAGGGTATGCTCAGACGTGAGTCCCTTGCTCACTTTGCCACTGGATTCAAGCAAGCCTGGCTGAAGACGGCTGAAATGCCAGAAACCGGTCCTAGGAAGCTTGTTTCCGGTCCAGGGAAGGCATGGCTTGGCAGTTCGGGCTGGACTGTTCCCATGAGGCACAGGGTCAGACTGATTTGCATATGGCCATGTCTGAACTGGGGTGGCAGAGTGGGCTAAAGAACGGTGATGGATCAAACCCAGATCTGTTGACTGGGTGTGAGTGTTTGATTGGTTCTGATGCTCCATCCATCACCACCCCCTTTTGTACCGCTTTGTCCGCCATAAGTTGGCAGGGTATGCTCAGACGTGAGTCCCTTGCTCACTTTGCCACTGGATTCAAGCAAGCCTGGCTGAAGACGGCTGAAATGCCAGAAACCGGTCCTAGGAAGCTTGTTTCCGGTCCAGGGAAGGCATGGCTTGGCAGTTCGGGCTGGACTGTTCCCATGAGGCACAGGGTCAGACTGATTTGCATATGGCCATGTCTGAACTGGGGTGGCAGAGTGGGCTAAAGAACGGTGATGGATCAAACCCAGATCTGTTGACTGGGTGTGAGTGTTTGATTGGTTCTGATGCTCCATCCATCACCACCCCCTTTTGTACCATTTTAATCTCCTGGGCATTAGAGAAATTAGGAAAATCACATTAAGGCAATATTTTCCCCTTATCAGTACTTACCTGGGAAAACTAATATATGAAGAAAATACTTTAAAAGTGCTCCACAGCTGTCATAATGGTCCCTGACTGATAAGTAAAGTAAACAAACCGGAAAGGTCATGTTAGAAATTAATACATATGTCTTTTACATGACGTTTTCTTAAAGTATCACATCCGTGCCTCTGCTGACTCTTTAAATATGAACAAATAGCCAGTATTTTTCTTTTGGAAAGGTAGCAAGCCCAAAGCCAGTGTTAATGCAGGTGAACAGCTGTTCAGCAAGACTGGAAACATCATTAGTAGTAGCTGGGCATGCCTAAAACCTCCACTTGTTGAAATGCTGACCTTGACATAAGCAAACTAGGCAATTGTTGAAGAAAGTTGAAACACACATGCTCAGTAAGTAAATGTTAGACTTGGCCCTCTCTACAGGATCCCCCCAAACGTTTGCCTTCACCCCTCCATTTTGTTTTGTTGGCATTAGGACTCTGCATACTTAACCATTGCTAACCAGTGGTAACCTGCTTGTGCTTTCCCACCAAAACATGGCACAAATGGCTTACACCTGATTGACATATTTAATTTACTTACAAGTCCCTAGTATATGGTATTGCTTGTACACAGGGCCTGTAAATTAAATGCTACTATTGGACTTGCAACACTCATGTGTAAAACTCCAGAAGGAATGCCTTGTTCCCCAGAGGATTGTCCAGCTGCTCGAACCTTGCTTGGACCCCCTGAGGACTGCCACACTGCTGCCAGAAGACTGCCCTGCTGCTAGAGGCCTGCCTGGAGCCCCAGAGGACCATCCTGCTGCTTGGGGTCTGCCTTGATGAAAGAGGAATGGAGAATCTCCTTCTTCAGAGGAAGACCTGAGTACCTCCAAGGATCAGTTGGCTGACCTCCTGTTCTGAATTACAGGGACACAACAAACTCCAGAGGCCTCCCCACAACTGCCCAGCTGAGCTGCTGCACTGGACCTGCAACTGGATCTGTCTGAGTCTCGCTGGCCTATACTATAGTGAGTATCTGATCTCCAAGATGTGCCGCCTCAGGTCCTGAACTGTAGTAAGGACTCCCTTAATACGTCCATGCATTGTTAAGTTAGCATAACCACGTTAGATGTTAGAAAGCCATCTTGTTACTTTTGCGCACGACACTGCACGTTTACATGTTATTGATTAAACAAACTGCTGACTCGTGCTTTGCCTCCCATGAAAGCAATCTGTTGTTACCATCCCGAGCTCTGCGCTGCGACCTTGGTCTGTACATGGTGTGACAAAACAGTCTGGGTTGTTAGACAATGCATGTTTTTCACTCTAGTTTGATCGACTCACTATTTAGCCATAACACACAGGCAGCTGCGAATACCTGAAAGCTGGTGCTTTTAATATTGCAGACATCATGTTTAATATTCAGACCGAAGACGAGCCTTCCTGCGAGAAGACTCCTGATGCTCCTGTGATGTGATTTCACTAAGCTGATCTTTGAGGTATGGGGTACCCTATTCAAGCCTAAGAGACCTTCTATTAGCATAATAATAATATTAGCTTCTTAATAAAGGGAAGGTGGTAGTATCCACTGTCATTTATAACATGATCACTCCTTTTATATTCTATGGTATTGTAACGATGCTGATGGTTTTAATTATAATCATTTGTCTGCTTGTATTAGCCAAAGTACTGCATATGAGGACACGTGGTCTATAAAAATAAACTCTTTTTATTTTCACCGTGTCTCTGTTTTATTCTTGTTGTGGACTGATGTGAGAATAATATACGAACAGGTATTTCCGATTCCCACCATTCCTGAGAGTACACTGAGTCGCGTGTTCTGGGTTGTCTTTTCATTGGGATCGCCGAGCCAATTCTCGGATAACGAATGGGACACTTATGCTAGCCGGATACTGGGTTCTTGGTTCTGAGGTGAGTTTCTGGTACACCACAACTCACTGAGGTCCTGGGGTTCTACGCATAGTTCTGTGTATAAGCAGAATCCCTGCAACAGAACCATTGGCTGGCATCAGAGAGAACTACTCCTGGCTTAACTAAAGACTCAATCAAATCTAGTGCAAATCGATTGGAAGTCCCACAAAGTCTCGCCCCACAGCTGAAAGCTTCATCGAAATGGATGCTGTGTGATGCAGAGCTTCAGAAAGCAACATGCTCAGACCTTGCATCAAGGACAAAAGATACAACTTCCAGCTAGCCAAACGTGGCCTTGCGCCCGCCTGCGCTCCATGATGGTCGACCTGCACTTGTGACTTTGTCCAGGTCCAGTGCGACCAGATGCCCTCAGTTGGTGCATTGGCTTTCAGGCGCGATATCTACTTAAAAACTTAAAGTAGCAGATCTCCTGCTCTACTGATTGTATTTTTGTCATTTTTGTATCATTTTGTTTATTACGATTTAGTCTATTTTTCTACATTGGTTTGGGATTTTTTTCTGTTGTATTTTCACGTTGTTACTCTTTGTGTGCTGCAGAAATACTTTACACATTGCCCTTTAAGTTAAGCCTGAGTGCTTTAGAGCCAAGCTACCGGAGAGTTAAACACAAGTTAGTTCAGTAGGTTCACGCTGGCGAGGGTTGTAGTTGTGGCTTAGGATGGTTTCTCACCTCCCACAGCCAATGACCCAGTTTCTTATAATAAATATTTATTTTCTACATCTTAAGGAGTTGTGGCTTGTTTATACTCCCATTTCGCACAATGTACATTTTTGGTGAGTTACAAAGAAATTGTTTAATATTTCCCATGCTGACTCGGCTTACAGCCTCGGCTCGTATTAAGAGCCAGGCCGGATCGCTGGCATGGCTCTTCCCATGAATTGTCTTGCATGTCCACCTCTATTGGAGGCCTTCTCCTCCATTCCTCACACCATTCTTGTCAGTGTCTGTAGGATGTCTCTGCATCCTGCTCCTTGAAAACTCTACATTAGCGGAGCTAGGATGATGAGTGCAAGCAAAAAACAGTTTTGAGGCTATAACGAGCTGCGGTCCACCCTCTGTTTTTATGGTATGTTATGTTATACTTGTAGCAGCAGGTCATTCCATGCTTTAGAAGCTTTGGAGGAGAAGGCTCAACTACCAACTCAGTTGATTTATATTCTGTGAGATTCAAACAGGAAAGGCCAGCAGGTTGGGCTAGTGGGTATGTTTCTGACAGTAGGACGGGGAAACCTGGATTCTAATTTTGACCACCTTGTAAGATCCTGAGCCAGTCTCTTCTTTTAATTGTGCCATTATTCGCTTTGGTACCAAACTGAAAGTACTTGGACATGGGTTAAATGTAGCCATTAAAGGCTACCTAAAATGATGGTATAATATAAGCCTGTGAATGTTTATGTTGCTTTAAGTATTTAGTTTTTTAGGGGGAGTTATGGAAGCCATGACCACTGAGAAAGGGTTACCTGAAATGACAGGGTAGGCTGGTGATCATGTTTTTCAAACATACTAAGCAACATGATTCAATTCCTTTTCATTCAAAGACTCCTCTTACTAGACCCATTAATTCACTTGCTGTGTGGGTCAAATGATGGTCCATACTAGGTCTATTAATGCATTTGCTATGAAGGACCAATGATAGCCCATACTAGACCCAATGATGGTTTCATTGTATAGAAGCAGGTGTAGCCCACACTACACCCATAGACGTGTTTGCTGTGTGGGACCAGTTATGGTTCTCACTAGATCCATTGATGCTTTTGCTCTGTGGTACCAATTATGGTCCATACAAGACACATTGATGCGTTCACTGTTTGGAACCAATGATGGTCCATACTAGAACCATTGATCTAATTGCTGTGTGGACCCAATGATGGTCCTTAGTAGACCCACTGATTTGCTTGCTATGTGGGACAAATGATGGCAATTACTAGAATTAATGATGTGTTTGCAACTCCCCTCCAATGATGTTCCTTACTAGAACCATTGATGCATGTTCTGTGTGCTGCCGTCGACTCCCCTTAAAAGAATGAGTACAGCAATGTACTCTACAATGGGATTTCCAACTATCTCCTATACGACTCCAAACCCTCCAGAACGCCACAGCGAGACTCAACCTCCCATGACGCACTCACATCTCACCACACCTCAGAGAGCTCCACTGGCACAAAACCACAAACGCAGCCAGTTCAAACTCCTCACACATGCATGCAAGGCACTGCACAACATTTGACCAGCATGCCTGAACAACTGCTTTCACTTCCACCAACCCATCAGACACCTGCGCTCAGCCACTCTCTCACTCGCACACACACCCTGAATCCACAAAAGCAGAACGGAAGGTCTAGCATTCTCCTAAATTACGCCCAAAACCTGGAAAAACTTCCCTCAACACACCAGGGTCTCCTCCTCACATCTTGTATTCTGCAAAATATGAAGATCTGGCTCTTCGACTAACTCGGCGAGGGCAGGCAACCTACACCCGTCCTTTGCCTACACGCCTGCTCAAGCGCCTGATACCCTCACGGCTGATTAGCTGTCCCGTACAAATCCTAATAACATAACATAACACAACATATTGTGCATGCTCTCACTGGAGCCATTGGCACTTAATAGTAGGTTCACCAAAGCATACACTTTTTGAAAGCACTGCTGCTCCCTAATCAGGCCCATTGATGCATGAGCTGTGATGGGCTACTGATGTCTATTACTAGAGCAATTGATGCATCCACTCTTGCTTTAGGCTGGGCAAATTACAACATCTTACCACAATTAATGCTCACCTCAGTTAGAACACACCTATTGGCCATTTCAGTTTTTGTTTTAATCTTGTACCAGAACACAAATACACTTTATAAGTTCCCACATAATATATGGGCACATTACTTCAAATTAATAACATAAATACACAATAGTTCACATAATCGTATGTAATAATTTAAAACTCCAAACCCCATACATTAGTTTGAAAGCTATTGTGTAGTTTTACTTCTAAATCCAAAGCTAATACACACAATAGGAGTTAGGGAAATGGAGGGTTGCACATAACAGTTGCAAATTAGAATGCGCTCACCATGCTGTTGTGCAATTGGACATAGGGATCTCTAAGTTAACTCCTTATTTCCTCAGATATGGGTTTGGTGTCACAAAAGAAAAATGTTCATGTTCAATAAGCAGCGTCATAATTCAAAGGCAGCACAACTTTCATCTCTCAAAGTTATGCAACATTCACTGACACAGTTAGCCTGGCATGGGGGCTCATTACTGTGATTCTGTAGTGTTAGTGGACGGTACCAAAGCTTGAGGATTGCATCTAAAAATGTGAACATGCAACAGGCAGTTCAGGACCCATGGAATCCTAAAGTTATCCCAGGAGTAAAGTCATGATGCAGTGTTTAATGCAAACAGAAGGACCCTCCAGCCTTTCAGAGGACCATTGAGGTTGTAGGTTGTCAAAGTTGCACCTTAAATGACACAAGGGGGAAGGGAGCACACTGCCTCTCATCCAGCACAGTTCACCCTATGGTATTCTGGTAAATGCAGTACGTTTAATTCAAAGTTGCTGTAGTTTTTTTACCAAAGTTGATGCAGGTAGTGTTGTTATCTCTAGACACATGTTTCTGGGTTTAGCAATCATCAGTAGAGAGCAGAAGTAGTATAGAGCAGCGAAAAGTCATCTGGGGTTGCTAAAAGGCTGCCAAAGTCTTCACAGGTCAAAGTACCACTCACCAGGCACACAGGTGAGCTCATAAGCTCGTTGGCTCAAGGGACCCATTTAAGCACAAGGGGAGACGGAGCACACTGCCTCTCATCCCAGCACAGTTCAGCCCATTGCATTCTGGTAAATGCAGTATGCTTACTATAAAGTTGCTGTAGTTTTTCACCAAAGTTGGTGCAGGTAGTGCTGTTATTTCTAGCCGCATGCTTTTGGGTTTTGCCCTTCATCAGTAGAGAACAGAAGTAGTGGAGAGCAGAGAAAAGTAATATGGGGTTGCTGAAATGCTGTCCAAGTCTTCATGGGTCACAGTATCACTGAACAGGCACACAGGTGCATCACAGGTGAGCTTGTCAGCTTGTTGGCTCAAGGGAACTTTTTAAACAAAAGGGGGGAGGGAGCATACTGCCTCTCATCCCAGCATAGTTCACCCCATTGCATTCTGGTAAATGCAGTACGCTTACTTCAAAGTTGCTGTCATTTTTCACCAAAGTTGGTACAGGTAGTGCTGTTATCCCTAGACACGTGTTTCTGGGTTTAGTCCTTCATCAGTGGAGAGCAGAAGTAGTTGAGAGTATAGAAAGTCATATGGGGTTGCTGGAATGCTGCCCAAGTCTTCACCGGTCACAGTACCACTCCACAGGTGCATTCCAGGTGAGCTCGTCAGCCTGTTGGCTCAAGGGAGCCTTTCAAACACAAGGGGGGAGGGAGCACATTGCTATCGCCAGTATGTATGTATGTATATGCTACTGGTGGTCGCCAGTAGGTAGTTATAGTTAGGACCTAGGTTCCATAGGAAGAAAAATGTTTGTTTTGCCAATAACTTTGGCGCCGCATGACGAATCTTAATGACATTTTCAAAACGTATACTTTAGTTGGTTCAGCTGCCGTTTGAAAAGCTTCCGGGTAATCCGTAAAGTGGGGGCCGAGAAAAAAGGGGGTTCCAAAAATGCGTTTTTCCCATGCATATTCCCATAGAGATTTTGAGCACGACTACTTCCCAAACCGCTGAACGGAATTACACCAAATTTGCCAGAAAGCTAGATGTTGGTCCAGAAAGCATGCTTTTTGTGATTAGGCGTAAATCCATTCTATAGTTTTAGAGATATTCAAGGTTAAAAATATATATATATCTAGGGACACTTGCAGTGGACTAGTGGATCCACAGTCCCCCTGCTGAAAAATTTGATTCGCTGCCAATACTTCAACCAGGAAGTGTTGGCAGCTATCTTGGGACTCGGTATGGAGCAGATTCTCACAAAAAATGAAGAAATAAAGAAAAGAGGGCAGGGTAGGAATACCCTGACCCCCTAGGCATGGTGGGGGGTGGATCACACAGGGACCCCGCCTTGGATTAAAAGCATTTTTTTAAATTCAATTTTGCCACAAATTTGCAAGTGGATCCGCTGCAAAATTGAAAACAAAGATGCACTGGCTCCCACACGTCTTTTTCTGGAAGCCTCCAGGTGGGCCAAGTCCCTGGGGCATGTAAAAATAAAGGAGTGGGGCACATTGGGCCCTCCTCCTAGGGTTTATAAAACCCTGAGGGCCACCACCTCCTTGGGGTATTACTTATAAATTATCCGCAGCCCCAGGGACCGCCACCTTCCCGGGGCTAATCCTAAAGAAAGCCAGGGGGCCTCATGGACCCCGTGCCCTGGGGACCACCACCTGCCCGGGTATTTTTATTTTGTAATGGGGGACATCAGGTACCAACCCCCAGGGGCCACCACCTCCTCACGGCTAAAATCATTTTTTTTTTTTAAATGGGGGGGGGGAGCCACGTGGCCCCCCTCCTGGGCCGTTCTTGGCCCTGGAAACTGCCACCCCCCAGGGCCGGCCCCTGCTATGCCGAGGGGTGCCCACCCCCAGGACACAGCTGTTTGCTATACCCCCGCCGTGCCATAGCAAACGCTCCGCTTCCAGCAAGCGAGAGCATGAAAACTAGCTGGATACTGAGAAAATTTGATTTTACAGAGAGGGAGCCCCATGTTCAGCAGCTTCCTCTCTGTGAAAGCAATGCCGGCTCCTGCAGGAGGCTAGAATCCTGCAGGGACCGCAGTCCCCAACCGAGTGGGTGCCCTGGGTGAG
Organism: Triturus cristatus; assembly: GCF_964204655.1. Taxonomy (NCBI): domain Eukaryota; kingdom Metazoa; phylum Chordata; class Amphibia; order Caudata; family Salamandridae; genus Triturus; species Triturus cristatus. The sequence goes on along the minus strand of NC_140584.1, from coordinate 1,169,556,208 downwards.
TCCAGGGCACCAACAATATAGGCCGTGCCCCGGGGTATGGGGTCCCAGTGCCTGAAATTTGCCCAGGGAGGGGGCTGCACTGCCCCCTCCCTTATATTAAATACATTGTAAAAAGGCTGGGCCCTAGGGGAGGGGTCATGAGGGATGTCACTGACCATGTGAAGGGTGAAGTAATATGTGAGGTCATAAGCAGTGCATTGTGGCGGCGTAAGTTATAGTTAGCTCAGGAAACTATAACTGCTATATACACACACACTTATTTATAAGGACTTTCAGCTAGCCCTTGTCACTCATTGTGAATCAATCTGTATTCCTCAGCGGAGATAACGCAAAGTATTTGCACTATAATTAAAAACAAAGCATCTGGCCCTGATGGCATACCTGGAGATGTTTTCCTGAGCGACATTGCAAGCTGGACTAACTATATTCTGACTTTAGCAAATGGAATTGCTGCAGGGGCTCCGATAGCCCCGTCATGGAGGGGAGCCGAAGTTATCCCAGTATTCAAGAATGTGGATCGTTCACTACCCTCCAACTATAGGCCAATCAGCCTAATTGATGCTGCTCAGAAGGTTTTTCCCCGTGCTCTATTAAACAAAATCACAGATTGGATGGAGGAAAACAACAAACTATCCCCCTACCAAGCGGGGTTCAGGAAGAAAGTGAGCCCCGTTGATCACGTTTTTCGTTTTTCCATGCTGGCCTGTAAGACAGTACTACTAGAACAGGGTAGTCTGTATACTGCCTTTATTGATCTAAAGTCAGCTTCTGATCTCATACCCAGGCCTAAATTATGGCAGGTTTTACATGACCAGGGGCTTCCACATGACATTTTGACTCTTGTTATACGGCTACACAAGGGAAACTACGCAAGGGTGAGGTGGGGAGACCAAGGGCAGTTGTCAGATCCAATCAAAGTTGCTAGAGGGGTATGGCAGGGTTGTGTCCTGGCGCACACTCTTTTTTCACTGTTCATAAACAGAGTGGTGAAGTACCTAGCTGAGGTTCACGCGAATGCCCCCAAATTGGGAGGAGTGAAAATTACAACCTTGTTGTTTGCGGATGATACCCTCCTGGTCTCAAAAACCCCCAGTGGCCTTCAATTGCTACTTGATCACTTCATGTCCTGTAAATCTAGAGGATTAGAGATTAACTGCTCAAAAACCAAGCTCATGCATTTAAATCCACATACATCATTCAAGGGCAAACTATTGCTGGATGGGACGCCCCTAGGGAGAGTGGACACTTTCGATTACTTGGGTGTAACGCTTGAGTAGAAAATGTCCAGGAAACATCACATCTTGAAACGGTCCCTCCAGCAGAGGAAAACTTCAGGGGCATTGCTGAAGGAACAAAGGGCTTCACAAACTAGGCCGATAGCAGCATTGCTCCAAATCTACGATCAGAAAGTGCTAAGCTCTGCTCTTTACAGAGCTGACCTTTGGGGGTTTGATAACCTTGAGGGTCTTCTCTGCACTGAAAATAAATTCCTACGGCCACTTTGCTCCCTCCCGCAGAGTACTCCACTGCTCCCTCTAAGGCACGACGCGGGTAGATCCACAAAAGTGGACAAAGCCAGATTACGCCCCATTCCTTTTTGGCTACGGCTGAAAAAAACACCTGAGCTTATCCACTATGTGGCTATCCTTGAAGAAGTTTGTAGCCTAGACTGTTCGAAAAAAATGGGGTGGACTAGTAACATTCAAAAATCCCTCTCTGCGGTTGCTCTGGGGAATCTGTGGGCTGAGTCTGATATTAGTTTGCTACCTCGTAGGGACTGCATCTAGACCAGAGAATGTATCACTAGCAGGTGGCTGCCTTACAACAGAATTTCTGGAATTCAAGCTATTTAGTATGTATGAGCAGTATATGGAGGTAATCACCATCCCAAATGATAGAAAGCTGTACATACAGTTCAGATTTGGTACTGAATTCATTTACAGCTGACTGGCAGCGGGGATATGACGACGCATTACGCTGCTGTCCCCACTGCTCAGGGGCTCATGAGACGATTAACCACCTTTTCTTTGCATGCCCACTGTACAAATCCACGAGGCTCAAGTGGTCAGCCTCCTTCTGTAAGCTGATGGGTACCTGATGTCATCAAGAGGCGCTACAGTTTTCTAAAAACAGACTCTAGGCCACTGTTAGCTTGTGCAGTGGCCACATTTCTGGTGTAAATGTGGCTTATTAGAAGACTTAGACTGAAGAATGCCTAAACGGCCTACTGTAGCTCACTAACGTCACCCAGCCCTTTTAGTTTACAGATATAGTTAGAGCATGCTGCACCATTAGCACTAGCATCTGTAGTTTTGCTATCATGGCTGTGGTCTCGAAAGTAAATGTTCACAAATTCTACTACGGGCTTTAGATGCTATGGAAACGATGCAGACTTTTCTTTTATGTATATATGCCCTATTTATTTGCGCATTTGTTTCCCCTTCATTAGGGTAAAACACGATAAGCTGCATTTGTTCTATCTAAATAACGAGTGTGTACACTGGTACTCCTGTATTACAAGCACCAGCACTTTTCTTCTCCATCGTCCACTCTGATGTTTTGTGTTTGAGATTCACTGTTTGGAGCTCATCTTTGTGCTTAACTTTGTCAATATGAAGCTGCCTTTTATTATGATATTTGTAAGCTTAGTCGACTCAACTAAAGGAATGTATGACTTTACAACGCATTACGTTGTAACGCATGCCTTTACCACGCATGCGTTACAACGCGGATGCCATCACCACGAATATCCTTTAGCACGAAAATGCCTTTAACACGCATACTTTTACAACGATTTTCGTTGTTAAATTATGCATATTAATGGCATTTCCTTGTTAAAGGATATCGCACTTATTATCTACTCTTTCAATTTTCCCCTTGCGGGACACCACCCCCTCATTCCCTCTTACCTCTCCTCTCCTCGATCTTCCTTGGTGACGTTCCACGTTGTTAAGAGGAAGCAGAAGTGTCCTTCCGTTTCTTCTAACGACGTGGATTGCCTCCACATCTCTCTTTAATTGACGGAATCAGGTACGTTTTTTTAAAATATTTTATTTTTGGGGTACCCCCCCAAGCCCTCTTTTTTTTAATCCCATGTTTTTTTTCGGGGGGGAGCCACCCAACCCCCCCCGCCCCTTTTTTTTTCTTTTAAGTTTAGCACACATGCCTTTACTACAAATTTTGTAGTAAAGGTATGCGTGGTAAAGGCTTTTCGTTGTAACCATGCATGCGTTGTAATGCATGCGTGGTTATGGTTATGCGTGGAAACGGCCGCGTTGTAGTGGCCGTTTCCCCAACTAAACGAGCTATTCAGTCGAAGGAAACTGCGCCTATTAGACATTAGTTGCATGATTTTAATAATTGTTTATTGTTTTTTATCAACAAGTTCTAATTTCTCTTTTTAATTCACAATGTTGTATCCATTTTTAACCTTCTTATGAAGATGTATTTATTGTCAGCTAATGTTGTATATAGTAACATCAGTAATCATTGTAAGTGATGGTGAATTTACTATTCTGTACCCATTATACTTTGATGGTCAAATCGACCGAATAAAGTTTCTTGACTGACACTCATTGTGTCATTCACACATTTCGCCCACTTCAGCCTTTGGATAACTTCACTGGATGCGATGGCGTGGGCTCTTTCACAAGGACCGCATGGTAATTCATTTCAGTGTCTGAGACCACTAAGGCTGTGCGTGCTTTTTGTAACCTAAATAAAATCTGTGCTTTTAAATACTGTTGTTTATTCTTTTATAATGGTGAGGGACTAGCAGATTACCCAAAAATAAAGGTGTATAAAAAACGTAACTGAGCAAAACAAGCCTTGGCAACGCAAAAGGCTGGCAGTGAATGTCAGACCTATGGGCTTTGCCAGTGCTTGTTCAACTTGAATCCGCATTCGAGGAATTCTAGCTTGAAGCATTCTTCTCTTTACACAATCGTGCCGCTGGAGGGCGTGGCGCAGAGGAGGAGCCTCGGTGTTGTGGAGTTTTTTTTTTATTTTTTGCATATTTATAGAGCGCGAACTCGACCCGAAGGTACTGGAGCGCTTTACATGAGCAGCGTATTTACATTACACATTCAGGCACGGGGAGATGAAGTGATTTGCCCAGAAAACACAGGATATGGACGCGACCTCGAGGCTCGAACCCGGGTTTCGAGCACCAGAGTCGGCATTCTAGCAGACGGACCACATCCTCTCCCCGGAGTAAGTTGTGGGCGGTTACAGTGTAGCTGCCAGTGCTGTCCAATAGAGAGCTCCGAAGCGCAGGGGGTTAACGCTGCCTCGGGATGCCGAGTATTTGCGCGACATCTGCACTTCCAGGATGTAGATGAAAGTGAAACAAGGGCTGGAGTGTTGTGTAACCCTGCTGGAGTCTGGTGGCAGCGCCCGCCCTGTCACTGCACAATGTACAGAGTGCAAGGTACCCTGTCTCCAGTCATGGCCGCCCTGTGCGCCCGCCGCCTCCTCTCGGGCCCCAGGACCCCGCTGCTGCCCACGGCCTGCTGGACAGGGCTCAGCCCTCGGAGGACCAAGGCCTCCCCCGTGGCGGTCACTGTCCCTGCGGGGGGCGCGAGGACGAAGAGCTACGAGGACCTCCCGGGCCCCTCCCTCCTGCAGAACCTCTACTGGCTCTTCGCCAAGGGCTACATCTTGCGCTCCCACGAGCTACAGGTCAGTCCCGGCCCATTCGTCTATTCTTATCTTTTAAAACAGCGCTGTCGAATATAGCGCATAGAATCATAGCGCATGAAAATAGACCATTGCGTGAGTAGCGAATGTGGTATGGCTTCTGGTGAAGTTTCTCGAGCATGGGGTCCCTGGGACGCCACATTCTTAGCTAAATAAAAACATTTACATCATGTAGGCGCTTCTTACATACTTGTGCTACGTGCGCCTAGAAGCCGTGTTCCCATTTGTAGTGTACACTTTTCCACGTGCAGGAGAGAGGGAGAAGCCATTTGCCACTTTCTAGTGACCACTATGTTTTATGCGGAAGAAAATAAAAATAAAGTTTAGAAAGATCATTTCCACCTACACAACCGAGTTTGGACCTCGAATTCAAGTCTTTCCGAGCATTGATTTCTCGAGAACTATCACATTTCAGTAAAAACAAGGTTTGCTTCAGATCACAGTAGCTTTTCTGTGAATTTCATGTCTTGTGAGCCTTTTTTCGGCCGGCGTCTTGTTCACAGGCAGAAGGTAGCAGCCTATTCTGCCTGCATCTTTTCTGCAGGAACATTTTATATAAAACACATTCTATTTTTCGAACCTTAAATAATTCAGCCAACTCCATTTCATCAGACTTTGGGTTTCATACTATGATGTTGTTTTTCGATCACAACACACACTCCTGTTACACCCAATGCAATTTAGTCTGAGCCAAGAAGGCGACTTTCCCACTAGAGCATGGGGCAGCTGCGCTACTGATCTTTCTACCTGTTGTAAATTGCCTGAGCCAATCAAAATTCATCACAGCAGGTGACACCAAACAGGTTACCCTCATCTCAGTGCATTTGTCAGTTACGTCAGACTAAGGGCCTAATTTAGATTTCAGCAGACGGGTTACTCCGTCACAACGGTGAGGGATATATCGGTCCGCCAAAATATATATCCCATAGGATGTGTTGGGATTTATATTTCGGCGGACGGGATATCCGTCACCGTGGTGACAGAGCCACCCATCCGCCAGGTTCTAATTCAGGCTATAAGTAATTATACCTGTACTATAGGAAAATCACATTGCTGACAAATATTTTCAGACACACCTCATCCCCTGCAAGGTCCAGGAGGACTTAACCTGACCCAAGCAACATTTCCACCAAAATGTGGGCCCACCGTACCACTCTCCAACCAATGCGTTGTTACCGGCTTTTACACAAACTAGTAACCATCCATTCTCCAATGAAGACCAACGTGGCTCACCAGTTTTCATATTGATCATAATAAGGGGTGCACAGTCTGTATCCAAATTGTGTGAGGCAGTCAAAGTTTGTCACAGTCGGTGTTGCCAAATGGATCGTGCCCACACCTCAAAGCATTCCTATACAGTTACGCCTTAATAAGGAATCATGCTTGCCTTAAATATTTGATGTTTTTCAAACACACCACACACCCCCTACATGGTCTGTTCGGGTTTAGGCTGTAGCAAGCAACCTTTCCATCAAAAGTACGGGCTACTGCAGCACCCTCCAGCCCAAGCATTGCTGTGGAGTTTTAGGCTAAGCAGTAAACATCCTTCATCTGATGGATATCAACTTGCTCGCCAATTATCATATTGATCCTATTAAAGAGGGCCCACCCCAACTGTATGTAAATCGTTTGATGGAACGCCCTTGCCTGAATGCATTCCTATGCAGGTTTGTCCAAATAATGAATCATACATGTCTTATAGGAAAGTCGCGTTGGCTCACAAATATTCAGGTTGTTTTTCAAACCCACTACTTCCCTCTACAAGGTCTGTGAGGTGTTAGCCTGAGCGTAGCAACAATTCCACCAGAGTACCGCCTTGTCTTCATTTGTAACCTCCCACGAGGACTGGCCCTTTTACTTCAGTTGCTACACGGTATGTCTTATTTAGTCTGTAAGCACTATTTTCTTTAATGCGCTTCTACTGCAGGCACAACATGCTTTCCTTCAACCTCTGTGCAGCTCTCTAGTTCTAGTCTTCACTGCTGTCTTCCATCGACGCGCTGCACAAATCCCTGCAGATTCACAGCTTCACCCATCCTCCCCCTGTGCAGCTTATTTTACGTTTGCAATCCACCGAAAAGTGTTTTGTAAGCTAAGGAAGACTGCTAGGCTTTGAGTTTGCTTCAAGCTAGCTTACCATAAAAAAAGGCCCACAAGCAGCCAAAAAAAGGGCCCACCTGTCATAGCAGCCAATCAGACACTGCCTGATTGCCCTTCAGGCCAGTCCGATCAAGACAGAGAGATATGCATTGGTTAAGTTAGCACAAGGCAGTGGTTTGTGACTGTTGCTGCAGCTTTGCCTCTCACAAACAGCATTTGACTGCTTCAAGCACTCTTCTTTCCTTTTACTCGACACTGACATTATGTGATTTAAAAACTGAGTATATATGTAGATCTTTTTAGGTCTCGCCTGAGCCAGCGCATGCACTGTACTCTGGCGAGACATTTAGTAACTGGGTTTTGAAAGTGCTACCCAAAGGCTTTTCCCGGCCACCAGCATGCGGTTACGTGCGCAGGCCATCTGGCTTTTTGTAATGGCTCATTAAGCCTTCCAGCGCGTGTATCCCCTCCCCTACCCCCTCCCTTCTCCCACTCGTCAGCTTCTCTTATTACAAGCTTCCCGCGTCACACGGCAAATGCTTGTTTATTCTGAGACATGTTCCCCCATTTTGTAAGTAGCCTTTTTAGGAAAATATTAATTCTAAAAATATTCATTCTAACAAAGGAGATTGTAAAGAAATTTCTTCTTGTCTTTGAGGTTTTAATGCTCTTCGCGATAATCGTTTACGCATTTTTTCATATAAACGGACGCCGACCGAATAATACTAGAGATTTTTGATTTCAACCAAAACATGAGGGAGGCAGTCATGCATTAGAGAAGGCTATAGAGACATCTAGTGGCGAAAATTAAGAATACAGCATGACAAAGTGATTTTATTTGTCAAGCAAGATACTATTACCCTGGAACAACACAGGCACACAATATTTTTGAAAGCACCAAATAGACGAAAACATACATAACGCCACATTTTAGTTTTATCACTGCAAAATAATGCAGCTCAACTCAAACAAGGACAGAATGGAACAACAATATGGTGTGTGTGTGGACAGGCCGACGACATCAATAGTACATTTTACATGAAAGGCTTCATTAATTTGCGGAGCGGGAAAGACAACGGATCTAACTTTCAAAGACAAACCCCCCCCAGCCGGGAACAAAACTAATTGGTGTGGCCACGTGCCTGTGTCGTGGCACCTTCTGCCAGACCACATCCCTGTGCACTCTTCAGCTTTCAGTGACACTTCTCTTGTTATAACTGTGGCCCGAGTCCCAGCGTGTACAGAGATGTCAGTCCCGGGTGGCTGGTATGTCCAACAAATACAATGTGTTTTAATGTGTTGAGTGTAAAGGGCAATGTGCGGAGACCTGAGGGACAGTCATAGCGGTCAAACATCACAGGATCCAGAAGGCGGGTGTTCCCTCAGTTGCCACGTTCATAGGCAGTCCACTGGCAAATGGTGTATTTGACAGGACTGGAATAATGCTGATTTCCTGTAAGAGGTGCCTGTGGGTCATTCTCTTTCACAAACACACACTCATGTGCACTGTCCCTTCCATCCCCCACCCTTCGGGGAGTCCCACACTCTCACGCACTGTCTTCCCACACTATTGATCAATGTAACACAGACATACAGAGACACTCTCGCCCTCACATAGTCTCACACACACACTTCTTCAGGAGGTCAAACACTGCTTCTTACTGTCTCTCTCACACTCATTGCCTCCAATACACTCTCACTGCCTCACACACTAGTAGACTTGCTGTCTCAGGTCACACGTTGTCATTCACTCTCTCGCACACTGTCAGTCACATTCATTCTCTGTCATGCATGGCCTTTATTCACTGACCCAAAACCCCTCTCGCACTAGACATATTCACCTACAAAGGGGCGGGAAGTAGCAGGAGAAAGGTAAGGCGGGGTGCAGCGTCCCCCCCCCCCCACTCTCTAGGCACTATAAATGCCTCACGTGGATGAGGTGGTTACTAAATGTGTTTTTGAAAGGACATATAACAGAAATAAGAAGATTAAAAAAGAAAAAGCATTGATGTCTTAATGCTACACATTTGTCAACAAGCATTGGCATAGCCAATAGGTCTCGCCTTTGGGGCCTTAAAAGTGTTTAACCATGCAACAGTTAATGTTGTTGCACCAAGGATATTGTGCTACATAACTAAATACTTATGTGGTCCCAAAAGCGAGACCTATTGGCTATTCCAATGCTTGTTCTCTTCTGTTCCTTTGAAACGTTTCTTACATCGACAATACAGAGTCCTTTTTCACCCCCTGCACTGTTCTCCTTCCAGTTTCTTTTTCATGAAAGAGCTGAACCTTTCTGTCCCCGATGTTAATTATAAGGGAAGTCCAGCATTTACCTCCCTGCCATTCAGGCATGTTCATATCTGTTGCAGCACCCTTCACAGATAGGGTTCCCTGACACATAGGGGCTTGTTGCTTGCTGAGCATGTTTGTGTAATGATAGGCATGTTACGTCAGACTACGTTGAGACTGTTTCTGTCAGATAGGAGCTCTCTGACAAGAACCATGCAATTATGTTGGCGCTCTAGGCAGAGCAGCATTGTGCTCTGGAGCACTCACCATCTACTAAAAGAAACCAGTTTTTTCTGGTATTTCTTAGACCATTGCCGTGCTTCACATGTAGAAGAATACGTGCCGATGACCAAAGCTCTGCTCAGAAGTCCACGGCGGAACAGGCGCCCCGAATACCAAGGCTGCATAATCTGGACACCACCTTTGGCCCTTATAATCCACTTGCAGACACCCCCTTATCCTTTATTGCACTATTGCAGGTTTCTGCTGTCTCCCTCTGTGACATTTATTTCGTCGGATTAGTCCTCCATCTTTCCTCTTTGTTTGTTTTCCCTTTCTTGCTCTTGGTAAATTCCTGAAGAGAAAAATAAATTGCCGGTCCCCAAAAATGAGTGCCAATGGCCACCCACTGGCAACCACTGCTTCATTCTCCATTCATCTACCGTTCCCTTACTTGGTCCTCAACTCAGCAGACCATTTGCCCTCTCCTCACCTGGCCTTTCACAATGACACCATGTTGCCAGGTAGTGTTGCCCAGCTTGGACCTGGGTGGTGAGAGTGACTGACTGGGCTGAGGAACACTTCTGTGAATGATCAGAAGCGGGCCAAGAGACTGTGTGCCCCCCCCACCCCCTCTTGTGCTTCTCAGAACCTTGGCTGGTGCTGAAAGGCCCTTAGGAACATCTTTGGAGTGACCATCTATTGCCTTCGGTCCGTGTCTGCTCTGTATCCCGTGGGTGAACTTCCAGAGAAGCTGCCAAACCCCCATTGTTGCTTGCCTCCTAAATGATCTTGCTGCCTACCCCCTTCTGCTTCCTGGAACCCTGACTTAAGAGTGACTTCAGCCGCATGCTGCCTAGTGCCTGGGGGGATGGATGAGGGTGTCTCCAGTCTGTGGGTGTAGGATAGTCGGGGGAGAGAGAGGGTGGCGGGAGGCTTGGGGACATGGGGGCTGCAGAGTTGTAGCTAGTTGACCTGCTGGATATCCGTTGCACCGCATTAGGGTGCTTATGTGTGCGAGTGCTTCCGTATAGACTTTTCTGATATCCATTGCCCCGCGTAGCGGTGTAGTGTGGGACTGACAGTAGGGAACCGCCCATGATTCACTACACTGCATGGCAGTTTGTCTCATACGTTGATTTCTTGCCAGAATAGCTTACGTGTGACATCGGTTTTACCCGCGTGGCCTCGGTGCTTCTAAAAAGTGTTATAACTTCAGGTCTGTTCATATTTCTGATATCTTTGTGACTCGGGGTACACCTTATAACTGTGTTGAATTATAAGAATTGCTAGGGTGGGCTGGACAATATTTGATGTTCATGTTGTGTTGATGATCATGTGTTTTGAATGCAAACTTTATTTACATACATCATGTGTGAAGTCTCTTTTGTGACTCTCAAGGTATTTATCATGAATGGGTGCTGTGCCAATGCTTTACATGTTGCCTCTGTGGTAAGCCTGACTGCTCAGTCCAAGCTACCCAAGAGTGAGCGCAGGTTATACAGTGTGTGCAATCGCCTGCCCATGACTGAATTGGTAGGTTCTGCCTGGCTGCGACAACGACTTAGCCAACCAAAAAGTGCCAGTTCCAACAGTATCTTTGTTAATCTCTGGCTACGTATAGTTTCACCATGGGCGTAGGAATACAGAATACTCAGATTTTGGAGTGGGAGGAGACACATGGGACAATAAACCTCTAGTTTTTAGGTCTCGCCTGCGAACGCAGCGCGAAGCGCTGCTCGCAAGCGAGATCTATTGTTGCTGACTTGCCTCGGAAGTGGGACAGGAGATGTGCACGCGCAGGCTTTTGGCGGATTTGAGTTGGTGTACGCGCCTACAGCCACGCGGCGTGCACATCTCCTGTCCCGCTTCCCTCGCAAGCCAGCATGCAGTTTCACTTTCGTCAACACGCACGTCCTAGGCAGCCTCATGCTATTTAATATTTTTTTTAAATGCGCACGCGCGCTCCAAGCACTTACCGGCTCTTGTTGGGACTCTGCGCTGCTCCTCTGCTTTTCCTGCCGGTCACTGCAGCAACACGCGGGGCTCCGTTTTGCTCACAGGAGCCCCGCCTGAAATCCTGCTTTGTCCACACCATGCACGAAGGCGGGGTGGGCTCCCGCCGGACTTCCTGTATTGTTTGGCGGCCCCCTCCCTGGGCCGAACGAGCCGCGCAGCACTCATTAAAAGTCCGGCGGTGTTGAAGTCCTCACACGCCGCTACTGGGCACGAGCTGCAGAACACGCAAAAATTACATGTACCGCGCATGCGCGGGCAGCCCTCACAGGTCTTCTCCCCGGCCTGGATGTGGAGCTGCTTTCTCTTTTGCTTGTTGACATTCCTAGTGGTGCCAGAGACAGATGAAAGGGGGCTTCCTCGACTTCAATTCATTAAATCCCGGTCGCGTGCGTGCATGTTTGTCTGTGGTTAAAGAGAGCGAGGGAGGACGCGCTGCTGTCATGGCATTACAAAGGGGTACGTGCTTTGAATAACTTGTTTTCCTTGCATTCTTGTGTTTAATTTTTTTCGCCCCTCACAGCCGGAAGAATGTGGTGTCAGCAGGTCGGGGGTGGGGACATAGCATGTTCCAAGCTGTGGATCCTTCTAGTTTCCGCTCTGCTCCTCCCCCTTCCGCCACCCCTTCTAAAAGTTATTGCCGGAGTCCATGCAGGCTCAGGTAGGTAGATGAATGTAAAATGTTCCTCTCCATTAGTAGTCGCACTTGACTGGAGTCTCATTACATTACTATGGTGCTTTAGCAGTGGAATGTGCCTCACGCTTGGGCTCCGAGCACCCCTCATACTTTCCAGATAACGTAAATTACCCTCAACCTCATTGCCTCGAATGATCAAACATTAAATTGCTAGTAAAAACAAATCAAGAGAAAGAAGAGGAAAGCAGAACAGGGGTTGACTCGAGACTGTTTTTCAGCAGCAGAGACGAGTCGCTGACTCTTAGGCACTTGCACAAGAGAAATCCACGGCAGGCTTGCTGTACAGTGATTCCAGCGGCATTTAACACCACACCTGTAGAACCCAAACGATGCTTTATAACTGCAAATGATGGCCTGCTCTCATGTTGTGTTCTTTCAAAGTAAGTGTTTCCACACGAGAGACGGAAGGGAAGCCACTGACAGGAGCGTTCTTCTAGGAAGGTGTCCTGATTCCCCCAGTGGGTGTCACGATCTTTTGTCTTTGTGTTGTGATCTTTCTTCTACATGTTGCATGAATTCCAGCCATGATGACACATCTTTGTGTTGCAGCAGTGCTTCTTGGTGCTGTAATCGTATTACAATTTACAATCCATTCCTTGTACCAGAGTGTGTGTGATCCACCTAAGGTGTCCATTTTATCAGCCAGATAGATGGGAGGGTTCTCGCATACAGACTTATGAGCAATGCAGCCTTTTTTAATCAACTCGACAGAAAGCCAAAAGACCAAAATTGGAGTGATGTTGTCTGATCTCCTAGCATGAGATATCAGACGAGAGTAAGTGTTGAGGGCTGTGTTTAAAGGGACAACTTGAATTTTGGATATGTAGTAGCCCATTCTAGAGAGGACTGAGGCAGGAACCATTCATTTGAGGTTTGATGGATTTAATTGCAGTCCCAACCAGCGCTTAATTTGTAAAAAAAAATAAAAATAGAAGTGACACGCCCCTCATCAGGAGACCCCTGCAGCATGCACCACTGGTTGCCTCTGCCAGAGCTGACAATGACGGCATCAATACACGACTGATCATCACTCCGTTGAACGTGTGGCAATTCCAGGCCTCCAAAGCTAGAACAAGCCTTTGCAATGCAATAGGTCTCGCATTTACGTGAGTTCAAGCTGTTGGCATTGTATATGACATTGCCTTTTATTTATGTTTTAAAGACCAAAACATAAATCACAGGCATTGTCATTTACAATCCCAAAAGCTCAAACTCGTGTAAATGCGAGACCTATTGCATTGCAAATGCTTGTTCAATTGGAAACTGGTGATTAAACAGTGACAGACGGAGCATGGCTCTGAAGCCTGCCTATACATTGCCTGAGTCTCCCTGGATCACTGTAATTTGAGTAGCAAGCTCTCTGGGTGATCTCACTACTTTGTTTTGTTAGTTATCTAATCGTGGTCACTGAGGTGTTGAGATATGGATAAACCTGCCGAGGAGCTCTCCATTAGGCCACACAAGGGGGCTGAAATGTCATTAATTTTGCTTGTGGTGGTCCAAGGAGGGCCACCAGCACCACCAATGGCGAATGAGAGTGTTGGGGACTGCAGGAGATCAGCAGCGCCCCCAGAACCTAGTTAGAAAACATGGATGAAGTCTCCTAGGGCCTCATGAGCATGACCCCAAGAGAGGTTTCTGATCATTTAAAGCATCCTAGAGCTTTCGCTCTCAGGCTCTGGAGCGCGGAGTCCTATGGCTGCATTTTGTGTCCTAGAGAATGCGAAGAAAGACTTCAGACACACCTTGTTTTAAATTCAAATGGTTTATGGACAATATGGTAATTAGACAATGAGGGCCCTATTCACAAAGAGTCCCCGCAGTCGTGGCGGAGATTCTGCTATGATTGCGGAGCGTCCGCCATGACTGCAGCGACATTTTGTTTTTAATTATAATGAGTGCGTATTACTAACAGAATTGATTCCATTGATTTAATAGTGATGCAAGGGTGAGGCATAACAAGGATGTGTTTTTTTTATGTGGAGCTGCACTAAGCTGGTAGGCCTGCTTTGCATATACTGGCACCCCTTATGGTGTGTTACCTTGACAAAGTATAACCTCTATTTATTGCTATTAAGGTGGTGACCCCAAGACAAAGCCATTAGGCCTGTCTTATTTAAAATTACGTTACTTTATATTGTGATGATACACCTGGTATAAGTGGTGGGTATTGTGACTACGGCGTTTAAGACCCACTAGGGGTGTAATGTGATATTCTGGTGTCACCAAAGGTATTGCCATCTACCTGATGTATATATTTGTAAATTAATGTGTAATATTTAGTCATGGGTTTGCAATAAAAGTACTTTTCCTTTTTAAAAGAAAAGGCACTGACTGGCCAATACTTGGAGTGATGTTGTTACGTGCCAGTGTATTGGGGTTGGTACCCTACACCGCCTCCCCAGAGTACACCTTGGACTGTTCTGCTTTGCTACCCTGAAAGAGCCAAGTGCCAGAATGGAGTACTTGTTTTCCAGTAATAAATCAATTGTAGCATTTTTCACATTTTGTAGCATGTGCAAATACATGCAATGAATAGTTCGGCCTCATTTTCGTGTGATGCACCATTTATTTTTAAATGGATGCTGCCTTTTCGTGTTCTATTCAACTTGCTCCTGCACATTCTCCCTCGCAATCAATCTCCTGCTGCAGAGCCATCCCTCCTCTTGTTCAGCGGAGAATCCAGCCGATGACATCAATGAATTAGTGCTTGCATATCATGTTGAAAGTATGTATCGTGAATGAGGATTCCATGATTAGCCCAAAGTATCATTTTCAAGGACTTATGCTGGAAGTTCCGCAGAAGGCGTGTGAGTTCTATGAGCCATTGCTGAAGAAATGTTTCATTTGTGTTATACATCTCCGGAGGGCAGTTCCTGGAGAAGCAATGGAAGATTACTCATACCTTGAGAAATGGGTTAGTGTTTAAATAATTGCATATTTTTAATTATCACGTTATTATTTCTGATTTGCCAAAATGTGATCTTAACCATGATCATGCTATGCTGAATTTGCAGAATCTGTGTGGTTTTGCTATAAAACCTTCTGAGTTCTTGTATTTGGGGGAGATGATTATTATTTTGGGCCATGCACTTTCCGTGAGCTTCTTGTAGAGAAGCATGACTGGAGGCGGCACTAGATGTACACACACACACAATAGTTGATTCAATACAGAACGTCCCATCAATGAAGGCTGCGTATTGATAACAACCTTACTGATATTCCGAACCTAGTAACCTTCTCAGAGCAGGGTTCCACATTCTGAGTCTCTACAAACTAAGGCTTAAAGAGTTGCCTACACAATAAAAACATTTGGATATCACACACCTTCCCCCAATAGTAAACAGAGACCCAGAGAGATATATACTGAAAAGCCGTACATTATACATATCTAAACAAAATCTTTCATAAAACTAGGACGCACTACCACCCTTTTACTTCTCCTTAGATCAGGGCGATGCGCATTCTCCCGTTCAGGAATGCGGCGACAAGCGGAACAAGAAGAAATGACAGAAATCCTGCTTGGATTCTAAATGCGGTGGTCCTCCAGCCACTTTAACTGCATTGCAAAACAACTTGACAACCTTGTACGGTGAGGGTAACTTCGCAATGTCAGCCTTTTGAGGATACTTTTACCTTCACTGTATCCCCCACCTTCTCTTTAGTTACTGAGGTGGCATGTCTAACATCAAAATTAAGTTTCCTTTTTGTTACTTTCTGATTTTGAGCTCCTTCCCACCCTCCTCCCCCGGCAGAAATACCAACATTCTTACAATTCATCCAACCGGTTTTGTGCTGTGGAACAGCTCGAAAGCTATCCTGTCAGTGGTAGAATGAGATGTAAGTCAATAGAGCTTCACTCTCTCTCCCCAATCACACCTGGCCAATCCTTGTTCTATGACCTGGCTATCTGAATGGACTCTTTTAACACCCTGTTGAACATCTCTAACATCCAGTTAGTCTTGGGATGATGGAGAGCGCATTTCTTGTGTTTGATTCCAAGGACGACAAAAACTCCTCCATTTCCTTCGCTAATAGTTGCACTCTGTTATCTGTTAAGATGTATTCAGGAAGCCCTTCCCTTCAGAAAACATCATCAAGACGGGCAACAACTTTGGATGTTTAAATGTTTTGTGTGATACAAATCTCTGGCCATCTGGCAAACATATCCATTAAAACAAATGTAAATGTAAATTTGATACTTGTATAGCGCACTACTCACCCGCAAGGGTCTCAAGGCGCTTGTACGAATACCGCTGTGGAACCCATCCTGGCTTTCCCTGTGAGGCGTCCACTGCTGGGCACCCCCAAGGTGGAGGCCAGGCATCCTTAGCGTTGTGGGGGCCGTTGTGGAGATTAAGCAAGCTATTGCCCAGAGTTGCAGAGTGGGACTCCATGATTGGAATAGGCACCGAGGCGAGAATTATCAGGTCCGTGGAATTTTTGAGCCCAAGACCCGCCGAGCGGGGAATTGAACCCTGGTCTAATCATTGAGCCACACGTCTCCACAAGGACATAGTATTGGCCCGACTTGCATGCCACGGGTCCTAATATATCTAAAGAGATATCTTGCCTCACCCGAGTTTCTCTTATGACCATGGGTTGAATTCTGGTCTTGCACACTCTGTCACTTGGGCAACATTCTCCTCAATCCCTTACAGCTCTTTCCACTTTCATGTCAATCTCTGGCCACCAAAAGTACCACCTGATCCTCTCTTTGTTTTGGAAATTCCCTGATGGCCTTGGTGTGCTAACCAAACAAGTTTCTCCCTAAGCACACAAGGCAGTACTAGTTTTATCCCCCTCCATAAAAGCTCATCACATACAGACAGTTTATCTTTTGCATTCCAATATTCTGAACATAAATAATAATAATATCCTCTCTCAAGTTTCTTTTCCTTGACCAACCATTAGAGGTAATCAGAATAACATCTTGTAGAACAACAACATTGGGCAACAAATCCTTCCATTCTCCTTCACCAACCGCACCTTCAGTGATCTCACACATAGTAAAATCATCCATGCTTCCTATGTCATTCTCCAAGTTTTCATCATCTCCAGCTTGTACAGACACCAACCGGGACAAGCTGTCAGCTACTCTATTTTCGGTACCAGGGGTATATTCAACACTAAATTTAAATCCTACAGGGCAACCACACATTTACAAATTCTAGTCGAAATACATCCAACTTCTTCTTTAAAAATGGTCCACCCTGACCACAAATGAGCCTGCCCACAGAAATGTCTTAACGTTTTTTAATCGCCCAATAAATGCACAAAGCTTCTTTCTCAGTGACACAGTAGTGGTTCTCCGGTCCAACTAATGTCCTAGAAAGAAACATACTAGTCTGTTGTTTCCCTCCTCTCACTTGTTTCAACAATGCCCCCAAAACTTTCGTGCCGGCATCCATGACCAGAATGAATTGACTTTCAGAGTCAAAACTTTGCAGCAAAGGATCATTTCTCAAAGCGTCATTCACGTCACGAAACTGAGTCACATTTAGGAGACCCCTGGAATCTAACACCTCTCTTTAACAGTGTTCTTAACATATGGGTGTGGTGAGAAAACCCTTGTACAAATTTACTGTAATACTCAGCCATCCCAAGGAAAGTTACCAAATCATCCCTACTCGTCGGAGTTGGTAGATTGTCACTTAGTTTCACAAGCTGTTCCTTGTGTTTGATTCCATCCTTAGTCAATCTCTGTCCCAAATATTCAATCTCACTAAGGTTACACTTATACTTTATTATCTCTTAAAGTAAGTCCTCTTTCCATACATTTTTCTAAGACTAGTCTCACCCTGCAATCATATTCCCCTTGGTAAGAGCCATAAACCAACACGTCATCTTGGTAGGTTTTAACACCATTGATTGCCCCCTAAGACATCCTCCATGGCTCTCTGAAAAACAGAAGCAGCTGAATTGAACCCATACGGTAATCTCATGAATTTGAATAATCCAAAAGGAGTGATAAATGTGGTTACATTTTTGGGCAAGCTATCTGACTTAATCTGGTGGTAGGCTGCACTAAGGTCCAAAGTAGAAAACCTCACAGACCCATCTAGCTGAGGAGTCAACATCTCGGAGATGTTAGGGAGAGTGTACTTGTCAACAACCATACATCTGTTAAGAACCCTCAAATCTACACAGAGCCTTATCTCTCTAGTCACCTTGTGCGTAAGAATGACCGGGCAAAGCCACTCGGTCACTTCTGTTTCTGCTATAATACCCTCCTTTATCAACTTTCCAATTTCTGAGCGCATGGACTCCCTCAAAGCCAACAGTACCCCTCTCGTTTTACATACTACGGGCGTTGCGTTGTCCTTAAGCACAATCTTATGAGAGTAATCAGAGAGACACCGAAATGTGTCGCTGAAGACTTCCTTAAATTCCTTCCCCAAACGCTCTATCAAATGATGCCCATCTTTACTCAAGGTGCACACATCAACCACACACTTCCCAGCAATATGCCACTTTAATAAGCTTCTCTTATTTGTGTGGCATCATTTCTTTTAAGACAATGCTAGGTCCATTGTTAGGGTCAAGCATAGCATTGAGATCTTTCTGATGGAACCAGCCTATTATACTGTCCCTTTTGCATTGGACATCAATTTTCCCTGCTGCCAAGCGACCGTTGTAATTGAACCCACCCAAAAAATATTCTAATAGCTTTATGCGTCTTCCTCCAAGTTCACTTCCCTCACCCGCTTAGTTTTCTGTTGGGTCTCGCAGTGTTAAGCAAAGTGTCACATCTTTCCACAACTGCGACACTTAACAAAAGCAGCAGGGCAAGTCTTGTTGGTAGCTAGATGAGAACTGCTTCCACATCTGAAACACTTTCCTTTGAAAGTTTTCTTTGCATACATCGCAGACTGATCCTCAGAGTGTTTATTAACTGTTTTGTTCACAGACTGCACTTTCTCACCTACCACTGTGACATTTTCCTTTTTTATCACTTCCACACATGCTAGGGAGTGCTCGGTGCATTGGGCCACCAACGAGATCTCGTCAAGTTTTGGGTCATCTTTCTGCCAAAGCTAGTTTTTTACCTCAATACTGCACCCAAGCATAAATTGATCACGTATTCGCTCTTGAACACCTGCAAATTTGCAAGACGCCCCTAATTTTTGCAGATCAGTGACATATAACTCCACTGACTACTGCGGTTTCTGAACTCTATTACCGAAATGGTAACGTTCCAATATCATGTCCACCTGTTGTAGATGTTTGTCTAGCTTGCACAAACACACTTCAAAGTCATTCAAATCCTCTGATTCACAACCTGAGCTCAAGCAAATGTTTAAATACCTCCTGGCCTTTAGACCCTAAACAATGCAACAGCAACAAGGCTTTTCTCTCCGCACTTAGCAGGACACCACAAATACAGGGGTAATGTAAAAAAATGTTTTTGCCACTTTGACCAATTGATAGTTGGTTCACCAAGAGAAACCAAAAAGAAAGGTGGTGGTGTAATATTTTGCATGATTCCAGGCCCAGCAGCCAGGGACACAAGTGCACCTGTCACTGTGGTTATATGCAAATGACAAGCAAGAGCTAGTGAGGAAAGTTTGCCTGTCATTGAGGTTTAAATGCACGTGACAAGCGAGTGATCATGAGAAAAGTGTTCTTGTCACTGAGGTTAAAATAACAAGCAAGTGATCACAGCAGAAGTACAACATAAGAATGCCTGTCACTGATGTTACATGCAGATGACAAGCAAGAGATCATGAGGTAAGTGTGCCTGTTACTGAGGAAGTCATAATGACAAGCGCTGCCTCTTTACGTTGTCAAAGCAACCAGTGACATAGCACGCTTCGTCTTAACCAATAGGAAGCCAGAAAGAACAGACCCCTGTGAGGTCATCCAAGCAACATCCTACAAAGACTCCGAGATGAAACCCAGGGCCTCCCAGCCAAGGGGAAGGCACGGACATGATTAACCGTGATGTAGGCTCGAAGGTGAGGAAGCAAGCTATTGTGATGTAAGACCCCGCAGCTCCCTGTCTGCAAGGACTTAGCTCGCGAGTTCACAAGGGAGCTGTTGCTTGTGCGATGGCAGCGGAGTGAGAAGTTAAAGCTTTTTAAAACAAAAATAAATGAAGTAAAATTGTACAATAGAACCTTGTTACACCATGGGAGGAACACTCCCGAAAGCACTTTGTGTTGAGATGTATCTTTTGCTCATTGTAACCCCAGTTAGGTAGAAGACGGGGTAGGCCACGGAATAGGTCAGTTGAGTGTAGTTCTCTGAAATAGTAGAGGTACAGCTGAAAATCTGTACAGCAGAATGAATTACTCCAAGATCGTCGCCATTGTAGAGAAGCACGACTGAAGGCGGCAGTAGATGTACCACAATAGTTTATTTAATACAGAGGTACACAGAGAGATGTTTCATTATGAAGGCGGTCAACTGATAACTCACACACTGACATTCCAACCCTAGCAACCTTCTCAGCAGGGTTCCACATTCCACTTTCTGAGTCCCTATCAAACTAAGACTTATTCTAAAGTTGCCCACATAATACAGACACTACGATATCACACATTTTTTCTCTTTTAGTCATAGAAGGAGACACTTTGCCATTTTCAGGTGTCCTATTGAGCTGTCAGTACTCACCATGAGTTAGATACTTAGGGCCTGATTACGAGTTCAGCAGTTTTACTGCCGTACTGCTGGTCCCAAGAAGATGGCTGCAGCGGCGGTCTCCCGTCCGCCGTATTGTGATGTTCCCGATGGGCCGGCAGCGGCAGTGCTTAATTTGTAAAATATGAAGTCCAGGTGCTCAAATGTTGTGGGAGGCCACACCCACGTTCCTCCGGCTCCACCCACTTCCTCCACTAGTCCCACCCACTTCCTCTATTGGATCCAGCCACACCCTAAACATTAGCACCCAGGCCAGAAAGCATGGAACTGTCACACATAAGCAAGCACCCAAGCCATAATCCGTGGAAATGTCACACAGAAGCATCCAGGCCAGGGCTCGGCCATAAACCGTGGAAATGTCATGCATAAGCATTCATGATCCAGGCAATAAACCATGGAAATGTCACACATAGGAATCTAGCCGGCGTGTGTATATATATCCCAAGGATTGTAATATCATTTTTTTTGTCCCAGTCCCTCAGATCTACATATTCACAATCAAACAGTATTCAATGCTAGCCCTTAACAATAGATCTAGAGATATGCAGATCACAGTTCTTGTATCCTGGCAGAGCTGGGCACCTGCTGGGTATGTATATGTCAGGGTTAACACACAATGACAACAACAAAAATGTTATGAAGAAAACGTACTGTTATAAAACACTGGATACATTAAGGTTTTAGTTTCTGATAATAAAACCAAAATGTCACACTAACAAAAACAAGAAAGTGGAGGGTGAGGTATGGGGAGTGAGAGGCCATCCTTTGCTTCGCCTGTGAGAGGGGTGCCACCTTACCTAATGTTTATGCTGTGCTTAACTGAAACTCAGGAGAGGCCTGCACCACAGAGGATGAATGAAACAGAAGAATTTACTTGTTGACCACCTTCTTCTCTCACCAGTCCCACCACAGGACTCTCTTCCCATCTATTTCCCCTTCCCTCCCCAACCAGGGCTAGTTTCTGATCTGTAAGGCTGTTTCAATGCAGGACCTCTGGGAGGGGTACTTGAGGATCTGGGGTGGTGGTGTTTGTATACCTCATGCTGTGGCAGTTATGGCAGGCCTGTTATTCTAAGCATGGCAAGGAGCCATTTAGCTTCCTACTAGCACTCTGTAAACTGTATTAACATGTGCTGCTCACTGTGAAGGGCAGCAACATTTTAGGTTTAGCATCGGCACCCATCCTGGCAGGTGGGGGCACTTCATCAATAGAAAACAAACTAGCTGCCCTCGGGCCCTATTGCCAATCTGACCTGCCCGTCAGCCCTCCCTTCAAGAGTCCCCCATTAATCCTCAGGTGGTCTATGAATATTCGTTAGACACGAGAGTCAAAGAGTCCCGAGGCGTATTTTTTTAGGGGGGCCATTATTGCATTACACACACCACTGCATCTCCCTCACTATTTAATTTATTCATTTAGTAGCACCACTACTTTGCAGCTAAGTCACATACAATCATATATATTACAATTACATCCCACAAAGCTACGTGTTCAGTGTATCTCTATTCTGCACACGTGCCTTGACATAATTTTTCCCGAGACTACACTACGTCAACGACACCTCTAAAGACACCTCTTTTAAGAACTTTACGTCATGGTGCAGTATTCATCCTCTTTCGTTTTACCCCACCGTTCATTGACACTGCCTTGAGCTATGTTCGAGCAAATTCCCAAATACAAAGAAATGTCTAATCACAATTTGGTTACACATTGCATTAGGAAGAAGGCTTTGCTGACTGGCACCCAGCGCCCTAACTGAATTAAAAGCCATAGAAAGAAGTGATGGTAATTAGTAAAAACCTGTTTATGACAGCTGTGGGGTTGTCTCCTCTTAGCTGCAATACCCTTGTGACTTACTGTGGTGCATTCATTATGGCGTGGCCACGCACAGCCTGCCATTAACATGTTGCTATAGAAAAGCACCATAGAGGCGGTGTGATTCACACAGCTGTCCGAAATCAATCCCTTTCACCGGGTTCATTTCACCTCTGAAAAAATCCTACATGGGCAGTGCTGTGGCGCGGGCGGCACAACTATAATAAATATTGCAGTTTATCCAGTCTCCCCTCTGCCACGGTAAGCTATGAAGAATCCCACCACTTTACGACATTATATTACTCCTTTGCCATAATCAACTGTAAAACAGCAATCTGCAAAAGACGGAGATTTTAGAGTCCGACAGCAACAAAACGACAACACACAACAGACACAGGGCGGTGCTGATATTTAGTCCTTAAGTGTGTCACAACAACAATGGGAGAGTAGAAAACCATTAATTAATTTGTGAGAGAAACGCACATTAAAACCAGATAGTCCTACATGTTGGCAGAATCTTTACAACTGTATCGGGGGCTAAAGGAAAGGCCCTGCCCTTTCAGCCTGCTGGTCTGACTAGGGCTTTGGCACACTGTGGCCCGCCCGGCGCTGGTCGCAAGATTGCCCGGGCCTCGGTTCTAATCTTAATAATACCAAGTCTCTTTTGTAACCCTACGACCGTGACGCTCAAGAAAAAGCAGCGTTGGATGTTTTTAACTTTTACTTACTGGATTACTTGACTGTTAGCACTGCCTTTCTAAAAGGTCTGCTGCGCTGCTGCTGCAAATAACAGTGCCCGCCTTAACGTCTTGCTGAACTGGTGCCACAGTGACTCGTGCAGTGGCAGTGCGTGCGTGTGTGACGGGGCGTGGAATTTAATTTTAAAAAAAGTTACGCAAGCTGCCGCAGCGGCGCAGCTCCTACCTTCTCAAGACCAATTACAGCCCAATCCAGTGCCTGTCCGCCGCAACACTAAACTGAAGGCAAATTCGCATGGCTTTGGAGGAGGATTTATTATCGGCTCGTAGCTCTCTCAGCATGAGCACAGCAACACTCTTCTTCACCAGGGGGAATTGGAGACTGCAACAGACTAGTTTGAACACTGAAGTGAGTCAGTCACTTATATTTCCTTTGAAATATGATGGCACGTGCGGTGAGTGCAGTCGCGTCCTTGATGCGAGTTCAAGTTGGCAGTGTAGACCCGGCCCTGACAAGTGCCGGTGCTAAGCACCGGGAAGCTCCGGCACAAATTAAGCACTGGGCGGCGGTCTTTCTGACGACGGTGAGTGTTTCTTCATATTTGTCGATGCATGTGCATATATTTTGACTGCACAAGTGTCGAATGTACAAATATGCATGACACGTGAAAAAATACCTACTACCCATTGCTGGAGTCTGGACCATATGTGCCCAGTCTAGTCAATGGGTAAATACTGCAAAACAGACTTACCTGGACTTCAGCGACAACAGGGTAGTTTTCTTCGGGGTAAAGATGCTGCTTTAAAGGTGGGGCCTGGAGAAAGGAATACACGTCGGAGACTGAAGGGGAGAAAAGGAAATGAGTGAGTATGCACCCCAATTCCTTTGATCCAATAACTCTAAGTTAATGGGTCCCACCACCAGGGCCGGACTGGGAACAGAAACCGGCCCTGGCAAACTGCTCAGCCGGCACCCCCTGGGGTAAGGGGGAGTGCATCCGAGCAGTTTGCGAGGGCCGGCTTCGGCCGATTTTGTTACAGGGGGCCGATATTGCCGACCCGGTAACAAAAAACGGCCCCCTGGGGGCCCACAACTGGCCCCCACCCTAGCAGCCTACCGGGGAAACGGCCGGTGCCCGCTATGGCCTGTCCGGTCCTGCCCACCACCACGGTCAGCTCATCGGAAAGCCAACTCATAATTCTGCGGGAAATGAAACTTCTCTGCACCGCCCTATGACAGCTGCGCCTTGCCCCGACCGACACATTGATTATCTGCGAATGGCTGTCGGTGTATCGCTTCGCACTCCCAGATAATAGAAAATACCGCCCTCCCACGCGAAGGCTCAAACACGACAAAGCAGTAAAAACAAAACACCACCTGGAAAGGGATTTCGCTTTCATAAAATGAAACGCATCAAACACAGGTTCTCAGAATAAGGCATGGGATTTAATTTATGCAACATTCTCTAACAAAGCTTTCCCTAATGTCAAATGAACAACATTCAAATGTATATAGCGATATATATATATACATATATATATATTACCTACTGGCGGTCGCCAGTAGGTAGTTATAGTTAGGACCACGTTTCCATAGGAAAACCTCAACATTCTATTTTGAATAACTTTGGCGCCGGTCGACGAATCCTCGCGAATTTCTCAAAATAGGTGGGGCGCTACGCTCCGCTCCTACCCTGAAAGTCTCGGGGGGATCCGTCAAGCGGGGGCTGAGATAAAAGGGGGGTCCCAAAACGCGTTTTTCCCATGCATTTTTCCATAGGACCTTTAGAACGAGCTACAGCCCGAACGGCTGAACAGAATTACTCAAAATTTGGCAGAGAGGTAGTCCCTAGGTCAAGGAAGTGCCTTTTGTAGGTTTGGTGTAAATCTGTTCAGTAGATTCTGAGAAAATAGCCTTTAAATCAATATATATATCTGAGCCCGCTTACGGTACGCTTACCGTACGCTTACGGTAAGCGTACGGTGGCGTGCGCGAGCGCGATTCTGATTGGCTCTTAGATCTTAGTAAACATTCGAATCGGTCGAAACCAGGAAGCGGCGGCCGCCATTTTGTGTATTTCACTCTGAAAAAAAAGAGTGAAAACAAGGAAAGGGGGCAATGAGGAGAGTTACAGACCCCCTAACATTTGTAAGGGGGTCAAAGAAGGACAGAAAAGTACAAAAAAACATTTATTGATTTTTAAAAAAATCACGGGGTACGCGTACGGTAAGCTTACGGTAAGCGTACGGTAAAAAAATAAATAAATGAAAAGCAGATTTAAGAGTTTAGAAATTAGGGAGCTCTAAAAAGAGCTGTTGTGTTTATGAAGTCATTTTTTTAGTGGTACCTACAAGTAAGTACCGATGCAGAGTCTAAGGTTCAAGAGGAAGACTCTGTTCCCTTCATCATTGAAGTGCACACCATCTCCTCTATAAATGTCTTGCATGTCATAACGCAAGTTGTTGTGGTAAATGGCACCCATACCATAGTCACGGAGGAAAGCAGAAACAGATTTGTTGACGTGCTTTCTTGCTTTGTCAATCTGTGGACAGAAATGATTGGACCAGTTCCATTTTTGCCTTTGGCATATGTTGGAAAACACAAAGGCAGTTTTAGGGTAAAGTGTAAACAGTTGTGCAAAGGTGTCCTTCATAAGCATTTCCAGACCTACCCCAGTCAAAGTGCCTAGGTCATTGCCACCACAGTGCACTATTATGAGGTCAGGGTGTTGGATTTGAATGAAGGATTTCACCAATGGCATCAATTGGTGCCACTTTAACCCTCTCTGACCAATCCATTTAATGTCTACATTTGGCAAAGCAAGGTCTCTCACCATACCTGTTTTCTCTGCAAACTTTTCACTCCAGAAGACATAGCTGTGCCCTACAATCCACACTGTGAACATCTTCAAAGGAGAACTGGATGCACTCAGGAGGTGTCTTTCAGTAGAATGGCAATATGAAAAGAAAGACAGTTTGGAAATGGAGGCATACATATTTTTTCAAAACAAAAAGAACTGATTGGCTGTTTCATACCATTCTAGAATAAAAACTAGGCTGTATGTGTAAATTAATAGAAGCATGTTTTGTATTGGTACAGAAAAATGTGTTACCAAAGAACAGTACTATGGATTTGCTGTTAGGTTTGAAAAGTCAAGCACTCTTGCTCTGTGGAATTGAAACATTGTTTGGCGAACTTCTGACCTAACTCAACACAGCAGTGTTCCATGAGCTGTTGCTATGGTAGCAGGCAGAAGTCAAGTTGGGGGAAGGGTACTAGGCAGAAGTCAAGTTGGGGGAAGGGTACTTTTGGAAAAGGGTTGGTTTTCAACCAATAGAAATGTGTGATTACATTTGAAAAAAAGGGGGAAGCACTGAGATTTGAAACTTACAAGTATATGTGTGGAAAAATAGAGGGAAAGTTTGCCATTATCTGGTTCTGCTGAGAGGAGAGAGGTGAACACAACAGAGATCCTGGCTCTGATAATCTGCTGTTTGAGTGTCACATTTCTTTCACAACTAACTAATTTTAAAGGTGAGTTTACAGTTTGAGAGGGGATGTATGTGGTAACTTAAGAAATGAATAATAGAAATGGAAATTGTTTTTGTTGTAGTTACACATGGTGGTTTCATAATGTGTCAGTCTGTGAAAGTGATTTTCACTTGCCCCGAAAAAAAAAAGAGCAGTAAGTGTGCTTTCAAATTGGCAAAGAAATTTCGTTTTGGGACTAATGTGAAAACATGACTCTGTGTGCAGAGAGGAATTATAGGCAGAGATTTATTGCGTCTTGCTCTGGTGATTTCACAGTTGCATTAGATGGAAAGGGGGAGCGAATTTTTGGGGGAAGAAGCAGAGTCTTAGCACACACCCATGTGCTTGCCATGTATAGTCATGCACAGTATTTACAAGCGAGTGGGGTTTTCAGGTTTCAGTCTGTAATGCAAATACATTCAGCATCACTAAGGCTGGTTGCCCTTGCTGTAGTGTAGCAGTCTGGACATGGGCTTTTTAAAAAATCTGAAAAGTGGATTCATAATGTGACAGTTTGTAAAAGTGATTTTCACTTGCCCAAAAAAAAGAGCAGTTAGTGTGCATTCAAATTGGCATAGAAATTTCGTTTTGTGACTATTGTGAAAAGAAATGTAGTAATATATTTAAATACAATAAAGGAATTGTTACAGAGAATCGGTGAGATCTGTACAAATAAAACTTTAGAATTTTATTGGATTACCATTGGAAATTTAATCAAAAAAGAATTTTAAAATTACTATTTGGTCTAAAGGAAATGAAATCAGATGTATTTTGGAGTTATTTGAGATATAATATTGTGATTATACTTCTGAAACAAACATATCAGACGGTATTTTAAAGAAATAAGTATTGGTATTAGATGATATTTTTTTAGAATATTATGCATTTCTATAATGTTAAGTTTAAGTAAAAAAAGAATCAGGGCTTTTTTAATACAATCTTTGTGATTGTTATTTTTTTTTGCCCGCTGTAAAATGATGAATGCAATTGCTTTCACAATTTATAGTGAAATGCAATATATTCTGAAAACAGCAAAAATAAGGCAAAAATATTTTATGGAAAAAAATGTAAATATGTGTACTGTATTATAAAATGTTTTAAAAATATTAATACTTTTTTCTTTTTTTCCAGATAGATATAGAAAATTTTTGAAAACTACAAACATTTTTGAAACTATTTTTAAAAAAAACAAATGAATAAATATTTTTTCAGTGAATATGGTAAGTCAATAATAATAATTGTAGTCTCTCAAGGACCTTGTAATGTGTTTATTGATTTTTAGTGTTTTTTAAAAAAAAAAAAAAAAAAGTACGCGCACCGTACGTGTACGGTAAAAAAAAATAAAAAAAAGTTTTTAAAAACATATGTAAAAAAAAGATGAAAGATAAGGTTGGCTCTTAAAAGAACCGTTGTGTTCATGCAGGGACAGAGGAAAGGAAGCATGGGAAAATTATTCAAAGCGACAAATGTGTTGATCTATTTTGTTGTTCACTAGGGAAACACTGGTCTCCCTATAGCAAATTAGATCTTGACAAAATGTGCATCGAATATCAACCTTCCGAAATCGAGGGTTGATTTCCAGAGGGCCAGCAAAAGAAGATTCTCCCCCCACAGATGAAGGGCTCACCTGACCTGCAGAAGAAGGAGTCAGCCCTGCAGATGATGGTTCAGGCTGAGCTGCTGTGGATGTACTGGCTTGTCTTTCTGAAGAGTTACCTCCAAAAAGATGACCATGTGTCCTTCTGTGTACATCCTGGAGGTGTCTCTTCATGGTGTGATTCCCAAAGGAATACTTCCTGTTAGGATTACCTCTAGAAAGTACACGCTTACACAGCTTACAAGTCACTAAGGGTGCATTTACCTTTTGCTGGCCTTCAGGAAAAGTAAAATAATCCCATACATAAGAGGGCTTTTGTTTCCTCGATCTCTGCCTCAAGACAGTGCTGCTAGTGCTAGCCTCACTCTCAGAAGAGCTCTGCTGTTCTGCCATCGTATCCCAAAGACAAACCAGCTCCTTCTCCCAAGGGATCACAAGCAGAAATGAGGGGAATGGGTGTGGTGTAGGAGAGTTCTAGAACTGAAAGTAGTTTCAACCAATCAAAAGTTGTGTTTCATGATCACATGACCTACCGTACGCTTACGGTACGCTTACGGTACGCTTACGGCAAAAGTGCGCATGCGCGTAAAAAAGACACGCGCTTGCGCGCATGCGCATAACAGTCACTCCCGGCACTTCCGCGTAACGTGCGCGTGTAGCGTACACGCGTACGCGTCCCACGCGGAGTACGCGCGGCTACGCAAATTGCGTAACTATACGCAAGCAGCGTAGGAAAATTACGGACGTTGCGTAAACCGTACGCTTACCGTGAGCTTACGGTACGCGTACTAAAAAAATTAAAAAAAAAAAAGAAAAAAAGTACTGCAAATAAATTTTACAAGTTTATTTTAAAAAATATATAAAAAAAAACAGATTTAAGAATTTTAAAAATTTAATCATAGTCTTTATAAAAGGTAAGAAAATTAAAATAAAAATATGTTAGAAAAAATAGAAGAAAAAAAAAAATTAGCATTTAAAAAACCTTGCAAATTCACTGAAAAAACCATGGGTTTCACACACGTTATAGTTAGGAATTAGCATTTAAAAAACCATGCAAATTCACTGAAAAAACCATGGGTTTCACACACGTTATAGTTAGGAATTAGCATTTAAAAAACCTTAGAAATTCAGTGAAAAAACCATAGGTTTCACACACGTTATAGTTAGGAATTAGCATTTAAAAAACCTTAGAAATTCAGTGAAAAAACCATGGGTTTCACACATGTTATAGTTAGCTGGACATTTTACTCGTAAAAAAACAATGAAATTCCCCCGTTATAGTTAGTTCAGCTAACTATAACTCGCGCGCCCGCAATGAACTGCTGATGACGTCACATATTACATCACTCATGACATGGTCAGTGACATCACTCATGACATCACTGATGACATCTCAAATGACATCACTGATGACCTCACTGATGACATCATCCTTGTGATAGAGTGGCAGACCTCTTCTTCCCCTAATAAAACCTTTGATACACACATTCAAAAATAGAGACTAAAATTTACAAAACAATGGACATACCAATAACAGTTACAACAACCTCTTCAGTAATTCTAAGATCCACATACACATCCACTCATTCACCAACAGTCCAATACAGTCACTCATACATGTACTCACTTATCATATGTACTCATACACCTATACATCCTGTAACACAATGCCACTCATCCATAGAGCTACTCACACACATAGTCACTCATGCTAATAAAGAATCAAACATACATTTACTTGCATATACAGTTATACACACACCACCACACTTACTTCTACGGAAACTTACACATACTTAGTCTTTTAAACAATCACTTATGGAAATACATACTTATTCATACAGGAACTCTTTCAATCTCTCACTCTCACATATACTCACATATATAAACCAATAGTCACATATACTAGTTTTAAACATATGTAGTTACTCATAAAGACACTATTGAGACAGTCATTCACTCACTAACACACCCATACACACACTCATCCACCCATGCAGTCCTGCACACATGCTCTGTTCAACACATACAAACAGTGAGTCACTCATTCATGCACCTATGCACTACGTCATACCCCCCACCGAACCACGCAGACACTCAGACTGATACTCAAAAAACCAACTAATAACCTATATAGACACCCATGTAGCTACTCACGAACCCATGCAGCCACTTATACACAAAGTGAAAAAATGATACAGATATTTATATATTTAAACATTACTCACTAAGCCATGTATTCACTATGATACACTTAATCAGTCAGTTACATAATCAATTTTTCAAAAAGAAATCATCCATTTAGACAGTAATATACCCATTTATTCTTCCATCAACCTTGAGATATACATATATAAAACATATTTAATTTTCAGAAAAACACACATTCACTGGATGATGTCATCAGTGAGGTCATCAGTGATGTCATTTGAGATGTCATCAGTGATGTCATGAGTGATGTCACTGACCATGTCATGAGTGATGTAATATGTGACGTCATCAGCAGTTCATTGCGGGCGCGCGAGTTATAGTTAGCTGAACTAACTATAACGGGGGAATTTCATTGGTTTTTTACGAGTAAAATGTCCAGCTAACTATAACATGTGTGAAACTCATGGTTTTTTCACTGAATTTCTAAGGTTTTTTAAATGCTAATTCCTAACTATAACGTGTGTGAAACCTATGGTTTTTTCACTGAATTTCTAAGGTTTTTTAAATGCTAATTCCTAACTATAACGTGTGTGAAACCCATGGTTTTTTCAGTGAATATATATATATATATATATTCACTGAAAAAACCATAGGTTTCAGGGGCGTTATAGTTAGCTGGACTTTTCACTCGTACAAAACCATAGAAATTTCCCCGTTATAGTTAGTTCAGCTAACTATAACTCGCGCGCCCGCAATGCACTGCTGATGACGTCACCTATTACATCACTCATGACATGGTCAGTGACATCACTCATGACATCACTGATGACATCTCAAATGACATCACTCATGACATCATCCAGTGAATGTGTGTTTTTCTGAAAATTACATATGTTTTATATATGTATATCTCAAGGTCGATGGAAGAATAAATGGGTATATAAGTGTCTAAATGGATGATTTGTTTTTGAAAAATTGATTGTATAACTGACTGATTAAGTGTATCTTATTTAAACATTACTCACTAAGCCATGTATTCACTATGTAAATATCTGTATCAGTCTCTCACTTTGTGTATAAGTGGCTGCATGGGTTGGTGAGTAGCTACATGAGTGTCTATATAGGTTATTAGTTGGTTTTTTGAGTATCAGTATAAGTGTCTGATGTCTGTATGGTTCGGTGGGGGTATTACGTAGTGCATAGGTGCATGAATGAGTGACTCACTGTTTGTATGTGTTGAAGACAGCATGTGTGCAGGACTGTATGGGTGGATGAGTGTGTGCATGGGTGTGTTAGTGAGTGAATGACTGTCTCAATAGTGTCTCTATGAGTAACTACATATGTTTTAAACTAGTATATGTGACTATTGGTGTATATAAGTGAGTATATGTGAGAGTGAGAGATTGAAAGAGTTCCTGTATGAATAAGTATGTGTTTCTATAAGTGATTGTTAAAAAGACTAAGTATGTGTAAGTTTCTGTAGAAGTAAGTGTGGTGGTGTGTGTATAACTGTATATGCAGGTAAACAGATGTTCGATTCTTTATTAGCATGAGTGACTATGTGTGTGAGTAACTTTACGGATGAGTGGCGTTGTGTAACAGGATGTATAGGTATATGAGTACATATGATGAGTGAGTACATGTATGAGTGACTGTATAGGACTGTTGGTGAATTAGTGGATGTGGATCTTACAATTACTGAATAGGTTGTTGTAACTGGTATTGGTATGTCCATTGTTTTGAACATTTTAATTTCTATTTTTGAATGTGTGTATCAAAGGTTATATTAGGGGGAGAGGAGGTCTGCCACGCTATCACAAGGATGATGTCATCAGTGATGTCATCAGTGATGTCATGAGTGATGTCACTGACCATGTCATGAGTGATGTAATATGTGACGTCATCAGCAGTGCATTGCGGGCGCGCGAGTTATAGTTAGCTAAACTAACTATAACGGGGGAATTTCTATGGTTTTGTACGAGTGAAAAGTCCAGCTAACTATAACGCCCCTGAAATCTATGTTTTTTTCAGTGAATTTCAAAGGTTTTTTAAATGCTAATTTCTAGCTATGCCTACAGAGATAGGACATGTGAAGAAAGAAGGAAAAACGCTCAGAAAGAAAAAAAAGAAATGCAGAAAGAAGCAACAGAAGTCCTCAAAGACGAAGAAAAGTGCAGGAAGAAGTATAACGTGCAGAAAGAACAAACAGAAGAGCAGAAACAAGCCTTGTTGCAAAATCATCCTGTACCCTCAACTTTTTCAGACGGATACTGGTGGTAACTGAGTCTGACTAACCAGTCCTAGAGCCAGTGCTATGTTAAAAGACACTCAGAATACAGTGAAAACACCTACATACACTAGGGCACACTATGTGTTGGGGTCCCCCTGTGATTAGCATGACCTCCTCTGTAAGCCCCTAGTATATAATAGGGCAGGGGATTAAAACTACCTCTTAAAACGCACCACAGGGCGTGTTTGAACACGTCACCTCATGCCCCGTCCCCTCCCTTCCCCACTGTGTAAACACGCCCTGAGCCGTTTTAAGTTGGGAGATTAAGTCCCCTTGAATCCTGAGGGTCCCTAGGGTCCAACTAGACAACTAGGTACCTCCAGTAGGCGCCACAGAGCTGCGTTGCAGAGAGGTGTAAAAAGTGGCACGGCCTGCACCACCTCTCTGCAACGCAGAGCAGTGGTGCTTACTGGAAGCACCTGGTGGGCTAGTTGGACACCAGGGTCCCTCAGGATTGAAAGGGAATTATTTCCCCAACTTAAAAACGCGCCACAGGTCTTGTGGGTGTTCTGAGTTGAGAGATTAAGTCCCCTTGAATCCTAAGGGTCCCTAGGGTCAAACTAGCCCACTAGGTACCTCCAGTAAGCGCTACAGAGCTGCGTTTCATGGAGGTGTAAAAAGGGGTGTGGCCTCAGAACACCTGTCTGCAACGCAGCTCCCTGGCGCATACTGGAGATACCTGTTGGGCTAGTTAGCCCTCAGGGACCCTCAGTATTGAAGGAGAATTAATTCCTCAACTTACAACTGGCCAAGGGGCGCGTTTGCAGAGTGCTGCAAGGAGGGGGCGTGGCCTCCGGCGCGATGCCGGTCTTTTATTTATTTATTTTTAAGAAGGAGGGCTGTGTGGCCCCCTTTCTTTTTCTAATTTATTAGCCCTGGGGACCCCACCCCCCAGGGCCTGCACCCTAATTTTTTTTGTTGAAAAAAATTAATTTTGCCCTCCCAAGGCCTTAATCGGCCCCGGGTCCCCAACCCCCAGGTCATGGCCTTTTTTTTATTTTTTTATTCTTTAGGAGGGGGGCTGTGTTGCCCCCCTCCTCAGGCCACTTACGGCCCCGGGGACCCCATCCCCCGGGGCCGGCCTTTGTTTTTTATTTTTTAAAAAAAATATATATTTATAGAAACACCTAGGACATGCTGGACAAAACCGTATGTACCTATCACCATGACGATTTGCGTGATATTCATTAAAAGGCGACTATGCATACAATGAATCCACGTAGAATGTATTCACACCGCTAGTGAAGCTCTGACATGTCTGACACCCTACCGTGCCTAATCCCGGCGCCCCCGCTGGTGGGTACTCTCCAAGTAGACACCCTTGTCGTTTATTTATACAAACATGGGTAGCTATTGACGGGCACATTTAATACACATGCACACAAAGCCATTCAAAGGGGATTCGACAAAACTTCGACCAAACTATGCAAGAAACCCCCTCACGGTTAATAAAACACACATCCACCGCCGGATGTGTAATACTTTTTATTTTACTCTCTGGAAAGGAGACAAACCTCACTTGAGAGTCACAACGTGCTCCTGGCTGAGCCCAATGCTGTGTTACACCCACCAGTGCCCGCCGAGTGCCACACACCTCTGTGTTGTATTCCACCAGCTAGTGCGTATGCTATGACACTCTCTAGCCCATGTGCACTGTAACACCACCCCGTGAATATGTCATGCCACACTTGCCTTCGCACGGGTTATATTGCCCCATCTAACGTGCCTTCCTCGATGCCTATGTTATAAAGCACAGCGCTATGCCATACATATTACAATCTGGGATCCATATCTTTGTCACAGTGCATATGCAATGTTACACTACCCAGCACATATTTTATATTACAACTTTAGAGACTACTTAGGTTACACAACACTGCCCTGTGCATATTACACTCCAAGGCGCATATCACATAGCAAGCGCTAGTGCCTGTGCTATCTCGCGCTCTCCAATGAATCTGTCATTGCGCACAATGTATAGCATATTATATTTCACGCCCCCGTTCATCTTATATCACACTTTTTGGTGCATAGTTTATACCATATACTATATCTAGTTTTCATTTTCAATATTGCTCTCAGGACTATGTTCTATATAACACTGCGTCCACCTACCCTTTTCACGGGCATGACATTTTGCGATGGGGGGTGGAGGGTCAGGGGATGTTTCTGCCAAGTGAGCCCGGAGTCACAGTCCCAAACGTCCTCTTCTTCCTGAATAAAAGTGAGATTATGCTGCATACTTGTTCATATTTTAAGTTTTCTCACAGACACACATTTTAAAAACAATAAAGTTCCTAATACCCACCTTCTATGAACAGTTAGCTTGCTGCCCCATCCACCTCCTCCCTATCCTCTGTTGTCTGAATCCATGGACTAGCCTCCTCCCTCCTGCCATGCATGGTCTGATGTGCTGCCACTGCCCTGCATTTAGCATAATGTACCAGTCCACTCATCCTGCCCTCCATTGCCCAATTCTATGGCCCATCATTGACCTCCTGCTTAGCCTCTGTGCTTTGCTTGCTGCCCCTATTCTCCTTCCCCCTGCCCTCTGATGTCTTTGTGCATGCCCCTGCTCCATCCTTTTTGACCACCATGTTCCATGGACCTGCCACTCCTATCTACTCTGAGTGTTCTGTTGAGCTGCCACTCCCCTACCACCTGCCTAGCATTGTCAGATGACTGTAACCTGTCCCTGCCACCTCCACCCTGCCTGTCCACATGCCATGCCCCTATTCCCTTCCTCCTGTCCTCCATGGTCCATTCTACTGCCACACCCTTCTGCCCTCCCTGGTCTGTTGTGCTGCAACTGCTCCTCCTGCCTGCCCCGCGCGGTCTGTTGTGAGGCCCCTTCCCCTGAACTCTCTTGTCTGTGCCCAGGTCCTGACCCTCCCTTCTATCCTCCATGGTCCTTTGTGCATGCCCCTGCACCCTCCTTCTTGCCCATCATAGCCATTGTGCTGCCACTAACCCTCCCGCTTGCCATGCATGGTCTTCTGTGCTGCCATGACCCCTCCCACCTTCCCTGTGTGGTCAGCTAGCTGCTCCTGACCCCCTCCCACATTCCCTCCATGGTCTGTGTGTATGCCATCATAGTCTCACTGTTGCTCTCCATGGTGTGTCTTGTTTCTAGTGCCCATCCTGCCTGACCTCCATGGTCATCTTGCTGCTCCTGCCCTGCCCCCTTGCCCCCAGCTCTCTGTTTCCATGTGCAGACCCCTATTCCCTCCCTCCTGGCTTGTCGGTTCCATTGTAATGCCCCTGATCCGTCCCTCCTGCCCTTTATGGTCTGTTATGCTGCAGCTTTCTCTCCTGTCTGTCCATTATGGTCAGCTAGCTACCATTGCCTCTTTCCCCTCTGTTGTCTGTTGTCCATGTGCATGGTCCTGTCCCCTCCCTATTGCTTTCTATGGATGTTGTGCTGCACTCCCGTCCCGCATGCCCTGTGTGGTGTATTGTGCTGCTGCAAACCCTGATGCCTGCCCTGTAGGGTCAGTTTGGTGCACCTCTCAATGTCCCTCCTGTCCTCTGTTATCCGAGTCCATGTCCCTACCCCAATTCCTCCTGCCTACCATGATCCAATGTACCATACTTGCGAACATTTTGAACTTGGTAAGAGGGAGATTTTGAAATAAAACTGGGGTATTGATTTTCCCCTTTGAGTTACATGGAAAAAGAGAAGATTGTAGACAGGAAACAGATCAAGTAAAGCCCATTTGAGCTTAAAAACATTGGACGTTTCCTGGCTGAAACGGGTCTGTTGGCATGTATGGTTGTATGACCACTGCCTCTTCCTTCTGCCCACAATGGTCTATTATATTGCCACAGCCTCTCTTGCCAGTCCTGTATTGTTGGTTTGTTGCCCCTGCCCCCCTTTCCACTGCCCTCCATAGTCTGTTGTGCTGCCACTGCCCTTCCTGCCTGCCTAGTGTGGTCAAATTGTTGTCTCTGCACTCTCCTACCTGCCTTTAATTTTCAGAGTCTGTGCCCCTGGCCTCTGCCTCTCAACAGCATCCCAATGAACAACTAGATTGCTAACATTCTATATTTATTACAAAAGTGTGGAATGCCTGACGTCATCTTGATGTAATCAAAACTGTAATGCCTAGAGCATTTCCTTTAGAAATTACATATATGAGAGGGTCTTATTTGCATCAAAATTATGGTTAGTGCTCTAAAAAACTAAAATGAGGACATATTTTCTGAGTTTTCAAATAGCGACAAAGAACTTTTAAATTATTTGTAATCTTAGTTTTTTTATCCAGTTGACCACTTGATTAAATGTTGCATCCAAGGGGAGAGGGTGTGGTGTTACTACCAGAGCTGCAGACTTTGCAACTAGGGAACAAGGTTGGAGTTTCTGCTTCAGCTCAACATTCTGTGATTCTGGTCAAATCACTTAATCTCCCCATGTCTACAACCAAAATGAATTTGATCTTGTGTGATGTAACCAATGTTCATGTAAAGCACTCCAATACCTGACAAGTCTGCACTATATAAAACTGCAAATACACAGAAAATAAGTGTTTTGCACACTTCTGTCATTGGGCTACATTTGGGCTACATCTGGGTGATATTTGGGCTACATTTGGGCTCTTTTGTCTCTGGTGGCCATTTTAGGAGATTTATTTGTTATGAAGCTTCCTAATTTCCTCATTTACTGCAGTCTCCTCAGTAGGAAATGCTTTCAGTTTTTTACTTTGATTCCATCAAGAAGGCATTCAGATATGTCACACATTTGCCATAAATTCTGAATGTTAGCACTCTAGTTGCTCATTAGATCACTGTAGTAAAGCTACTGCTCACCACGGAAGTCTGCTGCTAGTATTAGAAGTGCATGTTTCAGTCTGCATATCAGAATTTTTTAATGAAATAGAAGAGGATTTGAGAAGTCACTCAAAATGTGCCCTAATTTTTCTTTCTTCAGCACTAATCATAATTTCTATGGCAAAATGAACCCCCTCATTGTGTTCCTTTTTAAATTAAATGTTTTAAGTGTTACCAGTTTATTCCAATCAAGATGGCTTCAGGTGTGCCATACTTTTGTCATAAGTAAGACAGTAAGCGCTCTAGTTGTTCTTAAGAACACTCTGGGACATTCTGTCATTGGGCTATACTTGGGCTACATCTGGGTGATATTTGGGCTACATTTGGGCTCTTTTATCTCTGGTGGCCATCTTGGGAGATTTATTTGTTATGAAGTTTCCTAATTTCCTCATTTACTGCAGTCTCCTCAGTAGGAAATACTTTCAGTTTTTTACTTTGATTCCATCAAGAAGGCATTCAGATGTGTCACACATTTTCCATAAATTCTGAATGTTAGCACTCTAGTTGCTCATTAGATCACTGTAGTAAAGCTACTGCTCACCAGGCAAGTCTGCTGCTGGTATTCAAAGTGCATGTTTCAGTTTGCATGTCAGAATGTTTTTATGAAATAAAAGAGGATTTCAGAAGTCAAAATGTGCCCTAGTTTTTCTTTCTGCAGCACTAATCATAATTAGAGCTCCCGGTTTTCAGGTTTTTACGGATTTTTACATATAAATACAGACGGAAAACAAGTTTTCCTTTATCTGTATTTATATATAAAAAACAGGAAAATACTAGTAAATGTTGCTGTGCTGCCGTCTGGTGTCTCCCCCTCCTTAAAGGGTTAAGAGGTGTCAGCCCGGGCTGAGAAAGCTTCCCGGGCACACACACAGCTGCCGGCCGCACCCGAGTACTTCACATGTCTTTGAAAGGTTAATGAGGCGTTGGTCTTATTTCACCCCTTTTAGAGCCCCTGCCAGATTCAGATTAGGAAATTCTTTTCACACCATTGTTGTGTGAGTTGTGGCTCTTGCACCATGTTGTGACGATTACAGCAATGGAGCATTTGGTGACAGGGTGGGACTCTACTCCCTGATGGAATTAGCAGGTCTGGGAGGCAGCAGCTGCCTCTGGGGATGCAGAGCCGGTGCTTGACACGTGGATATCTCAAGAGGGGAGGGGGGTGTGGGAATGCAGGCAGCAGACCGGGCTGTGAGCCGGGAGGGAACTCGAAACAGGAGCGCTGTGTTCTGACACATAGAGGCAGCCGTCTGACGCAGTGCGGCCCTCTTAAACTCACGTTGGACATCCTCAGCTATGGATACAGCACTTCTAATAGCACCATTTAGGTGTTTCTAGTTACACCTGGCCAGGGTCAGCTTTTAGCGCTAGTGGGGCACAATTGGGTTGCAGTTGAAGTCCATGTGAGTTTCTCTCGGTGGGGCAGTATGACAGAAACTGCAAGGCTCTGAGACAAATGGCTTGTGATAGCACTTTAAGCATATTTGGGACATTTTGCAAATGGCAAAGTTTTCAGGTGAATATATAGTGTTGACCAATAAAAACTGAGCGCATGTGTGCATTGTCAATTTAAATAAATGTGGAAAAATACTAGCTGTAGCGTCGTCTTTTGCTTGTGGCAAAAATAAATGTGGATAAATACAGAAAAAATGCCCGAAAAATAAATATGGATAAATACAGACGGAAATGGCAAAAAAAAAAATACCATAAAACCGGGAGCCCTAATCAAAATTTATATGGCAAAATGAACCCCCTCATTTTGTTCCTTTGTAAATTAAATGTTTTAAGTGTTACCACTTTATTCCAATCAAGATGGCTTCAGGTGTGCCATACTTCTGTCATAAGTAAGACTGTTAGCGCTCTAGTTGTTCTTTAGAGCACTCTGGGAAGCTGCAGTAGAACACAAAGGAATCAACTGACAGTCTCTGCCCTTGTTGGATGTACATGTTTTACTGAGAATGTCAGACTTCATTCTTACATGACTGAGAAAGATAATGTGAATTTACAGAAAATATGCTCTCAGTTTAGCTTATAGATCACCTTCCAAACCTCTGTGGGAAAAGTATGAGAAAATAGTTTTCTCTCAAACATGGTTTGTGATATCACAGCAGAAGCCTTTTTCACATGGTAAAATCACCTTAGAACACACTACAATTCCTAAAATAAGTATGGTACCATCAACAAATGATTTATAATGTAATTAAATCTTAAAACCTTCTATTAACTGCAATGCTTTTTAATGAGGTGCTATCATGTATATTGGTCCCAAGATGGCTGCCAACACTTCTTGGATGAAGTACTGACAGCCAATCAGATCTCACGATGAGATGTGTGGCTAGGCTCCGCCCAGATATGTATGTGATTTTTCTTTTGATTTTCTCAGGAACTACTGAACAGATTGACACCATATATGCAAAAGGCACATGCCTGACCTGAGGACTACCTCTTTGCCAAATTTCAAGTAATTCTGTTCAGCCGTTGGACTAAAGGTCCCTATGGAAAATTGCATGGGGAAAACGCGTTTTGGGACCCCCCTTTTTTCTCAGCCCCCACTTGACGAATCCCCCCGAGACTTTCAGGGTAGGAGCGGAGCGCCCCACCTATTTTGATAATTTTGCGAGGATTCGTCAACTGGCGCCAAAGTTATTCCAAATAGAATGTTGCGGATTTCCTATGGAAACACGGTCCTAACTATAACTATCTACTGGCGACCGCCAGTAGATAATATATATAATATATGCAACTAATAATAACACACTTAGAAGTAGGATAATAATATGAAATTAAATGCAAGCCGATAATACTGGATGTCCTGCAAGAAATCAGAAAGACATATACACTAAATACATCAGATGATTACAACCACTGAAGACTTGGATGTGCACGCAGACACTCGCGTATCACAAAGTCAATACTCAAAGAATACACCTCCGATGATTATAGCCACTGGAGACTTGAATGTGCACACAGACACTCACCCATCATAATGGCAATAATCAAACATATCACCTGGTGCAAACTTCATCTTGGCCCACTCCAGACTGGGGGATTCACAGCCGGGGTCAAGAGATTCAGCAAACAGATTCCTGCACTGAAGAAGCGTCCGCTGTACAGGCCCAAATCCCAGTTTCCAAGTAACAAAACTCTAGCTTTATAATCTAAAAACACACTAGAAGGTTCTGAAAGGCCCTCCTCTTCACCAAGTAAACTTAGTGGAATTGGCCACTTTCCATGAAAGCATTCCAAAGGTAAAAGAGTTCTCACGTTCTTTCTGCACTTTCACATGTTTCAGCCTTTATCTTAAAGATTAAGAAAGTCTCCGGCAGTACAGTCAACAAAACAAACTTGAACGTGAATAACCTAAACAACTAGCGTAAAAAAGCTCAAGCAAGACAGAGTAAACATTCAAGATGGGATGAGGGTATGTCAAAGCGAATAGTAAGAACTTCATAATAGTTCCCAATGTACAACACAATGCACATTTGTGCACCACTGCCTATAGCATCACACATTTCATCTCCCAGTGTACAACATAATGCACATTTGAGCAACACTGCACTCTGAGACCAAGAAATACATTCCACATCTCTCTCTCTCATGCTTTCAAATGCACATCCCCCACGTTCTGTTCCTGGCAAGGCTGTTATACGCTGTAAAAGTTCCCACTCTAAAACTACAAAGAGACACAAACTAAATCTTCAAAGAAACGAGCACATGCAGGACATTCAAGGAAGGTAAAATAAAACACCAAAAGTCAAATAAAACAATGGTAGTCAAAGGTCCTCACTTGGTTTCAAAACATAGGAGTGCCTCTAGCACTACAGTCGACGGTGCTCTGGCGGTCTTTTGAACAGCAAACAGACAACATTGCATTAAGGCAGGCGAACCGCCTATTCGGCCGCTGTGAATCCGATGCTGACATGACGGTGAATGTGGGACCCCCAGACTCGTTATCAAGCCCTTAAAATGTTGGTTAGAATATGCTAATTTTTTGATTTTGCATTATTTTCCTGTACCTCTGCTCCGACCATTAAATGGTGATTTTTGCTTATTCTTAATCGTATAATTCCTATGTCCTCCTTGTAGATGGCGGAGTGCACTTCAGGCACGGGTATTAGTTGGCCTTCGAGTGAGATGGGTAAAAAGTCTGTGCCTTTGCACTATAGATTCTTCTCTCTCTAACCTTCGCTTCCCCATAAATTAGTGATGAGAAGGTAGCCTCTGTCCTCTGTAAGTGGTGGAACACATTGATGTACCCTCTGCCCAGCACAGCCCTGTGCCCTGCCGTGGAACAAAAACAACATTTGTAGCACCTACAGGGGATTTGCAGCCAGCAAGTCCATGGGAGCAAACACAAAGCAAGTGACAATCAAAAGTGGTCTCGGTAGGCACTATGTTTGTATTTTGTATATTTTATTTCTTTATTGTCATTACAAGTAGCAAGACAGTGTACATCCATAACAAATATATAGACCACCCGTGTCTGTACATTGAACATTACATTGAACATTACAAATAACAAAATAATTTACCTTCCAGCACATTCAGTGTTAGAAGTGGGGGGGAACGGAAGGGCACGGCGTGCCTCTACTTTTAAAAATTATGCTAGTCCGTTCCCCTACTTCTTGATTTAAAAAAAGCGTCCCGGGACTGCCCTAATTCCCGGTTCTAGTAAGGGCTTGAAGGCAGGCGCGAAACGCCATGGGGCTCAAAGTGCTTCAAAGCCCCCCCCCCCCACCTCCCCCGTCGTGTGTCACAGACAGTTTTTGAGATTATCGCAGCCTTACCCGAGTACTTCACAGGTCTTTAAAAGACCATTTACATGTTAACAAGGCTTTGTTTATTTTTTCACCCCTTCATCTCCAACAGGGGCATGGCGGAAGGCGACAAATCCTTTCTTTGGCCGCGGTAACCTTTGCCTACTGTCCTGCTGCGTAGATATTCTTTTTCTATGCAGCGCAGGAGAAAAGAAGTTTGTTTATTTTAATTCACCTTTCCCAACCCCTGCAGCTGCTTATCACTTCAGGCTGCGACACTAAGATTGACTAATGGAGTAGGTAGGAGAATGTGTCACTATTTGTTTTTCTTTTTAAATCTGCACAGGCGCAGCAGGACATGTACTTCGTGTGTGCTTTATTTAATCCGTTTTTATCATTATCATGGCTGATGCAGGACAACAATAGGACAATAAAAAGATGCCCAGATAACGCTGGC
Organism: Triturus cristatus; assembly: GCF_964204655.1. Taxonomy (NCBI): domain Eukaryota; kingdom Metazoa; phylum Chordata; class Amphibia; order Caudata; family Salamandridae; genus Triturus; species Triturus cristatus. Next base: position 1,169,513,418 of record NC_140584.1, on the reverse strand, counting down.
GATTAATGATCCTGCTGGAGAGCCATCATTTCTCTGTTAGTAGTTAAGTGCAGATGAACTGTATTTTATGTGGAAGCTCAGTGGGTTACTGTCATTGTGACAGAGATCCTTGTGTTACTTGCAGTTCAGAAGTTACAATCCTAACATCGGACAGTGACCAATGAACTGTCATCAAAGAGCTGTATGCAAACCTGAATGATATAGTTAGAACTTCGCGTTTTTTGTTTTGTGATATAGTTAGAACTTCCCCAGTCTTTCATTATTCTAATGTTGCTAAAATGAGTATCTTTGGGCAGATATACATTTTTATCAGTAAAGCCAACCCCTAACCACTGGAGTACTCTTTAAATCTTGAGTTTGTGCTTCTCCAGACCAAACCCTCTTAAAATAACTGCCCACCAGTATGGATGACATGTGATTCATACACCTTGTAATCCTCATTGGCTTATGTGACATTCTCTGTAGGCTGATTTACATACTTGTATGATTCGTTGTCTCTGTATAATGTGTGCGTGGTGTAAAGTACTGACACACACTACACTGATATGAGTAGCGCTACACAACAAATGAAATGCATATGAGAGAGGGGCTACATAAAGATGAGGGGCACTGTTGGAGGGTGGCAGTGAGGGAATCCGAGGAGGAGGTAGTGGGAGTGGCTATGGAGCGATGAGGGGCACTGTTGGAGGGTGGCAGTGAGGGAATCCGAGGAAGAGGTCATGGGGGGAGGGGGGAGCTAGGGAGAGATGAGGGGCACTGCTGGAGGATGGTAGTGAGGGATTCTGAGGAGAAGGTCATGAGGGGGAGGGGCTACAGCGAAATGAGGGGCACTGGTGGAGGGTGGCAGTGAGGGAATCCGAGGAGGAGGTCATGAGGGGGAGGGGCTATGGGGAGATGAGGAGCACTTGTGGCGTATGGCGTGATTATTGGTGTGGCGCCAAAAAAGACTTTCGCATCAGCGCTAAAGCCGGCCTTGTCATGGCCTTTCTGTTTTGGTTTATTTAATTAGCAGTCGGGTCATAAGGGCTACTGTGGTACATACTTTAAAGTGTGTGCTAATTATATTTACTGCTATATTCAATGTTTTAAGTTTGAAGGTCATTTTACTAATGTTTTTACCGGGAAAAATGAAAGTGGAGCCCGATGGTGCCTGATATGGGGCTGGGGCCCAAGGTCAGCTGTGAGATAAGGTGCACTGGAGAGGAGTAGTGGATAATCAAGCCTGTAAGGGAGTGCGTTGCAGAGTCTGGGGTCAGGTGGAGGTAGCAATGAAGAGGGATCCTCCATGAAGGCTCGAACAGAGGGAGCCCAAGTAGTGTCACTTGCCTGATACTACCACCTCAGAAACCTCCTCTTCCCATCAAAGGAAAATTACATAGAAAAAACAGTTTTTGAGAATGATAATATTTAGAAAGAGATTTGGAAAAGAGTGCGATTTACTGGGCCTTGTAAGACTAAGAAGAGATAAAGGAGGGCCCGGAGGGTGTTGCTACTCCCAAGATAATTTTGAAAAAAAAACTATAGGGTCAAATACTGCTTTTTATTTTCAACACCCCATTTTTACACAAATTCTCTCAAAAGCCATTACTGTGCCAAGACAACATCCCCAGGAGTTGACCACATTTTTTTTCAAGATGCACAATATGTTCCTCCCATAAGTAAATATTTACCTGCACTTTGCCAAGGCCTGTGTTTTGTCCTGCTTGCTCACATGTTATCTCACTCAGGCTCACTACCCCCATTATTCATTCTCATTCACTTTCCCTTTTACTCAAAATTGCTCACTTGCACTCACTCTTCAACATTCGGTATCACATTCTCACTCACTCAGTCTCACCACTTTTTCCTACTCTGATTACCTCATTCTAACTTACAGTTTCACTTACTCTACGTGACTGCTTCTCACTCACTTTCTCTCACTTTCATCGACATACACTCTTTCACTCATGCTCAGTTACATTCAGGCACTCAATCATTCACACCCACATTTACTTACTCTCACTCATTCTTCTTTGCAGGACACTTGAATACATATGTGCTATACTATGTTTGAGCAGCTAGCTGGCTGACATGAACAAGAATTATTTATTTATCTCACTTGTAAAGCGCACTCTCACCTAACAGGCATCCTGGCGCTGACAATCAAGAGTGCACAATTTGTGGATAAGAAGGAGCCCTTGTGGGTTTCCGTGAGTCAGATCAGATTCTCTTGAAGAGTTCCTTTGTCTCTGAGCCCTGCTTAACACATGTGTACAGGAGGAGCCCTATATTCATGTCCTCAATGTTTGAGACAAAAAATACTCATTGATTTCTGAACGAGAGTAAAAGCGTTAAGGTAACATGTCGTTCCTGCTTATATTTTGCATGCTTTACATAATCCTGCATTCCCTATGAGTATTTGCTTTTCCCAGAATGTGTTTACTTTTTTTCAGGCACTGCATAATTTGAAATGAGTCACATCCAGGTGCTTATAATGGGGCAGAATTGGGTTGTAGGTGAAGACAGTGCGAGTTTCACTCAGTGGGACAGAAGGGTGTTCGGTGGGGATAGGATGTGGCATTATGGCCAGAGCTACCAAATTTGGAACTGGGGAACCTGGTTCAGCCTTCATGCCTTGTCCATCAGACCACTCCTGAGGGAGCACCCATGATAGACTTTAGAAGGCCCCACTAGACCTTAGAAGCCCTGGTCTCTTAGCACCAGCAGGTGAACCCTACCGGTGGCCAGTTGGGTAAACTTGAAACCCTGTCCACCACAATTCATACCCAGGTTCACCACCAGTCTTGCGGGCAGGTCTACAAAGCAGCACACCCTGGAGCAGCAGTGGCTTTGTCACACAGTAGTTTTCCTGCAATAATAAAAAGTCTCCCACACAACCCCCACGGTTTTTGACGCATTCATAGATTTACAAGGACTTGTAATCCTGGGAATGCGGCAAAATCTTGCGCTGCCCCAGAGGAGGCATAACTAGGAGAAATATCTTTATTTCTCCTTGCGTTTTCCTCTTTCAAACTGTGCTTTATTCTGCAGCCCACATAGAAAGATGAAAAAGCCTCTCAAGATTGTTTTTGTACAGGAAGGTGCCCCTTCCTGCACAAAAACAATCCTGCATGCAAAGGAGGCACCCTTGCACCATGGGGCAAGTGTGCCTGCGTTGAAGCTAGGCTGTCGAAATGGCGCCAGTGCAGGGGGAAAAGACCGGAATGCACCATATTGGATAAATACGGCACATCCCCGCCCTTTCCCTGTGACGCAGGGCAGCGCAGCAAAGTAACTTGCTGTGCTGCCCTGCGCCACCATTCCCATAAATATGTCCCTAAGCTCACAAATAGTAAATTGACCACACTAATTATCTGTGTAAGAGCATGTATTGATAAACACAATGAGCCACTGACCTTTTTCTTGGACCTTGTTGAGTTGCCAAGCACAGCAGCAAATCTAATCTTAGATACCTTACTTGCATGCTTAGAGAGACACGGTTTTACTGATGAGTATTTAAAAAGTCATTTGGTTCAGCTTGTAACTGATGGTGCTTCCAATATGATAGGTAGGACATCCGGTGTGGCAACTCTTCTGAAACTGAAATATCCACAGTTGAGTGTATGGCACTGTGCTAACCACAAGCTGGAGCTTGCTGTGGGTGATGTTTGTAAAGAATTCGCAGGCATTAATCAGCTCAAATTTTTTTTTGATAAACTATATACCACCTACCATGCCTCTCCGAAAAATCAGAGAGAGCTTGGGAAATGTGCTCTGGAGGTAGAAGTAAGACTTCTGGCAATTGGAAAGGTGCTAGATGTACGTTGGGTGTCCTCAAGTGAAAGATCTGTGAGAGCTGTTTGGAATAACTACAAGGGACTTATTAAACATATTATGGAATCTTCCGAAGACTCAATGAGGAGTGACATTGAGCAGAGGAAATATGCTGGTTTAAACCGTTTATTAACCTCCCTGGTGTTTGTTGAAAATATGGGCATTTTATATGATGCTCTCACAGAATTGGATGACCTATCCAGAAGGCTGCAGCGGCGTGATATGACCATATATGAGGCCGATCGTTCAATACAGATGCAGATTTTAGTGTTTGAATCAATGGCTGATGCACCTGGGCCCTTTGTTTGCTACAACTGCATTAGATGCTGCTGAACGGATGCAGTTTGCTGGTGTAGGACTGCAACAGGACAAAGGCTGTGTTAGCATCAATAGGGCACAGTTCTTTAGGAGCTTAGCAAATAACCTGCGAAAAAGGATGAAAATGTCTAATGCATCAAATGTTTCTAGATGCACAACCACAAACAATGATGAAATAGAATACAAAGAGTTAGTACATAGAATGAAACTCCTACAACCAGTTTATTGGCCAGATCCAGTAGACATCTTATACGGTGAGGGAGAATTACAAAACCTTTGTAGCAGGTTGCATGTATTTGATACCAGGCAGTACATCCTTGGTTTCAGAGAGTACAAACAAAATAAAAATTGCATCTCTGAAAGCCTGAAACCATTAATGCACATTATAAACACCTTTTGTACCTCAACTGCTGAATGTGAACGGGGCTTTAGTGTAATGAATGATGTGCTCACACCTCTGCGGAACAGAATATCAATCAATCGTCTGTCTTCTACAATGTTCATAAATATCGTGGGGCCACCTGTCATAGAATTTAAACCTGAATTTTATGTTCAGAAATGATTAGAAAAAGGGAGGAGAAGTGCAGATGAAAGAAACTGCATGGCTCGGAGACGAATGGCTTATGATTCCACTTATAAGCGTATTTGGAATATTCTGTGATTGGAAACATGTCCCACATTGTAAATGAATTAAATATAAACAACTTATATATTAAACCTCAAATAAACATGTTTATTGATTCTTTGAATTAAATAACGTTATAAGCTGTAACTGGTCAGTGACATGCCAAACGTTCAAAAATTGGTATGTTTTGCTATTTCTAGCCACACCTCCGACTCCGCCCACTAATCCAATCCTTGGGTTATTCCCGCCCCCTGAGTCTCCGCCCACAGTTCCCCTACTTTTTTTTCCCCACTTCGACCACTGAGCACATTACATACTCCCATCATATTAGGTGGACAGCAGCCTCCACCCATGTTGTAGTAGCAAGAGACAGTACTTTTGTCTTGAACCTATGTATGTATATGCATACTTATATTTACACATTTATTGTAAAAACTTTACTAATAAGGCCTGCCACGAGGTTAAGTTTTTGCTCCATAACTCCTGCTCCTTTTATAAAACAAAAGTAGAGTTTGCTGATCTTATCGATCAGAACAGGGACATTTCTTTCCCGGCTGAAACACGGCAGATGAAGCACCGGACCCGGGTTTCATTACCTGCATACCCGAAGGTTATGATCCAACGAGGCTAGATAGACCATACCGGAGAGGTGGCGGGCGAGCAATTATCCACCGTAATTTCATAAAGCTACTTATAAACCCCTCTTTATCCTGACCTCTGAGGCCCTTATATTTAATCTGAAAATTCATAACACTTACTCCTTCAAAGGCCTACTAATCTACCCTCCCCAGGCCTGAGAGAGAATTTTATAGAGAGACTGCTAGGCTTCATGGAATCCTGCGCCGACTATTCCAATTTTACCATCCTAGGAGACTTTAATTTTCATCTAGGATGTCTGGAAAAGATAATCACCAGACACTTACTTAATACCTTACAGAGTTTCGGTCTTCAGCAGTTGATCTAACATCATACTACTGACGCCTAACATACTCTTGATGGTATTGTCACAAATAAAGCCAACATAAGAATCAGGAAGGGGGCGTGGCCTGACGCCGATGGAGTGAGCAGCGTTGCGCTGAGCTCCAACCGGCCCAGCCCCATCTAGTGCCCTCCTGACTACATGACGGGGACCCCAAACGTCTGCCTGCTGCTACCTGCTAGGGAATACAGGGGTCTGCTCTAGCCTTGGACGTGCGGCGACGCTGCACTGCAGCCCAAGATGGAGGCAGTGGCAACCCTGACGACATAACCTATAGTGCTGCACCGCTCCTGGTGCTGGGGCTCAGATTTAACTGAGTGGCTGCACTTCACCTGATGGAGGTGCTGGTGGCTCCAGGGCCACATCCCCCTTGGAGCGGCATCACCATGGCCCCTACATAGGTTGCATTAAGGAAGTGATACATTGCCTGGCATTGAAGGAGAGGGGTGCGGGTCCTCCCAGTGCCCCCGAGATACTTTGATCCGATCATCGAGAGAGCAGAGCCTTGGATGTTGCAGCCCTGAAGGGAGCAGGGGGGGGGGAGGGGTGGATGAACTCCTCCAGGTCCGGCACTGGCTGCAACTGACGGAGACATTGGGGCAGCGGAGCAGCCCCCACCCCCCTGACTGTGTGTTGTGAGCTGCCTATGGGGATGCCTGGAGGTGCGTGCTGGGACGAAGGGGCCTGTCGGCCCGCATATCGACAGGTGGTCCGGCAGCTTTGTACTGAGTGGTGGAGGTCCGCCTGGCTACCTCCAGGCTGAGGATCTGGTGAAGGCCTTAGAGAAGGGATGTCTGCCGACGCTTCTTCTGGTGCCCTCCCCTCCGAACCTTTTGTAATTTATACTTCCTGCTGTCTGGGGCACCATGGAGGCGATTCCAGTGTGCTGCCATGAATGATTGGGGGATACTCTCTATGCCGGTGGACCCCGTGCCTGAAGGGGCCTGTCAGCACTGGTCTAAATTGATGTTGGCACTTGGCAGAGGACCTTATAAGAAACTGGGTAGATGCCGGTTCTGATAGCGACTCCTGCGATTAATCCGGACTGCGCCTCCCATAAGCACCGGAGCTGTGGCGCGCTTTCTGCTGGTAGGTGGAAATAGCACCACCAGGAGGCAACACTCCCCACCCCCCCCCCCCCCACAATAGCATGCATGTTCTACGCATGAATAAAACACACCACACAAATTTTGTTTGGGTAAAAACTGCTGCAGGTTTATTACATACACCGTTATGTAATATGGTGGGTTATCTTGCGGGCGATCCAAGGGCAGGCAACCATCTGGGCCGCCTGCCTGATGAGCCAAGCAGCACAGGGGCGAACCCCATCTGTGCTGCCCCTTCGGTGATTCTCTTCCCGGATCACGTTCCCTTATTAATCACGCCCCTTTCAGGGCGGAGCGTAGCAAGGCAAGCCCCCGGTTGTTCAGGCCCACAACCGCCCGAAGGAATAACGGGGCGCCAACACGGTTTTTCAGGAACCTCCCATGAGGCTCCTGGGCTCTGGCACCCCCTATGGTGCAGAGCAGAGGCACCCTTCAGTACCCATTTGCTTTCAGATCGCCCTGTAACTCCGCCTGCAACGAAAAAGAACAACATTCTATGCCTCCCCCGCTGCTTCCACGCCAGGTAAGCGGTAGGGTGAGATACGGCGTGTCCAGGGCGCAAAAGAGAAAGGACAGAGGGTGGGGGAGGCCTATATAAACACCCCCCCCGTTCCTCGCGCCCCGGAAGTGACGCACCCTGCACGCCGTAGCCCCTGGCTGCCAGAGTAGGGGACTCCTCCCCGAGGGGTCCCCATACTTAGAAGAAGGAGGTGGGCTGATGCCTTGCTGGCACTAGAGGCCCGCCCTTCTAGGGCACCCTGCGGGCGCCAGGGCAGCCGCAGAGAGGCCATTGCGCTGTGATCTCCTGGCAGTGGGAGACAGTAAGAAGGGCACTGTCGGCCCGTATATCTGCGGGAGGCCCTGCTGCTTAATGCTGGATGCAAGGGGTTCATCGCATTATGCCTGGACCAGGAGGGGAGCTTAGGGGTTTGGGAGATTGTCTCGAGGAGCGAGCGCTGACCTACTGACAGACCTGCTGTGCCGTGACAACTCTGGGGTGGACTTGCTTTCCGGCAACCGCTGACTTGCCTGATAGACGGGTGGAGGGGGGCCGGGCACTATACACTACCCTGTTCTGCCAAAGTGAACTGTGAGGAGTCTGCTAGCGGAGAGCGGGGGTTGCTCATCATACACTCCGTCCTAACCTGCGAAGATCATGGGCAAGACCACCCGCATACAGGACCACGACGGTGTCCCTGAAACCTCGAGCGATGTGGAGACCGCCTTGCGGATGAGTGCCTCAGCTGGGAACCTTACATTGCAGGTTGTAATTCAGGCCATCACGTCCTCCCGAGAGACACTGAAACTAAAATGGATACCCTGAGGTCGGACATGGGCCTACTGCAGGATGATCACCAGCGCTTAGCGGTAAAAGTCGCTACCAGTGAGCGTGCCTGGTGGGCATGCCGGCCACACTCACTTCGATTATGGAGCGACTGACTGCCTTTGAATCTAAATCCGCACTCTTGAATGGAGGGCAGAGGATACTGGACACTGCTCTCATTGCAACAACGTTCCAGATGTAGGCTTGGCCGAGAAGATTGAGGGCCTTACATGCTGAATTACCTGGGGAAGTGGATACATGAGGTGGTTGCGCCAGAGGGTTTCTCCACCTTTTTCGCACTCGAGCATGCCCACAGAGTACCTGCTAGACCGCCATTGCTTGCGGTCCCGCCATTGCCAGTGATTACAAGGACCGGGACCATATTCGGATGCAGGCATGACATAAAGGAGTATTACACGTTTTACATGCGGTAGTCCGGATTTTTCAAGACAAGTACAGAAGAAGAGCGCCTCATTCCAGGATGCTAAACAGAGGCTGCGACATCTAGGACTCACCTATGCCATGATGTTTCCTGTCCACCTCAAGGATGCGACGCCTGAAGGGGCTAAATTCTCTCATTATCTACAAGAGATACAGAGCTGTTTGGACCAGCAGCCTCATCTGGGGCAGGAGCAAGTCTGTAGATCTCGCTCAAGGTGCCAAAACTGGCAGCATAAATCTGCTGCCCCTTCACAGGCTGAAGTGCAACTTGAAAGACAGCATGCGATGGAGGTGGTGGCCGAAATGAGTGGTGGGGTGCCCAACACCTGAGAAGCAGGACTCAAGAGAGTTTTTGTCACTAATAAAAGCTGTCCAGGAGGAGCTCATGGCTGTCCCCTCTTAGACAACCGCAGGGGAGCTCCTGCAGCTTACTCAGTTGTAGTTTAGTTGTTTGGATGGGTGGTGGAGCCATACTTGTCCTGGGGAGTGGGATCTTGGGTTTTTGTTTTTGTTTTACCAGTTGGGGATGCTTGAGTCGTACTAGGATGATCAGATTGTCTGAATTTCATTTGAGGGGGGACTGACAGACTGCGGGGCTGGAGGGAAGGACTATATGTCCTCACACACCTGACCTGTTTATAGATGGCATCCCCACTAACTTATAAATGCCTCGCCTGGAACATCCGGGGAATGCACACTATGTCCAAGCGCTATAAAATGTTTTCTTATTTGACTAGGAGGGGTATTCAGGTAGCCCTATTACAAGAGACACACCTAACGGCCAAGGACGGAGGAGAAGCACTATGACGCCACAGGAGGGGCCAGGTGTACCACACCACTTATTCAGCTTATGCACGAGGGGTCCTCATATGGATTTAGATGGGAGTATCAGGCACCCTGATGGACCCGGAGTAACGATATGTAGTTGTGTGGGGTCGCCTGGAGGGCAGGAATACAGTAATAGTTAAAGGTTATGCCCCAAACTCGGACCAGAGTTTCTTCTTGGAAGGCTTGTCATGATCACTGGCTCCACACCTTACCAACCTGACCATCATGGGGGATCAACTAAATAGATTGCACCCCACACTACAGGACTTTCAGGCAAACCGAATGGCCTGAGCATTCAGAGCGTGGCAACAACACTGGAGATATACACGGTGCTGTGCACTTTGCCAAATACTTACCCCATACAATATCTAATCATAATCCTATGTTAGTACATTTTACATGGACTCATGCTCGTCCTTCAATCCCTACATGGCGATTAAAACCTGGATCCCTTGAGGACCAGGTCTTTAGGGAAACGATTAGGGACAGACTGACCCAATAATTTGATACTAACGCCAGTACGGCATCCTCTCCCCAAGTGGAGTGGGATGCCTTTAATGCAGTCCTCCAGGGCCATTGTATAGCAGAATCAAAGGGATCTGACAAACCTTAATGTGGGATGTGCTGTTGGTGAAGGAGCACCTGAGAGAGGCATAGGCCGGGAGACCCGGAACTGCAGCCTTGGAGCCAAGGAGGCCCTAGCGGCCTGGACCGAAAGGTTTCGGTGCTTTGATTACTGGCAGTACACTGACTGGACACACGCTGAGCATGACAAGACTGGATCCTCCTGGCATGGCTGACTAACCATTAAAGAGTGGCTCTCCCATAGTGGAAATTGACACAGATGGGGCAAATGAAGTGTACTCCTCGGAGGGTATAAATACTCACTTTACTCAGTATTACTCGACTCTATACCAAAGTATCACAGCTCATGACAGCTTAGTGTTGCAGGCCTACTTAGGAGTCCTGCATCTCCCGTGTCTTGAGGAACACGAATTGGACGACTTGGGAGGGGCTATAACTCCACAGGAGATTAAGAGCACAATTAAAAACATGGCACGGAATAAGACTCCTGGAACAGAGGGATTTCCAGCAGAGTTCTATGCTGCCTACTCTGAGGAAGTGATGCCATGACTGGTTGCCCTCTATACTGCGTCCGGAGACTTGGCGCGCCTACCAGATACCATCTGTGAAGTCCTCATTGTTCCCATTCTGAAACCAGGTAAACCTGCGTCTGATCACAGGGCTTATCGGACGCTTTCAATGCTGAACATAGACTATAAGATCCTTAGTAGTACACTAGCGGCGAGATTGTTACCATTCATGACAAGGTAGATCAGCTGCAATTAAAGTCGGGAACATTTATCTCAAATGCCATTCACTCAGAGAGGGGAATCTTCATTCATCTGCATGGTTATGTGGACTAAAAGGTTTTAAAACTTTGTTTTCGTTGTTTTAAACTTTATGCTTCCGGCTCCTTTGTGGGCAATTTGGGGGCGGAATCGCTATCTTTAAAGCAATTAGGAGCTTGAACTGCTCATAACACAAGCTGCTTATGCACATTGCACTTTTTCTTTAGCTCACCCATTTCTTCCATTTGGCACTCTATGATCAGAATTTCCAGCTCCATGGTCTGCCGCGTATTTCCCATTTGCGCAGAGGGAGCTGGGACGCGCTTTGCTCTTCCTGTGTGCCTTGACGGCTGCCATCTTGGATGGCTTGCAGCGCAGCGGAAGTGGCATTGCGGCGCCTTTAGGGATTTAAGCTATATTTCGGTAGATACCCCCTAAACCATCAATCTTAACCCAATTCACAGAGAAATATGTCTCGCCATTATCTCTGGGTGTCAATTACTAACGACTAATGAATTATTTTAAAAAATCATACCAACTGTACATTCAATATATCATATGTCACATCCACTGGATCTTAGTGCTGCGTTCAACACTGTGTCCCTTGCTACTCTTTTAGATAGACTGATGATTTTGGGCATCCAGGGCCCAGCCCTAGCATGGCTCTCCTCCTACCGGTCAAACCGCACGTTCCAAGTCTTCTCAACTAATTCAGCGTCAAAATATCTTCCCCTGACCTCGGGCGTTCCCCAGGGTTCTACCCTCAGCACGTTGCTCTTTAACATCTGCCGGCAGATCTTGTGGAATGCTGTGGATTGACTGTTTTCCTACGCTGACGACACCTACATTATTTTCTCTCTGTCGTCAGAACATGGAAGATCTCAACTCGTGCCTCAGTCTGGTCACCACCTGGATGAACACCAACTCCATGAAGCTAAATGGTGATAAGACTGAGGTGATAATACTGGGCAAGAACCACCGACTCTGGGCCCTCATCACTGGATGGCCATGCTGGGAACCCCACCTATTCCCAGCAATAAAGTATAAAACCTCGGTTCTTGCTGGACTCCACCGTATCCATGAAGCCTCAAGCCGCTGAATTGGCCTCTACGTGCTTTGCAACCTTGAAATGGCTAAATAAGATACTGTTGTTTCTTCCACTTTCTGTTCAAAGAACAGTCATTCAGGCCTTGATACTTTCTAGGCTTGACTTTGGCAATGTTCTATACCTAGGGGCTGATAAGGCGTCCCTAAGATGCCTGCAGGTGGTTCACAATTCAGCCATCAGGCTCCTGTTCCGCCTTACAAAAAAGTCTTCCACATTGGGGCATCTTTGGCAACTTTACTGGCTCCCAGTAACCAAGCGGATCAATTTCAAAGCACTATGTTATACGCATAAGTTCCTCTCCCGCTCAGGACCTCTGTACTTGCAAAAACTAGCACGCCCTTACTATCCGGCTCGCACTCCAGCAGTTTTGACCTGTTTACTGTCTTGAGGTTCAGGTATGCTCGCATGGGGGAGCAGTCTCTCTCTTTTCTTAGTATGGAATGCTCTTCCAGCATGTTTAAGATGCTGCACCTCCCTTTCCGCTTTTCACAGGGAACGAAAGACTTGGTTGTTTTAGCTCCTATTAGGTTGATCTACTGGTTCTCCTAAGTGCTGGGAAGCCCTGTAAGGGTAGCCATGACCTATACAAGAACTCCATAATAATAGTGACTACGTTTATACACCTGGTCCAGGCAGGATTTATACCTGGGCACAACACAGCCACCAATATTAGAAGGCTACTGGCCATACTGGAAGCCGTGCATATCGCGGCTGTCCATTCAGCATGACCATCATGCTCTATGCGGCCAACCTATTAATCTTTCTCCATGATACTATGGAGGACTTAGAGTGCACCAGGACCATTGTGGATTCTTTTGGGCTACGGGTGAACTGGCAAAAATCTAAGCTTTTCCCTGTGGTGCCTCGCGGTGATCCACGAGGGCCTGGAGTGCCTCCAATGGGAACCTCATTGCCTGACCTACCTAGGGGTCAAGATTTACCACGATCGCCAGGAACTGGGGGGCTGACTCAGCTGAACCAAGAATGCTTAGCAGCTGCCGCTATATGGTCCTCTCTGCAGGTACCATTAAGGTGATTTTGTGTTTATACGCTGCTGTCCGGCAGGACCTTGGGTGCCTGGTGGAGCGATTATGACTGAGGTGGGAAGAGGATTTGGGGACAGCTATAGAGGCTAAGAAATGGGCTGCTATCCTAGCGAGAACCATGAAGGTATCTAGAAATACCCGCTTCAAGCTAATAAACAACTATGTATAATGGGGTATTTCCATTCGACCGAGGCAGACGGCCCACACTGTTGGGAACTGGGGGCCCCATTTCTGCATGTGTTCTGGTTCTGCCTTTCACTTGGCGCTTTCTGGGAGGAAATCATACAAACTATTGCAGCCGTAGTTGAGGGGGAGATCCTTATATCCGCAGGCCATTGCCTACTGGGATGGTTCCCTCACACTTCCAAGAATACAGTCTCTATTAAATTCCAGGACCTGGCAATCGTATTGCCCAAGCAAGAAATCACCAGAAATTGGAAGGTGCTGGTGTGGCCCCGACTAGCTACATGGAGAAGTGAGATGGAGGAGTGTGCGAGCTGCGACTGGAGAGTTTTGCATAGAGAGGCCACACGTGGGTGTGCAAACTGGATACAGCCCGGGCATGAAATACACATGTAGACAGCTTTATATACCCTGACTCCAATACACCTGCACCCTCACCCTCACCCTTGGGAACACTGCCGTAACCCTCCCGTTGTGACTCACCTTGTGACGACGCATCTTTTACTCGAGTCCACAGGGGAGAGGGGACTTCTTTGGTGACCAACTATGACCTCCTCCCCCCGAATACTAGTGCCCAGCGGCTGGTACATTGACTTCTGGGAATATGTATGTGCCTCTGTACTGACTCATGATGGAAGGGGGGGATTTATTTGATGTTAGACAAAGATATTTCCATAACTATGATACCAGAAAGCTATTCCATGCCTATTTGTATTATTACACTGTCTGGCATGCTTTATAAAACCTCAATAAAATCTATTTAATAAAGAAACCAAATAGAAATCGCGAAAATACTACCTTTAATCTCGACCGATCACAAGGTGATCATATTTAAACTTAACACCTCTATTCTCAATAATGATCATCCAAAAATACTAGCAATGGGCAACAGCAGGGCTTGGAAAAAAATGTATAGTTTCAAATTCAACACTGCTGTGGGAATCTAAACCCATACTCCTTGATAATCCTGAGCAAGCTTCAGCCACCTTCGACGCTTGGATAGATGCAGCTGTTTCCCAGTTAGCACCTTTAACAACAAAGCCTAACTATCGGAAAGTGCCCCTTGTGCCATGGTTTTCTCAAGACCTTGAGGAACTAAAAAGAAAATGTAGGCATGAAGAACAGTGCTGGAGGATACAGTATAGCTCAGAAGAAAAACTAAAATATAGAAGTCTTCTAAAGGAACAAAACTCCAATCAAAGAAATCTAAACAAAGTTTTTACAGAATTGGATTAGAGCAGCCAACAACTACTCAAGGGAGTTATTTAATACAGTAAAAACCTGATCTATCTTTGGCAATAAGAATTTGGTTACTCCTAGTCAAGAGTTCTGCTATCAACTAGCCAATATTTTCTTTGCTAAAGTTAATTCAATATTTCTGGATTTTAACAAAATACAATAACGTCACTTCTGTCCTTTAAGTCACCTATGGATAAGGAATCTTTAGATAAAAATCTCTCTGTTTCGCCCCTAAATCTGAGTTCATTCACTCGACTTACTGTTGAGAAGGTACTCCATCTGGTCTCTAAAACCACCACTGCCCATCTAACTTTAATTTTGAATATGCCTCTGCAATCAGGCTGTTTTCCGGCAGCCTGGTAAAAAGCCTCTATCCTGCCTCTTGTTAATAAACCCTGAAGGAAATGACCCAAATCGGGTCACTAACAACCACCTCTCAGCCTTCCTTATCAAGTGAAGAGTCGGTCAGACCGTAGAGAATACAAACCAACAATCGTTTATTCAAATACACACAGAGTGGAGCCCGATCTGCCCAGTCGCTTAGGAGTGCTGCAGAGGGACTGACATCAGCAAGCATAACGATACATTATGTACATTTCAGACCCAGAAGAAGCGCGCTCACCATGGAATTTTCCAAGCAGAGGCAGCTAAACAGTAAATAACTAAGGGTAAGTTTCGATTCTGAGGCCGGGCACACATTATCTGTTGGTCAAGGTCATCCTGCCTGTGACTGCCACTAGACACGTGGGAGAAGGCCTACATCTAACAAAAAAGGTATGCGCTAATAAGAACATTGTATTCATTAATGTAGCAAAACTCCGCTCTGAAGAAACATAACCTAAGGAAGGCCATTTCTCGGCAAAGAACTGGTTTCGATCATGACTTAAAATGGCGGCTGTACATAATATGGTGCCGCGAATGCTAACTTTACGTGAACAGGAACAAAAACATATATCATTATTATTTTTATTCTAACAGACCCTCCTTTTAGCATGAGCTAACTCATTTTACTAATAATATCAAAAAAGTATATAAGGATATAAAACAGGGAATTATGTACAAGACCCTTTTAAGAACACTCAATGCTTTCGGCTCCAGGAAGGGAAACAGTAAGGGGGGAAGAAGTTTCAAAAATACCCTCATCTATATTCATAAGATCGTCCTCTTCCTTCTGTATCATTATTGTTGCATTTGTATCATGAATTGATAATTTCTTAGGGGCAAGAAGGGTGGTGGAGCAAGAGCAACAGAAGGGGGGACACTGAACTAAAACACAACAAGACACTAGAATTACAATGAAATAAATTACCTTTTCAAATGGATCCACCCCCAACTACCAAAGAGGGACCAACTCCAATTCCCACTCTTCAGTCCTTTAACTTTCTCTAGGATGTCTAGAATATGCTGGCTGATATTCTTTTCCATATTAGTGATCCCGACTATACACTGATCGCCTACTACTGCGTACACACCACCGCTCTTAGCCAGGATGAATCAACACATATCTAGTCTGTTCGGAATATATCCGCATACTTTTCCAATTGGGTGATGATGTCACGCAAAGCTGCTACTGTAGAGTTAGACAGTATCTGCAGCTTGCATCCAAAATATTCTCTAGCCCTTTCACCCCTGGCCATAGCCGTACCACCAAAAGTAACAATGGAGGAAAGAATATACCCAACTGTTATACCATTATTGTAATTATTGACTTCGAGGTCTGTCACTCCCTCACAAAACTCCTTTGTAAGCGTTCCTTTAACCAATCTTATCTTGGGCTTTGCATTTTTACAAGGCACACCTCAAAGTAACAGCATCCCAAGCGTCACATCATGCGCACCATTGTGCATATTATAATAGGTCCCATTAGACAGAAAGAAAATCCCTGGGTGTGCATAAATGGGCCTATCATAATACACAGCAGCATATCTAGAATTCCACCCAATCGTTCTAGCGTCCTTTGGATCTACCATAGAATATGTACCCTTTGACAGTATTATACATGAACAATTGACAAATATCATAAGATCAGTAAATTGACAATTGGACAACATGCAGGGTAATAGCCGGCCTCCCCGGGTACTGTCAGCTCCTTATAATGCCAACCCACCAATGTTACATTCTGTTTTTCCATTTAGAAATTGTCACAGTAAGTGTTGTTGTTACACCCTGGATAACCTGTGACTCGAGGCTTTCTGTGATGCAGACAAGGACTTGGATAACCAATCCCAAACACTCCTTGGACTTCTACAATATCAGGAGGTCGAGTGTAAGTGTAATTAACAATTGACAATGGATGTGATGTCCATAAACTAGTAACAGATTCAGTAGGGTAACAAGCAGTACCTTCTCCCAAAAACTTTTATGTGTCTAATAACTCCGGGCACAGAGGGGTCAACAAAAAGGGTTCCTGAATTGCTCGTATGTCTGGAGGAACTGCTGCATTCAGTACTTCATTATTTTCCTCATCTGTTTTGGTTCAGGTCAACCTTGCGTCACTAAAGAGGACAAACTGGGGCACTACCTCAAACTCAGAGTCACCGACTCCATCCTTCACCCATTGGTCATAGGGAGAGGGACCTTGCGGCAGTGGGTGGCATGCACCCAGTTGTTCCGGCTGGCGACTTTCACAGCGGTACAAGTAGATAAGAGGACCTGTTCCGGTCCCTTCCATCGCGGCTCCAAACTCCTTTTCCTCTGGAAATTGCGCACTAAGATGTAGTCGCCGGCCTGGATGTCATGCCCGGGCCCATCTGGTGTAACTGGCAAAGTGTCCCGGATCTGTTGGTGAGTAGAACTCAAACTTTCAGTTAACTGGCACAAGTAATCAATCAACAAGGGGTAATCAATGTCAAAGAACTGTCGAGGACGCGGGTTGCCCCAGTCATTTGCCGGGCGTCCAAACACAACCTCATATGGTGACTATCCTGTCCTAGAATGTGCTGTAGTTCTGGTAGATAAAAGAGCTAATGGTAAAGCATCTGACCAGAATAACCCTATAGTCCCTTTAATTTTTACCAATTTCAGTTGGAGAGTACCATTGTACTTCTCAACTAAACCCGCTAACTGCGGGTGGTTTGCAGCATGAAACTTTTGTTTTATGTGCAAACCATCACAAATGGATTGAATGACCCTGGCATTGAAATGACTTCCGTTATCACTCTAAATCAAATGGAGCAAGCCGAAACGAGGGAAGAATTCCTTCAGGAGTACCTTTGCAGTTGTAATGGCTGTATTATCTTTAGTGGGATAAGCCTCAACCCATTTACTGAAGGTGCAAACAACCACCAAGACATACTTCAGATTATTGCACCTCTCCAGTTCAATGTAATCCATCTGGAGGACCTCAAAAGGAAAAGTGGGTGGTGCAAAATTACCAGGTGGTGTAGAGGTACCTTTACCAGGATTATGCATCATGCACACCATACAATACTTCACTAAACGTGTGGCCGTTTTCAAAATGTTATCATTCTCCCAAACCGGGTCTAGTAACTTGCAAATACCCTTAGCACTAATATGCGTTGGGCCATGGGCCATTGTGACTACAGGAAGAATATACGCTTCTGGTAACATCCATCTCTGTTTCCCTAACTGATCAATCCAACACCCCTCATCATTCAGTTGTGCTGTACTTTCTAGCCAAATTGCCAATTCCTCTATTGTGGCCTCACTTTTTATTTCTTTCACATTTTCAAGAGTATCCTCAAACCTGGTAACCTCAGGCACCCACCTAGTAGAACCTGCTACAAACATTCTTTTCATTTTAGTTAGGGCAGTTTCCTTAGCTGTGTTGTCGGCAAAAGCATTTTCCTACCTACATCATCAGTAACCTTCCGATGGGCACTACACTTTACTATAGCCAATCTTTTAGGAAGCGTCAAAGCAGAAAAAGCCTCAATATAAGGTGCCCATGTTGTATCTTGGTGCCATGCGAAGCGAGGATCCCTCTCTCTCTGCCCAGGGTCGCCCAAAATTTTGTGCAACTCAAAAGGCATACTGGCTGTCAGTATAGATATTGACAACCAGTCCCTCACTCAATTCGCAAGCATGTATTAAGGCAACAAGCTCAGCTGCTTGAACTGACTGATAGAGGACTTGTGATGTCTCGACTACTGTACGCAGCGTGGTGATAACATACGCAGCGGTTGTAGTGCCATCTGGTAATTTAAAGCAAAAGCCACCGACCTATAATTCCCTTTTTGGGTCAGATAAGCGAACATCAGTCCAGTCTACCCGTCCTTTTGTCTCTTCTTCCGTCGGAAGATACAATCATGTTTATCAATTTCATCACTCTCAGAAGGAAGGGGCAGTAATGTGGCAGGATTCAGAGAGGCACATCTTTTAATCGTGATGTGTTTTGCAAACAATTTTAATTCATATCCAGTTAGACATGCATTGGTAAGGTGCTGTGTCTTAGTTTTGTTCAAAAGCGTGTCCACAGCAAGGGGTACCATGACTGTGAGGTCAGTGTCAAGTACAAGTCCAGCTGATTGTTTTATTGAGACGGCCATGGCCGCGACCGCTCTTAGACAACTCAGGAGGGCTCGTGCAACAAGATCAAGAACAGCAGAGAAATAAGCCGTTGTTTATCTCCAAATGTCTCTGTTAAAACAGAAAGCGTGCAGCCAGCCATCTCATGGACGAACAATACAAATAATTTAGTACAATCAGGGGTGCCGAGCACTGGAGCTGAGCAAAGTGCAGTTTTCAAATGCTCAAAAGACTGCTGACACTCAGGCATCCAAGGCAGGGGCTCATGCACATCTTTAGTTGTTAGAGCAAGCAAAGGTATGATTAGTAAGTAGTAGTTGGGCATCCACTGGCGACAGTAAGAAGTGTTACCTATGAAAGTGCGCACATCTTTCTGAGTCTGTGGGATAGGCATTTTAACAATGGTACTAATACGCTCTAGGTTCAACCTCCTACCCTCCTTTGTCAGTAGGTGACCTAAATAGATGACCTCCTGTCAACAATACTAGAATTTAACAAGCATTTGCAATGCAATAGGTCTCCCATTTGTAAAGTTTAAAGTTGATGGTATTGTAAATGGCAATGTTTTTTGCATGGTCTGGTCTGTTCTGTTGTGCACCCTCAGACCCCATGAAAAGCCTCCTCCCCTACCCGATAGCATGGTCTGGTCTGTTGTGCATACTAATGCCCCCTGAAAGCCCCTTCCCCCACCCGAGAGCATGATCTGGTCTGTTGTGCACCCTCAGACCCCATGTGAAGCCCCGGGCCGGATTTCGACACTGCTGGACATCATTGCACAAGCCTTGCTGGGCTCACCCGTGCCACACTTGGCGAGGTGCCCTCGGGTATCGAGCCGGGCACCGAGCAGCTGTCAGCAGGCACAGGGCCGAGGTGCAGTGCTTTGGAGAGGGGTAGGTTGGGTGTGACACTCCGGACCACTCTGCAGTCATTTACCTACTGTAAGTATGCAGCACCCCGGGAGGGTTCATCGGACCCTCGATATGCAGCAGAGAAGCAGAGGCGGGCGGCCCCACATGTGATCGTGTGCAGAAGAGCACACTACTCAGTCTTCTGAGGCGGGATTGAGTACATACCAGGTCTGTTCGTTCCACGTTACAACCCATGGCACCTGTAACATCCAGACTGTTAGCAGCTTGTAGGGTTCCACCGCTTTGAAGAGCTCTCAGTTTGTTGAAAGGGAAAGAACCGAAGCACAGCGTGATAAAGAGACTTCCCCAGGATCACACAGCCTGCTGAGCGAGGAAGACAGATTATAATACGGATTTGCCAGTCACATAAAGAATGATGTAAACACTGAACCGCAGGATTGTTGCATTTGTTCCTGAGGGC
The DNA here is from genome assembly GCF_964204655.1 of Triturus cristatus. Taxonomy (NCBI): domain Eukaryota; kingdom Metazoa; phylum Chordata; class Amphibia; order Caudata; family Salamandridae; genus Triturus; species Triturus cristatus. Next base: position 1,169,493,239 of record NC_140584.1, on the reverse strand, counting down.
TATGAGTCCGTGACCTCACATGGGTTTCCCTATACATTTACTCCAAGGAATGCATGGATAAGTTATTGTCATGGGCAGTAAAACTCAGCTATGTACCGAGGAGACGATGCAGATAAGTTGGGTTTTATGCACAAACCAACATCCTTCTTCCTGGCGAGAACTTAGTCTAAATGTAGCACATCAGAATATTTTCATTTTTCCTAACGTTCCATTACCTTTAGGGAAGGGCCATGCATAATTAAATATTCGGTCCCTGCACGCACAGACGCTAGTGACCACAGTTCGGCTGACAACGGTCGACAACAGAAAAGAGGAGAAATAGGAGGCAGAGGGCGAGAAAAACTAGAGAGACAGCGGGGAAAAAAGGGGATAATGCATTAACTTCGTATGATGGCAAAGTGAATACATATCTCTGTTGTGGCGGTGTGAGTACACACTCGACATATTGTCACATCACACGCTGCGTGCGCAGTTCACGGAGACTGCTCCAATTACACAGCTGACATGCAGTCTGAGAGCGATGTGGGAGGACAGCCCCCTCCGACGCGGGTATCACATGTGACGGTGTGCAGGTCAGGAGATTATTTGGAGTTGAGGGTACAGGACAGTTGTAACCTACCCTTATTGCATTCCGACTGCAGAGCTTTAGCTTCCAGGGAAATAGCTACAGGCAATTGAATCGCACACAAATTCAGTGTGGAGAGAGCTAGGTACACATGCCGGTGCTCTGCGCACACGACACGCTGCCTTCACACCGCATTCACATGCAGCAGTTGTCTCTGTGATTGGTTGACAAGGTCCACCAATCACAGAGACGACTGCCGCATGCTAATACAGCGTGAAGACAGCGTGATTAAAGATGGCGTGCGCTTGTCCCGATGGGTGGGCTTAAAAAACAGCAAGGGCGTCAACAAAAATGACGCCCAGCAAATGAAAAGCACGATAAAAACATTAATCACAACGTGATCGAATCAGAAACGATTAGGACAGAGGGGCGAGACCTAAAAGGCGCTCGTCATCTGTTTTCAGTCAGCCGCTTGTATTTGTTGCATCACGCTGGGGCTAAGTGAAAACAGATGCGCTTCTCATGATGGGTGGCATCACGAAACTGCAAGGGCATCAACAAAAGTGACAGCCAGCAAACCAGAAGCACAGAAAAAACATTAATCACGACCTAAGCCAATTGGAAACGGTCGAGACACAGGGGCGTGTATTAAAGTTCCCCTTCTTAGAGTGTTTACTATAGCCCTCGCAGGGCGAGAAGCGCATGCGCGCTCCAACGCCAGGCGAGACCTAAAAAGGGAAACTTTATGTCCATGTTGGGCTAAATGTAATAACAATTTAACTGTACTATCTCTACAACCCTGCTCTGCATCAGAAGCGATAAGGAGATCATCAATATATTGCACCAATACATTACCTGTAGGAAGCAAAAGGGAATCTAATTGTCTCTTTAAAGCCGGACTGTAAATACTTGGACTCTCAGTATAGCCCTGTGAAGCTCGACAGAATCTAAAACTCCGACCAGCTAGTGCAAACCCAAACAGATACCTGCTATCCGAATGAATAGGAATACTAAAGAATGCATTTTTTAAATCAATGACAGAGAAGAATTTTGAAGTAGAAGGAATCATAGTCAAAAGGGCAGTGATGTTAGGAACCACTGGAAACTGGGGAACTACTATTTTATTATCTTCACGCAAATCAATCACAAAGCGGTAAAAATCTTCATGCTCATCAAGAGAACCTGAGGGCGTCCGTTTAAGAATGGGGCTACTACAAATATTAGCTGTTGTCTCCTCGACCACTCGTTTCTTAATCAAGTCCTGTATAATTTGCAATAGGGCTCGCTCACCTGCCTGGGGTATTTTAGAGACAAAACAGCACCATCCTTAACCTGTATTGATATTGATGGTATTTGCAACAGCCCCACATCTGTGTCTCCTGTCGCCCACAAGGTGGGCGGCACATCTTTAAATTCAACAGGAAGAGGCGTATCTTTGGACAAACACTGTTTAGCGCGCACTACAGCTGGACCCATTGTCATATAGACACCTGCCGGGGTACAATAAATCGCAGCATGCAATTTATTCAACAAATCCAAACCCATCAAATTTTCACCACAATTAAATGTCATCAGAAACAGTGAAAGCACCAATAGTTAATACAAGAGGTTTTAAAATGGGGCTTACAACCGGTATACCAGAAAACCCTACCGAAACATTATTGTAGCCCCAGGGACCATGTTTCGAGAAACAGAACTTTTTGTTGTACCTGTGTCCACCAAAAATTACTTAGTCGAACCTTACAGTTCTGCAGTTACATAAGGGCCATGCTGATCTACAGGTATCGGAACTGGTCCCCCACTCTGTCCCTGGCTGTCCTAGGTGTAAGACATTCCTGTCACTTCATCCATATCATAATCATCATGATAATACTGTCCCTCACAAGGGTCATCAAAATAATTATCAGAACGACCCTGTGAGTCTCCAGCATTCTGAGCCCTATCAGCCCCTCCAGCTCCACGACCTTGTCCACGATAACCTAGTCCTCTAGGGACCACCACCTTCTGCAAAAGCACCGGACTCTTGCTACGCCAATGTCCCTCCTCTTTACAGTAAGCGCACTGATCCGGCCCTAAGGGCGGAGTATTAGGTTGTCTACTTGTGCGTGGAAGCTGTCTGGCAAGACCACCACTTCCTCTACTATTCCCTCTAAAAGCCTGCTGCAGCAACACTTTTGTCTTTAAATACTTATGCTTTTTCTCTGCCCTCTCCTTTTCCTCATTAACCCTATGTTCATAATACTGTGCCATATTCAGAATAACAGAAGGGGAAGATGTGGAACAGGTGCTTTCAGACACCTGTAATCGAGTCGCTATTTCAAGAAGCAGATTGGAGACAAATCTGTTAACAAACAACCGAACACCTCCCCCAATAGACCAATCCTGCCCACGATAATCCAAAAACGTGTCTTCAAATCGAGTGAAGAAATCAGACACACTCTCATCTTTCTCTGTCTACAAGCCGACAATTTATCCCAATCCACCTTTCTCGGCGGAATAAAAGAATGCATATATGTAATAATACGACCAGGCAAAGCTAGTATCTCAGCTCTGGGTTTGTCTCCTGGTTTCCTTTCCTGATCTCATGTCTTAATTTGGTCCCATGTACCTCCCAACTCCACAACATGATCTTGTGTATGTACCCGTCTCCAAATATCAACAGGAACCAACAAACCAAAAATCATCTCAATATCAGCCAGAGTCATCACAGTAGAAGAGGCTGTGTAGTGTAGTCCTAGTAGTACCCTGTCATGCAGGACCTACACTGTTTACGGATAACATATACTGTGGGTCTGGTGGCAGACTGACTCCGTGCACCCCCGCCGCATATGTTAGCCTATGGTTTGCATTAGCAAGCTCGCAGTGCCACTAGACTCTCCTGTTATCAGAGAGATTAGTTTTTGGCAACCTCAGAACACAATAACCTCAGACTCGTGGAAACAATATACTACTTTTCACCCAGTCACTCGTGCATGCTTGTTTTGTTCTTAGAGGGATACAGAGAAGAAACAGTCGAGCGTTTTTACAATAAGAATTTATTGTACTGTTGCTCTTCTCATGTAAAATAAGTGCGCTGTTACGACTGTAACACAGTAGCAGAGATATAGAACCAGCAGTACAGTGAATAAAAAGAAATAGTATTGTTCTACCATTTTTCAATTAGTCATGAACATATACAGGAATAGGAAATGCATTTATAAAATAAAGTGCATACTCCTAAGATGCCCAACTAGATGTACATGAGTGTACCTAGCATGTAAGTAGGTGCTATAGAGCCTAAGCCTAAGAGCCAAGAATCCCAGTAGGCTTTAATCGGAACCCCATACCTGAATACTGAGAGTGTGGGACTTTGTCCTGGACTTGAACTGCACACCCCGTAAGGGATTGTCAGACCACTGTCAGCTGGAGCAATGGTAAGCCGGAGCCGCAGCATCTCCGGTCAGTGTGTCGGCCTCAAAGTCTTGGTTCCCTCCTGCTCTCTGATAGCAAGAGGTGCTGTATTTATACAGTCTATGTAAGTGTGTTATCCATTGTTCAGGATGACGTTGGGGATTAAACCTTGTGCGTCGATGGGAGAGGTGAAGTGTACCTCATGGAGAGTGTACTCATCAATTATTCATGTGCACTAAAGATGACGTCTTAGCAATATCGAATGGGAAAAACCCACCCTCGGCGTGGAACTAGGTGAAAGGTAAAGTCCATAAAAGGCTGCAGCCCTTTTAAGGCGTGATGTTCATATAAGGCATTCTGTCCTTATTTGGAGTTATGTCCTTATAAGGCTCGTTCATATGAAATAATGGGAGCTGATGTAGGGAAAGTGTACGATACTCCCTGGACCTATATTAGGGTACCGATATGAAATATAACAGCCGTCTCAGTCAATTCCTTATAGGGTTTTTTTTAGGATCAGGCAAATGAAAATTCGTCTCTGCCTAGCTGCCTTCTGCCAGTTTCTGAGGGAATCCAACAGACTGCCTACTTTTTTTCTTAAACAACTGTTCTTGTAAATACTCAATCATTTGTTCATCAGTGGCCACTGCAACTCGGCGTTGTCCCTCGTATATTTGTGCCATAATGCACTAAACATAATAGGGCAAAACCATGCTTCACATACATATCAAAATTCTGAGTGCCTTCTGGAGGCGCCGGCTGACTTTCTTTCAATCGAGCATAAGTAGAACAACAACGACAACACAAGGCAACAGTTTACTGAAACTAGGCATTTTCAAAAGAAAACAAGCTCACTATTTTATGCCTAGCAAAACAATTGCAATTGTTTTTATCCAAAAGACTGTCCTTAGACCGTACCAAATACAAATCAAAATGGTACTATATCCACAAAGAACCAAAACAAAGTCACCTGGTATACGCAGGTCAAACAAATTAATTCTCCACTGCCGACTCTTCAGACCAAACGGTCAGATGCAAGGGTTTTGCTGTTCAGGACTCCAGTCGGGATGACCACTGGGCGAGGCACCGTCCGGCGGTAAAGAAGGGGTCAGCTGCGAGTACCAGGAACTCTTTGTGCAGGGATCCCTGATCCGTCCGTCCGAGTCGACGATGGCCTGGACCCTGTCCGCGAAAGGGAATGGGCCACTCAACCGAAGGAGTCCCTGTTCGGGTGCCAACTGAAGGAAATGACCCAAATCGGATTACCCGGCTCTCTCACAACCACCTCTCAGCCTTCCATACCAAGTGAAGAGTCGGTCAGACAGTAGAGAATACAAACCAATATTCTTTTATTCAAATACACTCAGAGCCCGATCTGCCCAGTCGCTTAGGAGTGTTGCAGAGGTACTGACATCAGAAAGCATAACAATACATTATGTACATTTCAGAACCAGAAGAAGCCCGCCCACCATGGAATTTTCCAAGCAGAGGCAGCTAAACAGTAAATAACTAAGGAGTAAGTTTCGATTCTGAGGCCGAGCACACATTATCTGTTGGTCAAGGTCATCCTGCCTGTGCCAGCCACTAGACAAGTGGGAGAAGGCCTACATCTATCAAAAAAGGTATGCGCTAATAAGAACAGTGTATTAATTAATGTAGCAAAACTCAGCTCTGAAGAAACATAAACTAAGGAAGGCCATTTCTCGGAAAAGGCAAAGGATTGGTTTCGATCAGGATTTAAAATGGCGGCTGTACATAAAATGGTGCAGCGAATGCTAACTTTACGTGAACAGGAACAAAGACATATTTCATTATTATTTTTATTCTAACAACCCTCACCCTTGACCATTTGGAAAATTCTTGGCCCATTTTGTGCCTGCCTCTTCTGGCTAAAATACTAGAGAAAGCCATGAACGGATGTGTACATGCTGCTCAGCTGAACTTCTACTTCTGGACTTTGCAGTAGGAAAACAACCATCTCTTATTCCTGCCTCTTCATGGGCTGGTAGGGCCTTGCCCCAAACACTCATATGGATGAGCCACCTTTGGAAATATCAAAGAAATTAGTTTACAAATCTTGCCTGAATGATGGTGCTACCCGTGGCATCATATGTTCAGACATATGAGCTGTTAGTGGCTTTATTTATGTCATCAAAATTATAGGACTAACAGGAGTGACATCGCAGGAAGTGACTTTTTTTTTTTGCAGAGTTTTATATAGCGCGAACTTGACCCAAATCCAATCGGGTATCATAGTGCTTTACATAGCACCAGTTACGTTACATGAGGACACTTTTTTTTGTTGTTTTTTTTTGTTAGGCACGGGGAGATTAAGTGATTTGCCCAGAATCCCAGGATGTTCAGCGTCATTGCCGAGACTCGAACACGGTTCCCCAGATTCGAGGTCGACCGCCCTAGCCGTTAGGCCAGCTCCACTCCCCAGTGACACACAGTGACAAGCATTGCATGTTTGTTCGGCCATCAGTGATTACTGACTATTTGGATGTGGCAGCAGAGCGTAGTACTTAAACTAGATGAGTAGTCATGTTAGTTATACCACATTGGTTTGGAAAGCATTACACCTGTTCGGCAAGCAGCAGTTTCGGTATAGTAGTTGTAATTCCTAGCTGTTCTAACTGTCCATGACCTGTGTGTGACTAGCTGTTAGATTGAACATGTCAAATAAATGCATTCTTTTCAACAGGTCGTTATTCCCAATCCTGTCTCTGTGTGTCAAGGAATCACACCTCCTTATGCACCACTCACTCTTAAGCATTATGGCACAGCACATGCTAGTTTCAGGGGTATGTGAGTGTTCAGGAACATTTAAGACCCAAGTGTCCCTAGAAGCAATAAGACCAGGGACCTTCTTGAGCGAAAGTCATTGCAAGGCATTGTGTTGGATACATAATTTGGAAGAGTCATCCAGGAAACTGCCACTAGATTCATCTACAATGAGAGTTGTACAGTTAGAGCATTTCACAACTATGTTGGCTAACGCTATCCCACAGAATGTCCACTGTCTTGCTAAGAAATACTATTCCTGTCCATTAAAAGTGGTTATTCTTAAGTGAAAGCATTTAAAATGTTCCTTCAGATTAATAACCACTGCTGTTCAACACACTGGCTGTGCCTGCACAGCTAAAATGATACCAAAACAAGATCTGTTTCAATGATGTCTTGTATCTGTGGCTTGTGTCTTACAGCTGATTTTCAAAAAAAAGTATGGACCCATGTGGAAATCCACATTTGGGCCATACAAGAACATGAACATTGCCTCACCGGAGATTTTGGAGATGGTGCTGAGGCAAGAGGGGAAATACCCCATGAGATGTGACATGGCGCTGTGGAAAGAACACCGAGACCTGAGAGATTTCGCATATGGGCCCCTGACTGAGTAAGAAAATTGTTCTTTGTTTTTCTCATAATGTGATTAAATTTCTGATCTATAATGCACAGCCCCTAATATGTACATGTTTTCTGGACTTGGGTGTGTTCTGCTGGTCCCACATTGAGGAAATCTTTCAAATGGAAATGGTGTACCGATGGGATTTCTGGCCTAAGATGTAGTATGAAGGGCCCCAACAGAGTACGTAAGGGATTCCTGGTGTCGTTTACAGGTCCCTGACAAAGGGATGCCTGGTCTTAGACCAGGAACCCTTTCTGTATTCTGTTAGGGACCAGTAGAATTTATCTTAGCTGTAGATCACCTGTCCCTAAGAGAATATTTAAAGGGTTATATGTAATACAAAGTTTCCTAGCTATCGTAAAGGAAAGTTTTGATTCTATTAAGGACGCGGAGGCAAGGATTAGGCTTTTCTTTCTCCGTTTATTTTTGCACCAGCAGCTTTACCAAAGATATGTAAACAACAAGAAACTACATATCCCATGATGCCAGGGGACAATGTGAGAAAAAAAGTCCAACAGTCATGAGCCAATCCCGCGTCAGGAGCACCAACAACTTCCTTCGTAGGACGCTCTGTACTCCTCTTTCTTCTTGCGACCACATTAAGCCTTTTCCCATTTAATCCTGCTTGGTAGTGTCCGAACCTAAATTAAAGAAGGATAGTTGTAAATTTGAGAAATGTAAACCCTATGTACAGTCTCAAAAGAAAAAACATTGGTAACGTAGTTCAGAAATCAAATACCATCCAGGATATATAGGAACATTGAAATTGAAAACACTTCACTCACCACAGCTACGGAGGTGTTCTGGGAGGGCGTTATCCTCGCCTCCGTGTCCTTAATAGAATCTAAACTTTCCTTTACGATAGCTAGGACGTTTTGTATTCTATGGCAGGACTGGAGGCTTCAGATTAGGCTAGTTTAAAGCTTATCCACCACCAAAGAGTCCAGGGAAACCACCAGCTTGAAATAAAACCTTTTGAAGGTGGAGTCAAAGGACCGATCCGCAGCATTAAGGGATGTCCTCCATCCATTTGCTTTCTGGATAAAAACTTATTAGACAGCCACGATTTGAATAAGTTGAGAACCTTATTAACATCCCAGAGGACCGAGTAACGAGGTTCGGGGAGAACCGATAGCCATATGCCCTGTAAAAGCTTGGACACCAAAGGATGTTCTCCAAGAGGGTGGCCATCCACCATATCGTGGCCTGTCGAGATTGCTGAACGAAAGGTATTAATTGACCGATAGGCCAAACCGTCCTTCGCTAAAGAAGCTAGGAAGTTAAGGACGTAGACGATAGGAGCCCCCATCGGATCCACCTGTTGTCGAATGCACCAACTCCCCCAAAGGGACCAAGCCGAGCGGTATCGCTTACTGCTGCTTTCTGCCCAGGACTTTGCAAGAAGCGAGGCAGTGTCCACCGAAAGGCCTGGCACTTTCCAGCATTGCCGGAAATTCGCCAAGCCATCAGGTGAAGTCCGCTTGTGTCAAGGAGGTGATGGGGATTCCCCTGAGGAGAGTAGGACCGAGGGGTAGATGGATTGGAAAATCACAGGAAAGTTCCATTAGAACCGAAAACCAGGCTTGCGATCTCCAGATCAGGGTAATCACCACCAGATCCGCCTGCTGTCTCATCACCTGGGTTGTCAAACGCATTATCATCGCGAAGGGGGGAAAAGCGTACCTCTGTTCTTCGCTCCAATCCTGAAGGAAGGCATCCATCACTAGAGCGTCCGGATCCGGATGCCAACTGTAGTACCTCTGCAACTGGGTATCCAGTCTGGAGGCAAAGAGGTCTATCGAGAAGGGGCCCCAATGAGCCTGGAGTTCTAGGAAGACTGAGGTCTGGAGTTTCCATAGACTGGTATCCTTCCAATGGCGGGAGCACCAATCCGCCACCAGGTTGGATGAACCTGGGAGATGTTCCTCCGACAGAGATATCTGGATGGACAGGCAGTATTCCAAGAGATCCCGAGCAAGATCCGATAGCGCTCTGGACCTTGTGCCCCGTAGGTGGTTGATGTAGCGTACTGCTGCCACATTGTCCATCTTGAGGAAGGCTAGTCCTTGGTCCAACATTTCACCGCAAAAGAAACTGCCATTAATTCCAGGCAATTGATGTGAAGATTTTGCTCGGAGGAGGACCATTTTCCACCGGTGGTGACTTCCCCGCAGCAGGCGCCCCAACCGGAGCCGCTGGTGTTTGATTAGATCACCAGGTCGGGCTGAGAACCGAAGATGGCTCGGCCATTCCAGGCCTCCATGTGGGAGATCCACCACTAAAGTTCGGTTTTGGCTTCCTGTGAGAGGGGTACAACCTGAGAGCAGGTGAGACCCTTGCGCAAGTGAAACGTCTTTAGACGGTGAAGGGCCCTGTAGTGAAGGGGGCCCGGGAAGATGGCCTCTATTGATGAGGATAGAGAGCCCACCACCCTAGGTGTCTTAAGGATACTGTTGGTTTCGCCAATGTTCGTCTCAATTTGTGTTGAATTTTGGAAAGTTTGTGAGATGGAAGGGATAACGTGGCATTGACAGAGTCTATCATGAAACCCAAGAACTGTATCTTTTGAGAGGGCACAAAGTCGGACTTGGGTTCGTTGATCACAAACCCCAGAAGCGATACCGCCAGCTGTAACTGGTTGAGCAAATGATGGGGACACTGACCCAAGATGAGTATATCGTCCAAATAAATTATCAACCGAATGCCCTCCAATCGGAGGTGCTTCACCACTGGCTTCATTACCTTGGTGAAGCACCAAGGAGCGAAGGACAGACCGAAAGGAAGGGACCCGAATTCGAAAACCTGTGAATTCTATTGGAACTGCAGGACACGACTGTGTGGGGGAAATATTGGAATTGTTAGGTAAGCTGCTTTCAATTCCAGACGCACCATCCAATCTTGCGGTTGTAGGAGATCTCGAAGGAGGTGAATCCCCTCCATCTTGAAGTGGCGGTAGACAACACACTTGTTGAACTCCCATCCTGTTTTTCCACGAGAACAATGTTGCTGAGAAAACCCCGGGGATGCAAGGTCGCAGGGAGGATCGCTCCCTTGAGCAACAATTCCGAGATCTCCTTGTCTATCAAATCCGTCTTGTGTTTTGAAAAATACAAGGGCTTCGTTCGAATAGGTTGGGTCGGTAGTTCGAAGAACTCTATTTAGAAGCCTGCGACGGTTTGTAAGACCCAGGTATCTGAGGTGAGAGAAGACCAATTGTGAAGAAAATATTGTGATCTGCCCCGATGCTGACATCCCCCAAGAACTGAAGTCTCACCTTGTTGGTTGTTATAGGAAACATTGCCTCTGCCACCTCTACGGTGTGGGTAGGATCTGGTTGGGTAGAAGTTACCAAATGTTTCTGGATCCTGCCACTGTCCTCTACGCGGTTCCGATGATTTGAAGGAGGCTCGGTTGTAAGGGCGGCCGGTCGAGTGCCCCTGCCATGACCGGCTGCGCCAAAAACACTCTGGGTGAAGATCCGCTTAATGGATGATTGGGCTTTATCCAGAGAGTTGAAAGTATTTACAAACTTGCCCAACTATTTCCCGAAAGGATCTCCGAAGAGATTGCCCTCTGCCACTGGGCCAGCCTCTGAGGTGGCCAATTCCCCATGTTTAGGGTCTGTCTTAATGAGTAGAGACCTGCGCCTCTCTATAGAAATCACTGTGTTGGCATTCCCTAGAAAAACGTTCACCCTCTGGGCCCAGCCGGATAGTTCTTCTGGGGAGCTGAGCGTACCAGAGACCTTGGCGTCCTCTGCCATGTCAAGGGTCTTCGCCAAGGGGTCCGCCGTGTCTAAGAGCTTACCTTGGCATACTCTCCAAGAGCGGTCAATGCCCTTCTTGGGGTCATGAATGAATTTATCCAGGAAAGTGGCCATTTTAGGATCCACTTCTGGCGTGACTGCCACTTTACCATCCAGGGCCGGTCTTGGACATTCCGCCGTCAGGCAGCTTCTGACCTCCTGATCTAACAGTTTTCATAACCGGACGGCCATATAGGCAGCGACTTTAGGGGCACTGGAATCCACGTGGAAGACCTAAGGTGGAGGAGGTCATCAGGGTTAAGCATGTCGCTATCCATTTCAGGAGGGGGTAACTTATCTCCTTTTGCGGAGCGCCAGGCCCTACTCGATTCGCCATCCCCATCAGAGGTTTAGGGGAACTCATCTGGGTCAGCCGCAGGCGAAGCAACCGGGAGCTCAGAGGGTCCTGCCAGATCCTCCGCTGGTTGAATGGGCTCTGAGGGGGTTTGGGCAACCATGAACACCTTTTTCAGTCGCTCAAAAGCATCCGAATCCACACACCCCTCCTCAGGACGCTTCCTTTTGGAATCTACGGTGCTAGTGGAGAGCCCACCTGGAGGTAGGGGCTTTGTAGACCCTGTCGAATCTTCCCTCGCAGAGAGGGGTTGTTGGCGCTGAGCCTGAAGTAGTTCAGTTTTCTTCTCCAGTGGCGCAACCACTTGAGACACCGCCTTCAGGATAGAGGAGTCCATCACTTGACAAAAATGATCATCACTGCCGAAGCACAATAAGGGATATGAACCCTGGCACCAGTGGTACCCACATGGTTTTGCTGGCCTAGAGCTTGCGTGCACGATGGCGTGCACGTGCACAGCTGCTCCTCTGCTCCTTGCATTCCCCCCTCCCTTCTCACCCAGCCCTTTGACGCTCTGCTGGCATCTCCCTCCTCCCTTCTCCTCCTCTTTTTTCGCCACTTGTATTCAGGCTCCTCGCATTCCCCCCTCCCTTCTCACCCAGCCCTTCTTGTCACTTCTGCTCGCATCTCCCCCCTCCCTTTTCCCCCTCCCTTTTCGTTAGTTTCATTTGCCTGTACTTCTCACTGGACACTTATTCCAAATCGCTGTGACTCATGCCGCTCTGCTTGTTTTCTGGCGGTAGCCTGACATGGGCATTAACATACAAAACAATTCTGAATTCAGCCAGCGCACACATATAATTTGAGACCGGACACGCAATGAGCCGCTATGCTGCAGTCAGCCCTTGTAAATCATAAAACTCGTCAACCACAGATCACTCCCAACCTGCAAAGTGGCCAGCCACCCACATACCCGTATTACTCACAACATTGTCATTGAAAAAACGCTTCAGTGCATGATATCTAGTGAAATGCTACTTTCTTGAGTAACCAAAACAGGGCACCCAGGAAAAAACTATAAACATTCATTTTGATGTGAAAAGGCCTCTGCAATTGAATATTTCTTAGTAATTTATACAACAGGAATGACTTTTTAAAGCAGTTTTTTTATAGTACATTCGTCACATATTTTAAACATTACACAGTCTACTAGCTGAATGTCTCTCTCCTTCTCGGTCTTTTTCCTCTTTAATTCTCGCAGTAAACAGACAACAGTGGCCACTGGGCGTGAAGGCAGACAGAGCCGTCCTGCTTGATTATTGGCTTTGCATTCCCATGCGTTCGCGCAGTAAACATGCCCGAGGCGCCAGCCGAGCACAAGGCACGCGGAGACATCCTGCTTGATTAAGGGCTTTGCATTCCCATGCGTTCGCGCAGTAAACATGCCCGAGGCTCCAGCCGAGCACAAGGCACACGGAGACATCCTGCTTGATTATTGGCTTTGCATTCCCATGCGTTCGCGCAGTAAACATGCCCGAGGCGCCAGCCGAGCACAAGGCACGCGGAGACATCCTCCTTAATTGTTGTTTCCCCTCTGAGCTGAGTCACTTGACACTCCACTCCCAAAAAAACGAACCATAAAAATTTTTACTTTTTAAACAAAACTACCTTAAACAGTATTGTTAGGTGGGTCTAATTTTAAGGAGACTATGGCGGGCTCATCTCAGCGTTGTACAGTGTTTGCATTAGTTTATGGATTACAGCAGATTTAAGAGTTAATTTATTTTAAGGAAAATAATTCTTTGGTATTTACACACAAGGGGAATCTACCTGACCAGAAAAAAAATCCCTGCACTTCTATCTAACTTACATCTCAACATACAGCACTCTGTAAATAACTGTCACTTCTCTATACCAGTAAATACATTTCTTTCTAAAACCCTAATCCACCTTTATGTCCCATATCTCATTCCTTTACATAAACACTCCATTTTTAGAAATATATTTATACATGGCTAGGTACCTACCACACTATTGCTCTTGCCTTAAAAAATCTCTGTACGTCACACCTCTCTTTCAATAAACCTCAGTGCACCACTGCACTTACCTCTCATAAACTCAACTTACAACCTCACTGCGAACCTAACTCTAGATCTCTCTCAATCAGCTCTCTGCCCCTATCTTCTCCTCAAATCTCCCTCTCACTCTCCCTCTTACTCTGCATCTCTCTCCCTCTTACTCTGCATCGCTCTCCCTCTTTCCCTCTCTCTTTCACTCTCCCTCACGCTCTTTCCCTCACGCTCTTTCCCTCACGCTCTTTCCCTCACGCTCTTTCCCTCACGCTCTTTCCCTCACGCACTTTCCCTCACGCTCTTTCCCTCACGCTCTTTCCCTCTCTCTTTCCCTCTCTTTCCCTCACTCTTTCTCACTCTCTTTCCCTCGCTCTTCCTTTCTCTCCTCGCTCTCCTCTAACTCTCTCCTCTAACTCTCTCCTCACTCTTTCCTCTCTCTCCTCTCTCCACTCCCCTCTCTCTCCTCTCCTCTCTCTCTCTCTCTCCACTCTCTCCCTCTGCATCTCATCCCACATCATTTCTCTTACATTTACTTCACCTCCCTCTTAATTTCATCACTTTCTATTACACTTTCTACCATTTATTACACACTTTTTTAACATCTTTACATTACCTTTAACTACCTCTTGCATGCCTTTCTAAATCACCATTCTCTTTAAATTCTCTCTCTGCCTCTCAACTCACTGCCTCATCTCTATCTTCCCCACCTCACAGACACTATCTAGCCTCTCAATTTACCACAACAATTGGACTACCAGGTCTCGCCTATTATTAATGTCACCTTGCTCATAATTTTATTTGTTTATCTCTACAATACTCTCTCTACCTCTTACACTCCATCTATCACGACCATTGTTTTCATCTCTCTTTCTATCTCATTCACTATTGCCGTTCAATCTCTGCTTACGTCTCACTCGTTTAATACATCAGTCTTACCTCCATCTCTCTCTCCCAAATTCTACATTCTATACTTCTCCCTCGCCCATCCTCTGTATTACACTCATCTCTCTACCTCATCTTCACCTCTTTTCTCTCTACTTCTCATAACGTTCGAATTTTAATCCCACCGGCTCTACCTGCTTCTCTGCCTCGCTACTTACGTTAAAAACACCTGTCATTCTGTGCTTCACCTTTCTATTTGTGCTATCTTATAACTCACCTCTCTTACTAACTTATTTCTATATAGTCCTTGCCTCTTGGCTTGGCACCTTTCTTACTAGCCTACATTTAAAAATGCATGCCAGCCCTCTAAAAACAAGCATTGGCATAGCCAATAGGTCTCACATTTGGGACCTTATATGCTTTTAGCCATGCAACATTAACGCTATTGCACCAAGGATATTGTGATGCATAACTAAATACTTATAAGGTCCCAAAAGCGAGACCTATTGGCTATGCCAATGCTTGTTCTTTATGCAGACAAAATGTCTCGGGCTGGGGCGCTCTCCTGCTGCGCCTACTAATTACAGCGTTGTGATTGGTTTGCGTAGGGGAGGGAAGCTGCCTGCTGGCTGCTTCCTGTTCAAGCGGCACCAGTACAGTGTGACCGGCCAGGAGCGGAGGCGGTGCGGTATCTGGCACTCGGGTACGTTTTATTTTATTTGTTTTATTCCCCCCGCCCCGCGACCCCCTCTGTCCGTCCCTCCAGCATGCCGGCCGCCGCTGCTTTTAAAGTTTAGAAATACAGATGACGTTAATTTTGAAAGTCGCTGCTAATTGCACTTCCGTTGCTGTGCGCTCTCATCACAATTTATAAACATTAATGTAAAATTGTAATGTGCAACTCAGAGGTGACAAGTAATATAAATGTAAAAGTGCCGCTAATTGACCTCACCCTTTCACTCATGCCTACAACGGTTTATTAGTAATGCCGGGCGTAGTACTCCGCTCCGCCCACGGAGTGTACGTAGCGCTGCCTGCTTCGTAGTTTACGAAGTAGGCATAGCAGGCAGCGCTACGCACACGCCGCGGGCGAAGCAGAGCTGCCCGTCACCCGCCCGCCCTAATTTTAAAATAAATTAAAGAATTTAAAAGTAAATTAAATACCTTACCTGCGGTGCGGCGTCCCGGGGCTCCCTCTTCCTGCTTGACCGGCAACTTCTTCTCACAAATGCGCATGCACGGACGCCCACGCATGCGCATTTCTCAGTGTCTATCTACTTCATCTTTTACCTCTACAAATCATCTTTCAGTTCTCCATACCTCTTGCTCTGTGCTTCTACTCGCTTTACCCAACCTGTCTTTCTACACCTCTCTTCTCATTTTGTCACCACTCCACCTCTGCTTTTCATCTCCTTATACCTTTGGAAAACAATACATTGGAAGCCTTTGCGGTTACATGCAGGCCTTTTTTACACAGATTATGACTTGAAATACATTCATATTTTCTGCACTTGTGTTTTTTAAATGGCATTTCATGCATGAAAACAGAAAATTAATTTAAGGAAATAGTGTCATACTGATTTACAGCACTGCACAGTCAATGAATGTATTTATTGTATAGTTAAAACCATTACAAGTGTATCAGTGTGTTCAAAAGTTAATATAGGCAAATGATACCATCAGCATCTGCAAAGATTGTCCTCTATAGCTCATAAAAATTGACAATTTCTTAAATGATAAATAATTCGATCGTCTTGCTTTATTAACATTCCTGTTTCCTCAAATTTGCTTGAAAATGCACCATTTATCCGTGGGTTGTTTGGGCTCGCTTGCTGAGCTCTCTGCTGTGCAGCCTGGCAATAATTTTACGCCTCACCCCTTTCAAATGTCACCAGCTGCCACTGCCTGCCTGGGACCCCTGCTCTCTACTGTTTCTGAGGGTATAACTGCCTGGGCTGGTCCCTTGAATATATATTAGATCCTACCTGTTTTACCGGTGTTTTTGCGCCAGGCAGGGGCTTGCTGCAATATTGCCCAAGCGCTACTAGCACTAAAATCCAAAGCACTAACTTCCCCCGTGTGAAGCCTCTTCCGACTGTAACTGAGGAAAACCACTTGCCGGCTACACGGGGGGTAATGCGCTCCAAACGCGTGAAAACTGATGGGCGTGTGGACCCCTGGCGGCGGGAGGGCCGCACCGCGCTAGGAGCCTCTCAGCACAGACGCGGCCGCGAAGGAGCGAGAAAACTCCCGCGGCCTTGAAAAACCTGCAAAGCAAACAAACTGTGCGCTTAAGCCAGGCTATGATTATATAGCACGCGTACCATTAAAACTACTCGATAAGCTTGAAAGAATGCCTTTTATAGTATAAAACGAAGAGAAGAGTAAACACTTATCTGAATGCTGCTGGAGCAGCGAAGAAAGAGGAGTACAGAGCGTCCTACGAAGGAAGTTGTTGGTGCTCCTGACGCGGTTTTGGCTCATGACTGTTGGACTATTTTTCTCACATTGTGCCCTGGCATCATAGCAAATGGAGTTTCTTTTTGTTTACATATCTTTGGTAAAGCTGCTGGAGCACAAATAAACGGAGAAAGAAAAGCCTAATCTGAAGCCTCCGGTCCTGCCATAGAATCTACTCGTCCTCTATAGAGTAAGTAGGGAACTCCTGTTCTTATGTGTAATCTACAGGTCCCTTACCGAGTACGTGAGATATTCCCCATCTTAACTGTAGACTACAGGTATATAAGGAAAGGTGAGAGTGTGCTGCACACCACTATGGATAAATATATTGCACCACAAGTTCCATAATGCAGCTAGGAGGCACGCCCACTGGGCGGGACTATAATTTGAGCTGCGAGTGCGGCAGAAAATTTGATGCAGCCTGCTCCCACACAGACTCCAGTGATCAAGGGCTTGGTAGCCAGAAACATGTTTGGAGAACGTTTTTCTGCCCAAAGCGATGTTTGTCTCCCTGCAACCTGCTAAATAAAGAAGGAGAAAGCACGTTTGTGTGTGGCGCCTCAAATGTTGAGCATTTTCCTGCGGACTACAGGTATATAATGTGGATTCATAGTGGTTAGGGTTACTTATCGCAACAGTATTACAATATGTAGGGAATGCCCCGTCTAAGATGTAGCCTGCAGGTTCCTAAAAGAATACATCAAATTATTTGTCTCAGGTGTACTTAGCAGAGTTTGTTATGAATTCCACCACTTAGGTGTAGGCTATGTGCGTATGTCAAGTGAGAAAGAGATTCCTGGATTAAATGTAGTCCACAGACTCTTAACGCAGGAAGAGGGAGAGGCCAGGTTTTAGGTGTAGTCTACAGGCTCTTGATATTGTATGGAAGAGATCCCTAGTCTTGACGGTAATCGACAGATCCTGAACACAGTGAGGAACGGATTCCTGTTTCTAATCGTAGTCTACAGGTCCTTAGAGTAAAGAAAGGACTCCTGAAATGAACTGTTGTCTGCAGACCTTTAAAAGAGTAAGGAACGGATTCCTGATCCTGGGTGTCGTCTACAGCCCTTTATTAGAGTAAAGTAGGACGTCTTTGCCTTAGGTGTGGTCTGCAGATCCCTGACAGTGTCTGTAATGTGTTCCTGGACTTGGGTGTCGCCTACACATCTCTAACTCAGTACAAAAGAGATTCCTGTTCTTGGGTGTAATCTGCAACCCTCAACATGCCATGGAAGATATTCCTAGACCTTGACATAGTAAACAAGCATTTTCTGGCCTTAGATGCAGTCTGCGGGCTGTATACAGAGTATCTATGGAATTCTTGGTCTTATATGTATGTAGGGTGCAGTTCCCAGGTATAGTATTTAAGGGGTTCCTGGTCCTTGACAAAGAACAGCCCTGCCCTGCATGAGTGACTTTGTCATATAACAATATAAAGGGTGTAATTTTAGGTAAAGCCGACCTCCTGGATTAATCAAATGGTCAGCTCAGCAAAATATAACAAGCATTTACAATGCAACAGTCTCGGCATTGTTAAAGTTAGAGCTATTGGCATTGCTCATGACATTATTTTTGTTTATGTTTATGTTTTTAAAACATTTAAAGAAACAATAGTTTAAACATAATAGTATTAAAACGTGTCACCAAGCGCTATGCTAGCAGCAACACCAAAAACCATAAGAAGACAATTCACATTTTACAGAGATACGCACACACCAGTTCATAATCCACCCTCCTGCGGGTGTGGTAGTCAGTGAACAGGAACAGTGTTTGCAAGCCTGTGACGCTTAGAATGGGAACTAAATGCCTACAGATGATAGGGTTGTGGGTAAAGGGATCCAGGTGTAATAGAAATGTGGTGCCCTGGTGGCATGCGAGTTTGCTGAATGAGGGGATGTTACAGTAAGACAAGAGTCCGAGAAAGGTGATCGGGAGCAGACGCGGATGCTCAGATACACAAGCAGAGAATGTCCTCATACTGGAAGATCAACCACGGTCCCAAGTACCGAAGGAAGATAATTGAAGCCTACCACTGCGTGCTGAACAGACAGCAGGATAGGACTAGTCTGCCGGCTCGTGTACAGAAGATCAAACAAGTACCAGGATTGTTAATTATACTGGTGCAGTCACCAGTGCACAGGCCAAGAAGTGCCTTGTAGTACAAACTCACCGAACACGGAAAGGTTCCGTGTACAAGGAAGAGATTAAGAAGGGAAAACAAAAGCACGCCAAGAACCGAGGGCGTCATTTTGAAACCACAACTATGCATTCCCTGACGAAAAATTACCGTCAAAAATCACCCCTCCTGCTCCGTCATGAGATTGTTAGTAGCCGTCCGGTCGAAAACATGAACCACAACAACTTTTTATATTTCTGAGCAACAGAACTGGTTGCGTCAGCAGAACGAAATTAGGCATTTCCCGTCTGACTTAATTACCTTTTCATGTCCACAAGAAGGGAGGCGCCACACTAACAAAAGAGGGCACTGACATGGAACAGGCAACTATTGTGCTGCCCGCATCCTCGCTGCAAGCGGGGGATAAGAACGGAGCCTAGTTTCCTCACTAGCATAAGAGGGGTTCTCGGTGTCTGTTGCCTTACCTGGCGAGAGCCATGAACACCGCCGTCTTTCTCCGAGGTCAAGCAGAAATGCCTCAGAGAAACGCAGCGGCATTTCCAGATTCGGGGGCGTGTTTTTCTTTCTCTCCTCTTGCCATTGGCTGGAATGTTTACATTCCAGAAGAGAGAAAGAAAGTAAAAAACACGCCCCCGAATCCGAAAAAGACGGGGCTTGTTTGGAGAGACAAAGCTCTTCTCCTATGGCTGACCAGCATTTACGAGGCCAGCCAATGGAGAAGTGGGAAGAAGTGGGGCGGGTTCAAGCCCCACTTCTGAAAATTATTAAATCTGGCGAGCGAGACTGCGCAAGCGCAGCCTTCGCTAGCCGAGACCTAAAAAGCAAGGGTCTACTTGTTTATCAAGAGGTCAGCACATCAGCCTGTATAAAGCAGAGCTATTGGCTTTTTCAAAAAGTCACCAATAACTATAATATCTGTATTTTGTAACTTCACACATTGCAACTTTAATTATTATGATTATCACAAAATATTTTAAATAAACATTTTTTTAAAATACTTTAAATATGTCTTAAAATAATATTTTTTTACATTTTTAAGGCCACCAAGTGCAGCCATAGAACCAACCAGAGGCTCCCCGCACGCCAGGTGACGAGCATAGAGCTCCAGCTCAGAGTGCTTTAACAACATATGCTAAGCTCTCCTTGGGACATGGATTCATTGACCCCGGAGACTTACTGTGTTTTGTGTTTTTTAATGTTGGGGCTGCTGCATTTCCTGCAGCCCTCCACAACATAAAAAAAGTGAATGGTCATTTCCACCGCAGTATCAAAAAATATTTTTTAAAAGGCGCTCCCCAGCTGTGAATTTGAAATTTCAGATTTCAGTTTTTTGGTGGGAGGGGCGCTTTTCCCGAGCCATTTCTGGGCCCAGTGGACCCCATCCTCTAAATGGATCGAACTTCGTCAGTCTATTACCGTTCGCCATTGTGGACCACCACCCAAAACTACCTAAAATCAAGATGAACTATCCCCCATAACACACAGGATTAATGTTCCTTTTAATTGTTCCACACTTAAATATAATGTGAGAGAGGATCTACAATGACATCTGGCCCTCCAATATCAAATCACAGCTTCTGGGCGACTTCACCTCGCCAGGACCAGTTCCGTCCAATCCCGAACACCAGATCAGCCACACCAAGCCTCCATCCCATCTGCTGCTTCAATCACCTCTTCTTGCTCCTTGGGGAAAGCAGGAGTAATTCAGGCTGACTTGGTTACCGCCGCTTTGTGAACCCACCAGTGACATTCGGTGGATGAGCCAGAGAAGATCTGCTCCCTGACTATGATCTTTAAGGTAGTCCATCAAGGAGGATCACCTCATAAGCCCCTCTAACTCTTAGACAGGGGGTGATTGTATCAACCAATCAATGTAAACTTTATTCAGCTTTCGAAATAAAAACCATAAAAGTAGAATAAAATGTGATATACATATCAAATTAGAAAACATCCTCCGAATGATTAATTTAAAACTTACAAAATAGAACATACAGTATTTAGAAATACATCGAAAGAGCCAAGGATCATATAAATAAGTACTCTTGGACAGGAGACGGCTGTACATTCCCAGGGTCGGAAGACGCGCTGGGAAGGGTTTAAAGGGGGGTGAGGTATGAAATTACTGCTAATAATGGGTGCCGAGTGGTAAAAATGGTCTCTCATTTGAGTTTTGAGACATTAATTGTCTGCATCACTTAAAGAGTAGGCTGGAAGCTTCTCTTGTGCTTCCTTGTGGTGAATGCCTTGGATTCAGCACCCACACAGCTCTGGGTTTGAGTACCCTACACATTTATTCACTTCAACTCCAGAGATTTCACTACACAGTTTTTCATGAAAGTGTTCTTTGAGTTCACTACCAGGTTACAGTGTTTCCTTTCACAGAATCATGTAGTAATTTAGGAACAAAATCTCACCTGTACACGTTTGATTATTTTCACAGAGAAGGGAAGAGGTGGTACCAACTGCGCACGGTTCTGAATAAGAGGATGCTGAAGCCGATGGAGGCTGTGCGCTATACGGGGGTCGTAAACGAGGTGGTGACTGACCTTCTCATCAGGCTCCAGAAGATGAGGAGCTCAAGCTCCTCTGGTGTGATGGTGTGCGATATGGCCAATGTCCTCTATAGGTTCTCTTTTGAAGGTGAGACATCATGGTCTATAGGTTCTCTTTTGAAGGTGAGACATCATGGTCTATAGGTTCTCTTTTGAAGGTGAGACATCATGGCCTGCAGTACATGTAGACTGCATCATTCTGGCAAAACCTCAGAATTGTTCTGTACTGTGGGTTCCTCGTTTTCTGAGCCTTTGCAGACTATTCACAGTGTCCCAGTGGTTGGAAGACAGTTGGGCAGCCAGGTTGAGGTGCACTGGGGAGGAGCAAAGGTGTGTGAGAAACTCATTTTATACATAACGAAGCGAGCGGATAAACAGAAATGGGTGAAACACTTCTATAAGCTTCAAAATGAATTGCGATGGGTGCGACTTGTGAGGGGCATGATGATTCTGATTGTGTTATATCGTGCTTTGTCGCGTTGTCTTGTGTATTGTCATGTCTTGTGTTGTGCTGTGACTTTTTTCTTGGCTTTTTTGTCCTAAATAAGTAGCCTGACTTGCCTGAATAGAAACACAAAAGGGTTCATTATAAGCGAAGTTGGCACTCCTAGATTACCTATCGATGTAGCCTGTCCTTTGGGGTCTCTGGCACCTTACAGATCTGAATTCAAGTGATCCAACTTGTGGCTGTGACGGTTCTAGGCCATCTCAAGAGTGGTGACCACAGTAGCTCATCCATGGACCAAAGCATTGTCTCCTGTGTGCCTCCAGGGTGATAGGTTAGTTTGCATTGCTTTCCCTCACTTAGCAATGTGACCCGAGCCTCTATCCCGTGAATTAATGAACATCAAATAGAAAAATAAGTTAATCCCATCCAAGTGCCTGAGGCTGAAATGTTTGATAACTAAACATTAAATGTAACTGCATTTTCCACACAAGCAAAGCTGTTTGGACAATCTATGGCGTCATGAATTCTCAGCGCCAGGAGACCAGGAGTGTAAACACCCTAGCTCTCCTCCATTTCGAGGGCGGTGGTTCTTGGGTGCAGTAAAACTGGCTGGGGATGTACCGATGCTGCATTGTGTTCTCTGGTGAGGTCTTATTTCTCCTTTGCAACCTCCACCCCTCAGAAATGCGGATAAGGTGGCAGTATCACATTCTGGCCAAAATTTGGAATGGAGCCCATTTACCTCCTGCTATGAAACTTGTTCTGTTCCTGGCATTCTACTTTCTTAAAATACACTCTGAATAGGCTGTAGGGGGTAACTGTTACATGGTTCATTTTTTCCAAACTGAGTACCAGTCATGTGTTATGTTTAGATACCAGTTATACGGGGCAGCGTTAAAAAATTAAATGTTACATAAATCTCAGTCTCGGTACATCGGGCGGGATGGCGTCTCTAATACCCAACGGACTACTTGTGTAGTGTGGAAAACGCCGCTTAATGAAACAGGTGCACAAAACGGCAGTAAAGCCCATTTAGCCTAGCTCTCACAAAAAGCACCCTCCCTTTCTCCTAATCAACCAGTTTTAAATCCAAACCAAACCAATCAAAAAAAAAAAAAAACAATCAAAAACCAATCGCACTTCATCACTCATACCCCCTGCATCCACCCGTCTTGCATCCGCCACTGCTGTCCTCTCATTCCACAAATCCCCTTCCCCTCCCCCACAGAATTCAACTGGGTCTGAATATTGACTCGTGCTTTCTTTTGCCAACCTTTGATGTAGGAAAAATCACCATGCACAGAAACCGACAAAAAAACACCCTACCTCCCTGTCTTGTGCACCAACCTCATCAAATACTGCTGAAAGAAACAAACAAAATAGGGGGACGGGTGGGCGGGACAATGCTAACTCTGACCCTGCCAACAGGGGCGTACTGATTCAAAATGGCACCTAGACCCTGTTACCCGTCACCCAAGAACCTATTCAAGCCCTACCCCTCGCCCCCTGGCCAATCTCTATGCGCTACGCTCTCGGACCCTACCACCCTCCCGAAAATCCCAGGAGGGTAGGGCTCCTGCCCCCCCCCCCCCCCCACCCCCTCCAAAACACCATCATCGGGCGAGATGGCATCTTTAATAACTACTGACCACTTTTGTAGTGTGGAAAAGGCCGCTTTAATGAAACATACATTTTATTAACTAACAAAAGAAACTCCCCCTCCCCTAATCAACCCTCTTTTAAAACCAAACCAATCAAAAAAATTGAATCCCCTCATCACTCATACTCCCCGTGGGTCTGAACATTGACCCGTGCTTTCTTTTACGAACCTTTTTGACTGATGTGGGAAAAACCGCCACCAGAAAACCCCCAGAGTTTTTCTGTCTCTCCCTCCCCCCCAGGGAAAAAACAAACTTACATTCCTATTAGCAAATGCAGCATCCCCGCTAACATACTCTTGATCTGCATCAGGTACAATTCCACCCCGTAAACAGACAAATGCACCCCATCATCCCTAAAAAACTCAGGTGCCTCATATGTGATGTCACTGTTTTCCAAGAAGAAAAACCCTGCACCTTGCAAAACTTCTGCAACTCCTTGTTCCCTTTTTGCCTCGCTCTGTTGATCGCCCCTGGCTGGTTAGCCCACCTCTATACTCTCCGTGGGACCAGCTCAGTGAATACCACCGTCGTGCCTGGCCGCGCTGTCTTAATCCCTAGCAAGTTCTGTTTTATAGCTTTTACGAAAGCCAAACCTTTCATCTTGACTAAGCCATTTTCTCTTAGGTGCACCAATAAAATGTCCGGGCCATGGGCTCCTTTTACCAAGTCCCGCAATTTCAGACAGACCCAGCTGGCTTCTTCTTCGCCTTGAATCAGCATGCCTCACTGCCCACTTCACAAAAGAATTCAAGCAGATCCAAACCTCTATATGGCCTCGTAGTGGGCCTGCAATGCAACCTAGGACAAAAACAAACTCATTTTATTGGTCGTCGTGCAACAACCACCCAATATGCACATAGCGCCGATACCAGCTAGATCGCCAACGCCCCACCTGGTGAATCTCCCCCACCGTCCAACCCCTGCCCTCGGCCTCTGTCGCCATCCCAATCCGGAATGTATGTGTCCTGAAATCCTTAGCCTCGCAGCCCAACAAATCCAATGCTTATCTCAGGACCCCCAACAATTGCAAATCCAAGAAATGCTCTCCAATCTCCTCCCGACTACCCCCTTGTTTTCTCAACCTTACCCACTAAGCGCATGGGCAAACCGACTCATCGGGGTACGCTGCAATATCACACAAAGGCCCTTGCCTGACTGATCTGTCTTGGACTTGGGCATCAAATCCTGCACTACCCCCCCTCTCCCAATCCCCCCCCCCCCCCCGCCTAAAGACCCCATGCCAAAGCATCGGTCCGCGCATCGCATAGCCAAACACTTCTGTAACACGAAAAGCTCACATAAACAGCCACACCATAATGACCAAAAACACAGGTTCTCCCATGCATCCCAGCACACTCTTGGTGGCGCCAGAATTCGCAGTGTAATGGGCCGTCTCAACCGGTCACTTTTCCCCCTCTCCGTCCGCCACCCCTACAGGATGCACTTCCCAGTGTCACCCGCTGATGGTTCGTATCCCCACCACAGTTTTCCCAAAAAGGCTATGCCCACCAACTTACCAGCTATCTTGACTGCCGACAAACCCTTGACAATCAAGGACATGACCAAATTTACCACATCATCCGGTCGAGCTTGACCTCCATCCGAAATTCCCCAGGGGACCGCCCCTGACCACAAACACCCCCACGCCAGCCCAAAAGCTTTCCGTGTAGAATCCAATAGGGAACCCAGGATCAGCTGCATCACTCGCTTTTGCCTACTTCTCACAAGTGGTCTGGCATCACATTCTTCCTCTTGTCCACCCCTGGGGCCAACCCATGGAACCTCGTCCACTGAAATCGAGAGAGCGCATCACAAATTTTATTGTGTATTCCTGGAATGTGTAGCGCCCTGTAAGTAACGTTGTGCCGCAAACATTCCAACACAAATACTCTCAACAACTGCCACACCTTTGGCTCCTTTGCTGACTGCCGATTAACCATGTCAACGGTGCCATGCTATCCACATTAAAACAGACGGTCCAGTTCGCAAAGTAGTGCCCCCACAAGCACACTGCCACCACAAGAGGAAAAAAATCCAGGAAACTGATACCACACCTCTTGCCATTCCGCGGCGCACCACCACTCTTGCCAGACAAGGCCAAAACCGTGTCTGCCAGCGTCATCTGAAAATCATCTCCAAAGAACACTCCATCTGCTCCTCAAGTCCCTACATTGGAATGCTAATGCACTCATCCACAAAAGTACGCCAAAGCCTCAAATCCTTTTGGACCCCTGCTGTGATTCTCACTCTGTGATGCAGCATTGAAGTCCCGGACAGTGCCCAACCCAATCTTCTACAAAATGTCCTGCCAGCTCTGACCGCCTTAGTCTGTTGGGGCAAAGTTCAGGTGCCCCAACAGAATCTGCACGTCCTTCACCTGCAATTTTGCCGTGTATAAAACCGCATCCAAGAGCTCCAAGCAACGACTCTTATCATCGGGCAGACAAATCTCCATCTTGTTTGAATCCAGCCACACACCCAAAAAGGTAATCACCTGATCAGGCCCCACCATCTTTCTGGCGCGAAAGGGACCCCCGAGTCCTGCATTAAACCCTGGAACAACTGCAAACTCTCCTGACAATCCCTGGAACGTGGAGCCCCAACCATGGAGAAATCATCCAAATAGTGCCATCACATCCTTTCCGGCCACTTGGACAAATATTTTTTGCAAAAAGGAACCAAAAGCCTCAAACAGAGAACAGGAAACTGATCATCCCATCAGCAAATCCTTGTCCACAAAAAACTTCCCTCCAAACTGAATGCCACAACTCATGGTCAGCAGGGTTACCAGGAAGTAACCGAAAAGCTGATTTGATGTCACATTTTGCCATAAGGGCACTCTTTCCCACCTTGTTGACTACAAGTCGACTGATACATATTGCACTTTGCTACACCCCTCAGAAATGACCAAGGGCCCTTAAGGCCAGGAAAGGTGATGAATGACGCAAAACTCACACGCCTCCTTTCTGGGCACCACCCAAATATGCGAAATCATCAAATTCACTAGTGGCCAGTCCGGAAAATGCCCCTCCAGTCTGTCCTCTGACACCTCCTTCATTAACTTTCTCCAAACCAACGCCTTGTGGCCTCTGACTGATTTCAAATTGGAATCTTGTTAACAACCACTCCCTCTCCTGTTCAGATCCCAGCATGACCAGCCATCTGTCCAAGAAGTCCAACTTAACCGGTGTACGTGCCTTTGCCTATGGAACCCTGACCTCCTCTACACCGTCCTTGGTCATTGTATCCACTCCATTGTCCCCTGACACCTCCCTGTGACCCAGAGAACCCTTCCTGGCCGCCACACTGGTTAAGCATGTGCTTGTTACCATATTTTGAACACTTGTGCCGGTATTTGCAATATTCCCGCAAGCACAGTCCCCTATTAAATGACGAGCATGCTCCAACCTTAGCTGTCTGTCCCCATCCTGCCGCACCAACCCCTGTCTGGGTGGGACGCCCTCGAAAAGACCTGTAGATAACCAGCCAGTCGCACGCCGTATAAGTCGATGGGGCTGGCCTCTCCGGTGTCATAGTTTGCAAGAATAACTCATAATCCAATTGCCCCCACACCCATCCTCTTGCTCCACACACGTGCCCAAAATTCCTCATCGTAACAAGCCACACCAAACCTCCAAAAGTCACCTGCGCCTTCCACACTACACCCAGATATTTAAACAGAGCAACGCACCTCACTGGATACTTTTCGCAATACACGTTTGCATATATGAGAAAAGCTGTTGTCCATTTTTCAATATTAACGGGCTCCCTGGGCCTATGTGACAGCTCATGCTCCTCCTCCTTCTATCCTTATTTGCCCATATCTCCCGATGAAGTAACTTAAATAACTCCACAAATTCCCCTTTCCAAATCTGCTCTTTAGTAGCAGCCTTCAAATGCACCCCCAAAGGTTTAGTGATCCCCATATATGGCATCTTCTTCCTTCTCACATCTTTGCTCTCCTTTTTTCCGCTGCCCCACTCCCCTCCCCCAGTTTTGGTTGTCTCTGTGGCTTGCACCATGTCCCCTTCTATGTCCATACGCGTACCCCGCTCCTGCATTTACTTAACACTCCGCAGCCGCAGACCACCCTCCCTTTGCACCTCTGCCTCATTGCCTGTGGTTGAACCCCCACTTCCGCAAAACCACCTGTTCCCCCTTTTCGGGTCACCCCCAAATTTACCTAGCTTCAAGATCGGGGCCCACGCCAAAGCCATCCGTCCTGCCGCTGCTGGTCTCTTCTTTTGGATCGACGGTGTGCTTGTCTCCACGTCCTCCAACTCGCCCCACATCAGACACGGGGCGGGCACCAGTTGCGTTCTCTGCCCTTTCCCTCTCCCCAATCCTGCCTCTTCACTGCTCCGCCCAGCCAGGACCTGCCTACGCAGAGTGGAGCGGTCCAGCGGCAGGCTCTGAGCAGTGCAATCTCTGCCCTCGCCATGTCACACTGCCCAGCCTCCTCACAGCCCAACGGCGTCGCTGCACCCTGTGGCTGCACCACAGGGTGCAGGCCAGAGCCATGAGGACTCACCACCTCACGGTCCGCAGAGACACCCCTGCTGCCTGCCTCCTGTCGTTTGGCAGGTAGGCACCACCTGATGTCGCACTATGCCAATGCACGCAATATTACTAGTAATGAAATGACACAACACTCATGGTCGATGGTATGAGTCGGAAGGTCACGAGCGACCCCGGCTCCTTTATTTATGCTCTCTGGCCACGCCTGGCCAGAGAGTGATACATTGTGTGGTGGTGCTTCCGGGACAGGGATATTTTAGAATAAGCTAGACCGCTACACCTCCCTCCGCTCTTCCGCGAAAGGTAGGTTCTGGGCGGCACGCCGCGACCCCTGCTGTCTCTGCCGCCCAGACACCCCGCTGCATTGCGTATAACTCAAGCTGACTTTGGAGCATTCCCCCTCCCCGCCGGAACCCTCCCCCTCAACTGGAACAACCCTGGCCCCAGCCCGGCCCCACACCTTGGCCCCCCCGCCCACCAGCACGCTGAGCCTCGGGCTGAAATAGATGGCCTGCACGTTTCCCGCCGCCCACACTCTACCCACCTTTTGATAGCTTGCGGGCGCGAGACGCGCAAACCATGACGGCTGCTGCCACTACGTCCACTGATCTTCGTTTTGAGTGCTCCACAGGGGCAACGCCCGCCTTTTCCAGTGCCCCAGCCACCAGCAGATCAGTCCTGCCCGCCTGCTGCAACACCAGCAGCGCCTGCTGCGCATTGATCAGGACCACTACTGCCACACGCAAACACACAACGCTAACTCTGACCCTACAGCGCTAACACTGACCCTGCCAACGGTGGCGTGCTGATTCAAAATGGCACCTGGACCCCGTTTCTCATAACCCAAGAATCTATCTAAGCCCCTCCCCTCCTCCCATTGCCAATCCATATGCCCTACGTTCTCAGACCCTACCACCAGCCCGAAAATTCCAGGAGAGTAGGGTTTCTGCCCACTCCCCCAAAACCATCATAGTCAACAGAGCGAGACAGCTTTTACAGGCTAAGAACACAGGCAGAAGCACAGATAATGTCCCAAACATCTGTCCACGTTATCTGTAAGGTTCTAGAAAACTTAGCTAGACCGGACTTACAGACTTAGACCACAAAAACGTTCAACTCATCTTTTAGCCTGAGGGAGCAGTAGCGGTGATCTTATGAAACCAGACCAACATAAAAAACCTTACTAGTATTGATGACGAAATGAGTAATGCAATAGCAACCATAGCAGTAAGTATTCTCTGACACCAAAGAAATCAATAGTCTTCCAAACTCACCATGAGTTTTAACACGCATATCCGTTCCTAATATGTTTTGAAAATACTAGTATGTTTCCCACAACAGCTTACCGATGTCTTACAATACACATTTACTATCAAATGAAATATTTTCATTTGAATAAATACATTCAACTCCAAATAAAAGCTTACCCTTTGTATTAAAAAAAAATTGTGTATTTTTGTTTCGAAATACCAACTTTTCATTTTTAATAAACATTTGTTTGGTCCTGAGACATCAGTGTGTCGCTTTCATCAAGGGTTCTCCATGTGCACTACTGCTACACATAGGCGGACCCTGCCTGTTGTATCCGTGTATCATCATCAGATACGCTGGATGTTAGTTATTTGCCAAAGATGGTCATTGGTGCTACTCCTGGGATGTCCGCAGTTATTTAAGAAGTACACAATATATAATAGTTGGGCACCATTGCTGCATCATCTTCAGTTGGTCAGGGGGACTGCTCCATAAAGCCAAAGATGTCCATATGATCAGGATGACCAGCATCATGCCTGGGGTGGGATCCATCATGCAGAAGATTTCACAATGTGCCACAAATGGCCCTCATTGTGCCAGACCTCCCCATTATGACAGAGACTAGCACCGTTGTTGCAGTGATGCCACATCAGGGCCGGACTGGGAACCAAAACCGGCCCTGGCAAGGTGCTCGGCTGGCCCCTCCCGGGGGTTGGGGGTGCCGCCGAGCTCTTTGCCAGGGCCGGTTTTCGGCCGATTTTGTTACAGGGCCGATTTCGCCTGTACAGCCCTGTAACAAAAACGGCCCCCAGGGGCCCAAAACTGGCCCCCACCCGTGCGGCCCACAGGGGGATTGCCCGGTGCCCGCTACGGCCAGTCCGGCCCTGTGCCACATTATTCCAAGTGTGGCCATAGTTACGCAAAGGGCTTCACGATGCCAAGTGTGGAAACTATCATTTCACAGACATCCATGAAGCGGAAAGAGCAGCCATAGCATTGAGGCCCTCGTTTACGAAAGGCCTTCGCCGCTGGAGCATCACATTTTATGAAGATCCAGTGGCGCAAGCCTCTCAATCATATCTATGAGGCGACGCAAAGCCACCCTGCATGGCTCTGCACGGCCTCCTAGATAAGGAGTACGGCAAAGCAGCGCACAGCGCTGCATGGCGTTATACTGCGTAAAGGAGGTGCTCCATGGGCGTTCCAGTGGTTCTTCCCACGGAACACGCATGGATTTCGATGCTGATCCAGATTTACAAAATCATCTAAACCTGGGGTTGCGCCAAAACCTTACGCCTGCCCAGGGCAGGCGTAACGAGGAAAAATGTAAACATGCCTCCTTGTTTGTTTGCTCTTTCCACATGTCCTGTATTTTGCAGCACACATAGAAAGAGCAAAACACCTCTCGTGATTGTCGTTTGGTGTCCCTTCCTCAACAAAAACAATCCTGCCAACAACAGACACACACTTGCACCATGGTGCAAGGGTGCTTGCATTGGCGCTCGGCTGCAAATTGTGCGCCTGCTTAAAGGAAAGAAATGCACCCTATCTTGTAAATACGATCATTCCTACCCTTTCGAATTGACGTAGAGCAGCGCAGAAAAATGACTTGCAGCGCTGCCCTACGCCAGTTCTTTGTAAATGAGGCCCTGAATGTGCAGCCCAGAAAGGTATAACCAGTGCTTGTGCACTGAGCCATAAAGGAGAGAGCAAGCACCAACTCTTTATACTTTCTAACATAACCCCCAGCATAATTCCAGATAATAATCTAAAGTGGTTGCAAGATTGTGTATAAAATCGAATAGAGTTGGGGTAGACTAAGGCAACACCTCAAATACACCTCTTTCTGCTGTTTAAAAGGGTTTGTTCTTGTGTAATTTATTTTTACTTTGCATTTTGTAGTAGTTAACTTTGTGCCAGGATGCTGTGAGGAACAGTGACATCAGAGGCTCTGTTACCATGGCCTCCGAGCCAGTTGAGCTGCTGGCTAGCTTGGGGCACCGCAGCTGGTATGCTCTGTGCACAAATAAACCTGGATGAAGAGCAGAACATCCGGTGTGGACGGGGAGCCGCCAGGAGACCCAGACCATCTATTCAAAGAGAGAAGCAGGACGGACTTATCCAGACCACAACAAGCGAGACGAAACCAGGAAAAACGTCTTTACATCAACATTGCTTGCATCGTCCAGGTGGGAGCTCCTGTCGGACAGAAAGTTAGCCGCAATATACCATTACTTTTTCACATCTGTCAGCTTTAATGGCAGACAAGTACGGGCACGACACAGCTGTCAGCGCGTTAGGCTCATTGCACGCACAGAATTCCCTTTCACCAGCGCTCGAGGGTGTGCAGATGCCCGTAATATCTGGAACTCAGCCCGAACTGAGCCAAGGCTCCGAGGCAGAGCACAGCAACACTCAACACGCGCTCCCACCAGCCACACTGTCTGTAGGTATAGAATGTGGGCTGACCGACGACGTCCCCACAGGGGACCCTCATAAGAGGGCGGCCCCTTTAGTGCCACAGGATGGCACACTGGATAGCCTAGTGTCCGGAGACTCTTTCAGGGTCCCGCTCATCACTTCCGGCCGAGGTGGGGGAAGGGGAGAGGTATAAGTTCCTCCCCCGCCCACCTGGCGGCCTCTTTGTCCCTCACCCTGACGCCGTTATCCACAGAGTAGTATACATGTTATACAATAAGGTTTTGAACCTGCAGGGGGAAGGACTCAATCTACTTTCACCCTCCCAATAGAGTCACGGTGATACACATTTTACAGTCAACTACACAGGTGCTTGAACTATGTATATGGATGCAAACACAATTAGAACACAGGGGCCAGCAGGCGGGGAAAATTTTGGCAATAGGAGGAGCAGGCTTGTTAACCTATACTTTGTTGGATCTGAAGTATTACATGTACTTGAAAATGAACTGTCGGTTTTAAAACTACACACATTTACATAAGTTGTATCACAGCATCGCCCGTTTCTTATACTCAGGCCCATTGGCATTATGGTGATGCATCAGCAATTTGCACAGATCTTTGGGCCTGCATTAGCCACACATACCTCCACCAGTCTGACCCACACTAAGACCATTCAGCTCTGGCTCCACTTCGGGTCTGGCTGATACAATAAAGCCTCTAACTTGTTTAATCTCATTGGACACATTTTGGCACATTAATGGCCATGTAGGTTGTGTCTTGGCAGGAGGGCCTGCGATTGGTTTGGCTGGTTTTACTTGAAGGGTCCTGATGTGGGCAGGCAAACTCAACAGTCGAAAACTCAACAACAGGGGTTCACACGCAGTGGAGGGCCCTTGGCTAGGTGCACTGGTAATCTTTTATTTTAGACAGTATTTATTTAGTGGTTATTCAGGTACTAAGGTGGGGGATACCTTTGGCAGTATTTACATGCCAGGAAGTACGTAGTGAGGAAGTAATAGTGTCCCAAGTTGCGCAACATGTATATACATTTGTATAGGGTGCTTGTTAAAAGCTTCATTGGGTCCAACGAGTGCCAGGCAAACGGGGGCGACTTGTACAAGAGATAAACATGAGTAGTTACTCAACACGGTGTGTTAGAAGGGATGTTGCCTAAGCAGAACTCAAACTGGCCTTAAACGCATAATGGAGACAATTAGTGACATGCCTAAAGAGGTAAAACCTGTGTTAAAGGGATGGTATGCCAAGGGAGATAGCTTGCCTATTTCACGGAATCCCCTCAATCCAACATGCCTAAAGTAAGCAGGGAATGCCCGAGTGAATGGTTGGACCTGTTATTAGTTTTATTAAACACACCAAGTACTGCGAACTAGTGACATTTGAACTCATATCAATGGTACTTCCAGGACACATCTCCTTCAGTACACACACCGCCAGACAGGGCTGCTCTCCCCAGGAGCAAAGGGAAGCTAAACACCATATACGGCATAACGCCAACGTTGGGAAGCAAGAAAGATGGCGATGGAGTGGGGAGCGATGAATCTTGGTCTGCTCGCACAGGCAGGCGATTTCCGCAGGGGCTTAGCTAAGCTTGCAGCCAGGCAGTGGGCTTGTCCAACTAATGTGATCAGGTTAAGGGTTGCAAGCATGCACCAAGAGATGGATCCTCAAGACCATCCAGGACAGACAAACACCCGCTCTATAGCCAGGGAGCCAGGCATTAGCGGAAGCTGCCAGCTAACTAGTGGGTTGCGGTGCTATAAGCTGAGGGGAACATGGGGTCAGAGCATAATTTGGCTATAATGATTGAAGAAGGATTGTTTCGGCGTTCCCACTGCTCAAGAAGGGACAAGTATTCGTTCATGTTGTTCCCCCTCTTACACGGCAGATACACAAGGACACCCGTGCTTAATGTCACATATCCCATGACAGGATAGTCACCAAGGGGGGGAATGGCCATGGACATGCCTTGCCAGGCCAGGGATAGCCACTCACACTAACTGGAGGCTCTAAGGAAGATAAATGTTGGAAACACAGACTGGGGTGTGCTGGGCCCAAAATCCCTCACCAAAGCTGCGGGGGGCATCAGGCTGTCCGGTGTCTTTGAGGGACGGGAAAGGGCATTAAAGGGCCGTAGTGCGTGACACAGCATTTGCAGGGATGCCGAAGAGTCCCAGCGGATCCACCA
Source organism: Triturus cristatus (assembly GCF_964204655.1). Taxonomy (NCBI): domain Eukaryota; kingdom Metazoa; phylum Chordata; class Amphibia; order Caudata; family Salamandridae; genus Triturus; species Triturus cristatus. The sequence continues at coordinate 1,169,459,167 of NC_140584.1, read as the reverse complement.
AAGGGTCTACAGGGAAACATGTGACACAGAATCTTGTAGTCCGAAACCATTACTGGTGTAAGTATCAAGGGTCACAGGTGGATAGCAGGCACCGGGCATCTGTGACCGGTCGAAGGTTCATCAAGCAGGGTAGGCTGCGTAAGTTGTCACTTCACAAAAGGGCACAGTGTCTAATAAACGGGCACCATACGCTTATTCCCTCAAACATGTTGTGACACCATTCTATGTTCGCCAGGGATCATTCGAAAAGAACTGTGAAATTGTCTGGTCAATGTGGCGAAGTAATGCACCCTAGAAGAAGACCACGAAGACCACAAGGTGCAAATTAGCAACCAGTTGGGGACAGGTGAACTTTAGTGGTCTGAATTCACCTCCTGGCTCCCGTGGCATGGAGCTCGGTCGGGGGAGGCGATGGAGCCTGCGCGCAGAATGTTCATCTGCGCTATGCGTAAATTCACTGAGCAAAGGGGATTTGGCTTCATTAGACATGGGTGCTACACGCCAAATTCACAGGGTGTTTTGAGGACGATGGGGCACATCTGTCCAGTATAAGCATGGACCTGTGCTTGCTGGATAGGGGAGAGACCCTAGAAATAGCAGGATGTAAGTAGGAATGCCGGCCTTGGTGGGGGGCCCTGGCTGCGACGGTCACCACACTCAGGGCTGTGACGGAGTTACAGGGTGATCCAGAGGCGGAAAGGTACTCAGGGGTACCCTCTTCTGGAGCACAAAGGGCGCTGAGGCCTAATATCCCCAGGAAGTCTTTACAGTGGACCCTGAGCTGCGACGACGCCCTGTCTGTCCTACGGGCGGTTGGAAACCTGTACAACCGGGGGTCGCTTGAACGCTCCGCCCCTCGTAGGGGGGGTCTGAGTAAGAAGGTGGACCGACGGTTCACCGGAATTGGGAGGGGCTATCCCCTCACCACAACCGCTAAACACCGATTGGCTAAGGCCACGATGCAAGTTGGCTGTAAGATAACCTACCATGTTGGCATATTTGATATGTTAATAAACCTGCAGCAATTTTCTCCACCAAAAAGTTGTCTTGTCTGATTATTTACGTTACCTGTATGTTGCTGCGTGAGGGCTGGTGAGTGTGGCCGATATTGGCACTATGACATTAACAAGACAGTTTAAACTTACCACTGTCATCGGAATTTATCGCTTACTTCCACAGCAAGGAGGAAGATGTAGAAAAACAGCATTATTTATGATCGAGGTACTTTATAATATCTAACAAGGACTAAACACTATATACTGAACAACACTGCCACCTACTGTCCATAGTGAAAATTACAAGTGACATTAAAGTATATATAACATGGAGGGAACCCACCATACATTTTAACAAATTCTGGCCCACCCCTTACTGAATGGGAGCAGTAGTTAGACACATCAGGAAATTACTCAGTAGCTTTGGATGGACAAAACCTCAGTCCTATCAGGAAACAGGCAATTTTGATAATGGGTTGGGTTAAGAAGGACGACATATATGCAAATACTTACCAGTGGCACTGGATCAACACAGTCAACCTATTCAAGACCCACATAAGAAAGTCAAACAATTACCAGAGATTTGATTTCCCAAGGCAGTTAATATCGCTGTGGCAAGACATACATTTTACACACAACGACAAGATGAACATTTAGAGGAATTGGTGGGTCACCTAAAAGAACTCACCATCAAATGCCAATTGGATGAAATGATGGATGAACTAATAAAAAAAACAATATAAGCCCTGTGTACTTCCAAGAACGTGCATGAAAGGCTTTGGGCTGCCAAGAGTCCAATCCTCAAAGGGGCAAGTAATATAGCCAAGATTGTCAAGCAAGCCTGCACCTGCATGAACGAAATGGAACTCGACGACTTTATGATGAAGCAAGAAATGACGACATCTGCTGATTTGAGACAAAGCACTATGACTGGGATGATATGGCAGTGGTATATTAAAAAAATAACTTTTCCACTGTTAGACCTTCTTGAAACAAACAAGCTCAAACCAGAAACAGACAATATGATGGAGAACAGTTATGTAGCAGATGTGGAAGTGCACACTAGCGGCTTGTGCAGATAAGAGTGGTGGGGCAGGGTGGAGGCGAGTCGACAGATGACGATGAGGTAAATTTAAATTAAAAAAAAAACAGCCTGCCGGTAAAGTGCCCTGTGCCCGTTACAGCCAGTCCAGAACTGACCCCTTACCTTTGCTCGTTAGATCGACGATTCGGCGATGCGGTGAGCGCAAGGTCAGTGGTTTTAATGGTTTTTTTTATTTTGGCTTACTTCGTCGTCATATGTCGACTCCCTACACCCCCCCCCACCCCCCTCACTCTGTCCCCCTACCCCACAGGCTGCTCCTGACTTTGACTCCAAAACCTGCTTCGCCTTGAATAAAGAATGAAGAAGACGTGGAATCCAGTGGAATTTGTCAAGGATGAGTAGGGTCAAGGACAAAATAAATGTTGTATCCGTGGACGTAAATGACAGATGTCTGGAGAGGGTATTGTGTGTGGGAGAAGATGGTGAAGGAATTCAGACCCAAAGCGGACTTTTGATAAATAAGAAGCACAGAGAACTCATGGTTCACTCAGGCTCAATGTTCACCTGTGCACCTGAAGCTCCGTAGATGGAAACATGGGGCAGATCTTCATTGTATCCCAAGGTCATCAGTCCCACAGGGTATGAGAGTGGAAATGTTGCTGTGTTGCGGTATATGTGGGCTATTGTCTTTCGAGGAAGGAAAATATGAGGCAAAGTTAATGTTGCGCAATGTGGGCCCTCATCTTTGGGTTGGTCCACCAATATGATCTCCATATTATTATTATTATTATTAATCTTAGAGCTGTCAGGTGAAAGTGGTAGAGGACACAAGCATAGAGAAGATTATAGAAAATGCCAAAGATCGTTAGGAAATTATCTAGAGGCTCTTGAGGGCATATAAATAAAATCATCCTAAAACGCAATGCAGCCTGTTAAGCATAGGCCCAGGAGATTACTGATCGCCTTTAGGGAGGAGGTAAAAAAAATGTTGAACAGCATGATGAAGGATAAGCTAATAGAGCCAGACGAACTTGCTGAGTAAGCTTCTTTTACAGTAATCACACAAAAAAAACAATGGCAAGTTAAGGTTTTGTGTCAACCTCCACACCCTCAACCAGAACCTCGTAATGGACAGGTTTCCTTTGACACATATAGGGCACATGGTTCTGATGTTAAATGGTGAAAGTGTGTACCCCCTAGGTTAAGTTGCACCCTGATACTAAGAACCTGACCATCTTTATAACTACTGAGGGAGAATTTAAATTTAACTGCCTTTCTTTTTCATTGGCTTTGACAACAAGCATATTCCAATGGGTCATGACGGGTATACATAAGGGTCACAAACAAGTTGCCTTCTTTTAAGATGACCTCCTGATATTTGGCGAATCTGTGGAGGAATACAGCTTGCTTCTGAAGCAAGTGTTGGCTAAGGTAGAAAAAGCAGGGTTAACTCTGTGCAAGGATGAATGCCAATTTAGAAAGGAATAAGTTGAATACATGGGCAATGCATTATGTGTGCAAGGTGTTAGGCCCAAACCGGATTTGATAAAGGCCATAAAAGATACCCCCAGCCATGAGACAATGAAGAGTTGAGGTCCTTTTTGGGTCTTGTGGAATATTATGCAAAATTTGTCAAGAGCTTTTCAGAAAAAACAGAACCTTCAACATTCTTGTTGTGAAAGGAGGTGAAGCTTGACAGGAATTTGGAAAAGTATCCGCATTTGAAAGTGTGAAGAGAGATTGCATTTTCAGAAACTTTGCCACAATTTGGCTTGATTTGCAAAACACTCATCACAGTAGGTGCCATCGCTGTGGGCATTGATGTGGTGTTGTCGCAAACGATGGCAGGCGATGAAAAGCCTGTAGCTTTTGCCTCTCACTCGGTCGCACACTGACAGTAGGATTCCATCACAGAGAGAGAGAGAGGCATCGGTGGCAGCCAGGGCACCGGAACATTGTAGGACCTACATTTGGGGAGTGAATATTTTGCTGCACATGGATCACAAGCTTTTAATTCGAGTATTGCAATCCGGGGAGCTTCAAATACCTGTGCAAGGCTGGCAAGTTTAGCTTCCCATTTTATAGATTCCACAATCCCTCCATAGAGCCTGTACCAGGTTGGAAGAAGTGACAGGCTGATGGTTCAGATTACTGATTCAAGAATGTGTGACTGGATATGAAATTCACCATCAATAATGGTGGCTGGGGCCAAAGCCTACCTTAGCAGCCTCTGGAGTAAGGAATATTCAGCTTGCCCTCAGTAAGAGTTGAGGTGCTGTACCCCAGGATCCAGTGTTCTTAAAGCGGCTTCATTTGGAGAGGATGCTGACGTGGACAATCTCTTGATCCTGGTATTAATAAAGCTGCACTGTTGTGGGATTGTTTCCAGCTGAACCAAGCAAGAGCTTATTGTATTGCGTGGGTTTTTAATGCAGTAATGTGACTGTTTATTTTAATGTCATTCTTGGCCTATGTTAGATGTAGTAATTCATTCTGTACTTTTCTATATTTTTTGTGTAAGGATTTTTTTTGATGTTGTGAATCCTTGTATTTATATGGTGGCATACTGCTATGGCTGACCAATAACTTCAAACTTTTTTCGAAAAGGTTTTTGTTGTATTATTTTCCAAAACTGTGTGATTAAATCCTTTAAGAAATGGCTCTGTCCTTGACTTGTAACATGAAGTTAATTCTGCAGCCGGTGTGCCTCACCCCCTTTACAGGAATCTCCGCCATCCTCTTTGAAACGCGCCTCGGCTGCCTGGAGGAGCGGATCCCGCCTGAGACGCAGAAATTCATCGACTCCATCGGATACATGTTGAAGAACTCTGTGTTCGCCACAGTGCTGCCCTCCTGGACGCGGGGCGTTCTGCCCTTCTGGAACCGCTACCTCGAGGGCTGGGATACCATCTTCAACATTGGTAAGGTCCGATTGGCCAACGTCATCTAAACTGCATTAAAACCCACCAATTACAGTGAGCATACAACTCGCGCACTTATGCATCACTTTAAGCGTTGGAGGCTCAAATTCATCAGCCTGAAAAATATAGATTTGTTGAAAGAGATACAGTTCTAGATAAAATCCTTTTTTCACCTCTTTTTTTTCTTTTCCCCTCAGATTAAAATTCTTCACTTTCGTTGCAGGGAAAGTTTTCCATCTCAGAGCATATATCTGAAGGCAGGCTACGTGACTTTGTATAGAGAGAGTGTGCTGTTTCCAGGCCCGTTTCATCAGCACACACTAGTACACAGAGAGCGGGCTTTAGGTCGGCCACCTTCAGCCGCTAGCTTGCTTTGGTCACCGCCCATCAACTATTGCTTGTTAAAGTGCCTTTCACAGTTTGTAGCGGCCATTTCAGTATTGTGCCGTTCTAGATTTTGCAGTAGTAAGTGTAGAAAGAGGCGCTCTTTACCACAGCATATGCAATGTAAAGTGAATGCCAGGAATCAGGCTGTTTCTAGGAAGGGACTCTTCAGGTGTCTTCTCTGTCCTCTGTGGAATAACCCCTCACTACTAGCTCTGGATGCCTCTTGGTCGCCATACTCTCTACAAATCCCTTAGATAGCACAGCAGTTGAACAGTGTGGCATCGAATGCTTTAGTTCCAAAGTATTTCACCCACAGGGTGGCATTTGGATTAGAAGCTGCACGGCCTTGTCCACTCCTATTTTTATATTTCATCTGCAATTGAAGGGAGGAAGAAAAGAGATACGTTGTGATCCCAGGGCATCATGGGTATGCAAATAGATCCTGGCAAGGCATTTTTTGTCTTGAGAACTGTATCTTTCAGGTCCTTCACAGTAATGTGAATCCGGTGTGCAAAAACAGAAGTAAAGTATGAGGGACGCCCTGTCTTCTTTTTTAATGTTGTTTATCTGTACTTGTTTTTAGCACCCATGTGTAGTACCACACCCCTGCTGACTGTGCATAATGGATGATCCATCACTTACATAAGTTTGTGTACTTAAGTTTGATTGTTGATGTTGCACTTAGGGTGATTTAGTACATAATTGTGCTTTTTCAACTAATGGGTTTTTGCTTTGAAATGTGATTTTTTTTTTTACCCAATCCACAATCCTGCCCACTTTGTAGCAAGGGAGATTTGTCATTAAATGTGATTATTTTCCTAATACTTTTCCACATGTGTGTTCACGTTGCTTCATGGACGATTCTGTACCTTAATGTTCTGTCAACCAAATGTATTCACAAGGGCATGGCTGAAAAGATGGGTTCTCAAATGTAAAGCATAGAGCAACATAGCTATGGTGACCTTTTGCCAAATACAAACCAATAGGATTGCAAGACTGGAGGCAGTGTTTGATTTGTGTAGGAGACTCCACTGAGCTATAGAGCTCCTTGTTTATTTTATTTGTATGAAACCTACCCTAAACATATGAGGGCGAGTTACTGCCCTTCATGTCTTGATTTCGACATGCTAAATGTCTTGTGTAGCCCTGACTTCATCAAGACTTAGAGTTGCCTGTCAAACTAGTCCTCCTGAGGCTGCCTGTATTGATGGGTGCAGGTGGCGAGTACATGTGTTCTGAGTTGAGCAACAGTTAACTTATCTTCTCTAAATGAATACTCCCACAGTGTTTGCCCTTAAAAAGAATTGTTAGACTTGGCTTTTTCAGTGGATTTACTCCCAGACTTTTTGCTTTTTGGACTCCTGTTTTTTATCCTGTTTTTGTTGGTTTTAGGACTCTGGGCTTTTTACCACTGCTATTCAGGGCTAAAGTGCATATGCTTTCTGTGTAACTTGTGTTTATGGATTGGTGATTCCATGTTTGCCATATTTGATTTGCTGCTAAGTCCTTAGTACAGTGCACTGTGTGTGCCCAGGACCTGTAAATCAAATGCTGCTAGTGGGCCTGCAGCACTGACAATGCCACCCACATGAGCAGCCTGTAAATGTAACTCAGACTTGCCACTGCAGTGTCTGTGCGCAGTGTGGTATTGCTATTTCAAACTGGCAAGTGCACCCACTTGCCAGACCCTAACCCTCCCTTTTCTATCATGTAAGACACCCCTAAGGTAGGCCCAAGGAAGCCCCATGGGCAGGGTGCAGTATATGTGAAAGGTAGGGCATGTACTGAGGTGTGTGGCATTTCTGATAGTGAAATACTGCCAATTTCGTTTTTCACCATTGAAAGGCCATCTATACCATAGGCTAGAATGGGAGTTTATTTATAATATTTTATAAATATAACTTCCCATTGGGACAAAATAGAAAGATGGAGTTTAGTATGCCTGAACTCCGAATGTTAAAATGCATCCTTTAGTAAAGAGGATTCTTATATTGTATGTTTGAAAATACCACTTTTAGAAAGTGGGTATTTTCTTGCTTAACCATCCTGGTTAGCCATCCTGTGTGCCTCTGCTGGTTTGTGGATTGACTGTCTGGCTTTTGAATGACAGGGGATGTGCATTCTCTCAGACGGCCACCAGGATGGGGGGGGGAGAAAGTGATGTGTGTCCTGCCTTTCCTGGATGAGTCAGGGCTGGGCTGAATAGGCCTGGTCTGCATTTAGAGTGGTGGGAGGAGATTTCTTTCAAACCTGAATGGGCCTGGTCTGCCTTGGACAATGCTGTCTCCTCCTCCTGCCGGGCAGCTGCACCAGAGAGGACAGAACTCGTTTTGGCTGGGCAAAGAGCTTCTCTGCAGCCACCAGAGAACAAAGAGAAACTGAGTATAAATATTGGGGCCCAGGCCCCAGAACTTTAGATTCCTGCTGAACGAAGGAACCTGCCAGGAAGAAGGGCTGGAAAAGCTGTTAGGAGGAACTGCCACTTTACTGCGTGCTCTGCTGTGTTGGCCTGCTGCTTGCTGCTTTTGTCTTGGGCAGGGAAAGGACTGGAGTGTACTTTCATCATCCTACTGTTAGAGTTTTCTCCAAAGGCTTGAAGTAGAGCTTGCCTCCTGTTGAAAGTCTCAGTGAGATAAAAGACTTCACAGAGAACTTGCTGGAATCAAGGAACCTGCCAAGACGAAGAGCTGGAAGAGCTGCCAGGAGGAGTACTGCCCCTTTGCTGTGTTGGTGCTTTGTTGGGTTGGCCTGCAGCTGCTGCTTCTGCCTTGGGCATTGAAAGGACTGAACTTTCTTTACTTGTGCAGAGTATTTCCAAGGACTTGAAGTAGAGCTTGCCTCCTGTTCTGAAGTCTCAGGGACTGCAAAGACCTCACCAAACTCTGGGTACCGCTTCTGGAACCGCTGTTTAAATTGCCACAGAGAAGGGAAAAGCAACCGACTCCATTTCTGGCTTCGTGTCCTGAAGGCACCGCAGAGGGCATCGCTGCATCTCGCACCGCAACCCTGGTCTCACCGACCACTGCCGCCACCACCGTCGCTGCACGCTGACCATGACCACCGTGGCTTGGGGGCACTGCTCGTAAGTCACACGACCACACCACAGTCCGACCAACGCCAGCTTCCCGCAACCGGCTCTGTCGCCTGCACCGTAATCTGTCGGCACCGCAACTAGCACCGCCTTCACTCCGCACTGCAGCCTTGGTCTCACCGACGCCGCTGGATGACCGTCACCGAGCCGCTACCTGCACGCAACTTGAGGGCACCTTACGCTGCAACTGCGACGGTTGCCACGACCTGCCCACACTCACATGTCGGCCGCAACACAAAAGGTACTGTTTACGAGTCTATTGACACCCCTGACCGACGCGGTCAGACGGAACTGTTGGATTCTTTTGTTTACAGCACAGCGGTAGCACCAGGCAGAGCTACCGACTTCAAGGAACAGCATTTTTCAAGTATTCTTGCAAAGTGCTTATTTTTAAAGTACTGTATGTTGGATTTTTGTCATTTTGGTCTTGTTTTGGATATATAAAAATATTGGATATTTTTCTAAATAGGTGTGGTGTCCTTTTTTCACTGTATTACTGTTGGTTATGTGCAAATGCTTTACACACTGCCTCTCAGATAAGCCTGACTGCTCATGCCAAGCTACCAACGGGGTGAGCACGGGTTATTTTAGGAGTGTATACTCCTTACCCTGACTAGGAAGAAGGGTCCCTACTTGAACAAAGGTGCAAACCCTTGCCAACTAGATACCCCCATTTCTAACAATAATTGATACAAAACAATTACCATTTGAAGCAAGAAGCTAAGGAGACCGTTTCTAAGGGTGGAAACTTCCTCCTCGATGGCATCTTCATAAAGCACTTCCAGTTCCAACAGTGATAAAAATAATTGATTTTATATGTAATTTGAGCCCAGGAAGCTAACACTGGCTTTCATATATCTGGGATTAAAGATACTCCCAAATAAGTAGGTGTATTAACAATACGATGATCACCCGCTGCATAATTATAATTATGATTGTTTTTTAATTTTAGTTTCATTAAGTCTATATATCTAAGATGTCACCAACCTTTTTAGGTTCAGTCTCTGTTATGCAAGCTGCAATCATTGCAGTTGTTGAGTATACCGCTGAATACAACGATATCATCCACATAAGCCAACAGCTGGAATTGAATGTCATTCACCCGTTGTTAATTGGCTTCTAAGTATGGTCAGCATAATAGGTTCCAAATGTAGCGCAAATACAGTGGAAATAGTAATGAGGAATTGGGACAATCCTGACGCATGCCCCGGTTTATAAAAGTATACACTGAAATCTGTCCCATAACAATAACCAGAGCTATTGGTTCGTCATGTAACACTCGTGCGTCGGGTGTTCTTACCACTGAATATCATTTTGTTCATAATTGTCCATAGAAAACGCGAACAAATGCCTTTTATGCATTCAGTAGTACCATAGCACCCCGTTTGGATAAGACTTTATTTAGCAGCATCAAACAGGGTGCTACCATTATTTATACGAGTGTTAGTATCTCAGCCAGGTAGGAAACTGTGTTGCTGTGTACTAAGTAACTGATCTGATTATTTTTGATTAAATTGTGGCATCAGAATTGATAAAGTGAGATTGCTCGATATGGACCCACACTCCTCCGCCGGAATACCTTTTTTCAAGAATGCTGCAATACAGATATTGTACCAACCTCTTGATTTTTCTATACCAGCCTCAGTGGTCTTAATAACTTGTAAGAACAGTGACTTTGAATATGTTGTGTTATGTTTTGTTATGTTATGCAGATTTGTAGAGCGCACAATCTCCCAGGAGGGTTTCCTGGCGCTGAGCAGGTGGGAGTCTAGCCAAAGATAGACCTAGTGGGAATACTTGAAAGTCAAGTCTTCAGTTTTTTGTGGAATTCAAGAAGTGAGGAGAAAGCTCTTATTTGTAGCAGGAGGTTGTTACACTCTTTAGGAGTGATGCACGAGAAGGCTTGGTCGCCAGATTTTTTCTGAATGCATGGGATGTGTGCAAGTAGGAGTCTGGACGAGCGGTGGTTTCTGGATGGTTTGTGAAAGCAGATGAAATTCTTGAGGTATGTTGGGCCAGTGTTATTTAGTGCCTTGAAAGTGTGGGTGAGGAATCTGAATTGTGTTAGTTAGTGTATAGGAGGCCAGTGGAGTTCCTTCAGGTGAGATGTGGTGTGAGTGTGACGTGGGAGGCTGACAGTGATTCTGGCCACTGAGTTCTGAATGGTCTGCAGCCTTCGGGTGAGTTTTATGCTGATCCTGGTATTGCGGGTGTTCCTGTTGTCCAGCTTGGTTGTGACGAGGGCTTGCATGACAGTTTACCCAGGTGCTCATTGGGAGCCCTTTGAAAACTTTTCTCCTAATAACTCTTGTAGTATTCAATGGGCATAACCTCCTCACCCGTAGCCTTTAAATAGGAATCAATCAATCGATCACATAACTTGTAAAGCGCACTACATACCCGTCAGGGTTCCAAGGCGCTGGGATGGGGGGGGTGCTGCTATTGGTTGAAGAGCCAGGTCTTGAGTTGTCTCATGAACGTCAGCAGGTCTTTGGTTTGTCGCAGGTAGAGGGGGAGGATATTCCAGGTCCTGGCGGCGCGATGGGAGAAGGATCTGCCTCCGGAAGTAGTACTCCGGATGCGTGGGACCGTGGCCAGGGCGTGGTCGGCGGAGCGGAGTTTCCTGTTGGGTACGTAGAAGGAGAGTCGACTGTTGAGATAGGCTGGTCCGGTTTCGTGGAGTGCCTTGTGTGCGTGGATCAGGAGTTTGAAGGAGATTCTTTTGTCGACGGAGAGCCAGTGCAGGTTCCTCAGGTGGGGGGTGATGTGGTCGCGGCGCGGGACGTTGAGGATCAGGCGTGCAGAGGCATTCTGGATTCTCTGTAGTCTGCTGATGAGCTTGGACGAGGCTCCGGCATAGAAGGCATTTCCGTAGTCGAGTCTGCTGCTGACGAGGGCCTGGGTGACTGTTTTCCTCGTGTTTGTTGGGATCCATCTGTAGATCTTGCGGAGCATGCGGAGGGTGTTGAAACAGGTGGAGGAGACTGCGTTGACTTGTTTGGTCATGGAGAGTTTCGAGTCGAGGATGACTCCCAGGTTGCGTGCGTGGTCGGTGGGGGCTGTGGGGGACCCCAGTGACGTGGGCCACCAGGAGTCGTCCCATGCGGAGGGGTTGGACCCGAGGATGAGGATTTCCGTCTTGTCTGTGTTCAGTTTGAGACGACTGTCCTCCATCCAGTCTGCAACGGCCTTCATTCCCTGGTGGAGGTTGGATTTGGCGGTGCGGGGGTCCTTGGTGAGGGAGAGGATCAGCTGAGTGTCGTCGGCGTAAGAGATTATGTTGAGGTCGTACTGTCGGGCGATGCGTGCTAGTGGAGCCATGTAGACGTTGAACAGCGTCGGGCTGAGGGAAGATCCATGAGGGACGCCGCAGATGATCTCGGAGGCATCGGATCGGAACGGGGGGAGGCGGTCTCTCTGAGTTCTGCCGGAGAGGAAGGAGGTGGTCCAGTCCAGGGCCTTGTCTCAGGTCCCTGCGTCGTGGAGGCGTGGAGGCGTGTGCGTAGTGTGTAATGGCAGACGGTGTCGAAGGCGGCGGAGAGGTCCAGGAGGATGAGGGCCGCTGTCTCGCCGTTGTCTAGCAGGATCCTGATGTCGAAGAGATTCAATAGCGTTATTAGCCTTCTCAATTGTAATATCCATTTCTAAACTTATTCAATGATCTTCATTGAGTCGGGGTAGCTGTATTTGAGATATGACTTGATCTACATCTTCAGAGATTAAGTCACCAGTATATGATTCTTGATAGAATTGTTGAAGTTTCTGTAGTATGTCTCTTAATATGTGTGTAGCCATATTCTCACTGAGGCAGCAACTGAGTTGTGTACACACAGCATCTATTTGCAAAAATAATCCCATCTCTTCCTGTATTTGATATCTAACTGTTTGTGTCTGTGCAATGTCAGGTTTTCTTAAGGTGATCTTTGTCGCCTGATTATCCGTATATTTCTTTTTTCTTCTATAAATCATAATTGTATATGACACCCCATTATATTGTGAGTTTCCTGGTGCAGGCACAGAGGTAATATTAGCCTTAGATTAATATTTGCCCGCAAAATGTGTTAAACTCAGCAATGTGACTAATTTTTTTTAAAAAAGAGGTGAAAAACTACTAGTAGTAACGTTACACTTGTAAATTCTGTTTTAAGAATCACATCCCCCATATTTGAAAAGTTGGAAATATGTAAGTCTACACCTATGTGAAAATCTTCTCTCAGAAATAGTGCATAGCAAAAGAGTGGAGTCACACCTAGTTATAGGAGTAAGTAAACAAGCATTTGCAATGCAATCGGTCTCGCCTTTGGAACCTTATATGTATTTAGCTATGAAGCACATTAGCCTGGGTGCTGAAACATCTTTACAGCTTTGAAAAACAAAACATAACTTTATGGATGTCAAAGGGACACTAGCAAAAGCGAGAGATAGAAATATCGTTTTAGACCCAGGGAATTATAATCCAAGTAGTTTAATTAAAGTATTACCATACAGCCACATTGGAGATTGAAAAAACATATCTGCCTAAAATACATTTGAGCAAAAAGAGAGGCTTCTGTAAATCTTAAGTCAGATAACATGATGATAACATAATGAGCTACAGTTAGACGCAAGAACAAAACATAGTTACAGAGCATGGACATGTTGTTGATAAGAAAATAAATAACAGCAGAAAGATCATGTGAGGTCATTTGTGACCAAGAACTTGATATCTGAAAAGAAGAATAAAAGGATCATTTTTGAGCATTTTAACCACATGAGATTTGGTATGTTTTTACATACCTATTCACAGTGAAACCACTGCCTGGTTTTGAAAGATGGTGCAGTTTGAGGGACATATTAATTTGCACAGACAAATGGAATACTAGTGAAATTAAATAACCATTGGCAAAAACACAAGGTGGAACCTATGCTTGCCTGTTTATTTCAAATTGCATACATGGAATAAAAGGACCAACAGTGAATCTTTCTTTGACGAACAAAGCAAACAGAATGACACAATTTTATATGTGACACAAATGTGGTAATAGACATGAGGAAATGCCCACACAGATTGGGATTTTAGAGCAGAGCACCTCAGGAGAGTGATAGTCGGTTAGACTGAACATATGCATTATCCAGTGGCAAAACATATTTTCTAAATTCAACACAGCATTGCTGAAGTGAAATTCCATATTTTAGACTTGTATAATCACCACCCAGAAGGGGCGAGTGAGAACAAAGAACGACTCAAAAGAATATAATCTAAATTAATAGATGACAAGCCTTAACACCCAAAGGCATGAACGAGACACAGAATCAAACAATGAAATGTTTTAAGTGTAAAATACACACTGATTGCACAGTCAGCATTAATCGAACAAAGAGAATAAAGATTGATTATCCGAGTGAAATTGGAATTTTGTGTGCAATGGTAGAAATAAAAGAAATCCTTTAAATAATCTCGACATTTATTACGGTTCAAGCCTCGTGGATTCTCTTGGAGGAAGTTGGGAGATGGATCCAAGGGAGCGGGTAGGCGGAACACGGGAAAGAGTTTGGGCTTAAAAGGACACGTGTACAATCTGAGAATTGGTGGACAAGGGGAGAGCAAAGTCGGAGGTTCCAAAGAGAAGGAAATAATGAAGAGGGAGCAATTAAAGGGGTCGTCCGGTGAAGAGAAAAAAAGCATTTCTCTTTACCCAGTCGTAACATTAATAGTAAGGTACGTTCCAGCATTCACCAGTGGCACATTTAAGGAGTATCGGAGAATTGATGGCTCGCTGGGGACCAAAATGCTTGTGTAAGTAATTCAGTCTGTGCCTAGGGGCATCAGTGGGGTGAACCGCTTGCTGAAGCATGCAAACGTGTAATGCGATTGCATAAACAAGTATATCGGACGCCGCAGAATACCCCGCCTCAGAATGTAAAAGTTGTAAATGTGTCACAATTAAAGACTTGCACCTTTTATTCCACAGCAGGCTCAGTTTCTACCAAGCCATGGGATATTTCTGCAACTATTAAAAGAAAAGCTCTGCCCAGGAGTGAATGTTTCTGCTGCTCTCAAGCCTGATTTGTTTTTATTCTGCAGAACTCAAAACGAGCGGTGCCCGCCCTCCCTGTTTGTTTAGAAGCAGACGGGCTCCCTGGTCAGGATGATTAAAGGGGTACTTCTCAGACCTGCTCCCCATTATTTATGAGCAAAAAAAAACACTCACGTTTTCCCACTCCATCACATGCCAAGGCCTGCAGTTAGGTGATGGGAGCGCGTCTACGCAGAAGAATCTATTCTGTGATGGGTGACGGAGGGGTACAGACACATAAACATCACGCAAACTGCACGTTTGTGAAGTGTGAACCATTAATTATATTAACCCCTTCCCTGCTCATGACGGAACCGTTCCGTCATGAGCCACGGTTGTCGTGTGCTCATGACGGAACGGTTCCGTCATGACAATCCTGCCGGCGGCCGCTCCGCCTGCGCGGCGCTGTTTCCCCGCCTGTGCGGGGCGACAACGCAAATGGGCGGAGTCATGACGGAACCGTTCCGTCATGAGCACAGCTCAACTGTGGCTCATGACGGAGCGGCTCCGTCATGAGCACAGGCCCGCCGCGCTGCCCCCCTGCCCCCCCCAGCGCTGCAGCGGAATGTCCGCAGCAGCGAAGGGGTTAAAGCGAGGTCGCACACACAAACAAATATAATTAAATCAATAAATAAATACAACAGCTGGGAGGGAGGGGCCGCTTTGTCTTCAGGTCTCCTGAAGCAGCAGATCAGAAGCAGAAAAGCAAGGAGCACCGACCGGTGACTGGCCAGGCCGGCTGTTGCTTCGCTGCTTGTGCTGTCTCTGCCTCCTACACTGAATCGCCACTGTTTTGTCACGCATGCGTATGATGTAAGGCATCTCGCGCATGCGAGACAAAGAGTGCAAATACTGCCACCAATCACAAAACAAGCGCGACCCCGGTGAGCCTCGCATACAGGAAGGGGAGTGGCCACGTGAAGAGAGAGGGGGAGCAGTAGGTAAGCCCGCGAGTGGTGCGGAAATCACACAAAACTACTTAGAAACACAAACCCGCAAAAGTGAAAGCAGGCTGGCTGGCGAGTGGTGTGCGATGTACGCACACCATGACGAGAGAGGAAAGCCATATGGCGCCTCTGCTCGTCATTGTGCGCGTAACCGCACTCCCGTCGCCAGTGCACGTGCCAGTGGGCTGAAGCGCTTCCCCAAAAGTGGATTGCATGGCGGCACGATGCACGTGATTGTGCGCATGCTCGCCATGCAATCCACTTTTGGGAGCACTTTTGGGAGCCCCTTACTAGAGTCTCGCATAGCGATTTCTACGCAATAGCTAGGTGATACCTAACAAACAAACATTGAAACTGCAATAGGACTCGTATCTACGAGAGCCCTATTGCATTTTAAACGGAATTGCAGGCATTAAAGAAGGCACGAATGGGAGGGGGTGAGGGAGTGGTTGTGGTCAAAAAAATTACAGACTGCGGGAGGGAACGGGGAGAGGCAGGGGAACAAAACTGTTTTTCTAGTAAAGGGGCTGATAGCCTCGTAAGGATAAAAATGACGACATGGACGTCAGAAGGTGGGATTAACAAGCCAAGCACCAATCTGAATGGAGAAATTAAGATTCAAGCCAATTAAAAATATGGCTGGAAAGTGGGCGGAGCTTCCCCCACTATATTGTATACAGCATCTCTCAACGAGACAGCGCATGCGCTACCTAGCCAAGACCTAAAAAGGGGCTTAACATGAGATTAATCACACAACAGCTTCTGCCCATATCTAATTATATATTACAGGTTTGCATCTCATAAAGAAATATAAAGAAGAAATAATTTCTCAACTAAGTTCTGGTGGTGCTTCGATTTTGGAGGAGGGCTCAAGACAATCGGCTACTAGAGAGGAAAGAGCAGGGAGCGAGCATGAATGATCATGTTTATGTTTGAATGTGCCAACAAATCTGTCTTTTTCTAGTCGTTTGACAGTGAATTGGAAACAAATTCTAGTCCTTCGTGGAATGAACGTTCTTGTTAACGATATTGCTGATGGTTGTTCTCTGGTGTCGTACACAGGGAAGAAACTCATTGACAAGAAGATGAAACTGATCCAGGAGCGCCTGGCGCAGGGCACCGAGGTGGAAGGCGAGTACCTGACTTATCTGGTTTCCAGTGGAAAGCTAACGCTGCAGGAGGTGACCGGAAGCATGGCTGAGCTGCTGTTGGCCGGAGTCGACACTGTACGTAATTCCTGATGTAGGTCTTGCATCCCAGCCTGTTAGCTTGTAGTCACCTGGCAGTGTAGAAGGAAAAGTCTTCCATAACAGTACGGAGCGGATTGGGATGGTGCAGGCTTTTAGCACTGTGGCTCTGGAAATTGTCTCTGCATCTACTTTCGCCTCTGGTCACTGTGGTGGGAGGCCTGACTCATAAGCTGCATATTGTGGTAGGTAAAGTATCACTGCATAAGTACTACTCACATACTACAAAGTGCAAATCTCAAAACTTGCGGCTGTGTGTCTCTGCCTCTCCTAACTTCTCTGTGCAGTAATCTTTGCAATTTTGGTGGAAATCTCAGCACATGTACACAAATTATTAGTCGGTGTCTGAAGGACCCAGTGGAATGGTAGGGAAATGGAGAATAATTACTATTAACTGGGAGGAATTTAGTGAAATGTAGTGAAACAGTAACGCAATTAAAAATCACAAAATACCTGCTTAAGTAACAGCAGCCCTAAAGGTGTCAAAACATTCGCAACTGTACTCCAGCACAGCCGTCTAGTAATTCTGCACAGCACCTGACCAACCACTGGTACTGCAACAATGGAAGCAGGGAATTAAAGTAGCTTCCTATAGCATGTAATGGTAAACACAGTTGTTATTTAATATTACAAATAATTAAAAAAATAATTTAAACTTTTTAAAATTATTTTTAAACAGTCTTAAAATTAACCATATAAATTACTTTTAACCAAGTTAAAACCACATGTACTAAATATCCAATAAAAGCAAAAATATAAGTAGCGGTGAGTACATTTTTAAATTATTGTTTAAAAAGTGATGATTATAAATTAAATAGTTTAAGTCTGTTAATATGCTGTGAAATGTTATTTTATTATTTCCAGGTTAATAATAAATACTTGAACATATTTTTGATTTATTATTGTTTGTAATAGTAAACATTATTAAAAGGTTCCAATACTTTCATATAGGAAGAGATTCACCCAGGTAGCGAGGAACCCCACTAAGAGGTGAAAAACTGATAGCAGTAACTTTGCAACTCTAAATGATGTTGTAAGAGACACCACCACTTCTTTTGCGGGGTTGGAGACATGTAAGTCTACAGCTAGGTGTAAATCTCCTCTCAAAAATGGTGCAAAGCAAAAAAGTGGAGTTACACCTAGGTATAGGAGCAAATATGCATGTGAGTAAACCTGCATGTGTATATTTACCCTTGTGGATGGGGCCAGAGCAGTTGTACTGAGGCCAAGCATACTTCCAAGCCAGGTTTCCACTGATACTCTGTGGTGCTCAGTACAAGACAGGAAAAGGGACATAGTGGGTTTCATGTAGAGAAGGGAAGACTGGTCTAACAAGGGAGAGGAAGGCTGACTCTTCGCCAGCTGACAGACCACTCCAGCTGGTGACTGGAGACCCAAGGAGCCAATGACATGTCGGCCATCAATCACCAAGAAGGCAGCAGCGGTAATAGTGGAACCAGCTCAGGACCTGCCCCATGGGGACCAATGCTCCTCAATCCAGAATAAGCTGCTCCCTTTAGTTTCTGCAGCTTGTAATAAAGTCTCCCAGGCTTCCACTTGCATCTCTTTCTTTCTATTACTTATTGTCATCTTGTATCTAAGTCTAGCTTCCCAAGCAGACACAAAGTCCCTAGGTTTCAAATGTGGTCGTTTTATAAGCTTGTTTCGCGCCTGGGAGCATGGGTGGTTAAACTAACCTCTGTTTTCCCTCCTTAGACCTCACAGTCCATATTGGGCTCATTGAATTAGATCTGGAGATGCGAGCCTCCAATGTCTTCCATGATTACTGTCTGAAGCCAGATCTGCCATAAACACTCCATGATCCTGGCTTCCAACTTGTGTAAAAAACTAAAGGGATCAACACCAGCCCATTTCATTGATATGCCAATCAAACAAGCAGAGGTTACGTTATCAATTGTACCTGCATCGGGGACTGAATATAAGTTAATGTGACTGGATGATGAGCACTGATGCAGGTCACTCCCTCCTGTAACTCCTTTGGAGTCATTCCATCACTCTCTGAAATAAGAAAGTGGTCGGTGTTACTGTTGCCACCTCTCCCTATGAAGGTTGAAGGCCGGAGGTGACCATTGGGGATACAAAAGTCTACTATGTCTAGATTATGTTTCAGCAAAAAAGCGTTTAATGCTGAGCAAGGTGAAGTGTTTGAAAAGACCCATGTTGTGTTGCATAATGTCCATAAAACCACACGCCTGTTTAGACGAAATGTAATATCAAAATCAGAATACTCCATAAGTAGTAAGAAAATAGCACAAGAATCAAAAAATGTATACTTGCATTAAAACAAAACACAGAAATTCAAAAACGGGGTGAATTGCTTGATTAGTGGATTTCCTACACCGGTTGCGCTACTTGATTCCAAGCTTGGCAGTTACTTGGTGTGGGATGATGGGGGTTGTATAAGGGGCTCTGAGACGGGTGCAGTGTGCCTTAATCTAACATATAATAGCGTGGGCACTGCTCGCACTGGTGACCCACAAGCTTGATAATAGGGACCATTGTGATTGTAATTGTTGAACCTTATTGAGAGATGCATATTTTGACTGGTAGATTAGCATTTAAAGGGACTAGGCCCATGCCGGACCTAGAAGTTACTGGGCATTGGCCCAGCCGGCTAGAGAGTTGAGGCTTCTTTTGGTGCCAGGGAGGCCACTGCTGTACCCCTTCCCTCCTCCACCTAGCAGGCCTCCACTCGTCTGTGTCTCTCCCTCTCACTGGTTCTGGACAGGATCTCTCCCAGCATGCATGAGCCCTTGGGTGGAGGAATGGAGCATTGATGCACATGTATGACACCCCTTCATTCAAGGAGACCTGCTGGTAGGGCTGCCTCATACTGCGGCTGGGCCTTCATGATACCGCCCACGCAGAAACACATCTTGACAGCACGTGCAGTGAGCACCCTCACTTCCTGATTTGGAGGGCGAGGAGAGCAACCATTGGCTGGAGCAAAAGGCACTGCACTAGGCAGCGACTGGTGTCTGCTGCCCACTGACTGCGCTTGCTGCCGCTCTGTTAAACCAGTTCTAAAAATACAGTGTTTTAGAGTGTGTGCCCTCATATTGTCTTCCCTTAAGCAGTTTTAAAGCAGCTTTTCAAAGACACTTGTATGTGCGCAAATTTCTGGAGATATTTTAATGTGGGCAGTGTGTGGCATTAGTGACTATTAGGGCAAACGTGCACAAAGCAAAAGAACAAATGAAAGAAACATGAGTGCAGCAGCAAGCAAAGCCCAGGTGGAGCGGAGCAGAGATGTCTGGTGGGTGTTTAGAAGGAGAGGCGGTGGTTGAGGTATGCAGGTCCAGTGTTGTGAAGGGCTTTGTAGGCGTGTGTGAGGAGCTTGAAGGTGATTCTTTTGTTGATCTGGAGCCAGTGAAGGTCTCTCAGGTGACTGGATATGTGGCTGTGGTGGGGGATGTCCTGGATAAGTCTGGCTGAGGCGTTCTGGATACGCTGCAGTTCCCCTTGTTGTTTTTGGGTGGTGCTGGCGTAGAGTGCATTGCTGTAGTCTAGTTTGCTGCTTAGAAGCACCTGGGTGACGGTTCACTTCATTTCGGTGGGGTTCCACTTGAAGATCTTCCGTAGCATGCGGAGCGTGTGGAGGCTGGAGGATTAGACGGCGTTGATTTGGCGGTTCATTGAGAACGAGGAGTCGAGGATGATGCTGAGGTTGCGCGTGTGGTCGGTGTGTCTGGGAGAGTTCTGAGCGCTGCAGGCCACCAGGAGTCGTCCCAGGTGGAGAGGTTGAGTTCAGGATGAGGACTTGGGTTTTGTTGGAATTGAGTTGGAGACAGCTTTCCTTCATCCAGGTGGCTGCGTTAATCTCATTGTGAAAGTTGCTCTTGGTGGCTGTGGTTTCGTCGGACAGAGAATCAGCTGGGTGTCGTCGGCGTACAGGGGGATCTCTAAGCCTTCAGAACAACCCAACGAAAGCAGAAAGGTTTGCTGAGTGGGTGCCAGGTTTGCACAATCTGCCAGTTTATTTTTTAAGAATACACTTCCAAAGTCGGAGTTTGTTCTGATAAAACAAAAAACAATGGTCCTGGTTCGTACTGATTTTTTTCTTTGTGCGTCGGGCCTACTCGGCATCGCCAAGACTCAAATGGCAATAGCAGGCAGGAAATTCTAGTGACTGTTGTCAGGCCGCCTGACATAGGGCAGGGCGATCTTCTCTTAGGCAGAACAACCATCAGGCCAAAGGTTTCTGATGGCAGAGCCCGCTGAGGCTCGATTGTCGTAAACCATGCAGTTCCCCCACTTGTAAATGAGGAAAGGTACTGCGAGTTTGCTGCGGTGGGATCACTGCTGATATATGGCGGACCTCTCATTCCACCAAACTCTCAGTCACTTTCTTTCTTTTGAATGTTATTGATAGTTAAAAGGAACTATAGTTAGATCGCCAAGACTGGAAGATCAGATCCATTCCAGAATTTCAATCCATCTACCTGATACATTTACAAAAAAAGAATCAATGCCGCCGCTCCATCAAACTCCACATGACCCCCAAGGACTGTTCAAATTAGAGGCATTAAAACTTTGCTGAGGTTTTCCTGGACTCCAACAGAAATAAAGGCAGTTGTCCTTCTGAAATAATTGCTAAAATAAGGCATTAATCAATGAAAACAGTATCTCCATGCCTATTGCTTGTATCATTAATAAAGTGGTCATGGGTAAAGGATGGTATGAAATGTTTCCTCTCTTCTTTGAGGCCTTTGAGGCAAGTGTTTCTATCACAAATTACTTCAATAGATAACTATATATATGTAGGTATTAAAGTGTGCCAAACAAAGCCCCTGTAAGTCCTTCCTTCATGTCTGTGCAGACTTCCAACACATTGTCTTGGACCCTGTATCATCTGGCGAAGGAACCTGAGATCCAGAACGCCCTTTACCAGGAAGTGATCCGAGCCATCCCAGAAGACCAGATCCCAACCACAGAACATATTGCAGAAATGCCGCTGCTGAAGGCTGTTATCAAGGAAACACTAAGGTAAAACCCTTGAGCTAAGGCAAGGAGTCCCAGGTGTGGGACTTCGGAAGATGCACATGTTTTGTGTGTGGGCAGGGTGAGGGGTCAGTCTCTAATGCCTTGATGGGCTTCAGAAGGCTGTGATGGTGAGGTCACTGCTGACCGAAGGTGCCTAGGACCAGTAAGTCCTGGGTGCTTCTGTGGTGCCTCAAAGAACACGCCAGTGACCAGCTTTTAATGAGGCATGCCCCAGCAAATTGATTCTATGTGCCCCACTATCCTAGCTTCCCCACCACATTAGACAGCAAGCTGGACACTGTGGTACTGCTAACTTTCATTTGTTTATATTTGTTATATATTATATTTAGCTGAAACGTATAGCTGTATCACATAGTGCTGACCAGATGACAAAATACAGCATAGGGCTTAGTAGGGCAACAAGGATACACGCTAGGCATGCACGGTTATAAGGTGTTCATGAGAAGGCCTTTGTAGTGCTGGGTTTGTATGAATAGGATAGGGATTCAAAAGAGAGTTGGGAGTTTGGTAGGGAACATATGAGTGGAGTCTTCATGTTTACAGAGTGCACATAATGTTGTTTACATATTTACTGGGCACAATAAAATAAATGGTTATGTAGAAATAGTAAGGAGCTAGAATTGTCACACACCAACAAGGAGCTTTGTTATGTCAGCCCTAAACCTGCCCTCCAACCCCCTGCTTTGCGTGTCCATCTACAGGGGGATCTAAGAGACAACTGGTACACGAAGCAAGCATGCCATCAAGGATTATTGGTGTCCCAGGATATCTCCTTCATGGATGCAGGCACTGCTTCAGACAAACATAACCATGTAAACATCTTAGAACGCGAAATTTGCTAGCCTGACTGCTACTAACATGGTGGAAGCACTGTCTTCTCCCAGAAAGATTCAGTGGCCAGGCCACCAAGTTCTAAATGAGGCTCTAAGTTTGGATTTGGGATGATGTGATAGTCTTATTCATCCTCCCTAACATTTGAAGCAAGACCATTTGTAGAACATACTGTGTTCATGGGGAGTTGTTGCTTCGTTGCAGGAGGGGGCCCCAACTGTACCACGAGCCCCATCAACCACCGAGGCAGGGCGCCGTCTGGGGTGTTTCCACGGCAGGAGGCACACTACTTTTTTTTTTTTTGTTGCAACATTTTTTATTATTTTCCAAATCAACAATGACTGTTCATTACAACACGGATCCCCATGTACAATAGGAATATCTCCCAACCCCAACTCGTCTCCCCCCCCCCCCCCTCCACCCCCATGTCAGTGCGCCTCTGTCCCCATACTTCTCCCCCGATGTGCCCTCCCTTCCAAGGAGATGGCACGAGGCACACTACATAGCTCAGCATAGCTCCCGCAGCGCGGGATCTGTTGCTTCACTGCAGGAGGGGGCAGGATCCGACCACAAGCCCCAGCAACCACGGAGGCCGGACGCAGCCAGGTGTGTTTCCGCACCAGGAGGCGCGCTACATAGTTTAGCCGGGCTCCAGCAGTGTGGGAGTTGTTGCTACGCTGCAGGAGGGGGCCAGACCGGACCACAAGCCCCAGCAACCACCAAGGCAGGACGCTGCCAGGGGTGTTTCCGCACCAGGAGGCGCGTGTCATAGCTCAGCCAGACTCCTCTCCATTAATTTGGATGGTCTAATCGGGGGAGTACCTGGCCTGTTCCCTCTTCTGCTCTCTGGCATGTCTATAGTATTACCCCAAAACAATGCTGGGACTCTCTCCACACAAGGACCTACAATGAATTTTACACCGACTTTCCCAATAGCCACTCCCTCCGTTATGTCCAACGGTGGGAATAAGTCCTTGCTTACAACATTACCAAAGAGAGCTAAACATGGCAAGGCATTGCAAACAGGTGACTATCCCTCTTTTATCCCCTCCCGAGACCATACATGTGTCTGTGTCTGAACCCGTGTCTGTTCTAGCACCAAGTACAGAAGCTTCAGAGGCTCCAGTCCCAACCTCGGTCCTACTCTCACAGGTTGACAAGTCTTATTTCATCGATGCCTTCAACGGCCTCCTTGCTAGCCACCTAAAGATTTTCTCAGAAAAACTGTGCTCAACGTTTAACACTGTACTTTCTCCTCTGGTTGCACATTTGGCTACTATTGAATGAAATTTGGTCGTGCTTTGTATCATCCTCTCAGGCCCCACCAAAGGAGCCTCAGTTAGTACTTCCACTAGGCACTGTGCCTCGAACAAGAACCCAAATGATGCTCCTGGGAAGCGTATTCCAACAACACAGGTCCCGCTTATTTCTAGCAATCTTCTAGCCCACGCTGATCACTCTTGTAATAAAAATCTCTGTTCGAGGTTTATGAGCTGCAGATTACACACCGTGCATAGATCGCCATCTGGTGTTGGGCCCGGATGTTTGCACTTGTTTTTGTCTTGGAAAGTCTTTGGAAGTCACGAGGTATGTGACTCCTCCTTTGGATCATAGTGCGCATGGGCTTCGGCTCCATCCCCAGATTGTTTTTTTCCGCCATCGGGCTCGGATGTGTTCTCGCGTTCCAGCTCGGAACCGTTAACGGTTTCTCTTCGACGCGCAATCCTTCCCATCTCGACGGTATTGTTTCGATCGCGTTTCCCACCACACGCGCCCTTCCACTCGAAGTCTTCGATTCCGGTCATCGACGAAGGCCTTCGGGCCGACCAGGGCCTCATCTCCGGCTCATGGAAAGGACGCCATTTAAAAAGTGTCCTCGATGTGCGTCGAAGTTTCCCCACACCGACCTACATGAGGTGTGCAACCTCTGCCTCTCACCGGAACACGAGGCCAGGGACTGTCCAGCTTGTGCCTCCTTCCGCTCCAAAAACACCATCCGGGACCGACGAGCTCGAAGAACAATGGCACACTCGTCATCTTCGATCCCCGACGACATCTTTCAAGAGGGCGTTGATGTTCCGAAGCAGGGTCCACTCAAGGAAGCCATCATCAGCGCCTCCGAAGCAGACGATTCAAACGTCGAAGACATCACTCCAGCTCAAAGGGCCGTATGTACAGACGTCGACCCCGACCCACCCACCCCCTCCACAATGTCGAAAAAGGCTTCGGTACCACCCCCACCTTCGGACCCGGGTGCACGCCGAGACACTGCTTCCCATGCCCCGCCTTCGGGCCCTGTAAAGAAGCCTGCAAAGCCTTTAGGCGACTCGGGCTCGAGTCAGCCTACCCTCGGTACCGACAAGCCAACTCCGGCACCAAAGAAAAAGGCGTCTTCGACATCATCCACGCCGACCGCTGCTCCCACACCGAAGCACTCGGCATCGAAGATCGGCACCAGCTCTTCGGCACCGACAACACCCTCGGAGCCAACTAAAAGCCGCCCACCGAAAGGCCCCGACACTTCCAAACAAAAAACCTCTGAACCGAAAAAACAGCACCCGGTTCCAACTCTCAAAGACACTGCAATACTACACGGTTCCAAGACTAGTACCGCTACCGAGACGACGCCCAAAAACTTGCGGCACCGAAGCCCTCGACACCGATGGATCTGTCTCCCACAGATGAACCTTTTCGACCAGATCCAACACAAGACTCTCATGAAGGATCCTAAGACTGGCCATTTAATGCTCAGTATCAAAAAAAGACCACTACACATGCCTGTACCTGGTCCACCACCAAAGAAGAGAGACTTTGCCACCTCTCCATTACGGATTCCATCTCCTCTTCCTCCTCCTCCTCCTCCTCCTCCTCCTCCTCTCCTACCACACCGCTCTCCCACACCATCACCTACCCCAGTGGTTCCCAAACTTTTTGGACCCCCGGCTCACTTGACCAGTTAGCCTTTGGCCACGGCTCCCCATTATGTTACTTTTATTGGGCTGGTGGGGGATGTGAGCCCAGCCTCGGGAGTACTTCCATTTTTCTCCCTGAAAATATTTGGGATGAAGCCGATGAAGGTATTATAATCATGGAGTCTGGGAAAGTGTGTCAGTGGTAGGCTTTGATTTGTGTGACAGGTCATGGTAAGACCTTTAGGTCAGTACTTCCATGTAGTCATTTCACTCACAAATGGGTTTTGAAGAACTATTGCTTTAACACCAGACTGCATATATGCCTGCTTGTGCACGTGGTGCTCTGTCACTAACATATGTTGCTTTATGCTACAAACTGCATTGTTTGGATGGGTGGGGTAATGTGGCATTTTGGCTGCATAGTGTGATTGTATAGGTTGCATGATGATGCGTGTGAAATTCTGGAAGCATGGAATTGAGTGGCGGCAATCACAAAACCAGGCTAATGTGGCGTATGGCCCTTGATCCTGTCACCCACCCCCTCGCTCTCTCTCTCTCTGAGAGCCTTGCTAGTCTAGCAGGGAAGGAAAAGCAAACCACTTCACTGGTAGAGATATGCCTCCTTCCATTCACCCTCAGCTTGCAGGTACAGGGACACCTGGTATTTACAAACACTAAATAACAAAAAATGCCAAAAGTGAAGTAGCATGTGTTACAATTTACTATGTGCAGCATATTTCACTGCAAATTATGGTAAAGCTTCAGATACAATAACAGCCAATACGGAAAGGCACTGTCCAGTGCAGTGCATTACTCACTTTACCAGGATGCTGCCAGGACATATTCTCCATAGTTTTCTTTATCATTTGGGTCAGGTCCCTCACTGCCCTGTGGTGTTACTACAAGAGGATTGGTAGGACCAACACAGGGGCACTGTGGCCCTTACAGCAGAGAGAAGTAAAAGCTGTGAAGCAGACACACACACAAAGTGATCTCCTGCAGAAACTGCTCCGGTGATAACGCTGAGCCCCAGCTCCAAGTGGGGTGAGCACACTACAGGCACAAGTTTGGACCACAAATGAATGAGCATGCAATCACCAAATGTAACAGTAACCAGTACAGTTTCTTAAAGTATATGATTTTGAACGTATTTGTTTTAAAGGGAAAACTCTTGTTTAAAGTGGTTGTACGAATAAAGCTTTATTGTTAAATAGTGGGCATTTGCATAATCTATATGTAACTGCTGCAACGCAATTGGCAACAAGAACATGTGGTAGTAAATATGTTCTTGCATGTTTAAATGTTGCAAATGGGCTGCAATTTGAAATAACATGAGGTTAAGGTGCATGCAACTAAGATCTTTGTGTACCCAACAAGTTCTGTGGAGTGGGAAGGGACGTACGTGTCTGTCCTCTTTGAATCTGTGCACACGAAGTACTTTAGTCAGTGTGTTATTCCAGTCTTTGTTGTCCTTAATACTTTGTTCTTATGTTATTTAATGTTGAAGCTTCACAGAATTCGTACCTCACAAAAACACAGGTCAAGAGTGTGCTGCTGTACACTGAAAGCTTCTTTAAAGGCAGGGTTTATTCGCCAGACACACTATTCAGTCTCCAGCTCTACCATAGCAGCCATCACAGTGTTACCAACATGTAATCAACACTTCAGTAAAGGCTTCCACTGGTAGGGTCTGCGCCTCCTCCCTGCTCCCTTGTAAAGCCCCTCCTGTCAGCCCCTCTCTCCACCCAGTCTTCTTTCTCCTCCGTCTCAGCCTGCTCGTCTCAGCCTGCTCTTCTATCCGCGGCTTGCCAGATTCAGCCCAGGTCTCTGTACAGCAGCTGCCACCGCAGCTTTATTTACAAACACTAGAAGTGACTTTGACCCGACCCCGGCGGCCGCTGTAGGTACTGTGCCCCTCTGGAGTATTTCCATGTTTGTGTGCAGGCAAGCACTGCTACTGTGGATTGTAGACTTTCTCAAAAATTAAATTGGTCTTTCTCTACAAGTACCGTCTTGAACTATTGATATGCCGGGATTAACAAATAAATGTGGTTCCCTAAATGTGCGTTTGATGTGCGGCGCCCCTGGATAGTTTTTACGGCGCACTGTGGTGCCGCGGCGCACAGATTGGGAATCACTGACCTACCCCAATAGATGATGATGATGACACATCAGACGATGCAGAAGGAGGTGCAGATGATCAACCCCCTGGGGACCCTACCCCTACTGGCTCCCCTGACCCCTGGGATGATTATAGTGTCCCAGATGTCCCTTACACCCCTCAAGATGATATTTATCCCTCCAGGCCTTCCCCCCCAGAGGACAATATCAGTTTCAACCAGCTCCTTCAACGAGCTGCTCAATACCTCGGGGTGGCTTTGCATACAGAACCAGTAGAGGAGGATTTCCTTATGGATACCTTTGACAGCACACAAAGGTCCACTGCAACATTACCCATGCTTAAAGAAGTCATTAAGCACGCCACAAAAATATTTAAAGACCCAGTCAGAGCTCGGGTCATTAACCCAAGGATAGAGAAAAAATATAAAGCTGCCCCTACTGACCCAGTATACATTAAGGGCCCCGCACCACTAGACTCACTAGCAGTCTCTAACGCCAGGAAGAGGGCAAATTCCCAAACGTCAGGTGACACACCATCACCAGACAAGGAATCCAATCTCCTAGACGCCTCCGGCAAACGCACAGGCAGCAAATATTTGGCACATTGCAAACACCCAAGCGCTCCTCGCCAGATATGACAGGGCGCATTATGACGAACTTGAGTCTATAATGCAGCACCTCCCTGACAAATACAAAAACAGGGCCAGTGAACTAATCAATGAGGGTAAAACTATCACCAATACCTCTATTCGCTGTGCCTTAATGCAGCAGACACCGCCTCAAGGGCAATCAACACCAGTGTCCTTTTGCGCAGGCATGCCTGGTTACGGATATCGGGTTTATACTAAATCAACCTTTTGATGAGCAACATTTATTTGGGCCAAACGTAGACGTATCCCTTGAAAAAATTAAAAAGGACACAGACACCGCCAAATCTATGGGAGCCTTGCAATCGCAAGCTCCCAGACGATCCTTTCGTCGCTCATCATTCAGAAGCACCCATCGAGGCTACTCCTCAGATAGCCCTTCCACCTCTTACAAAGCTCCCGCACAATCCACCTTTGCTAGAGGCTACCAAAGGGGTGGTTACAGAGGCAATAACAGTAAAAGCAGAGGCAAAAATAACAACTCCCGCTCTGCCTCAACACCTACCCCATGACTTCCCTCCACTTCCCCCAGACCATTCCACTCCAGTCGGGGGAAGACTCCACCAATTTCTCCCTGCCTGGATAAACATCACTTCAGACTGGTAGGTCCATGAAATAATTCAATCAGGCTACTGTCTAGAACTATCATCTACCCCCCCAAACATCCCACCCAAACACCGTCCAATGTCACAAGAACATCTGTTACTGTTAAAGCAGGAGGTAATCTCCCTCCTACAAAAGAGTGCAATAGAACCAGTTCCCCTGCACCAACAAAACAAGGGAGTCTACTGCCTCTATTTCCTCATACCAAAAAAGGACGGATCTCTAAGGCCTATTTTAGACCTCTGACCGCTAAACATTTACATACATTCAGACCATTTCCACATGGTCACACTTCAGCAAGTCCTCCCTCTGCTTTCCCAGGGCGACTTCCTTGCCACTCTAGACCTCAAGAACGCCTATTCCCACATTCCTATTCACAACGATCACAGAAAATATCTAAGATTTGTAGTGGACGGTCAACACTATCAATTCAAAGTGCTCCCATTCGGAGTCACCACAGCACCAAGAGTGTTCACCAAGTGTCTGGCAGTAGTGGCAGCACATCTAAGAAGACAAAACATACATGTCTTCCCATACCTAGACGACTGGCTCATAAAAGCCAAATCGTACAATCAGTGTGTACAACACACTCACGCCACTATTCAACAACTTCACGACCTGGGATTCTCAATAAATCACCCCAAGTCCCAGCTCCAACCGTCCCACACGCAACAATACCTCGGTGCCACAATAGACACCTCAAGAGGGCTCGCCTATCCTAGTCCCGCCAGAATAGCAAACATGCAAGCTCTTCTCACCAGATTGCAACCGCAACACTCTCTTCCAGCTCGAGTGTTCATGCAATTCATAGGGATGATGGCCTCTTGCATATTCATAGTACCTCATGCAAGACTTCAGATGCGTCCTCTCCAAGAGTGCTTAGCACGCCAATGGAACCAGGCTCAAGGTCTGTCATGACAATGTAAGTCAGCTAACAGATCTGGTGTTGGTAGACGGTCGTACCCATCGCTCTCTGCAGTGGTGGAACACCAAAAACCTTTCCAAAGGGCGACCGTTCCTCGAGCCAGTTCCTCAAATAGTCTTAACAGCGGACGCATCGCTCTCCAGCTGGGGAGCTCACCTACTACATCACACCATGCAAGGCAGGTGGACACCTCAACAAAAACTACTCCACATCAACCATTTGGAGATACTAGCCATCTTCCTAGCCCTGAAAGCTTTTCAAAAACATATATCAGGCAAGACTGTCTTAGTCCGTACCGACAACATGACAACCATGTATTACATCCAGAAACAAGGCTGAACACACTCTCTGCAGCTCTCTCAACTTGCACAGAACATATGGAGGTGGGCTATACCTCAGAACATTTTTCTCCTAGCCCAACATGTCGCGGGAGTCCAAAACACAATAGCCGACCTCTTGAGTCGTCAAACAGAACAAATCCACGAGTGGGAATTTCATCCACAAGTTCTTCAACCATTTTATCAGACTTGGGGGAACCACAGATGGACCTCTTCGCCACCCAAAAAAACGCCAAATGCCCAAACTTCGCCACCAGGTATCCTCACCCATTGTCCAAAGGCAATGCGATATGGATGAACTGGTCAAGCAGATTTGCGTACGCTTTTCCGCCTCTCCCACTCATTCCACTAGTGGTGCGCAAACTACAGCAACACTCATTAACGCTCATCCTAGTTGCTCCAACTTGGGCCAGACAGCCATAGTACACCACACTGCTGGAACTCTCAGTAGTTCTGCACCAAAAACTACACCTCTCTCCACGCCTCTTAACCCAGAATCATGGAGAAATCCAACACCCGGACCCAGCTCAGCTCAACCTAGCGATCTGGCTCCTGAAGTCCTAGAATTCGGTTACCTTAACCTTCCTCCTGACTGTATAAACGTCATCAAAGAAGCTAGACGGCCTACCACTAGAGCATGCTACGCAACCAAGTGGAAAAGATTTGTAGTATACTTCCATAACAACGACACTAATCCCCTAGATGCGTCTATCCAACACATCATAGACTACTTACTACACCTCCAAAGATGCAACCTAGCCTATATCAGATTGCATCTTGCTGCCATAGCAGCATATCTACAAAATAGACAACACCTATCACTTTTCAGAGTACCTGCCATAAAGGCCTTTATGGAAGGACTCAAGAGAATAATTCTCCCCAGAATACCACCTTCCCCTGTGTGGAATTTGAACATCGTTCTCACAAGACTAATGGGGCCTCCATTTGAACCTTTACATAAATGTGAGCTACAATTCTTAACATGGAAAACTGCTTTCCTTGTAGCCATTACTTCTCTACGAAGAGTTAGTGAACTACAAGCACTAACCATTCAAGAACCCTTTCTCCAGATGCATCTTAATAAAGTTGTTCTCCGGACCAGTCCTAAATTCCTCCCTAAAGTAATTTCTCCCTTCCACCTCAATCAATCTGTAGAGCTGCCAGTATTCTTCTCGCAGCCACAAACCGTTGCAGAAAGAGCTCTTCACACCTTAGATGTCAAAAGAGCACTACTATACTACATAGAGAGAACAAAACCCTTTCGTAAGACCAAACAATTATTCGTGTCTTTCTCACCACCACACAAAGGCAACCCCATATCAAAATCTGGGATAGCTAGGTGGATTGTCAAATGCATACAGATTTGTTACCATAAAGCAAAACGTACATTATCTGTTCCTCCTAAAGCCCACTCTACACGAAAGATAGGGGCTTCAATGGCATTTTTAGGAAACATTCCTTTAGATGATATCTGCAGAGCAGCTACATGGTCTACACCACACACATTCACTAAACACTACTGTGTTGATGTGCAAACTAAACAACAAGCTAGTGTGGGCCAGGCTGTACTCAAAACACTATTTCAAACTACTGCAACAGATACTGGTGGTCGCCGCTAGGGGTGGATACTGCTTTACAATCTATGCACAGTGTGTAATCTGCAGCTCATATGCCTCGAATGGAATATGCTACTTACCAGTATGCATCTGTTCTTGGCATGTAGAGCTGCAGATCTACACACGCCCACCCGCCTCCCCGGCTACCTTTCACTTTTCCAGTATTATCTTATTTAGATACACCACGCATGGACATCTTTCCTGTTTCTTACTAAGCTCCATCATTTCCCTGCTGGCGAAAAACAATCGGAGGATGGAGCCGAAGCCCATGCGTAATACGATCCAAAGGAGGAGTCACGGACCTCGTGACTTCCAAAGACTTTCCAAGACAAAAACAAGTGCAAACATCCGGGCCCAACACCAGATGGCGATCTATGCACAGTGTGTAGATCTGCAGCTCTACATGCCAAGAACAGATGCATACTGGTAAGTAGCATATTCCTCACCGGCCAGAAAGCAGTCCAACTACCCACTTCCACTCACTATTTTAATAACACCACAAGAGATCCAGAGGGCAGAGCAGCTTCAGTCCATTTACAGTCGCAGTCACAACTGCCAGTTATTAATCTCCCTCCTGCTGCATCCTCGTACGTGGCCGTCCTGATATGGATTCCCCCAATGTGTGCGGACCAACGCAAATCCTATCAGCAGCTCTGCGACAAAACCTTAGATTGGCTGGCATGAAGTAGAGGCATGCCATTCCGGCACGCTAAGGACATCCTGCACGTTGAGATGCGCATGGATTGGGCCAAACTGCCCAGACCTGCAGGGAAATTGTATTGTGATTAATTTTAGTCTTCCAGACCTGGCACATCATCTGTTATTTAATGCTGAACATAGTAATCGGGCCACTACCTTTATCTCCTTGGTCCAGTTAGGCTTTTTCTATAGACCCCTCTTTCACCTTATGCAGTGTCCATCCAACTCCGCTTCAGTCTGTAGCGCACATGATGTAACTCCATCTAACTGCCACAGCGATGCCAATATACACCTAGACAATTCAATACAGGCAGTCACAGTTAGTCAACCACTCTCTAAGGTCTTGCCAGCAGTTCAGGCACCACACCGTGCTTCTCCTGTCTCATTCCCTTTACCTACATCTAATAGATTTGATGCACTCTCTTACTTGGACTGACTTACAGGCCCTACAGCAGTCTTAACATCCTTGTAATACATTTATGAATGACAATGTGAGGTTGATTTGACGGGTGTACAATGTAGAGTGGATAAGTATCAGAAAGCTTATTGCCAAAGGCACAATGAGAAGGTTGTGAAGCCCAAGCATCTGTTCACTGAGGGCATGTTTGTGGGAGTGTTTTTAGGTGACCAAGCAAGAAAGGGTTGTTTGAAATGGTCCTGCCCCAATTAGGTAGTTCTTGTGAAGGGTAATTGTGTGAAAGTATCAGATGGGAAATGGTGGAACACCAGAAAAGTGGCACCATGCTCTGGTACTGAAGTGGCGGTGTCATCAAAAGTCCAGTTGGATGCTGACGCACACAATCCTGTTTCTGGTTCAGGGGATGTGTCCTCATCAAGAGTCAGAATTGGTTCCAGACGTATTCGGATAATGCCAAAAAAATATGATGATTACATATGCTCATAATGTTAACTTTATTTTTGTCTGGAAATTTCTTAAGAGGGGAGATGTTATATTCTTCTCATGCATTATTTTTGTCCATACCCATTGCTAGTATCAGAGCCCACAGCTTGGATCTATTTATTTGGTCAAATGCCGAGGATAGATCCATGAACGCAATACGGAGGGATCCTTTTTTGGTGTCAGTGTACTTTCCTATTATGAGATAAAGATTAAGACACTGATCCAGGGTGCTTCTGCCTTTCCTAAAACTGTATTGGATATCGGAAAATATACCACGTTCATCAATCCATTCGATTAGTTTGTTTAGCACCACCCTTCCCATCACCTTGACCGTGGAATCAATCAGGGATATAGGCCTATAACACCCTGGGTCCCCTCTATTACCCTTTTTGAAAACCGGGACTATAGTTGATATGGACCAGGATTTGGGCATTCCATATTGACATGCCATGTTCAAAACGTTGGCCAATAACTCTGCCCATAGAAGAACATCTGTTTTAAAGAGATCAGCCGGGACCCCGTCCGGGCCTGAAGCTTTATTGCCTGTTATTTGGGTTATAGCCACGCCACTTCTTGTGCAGAAAAACCCAAGCTATATTCAGATGTCAAACACGGGGGCCCTGTGTTCATCTTCTCATTGCGACTATCATAGATAGGTTTGAAATGGTTGAACCAGAGTTCTTCCGAGATGTTACACTCAACAACATTACTCTCAAGGCCAGAGAAAAGGGGCCTATTTACTATTTCCCAAAATTTGGAACAGCTCTTGATTATGTCGACAGACAGCAAGTCCTCCAATGCTTCTTGTTTTATTTTCAATTTGCGTGTATGCCTGGCCTGATAGTACTCAGCCCTTGCCCTGATTATTAAACTTCTATATTGTGATTTCTGTTTTAGGGCACATAATAATTTCTGATGGGCGGAGGTGCATTTATGATCGAACCACCTCTCTTTTTTAGTGGTACCATTTTTGTTAGGTAAGGAGAGGGCACTGGCTACATGCTTACATATCCTGTCAAAAGCTGTGGCAATCACCACACCCCCCTGTGAACTATCTTGGCAGATAACTATCTTGTTACATATGATGTTTAAGAGATCATGTAAAAAAAGATCTGGCACCACTTTGGGCCATTTCAGTCTACGGCCTTGGTCTTAATCACGGAAGCCCTGGTTCTTGATTCTACCGCTTCTATAATTTTTAAGCAGCCCTTTAAACTGATACAAATAGAATTGTGGTCACCATGAGGGGACCACCTTGCAGTATAATCCAGGACCATAGGAATCATGGTAGTGTTAACGAATATAAAATCAATGGTGGAAAACAAACCCCTGCCTTTAAAAGAAGGGATGCTCACTCCCACTTCTGATATATTTGGCAATGCCAGCCCAAAATCCGCTATCATATCCTCTAAAAGTCCCCCTTGTGGAGAATGTTCAAAATGAATATCTGAGTTGCCCCCTGGCCCCAGTTCGTTAAAGACCTGACACTTCTTGTGACACAAATGAATGTTAAAATCACCAAGTAAAATAATACGGGACTGATTATTTCCTTCTCCCTGTATTGGTCCAAAAAGCCATTAAGACTACATAAATGTTCGTTTACAGAGACCTTCTGAAATGAATTATAAAAATTGAGAACCAATATTTTCTGAGCTTGTAGGGGTCTGATCTCGACCGCTAAACAATTATCGGACCCTGTTTCGAATTTGCGGTGGCTGCCCTTCACTTTTAACGAAATCATCGTTAATAGACCACCCCTAGCACGGCCAGCAGCCGAGGTTTGGGCCGCCTCATTATAGGTAGTATACCCATCCAATCAAAAACTATTTTCAGAGTCCCATGTTTCCTGAAAGCCCAGTATGTCATA
Source organism: Triturus cristatus (assembly GCF_964204655.1). NCBI lineage: Eukaryota > Metazoa > Chordata > Amphibia > Caudata > Salamandridae > Triturus > Triturus cristatus. The sequence goes on along the minus strand of NC_140584.1, from coordinate 1,169,423,993 downwards.
TTCCCTCAACAGGGCTGTCCACCCGGGGTCGTCTTTCTTTGCTTTAAGACCAGCTACGTTCCAGCTTATAATATTCAAGATATCTGCACCCTTTACCAATGCCGTTATCAGAATGCTCGGGCTGGTGGTGAGCTGACTTGGGGACGTCTGCACCAGTGTGTCGTTATGACTGATTAATCAATCATTGGTATCTAACTGACTTAGTGGGGCAAATCTATTAGCCAGATCTAACACAGCCCCCCGGGATCTCAAGTCAGGAACTGTACCTGGTATAGGCAAGGTTATATCTTCCTGGTTTCGGGACTGAGTAAAAGTATGTTTCTCTTTTAGCTGATACATGTTTCTCTGCCCCATGTGTGTCCTTTCAGGATTTACTGCGAGATTCCTCCATCGTGATGTAAAACTCTCAGTTATGTAACTCGTGGGTGGGTGACAGAAAAACCCCAGGGGAAGCGCTCTAATCTTGCCCATTCCAGGCGTACAAAACTCTTTAAACAATGATTTTGCTACATTGATCTGGTAAAATTAACAACACAATCTCCCTCAAATGACTTTACTCCCTGTCTCACCCACCCCACCCGTCTCGCCATAATAATGTGTGATGCAGCTTTTGCCCCTTCCTCAGAAAACCTTGAACACCAGTGCTTGACCTTACGAATTAGGCCATCTGGGGATTCAGTCCACCTTACTAGCACAGCAGATAAGGGAGTAAGCTCTGGGGGTAAGTGGAGTCTGCATTTATTTTCTTGTGCGTTTAGGGATTGATGGTGCTGCACGTTATTAATAGTAGCTGATGGCTGTACGCACTTTGATTGTGGCCCAATGTAATTACGAGGGACTTCAGAAAGGGGTTTGTCAATTTTAATGGCCAAATCATCGGGGTCTGAGCTAGAATTCCCAAAATGCGCAATCTGATTTTGAGCCCCAGTGGACAACTCTATTTCAAATGAGCCTGAAACAACTTGGGCCATCTTCCTCAGCACAGTGTCAACATGCATCCCCTCTATAAAGCACTTTATTTTACTTAAATACTCGTCTATAGAGGACAATTTGGTCAACATTGGATCCAAAGCATTTTTAAAAGAGTTCAACAAGTCTATTTTAAATGTCCCTATAGCAGTCTCAAGATATGATTGAGCAGTTTTATCCACAGCGATGGCAAGGTTGGCTTCAGACCAATCTTTACTCCCTGGTGGGCCACTGCTCCTGCCAGAGTGATACCAAAGGGGATGATGGACGGAGCGTTTGAACAAATCAAACACTCACCCCCAGTCAACTGATCTGGGTTTAATCTATCATTCTTTAGCTCACTCCACCACCCCAGTTCAGACATGGCCATATGCAAATCAGTCTGACCCTGTGCCTCATGGGAACAGTCCAGGCCGAACTGCCAAGCCATGTCTTCCCTGGACCGGAAACAAGCATCCTGGGGCCGGTTTCGGGTTCATAACCCTCATCAGCTAGGCTATCTTGAATCCAGTGGCACCAAGCAGCAGGCCGTGGACACAATTTTGCAAGGTGGTATTTTATTCAGGCGTAGACACAAAACACCCTATGCGTTTCGGAGCTAGAGCTCCTTGCTCACGAGTAACTGTGTTTCTGCAATACACTGATTTAAATAAAGTGATCAGACCCAGTTGAACAACATAGTGAAAAGACTCAATCTTTACAAGTTACAGCACTTGAAAGTCGATACACATTGTATCTTCTTAATTTCATAATTTGCCTCAGATACATCTAATAATTTATAATAATCATCTCACAAAGTGAATTGAACATTTTCTTTCCCTTATTGCAATGAGAAGGAAAATGAATTGCAGTTGTGTGTCTGGCTAATTTGCCACATGCTAAATCAAACCTAAAACAACTTTATTGGTATTTTTTTAATGTTTGTATGAACATATATATATATATATATATATAGCCCATCCGTCTCAAGCTTCTATTTAAGTTTATGACCCATAGAGACCCAAAACAGTATGCAACCAGTGCCATTGCGCATACTCAATTGTCCTCAAATATAGGACAGCCTACATTCTGCAACAGAAAATCTAGCCCCAGTGGGCACACGATGTCAAGATAAACCACGGGGGCGCCTTAAATTCTACATAAAGGGATTGGTTACGGTTCAAAATGAGGTCACTCGCCAAAGTGGGCAATATCGGAAGGTACCCAGAGTATGACCCTGATTCAATATCCAGCCCCAGTGGGCACAAAATTTATAAGATGAAAAACGGGCATCTCAAAACAACATATAATAAAAAAATACAAATACTCGCCCAAGTGGGCCAATTCATTCCTTGAAGGGAGATACCACTTTCCATGTTCGGACACACACGTTGATAATTTAGCTCCAATGTCTTCTCATTACTGCAATTTACATGCCATCTGTGAATAAGCGAAGAATATATTACAATACATCAATGTATACACACAGTGTAAAGAACACACAGTGAATAATAATTAAAAACATAGGTGCGAGGTAAAAGCAGGTTTTCCATAACTTATTTTTCGTGAAACTGGAGATACATAGTTCCAATACAATACTGTAACATTGTCACATTTACTACTGCAGAAAGTGGAACGAACAAGATTCCATATCTAAAAACAGTTTCAAAGAGTAACTATTTACCCAAATGAACTGATAGTTCTTCATCACAATTGTGTCCTGTTGGTGCCAATGTCTGACTCAAGGCGTCTGAGGTCTTGGACCCTGTTTCCTCCCCGTTCTGATATTCCAACCGTATCCAATACACAAAAGCTGAGTAAATTACCATTTTGATTATGGTGTGTTTGGAAGTGTCTTGCTACGGGGTATGGTCTATCCCAGCGCAAATGCTCTAGGATGCGCTTCTTAGCTTTGTGTATTGTGCTGCCAATATATGATTTTTTACATGGGCAGCACAATGCATATACAACATGGTCTGTGTTGCATGTGCGATGTTTCACAATTTTCTACGGTTTACAACTGGGGGAAAGCTTACATTCTTTACAATTTTTACTAAATTTGCACACTTTACAATTTCTACATGTAAAGAAATCTTTAATGCCCAGTGATTTTGTTACTTATGTTATTACTGCTCGACATAGTGCGTCTTTTAGGGATTTGCCCTTTCAGAAGGTTATCTGAGGGGATGCTTCGATACTACCTGCAATATCTTTATCCATTTTCAGAACCTTCCAAAACCCTATCTCGCTTGTTTGGTTTATCTATGAAAGGTGGTGATGAACCTAATTTTATGTCCAGGCTCATCACTTGCTTGGCCCATTAGGTATTAACAATGAACATCTAGATCTCTTCTCAGCCTCTACACTAGCTTTCCTCACTGTAGAACGGGTGTACCCTGTCTGTAAGATACTCTCGGTCATCAAAGATTCCCCTATCCTGAAATTCTCCTCTGTGCTACAATTACGTTTAGCACGTAATAATCCTCCTAGAGGGATACTTTGGATAAGACTCATGGGGTGACAACTCCGGGCATGTAAAAGACTGTTGACCGCAGTTTGTTTACGGTACAGCATACTTTCAAGTCTATCGTCCTTCACCATCAATAACAAATCCAAAAACTAAATTTTTTCTTTCAAGAAGTTGCTTGTGGACTTAAGATTCAGCTCATTGTCATTTAATATGTCAACAAGCAATTTAGCTTCACTTTCATTGCCACTCCATACACAAAAAATATTGTCAATATACCTGACCCACATCACTGCTTTCTCCTTGTTGAGGTCAAGTTTACTGACAACCTGCTCTTCCCAGTACCCTAGATAGAGACCTGCAAAGCTAGGAGCAAAGAAGGTCCCCATCACTGTTCCGAGGGTCTGTCTGAAGATCTTGTTGTCAAATAAGAAATAGTTTTGGGTAAGGCAAATTTGCATCATCTCAAGTAACATCTCTGTGTGGAAGAGATAAGATAGTGACCTGTTTTTTAGAAAGTGGCGACAAGCTTGTACTCCTAGGTCATGTGGGATGCATGTGTAAAGGCTTGTTACATCTAGGCATAACAGTGCGTATTCATTTCTCCATTCAATATTACTGATCTTTCTAAGAAAATCACCTGTGTCTTTTACAAACGACGGGAGCCTCTATACTAGGGGTTGAAGGAAGTAATCTACATATCTTGATGTACTCTCGAGGCAGCTGCCTCTTGAAGATACAATTGTTCTTCCTAGGGGGTTGTGGCTATCTTTGTGTATTTTAGGGAGTAAGTACAAAACAGGCAGTTTGGGGAATTTACAGGTCAGAAAGTCCTATTCTTCTCTTTCTAATAAACCCTTCTAATTCCACTTATTCAATTGAATCTGATGGCTTTTAATAGATGTTTCATATTCAAGCCTGTTACTTTGTTCAGATTTTTTCACATCATTTAACTGTTTCATCCCTTCCTCTATATACAACTTCCTAGACAACACCACAACATTTCCCCCTCTGTCCGATTTCTTTATAACAATAGATGAATCCTTCTTCAGATTTTCAATCGCTTCTATTTGTGCCTTAGATACATTCATTTTACCATACCATCTCTTATTAGAGAGGCTCAAACATTCTTGTGTTACCCTTTTCAAACAAGTCAATGTTTTGGTGCTTTTTATTACACAAAATGAAGTGGTAAAAAACCCACATTTCACAGTGGACCATGAAATGTGGGAAATGTTTCACAGTTGCCTGTGAAATAGGTATTTCATCATCGTAATGAAAGCCCCTTAATCACCCTGCAGGGGTTTAACATTGTCAGGGCTACAAGGATTACACAATGTGCAGGACCTAATTATGCAGCCTAAATACAAATTATGCAGCTCATTATCATTTTTATCCTTTTGAGATATAAACAACATGTTTTAGTGAAATGTGCACATTTTGTGGCAAACTATGTAGCTGATGGAGTAAAACCATGAGTAGGCAGTATTAGCAGCATCAGTACACTTAAATCCACCAACATTCACATTTTTAGTTAGAAGTTTTTCAACAAAGGTAAATAACGCCTACACATTCTAATCCCATAAGTTTCACTTTGAAAAAAATGGCCTTTCAAGGCTTTCTGCTCCAAAACAATCATGTAATATAAAAATACATAATGGTTAGATGTATAATATGGTCCTATGTTGCGATCTTGGGGCGCTGATGACCTTTACTAACCACTGGACCTTCGTCCTAGTGGTTTATGATATAACTAGAACCCATTGATGGCAGTAATGGACAATATTACTCAGTTACTAATTATGTATTCAAGTGTGTGTGCGCACACGTGTGTGTTTGTGTGTGTGTGTCTGTCTGTGTTAGTACTGGTAATTTATATTAACATTTGCTCATGTGTAGAAATGCAGTCAAAGTAATGTAGTTACACCCTTTGGAGGTGTAGAAGATTAGTTCCACCTTTTGCATACCTTTTCTCCTCATATATATAGGTTATGCATTTGTCCCAACCATTATGCAAAAGTACCACACTTCGGCCCATAAACTACTCTCTTGACTGGGAGCTGCAGCAGGCCAAGATACATTTCTATGTAAATTGTGCGTAACGTGTATTTGTAAAGCGCACGTTCACCCAGAAGGGTATCTTGGTGCTGAATAACAGATGTTCATTGTTACCCAACTCATTGGTATTAATTTTATCGACTTCAGAAGGATGAAAGGCTGAGTGGATCTGCCAGGATTTGAACCTGTTACCATGAGGTCTAACACAGGCCCCTGCAGGGGACGCATTAGTACACTAAGCCACCAGACCTGTGAATCTATGGTGGGCACAGGCACTTTTTCAGAAAATTCTCTTTTTGTCTCTGTACAATTTTGGTCGCTATTCCTGTAACAACAACAACAACAAGATTTGAAGGGAATACCCCATATTTAACTGGAAACATTGGCCAGCTTGCTCCCCGGCTCACCCACTAACTCTTATAATTTGCTGCAAAGAAACCTACAACAAAAAACCTTTTTTGTGAAAAAATCCATATAAAAGCAATAATCTCACTATGAGAAGTGATGTAGTTCAACTCTATGATTTTCCCTTTCCTAGTCAATAATGATGTTGTGTTTGCTTTGCCAGGCTGTACCCTGTTATTCCAACTAATTCCAGGGTTTCTACTGAGAAAGACATAAGCATCGGAGAATATTATTTTCCCAAAAACGTAAGTCTGCTTTTCCCACTCCCTCTTTGTGCTAGGCTCGGAAGCATAATACATATGGGGATATGTGGGTATTTGTTGAGGACTATGTGAAGTTGTTGTGTCTTTTGAGGGTTACATGACAGCCTATTCAGGTCTATAAGGGGTCTTATGAGGCCTTGTCGGATGTATAAGGCTCCGCTTTGGCCAAACAGGGACTATTTGAGGATATGTTAAGGGGTATATGAAGCTCTGTTGGAGATGATTCAGGAGTCTTTTGTGACAATCTGAGAGTCAAGTGAGAATAATAGATCTAGGGCTTTACTTCAGTCAGTGGGTAGATATGTGATGGTCTGTTGTGGGTTATATTAGCATATGTTGTGCTGATGCCTATGTGCATTGAAGGTTTATCGAGAGCTATGAGTGGTTGGGTGTGTATTTGATGGTGGGTATGTTAGGTAGGTTGTGTGTGGGTTATATAAGAGTAAGGTGGCTATGTAAAGGTCTGTTGATAGTATGTTGTGGGGAGGGCTCCGAGTTGAGGGCTTGTAATAGGCCATCCTTTAAGAGGCATTTAAGTGTCAAATGTAGGTGTGCTTAAATTAGGGTAGATTGCATTGAGGCTTTTGTCGGTTCATAGTCTGTGACTGTGAGGGTTTTTTGACAGTTCTATGAGGAGTCATTTGGCTGATATTTGATAGTCTTTTTTTGTGTGTTTGAGGGCCTATTTAAAGATATGTCATTTTCTGTTGTGGAGGTTTGTCAAAGTCCTTTGTGGTCATGAGTGTCTGAGGGCTATATGTGAGACTGGATTTGTGACGGTTTTGTAAATGGACAAAGTGAGAGTCAGTTGATGGATATGTGATAATGGTTTGTGGGTCGTTTTAGAGAATATTGTGTTGCGAGCTGTGTTAGTTTAGTGGTCTGTTGAATTCATTGTGATACTCAGGTGGTGGGTATGTTAAGGTTTCCTAAGGGCTTTAACAGAGTTATTCACTGCATATGTGGAGGTCTTGTGGGGAAATTTGAGAGTCAATCAGTGGATATTGCTGGGGGACATAGGAGCTGTAGATCAGGTGGTTAAATGACGGTTTGAGAGGGCAATATGAGAGTTAGTCAGTTAATATGTGTATGCTGGATTTTATATTAGGAAATGTTGTGCTGAGGGCCATGTGAGGGCAATATTGCATTTTGTTATGTTAAATGCTATCTGAGAGCCAGTTGATGGTTTTGATTGTTTTGTAATATCTATTGGGAAGTCAGACAGTGGGAATGTGATGGGCTTGTGAGGACTGTAGTTGAGTCAGTTGGTTATGTTATGTGAGTTTAGGGTCCATTAGTGATTATGCGATGAGCTGTTGAAACTTACTTGAGCAACTGGTTGATGGTCTGTTAGGACCGTATGAGGATCTCTTTAGTGATATGTGAGCTTCTGGTGGAAGCTATGTGATGGTCCTTTGTAGCGATGTGAGAGTCTGGGAAGGACAATATGCAGTACGTTTGTTGACTACATTAGACTCTGTCAGTTCATATGTGATAGTTTTGTAAGAGTTGTTTGAGAGAGGATTGATTTGTGATAGCATGTTTGTGTGGAAGGGTAGATGAGTTGATGGTTCGTTATTTATAGGGTGAGGTGCTCTTGAGGGATACATGAGTCGTCTGTGGCTATGGGAGGGTTATATGAGAATTGGTCTGAATATTTTATGACATGTAGCGCTACCTTAGATGTTGTGTTTAAGAATATGCAATAATCTGTCAGGGCCTTTGAGAATCTAGTACTATGCAAAGGCCTGTACAATGATCTGTTGTAGGCTGGTTGAAGTTCTCTCATGGATTATGTGAAAGCCTTATGTGAACTATGAAAGGATCAGTTGTGGACTATATCACCGTCGGGTAAAGCTCTGTTGTTCTTATGTAATAAACAGAATATATTTTGGGTAGCCTTGTAACATGGTTCTATGTTGCCATGGAGTGGTGATGTTAACATGATAAACTACAATGCTGAAGAATTTGTGGTATGGAAATGTCACCTGAACATCAGCCAAGCACAAATTGTGCCCTCTGACTGTAGAAGAGACTGCCGATTGTTATATCCTGTCATGTCATGTAATGTTGAGTGTGCACTGTTTTCTGGGTGGGTATTCTGGTGCTGAATACGTGTGATTCTAGCCTTGCCAAGAGCAGGCTGGGGAGTGGTTATTTGAAGAGTTGTGTAGGTGTTGCTCAGGAGCGATTTGAATTTTTTCCTCAGCATCTTCAGGGAGTGGAAGCAGGATGCTGTGACACCGATGACGTGTGTGGTCATGTCCAATTTTCTGTCTATGATGATCCTGAAGTTCCTGGCAAGGGTACTTAGGGTGGTTCCTAGTTCAGTCAGCCACCAGTTGGAGTCCCGTGGTGAGGTGTTCTTGCTGCAAATCACTTCAGACTTTTCGTTGTTGAGTTTGAGACAGCTAGACTTTGTCCAGTTGGTGATTTTAGTCATGCAGGCAGTGAACTTGTGCTGTGTGTTGGGAGTCTTATCCAAGAGAGAGTGTATGAGTTGCATGTCGTCGGCATAGGAGAGGACGTCAATGTTGTGGGCACGAATGACAGTGACTAGAGAGATCATGTATGCATTTAAGAGGGCTGAGAGACAAAACTTTTGGAACTCTAAAGATGAGGTTGTTGGTGTCCCAAGAGTAAAGGTACGAGTAAGGGGCAAGGATTACTGGTATGTGTTTTGCCATTAAGGAAAAAGCAAATCCAGCAAAGAGCGGGTCCTTGGATCCCAATCTTTTGTAGGCTTCGGATAAGGATGGGGTGGGAGACTGTGTTGAATGCTGCAGTGCAGAGAGGTCCAGGAGGATGAGGACTGTTGTAGCTTCTGAATTAATACATTAATTACTAAAGTGCGCAGCTACCCCTGCCCAGTTTCATGTGGATTTCATCTGTAGTGACAGGCTGTTTCAGTGCTGTGGTTGGGTTTGAAGTCTGACTGTGTGGTGTTGGTGGTTGCTTAGGTGGTCGGTGAGACATCGGTTGATGAGTTTCCTTAAGACTTTGGCCAGTTAAGGTGATTGGTCTGTAATTGGTGAGTTTAGACCAATTGGCCGACAGTTTCTTGAGTAGTAGGAGGGCTGTGGCATTTTTCTAAATGCCTGGGAAGCTGGTTGAAGAAATGGAAGCTTTTAGGATCAGTAGGAGTGCTTTGCAGATGTGTTGGTGTCCTCTGGTGAAGGCATGATAGGGAATGCCTTCTTGGTGAGGACAGTCTTGTCCGTGGTGATGGCAAGCCATGCAGTCAAGGTTTCCTCTTTGGTCGAGATGGCGAGTTGAGTTGGGAGGTCCTGTTCACAAATGAAGTTGCTGTTTTTGGAGGTTATCTTACTGTTGAAGAATCCTGAGAGCTTGTTGCTGATATCCTGTGAGGGGATGTTGTTGCAGGTGGTAGTTGGTGAGGTGAAATCTTTCACAATGGTGAATATCTCTTTACTGCTGTTGGGGCTGGTGCTGATTCGGTCTGCTAGTGTGGTGTGCATGGGGTTCTTGATCTGTTGGTGGTAGCATCTCAGGGTAGATTTGAAGGTGTCCTTGTCCTCGATGTCCGGAGTCATTCTCATGTGCTCTAGATGTTTGAAATGATGCATTGTCATCCTGAGTTCCTCTGTGTACCAGCTGGCTTGCAGTCTGGATTTTGTTGCTTTTGCTGCATTTGATGGCGGCCAAGGTTTCGGCTAATTCAGTGATCTAGCTGTTGCACTTTTGATGGTTTCCGGCAGGCTGTTGGTGTGTTTGGGCTAGGCTGGTGGCATCCTTGAAAATGATAGCGACTTTGCCACCGGAAATGTGCTGATGGTCCTACCTGGTATTCTTGTAGTTGGTGGGGATGGCTGTAGCAATGTCAGGGGCTGATGCCATATTCAGCCAGGTTTCTGTGAAGAACAGCCGGTCCGGGATGTGGTCATACTGCATGTCCCATATCTCCGTGGTATGTTTGATAAGTAAGCAGGTGTTGAAGAGCATGCATGAGACTGTGGAGTGTTATGTGGGTGAGGACTGACCCATGTGAAGGTAATAGAGTAGGGCAGAGGGAGCTACTGGTGTGAGCGAGGCTAGTGTTGGGGATACATGAGAAATTTCATGAGGTGCAGGAGAATGCTAATTTATTGTTGCACAGTGCAGCAGCAGTGTGGTGAGGGCGGCCAGGGTTGAGAACATGACGACCCGCTGTGGTTAGGAGGAGAACGGAGTTCCTGGAGCTGGCAATGAGCAGGTTGCGAATGGGTGTAGACGTGCTTGCATTTGGCGTGTCTTCAGCATACAGCCTTCACTAAGTAGGTCCTAGGAGGTGCCGGGCAGAAAAAGAGCAAATGAGGTAAGAGAAACTGGTAGAAAGAGCAAAGAGACAAAGATTTTGGCCGACAAAGGACTAAAGAGGTTAATAAAAGTGGGCATAGAGAGCTAAAGTGGCAGCAATGGAAGAAAAAGAGCAAACAAGGTGAGAGAAGTGGGCAGAAAGAGCAAAGAGGCAAAAACTGTGGTAATTTGCGACAGTGTGAGCATAAGTGATGTGCAAACTGTCGGAAAGGAGTGAGAGTGATGAGTGAAACTGAGCAGGGATGAGCGGGGTCTGAAAGGGCCTTGCCTGGTTGAAGGACCAGGAGCAGGTATGTCCTAGGTAGGCGCTAGGGTGGCATGTGCCAGCCTAGCTCTCACAAAGGACTTCTTATCATGCAACATAGGACAGTGGTAAAGCTTAGCAGAGTGCTATTTATAACTGGGGAAGCCAGGTAAACTGAATTACAATACAATAGGTGAACTCTAACTCCTGCACCCACGAGGGTGGGAGTAACCAGAGATGACAGGATTGCTTGGTCACATGGGGCAAGCAACAGTCCTTAAATACAGCTCAAACCACACGTCTCAATTGATCCTCATGTCTAAATCAGAACATTCACATGTGCTTTGCGGTATGGCATGAACCAGTTTCATGTCAACATATCGATCTGCAGCAACATCGACTACAAGATACCAACTCGCCAATATTGTCATGGTAAGCATACACAGGGGGGTTAGAGTTATTTTTCTAACTCTACATATACTTCCCTTAGCATTGTTGTGCAGGTCGATATTTTAAAGTTGATATTTTTGGTAGAACACTTATGAGCATGTCCAGGAAAAATTAAATCTGTGTATATTAGATATATATCTGGAACGGCTAGGGCCTATGGATGGATAGTAATATTTCTGACCTTTTACATATGAAAAGGTGGCCAGGGTTGGGATAGAGTCAGTGGCAAATATCAAGCGTAGCTGACTCTGTCCCAATCTATTAGTCTTTCGTCTGTAATGATGTGTTATAAAGTCAGACCTTCCAGTAGGCCAGCCTGACTCGGTTCCCAGTATATACCAGCGGGGGTGTAAGGTCTAAAAGCTTGAATAGTTGTTGTATTCTAATGTAAGAATCTCTGAATTGTGGAGCAAGTGCTACTACATGCATTGGAAGCTTCTCCTCGTCTGAAGAAGCTGGCGGACTTCCCTCGTACATATTATTCCGGTGGTAGAGACCGCTCTTTCAGTGAATAGTCCTCAGTAACACATAGTCCTCAAATGGCACTTGGTCCACAAACCAGAGGATTTTCAGAACTGGCAAACTCTAAATCCGGCTGTACGGTATCATTTGAGTCAGTCTGAGGCACACACTGATGAAGAGACGGGGAAATGGAAAAGGCTGCGTTAGTTCAGTGCATAGTTTGCAAGAAGGAAATGTCATGTTGGGCCAATGTGAAGCCTGGGTTCTCCCTCTCTCACTGTTCTTTCTTTCCACAGACAATGTTTGCCCTGTGCCACTTTGCCCTCTCTAGAGATGCAACCAACTTCCCCGATCCAGACCGGTTCCTGCCCCAGCGCTGGCTGCGGGATGGTGGCATGAAGCACCATCCCTTCAGCTCCATTCCCTTCGGGTACGGGGTCCGAGCCTGTATTGGCCGGCGGATTGCTGAGCTGGAGATGCACTTGGCCCTCTCACGGGTGAGTTCAACCCTCAAACTCTCATTACCCGTGTCAGGCTCATCCAAATGATGAATCTGAAAGATCTTTATATATTGCCTGAGGCTGGAGGAATGCTTTTTTCTCAGACTAAAATGTATGATGAGGAGGTTTTGACCCATTCTGATATTTTCTAGGAGGCATGTGCCCTTCTACAGCACAACTTGTCACTAGTTTTCATTTAGATAACTAGAGTTATCCATAAAATGCCATTTCCAAGAGTATGATTTTGGAAATGATTAAACCCTCAATGCATCTTCAGTAAACACATGCCAAAATGCCAATAGTGCACTTGTTGCTTGACCCCAGCATTACCTTCACTCTTGTTATTGTAGAATATCAATCGCCTGGACCCATTTCTTCATTTTCACCTTTCCCCAAATGATACCCCTTAAATGTCTCCTGATTGATACACTGGCTTCCAGAATTGTTGATCTCTTTAAGTCTCAATCCTCTCAGCTCCACTGTGAAACATTAACAGTTGTAGGTACAATGACCATATGCCCACACATACCCCTGGTGCATATGTTGTGTACATAGAACCAAACGCGGATTGACCTTTTCACAAATTGACGCAGTCTGACAGATTGTAAGCATTTCCAAATTTACCAGCCTACCAGAGGCAAGAGCTTGTAAGGGCATCTTCAAATTTCCCAGTGTGCTATTGTCTCAGGGTGTCAAACATCCACACGTCTTTTATATCTCCCCCAGTAGTGGGCATTTGAAGTACATTTTACAATTTTCTGGAAAGATATAAAAGGTGAGAGAATGCTTATATGAACTTATTAACTCTAGTGCTAAGTTGGCTCTGGGAGGATTGAGAGACTGCCAGGGATGTCTTTTTATTGTCAATGTAAAACTAAAGGCTATACATTTGGAGCAATTCCTCTTCATTTAACTTCCAGCTGAACATTGTTGTCTCTGTTTTTTTCCTGCAGATAATACAGATGTTCGAGGTGAGACCTGACCCCAAAGGGGTGGATGTGAAAGCCCTCTCTCGCATCGTCATGGTAGCAGACAAGCCGATTGACCTACAGTTCATCCTGAGGACCCAGGGCAAGGAGCAGTAGCCACACATAGTCAGCCATAACCAGTGGGGCCCTAACTGCACCTGCCTCAATTCTTTGCTGGAAGACTTTCTCAGGGTTTTAACAGAAATTCCTTCATAGAAAACTGATCTACAATAAACTTTGAAGGCTTCTATCTTGTCTTCTCTCCTCCAAATGAATGCACTGAACTCCTAGAAAATTGCTGGCATTTCTCTTGTAAGACAAATCCTTACTTTGATAAGAGAAAGCACAAAACATGGAAAACATCTGAAATAAACATATTCAGCTTCAGTTTCATCACGAATTTTGGATAACCTGTCCAGAATATTCCTCCCAGCTTTGATGGTCTGCTACAGTTGTTCTTTGTGTCTCCTACATTTCTTGTCTCCAAACAGGACTTGACACCTAGGGACTTGGTGTCAAATGGCCAGTTCTACAGAGAGACAGTTTACAAATTGGGGTGGGCATAAATCGCATAATTTTGCGTAGCATAATTATACAATAGTTCCACAAAATTACGCAAAATTAAGTGAGATGCTTCTTGCACTCACAAATTATCAGTATGGTCTGTTTGGATAAAAATTCAACTCGAAAATGCTGTTGTGAGGTGATTTCTGGTTGACCGCACTTAAAACACTCCTGCTCATGTTCGTATGTGTAGGTTTGTGGTATAAAAATTACATAAAAATTTCACTCGGGTAAAGAATTTACCTAAAATGCTACTTGCATTCGAAAATTACGGGAACTGTATCTTGTATTGAAGGATATGGCGTAAACATCATAATTTCCCCCAGGTCTAGTTTCAATCAGCAATTGCAAATTGTGCACAGACTGCTTGTGACCTGTCTCTGATTTTGCGATGTTATTAGGTTGCGTTGTAAAATCTCCAGTCACAGGACATTGCAACCTACTTAATGAATATTAATGATTAATAAATTAATTTTAATTAGGTAGGTTGCTTTGCCATTCCCTGGGATTGGCTAAAATTACATGGATGGCGACCAACAAGGGATTTTTTTTAATGCAACCGGTGCTAACAGTGTTAAAAAAAAAAAAACCTTTGCCGCTTTAAAAAAATAAAAGGTTTGCTTTTAACATCTGGGGGAGCAGACGTTGTGATCCTAAAATTAGAAGCTGTCCAATGAGTGCATCCTCCCCTTTGCAAATCTTTTACTATTTCCTTTAAGGATGCAGTAGCATTTCTGTGTTTTGCTACTGAAATTGCTGTTGTAAAACCGCTGATACATCTTATTACACTTCACAAAAAATAGGAGATGCCCATTTCACTTGCCCTCTTTATTATAATTCAGATTGAGTTTGCAAAATACCTTTCACGACTCAGAAAAGATCTTTCTAGTCACAAAAGGGTTTACTAGTCAGGTGTCATTTTGCGGTCACAAACACTGTTTTTGCAAATTGCAGTTTGAATGACACAAAATACTTTGGTACACCCAGGCCTTTATTCTGTTTTCAGTTGTAATTAATCGCCCCGTAAGTACAAATAGGTAACAACGGAAAGCTTATATGCTTCACGTTCCTCGTGTTCCCAGTGTCATGGTAACCATTCTTTAAAAACCACTAATGGTGTATTAGTACTAAAAGACTACCAATACTAAATCCTGGTGAAAGGTAGTTGCATTTACCCTTGATAAGCACAATACAATTATTCACTTTCTTGCACACAAAAGGTCAACAGTAGCACAAATGTGTTAGTCGCCATTTGAGTTCAAAGCAGAATTTATAATAATTATACAACAAAGTAAAATAACAAATTCTTTCCATAAAGACGCGTACACACCATATGTTGAAGAAACAATGCGTTTTGATCCCTTACAAAATGTTGGTGTAGTGGTCTTTCTCAGCGTATATCATGCATTTGTGTGATACATTTCCTAAAATGTAAAAAGTAAGATGAATTTAGTTACTATAATCAAAATACTAACCGCTAAGACAACAAGCTGAAATTAATTCAAATTAATCAGTTCTCTTCCGCCTCTGAATAATGTATAGTCTTCTTTGTTATTTGGGTGAGTTTGTTCATATTTTTTATACGATAAAACTCCACTTCTTAACATGTAGCATCATGAATCCTTTGGGATCTATTTACTCCTACGGAAATAAGTAAAGGAAGTGCATGTTGTTTGCATGGTGCCCTTTATTTACTCAAGGCAGTACCAACTGTTATACATAATAGTGGGGCATATCAACAAGGGCTTTATCTCTGCTTTTTTGGCTTTAAAAGCTAAAAAAGCAGAGATAAAACTAGCACCCTATCAACAACAGGGTGCTAACATGCAAATTTGCATGTTAGCACCCATTTACTCTACGCTTCCCCTTGCATCTCTAATGAGATGCAAAGGGGGCGTTCCAGAGTAAAATAATAGGAGAAATGTCACTAAGCGACATTTCTCCTATTATCAAGAATATCGCTAACCCTGTTAGAGACAAAAAAAGCAGCGCTAACCGCGGTTAACGCTGCATTTTTACGTCTGGTATTTTTCTGACTTAGCCATGATATCCTATGGAAGGAGGATATCATGGCTAAGTTTGTCTGTCCCTATCAACAAGCTAACGTGAGATTATCGCTGGGTTTCCAGCGATAATCTCACGTTAGCCACTTAGCGTGAGGATTTTTATCGCTATTGAGATAAGCGTTGCTAATACAACGCTATCTCAGCGATAAAAATCAACGCTAGCCGGCGATAATTATCCTAGCGCTAAGTGCGCTTAGAGATAATTATCGCTGGTTGTTGTTGATATGCCCCTAAATTTCCAAACATTTTGAGACTAGCCTGAATGTTTGTAACTAGGAAATTTGTACCCGCCTTATCCGCTTCTATTCGTCCTTGCCTGACAAGCCTCATCTTGCATGGTTCCTTCATCCTCTTGGTTTTCGACTTCTGCTCACATTGAGTCTTGTGATGGTCTCATCCTAATGTTTCATTGCATGATATTCTGTTTCTCACCTTCATCGTACGCCTTGCCCCCCTATCCATTTTATCGCCTATGCACAGATACACAGGGATAAGTTAATTAATCTGTTCTATTCAGACCTTTGGAAAGTTCTGCCCAAGTGTATTGTATTGTATTGTATTCCGCATTTATAGAGCGCACGGTGACCCTACGGGTATCCTGGCGCTTGAACACGTGAGATCAATTAACCTTGATTGTAATAGCAAAAAATCGGGTCACAAGAAGGATAAAAAATTCATGGCCGTCTACTTACGCCCTGGGAAAGAGCCGGGTCTTTAACTTCTTTCTAAACGGCAGCAGGTTACCTATCTGTCGAAGCTCGGCTGGGAGTTTGTTCCAAGCCGAGGCTGCTGCAATCCTGAAAGCTCTTCTTCCAGATCTAGCTCTTCTAAACCTGGATACTCTCACCAGTTTAGCTGAGGAAGAACGAAGATTATGTGGGGGAACATCCCATTCAAATCTGCTCGGTAATGGCTTGGGCCCAATGCCGTACAGAGCCTTAAAGACTATGCACATTGATTTGAATTATACCCTCTGCATAACTGGGAGCCAGTGGAGCTCGGCCAAGGCCTGAGACGCTGAGGACTGGCGTGGTCTCATTAGGTTCTGATGCTCCGTCCATCACCACCCCCTTTTGTACCCCTTTGTTCGCCATAAGTTGGCAGGGTATGCTCAGACGTGAGTCCCTTGCTCACTTTGCCACTGGATTCAAGCAAGCCTGGCTGAAGACGACTGAAATGCCAGAAACCGGTCCTAGGAAGCTTGTTTCCGGTCCAGGGAAGGCATGGCTTGGCAGTTCGGGCTGGACTGTTCCCATGAGGCACAGGGTCAGACTGATTTGCATATGGCCATGTCTGAACTGGGGTGGCAGAGTGGGCTAAAGAACGGTGATGGATCAAACCCAGATCTGTTGACTGGGTGTGAGTGTTTGATTGGTTCTGATGCTCCGTCCATCACCACCCCCTTTTGTACCGCTGTGGTCTCATTAATGCCAGTTTGGCCGCCATTGACTGGATTCTCTGGAGTCTCCCTATCAGATTTTTAGGAGACTCCAACAGCAATGCATTGCAATAATCCAGTCGGCTTTAGAATAATACTCCCTTCTACCAGCGGTTTAGTCTGTTTAGGAAGCAGTGGAAGGATCCTTTGGAGCACTCTCATCAGAGCGAAGCAACTGTCTTGTTTACTTGGGAGTCTAAACTCAGATTACAGTCAAAGCTAACTCCTAGATTGCGTACTGCCTTAGCAGGGTTCAGTGGAGTTGTCACTGGTAGTGGCCAAAAGTAAAACCCAATAGGTAATGAAAAGGGTAAACAACGTTTACCACAAAACTTTTTGTCCGCAGGGATTTACAATGCGGTTGTTACAATGACCACGTTGTGATTCCGCATACCATTACTCCGCAAGTTGAAACAACGACTTGCGGGGGGGGGGGGGGACAAGTCACTCTTGCTCTAAAAGAACAGCTCAGCCCAAAGTCTAAGGGCACAATACATCCCAAAAAGACAGAAGCATTCTGTCCCTATCATGCTGCAGCTGTATGCTGCCTTGCCATAGTTGGTTCCCTTTGTATTGTGTTTTATTTCTATGGGGTTTTCTTTCCTTTTGATGGGGCCTCAAAGCACTTTTGAGATGGTTGAGTGAGTAGCTTCTATATTGGTTGTGCATGGTTGAAGAGACCAGGGCGGCAGTCCAGGGCCTACCTTAGGGGTGGCATATGTGTTTTATGTTTGGCTTGACAAAAGGTTTACTTTGCCAAGTCATAATTGCAGTTTAAAACTGCACACACGGGCTCTGAAATGGCAGGCCTGCAACATGTCCAAACGGCTACTTAAGTGGGTGGCACAATCAGTGCTGCAGGCACACTAGTAGCATTTAATTTACTGGCCCGGGCACGGGTAGTGCCAATTTACTAAGGACTCCCAAGTAAATTAAATATGCTAATTAGCTATAAGTCAGTTCTACCTTGTTATAAGGAGCGAGCACAAGCCTTGATACTGGTTAGCAGTGGTAAAGTGACCAGTCCTAAGGTCAACAAACATAAATTCAGCAAAAGTAGGAGGAGGAAGGTAAAATATTTGGGGGTGACCCTGCAGAGAGTGCCATGTTCAACAACTGACATTTGCAGACCCTGAAGCGGCCACTAAATGTGCAAAGGGGGAGAGTTTTATGATAAAATTATGCGGCATACAAACCATAATGTGTTGAGATTAGGTTTCAGTGAATATTTGGCATTTTCTAATCACCACTTTAAGTTTCGTGATTTGTTTGAATCCTTTTAAAATAGTTGTTTCAACAAACTTCAGAATTAAAGAAAAAAGTGCTTTGTTCGTGCCCTCCTAACCGCTAATATAATTTGAAATATTTGTTCAGTTCATTTATAGGTATTTACATTTTGTTATACATTAGAAAAAGTGACATCCTGCAGCCTTTCCTTTCACACCAGCTAGACTGTCACATAATTAATTCTACAAAATCCTCTCGCTTTGCAGTCAGAGAAAGAAAAGCAAACACCAGTTTCAATGTTAAAAGAATAAGTAGCAATTTGTCAGCAAAAGTGAAAACATAAAAACAGCGTTTGCAGCCATCTTTATTGCTCTTTCAACTTTGAAACTCCAGCATGGTTATTTAGAGGGTGTTGCAACACCCTGCTCCCATACTTCCAGCGCCTATGGGGAAAGGATTGTTGAGAGAGAGAGACTCACTCCATGTGTCTCCAAGCTTTACCTGTAAATTAGGTGCAGATATTTGAGAGAAACCCAACCGCGAACGTTGTCAACTTATAATTCAAGAAGGGGTGTTGAGGATCTTTAATGGCTCTGTGAATGTTGGAGTTTAGCACTGGTGAGGGTTTTAAAGCTTCAATCATTGGTAGAGTCTAGAGATGACAAAGGGTTTTTAGAGCTCAGGAATGGGCTGAGTTTAGGGATTCTGAAGTATTTTAGAGGTCAGGCGTGGGCGTAGTTTATGCACAGAAAGTTTTAGGATTCAGCATTAAGTGGAGTCAGGATTGAACGGATGTCTTGGGTTAGTTACGGCTGTTCTGTGTTCTTGAGCAGGTCTCCATTTGAGTTGGCAAAAATTAAGCTCCACTAAAGTTCCAAAATGGAGGCCAGACAGAAGGGAGTGGGCAGACACTTTGAGGGTCATTAGGATGGCGGGCGGCCTTTGTCCGCCCGCCATCCTGACGGGGAATGGGACCGCCCGCCATCGGTGCGGGGATCCCGTTGCAGACATTAGGAGGCGCCTGCCACACTGCCGGGCGCATCCTGCATTCCTAACATTGCGGCGGGCGGTGCTCTCAGCACAGCCCGCCGCAATGCCAGGAAGGCATGTCATGCACTTCCATGCACAACGTGGCAGAAACCGCACGGTGCCTGCCATGTTGTGCATGGAACTGCACCCCCCCATGTGCACCCCCCAGAATCCCTGGGGGCCCGCTACAGGCCCCAATGGTAAAGACCGCCTGCCTTTCCGTGGCGATGCCGCCATGGAAAGGCACATCCCCACATGTATGCTAATATGGATGGCGGTGTCTCCCTGACACTGCCACCATGTTAGCTGCTTTTCTGCCCGGTCGACGCTGCGACCAGGCGGAAAACCGGCGGATGATCTTTTCGTCCGCCGGGGTCCCCCCTGCCATGGCAATGTGGCGGGGGGAATTTTGAAGCGGGCTGTGTTTTTTAGCGGGCGGATCGCCACCCCATACGGGCGGTGGCGATCCGCCCGCTATACTAATGGGCCTCTTTGTGTCATACTCCTCTAACGGGCTATGACCTACTCTATTGCAAGAGTGCTCAGTTGTAACTTCTAGAGGTGGGTGTCACCATCTAAAAGTCCCTTACCATAGTCACACCTCTTATTTCCACCTCTGCTTTAATAAGACACAATAGTGCTCTGGCATCGGAACTCCTTCATGGAGGATTACGAACTGGACATTGGTTTTCCCAGGGTAAATAACAGTGTAGCAGGCAGGAGAGAATCTCCTAGTGCAGGGCTGTTATTTAAGGAAGGAAGGAAGCCGTCTGCTCTTTCTAACGCTACCAGACTTTGTCGGGCTTGATCCTCTGTGTCTTTATGTAGAGGACTGATGTTGGAGCTGGAAATCATACTGGTCTTTGCACTTCCAGTCAGCCTTTTTAGTTTTCGCCTCTTGCACTGTGCTTGTGAAATCTATTGTTTTTAATATATCTTAAAAGGGGCTTACATCCTGCCTTCACTTTTTATTGGTCCGTATGCTTGCTAGTTTACTTTCCTCAATTTCTATTGCTTGTAGCCTGTTCTCCCTTCTGTTTCTCATGAGTTTCCCGTGGCCTAACAAATCATTCCCAACCGTGTTGGAGTTTCAAACTTTTTTTCTTTTGCAGTTAAAGGGGGCTTGATTTAAATGGTGCAGCAGGTGCAGTGGCGCTGGGCCAAAACCTCTAGGGACCCCACTAAACATATATTATTACCAAATCCTTCTAATAAACAAGCAGTCGCAAGTGCAGTTATCTAGCAGGCATGAGGGTTATGATTACAATTGTGCAGCTGGTGTAGTGACACCGGTTCAAAAGCTCTAGCCACACACATAAACACCTAATATTGCCAAATTTTGCTACTAAACAGGCAGTCAAAAATGCAGTTACCTTGCAGGCAATGGGTTCATGATTGAAATGGTGCAGCAGGTGCAGTGGCACCAGAGCCAGAAGTTGTCATAACTCCTAATAACTCCAAATATTGCTCTATTTTACTACTAAACAGGCAGTCACAATTGCAGTTATCTTGCAGACACTAGGGTCATGATTTGATTGGTGCAGCAGGTGCAGTGGCACCAGGCCCAAAAGTTGTCAGAACTCAACTAAACACTTAATATTGCTATATTTTACTACTAAACAGGCAATCAAAAATGCAGTTACCTTGCAGGCAATAGGTTCATGATTGAAATGGTGCAGCAGGTGCAGTGGCACCAGGGCCAGAAGTTGTCATAACTCCTAATAACACCAAATATTGCTCTAGTTTACTACTAAACAGGCAGTCACAATTGCAGTTATCTTGCAGGCACTAGGGTCATGATTTGATTGGTGCAGCAGGTGCAGTGGCACCAGGCCCAAAAGTTGTCAGAACTCAACACTTAATATTGCTATATTTTACTACTAAACAGGCAGTCACATTTGCAGTTAAAAGGGGCATGGGTTGAAGGGTGCAACAGGTTCAGTGGCAACGTGGTCAAAAGCTCTGAGGATCCCACTAAACATCGATAAAGTTTACTGCTAAGCAGGCAGCCATAAGGGCAGTTATTTAGCAGGTACAAGGGTCATGATTTCAAAGGGTGCAGTAGGTGCAGTGGCACCGGGACCAAAAGCTCTATGCTCCCCACTAAACACTGATTATTTACTATATTTTACAACTAAACAGGCAGTAACAAGTGCAGTTATCTTGCAGGCTCTAGGGGTCATGATTTGAAAGGTACAGCAGGTACAGTGGCACAGGGGCCAAAAGTTCACAGAACTCCTCTAAACACCAAATGCTCACAAGTGCTGTTATCTCGCAGGCAGAAGGGTCATGGTTTCAGTGGTGCATCAAGTGCAGTGCCGGCGGAGCCCAAAGCTCTGGCAACCCCTCTAAGCCCCAAATATTGCTATATTTTACTACTAAACAGGTAGTCACAATTGCACTTGCCTTGCAGTTAATAGGGGCATGATTTGAATGGTGCAGCAGATGCAGCGCCATCATGGTCAAAAGCTCTAGGGACCCAAATAAACACAGATTATTGCTAAATTTTACTACTAAACAGGCGGTCATGAAGACAGTTATCTAGCAGGCAATAGGGCCATGACTTCAATGATGCACCAAGTGCTATGGCACCAGACCAAAAGGTCCCCACTGAACACTGATTATTACTATATTTTACTACTAAACAGGCAGTCATAAATGCGGTTCTCTTGCAGGCACTAGGGTCATGATTTGAATGGTGCTGCAGGTGCAGTGGCACCGGGCCAAAAAGTTGTCAGAACTCTTCTAACCACCTAATATTGCTATATCTTACTACTAAACAGGTAGTGTCAAGTGCAGTTATCTTGCAGCCTCTGGGGTCATGAATTAAGTGGTGCAGCAGGCGCAGTGGGCCCGAAAATTGTCAGAACTCCTCTAAACACCTAATATTGCTATATTTAACTACAAACTTGCCTTCACAATTGCAATTACCTTGCAGTTAAAAGTGGCATGATTTGAACAGTGCAGCAGATGCAGTGGTACTGTGGTCAAAATCTCTAGGGACCGGACTAAACACAGATTATTGCTAAATTTTATTACTAAACCGGAGTCACAAGTGCAGTTTCTTTGCACGCAATAGGGTCGTGATTGAAATGGTGCAGCAGGTGCAGTGGCACCAGGGACAAAAGTTGTCAACTCCTCAACACTAAATACTGTTATATTTTACTACTAAAAAGGCAGTTACAAATAATGATATCTTGTAGGCACTGGGGTCATGATTTGAATGGTGTAGCAGATACAGTGTCTCTGGGGCCAACATTCGTCATACTCCTCTAAACACCTAATATTGCTATATATTACTACTAAACAGTCACAAGTGCAGTTACCTTGCAGGCAAAAGGATCTTGATCTGAATTGTGTAGCAGGTGCAGTGGCACCAGGTCCAAAAAGTGTCATAACTCCTCTAAACACCAAAAATTGCTATGTTTTAGAACTAAACAGGCAGTCATAAGTGCAGCTATCTAGCAGGCACTAGGGCCATGATTTCAATAGTGCAGCGGCACCAGGACCAAAAGCTCTAGACATCCCACTAAACACAGATTATTGCTATATTTTACAAATAAACAGAGTCACGAGTGCAGTTATCTTGCAGGCAGTAGGGTTATGATTTGAATGGTGCAGCAGGTGCAGTGGCACCAGCCCAAAAGTGGTGGAACTTTTTTTCTTACATTAAGACTGCACGGCATTTACTGTTTATCGATACTTAGCTTCACCTGGCTGCATGCATTTAAAACGTGCTTGTTTAAATCTGCTTTAGCGGGTGGAACTTTAAAAAGAAATTCACATTCTTTATGATATTGTTTCGCTAATAAAATAGCATTTGTTTTCTGTGTCATATGTTTGTCGCTAATAAAATAATTTTATTTTTTGTTGCATGTGTTTGTTGTTGGAAAATCATATAGCGTAAATCCGAATGAAGTGATTGGAGTGCTTTACATGAGCACGCTCTGTGGTGCTTCGAAGGGAGGTTTTAACCTCTTTTATCCATTGGAACATTTTCTGTATAACATTACTTGTAAACACGGTCATGTTCCTGTTCTAAAAGAATTCCTCGAGTTTTGTGATTGCAGCCCGTTCCTTCTTCTGTCCGGGAAGAGAGGCTGTATAATTTCAAGAGCAGTGTATTCGGAAATTCCAGCTGCTGGGCATTGTTGTCCAATTGCGTCAAAGCTTATCTTTGTGAGCAAACAATTTTGGTGACGTTATGGAATTTGTGGCGCTGTTCTTTTTCAGAAGGTATCTATTATTTTTTTACTGGACTTTACTGGGCAGATTGTATTGTTCTAGCACCAAAAACATGATAAATCATTTGCTGAATTTTCCTTTGGCCATATGAATAAGCAAGGTGGTAATTTAGCAATATTCTGTGAACTGAAGAAGGAGTTATTTCCTAATAGTGAGAATGTTGCCTTTCATCTTTCAGTGGATGCAAAATGCATTCTTATTTATTTACATACTTTTAACTCGTAGTTAAGGATTTGAGTTGTCCAAAGTAGTTCAAACAGCCTCCTGTATTTTTGTTGTTATATAATATAGAGAACTTCAACTGCACATTCCTAAAACAGGCAAAGTGCAGTTATCTAACATGCACTAGGGTAATGATTTCAATAGAGAACCCGGCGCAGTGGTACTGTGACTTATTATAACAAATACAGTATGTGTTACAACATGCAAAGTTCAAAGTATATAGCACAATAATGGGAAATGTCAGTGTACTGTTTAAAGAAAATTGTAAAGCCATAAGTAACACAATCCCAATGACAAGCAATTGCAGATATTAACTATAGCTTCATTATTGTTTCAGAGTTTATGTTCATGTTTAAGTTTTTTTACAATAATAAAAATGTGCACTGCAAAATAATAATAAAAACTTTGTAAGAAATCTGTAATTAAAAAAAAACTTTCCTATCTCAATAAAACAATAATCTCACTTTGTGTGTTTCTTTTACTTATATTGCTCAAATGCTCATTTGAAAAATGTAAAGTTAATTTGTATTTCTTTATCCTAACAATGGACAATAACCAAACGGCACTGTTTCCTTTAGTTATTGTAATCTTGTTTTTTTGGATTTGCAACAACAGTGTCTACGTTGCACTTGTATGGTTTTTCATCCACCCTTTACCTATTCTCCCATAGCTGCACCACTTTCAGCCCACATTTTAGGTACATGTGTTTTTTAATCTTTGTCCTCCACCATTTACCATCTCCCCATTTTAAAATACCACTAGTAACATCACAATATATTGCCCTTTTTTACATAAGTCACAACACTTTAACAAACTTCCTGAAACTACTCATCAAGTTACAGCTTACAACAAAAAAACCTTATTATTTATCTGTAGTGATCACGTCCAGACAGAGAGATGAAGTTCAAGATGATTTATTGTAGATATGTAGATGAGCCCCACCAGGAGCAGCCAGCAAGCTGCTCGGCCCCATCTCAACTGTGGTATTTCTTCACAGAGTACCAACATTCCGAAATACATCATTGATACGAGTTGTATTTATTGTTATTATTTGTATTTCTTGTTGGTCTTTAAATGTATTGGAACCATTCTACATATATTGGCGACGAGTTGTCTAATCCCTTTGCGGAGTATTTTACTGGACACCCACCGACCTACTTGTGTCAAGTGCAAGCGTTAATGAAATTCATCTCCACTTCGCACCTGTGAGGTGCATCTGCCGCGAGTCTGCGATCTCCGATTTTATCAAATTTATTTAATCGGAAGGATTGACAACACGTGCGAATGTACTTTGTGGATGGCTTTGTGTATCTAACATCGACATCGCAGCTGACATCAAGGTATCATACAGCTTTTGAGCTCATGTTGAAGATTGGCGCTGTGACTGTGGGCGGAGACATGTTCTAGCACGGAGGTCTGTTTAAAGTCGTAGTGCTAGATTTTGTTGCGCCCGGCATTTCAAAAGAAAGAACTTAAGGTACCTTATTTACTGTTGGTCTTTGCCATTTCAACTTGTTTACATTTGACGCCCATCTCCATTCTTCGGCGCGCTTAACACAAAGCTCATTCTAACGTCTTCTCCTCTTCCAACCTCTATTACGTGAAGGATCATCACGTTTCAACGTCAGTTTGTCATCACATCTATTCACGCTACGGCGGGCAGCTTTATTTTGTAATTTCAGTACTCTCTTTGCATTTCATCGAGTGAATACATGCGATCTTCGCTACAACTATAATTTCAGCTGCGTTTTTCTACCGTTACAGGCACACGTTCCATGAAGTTTCTCATCGCTCAATTTGATATGTGGTGACTGTCAATTCTTGTTTTATCATTTATTTATTAATTTTAATGAAACTTTACTTACTTTGCTTTCCTTTTTAGTATTGCTATTATAGATATATGTATTACATGATATTTACTTCCATGGTATACACAGTTTAAAATACAATTCAGTATTAGAATACTTACTGGTTACATTATATTATATTTTATCAATTGATTGGGCCATGTCTTCCTCATCAAATAATGTCATGCAACCACCACCATTTCTTCCAAATCCTGGTAAACCATTTATGCCATGGCACAAATGGTTTAGAATTTTTGATAATTACCTTGAAGCCATTGATGCCTCTGAGTATTCTGCGACAAGGAAAAAAGCTCTGTTATTCAACCACTTAAGCAACGCAGGACAAGATGTTTTTGATAATTTACCTGTCATTCCGGCTCCATCTAGTGATGAAAGGTGGAACGTTTATTCTGAGGCTCTAGCCAGATTAGGTAAACATTATGTGGACGAACCATCTGTTATGGTTGAACGTCATTTATTTTTTAAACGCAAACAAACACAGGAAGAATCCATTGAGGATTATTTGTCAGTTTTGCGTGTTTTAGCAGCGAAATGTCAATTTGACTCTCATTTAGATACATATTTGTGTGACCAATTAGTTTTCAATTGCCACAATAAGAAAATACAGGAACGTATTTTAACGTGTAAAAATCCCTCCCTGGATGAAGTAATGGATATTGCTAGAAGCATTGAACGTTCTGTAGTCTCATCCAAAATTTTAACACAAGATTCAGCCAACAAACCATCGACTACTTCAGATGTTATGCAGATTAACCCCAATTCTGTTCCTAATGAACCTAATGTAAATGCTGTTTCCACAAAAGTAAAACCTAGTATTACGGTTGAAAAAAAGGTTCATGCTACAGATGTGGTTCAAAGTATCATATGGGGAATTATGTAAATTGTCCTGCACAAGGGAAAAGGTGCAACACGTGTAAGATGATTGGTCATTTTTATACGGTATGCAAATCAACCAGACATAAGAGTAAACTTAATTGTGTCAATTTTGAACAAGATGAGCTCTGCAATGCTATGAATAACATGTTATCACTATTGAGGTTAATACCTTACGCGGAGATATAAAAAGATGCAAAGGTCCTTTATGCAGTGTGTTGATTGGCCCCATTGAGGTTAATATCATGGCTGATTCAGGGTCCCCGATCACAATTTTAGATGAGAAAACCTTTAATTAATGTTGGTCGATAGTTCTCCTCAAACCTACAGATGTCAACCGTAAGGCATTTGGTGAATTCGATATCACCATGCAGAGTTATTTCTCTGATTCCATCATATTTAAAGGTAGGGAAATTTACACCAAAATTTATGTTGCCCTGAATGGCCGTGACATTTTAGGTTGGCAAGATCAAGCTGATCTTGGGATTATCTTAAAACCGGTACCTGGAGCCTGTTGTTTTAGGTGATCTACCAGTTTCTTCGATTGCTCATGGCTCTATTAGTGTTCTCAATAGGTACAATGAATCTGACATAACTAATTAGTTATCAAAATATTCCAGTGTATTCTCGGATAAGGTAGGCTTGGTTAAAGACTTCCAACACACTATTAAACTTAAAAAGAATGCTGTTCCAGTTGTTCAAAAATGTAGACTAATCCCTTTGTCTGCTAGAGAGGATTTGAGAAAAACACTTAATGATTTATATTCACAAGATATCATAACACCTGTAGAATCCTTGGAATGGGTTTCCGCTGCCGTTGTAGCCCGCAAAAGTTCAGATGAGATCTGTTTATGTGCGGACTTGAGAGTTCTGAATCGTAATATTGTAGTGGACTGCCATCCCCTTCCCAGAATTTAAGAGATGTTGGCGAATCTGGGTGGTAGCAAGTATTTCACCACTATCGATCTAAAATCGGCTTATCATCAGATTTCACTCGCTAAAGAGTCTCGACCTTTAACCACATTTGTTACTCCTTTTGGTGTTTTCATGTATAAACGCATGCCGTTTGGATTAGCATCCGTGGCTAGTGTATTCCAACGTCTAATGGACAGACTGTTTTCCAGTATAGATGGAATGCAAGCCTTTCAGGATGACATTTTAATTCATACAGCTACCCTAGAATCACATTACTCTCTACTTGACAAGGTTTTACAAAAACTTGAGGCAGTCGGTATGACTATTAACAAAAACAAGTGTAGATTTGTCACTCAAGAAGTAGACTACCTAGGGCATAATATTTCTTCTAATGGTATAAGACCCAAGTTATCTTAAATCAACGCTATCAAAGATGCTCCCAGACTCCAAGATAAGGATGCTTTAAGAGCCTTTTTAGGGCTTAGCGAATATTACGCTCGTTTTGTCCAGAGTTACGCTATCATTGTACAACCTCTCAGAGATTTGTTAAAAAAAAATGCGAAGTATGTCTGGTCTGACGAAACTCAGTTGTCATTTGATTCTGTTAAAAAATTAATTTTGGAGGCACCAGCGATAAGAGCTTTTTCTCATGGTCAAACTTGTATTGTCACTGTGGATGCCAGCTCAAAAGGTCTGGGTGCAGTTTTAAGCCAGATAATTGACGGTAATGAGTACACTATAGCATTCGCTTCAAGAACATTAAATAGTGCTGAATCTAATTATAGCACTATAGAGCGAGAGGCTCTGGCATGCTGCTGGGCTGTAGAAAAGTTTAAAATGTATATTTGGGGTTCCGGATTGCAACTGTTCACAGACCATAAACCATTATTTTACATGTTAGGTGACAGTAGCTCAAACAAAGCCTCCTCTAGATTGATCAGACTGCTGGCCAGACTACAAGAGTTTGTCTTGTATTCCGTTAGAGGGTGACGTTTCAGATCTTGACAAAAATTGCGACCCTGATGTTGTTTTTACTATTAATGATTTGACACAAATCAGCAGATTATCAGAAGATGAATGGATTGAATGTGGACGTAAGGATCTTTGTCTGGAAAGGGTGAAAAAATTCTTAGTCCAGGGTTGGCCATGTGATAGAAGCTTGTCTATTCAAGACAAATGTTTCTCGCAAATTATAGTTAACAACATTTTACTTAGGGATGATAAAATTGTACCACCTGAGAGTTTGAGAAGTAAAATTATTGTTCTTGCTCAAGAAGGTTATTTAGGGATTTCAAGTACTGTCCAGAAAATTAAGGATGTGTACTGGTGGCCAGGTATAGATGGACAAGTGAAGTCCTTTATTGATAAATGTCCTGAATGTTTATGTTCTGATAAACACTGGCGCACTTCTACTTCCCTTTATGCCCAGTTGAATGGTCTAGTGGTCCGTGGCAGAAATTAGGATTGGATTTTTCTGGCCCTTTCAACTTGCTGGGGAGGGATAGTAAGTTTTTGATGGTTATAATTGACTACTTCTCCAAGTGGTTATATTTCTCTTTCATTAAAAACTCAGATTCTGAATCAGTTATCTCGTTTTTACAACGTCTTTTCTTGATTGAAGGGCTCCCTTCTGAGATTGTAACTGATAAAGGGACCCATTTTACATCTGGTAAATTCGAAAATTTCATGAATGATGTTTCCATTAAGCACATTTTAGTACCATTGTATAGCTCTGCCTCAAATGGTTTGGTAGAAAGAGCCAAATAAATGTTGAAAGAAGGTGTACAGACCACTTTAGCTAACGGTTTGGATGTGCACAAGTATATTAGTGACAAGGTATGGAGTTACAATATTACACCCCTTTCAACCACTAATAGTTCTCCCTATATGTTATTGAGGGGTAGGAAACCGATCTCTCTATTCAGTCCGTCATGACTGAAAGGGAAATTAGGAAACAGTAAGTCTCATGAAATTGATTTGCAGAAAGTTAGGGAACATGTGAAAGAAAGACAGCAGTTGTATAAAGCTAATTATGATGTAAGGAAACATCTTAAAGTTACCTCTCTTTTTCCTGGTGATTGGGTTCTAATAAAGAAACCTATTAAGGTTGGTAAAGGTCAATCAAGATTTTCTGAGTCTGCCAGGATTGTTAAGGTGTCCAAAATGGCTGTCATGTTACAGGATCGTGGGTGGTGGAATCATAACGCTGTGATTAAACTCACAGAGGAACAGGCTAAAATAATTTGTGAAAAAGTAAAATCTCAATTTAAAACTCAGTCATTCTGATTGGTTCAACTTTAGTGATTTAAGCCATAGTCATGACGATGTTAATAATTCTTCTGACTACTCTAGTCCATTACTAAATAGGGGTGAGGGTGATAATATTTCTGTGCCTCCTCCTCCTAGTTGTTTGAATGACAATAATATTCCAGATAATATTAAGGGATCTGGTGACAACAGAATGTTAGGTATAGTTCTAGGATTAGAGCTCCACCTTTTCGTCATGAAGACTTTGTTTACTATTGATATCATTTCGATATTTACTTCTCTGTAATTTTTATTTATTTTTATCTATAGGAAGGGGGGTGTTACGAGTTGTATTTATTGTTATTATTTGTATTTCTTGTATGTCTTTAAATGTATTGGAACATGCAGCTTTAAGGGTTCCAGCATCTAGAATGTCAAGTCTTCTGTTATTCATTCTGACTTGTAACCTGCTTTGGATATGTCGTGGGTCTCTCTACTCCAAGAATAAATTTCACTATGGATTTGTTAATCTTTGAAGTCTAAGCCTCCTCATTGAAGAACCATTCTACAATCATAAAGGTAACTTTCCACTGGCTGAGCATGTGATGAATAGGATACCAAGATACTACATATCCTCCTTTCTTATACATAAATAAACTATTTAGAAAGCTAACTAAAAGAGAGAACCAAAGAAATACAGAGACAGCAAAAACGATGCAAGGAAATATACAACGAGGAGAGAACAGAAAGAAAGGTGGGAGTAGAAAAAGCAGAATCAACAAATTAAAAACATGAATTGACAGACAAATGTAACCCATTCTTCTTTCTATAAATAACAGAAACTGAACGAAAAACACAGCTAATGACAGCAGCGAGAAAGAGAATGGACATGAAAGAACCAATGACTACCCCATACATACCTACTGGCCAGACAGGAATGAGAGGTGGCAAAGTATTGAAGGAGAAAGAAATAAAACAGAGAAGAAGGGAAGAGAATATAATGAGATCACTCATACTTCTCTGTTAAAAAATGTTGTAAAGATAATAAAATGTAAACAACAATGCATAGGAAAATCAACAATATAAACCGATAAGGCATAACTTTGAGAAAAGTTGGATTGACCCAAGCAAAACACCCTATGTAAAGGTAAAGATGTATCAAAGTATGTGACTGTGCACTGTAGTAATGGGACTACAACCCAAACAACACACCCTG
Organism: Triturus cristatus; assembly: GCF_964204655.1. NCBI lineage: Eukaryota > Metazoa > Chordata > Amphibia > Caudata > Salamandridae > Triturus > Triturus cristatus. The sequence continues at coordinate 1,169,393,001 of NC_140584.1, read as the reverse complement.
TGTGGGGTAAAAATCTGGGAAGGACAACCTCGTATGAAGGTCTCATGTTGTGCACTGTAGTAATGGGACTACAACCCACACTACACACCCTCTGTGGGGTAAGTAAAAACTGAACCTAAAACTTAACCGAAACGTGAGGGAGGTTGACTGTGGTGAGGTAATGTATATGGGTGTGAACCCATGACCTATTCCAAAACAATGAGCAAAGCTATTGTCAACCAGAATATATGGGTGTGAACCCATGACTTGTTTCTAAGAATAGAGATGTGCAAGTGATGCAAATAGGACTAACACCTTTGCATAAATACCCTGAAAATAGGAACCAAACACAGTTGAAAAGGGCTAGAGTACTGTGAGCAAATGGGACTAAAACCCATTGCCGTCCCTATGAAGGGAAAAATAAAAAGTAGACTGCTCAAAACCATGTGTGAGGGTGAAACAATATAAAATGAGAAAGACCCCCAAACAAACCCCATGTAAGGGTTATTGACACAAACTTCTGTAAATGGGACTAGTACCCATCCGCACCCCCATCCCTAACGCAAAAGAGTAGACTGTGAATGTCGAGACTGGAAGACTGGGATGTCCCTTAAGTAAGAGAACCTAAGCTGTGGCATCACTAACAAATGTGCTGTAATTGTACATTTTGTACAACTTAAACTCTGGATAGATTTCCAGTACCATAAGCTAATTGGCTCTGTAGACCAGAAATGTCATAAAAACCATATTGAAGTAAGCATAAACAAAACGATATAGGTACAATTGAAAACTGCGATGTAACGAACACCGGTGAGCGACCTCGCAACCAAGTTGCACAAACAATACCTATGCTCACACAAAAAAACCTAAACCCATGTTGCACAAAATTGGAACAAGTTGTATCACTATAAACCTTAACGTTGACAGACAAAGCAAAGGCTTTGACGTATGTAATTAACCACACTGTAACGAATTTGATGAAGAATGTCCTCCTGTGAGTGCTGTCTCTCAAACTTGGTAAGGCAGACACAAAACAAGGTCCAATGACAACAAATTTCATGGAATCTGGCATAGAAGGAACAAAGTCAGTAGTAATCTGCTCCTTTAATTAGTTAGAACCTTGTGGGTGGAAGGTTATCACGACATCCGGTAGAATGTGTATATAAAGGTAGAACGTAGAATGTGTTAATCTTAAAGAATGCTTAGCAGCGGTGTAACCAGCACCCTTATTTTACTTCTCTGTATTTACTCAATAAATCCTAAATTCTACAACACGTGTCACGAATCTCACTACAAAGTCAGTCAGTAAAAGACAGCACATGTCGCAGAACTAAGGAGAATGTGGATTAAAAAGTAACTGCCAACTAGACAACAACAGGTCACCAAGGTCACGTTGAAGAAGAAAAAAAAACCAGAACAGCGCTGTCAAAGTACCTTGTAGCTACTACAAAACATGAGGAGTGCGATTTCTACACCCAACTCGACCGTAAGTAGCACAAAAGGATCCAACGACAAGACGAGCTACCATGACCAGAATGCCTCATCTAGTTCCCCAACGACGAACAACAAAAGGAACCACGCTTCAGATTGAGTATGCTGCAGCATACAATCTCGAATAGAAGTTACAGAACTGGAGAATTCCCTGGTTATGTCAACAAGCGTAAGCTTTATTGACAGCGTGATTGGCATAAAAATAAAAAGATTTGGGAACTCATTAATACTACGTGCCTCCAGTCTTGCAGAGATGCATCCAAACGAAAGATGGCAGCACGTATTTGACGGTGAGCCGGATGGCCCACTGCACGTCCAAGCTGGAGGGCGTCCATAGGCAGCTGATGAGATTGAAACACGACCGATAAGCGCAGGCAAGAGTTAATGTGCTGAGTGTGAGAGTGCAGAGAACAATATTTAAAATGTCAGGGAACGGTTGAACTGACACCGAGTACACAGCAGCAATTATCCCAAAGATGAATAAAACAAACGGTGAAAACTCAAGTTGAAACTTTAATAATGATCCACAAGGCTTCCGAAGGCAAAAACACATGTTGAAGCTGTGAGCCGCTTCACACTCTTTACAAGCGCTACCTTGATGATACATAAAGTACACACAGCACGTAAGTTGTGAATCACCCAACATCAGTTCAGCTTCAATTCAGAAAACACTTGGTGTAAAAAAAAGAAAATAGATTGTGTGATGATTTCCCACACCCACAAGTAGAAGGAAGAGAATCACAATCTCCAAACTGAAGCTGTCCCATATATGTGGGCACTCTTGACACGAAGTGCATGAACTCACTAGTTGACACACAGGAAACGCAGTGAGGTGAAGAAGCAACACCAAGTCCTCACACATTCACAAGACTTAGAACAATAAAACGTGGCTGTAAAGCAAAAGCAATACTTAGCTCACCAGTATTGTGAAGTGGGATCTGGCACGTACAGGTTGGGGGTGACTGGTGTAGTGGTCACTGGTGGGGCTCGGGGTGCCAGAGTCCTTGTTCCAGTCGTAGTTTGTTCAGGAAGTCAATATTTTAAAAAGAAGCAACAAGAAACTACATTTACTTTTTTAGTTGAGCACGTAGAACGAGGGTAAGTTACCAGATCGTCACCATAAAAATGTAGATGAGCCCCACCAGGAGCAGCCAGCAAGCTGCTCCTGGTCCTATCCTAGTCACCATAAAAATGTAGTAATCAAGTCTAGACAGAGAGATGAAGTTCAAGATGATTTATTGTAGATATGTAGATGAGCTCCACCAGGAGCAGCCAGCAAGCTGCTCAGCCCCATCTCAACTGTGGCATTTCTTCACAGAGTACCAACATTCCGAAATACATCATAAATGTAACATTCCACTGGCTGAGCATGTGATTAACAGGATACCAAGATACTACATAATCACATAGGCGAAACCTAATGCATTAACTAATGCTTGTTTAGTATTCACTATTGTGTGTCTTGGAAGGAGTCTTGGGGTTCGGAATACAGAGTATACACTTGCAGCAACCATTGTCTGTTTCATTTCTCATTTGGTTGATTTACACTTTATGACCCAGTTTAAGTGAAACATAATTGGAGGATTGGTGTCCTGTGACCTCAAGAGACCTCCATCTTTTGGTGGTATCTTTGTGACAGAGGTCACCACAGGTAGCAGTCCTTAAACTCTCCAACATTTCCCTGGACACACTGAGATTAGAGGATAAAGACAGGCATGATGTCTGCCAAACAACTGTGCAGGGAGGGGTGGAATCATGGAGGGTCTCTGTGATGCAATGGAGGGGTAGATTGGTTGAGGGGGAAGTTAAGGAAGTACTTTCAGTACCTACACACAGGCAAAGGAAGCATAACAAATGACAGACTGCACACAGACCAGGCAGGAATAATCTGTTCACTTTTGTGGTATTTCTGAAAGCCAGCTTTGTCAATTTGGGTTTTTCTCTGTACCTTGATGATCCTTAACAGGCCACAACCAGTCTGTAGTTGATTGTGTTCCCATTCACAGGGGACAAAGCTACCCAGTTTGGGATGGACGTTTCCTTTGGAGCGGGACCAAGGCGGATTTGGGTATGGTTGATCCCTATCAGTAGTGGCACAGTCAGCAGAAATAAAGGACTGGAATGTGGTTCAGGTTAATTACCAGTGGCTGAGATTAATTCAGGCATTCTAGTAAACACTTCTTTTTCTAAGTAGTTACAAAGGTGGTTGTTGTCTTTGTCCGTACCTTCCTGGCATTTGTTTAAGTTGGGGATCCCTGCATTGGGGCAGCTGTTCTCATTGCTGGTGCTCTTGCTGTTGTTGCAGCTGCTTTTGCCCCTGTGTTACAACTGTGGTCTCTGCTGTTGTCATTGGTATGGGGGCGGTTGTGATTGCTGTTGTTGTCCTTAGGTGGTGGCAGCTTTAGTCATTGCTGAAATCCTTGCTGTGGTTAAAGCAGTGGCTGCTTCTTTGGTCCCTGCTATGCAGGTGTTGCTTATCCTAGGGCTCTGGCCCAGGTCTACAAGGTTTAGAGTCTCTAGTGCAGGGACTGAGTTCAGTGCACCATCACTAGAGCAGGGATACCAGGTCACTATAGCCCTACACAATCAATTGAGCATTCCTGCAGGCATGCTGTTTGCTCTTTCTGCGATACGAACAGTCTCTTCAAGGGTTCAGAGACACAGTGGCAATGCCTACGATCGTTCATTCATGAGTTACACACTCAAGGATCACTAGAAACTAGATATGCATGTTGACATTTATTTTGAAATAGTTATTTTAAAACGGCTGAATCTTTGCACAAAATATTGTTTGGTAACATCACAGAAGATACAAATTAGAAGGAGCAAAGCATTTCAAGAACAGTGAAAACAACAGGTAAAAGTTGGATCATTATCCCAATTTATAGCCCAGCACCCTCACAGAGCTACTTCTATGAGCTATGCTAGTTCAGATGAATAAATAATAACCCTTTTCCTCGAGTTTGAGGTGATGCGCATACCTGGGACAACAAGGGTTGTTGTCTGTTTGGAATATTTTGCCAGCTATTTCGGGCACAAGGGCAAGGAGATTGTGTCTGTTTGAGATCCCAATTCTGGCATCAGTCAGTACAGCTAGAGCCTTTGATTTAGGCAGTGGAACGTGGTGCTGCGCTCATCTGGATTTCTGTCTGGATATGCACCCTGGGCTAAGTTTCACCTCAGCGGTCAGTTCTGGGGGCGTATATAAGATTGGCCACTGACTATTAACCTGCAGTGCAGAATCAATTGGGGATTTTAAGAAGCTAGATCTAACTCGTCTAAACTAGTGGGAATCAAAATACATGACCTATGTAAAAAGTCCCAACGCTTTCAAGTCCTCTCTAGCTCATGTTACTTGAAGTGTCTACTTTTGAAACTTTGATATGTAGATATTGACAGGATGTACTAGACTTGTGGTGCCTGATAGAGTAGCAATTCAGGCTACAGGGTGTTTAGATATGAATACCACTTTCACAGATTCTGTGAAATATGACAAACATGCGGACTGTGAACTAAAGTGCAGACAGGCCAACTAAAATCAAAATAAAGAAGCCTATAAGCAAGTGATTAAAATAAATAAAATAACAGAAGGATGAAGGAGAATGGTCATAGTGTTTATGACATCTCTGGAGTAACTTCTAAACTAGTCACAGAAGGTTTTTTTTTGCATAGTCTTCCTTATAACTTCATGAATATTTACAGAACAGACAACTATGATAGAAACATGCATTTGATGAAATCCCAGGTCATCACTTGTTGCATGTTCAATAGCATGTTTCCATACTGAAATGTAAGGGGCCTCTGCATTGAAAGACACATGATCTAAACAGTACATAGTGTATTTTAGCAAACTACGGAGAGATGTCCATAGAGAGGGTTGGCTGAAGGAGCCTTATCAGTAGCTAATGAATACCTGCAACCTCTTGACTCAAAACTGCAGGTCATGGGAGGTGTTCAAGAGGGTTATCCCATTAAGGTGAATAGAGAACAAACACTTTGTGAAGATTGCCCGGGGGTTAAAAAGCGGGTGTCCCCATTACATTTTATGGAGGCACTTGTTTGTTAGGCTTTTGCATACCGGTATGTTAATAGATATGAAATATGTCTTCCAATTGCCAAAGGTAAGGTCCATTATCAGTTGACTGCTGATAGAAGATTGGGTACAGGTGTAGCTTATTAAAATACCTCCAGTCCACCAGGCCTGTAGCACATTTTCAAAAAGCTTTGGTTGATGTCATTAGTAGTGTCATCAGTGATGTCATTTGAGATGTCATCACTGATGTTATCAATGAGGGGCTCTGACTCTTTTGTAACATAATATCAACGTAAATAATATTGAAACAAAAATATCTTAAAAAAATATTGAGAACACAAATATTGTCACCCTTTACATAAAAGACAAAAATATAACTATTGACAACAAAATAAAATACAACAAAAACTACAAAAATGTAAATATCCTCAACCAAAATATTGCTAAAAATAGTGCTTACCATTTTAAAAACTAGTATAAAAAGGGGAATGAAAACTTCCAAATAACTGCAATAGAAGAAGCTACTACTGCTGGAAACCATGACTCTTTCTGAATGAAGATACAAATAATTAACTTTAAAATTACATATAATATATATAATGCTAACATGTATTTCAATAATTGAGAAATCCACATATGTAATGTTGGGAACTGGAACCTGTATCAAATCACAAAAGGTGCAACTACTAAGTCCTTGGGATCCACTTAAAGCAAAGAAAGCGCTTGGAATGGATGAGCCACCACCAAAGAAAATTTAGTTGAAAGTGTAAGGGGAAACAGTCACCCTTCACACGTGACAGAAATTCAAGTTAGTAGTGTCCTACTGGTCTTATGAGAAGCAAGCACAAGCTCACATGAACTCCCAGGAAACTATGCTGAAAAGTAAATTTCCCAGAGTTTCTGAAAATACGATTGGCCAAGTACCTGAAGTACAAATTTAAAAAGACTAATAAGAAGACCAAGGACAATCGTTCGAGAAACACACGGAGCACCTAGAACATATGACAAAATATAATCCCCCGAAAAACTAAAAATAACACATACTGTCCAAGAAATCAACATTTAATAAATAAAACTAAAACCTGACTTAAATGAATTAAATAATATAAACTGCTACAATTTTAGAAATAATAAATTCATCAAAAATGTTTAACATTCTGCATAACAATTAAAAAAATAATTTTAGAATAGTAAAAACATTATAATTATTAGTACTTATAAAAACCACCCCATATAAAAAAGTAGCATACATTAAAATTAACCACACATAAATGACAAACTACATAATTCAACAGAATACCTCATACATATTTACAAAATAGCAAACTATTATCAAACAGAATGCAATTAAAAGCTCTAACCCAACAAATAAATAAATGTAGAACTGCTCACAATTTTGTCACTGAAGTCCTCCATATACAATACTACATCCATAGCAAAATATAATCCATGCAAAATTGGGAAAATAAAATGTAGCCCAACAAAAAGGAAAAATAAAAATATAATTCATCCAATATAACCAAATAAAATCTAGGGAAGCTGTCCAAATCCCCAAAAACATTAAAAACACATCCAGAAAAACCTAAAGAAAATAAGCAAAAATAACTAGTTGATTAAAGAACTCCAACTATTTTTCACTGAAAAAAAAAAAAATGTGTTCACCATGCAAGAAATAAATCTTGATATCTAATAAACAACCTGTCAAAGAAAACACAGAAACTCCATCCTCGAAACAAACATACCCCATGTAAACAGTAGGAAAGAAACCAAGTTATCTAAAAAGAGATAAGTTAAAATCCAACACACTCTCCAACATTGAATAAGTGATTGAATGAAAATTAATTTATAGAGCGTGAACAGCTGCGTTCAGAGGAAGTGTCCCGGCTTCAAACTGGTAAACATAAATACACTGCCACTTTAACACTGTTCTACTTTAAAAATAGAGTTATTCTTTAAATAAAAATGTTTTTTATGTTGGCCTTAAAAATAGGTTTGGATACAGCAGCTCAAAGCAGGTGCGGCAGAGAGTTCCATACATTGGCGGCGTGAAAGATGAAAGACCTACATCCTGCTCTTGCCTTTTGTATCTGAAGAATACATAAGAGATTCCAATTTGCTGACCCTAGTGCCTTCTAGTATACATATTGTTTCACTTTTTCCAGTATCTAAGGAACATTAAAACAAAAAGCATAAAAAAATACATAAAGGTTAAGTCACAGATTTGTGAACAATTCATGATACACAGTTGCATTAAAGGGAGAGAGCAAAACAGCAAAACATCTGCTATGATATGGTGCTGTTTTCCTCTCTCCCTCTGCTGGTGCACTTTAGGCTGCTTTGCAACAATGCACATATCCTTGTGCCGTGCCATAGTGCAAGGATGTGTGGATTTTTTCAGGAATAGTTTTCATACAGGAAGGGGACCCTTTGAGTACAAAACCATCCTTTAACACTTTTCCTGGTTTTTATGTGTGTCTTGAACATTACAGCACAAATGTAAAGTAGGAGAAATGAAACATTTCTCCACGTTATGTCTGCCTTGAAGAGGCATAAGATTTTGGCACAAATCCCTGTCTAAGAATGTTTGTTGATTGGATTTACATCAAAACCCATGAGTGGTTGCGCATGTACCACTCATGATGCAAAGTAATGCTAAGCAGTGCATAACGCAACTTTGCATTACATTGGGAAACTATCCAATACAAATCCTGATTTACGTTGGATAGCAAATCCCAGCATAACATTTTGCAGCGAGTTTGAGCTATGAAATTAACGCAAAGGGTTAGTAAATGTAATCCTAAATCACATTAGGCTAGTGCACACACCACAAAAACCCACATTAACTATACCTTTAAAACACAAACATACAAATACTAACCTAATAAACAATGTACCATCCACCAAGACACATTACCTATAGAAAATAGATTAAAATTAAACTTACATCTATCAGAGAACATCAACAAGGGACCACTAAACTGTACTGTTGATGCTGTGCAAAAACAATGAAAATAGATTACAATAAAGCAGGCAAAAAATAAAGCACAATAATAAAAATGAAAAAATACGTTTGTACTATACTGACTAAAGGAATAAATAAAGGCCCATAATTATTATTAGTTTATATAGCGCTAGCTAGACCCAAAGGTATTAGAGCGCTTTACATGTTATGTAATAACGTTTACAAGAAATACATGAGGGGATTCATAAGAGTCATAGTTGAATAATACAGCATTATCCTCTTCCATGCTCATGACGGCTCCCGGCCGTCATGAGTCACGGTGGGTGTGTGCGCACGACGGCCAGGAGCCGTCATGACCACGCCCGCGATTGGAATGTTCAGCACGCTGCGGCGGAATTTGCGCCGCAGCGAAGAGGTTAAGTGGTTATACAAGTATAAAACAAGAATGCATCAAGGAATGGTATTAAGGACAGAATAGTAAACTGAAAGAAACATGTGTCCATCTTGAAGGAACTAGCCACTGAGGGAATGTAGAACTGCGTGTGCGTGTGTTGAAGTAGTTGTTAAGGAGAAGAAATCTAAGGTCCTTTCAACATTGCCTGTAATAAAATGCGGCAAGAATACAACAAACGTCTTCATTGCATGCAGCAAGTGCATTCTGGCATGCACGGTGTTAACATTCCCCTACAAATGTATTTGTTTGCTAAAAAAATTACATAATGGAGGAAAAAAGTAAATATATGCAATTTATTTTCTAAATTATATTACAAAAATGTAAATTTATATTAAAAATACTAAAATGCAAATGAATTCATTTCAATATTTGTAACTTAAAGAAGTTGAAATAAAAATGGAAAAATGAAAGCGCTTTCTGTAAAAAAAAAAAAAGTTAATAATATTCATGACCATTTCTATAGAAATCTTGCTAACATGTATATAAAATATAGAATTATTTTATTACAAACTTGCATTTGAAAAGTGCATTTAAAAATAAAATTAAGCATGAACTTAATATTAGATAAAATGTTGGACTTTTGGTGGGTCAGACTTATTATTCTCACTCGACTAAGCCATACTAGGGAGTGTGCGGACATTGGAGGGTGAGTTAGATGTCCTAATCCAAATGCAATTTTTTTTTTATTTTTACTTTTTTATAATTTTTTGTCATATTTATACATCTAATTGCAGCAATAACACATATTGATGAGGCACATGTAATTCCGATGCAGGTGTGGAATATTCCCACCATGGGACCACCTGCATTCAAACAGCAATTTTTGAGGTACAGCTTGAAACTTGGTAGATCATTCAATACCATGTCATAGACGTAATAGCACAAGAAGACCAGTCAGAACATCAAATAAGTGGCACGTCAGGTGTAACCCCAATATCTTTCATGGACCCCCTACCTTTTCATATTTATGGGGATTGTGAGAAGTTGGCCTGGTTTATGATGTTCACTAGTTAAAGTGACCACCTTGTACCATGCCAAGCAACCCTTATGGTGTGGTTGTAAGTCAACCTTTTCGGACTAGCTGCCCTAGTGGTAGCGTAGGCTAAGCAGTCTTTGAGGCTAAACTCGTGAAGCGTGTTAAGCAGGCTGTTTTACCAAATGTATCCCCCTTTTATACCAATGAAAGGACACCACACAGATATATATTGAAAATATATATGTATTTATTTCTCAAAGTAACCCCTAGACTCTTTATGAGCACAGGAGCACAAATCGTCAAACAAGATGACAGTAGAATACACAGAAGTTGCACTTTATATGGATAGGCCCTCGTGGCCGCTCAAACCATATACTAAAATAGTGGTATAAGTACCACGAACAGAAAAGGGAAAAGGCCTAGGGCCTCTAGAATCGCTGGGCCTACAAGGAGCTAACTTCAGTTAGTGACCAGGAGGTCCACGGGTTGCGTGTGCAGAGCAAATAGTCACACGCGAGCTCCCATAGGTTTTCAATGGGTGCGTAAAAGTTACAAAGTTACTGCAAAAAGGATCTTCCGGATGGACTATGAACTCAAGATTCGAAACACAGACACTAGAGATGATACTCTACACTTGGGCACCGGAGTGCCAGCTTTACCTCACCCACAGGAAGCGGGTGCGTAGGTGTCGAAGTGCGTCGGGTTTCTTCTATCTGTTCGATGGAGCCTGAAGACAAAGATGCTGCAGGCGGTCGGTCCGGAAGGGATGCGGTGGATCCAAGAGTGGATCGGAGTTGTAGAAGACCTGTAAGCAGAGGGGACAGTGTTCACAGTCACTAGCCAGTGACCAGCGTGGCACCAGGTGGGTACCAGGCGATGTCGGGTGCAAACAGGAAGGAAGGTGTAGCTTTTCTCTGCAGCCACGTGGTCCCTGAAGGCCGACGACGTCCAGGAGTCAGTTCACGAGCTGTCCCATGCAGGCTCTCGCTGTCGGCGGTGTCGGCGACTTGATCAAAGCAAACAAGCCTTGGCAAAAGCAATTGTTGTGGAAAACGAAATGAGCTGATGATTCTGACCAGCAAGGTCAGAGGGACTGCTCCTTTGGAGGGGAGCAAGGGCCAGTCTGGAGCAACCAGACCAGTGGTGTAGTTCTTGAAGTTCGTCGCCAAGATGGCCACTAGCCAGCGGGCCAGCAACCGGTTAGGCGCGTCGAGTGGCAAAATGCAGAAGGGCCCCACGCAGATCGTGGAGATGCTGGAGGGCTCACCTTTGGTGCAGATGCTGCTCGGGTGTTGGGCTTCTCAGATCCCAAAGCACAACTTGGAGGAAGCCTCGGTTGTTGCGCTTGCAGCTTGTCGTGGTCTTTTCAAGATGGCTGGCTCCACGTGTCTCGGTGCCTCCACGGGTCTCCTCTTTTCAGGGACTGTGGATCGGGCGGTGAGAGGTCTGGAGGTCTAGGTCTTGTCAGTCTCTGGGCTCGGGCTCCAGCGGGAGGCGGCGGCAAAGCAGATGTTGATTCGCTGGATGGTGCTTGCGTTAGCAAGGTGGTCACTCCCTGACCACAGGGGAGATTGGCTTCAGTCCTCTGTGCGGCAGAGCGTCGAAGTTCCCGTCTTCTTCTTAGTTTCAAGTTGATTCCAGGATGTCTGAAGTCTTAGGACACAGCTCCTACCTTTAAGCGGATTCTAGGGGCCGGACTACCTGCTAAGTCCCTCCCTAAGGGTGGGACCAGGAAGGGGGGTGGTTACACCCCCAATCCTTTGTCCAGCTCGCCCCAGGCCCGGGACTGGTGTGCCCCAGGACCGGATCGAACTGGCATATGCACCGAGGCTCCTTGTGAGCCTCAGGCATGTCTGGTTTCTTTCAAGCCCTACCTGACCAATACACAAAATCCTGTCTGGGGTGGTGCACGCACCTCCCCTGGCAGGAAACCCTTTGTCCACACCTCCCAAGCTGGAAGGACTCCCAGCAGCAGGAGGGAAGACTTGTGTCTGTGGTGGCAGCATCCATTTTGTGGAGCTGAGGCTATGTCTGATTTTACCCGGGTTTCAGGTACTGTACATGTCGTGTCCCTCTAAGAGGGTTGAATGCTAACCCCGTCGCCAGAATTGGCGAGGGGTTAGTATTCCAATTCGTATGACACCTTACTCGACATGTTTTGATAAAGCCAAACCAAAGTTAGCATTTAACCGCGAGGTTCATAATGCACTTAAGAGTATATGGTATGGGTGGCCGGCGCAATGGCCGAGTAAGACGTGCTCCGTGAGAGCTCCGGCGGAGCTGCTCTGAATCCGGCGAGTTACAGACATCTGGCAGTCTGCAGGACACAGGAATCTCATGCCCCGAGAACGGAGGCATTCACGGTGGCGGGGGGACGACCCGCGGAGCGCCTGGTAGCCGGATCCCGTGTGGAGCTGCTCGAGGGTTGACCGAGGCCTGGAGGCGGCAAGATGGCGGCGGCCGCCGCGACCTAGAGGACGGAGCCGCGGCCGGACGGAGGGAGGCGCAGACCGACCAGAGGCAGCCTGGTTGCCCCAAATGCACAGATGGGGGATCGCTTGCATAGGTGAGACGTGACGGGCTGGAGCGGGGGGGCTGGGACGCGTGTCGCCTCCCCTCGGTGCTCCGACGAACTTGGGACAGCGCCCGCATCGGACTGCTTCTGCGAAGGGAATTGGCAGGCCTGTGAGGCGAGGAGCGGGGCATCTGATCCGCTAGGCGCGCCACTGCATTGCGCCGGCTGCCCCGGGTACGGAGCCCTTGAGGACAGGCGGCGAGGGACACCTGGTCAGACATCCGGCCTTGCGACCATCTGTGGCCTCGGCGGGACGAAGGCCCGGTGACACTGGTGGACCCTGGGCACATCTCTACACGGCCCGGAGCGGCGCGGCTGGACCCTTGTTTCCCCTCCCTCATTGCCTACGGCGCGAGCGGCGGCCGCGCCTGAATTTACGACAGAGGCCCACCCAGGAGCACGGCGCAGACGGGGTGGAGTGGACGTTGCAGCGGAATCCTGCGGGGGTAGAGGAGGAGGACGCGGCCCCCCTCCCCACCCCCCCAGAGACCACGAGGCAAATTACTGACCGGGGGCCCGTTGGAGACTGGAGCCCGAGGTCGGGGATGGGGAAAAAGGCCCCGCCTGAGAAGCCTGCCTGGCAGGGGCCGATGGACGACTTTACCCGCACCCGGACGCAAACGGGGGCGCCGCCTCCCCCCCCGTCGGCGCGTTCGGACACGGAGCTGCTGATGGAGGCCATACAAACCTCCAGGACGGACATTCAGGAATCCAGGGCGGCGCTGGAGGTTAAGATCGGTGAGGTGGGCTCCGAAGTCACGCTACTGAGACAGGACTTCCGCAACCTGTCGGAGAGGGTGCAGACGGCCGAAACCCGGATCAGTGAGGCTGAGGACACCATCACCCATCTCCGCAGAGATGTGGCGGAACTGCAGGCATCGCACCGACAACTACTATGGAAAGCGGACGACGCGGAAAACAGGGCGAGACGTAATAACCTTCGCTTTGTGGGCTTTAGGGAAGGCATTGAGGGATCGGACATGGCGATGTTTCTCCACACCTGGCTGAAAGACACTGTAAGCGGGTCGCACAGAGGACACGAACACGGGAGGATGGGGTGAGGTGTTTTATTGAAGGTTCACACTAAAGTTCGCGATGTGTTCTCCCTCGGTGGTAGGACGTCAGGGTCGGGGCGGTGTTCTTGGTCCTCCTCCTGGGCTAGCGTCCCTCTTCTTCCTTCTCCTGGCTTCAGTTAAGGAGGGCTCTCGCCGTGCCAATGGAAATAAAGAAGGAGAGGTGGCTGTTAGGAACGAGTGTTCTGATTATCACGATATGTAAGGGAAGGGAGTGAGGGTAATACACTGGTGATAAGGTGCTCTTCAACGAACGGTCGTGAAGGGGGTGAGTGAAAGGAAGGACGTGCAGCTCTAGGTACGGCGGCAAGCGGCGGCGTTCAGTGGCGCGCTCTCCTCTCCCGCCTCCCGACCCAACCCGTGAAGCGATCCCGTACCTGGGATAGCCACGCACCTCCTCCTGGGGCGTGGCTCGGCGGAGCGTGAATGCCGCGGTCTCCTGCCTCCGGCCTCCGTTCCTCCTCGCGTCCTCTGCTCCTCTTCGGTCCTTCGCTTCGCTCTGTCCCGTCTTCCTCCTCCGGTTCACCGTCGTGCTCTGTCTCCTTCCGTCCTCCGGTGTCGTCACACACCACTGTCTTCTCTTCCCGGGTTCTTATTGGCGACCGGCCGTCTACGGTGGAGTAGAGGGCGGGGCTATCCTGGAAGACGTCCCAATTAAAGGCACAGTGTTCCGTGCCGTCTGAAGTCTCGGCTGGCGACGGGTCGTCCTGAGGGACACAAAACAAGTCACTGGTCAGTTCTGGAGGGGACCACCATTCTCCTCCTTCCAGTACGGAGTCCGGGTGGTCCCCGTGACAGACACGTTCCCGCAGGCCCCATTCTCGAACTGCTTTATAATCGAAAGGGCGCATAGGGCGCTCCTGGTGAAGCCGCCGGTGGGGGCGCGGCCGCGTCCTGTCATTGCCCGGTTCCTCAATTTTGCAGACAGGGATCTGATCTTGCGGGAGGCCCGGAAGAAGGGGGCGCTCCGGATAGAAAACACGAACATTATGATCTTCCCAGACTACAGCCAGGAGGTGCAAAAACAGAGGAGGGCCTTTGACGCGGTCAAAGCGAAGCTCAGAGACCGCCGCCTTACCTACATGCTGCTTTTCCCGGCAAAGCTAAAGGTGATCTATGATGGTGGTACGCATTTCTTCACTCACCCGGAAGAGGCTTGGCAATGGCTGGAGACACGACTGACGACGGACGGCCGCCCCGCCGACAGGGACAAGGGCCGGGAGCGGCCGAGTGGCAGTGGAACACGCCCCAAGGAGCTGACACTCTGGCGATCCCGGGGACAGTCGGGGCGGAGAACTGGGAAGAGGTTGCGTAAAACGCCCTGCTCGGAAGATGGCTCGCCACGACGCCGCAGGAAGGCCTCCCCGCCATCCGGAGGGGCTGGAGTGCCGGGATCTCGCTTTAGTTGCCTGGCGGACAGTGGTAGCTCGGAGGAAGACGTCGAGGATACGACCCACGGGCCGGGACGAGAAGGGACGGCGCAGAGCTCCATACACCCGCTGGAAGTGGCGATCCGAGATCTAGAGCGGGATGTACCCAATCCTACGGAGGAGCGGAGGCCTGACACCCAAGACTCCCACTCCTGAGAGAGACTGGACCGGACAATCTTGATTGCAGCTCTGGCCAGATGGAGCACGCAAGTGGTCACACACCCCCCTTCTCTTTGTTTTTTGGTTGTTATTTCCTGTTTGGGTAAATCTTTTGGTAGTCTTCTCATCTGGTCGTTGATGTATGGTGCTCTTGGGTCGGGCAGACTGAGACGGTTCTAGTGCTGTTCCCATAGAGGGCACGAGATAGGTTAACGACGGGTGGGATAGTGAGGGAGGGTGACAGGCCTACTCCGCCAGCAGTCCTGTGCTTGTGGGCAATGGGACTGATGGGGGGGGGAGGTGGGGAGGGGGTGGGAGTGGGAGAGTGTTGGGGATTTCCAGTTGGGGTTTGTTTTGGGATGGGAGGGGGGGGGGACGGGACAGTTAGGGACGGTTGGGCAAAGAGGGGTTGGAGACAGGTCATTTCAGGCACACACGTAGCACCACGGGGCTTGCCCGCCAGCGAGGTACCCCCGAGACAGCACACACGGATGGAATTACAATGCCTACCACGACGGTAACACAAGGTGTAGCAGAGGGAGGGCTCTCAGTCCTAACGTGGAATGTCAATGGGCTTGGTAGCAAAATTAAGAGAGGACTGATAAACGCATACATTAGGAGGGCCGGCCCAGACGTAGCGTTATTACAGGAAACGCACCTTCTGGGGACTAAATGTGGATTCCTGGCCCGGGGTCACTACACGGTTCTAGCACATGCGGGCTTTACCCAGGGTTCAAGAGGGGTGGCGATACTGGTCCGGAAAACTAACCCGTTTCGAGTGACACAGACATGGACAGACTCACTGGGAACTTACGTTGGGGTCCGGGGAGTGTGGCGCCGAAGGGAGTACACGTTAGTGTCGGTCTATGCTCCACCTAAACTGCAGGCGTCCACATTAAAAGGCGTGGCGGAAATACTGCTTGCCACATCCGACACGGTGCAAGTGCTCGGGGGCGACTTCAATGATGTACTGGCACCGGCATTGGACAGGACGGGTGATAGGGGAAGGGACCGGCCTCGGACGGCCCTCGCCACCACGATGGAGACTCTGGGTCTGACGGACGTATGGCGCTGGTTACACCCTACACGGCGGGAGTACTCCTTTTTTTCAGGGGCCCACACGGTGTATTCCCGGTTGGACTATATCTTCATGACACGTCACATGTTGCATGAGGGGTTGCGAGCTGAATATAAAGCACGGGGCCTTTCGGATCATTCTCCCCTTCTGGTGACAGTGGCCCCCCGGGTATCGGGGAGGGGGCAGTGGCGAGTCTCAGCATGGGACCTCCAGAATTCGAAGGTGCTGAAGGGCATTCGGGCAGATGTTAGAGTCTGCCTAGCTGACAATGTGGGCTCGGTGTCGTCGCCGGTGACCCTCTGGGAATCTATGAAGGCGGTCATGCGGGATAGAGTCCAGGATAGGATTGCAGAGGAAAATAGGGAACGGCAAAGGGAGTTACAGGCACTAGAGAGCCAGGTTCTTCAGTTGGACAGGGAGTACCTTGCGGACCCGGCGCGGGAGACACTGCGCCGGTTGCTTGACGCTCAGCGGCAGTACCGAGATCTGGCTGCGGGAGCAGCCAAACAACAGGCGTTGGCAACACTCCACCGTTTATATGACGTCGGTGATAAGTCAGGCAAGCTCCTGGCGTGGCTCAGTAGAAAAGAGAGAGATGCAAGGTGGGTAGAACGGGTGCGAGATGATAGGGGGAATTTAGTGAATTCAGACGCGCAGATCGCGGAAGCCTTTCCAGAGCACTTCCGGGCATTCTATGCTGCTCGAGACCTGGGCTCGCAAGAGGACGCGCTACAGTACATGACGGATCTAGATCTACCGGCGCTCGCAGATGGAGACATCAAGGAGCTGGAGGCATCCCTTACGCTAGACGAAGTTACAAAGGCGTTGGCCAAGCTGCGGGTGGGGAAGGCGCCGGGCCCGAATGGGTTCCCCGCGGAATTCTTTAAAAAAACGGCGGATCTTCTGGCCCGCCATATGCTGGCGTTATTTGAGGGGGCGCGGGAAGAGGGGTGTCTCCCCCCGGATCTTAGATTGGCCACGATTGTCCCGATTTTCAAGGAGGGGAAACCGCCGGAGGAGTGCACGTCGTACCGCCCGATCTCGCTGCTTAACACTAAGGTGAAGTTGCTGGCGACGGTGCTGGCCCTCCGGTTGCGGCGGGTGATCCCAGACTTGGTCCACCTGGATCAGACGGGCTTCCTCCCCAGTAGGGCGACGAGATTGAATCTGAGGCGCTCGCACAATTGGCTACAGGTGGTAAGGGGCCGGCGGGACCCTCATTGGTTTCTCTCCTTAGATGCGGAAAAGGCGTTCGATGTGGTGCATTGGCCCTTCCTGGAGGGCGTCCTGGGGCGTCTGGGATTCGGACCGGTCTTCCGCCAATGGGTGAGATTACTTTATACGGGCCCGAGGGCGCGGGTGAGGGTCAATGGGGTTACATCGGGGGAATTCCCTATTTGCAGGGGTACGCGGCAGGGATGCCCGTTGTCCCCCCTGCTCTTTACATTGACGATAGAAGTGCTGGTGGCGCGGGTCAGACAACACCCGGAGATTCGTGGTTTTCGGAAGGGTCCGTTGGATGACCTGGAGGAAAAAATATCTCTCTATGCGGACGATGTCCTTCTATATGTTACGCACCCCGATACGACAATCCCGGTAATTTTCTCCGAGCTAGAGCGCTATGGTGCCCGCTCGGGTTACAGGGTGAACTGGCATAAGTCGGTGCTATATGCCCCGGAGGGACGGGGGGACTGGCCGAGTCTCCCAGACAGGCTCCAGGCGACGACGGAGGGGTTTCAATATCTGGGAGTGTATATAACACTAGACCGGACTGTCTCCTACGACAGGAATGTTGGGAGGGTTCTGTCCAATTTCGTGGAGGATGCGCAGAGATGGCGTCGGCTGCCGCTTACGCTGCTGGGGCGTGCCGCCATGTTTAAGATGATAACGCTGGCCAGGTTCCTGTATGCGTTACAGAACAAATATTATCCGGTCCTTCGGCGGGTCTTTCGAGAAATTGACTCGGAACTCCGTAGCTTTCTTTGGCTTGGTAGACAACCCAGGGTAGCGATAACGACCCTGCAGAGGCATCAGTATAGCGGAGGGATCTCGCTTCCCAACATTGAGGCCTACTACTGGGCGGAACACCTGGCGTACATTAATGACTGGCTTCACGCCCCGGCAATGCACCCGACCTTTGCTTTGGAAAGACATGTCATGGGCGCCCACTCGTGTCATTATTACCTATATGGTGGCAAGGGTACGGGACGGCTACTGCTGGCCACTAAAATCACCCTGGCGATTTGGAAAAGGGCGACCCGGGAGATTGGTTGGGACAGGAAACTAAGTAGACAGACGCCCTTATGGCACTGCGCGTGGCTACCGGAACTAAACAAGTTGAGGGGGTTCACGCAATGGGATAACATCGGGGTGTCGACACTGGGAGACGTGCTAGTGAGGGGGGAGTTGAAATCCTTCTCGGTGCTCCGCAGGGAATTTGGATTGCTCCCCACGCAGTACTATAAGTACGCGCAACTGAAACATGCTTGGCAGGCCGAAGGGATACAGACGGCTTCTCTTCCCGAATATGCACCTCTAGAGGGAAGATTGCTGCAGGAACACATGGTGGAAAGGGCGGTGTCCCTCACATATCGGACCCTCATGAACAATATGCCTGATAATCTGGGGGCGCTTAGGGCGACCTGGGAGGCGGACGTGGGTGAGATGGACGAGGTGGACTGGGATACAGTTCTCATGCACCCACGAGAGGTGGCGATTAAGTCCCGGCTACGGTTGATCCAATTCAATATTCTGCATAGAACGTACTTTGATAGACGACGACTGTTCAAAATGGGACGGGTGGGGGACACGTCGTGTCTGAGATGCGGGCGGGAGGGAGGGACTTTCCTTCATATACTTTGGCTCTGCCCGCAGATTCAGGGGTACTGGCGGGGGATCCTAGGGGAGCTGAGTAAGGTGCTGGAGGTGCTACTACAGGAGGACCCCAAGTTAGTGTTACTGGGTATGACACATGATGTGGACCTCCCCCGCCCGCTGCTGATTTTCCTTGTGCTGGCTCTGGTGGTGGCGAAGAGAGACGTAGAAAAATA
Organism: Triturus cristatus; assembly: GCF_964204655.1. NCBI lineage: Eukaryota > Metazoa > Chordata > Amphibia > Caudata > Salamandridae > Triturus > Triturus cristatus. Next base: position 1,169,373,741 of record NC_140584.1, on the reverse strand, counting down.
CTGGGGGGCGCCCTCGCCTCCCCGCTTGGAGGAGTGGAGGAGGGGTCTTGACATCTACATGGCGGCAGAAAGGGTCACGTACAAGGCGAGAGGCTGCCCCAAAAAATTCACCAGGGTGTGGTCCAGATGGCGGAGGTATCACGGCCTGGAGGGGGGACTCTAGTGGGGCGGTGAAATGGAGGGGGCCGGCATGGTTCATGGATGACGTCCACAGCCCTAGGGCACTGACAATGGTATATATTGAAGACGCTGATGTCAGCCGCGGCATAGGTCCGAAACAGACTTCCGGTGTGATGAGAGAAGGGTGGGGGTGGAGGGCGGGCGAGGTGGGGGTGGTGCTCAATACTGACCTGTCGGTTTGGTTGTTTTACTTTGTGTATAGCTGTACACCAAAAATGCCAATAAACATATTATTTTTTTTTTAAAAAGAGTATATGGTATGACGATATCTGGAAACAGTAGAAGGAAGTTGTTCCGACCACTGCACACAGGCTCAGCTCATGCCAGAGCACCATCTCACATGGAACCAAGCACTCTGCCTTCAGGATTGTTAAGGCCTGTCATAGGAGTGACTTATAGGTTAACATGTGTCCCATTTAAGGTTAGGTATAGGTATACTACACCTAAGTAAGAGGTGGTTACACCAACTTACCCCAGCTGAGTGATCAGCCAGTTGTGTCAAATTTGTTAGGCCAAGCCTGGGGTGGCATAATACATGCTTCAGCCCCTGGCAGGCCTTAGATACACCAATGCCCTGGGTACCTAGTGTACACTGGTACAGGGGCTCACAGGGTGATCCACTTCCAATTGGTTATGCACCTAGGGTGCATAGTGTAAATTTAGTAGAGAGAACAGCAGGCTGGGGGTCTGATTGGCAGGCCCACAGCCTCAATATGTCAAAAACCAGTGAAGCAAAAAGCAAAAATTTGGGGTGACCATAGGATAGCAGACCCTACTCTCCTACACAACTCCCCCCCCCCCCAAACGCAGGGACATTAAACTAGCCTTGACCAGTCTCGTCTTCATGTCCTAAGTGGAAGTACCTGGAGAGACCATCTGCATTCCCATGGTCAGTACCTGGCCGGTGCTCCACTGTAAAGTCCATCCCCTGTAGGGAAATGGACCACCTAAGCAGTTTGGGGTTTTCACCCTTCATCTGATTTAGCCACAAGAGGGGCTTATGGTCGGTCTGAATCTTGAAGTGAGTGCCAAACAAGTATGGCCTCAGCTTCTTCAGGGCCCACACCACAGCAAAGGCCTCCCTCTCAATAGCTGACCAATTCTTCTCTCTGGGGGTCAACCTTCTGCTAATAAAAGCAATGGGTTGGTCTTGACCATCTACATTAAGTTGTGACAGCACAGCTCCCACACCCAACTCAGAAGCATCTGTTTGGACAATAAACTCTTTGGAGTAGTCAGGACTTTTCAGGATAGGTGCAGAGCACATGGCCTCCTTCAGGTCATCAAATGCCTTTTGACAGCTTACTGTCCACTGAACCTTTTTGGGCATCTTCTTGGATGTCAGATCATTAAGAGGAGTCACAATGGACCCATAGTTCTTAACAAACTTCCTGTAGTACCCAGTCAAGCCCAAGAAAGCTCGAACTTGAGTCTGGGTGGTTGGAGGGGACCAGTCCTTTATGGATTGTATCTTACTCTCCAGTGGTTGAACTTGGCCTCCACCTACAAGGTGGCCCAAATACACAACCTTACTCTGCCCTATCTGGCACTTAGTAGCCTTGATAGTGAGGCCTGCCCTTTGCAGAGCCTCAAGAGCCTTCTTCAGGTGGATCAGGTGATCCTCCCAGGTGGAGCTAAAGACAGCAATGTCATCAAGATATGCTGCACAAAAGTCATCCAACCCAGTAAGGACTTGGTTCACCAGCCTTTGGAAGGTGGCAGGTGCATTCTTCAGACCAAAGGGCATCACCACAAATTGGTAGTGCCCACCTGGGGTTGAGAATGCTGTTTTGGCCTTAGACTCCTCAGCTAATCTGATTTGCCAATAGCCAGCTGTCAAGTCAAATGTGCTCAAAAACTTAGCAGAAGCTAGTTTGTCTATGAGCTCATCTGCCCTTGGAATAGGGTGTGCATCTGTCCTGGTGACAGCATTGAGACCCCTGTAGTCCACACAGAACCTCATCTCTCTCTTGCCATCTTTGGTGTGAGGTTTGGGGACCAGAACCACTGGGCTAGCCCAGGGGCTCTCTGAGAGTTCAATGACACCTAATTCCAGCATTTTATGTACCTCAGCCTTTATACAGTCCCTGACGTGGTCAGGTTGTCTGTAAAGCTTGTTCTTTACAGGCAGACTGTCACCAGTGTCCACCACATGGGTACACCAGTCAGTTTGGCTAGGTATTAGGGAAAACAGATGTTGAAATGATTGTAGAACTTGTCTACATTCTGTCTGCTGATGGGCAGTGAGGTTGCCTCCAAGGGTCACTCCTTCAACTGAGCCATCTTCAGGGTTCTGAGACAACAGGTCTGGGAGAGGGTCACTCTCTTCCTCCTGTCCCTCATCTGTAGCCATGAGCAAGCCCATGTCTGCCCTGTCAACATATGCTTTTAACCTGTTAACATGGAGTACCCTATGGGGACTCCTGGGAGTTCCTAGGTCCACGAAGTAGGTGACCTCTCCCTTCTTTTCCAAGATTGTATGGGGTCCAGACCATTTGTCTTGGAGTGCTGCTGGGGCCACTGGCTCCAACACCCATACCTTCTGTCCTGGCTGAAACTCAACCAAGACAGCCTTTTGGTCATGCCAAGCTTTCTGTAAGGCCTGGCTTGCCTCAAGGTTTTTGGATGCCTTCTCCATATACTCAGCCATCCTGGAGCGGAGACCAAGTACATAGTCCACTATGTCTTGTTTAGGCTTTTTGAGAGGTAACTCCCATCCTTCCTTCACTAAACACAGTGGGCCTATTACAGGGTGCCCAAACAACAATTCAAAGGGGCTGTAGCCAACCCCCTTTTGTGGGACCTCTCTGTAAGCAAACAGAAGGCAGGGTAGAAGGATGTCCCATCTTCGCCTGAGCTTTTCAGGTAATCCTTTGATCATACCCTTTAGGGTCTTGTTGAATCTCTCAACAAGCCCATTGCATTGTGGGTGATAAGGGGTGGTGAACTTGTAGTTGACACCACACTCCTTCCACATAGCTGTCAAGTATCCTGACATGAAGTTGGTACCTCTGTCAGAAACTACCTCCTTAGGAAACCCCACTCTAGAGAATACTCCCAGCAGGGCCCTGGCCAAAACAGGACCTGTAGTGGTCCTAAGGGGAATTGCCTCTGGATACCTGGTGGCATGATCCACTACCACCAGTATAAATCTGTGCCCAGATGCAGTGGGAGGATCCATGGGACCCACTATATCTATTCCCACTCTTTCAAAGGGGACCCCCACCACAGGTAGTGGTATTAGGGGGGCCTTTGTTGTGCCACCTGATTTGCCACTGGCTTGGCAGGTCACACAGGAGCAACAAAACTCCTTTGTATCTTCATTCATGTGAGGCCAGTGAAAGTGAGGGACAAGCCTGTCCCAAGTCTTGTTCTGGCCTAAGTGTCCTGCTAAAGGAATATCATGGGCCAAGGTAAGAAGGAAGCCCCTAAATTGCAGAGGTATAACCAACCTCCTGGTTGCACCAGGCTTGGGGTCTCTAGCCTCTGAATAAAGGAGCCCATCATCCCAATACACTTTATGGGTACCTTGAGCATTCCCAGCAGCCTCAGCAGCAGCCAGCTGTCTGAGGGGTTCAAGAGAGGGACAGGATAACTGAGCCTGCCTCAAGTCAGCCCTTGAAGGTCCCCCTGTCCCCAGAAACTCAACCTGATCAGGTTCAAGCTCTTCGGGGACAGTTCCTTCAGGGTCCTCTAGATCAGCTTCCTGGGAAGGTTGATCATCACCCTGAGGCAGGGGGGGAAGGCACAGCCTTGACCCTCCTGTTATTCTTCTTGGTAGGTGCTTGGTCCATTGTTCCAGGATCCAAGACCTGAGGTTCAGTAAGGCACTTTTTGGCCTGTGACCTGGTCACAGCAAGGACATGTGGTGATATACCTAACATCTCTGCATGTGTCCTGTACTCCACTTTTGACCATAGAGAACTCTCTAGGTCATTGCCCAATAAACATTCTACTGGGAGGTCTGCACTAACCACAACCCTTTTGAGGCCAGTTACCCCTCCCCATGAGAAGTTAACAACTGCCACACTATGTGAAGTAGTGGCATTGCTGGCATTGGTCACCAGGTAATTCTCACCTGGTATGTACTGTCCAGGGTCCACAAAGCCTGGTGTCACCATAGTGACACTGGCACATGTGTCCCTGTAGGCTTGAGCCACTTTTTCATTAATTAAAGGAGTCTGTCTGTACTTGCCCAGGTTACTGGGGCTCACAGTCAGGGACAAATCAATGTCCCCATCACAGATCAAGACTGCCTGTGTCAGGGTTCTGTCTAAGTCAGAATCTCCTTCAGTTCCCATAGTGATTCCCACTACACCCTTTGTTTGGAGACCAACACTGTTAACAGTAGTACTGGGAGCAGGTGCCTTAGGGGCAACAGTGTTGGGGGCTCCACCCTTTTTACAATCACTAGTCCAGTGAGTTGTATTTTTGCAAGAGTTGCACCAGGGTTTCTTTTGACCTTCTTTCTTCTTCCCTTTTGGCTGGGACCCACTCTCTTTAGTACTAGTTTGGGGCCCTGTTGAAGACTTCTGGTCTTTAGATTTCTGATCTCCACCCTTTTGGTCTGTTTTCTTCTGATCACCCCCTTGGCCCTGGTTCTGGTTCTTTTGCTTAACCCTGGTTCTGACCCATTTGTCTGCCTTCTTTCCCAATTCTTGGGGAGAGGTCAGATCAGAGTCAACCAAGTGTTGATGCAGTTGCTGGTTTTGACAGTTATTTAAAATCTGTTCTCTCATCATCAAATTGTACAATCCTGTATAATCAGATACCTTACTTCCCAGCAACCAACCTTCCAAAGCCTTAGTGGCACATTCAATGTAATCAGACCAGTCCTGAGTCTGTCTTCTGGGTGTCTCTGAACATTAACCTATACTGTTCAGTGGTTAAGCCTAACCCATCAACTAGGACACTCTTCAGGACTCTGTAATTTCTGACATCCTCTTCTCTAACAGTAAGGAGTCTATCTCTGCCTCTCCCCTCAAAGGAGAGCCATAAGATTGCTGCCCACTGGTCTTCAGGAACCTGCTGTACTTTGCAGGCTCTCTCAAGAGCAGTCATCCATTTGTGGATGTCATCCCCACTTTTGTAGGGGGGCACAACCTTGGACAGGTTCCTATTATCAAAGACCCTATCTTTGTCCTTAGGGACAATGCTGCCACCAGTGGGTATAGACCCACTCTCTTTATGCTGCCTAGCCTTGCTCAGTTTCTCTTCCATCAGGGCTACTTCTAGCTCCTGCTTCCTGATCCTCAGCTGGGCTTCTTGCATTCTGGCCTCATGCTCCCTCCTCTGAGGGGTGGTCATCCTTCTCCTGGAGTGACCTTGAGAGCCTCTAGAGGCATGAGAAGCATTAGATTCACCTGAGTGATTCCTTTGCCTCCCAGACCCCTGGTTAAGTCCACTGGGGAGATCCAATGGGGTGATCCCATTGTCAGCCCCCAATAGCCTTAAGTTAGCTGGGCCACGTATAACACTTGGCACTGGGCTAGTTCTCCCTTCATCCTCACTACCTTCTGTATCCCCACCACTTTCCCCCTCTGTAGTATGATTCTCATCTAAGGGATGACTATTGGAAAGGGGTACTTCAGTAGCATCTTCAGAAGGGGGGCCTCCTGTTCCTGTCCCTAAGGGGCCTAACTGGGAGGCTTTCCTGATCTTCATCAGCCTGTAAAAGCTCTCTGAGTTCAGCAGAAGTAGGATTCTTGGGCTGTTTAAGGCCCCTGATATTTGCCAACTGCCTGAGCTCCTTTTGATTAAGGGTAGCAAAGATGGATGGTGCCCTCTGGGGGTCACTCTCAACAGAGATGGGTACATTGGACCCCTCTGCCCCAGCCATTGCTCTTAAGTGTGGGTGGATGTGTTGCAATCTACCTACACTTGGGTTTACCTACTAAACCTATCTAGTAGTTGTAGTCAGGGTGTGCTACTCCCTTTGCTCTACAACAACTAAGTTCAGTAGAACTCAAGTATATCTAATCTTGTTTTATATGTACCTACAGGTACCTATGTGATCTTTCAATTGGTAACCAAGAGATTACAATGGTAAAACACAGCAAGCTTTTTTTTTTTTTTGCTCAGTTTAAATGTTGCTTTCTTGATATTTTCGGCAGGCACAGTACAGCTAGGGGGGGGGGTAAGGCTTATCTACAGATCTTCTATCTGAATGCTGAACTTAGCAGGAACATTATTCAGATCTACGTCAAGCCTATAAATAGGGAGGGGAAAGAAAAGAGAAAAAATAAACCATATCAGAATGAATCTATTATATCGAGGGGAGTAACAATAATAAGTTATGACTAGCCCTTATCTTCGCATAGCCACTATCAATATATGTGGGCTTAATGATAAGAATAAGAGAAGAAGGGCAAAGGAAGACTTTAAACTCTTCAGGGCAGATTTGCTATGTCTACAAGAGACGCACATCTCCAACAAAGACTGTAATTTGTTAGATACTCTGGGGTTTAAGAGACTCGCGCACACTACTCAGGATTGCAGGACAAAAGGAGTCGCTGTACTATCCAGCAATAATAGGTTGATCTGTGATCATAAAAGTGTGGATAAACTGGGCAGATGGACTCTTATGGTCATTAAATGTGGATCGGGCCACCTCACGCTGGGCTCAGTTTATTCTTCAGTATTAGATGATCCCTCAGTGTTGAGATTCTTATCTAGCGAGCGCCCGTCCTGGCCAGAGCCCTACATACTTTGCGGTGACTTAAATATTAATGGGTCTAAGAATACTGGTGGCATTGGCACTAGTGATCGTAAACCACAAGTGCGTAGGGCATTAAATGACTTAATAATGACTTAATAACCGGTTTGGGGCTTGTAGATGTTTGGCCTAAATTAAGGGGTATGGATCCGGGCTTTAGTTACTATTCAGCCCCGCACCAAAAATGTGCCAGGCTGGACTATTTCCTGGTTTCACCATCTTTAGTAAAGGATGCAAAAATCGAATTACTACCCAGGGTCCTATCCGATCACAACCCCCTGATCTTCGAATTCTTCATTGATGGTATGACAAATAAAAATAAAAAATGGTCATTTGAAAGGGCTATACTCTTAGATGAAGATTACAGAAATGTTATGAGAAGCAGAATTGAGGAATTTTTTTGCATTAATAGGGGTACGGCATCTCCAGGAGTAGTTTGGGATACTTTTAAGGCCTGGATACGAGGGGAAACTATTAGTTACAGCGCAGGCAAAAGGAAGAGATATAATGATCAGGTGAAGATTCACTATTCGAAACTTGCCCAACTCGAGACGGAATTAATAGTAAAAATAAGAGATAAAATTGAACTTACTGAAACTCTGGATTTAATTCTAGTAACCAAGTCTACTCTAAATGACCTCTATCTAAATAAATTGGCAGGTCTATATCTAGCTAAGCAGCAAGACTGCTATGAATATAGTGAATCTGTTGGTCGATTACTTGCAATCAGGACCAGACAACAAAGCTCTGCCCGACATATAAATCAAATAAAAAATCTGAATGGCATTTTAATCACAGATGAGGACGAGATTAGAGATTCTTTCAAAGATTTCTATCAGGCATTATATGCTGTAGACACGATACCTGACGAAGATTGGGACCCTATGTTCCTGCCTAAAGTAAAATTGGCAGATGAGGATGCGTCTCACCTCGAAGTAGAATTCTCAGATGAAGAACTACAGAAGGCATTATATGATTTACCATCATCTAAAGCCTCAGGCATCGATGCTATACCTTTAGAATTCTACAAAACTTTCTTCAAGGAGGTAAGGGCGGAGCTCCTTGATCTTTTCAATTCTATTAAGGGAGGAGACACACCACCAGCCACTTGGGGTTCGGCAAACATCGTCATCTTCCTAAAGAAGGATAAGGACCCGTTAAATATGGGCTCTTATAGACCTATAACACTTTTAAATAGCGACGCTCAGCTACATTCCAAGATTCTTGCCTCTCGCCTTAACAGAGTCATGCCGCGATTGGTCTCCCAATGGCAGCATGGATTCATACAGGCGAGGGGGACAGAGGACCATATAAGGAGACTTATTACAATGCTTGATGCCTCTGATGCTTTAAAACTTCCATTAGCAGTGGCCTTCCTAGATGCCGAAAAGGCATTTGATCGTGTCTCTTGGAATTACTTATGGAAATGCCTCAAAGCTAACAACCTAGGAGAGGGCTTCATCGGGGCAATGCAGGCTCTTTACTATAAACCGTCAGCACAGGTACAGATTATGGGTGCCTCCTCCAAAACTTTCCCAATAGAGCGCGGGACAAGACAAGGATGTCCATCTTCGCCCTTGCTATATGCACTCTATATGGATCCTTTTCTCAAGCTCTTAGAGGCCTCAGAGAATATCTCCCCCTTCAGACTAAATCATATGGATATTAAAATCCTGGCATATGCCGATGACGTCGCTGTCGTTACGTCGGATTTATCTACCGCTTTGCCTGAAGTCGAAATGCTGGCCGAGAAGCTCGGCCGAATCTCTGGTTACAGGCTTAACAGAGACAAAACCCAGGTTATTGTTAATAAATTTATGACTTCTTCAGATGATAGAATAGTAGAGGAGGCGGTGTATCTCGGTATCCGAGTCAGGGCTAAAACTGAGGAGATAGTAGAGGCAAACCTAACCCCTATAATACATAAAACTAAGAAAGACATGGTTAGATGAGATAATCTGAAATTATCTATTATTGGCAGATGTAATATGATAAAAATGGTAGTTCTACCTAAATTACTCTATATCTTTCGTACAATACCCCTGGAAATACACAATATTTGGTTTCAACAGATTGAGCGAGAGATAGCGAGATTTATCTGGTCCTATAAAAAAACGCGTCGTGCAAATAGTTTTTTATCATTACCAGTTGAAAGAGGTGGTCTCGGACTGCCAAACTTCAGATTATATTATTTGGCGGCCTCACTTAAATATTACTGGCCCTTGTTTCGATCTGCTGAAAATTGCATTATGTCATTAAATGCATTGCCCACTGTATATGAGATGCTAATGGGTCCGGGAGTGCGCGGTTGCTTTCTAAAAATGTATGAGCCCAGTTATTACAAAAGAACCCGTTTCAAGACTCTGATTACAGCATTCCAAAACTGGACTAGGGTCAGGAAAAAACTAGGCATGGGCAGGTTTAGTCGATACACCCCATTTTTCAATAACAGTCAGGTCCCTGAATCATTGTTGGATGGTTATTTCGACCGGTGGCTAAGGGCCGGCGTTCGCAATATAGCAGACCTGCTTGATGGAGATCAATTGGCCACATTCGAAATAATTAAAAATAGGTTTAACCTGTCCAATAGTGAATTCTTTAAGTTCCTACAAATTAGGGACTTTATTACTAAGAAAACTGGGGGTACAACTGGGCTTACTGTGATCCCGCTGTTAGAAGCCCTTACTGGCAGGGATCCTCTTACAATCTCGAAGCTATATGGGATACTCCGGGAAGGGTTACCTGACGATATTGAAAAGCATTCCAATAAATGGCAGGAAAGGCTCGATGTCACTGACTCATGCCTTGAAAATGTTATCATTTTAGCTAATACTGTCTTGTTCACTGCTAACCTTCGCGCTCAATGTTTTAAAACATTTTTTGACCTCTATATCTCTCCTGCCAAAATTTTCAAATGGGGCGGGCTGGAGGGTATCCACTGTTTTAGATGTAAAACTCTGGGTGCAGACCTGGTACATATTTTTTCTACATGTCCAGAGCTTGATAAACTTAGATTGGAGATCACCACGTTTTTGCAACATGTTTTGAATAGGAGGGTATTGCTATCCCCCCAACTTATGCTACTCGGGCTATCAATCCTAGAGGATAAGGACAAGGAGTTCCTGTTTATCGGGATGTCTATACTCAGATTATGCATCGCTTCCTCGTGGCTCGACCCAAAACCTCCTACATTTGGGCAATGGAAAATGCGTCTGCTACATGTTTTTCATTTGGAGAATGCCCTCTATGCTCATAAGGGGAAGAGAGGGAAACTTAAGGGATTAAAGATCTGGAGACCAATCAGAGATTGGGTGGATGATCTAAGCAATTAAAAGTATTTTTCTTTTTTCTCCCTTTGCTCTTTTTTTTTTTTTTTCTTGTTTTTTTTCCTCTCTCTTTCTTTCTTTTTTTCTCAAATTATCGATGAATTTGCTTAAAATTTACTCCTGAATTGTGCTCATTATATACCCCTATTCTGCACGTGCCTGCATTTCAAGCAATTTTGTGTTTCAGCTTTTTGTTTAATAAAAAAAAAAAAAAAAAAAGGAACTCAAGTATATCTAATCTTGTTTTATATGTACCTACAGGTACCTATGTGATCTTTCAATTGGTAACCAAGAGATTACAATGGTAAAACACAGCAAGCTCAAATCCCACCGCTGCTCACCAATGTGAGAAGTTGGCCTGGTATATGATGTTCACTAGTTAAAGTGACCACCTTGTACCATGCCAAGCAACCCTTATGGTGTGGTTGAAAGTCAACCTTTTCGGACTAGCTGCCCTAGTGGTAGCGTAGGCTAAGCAGTCTTTGAGGCTAAACTCGTGAAGCGTGTTAAGCAGGCTGTTTTACCAAATGTAACCCCCTTTTATACCAATGAAAGGACACCACACAGATATATATTGAAAATATATATGTATTTATTTCTCAAAGTAACCCCTAGACTCTTTATGAGCACAGGAGCACAAATCGTCAAACAAGATGACAGTAGAATACACAGAAGTTGCACTTTATATGGATAGGCCCTGGTGGCCGCTCAAACCATATACTAAAATAGTGGTATAAGTACCACGAACAGAAAAGGGAAAAGGCCTAGGGCCTCTAGAATCGCTGGGCCTACAAGGAGCTAACTTCAGTTAGTGACCAGGAGGTCCACGGGTTGCGTGTGCAGAGCAAATAGTCACACGCGAGCTCCCATAGGTTTTCAATGGGTGCGTAAAAGTTACAAAGTTACTGCAAAAAGGATCTTCCGGATGGACTATGAACTCAAGATTCGAAACACAGACACTAGAGATGATACTCTACACTTGGGCACCGGAGTGCCAGCTTTACCTCACCCACAGGAAGCGGGTGCGTAGGTGTCGAAGTGCGTCGGGTTTCTTCTATCTGTTCAATGGAGCCTGAAGACAAAGATGCTGCAGGCGGTCGGTCCGGAAGGGATGCGGTGGATCCAAGAGTGGATCGGAGTTGTAGAAGACCTGTAAGCAGAGGGGACAGTGTTCACAGTCACTAGCCAGTGACCAGCGTGGCACCAGGTGGGTACCAGGCGATGTCGGGTGCAAACAGGAAGGAAGGTGTAGCTTGTCTCTGCAGCCACGTGGTCCCTGAAGGTCGACGACGTCCAGGAGTCGGTTCACGAGCTGTCCCACGCAGGCTCTCGCTGACGGCGGTGTCGGCGACTTGATCGAAGCAAACAAGCCTTGGCAAAAGCAATTGTTGTGGAAAACGAAATGAGCGGATGATTCTGACCAGCAAGGTCAGAGGGACTGCTCCTTTGGAGGGGAGCAAGGGCCAGTCTGGAGCAACCAGACCAGTGGTATAGTTCTTGAAGTTCGTCGCCAAGATGGCCACTAGCCAGCGGGCCAGCAACCGGTTAGGCGCGTCGAGTGGCAAAATGCAGAAGGGCCCCACGCAGATCGTGGAGATGCTGGAGGGCTCACCTTTGGTGCAGATGCTGCTCGGGTGTTGGGCTTCTCAGATCCCAAAGCACAACTTGGAGGGAGCCTCGGTTGTTGCGCTTGCAGCTTGTCGTGGTCTTTTCAAGATGGCTGGCTCCACGTGTCTCGGTGCCTCCACGGGTCTCTTCTTTTCAGGGACTGTGGATCGGGCGGTGAGAGGTCTGGAGGTCCAGGTCTTGTCAGTCTCTGGGCTCGGGCTCGGGCTCCGGCGGCGGCAAAGCAGACATTGATTCGCTGGATGGTGCTTGCGTTAGCAAGGTGGTCACTCCCTGACCACAGGGGAGATTGGCTTCAGTCCTCTGTGCGGCAGAGCGTCGAAGTTCCCGTCTTCTTCTTAGTTTCAAGTTGATTCCAGGATGTCTGAAGTCTTAGGACACAGCTCCTACCTTTAAGCGGATTCTAGGGGCCGGACTACCTGCTAGGTCCCTCCCTAAGGGTGGGACCAGGAAGGGGGGTGGTTACACCCCCAATCCTTTGTCCAGCTCACCCCAGGCCCGGGACTGGTGTGCCCCAGGACCGGATTGAACTGGCATATGCACCGAGGCTCCTTGTGAGCCTCAGGCATGTCTGGTTTCTTTCAAGCCCTACCTGACCGATACACAAAATCCTGTCTGGGGTGGTGCACGCACCTCCCCTGGCAGGAAACCCTTTGTCCACACCTCCCAAGCTGGAAGGACTCCCAGCAGCAGGAGGGCAGACTTTTGTCTGTGGTGGCAGCATCCATTTTGTGGAGCTGAGGCTATGTCTGATTTTACCCGGGTTTCAGGTACTGTACATGTCGTGTCCCTCTAGGAGGGTGGAATGCTAACCCCGTCGCCAGAATTGGCGAGGGGTTAGTATTCCAATTCGTATGACACTTAACTCGACATGTTTTGATAAAGCCAAACCAAAGCTAGCATTTAACCGCGAGGTTCACAATGCACTTAAGAGTATATGGTATGACGATATCTGGAAACAGTAGAAGGAAGTTGTTCCGACCACTGCAGACAGGCTCAGCTCATGCCAGAGCACCATCTCACATGGAACCAAGCACTCTGCCTTCAGGATTGTTAAGACCTGCCATAGGAGTGACTTATAGGTTAACATGTGTCCCATTTAAGGTTAGGTATAGGTATACTACACCCAAGTAAGAGGTGGTTACACCAACTTACCCCAGCTGAGTGATCAGCCAGTTGTGTCAAATTTGTTAGGCCAAGCCTGGGGTGGCATAATACATGCTTCAGCCCCTGGCAGGCCTTAGATACACCAATGCCCTGGGTACCTAGTGTACACTGGTACAGGGGCTCACAGGGTGATCCACTTCCAATTGGTTATGCACCTAGGGTGCATAGTGTAAATTTAGTAGAGAGAACAGCAGGCTGGGGGTCTGATTGGCAGGCCCACAGCCTCTATATGTCAAAAACCAGTGAACCAAAAAGCAAAAATTTGGGGTGACCATAGGATAGCAGACCCTACTCTCCTACAGGGATAAACTAGGCTCTCATAAACAACTCTCTCAGTGCCTATGCATCCATCCAAATCTTTATTGTTCCTTTTGTCAGATGAGCTACACCCCTCCACCATAGCTCGGCAATATTTCACAATACCACACGCCGGCCCAAATTACAAAGCAGTTACTGATATGTATTACGTGTCATTGCCCCATATTCCTAGAACACATACTTTTATTTGGGAGCAGTTGAAGATTGATCACCAGAGTGGCCTTTTAGAGAACTTTTTTTAGTCCCAAAACACTCAAGTTGTGGAGCATTCCCATATGGTGTGGATGAGCATACCAATCAGTCCACAACCTCACAGGCATTCGTTCGTACTCGCTCGTCAGATCTTTGCTTACAAGGTGCTGGTGTGATACTTTCTGTGGATAATATTTAATTGCACCAACCAGAGCCCAGCCCTAATTGCAACTTCCCAGGGTCCGTGTAGGGCCTCACACCAGTCCTCGTCTGTTATTTCCCATAGATCCTTTACCCTATTTTGCCCGGAGATATATAGGATTATCTGGCACATTATTAATTAATCTTTGGTATATAAGAGAAATAGCCTTTTTTGTTAGAGGCTCTGTCAAAATTCTATCCTCCAGAGGGCTGACATCCTCCATGGGGGTGCTCATCAGTATGTCAGATTCCAATGCAGGCCTGAGTCTAATATATATATGAATAACTCATTTTCTGATAATTTATGCTTTTTCTATTTGAAAGGCCTCAGGGTGTTGGGGCTCCACAAATCACCGAATTTACATACCTATTAGGTCCCAACCCCCGAAGCCAGTCAGGTCACATGTGTAAAACAGCTGTGCTGAGTCCCATTTGTACATGGCAGCCCTGCCCAACAGGGAAAGAGGCAAATGTTTCCAATAAGCTCAGTAGTCTCGTAACTTATTAAGGACATTATGTGATTTCCCTTGGAGAAACAATTCACAGTCCCTTGTAACATGTAGGCCCAAGTATAGGGCCGACTACAAACCACATTGGAGAACGCTTTGGAGTTTGGTCAGATCTACTACTCCTGCTACAAACGTAACCACATTGGAGAAAGTGTTGGACTTTAGAGGGGTCAGATTTACTTACGAATTTTGCTGCGCGGGCTGCATCGCAAAATGCGATGCAGCGCGCGCAAAGGAATTAGTTTTATTAATTTAAATGTGTACTTACCTCCGTTCATCCATATTTCGGTGTTTACATTTCCCCACCCTGCCCCTCCCCCACCCCACCCCACCTCACTGCCCCACCGAACTCCATCCACGAGCCGCTACTGGGATGGGTATGCCCAGATGTGGGTCCTGTGCTCGCCATTCCACTGTAATCAAGCTAGTGTGGCTGATGAGGGGTGATACCAAGAAACTTGTCCTAGGATGTCCTCATTAATATAGGTATGAAACATTGTGTCTGTGTGATTATATTGGTGATATTATCTACCTGCTCTGAATCTTCATTCATAGAACTGAATGAACAATTAGAGCAGGCAAACTATTTTATCACCCTTTTAACAGATTCAGAATATTGTATAGGGTTTCAGTCTGTGCAGTAAAAAGCAATGGAGACAATGTTTTTTTTGTGTTTACAGGGAATGTGTACTTTTTACCTGGAGACCCTTCTCAAGTGTGAAAGGTCAAGATAACTGAAGTTAGATGTGATTGCCTGAATTGTGTCTCTTGAGAGCACACTAGTTTCAGGCCTGCTCAGCACCTTAGGTCAAATCTAAGGGTCTGATTAGGATAGTAGTCGAACCGCACACAGACAGGCCATCTGCAGCAGCGGCCTGTGCAGGCAGGAGGGGTGGGGCCGGGTGGGGGGGATTTAGACATGCGTCAATGAGGGAAAATGATCTATTTATTTAATTTTCCCTCGTGGTTGTCTGTTGAAATCCCCCCAGCCCCACCGCCCCACTGCGCTTACCTGCACAGCCCTCTGCTTGCCCTCAGTGGCAGTCCGAGCGCCGACAGCCCTTGGTCCCACCGCCGAATTACAATTCCGCCGGTCAGACACGCAACGCTCAAAGGGAAGACCGCCGCCTCCGCCAGGATCGGAGATCCCAACGAGGCGGCAGTCAGAGTTGTATACCTGAATGGCGGTGGTGCCGAGGCAGGCATCACTATCAGGATTACGATATCTCTTTCTGACAGCCTTTTCATGGCGGTAAGACTTCCAGGAAAAGGCTGTCAGAGAATCAATCAGTACTTGTAAAGCGCACTACTTACCCGTGAGGGTCTCAAGGTGACCCATATTGAGCCTTTGGTTTGTTGAGAGGCTTAACAAGCGACTATATCCTTAAGCCCTCATACACCCTGCATGCATGAGGGATAGGATTTGGTTTCAGATTTCCTGCGTAACCCACAGAGCACTGCACTTGCATGCTTTGGCAAGAGACAATAATCCTGGAGTGCATTTTTATTTCAGTCTAATAAAAAAAAAAAACGGTGGCAAAAAAATGTATTGCTTTCTGTAAATGTAATGGGCGATGGTGTACTTTTGATATGTAAAACAGGGCCTTGCACAATGCAAACAGTTCATAGGAGGTGGATTAATACACCTAACTGCCAATAGCAAACGGTGAAAGTGATACTTCTTTGGGTGGAACCAAAGTCCACTCTATGTACATGTTAAATAATTGGTAACAATAGTTCATAGACACAGTTGCACTGTCAAGCAAGACTAAATAAGAGAATACTTGCTCGACAAGTGCAGTTGTCTGAAAGCTTAACCCTCCTGGATGTTAATAAGCTCAGTCTCTCCACAATGGGAAGAGAAACTTAAGAACTCAGGTGGTAATTTTTGGGAACAAATTACCAGTGAGCCTAGAAGAAGTCATCACACGTTTAGAGACAAGGCAAAGGCAGGCCTGTAGGACTAATCCCCTGAGCCTTTTCAGAGCTGTCATTTTCGGCAGGACTGATGCTGGCAAGTTGCTCGTTAGCTAACACCTACCACTAACAACTCCAGTGATCTGAAGGTCACAAGTTTGAACCCCTGGGAAGGTGTACCTGCCTTTCACCGATGGAAAGTCAGTAAATTGAGTAATAGTGCCATTTGTTACAGAGCTTAGCTTAGCAGAAGCGCGGTATAAGGGGTAATATAAAATCCAGTTATTATGGAAGTCTTCACACACACTCACTTCGATGTAGTATCCGAAACATTTTGTACGCATTTCTATTTTTTTGCAAGTGGCAAAATACACATGATCTACAACATTTTACCAAGTCTGAGTTCTGCACAAACTTATAAAATGATTTTACCCAGCTAGTCAGAGAAGGCCCTCTAACATAGTCTCGCCTTCACCTCTAAAAAGACATATTGTGCGATCCTGGGCAAGTCGCCACCGCCCGACAGACTTTCCCGGCCGACATCTAATTCTTCACAAGCTTTCAACTGCTTTGATTATGCAGCAAAGTTAGCAACTGAACTGCCACAGTGCTAAAACGATGGGCCAACTCGACAACTGGAGTACGCTCATGAAATAAAACGGTCTTCATGTTTAACCGCGGCAATGGCGTAACTCGTTTGCTCATCACGATGTGGGTCACAGCCTGCTAGCTCGCGGTCACCAAACCAATGCTTATTCTGGGAATAACAGTACCTGATCTTCCAGACACCTATAAAGGCGAAATGCTCCCATATCACCAAAATACTCACAACACAGAAATATTTATTTGGACAGGCGAGTTTGCGGAGGTCTCAACTTTGAATTTGGATTGTCAACAGAACGACCATGCATATAAACAACACAATTCAAGTTACACTTTCTTCCATACAAGGCTGGCGTATAGTCCCCTCTACAACACGCAGCTCTGGACAATGTTGGTGGTGGAGGGGAAAGCAAACACGAAAAAAAGAGCTGTCGCCGTGAAAGTGCGGGGCAGGAGGGTTGTGCTCAAACGACGCAAGACCTGCACATCGCCTGTCCAGGCGCGCACATGTTTTGTCTCCCTTCGCGCACCAAACCGACAACAATAGTCTCACCAAGGCGAAGCAGCGCATGCGCTGCGTTCGCTAGGCGAGACCTAAAAAGACGCGATTAACCAACAATCGATATCTTCAGCTGAAGCACAAGAAAGAACAGGGAATAATCCTCTGGTTTAACAATGGGGTGGACGAAATCCGAGGATGCGGGATTGCAGAGCAAAAGTCACTCGAATCGTTACTTGCTAATTAGTATCAGGATTGCAAGACGAGAAATCAGGTAACGGGGGTGTTTATGGCCTTTGTCAATCAAGTGAGCTTCTGTGGTAAAAATCAAAGAAGGCCTAATCCCTTCGGCGTTTTGTGACTCCTAGTAGTGGTGCATCTTGGTAGACATAGTGTGAAGCATGTCACACCACACAATCAAACATGTTGCTCCAGGGGTAACACTGGAACATGCTTCCACTTCCAGGGGGAGGAAAACACAGGAAGCTAAAGAAGAAAGTAGGAATATAGTAAGAGAAAGAAAGTAAAGATAAAAGGAAGGTTAATGTAGTGGCCCAATAAAACAATCAATACCCGCCCTTATGATAGAGAAGAAACACTAAGCACATCCTACACATTGCAAATATAAACAACTTATTAACATAAAATAGAACGTTGTACAGGTTGAGGGCACCACGCTTGTAAGTTGAAGGAGCAGGATACTGTAATAGAAAACACAATAGTGTGTGTGTCACTGAAGAGAGTTAACACAAACACAATGCGCTGTAGAATAAAGAAAGTGTGCGAATCACTGAAAAACTCCACACTAGGATGGCTGACACACGATTGCGTAAGGAACAGGTGGGTGGATCACTGATATGGGCCTGTATCAGAGCAGGAAATGCCAGAACCACTATGTAGCCTGGGAAGGTACAATGCTTAGGTGAGAGAGTTCCCAAACCAAATGAAGTGTGTGGATCACTGTGTGTGTCATGAACAGAAGAAAGTGTGTGAGTCGTTGAAACAGGACCGCACCAGGGGAACTGACACCAGACTATTAAAACAGATGCACGTGGAACAGGTGTGCGTGTCACCGCAATGGGCACACACCACAATAGAAAATGCAGGAACTACTCTAATGCTTATAGTACAAAATGTAGATTGTGTGCGTGTCCAAGGGAACTATACCTTGATCAGCTGAAAATATACTGGCAGAACTGCACCACAGGAACTAGCATGAAGATTGTCCGGGAAGACTCGGCATGAAAATACCCGCCCAGATGCCGGCCTACAGAAACTCTGTGCAACCAAGAGCTTTTGCTGGGGCAGAGCAGGGCGGGGAGAAGTACACGTTTCTTCCCGCAGGCTGGCAGCCACACCCACTGAGATCCGTGTGTCTTGTTTTCGCCTGTCAAATTCCATCTGACAGTGGTGAGTTTTTGGATACTGAGGCGATAGCCTCATTACTCCACATTCATTTTGAGTTTTTTTAGTCGCTGTTTAGGTTGTCTTATTGATGTGTGACGCTTTGTCACAGTTGAGGTTGGATCACAAGGTCAGCTCTGTGATAGGCCGCGGGCTGCGGTCAATTTGGTTTGCGGAAGTGTCAGCAAGTTTTATCGCAGAGTCTTGTATTCGTCTGCCACTGAGATCTCTCAGCTGCCCAGCGTTATAGTAGAGGCGGAGAAATCCACAAGTCCCGCCTAAAGGAGGAGGGAGGCAAAGCATCTATACGCAGGGGCTGGTAACCACACAAGGAAGGAGGAGCAGACAGCGGTTGATGAGGTCAGAAGGAGTGTCAATGCCGAGCTGAGGTAGAATGAGAGTTGGAAGAAAATAAGGTGAGAAGATGTGGGAAACAGTACCTCTACTTTGTGGAAAACAAGGTTTAACCAAGTTGAGTACTTAAGGGTTCCAACTGATCAGGTTGTAGTCGGCGGAAGACATCCATCAAAACAAAAGGGGAGGAGACTGTAGCATCTGACCCCTTACACAGATCGTCGCCAGTGTTGTAAAGTGAAAACCACACACTGGAATAAGTTCAAGACTTTTATGACGAGTCTTCACTGTCAGCAGAGGCAGCTCTCACAACTCTCAAAAGCCTCACACCCAACATTCTAAGGTGAGCTTCATTTCCAACTGGTGGAACATACCAAAGGGGGAGAAGGAAAAAGGGGGGCTTGAATACCAAGTTAACAAAGGATAAAAGGGAAAACAGAGAGGGGAAGAGATAATATTTCACATAAAATACATATGTAATAAAAGAAAGATTACAACACACGCCCTCTTTCGCCACCACTCTGAAAATGCGCCTTCTGGCGCACTACTGGTTAGGGGAAGCCTGAAGGCTCCTGCGATCCCTGCCGGCTCCCCGCGTCCTGAGAGAACTGGAATTGCTTTTTGACAGAGGGAGCTGCTAAACATGCAGCTCCCTCTGTCCAAAAGCAATTCTGCTCTGGTTCGTGCAAGCGAGAGCATTTTACAAGCTCTTGCTTGTATGAAGCAGAGCAGCGTTTGCTATGGGTTGGTGGGAGCAGTGCTCCTGCCTAGCCATAGCAAACTACAATGTCCCGGTGGTGGGCACTCCGGACACTGCAGGAGACAGCCCTGGCTGGTGGCAGTCCCTAGGGCCATCATGGCTCCAGGAGGGGGGGCACACCTTTTTTGTCATTTGCCCCAGTGAGGCGGTGGTCTCCGGGGCTGCAGGGGGCCAAACACCCTCCCAATGTAAAAAAAAAGCCTTAGGGTGGAGCCACGCAGCCCGCCCTGCATTTTTTCAAATTAAAGCCCCGGGGAGGTGGTAGCCCCCAAGATATTGATTTACAATAAAGCCCCAGGGAGCTGGTGGTCTCCAGGGCAGAGGGGGAGGCCATACGGGCCTCCCCAGCATTAGCATTTAAAGAAGTCCCAGGGAGATGGTGGTCCAAAGGGTATAATAAGCCCCAGGAAGGGGAGGGATGTGTGCCCCCCTCCTTTTTTGCATAATGCCCCCAGGACCTGGCACACCCAAAGGCCGATAATGAACGAAGCGTGGGGGCCCACGCTTCCATTGGTTTTTTTGGCCCGGATTTGCGGATCCTTCCAAAAATGTAGAAAAGAGAAATGCTTTTTCTTGGCCTTGCAGGTTCCCAGTGGGTCCCCAGGTAGTCAGGGTGTTTCTACCCTGCCCCCTTTTCTTTTTGTGGGACTCTGTTCCCAAGACGGTTGCCAACACTTCCTGGTTAAAGAGTTGGCAGCCAATCAAATTTCAGTAGGGTTTCAGTAGGATTTTGGACTTCCAGATAGTTATATTTTTTAAACATATCTCTGAAATAAAGGGATTTACACCCAATCACAAATAGCACGCTTTCTGGATCAACTTCTGGCTTTCTGCCCAAAAATCGCCATGAACATAACATGGGGAACGTGTTTTGGGACCCCTCTTTTTTCTCAGCCCCCGCTTGACGGATCACTTCGCAGCAACTGAACCAAAAAGGGGACTTTTAAAAAAATCTTGTGATGCGTCATTAAACGCAATTAAAGTTAAACAAAGAACACTTTTCCTATGGAAACTATGTTCCTAACTATAACTGCCTACAGTAGGAAATATATGCACGGACACAGCACCCACCCTGAGTTCGGCAGTTCAGGTGAAAACGTGGCATGAAGATATTTTGGACAGCCTGAACCACCGCTGTTCGACTTTCCCGGGGGCCACTGAAGCCCGTGGGTTATTCAAACCCAAAACGCCAAGCCATATGCCTGACGCCTGTGGGAATTTAGGAAAAGGAAACATCCACCGGCAGAGGCGAAGGGTCTGCACAAGTGTAATGAAGTCTGAGGCAATATCGGAATTTCACTGTGTGAACCATGAACATACGTTCAGCCCACCCATTGGCTCACCAACAACCAATGAGATTGATGGTCCCAGTACTTCAACCAATCAGGCACTGTGCAGCAAGAACTCTCAAATCCAGCACTGAAGAAGGCACAACGCCGAAACGCGTATGCAGGAGAGAGAAGAATAAAACTCTTAAATTACCCCGCGAGTGCTCCGAATCCTTTTCGTAGTTGTTGTGAAACATACACGAGTCTCACCCTCGTGCACGGACACAGCACCCGCCCTGAGTTCGGCAGTTCAGGTGAAAACGTGGCATGAATATATATATATTACCTACTGGCGGTCGCCAGTAGGTAGTTATAGTTAGGACTCTGTTTCCATAGGAAAACCGCAACATTCTATTTGGAATAACTTTGGCGCCGGTCGACGAATCCTCACGAAATTTTCAAAACTAATGGGGCGCTACGCTCCGCTCCTACCCTGAAAGTCTCGGGGGGATTCGTCAAGCGGGGGCTGAGAAAAAAGGGGGGGTCCCAAAACGCGTTTTTCCCATGCATTTTTCCATAGGACCTTTAGACACAGCTATAGCCCGAACGGCTGAACAGAGTTACTTGAAATTTGGCAGAGAGGTAGTCTACAGGTCAAGGAAGTGCCTTTTTGTAGGTCTGGTGTAAATCTGTTCAGTAGTTCCTGAGAAAATAGCATTTAAATCAATATATATATCTGTGGCAGCTTACGGTGCGCTTACCGTGCGCTTACGGTAAGCTTACCGTACGTGTACGGTGCCGTGCGCGAGCGCGATTCTGATTGGCTGTTAGATCTTAGTAAACATTCGAATCGGTTGAAACCAGGAAGCGGCGGCCGCCATTTTCTCTCTCGCACTCTGAGGTTGAAAGGTTGAAAACATGTAAAGGGGCAGGTTAGACAGCTCCTAACCACCTAGCCTTGATTAAGGTGTCCAAAAAGAAACCCCAAGGCAAAAAATTCAATTTTATATATTTTCGAAAAAATGGCGATTACGCTTACCATACGCGTACGGTAAAAATTAATTATAAAAAAAAAATTATCCACATTTTCCCCCCCCGTGTGCAAAAGGTGCCCGCAGGGCACCTTTTGTGCATGACATAAATGTGCAATGAACAATTAATAGTTTACCTTTCACAACGAAGCGCATAATATGTCCTCCGTGTGCGGACGGTGCGCGAAGCGCATCGTGCGTACATGGCCCATCCAGCGCAACGTGGGCACGCGGTGCGCGTAGCGCACCGCGTGCCCACCGTGCGTGCACGGCACTAACTGCGTAAAGTGGGCGCGCGGTGTGCGAAGCGCACCGCGTGCTCACTGTGCGCGCACGGTGCGCGAAGCGCACCGTGCGCGCACGGAACGAACTGCGTTAAGTGGGCAAAATTCCCCCGTTATAGTTACTGTAGGCAACTATAACTCACGCGACCGTAATCCTCTGCTGATGACATATGTGTCTTTATGAAAAAAAAATATTTGTAATATATGTATAGCTAAAATTTAATGGAAGAAGACATGGGCAAATAAGTGTCTAAAAACAGTATTAGCATCAGCAGAGGATTACGGTCGCGTGAGTTATAGTTGCCTACAGTAACTATAACGGGGGAATTTCATTGGTTTTTTATCAGTAAAATGTCCAGCTAACTATAACATGTGTGAAACCTATGGTTTTTTCAGTGAATATATATATATATATAGTGTGAGTGAGTGAGTGAGTGAGTGAGTGAGTGAGTGAGAGATAGATAGAGAGACTGCAGTAGTCCCTTGGCGCCCTTCTGCAGTGGACAGGGCCACATTTCGACCTGGTGGTGCCCAGTGCAAAATCTTTTTTGGCACCCCCACCCTTCCATGGCCCCCTCACTACCACCCTGCGAAAGGGCCCCTCATCTCTCCTATGCCCCTCTCTCACATACATTGTATTTGCTTTAAAACGCTGGCTTTACTAATCCACCCAGTTAGCCACATAGAATACAGCTCTATTCTTTGCAGCAGGCACATTAACCCTCTGCGCTCCTTTATGGCCAGTCAAAACTGCCACGAGACAAAACTCAGACCTCTCTTTGAAGCAGGAACTTTAATCACAAGAGACATTCTGACATGTTATTGCTGCCTGAAAGCTGGACACCGTGCCCCACCCCCTGTGGTCAGTACCTCCCCTCAGGTTCAGCCCAGATGAGGCCGAACCAGTTACACCGCCCTAACCGTGGACGCGTAGACCATCGCACTTAAGCGTAGCGTGCCAAGACTGTGTATGTCTGCTGCCTGGCTCCCGGAAGCGCAGCTCCGGTCAAAGTCTTGAAATTGCATTGAAATATAGGCTTACTGCCTGGAACTGCTTCGACAGAGGGACTCTGAGGCGCGCTGTCTATCCGTCCCTACCGCTGCTCCACAGGAGTAAGTGAGATCATATATATAGCGCCTCCCGCACGCCACGGTTTGCACCGCCCACCGCACGCTTTGAATGTTGTTCTAGGGGAGCTGGCTGGCTGCTGCCCCCCGCTCCTGTTTGGGCCCTGCCTTCCTCCTGTTTGGGCCCTGCGGGTCGTTGCGGAAGAGACCGAGTGGTTATGGAACCTTGTGGCGACTCGTTCGCTGGTTGTTTTTGTCGGTGAATCCGCCTGCCCGCTCTCTTCTCCGGGGGCTTCCTTCCCAAGTCTTACCTGCAGTTGTGAGTCAGTGAGTTGTGGCAATTTATGTAGCGTATGCCGCAGAGGACGCAGTTTCTTGGCACTCGTCTGATGGCTGTGTGTATGTAGCGCTGTGTGCCTGCTGTCTCCAGCTCGTTCCTCCAGCTCGTTTCTTTCCTACCCGCACCCCTACGGTTGTGAGTGAGTGCGCGCGCGTGTGGTCATTTATATAGCGCCTCATGGAGATTTACCGCCCCAGGCACTCATGTGTTGGTTCTCTCTCTCTCTTTAGGACCCGACACTATGGCGTTGCCAGCCTCTACGTGGACCAGAACACAGGCTATGGGGCGATGGAGCATGCCCGTCCAGGGCCCGTGGGCACGTGCCAGCCAGCCAAAGGCCTATGCCACCGTGGTCGCGGCACGAGCGGTAGCCGGCACCAAGAGGCTTAAGTCCTTCGTTGACCTACCAGGACCCAGCCTGGTCGAGTCCTTGTACCGGATCTTCGTCAAGGGCTACGTCCTGCGAACCCACGAACTCCAGGTAACCCACCCCTCTTTTGTAAATGACGCCCGAAGCTCTTTCAAGTTTTGAACTCTTGGGGACGTCATCAATACAGGCATGGGAGTCATTTGGCCCACCTGTAGCAGATAACGACTACAGGTCCCACAATGCACTGGTTTGTTACATTAAAGCCCGTTAACGGATGCTCGCTGGCTTCATGTCACCGGTGAGAATTCGGAGATGGGAGGAGGGAAGCAGCCCAGACGTTCAGTTTACTTAGGGCATTAACATGAATAAATGCCCCTGAGGTGGGTCAAAGATTATTTGCAACACTGCGCCCTGACAGTGAGGTGGGGGCAGGCGCGCAACACCCATTGTATTCAAATGTTTTCAGCCCCCCCCCCCCCCCCCCCCCCCCCCCATCGTGTGTGGCAGCCCGGGATGAGACCGCTTCCCGGGTACTCGCACACACACGCACCCGAGCACTTCACAGGTCTTTAAAAGACCATTTGCATGTTAATGAGGCCTCGCTGCTGTTTCACCCCTTCTAAGAGCCCCTGCAGCTCCACTCTGCCTATTGCTTAAAGATTCAGCCCCCCCCCCCCCCCCCCCCCGGAAATTTTGCCTCTGTTGCGCCTCTGGGTGGGGGCAGTTGCTTCGAATAGTCAACGTCACACGTGTTCTGAATCGGAGGTTGTTTTTCTAGGTTGTGTTTTTGCTGGAAGCGGTTTCTACCCGGTTTTCGCTCCGTGAACAGAACGAGATAATTAAACAGGTGTCACCTTTCCGCGTGTGTGACAGGAACCAGACCAGCGCCTTTCTTGGAAAAGAAGTTTCTGTATTGCTCACCCCGCGTAGAAAAAGAATAGCTGGAATAAACGAGCGCTCGTTTTCCCCACTGAGGTCTCATCTATGCACTAGCTGCTCTGGGGGCTTTAGGTTTTAAAGATGTGTAATCGGTGATTAGGAATCCCGGCATGATATACTCTCCCTCGCTCCCTCCCGCGAGCTGACCTAGCTTCACCCGTACTTTACACAGGGCTGCACATACTGCACAGCGCACAGGTGCCCTCCAGCGAGCTGTCCTAGCTTCACCCGTACTTTACACAGGGCTGCACAGTGCACAGGTGCCCTCCCGAGCTGACCTAGCTTCACCCGTACTGTACACAGGGCTGCACAGGTGCCCTCCCGAGCTGACCTAGCTTCACCGTACTTTACACAGGGCTGCACATACTGCACAGCGCACAGGTGCCCTCCAGCGAGCTGTCCTAGCTTCACCGTACTGTACACAGGGCTGCACAGCCCACAGGTGCCCTCCCGGGAGCTGACCTAGTTTCACCCATACTATAAACACGGCTGCACATACTGCACAGCGGCCCTCCAGCGAGCTGTCCTAGCTTCACCCGTACTGTACACAGGGCTGCACATTACTGCACAGCGCACAGGTGCCCAGGGACATCTTAAGGATTTTGAGGGCCCTGGGCCAAACATATTTTGGGGGCCCCTGTTCAGAACAGCTTTGAATTTATGATCCAATTTGAGCCCCTGTTTCCCACGCAGTTTCTGCTTCCTCAGCTGCATTAGCGGTCCAGTTTGCATCATAGGCAAACAGACGCGTGCAGCTCAGCTGACAGCGGTAAGATTTAGTGTTTCCAGCCCTGCTACTAGGTTTTTAATACTTTTTAAATTGTATATTGTGTCTTAATTACTCTGTGTTTTTTAACAATTTCTTCTACCTGCGCGCACTTGCACTTTACTTGATTCTGATTGCCTGCACCTCCTTAGCTGCTCCGATTCGCATCTCGCTTTTTCTCCAGTCCTGGTCCGCCGTGGCTGATATGCCGATTGTGCGGAGGGCTGGGGCTGCTATCGGGCTCCTCACTTCCGCCCACGTATTTTCCGCTTCCTCAGCTGCATTAGCGGTCCAGTTTCATCAAAGGGATTAGCCTATATATTCCCGATGCAAACGGACATGTGCCTTCGGCGCGCCGCTGGTGTGCCAAAGGCAAGGCTCTCTGCGCCCGTCAGCATCCCGGAGGCGTCTGGCTCTGGCCATGCTGCCGAGTTCCCCTCCGGTGAGTTTCTTCCACTATATTACAATAGGGAAAAACTGCTTAGCCTTTGGCGGCTACATTATGTCAGTGTACAGCCGCTGATCCGAGCTTGGAGGTAGACTTTCGATTTAATAAGTGCAACTGGTCTCTCCTCCAGCCTAGGAAACTCGCATCCAAGATCCTCCCACGCAACAATAAGTGTAAAAACAATAAGAAAACAGAGGACTTAAAGGCCACCCTTTTAAATTGTCGTTCTACACAAGAGCATGAACCACACATTTATGACCTACTTTTAGACGAACAGCCTGATCTTTTATTTCTCACTGAGACCTGGCTGTCTGTAGCCTCCAACCCTACTATCACCTTGGCCATCCCTACGGGTTATAAAATCTTTAGAAGAGACCGACAAAGTGGGAAGGGGGGCGGTGTCACCATAATGTAAAATTAAAAACTAGACTGCTCTCCCATACCAATGGAAAACATCGAGGGTGCAGAGTCCTTAGGCTTCTGCTGTACCTTATCCCCCCATCATAGCATAGCTGTTTTTCTGATTTACAGACCTCTCGGTGCAATTGGAAGTGTTATTACTATGCTTAATACAGCCCCCACCTCCCTGGCCTTAAAATACAACAACTGCCTTATTCTGGGAGAATTCAATATGTTTATGGACAAAGGAAAAGACCCTCAAACAATTTCCTTGTTGGGGACGCTGCAGGCCTGCAACATGTTTTCATCTATTTCTTCGGCCACCCATGAGAAGGGCCATACCCTAGACCAAATCTTTCACAACGTTGACATATAAGCAAGCCTTCCTCTTCCCATTACCTGGTCTGACCACCTCCTATTAAAATGTGTCATTCCCAACTCTGCCACAGCCCCTCGGGCTAACACAGGGCAGAGGGTCCCTAATTACAGGACGTTCCATAAAATATCCATCCCGATGTTAGCAGATGCCCTCGGTTGTTCCTCACTGGAGCTGTCTGGCTGCCCCGACTCGGACACCCTCTCAATAGATTCATAGCTCCGTACCAACATTGGTACAGTGGTACCAGTTGTTTCCCGCTCCTCAAAGAGGTCGGCCTCACCAGCTCCGTGGTTTAACAGTTCCCTCAGATCTAGCAAAAGAAATTGTAGAAAAATGAAACGGAAATGGCATAAATCCTATCTACCTGAGGACAGGAAGGTGTATAAAGACACCTTAAAAGCTCATTACATTCTTGTGAAGGCAGCCAAGAAAAACTTCTTTCAAACCAAAATAGAAAATGCCCAAAATAAGAGTAAGGAAATCTTTAGCATAGTTAAATCCTTTACTGTCCCGAAAGCAGGCACAAAGGAAGGGCCATGTACGGAAGAATGGTTTAAGCAAATAGCTCAATTCTTCCACAAAAAGATCTCTGTGATCTAACAAGCCTTCAGTAACATCTCAGAGGAAGAACTGACCTTCTACCTTAGTTCCAATAGCAACTTTCACCTCTTGGATCCTCCATCTTTACTAGTTTCCCTGAGTTTTAGCTTGAAGAGTCACTGACCCTTCTCCAAAGCATTAAGTCTGGCTCTCCTACCGACCCATGTCCAGCGAATATCCTGAACCTATTAGCTCCCACCATAAACCCCACGGTAAACCAGCTCTTTAATGCTTCCCTCCCCTCAGGCAACATGCCGAGATTATGGAAGAATGCTAAGATTCTTCCACTGATGAAAAAGGCTAACGCCAAACTGACGGACCCTGCCAACTACAGGCCAATCTCCCTTCGTCGTGCCCTCTCCAAAGTATTAGAAAAGCATGTAAACAAGGTCCTTCAAAAACACATTGATGATGGGAAGCTCCTTCATGAGTCCCAATCCGGTTTTAGGGCTAACTACAGTACGGAGTCCGCTCTCCTGGATGTGACTGAATTTCTCAAGGGTAAGCTGGACCAGGGAGGCAAGGCTGTTCTGATAGTGCTCGTTCTGTCGGCGGCCTTCGATACGGTCCCACATGAGAGGCTCCTGGAGAGACTTGCTGACATCGACCTGGGAGGGCGCCTTAACATGGATGTCATCCTTCTTGGCAAATAGATCTCAGGACATCTGGCTCCCACCTTTCTCATCCCCAGTTCCGGCCATGAATGTAGGTGTCCCTCAGGGCTCCATTCTCAGTCCTACCCTTTTTAATATAAATCTACCCCCCTTGCATTTCTGGTAGAGGAAGAGAGCGCCAAAATTGGTTCCTATGCTGATGACACTCAGCTGATTTTTACATGTGAAAAAGGAACTGACTTTGATGGTGCAATGATCAGGTCTTGCCTCACAAAGGTTTTTAACTGGCTTAAGGTCAATCAGCTGAAGTGCAATCCTGACAAAACTGAAGTTATTTTCTTTGGTAATCCAGAAACGCCTGACTGGAGCTCTTGGTGGCCAAAAGATCTGCTGCCCCCGCCCACGGAAAAGGAGAAAGTCAAAAACGTAGGAATTGTCATAGACAAGACACTCTCCATGCGCTTTCCAATCCAAACTCTAACTGGCGCTTGCTTTGGCATACTCCGGATGCTAAAAAAATTCCTGCCACTGTTACCGCATGAGAGTAGAAAGATCGTGGTGCAGGCTCTGGTGACATCAAAGCTTGACTATGTCAACAGCTTGTACCTCGGTCTTCCCAAAGCCCTTTTCTAGCGCCTACAAGTAGTACAAAACGATGCCAGAGCCATCCTGAGACCTAAACCCAGACCTAGTATGAACCCTATTCTTAAGTCTCTACACTGGCTCCGCATAAAAGAACGGCTCAACTTCAAAGCGATGACCATCTTCTTTTAAGCTTTCCACGGCTTAGGAGCCGGCTACCTAAATAAGCGCGTTAATCACTGCACAACATCTAGACCCCTAAGATCTTCCAATGCCTACCTGGCCATCGTGCCTAAAATATGCCGTGCCCGCACTGGAGGCAGATCCCTCTGCTTTCTAGGCGCAAAATTGTGGAATAGACTCCCTGAGTCTCTGAGACTAACCACAGACCCACTCTCTTTCAGGAAGAACTTAAAAACCTGGCTTTTTAATAACTGATGGGTCTTCCACGCACGTTTTCCTCCCGCTGTCATGTGCCAGGACACTCTAGTCTGAGTGGCTGCGCACTTTATTAAATACATTATTTAATTTAATTTCATTAGGTACCTGACAGTGCAAAGGAACACTCGTCCAAGTTCTAAGGGCCTTATTTATGAGGCCTTGTTTCACTTTTATGAAGCCGGTGTGTCACTTTTTGTGACTCACAGGCAGCGACAAAAATGTGCCATGTTGCGCCCTATTGGCAAAATGACGCATCTAGGCAGATGCGTCACTTTGTAAACCCGTGCACCACATTATACCTGCGCCAGGTATAATGTATGCAGGGTGGGTGTTCCCCCGCAAAAAGCCTCGTAGAAGTGGCACATTGAAATCTATGAAAACTCAGTGCGCCACTTCTAGGAGGCCATTGCGTCAATATCTTACACCTGCCTCACAGCAGGTGTAAGACTGATGCAGGCCCTTTCACATGGGGCTTCCCCCATGTGAAAGGACACATTGCTGGACTTGTGTCTATTTTCAGACACACCCCAGCAATGCATCAATTTTGCGCCTACAGATACGCCAGAAATACTGACGTATCTTTAACTCCATGCGACATGATGTGACATACAGTAAATATGACGCATCCGTCATGTCGCAAGGAGGGTGCACTAAGAAGTGACACATCCCTGTTTTCACCCAGCGATGCATCACTTCTCATAAATAAGGCCCTAAATGTGTTTACATCTAATATTCAGGGATAGGTATGTGTGTTTTCAATATTGTAACAGCAGCAGCTCACCAATATTACTGCAAATAATCTCTGTGACGCCCTCCCATTTCTTATATGTTAGGCCTTGTTTTGATCTAAAAAACTTTTTTTCTGTATACTGCATGAAACAAACACAATATTCGCAGCAAAATGGCTGTACTAGACTCTCACACATCAGGCACATAAAACATAAATTAAAGGAAAACAGTATTTAAAACAATCCGTTTAAGAAATAATCAAGGTCATTAGGGCAAAACTCTGGAGAATGGAGCTGACTCTGTCAGGGGGCCCCCTAAAAGGCTGGGGCCCTGGGCCAGAGCCCACTTTGCCCCTGCATTAAAACGTCTCTGCAGGTGCCCTCCCGCGAGCTGACCTAGCTTCACCAGTTCTGTACACAGGGCTGCACATTACTGCACAGCCCACAGGTGCCCTCCCGGGAGCTGACCTAGTTTCACCCATACCATAAACACGGCTGCACATACTGCACAGCGCACAGGTGCCCTCCCGAGCTGACCTAGCTTCACCGTACTGGACACAGGGCTGCACATTACTGCACAGCGCACGGGTGCCCTCCAGCGAGCTGACCTAGCTTCACCCGTACTGTACACAGGGCTGCACATTACTGCATAGCCCACAGGTGCCCTCCTGGGAGCTGACCTAGTTTCACCCATACCATAAACACGGCAGCACATACTGCACAGCGCACAGGTGCCCTCCAGCGAGCTGTCCTAGCTTCACCCGTACTGTACACAGGGCTGCACAGCGCACAGGTGCCCAGCAAGAAAATGGGACCCCCTTCAAATGAACTTCAGGTCAGGGAAAAAGGGGAAATAAACACTAACATATAGTAAAGCTTCCCTCACGACCTCTTTTTTTTTCAAACAAACAAATTAATTGCAAACAGGGAAGAGAGCAGGCCTAAAAACAATGATGCTACACACAAAATATTTTTTTATAGTAATTTTTTTGATAATTTTGATTTTTATTGTTTAACTTTTTTCAGTTTGTCTTAGATCAACTTAATCAATTTCTTCTTTTCACATTTAAATAATATTTAAGAATCACTGGTTAAATTCATTACAGTGATACTGCATCATATAAACAGAAATCCTAGGGCACATAAATAATAAAGAAAAATTATTGTACCATCATACCTTCTCATCCACATCCATACCGACACATTCCACATTCATACATCTAACAGAATCAACAACAGAAAAAAGTTTTTCTCATATACTAGACATTTGGAGCATGAAATACATAAATGTCTTCTATAATCAATGAGACAACTGCAAAAGCAGGATGTTAACGTCACAAGGTCAGTGGTCGACGCGTTTCGATGGCAATGTTGCCACCTTCATCAGGACCAGAAGTATATTTCAAAAAACGATAAGGCCCCAGGAAGACCTGAAACAACACATACATAAAAAGTCATAAATAATTGGACTAATCTTCCCTATTGATATAGCCAAAAGGAATTTCTTCACATGTTGGGTGAACACAGACTGACCAATAGTCTTTATGAAAAGGAGTAAAGTTGGAAAATTCAGAGAGAAAGGGGAAAATCATCAACAAAGAATTTTGCTATTGTCATTCTATTGATATAGACATCCTTAAATATATACAACTAGTGTATTGCATGTAAAGAAGCATGCTTTGTGACTCAACTTTTAAAGAAACAGAGAAAGTAGTTCATCAAGTGCCACCACCGGTCGAGTATTAGAGCACCAAGTGTATAACCAAAGTGGTCATATTTTGTGCAGTATTTATATCGCTATATCTTAATTCAAAGGAGGGCTTACTTTTTTTTAAAACTTGAAAAGTCAGTGTAACCCGTCACACATGGGACATCCAATCAATCATGGTTTGTAGTTATGCGAGATATCCTTTTATAAAAAAATATACAAAGGACTGATGTTATGTAATTCATGACAAGATAGGCTAATTATAAAGACTGGATGAGTACACTATTCTGTTACCTGATAAGCGGGGAAGAGATCTTTCTACTATTCTCCACGAGTCACGGTTACTAGATAAAGGCACTGACACAGTACCAAGCTAGAGTACCAGCATTTTCGAATTTAGTCGGAACGCCAATAAGAGGTCCCCTTATTTTTATTGCTGGAAAAAACAACAAAACAGATTTCATTAGTCTGTTTTTCTCTGAGCGGTAGCAACATATCACGTGGTCCCACGATGTTCATTTTTAATTTGGGGGCGCAGTCACCAAAAAAGCGTTCACATATCTGATAAAATATGCTCTAAAGTGGTACTGCCCCTTTAATAGTTATGCGGGCAAATGCTACGTATTCGTTCAAAAGGATATTATTTTGAAAAAAGGGAAGGAGAGATAGATGTTTTCGCCAACAGGCGACGTATCAATTATGATTTTTATAAAATTAACGTTTAAACAGTCATGGTTAAGTGCCAGATGGCCACTGTTACAATCTAGTTCTTCTATCAAAAACGGGCGATCAAAAGCTCGCACAAATTAGGGTTCCCACGATATTTAATCATTCTAATAGCTGACCTTTTGTTGAATTGTAGAGCAGGTCAACTCACGGGACAGAAAGTCAATATCAGTACTGCGTCGTGGTATCTAGAGGGATCGAAACATAACGATAAATTACGCTAATTTAGGTTCTACAGTTAGTAGATCATAGCTGTTAAAGACCGTTGTAATTTATCATATTCGTACACGCTTGAGGGCTTACCTTCTTTGTGAGTCTCTTGTAGTATACGTAGTCCTTCGAGTAACCGGCAAACGCAAAATGGCAGCACGCAAACGTCATTTTGAGCGCGACCTAATATATTGTTGCTTAACCAATCAAAAATAGCAACGTGAGGTCAGTGGGTGCAATTCCACTAATTAGTTCATAGTCAGGGAAAGGGGACTGCTTGCTATAGTTAGTTAGCACCGCGCACAGGTGCCCTCCAGCGAGCTGTCCTAGCTTCACCCGTACAGTACACAGGGCTGCAGTGGCGTCACTAGGGTTGGTGTCACCCGGTGCGGGTAACTCATGGTGTCACCCCCTCACGACTTACCGCATGGACCTCCTCCGCTCCGAGTCCGCCAGTGGACACAGTTGGCAAATAACGGGACCATACAGAATCCTTAGTAACGTTTGTAAATGTAGGTCCTATATTTACAAAATGTGCCTGTTAACAACAGTGTGATAATTACTCATTAATCAGGTTGTACAGTGGGCTACCTGCTAGTCAACAGTTTATTGGAATTTATAATATCATAGGTATGGTACTTTTTACTGGTGTGGTGTTCACGATATATCAATGGTCGAAGTGGGGGAAAAAAAGTAGGGGAACTGTGGGCCGAGAACCAGAGGGCGGGAATGACCCGAGGATTGGATCAGTGGGCGGAGCCAGAGGCGTGGCTAGAATGCGCAAACATCCCATCTGAAGTACTTGTAACTGATAATATGGTGCAACTTAAGTCACAGGAGATGGGTGAATTTCTCAGATTTTGTAATGTACATCATGTGACTACTGCTCCTTTATAAACCAAGTGGTAATGGTCAACCGTGAATTAAAGCAAAGAATCTTGTGGGCACATGATTTTGGTGGTGAGTGGAAAGACAAACTTGGAGAGAAATTGTGGTTATATCACATCACGCCACATACCACAACTGAAGTTAGTCCTTTCAAATTACTTAAAGGTAGGGATCCCTGTAACTAACCTGTTTCCTGAGTGGTTCAAAAGGAGGCAGTTAGACAAGGGTGAGGGAGTAGCCAAAGAGGAGGGGGCGGAAAAGGTAGGAAAGAAACAAGATAAGGCTAAACTAGTGTATGATTCCAAATGGAAAACTAAGGTATCTGAATTTGAGGGTTGGTAACTGCGTCCGGGTACGCAGGCCAGGTGTGATGTCTAAGAATGAGCCTAATTCTGGACACGCTATGAGTAATCAGAGTCAATGAAAGTAGTGTGTCCACTCAAGACTGAGAGGTATGTAATGTAAGGAGGGTGGCTAAATGTTAAAATGGTGGAGAGGTGTGATAATCCTTGTGGAAATGGAGCTCTTGAAAGCGTGGCCACAAGGATCAAATCTGATAATCGTGTCAGGAAGTCTCCTGAGCAGTTTAAAGATTATGTATAATGTGTCTTTTGGTTTGGAAAATGTGTGTGTGTGTTGCCTTGGTAGTTGGTGCGTGTCTTTGGTTGTTGTGTGTGTTCTGTATTGATAAGGGGAGGTGTGTTACATGTACTTCTCATTGTCCCTCTTTAAGAGACTTGTTATTTTCTAAATGTATTGTGTATCAACGTTGTTGTAAATCTAGAATATGGGGACATGGGAGTTGACTTCCTGGGCTGAGGGCAGTTCCTGTGCTGTTGCTGCAATAAATCCTTTTAAACTATCCTTGGACTCCACTCTTCAGGTCTGGGTACTAGTGGGGAGCAGGTCCAGCCTTTGGGGGTTCTCTCCACAGGTGCAGTTCTTCCTTTGTCTTCCGCAGGTCCAGAGATGTTCTGAAGAGGGTGCCTCATTTATGGCCAGTGCTAGTCTGTGGGTGGGGGAGGCTCCTGGCCATACCCTAACCAATGGGGTAAAAGTTCCCAGAGGTATCCATAGCCACTTTTATAGCACTCCTGAGGTATCTAGGAACATGAGAACCCCCCCACCCCCGAAAACTAGTTCTGAAACAGATTTCCGCCCATTGTGGGGTAGAGTGGTGGAACTCTACTTGGACAATGGCAGGGGTAGGCCGAAGCATGAGGTAAATCTACCTGTGACAAGGCATGTCCCTTAGAAACTAGTGCCCCCTCCAGGCCATCCTGTCAGGAGGAGGAGACGCCTCGTCCCAGCCAAGTCTCTTTTGTTCCCTTTCCAGGGAGCCATTCGCACCGACCAGCAAGCTGCAAGGTGACAGCTGGGGACAAACTCTGACAAGGATACTAACTAGAGGATTTCGGCAGGAAAATATCAACATTTTAAAAGTAGTACTTTAAGAATAGTAATTTAATATCCGACTTGATTAGTAGATGGGATTTTAAATTACTATTAATTTGAGTTTTTGAATCATGGTTATAGTTTCCCAAAAATGGAATTATGCATTATAAGGTGTCATAATCTAACCCAGTGCTTTTCTATAGGATAGCCAGCCGAGCCACCGAGAAAAATGACTTTGGTAATTTTCGCTGACTGGACATGTAATACTTAGGCACACATGGGCTACTTTTTAAATACCATGCATCCTGCTGTGTGGGCATTTAGGGCCTCCCTTAGTGGTGACCTATAAATATTAAAAAGAAAGGTCTAAGCCTTGAAGCCTTGCAAAGGATGTATTATTTTTGTTTACCAGGTCAAATTTGCAGTTTAAAAACTGCACATTCAGGCTGCTGGGACTGACAAGAATACGTTCTTTGTCTTTTCACTTTAGTGGTGGCACACTATGTGCTGCAGTGCACTAGTGGTCTTTGTTGGAGAGTGGATTATTAGCAGAGATAAATATTCATCTACCACTGGCAATAATATCACTAACACAATATAGGGCTCAGAATAGGACTTAGAAAGGTATTCCCATGCTCAAACCTTGGTTGCTTGGCTGCGAGCAGGCAGGCTTAACTTCAAAGACCGGTATGGAAAGCATTTAAAAACACCAATTCAGTAAACAATTAAGACACAACACACAATAAAAATCCAACACCAGTTTATAAAACTAGGGAATATTTGTATCTTTAAAATTACACCAAAATGAAATGATTCCAATGCAGGGAACCGGAGATATGATTTTTTGAAGATTTAGCACTATATAGCACATAGAAACCTATAGTGCCTATTTGGATATCTGGTCATGCTAGATCGGGACAAATTCAAAGTTTCAGGGTGACCGTGGAGGAGCCCTGCGCAGCTATCCCTGGCGGTAGGTTTCGGCCACAGTTTTTACTTCTGACTTGGAAACCTTTTCTAGAGCTTTTCTTTCATGGGTCCCTCGAAGCTCTCAGCCAGTCCAGATTTGGTGAGGGTTCTCCTGCTTGCCTTGCGACGAGACCCCGGTCAAACTCTGGAGCTTTCCAGCGGGATGAACCAGAGATCGTGTCTGCCGCGGTTGAAGGTGGGCGGCTTGGTTCTCGCGGTTGGTCCCGGTCACCTTTTCTATGTTCGGACTTTGAAACTTTTACGGAGCTTTTTCTCCCTGTGTCCCTCGATGGTCTTCACCAGGCTGGATTCGATGAGGATTTGCTGGCTTGGGTATCAGCAAACTCCCCGTCAAACTCTAGAAGTTGGACCTTCGAAGCTTTTTACTGGGGCGAACCTGGAGGACAGGTCTGCTCGCAGTTGAGGTTCGCCGGCTTGGCTGGCCAGGTCGCGTCGGCCCACTTATGGAGCTTTTTTCTAAAGTTGCTCCAAACATCTGTAACTTCTTCCTGAAGTTCCTTTGAGGGTTCGAAAGTGTCCAAAACGTACTACAAGGGTCTGGACATATCATGATGGTCCTTTGAAAATTTGGGACTTCAATTCCCACAATCCACTTGGAAAAAGCTATACAAATCCACTGATGATACTCCAGGTTGAGGATTCTTGGTGGTGATGGTCCAGGTGAGCTCTGTTAACCTGTAGCTTGCAGGTAGTCCACTTTTTACTCCTTTTTAAACCGGTTTGATCCACAGGACTGTAGTTCCAGATTGTGCAGCAGGTGCAGTCAGTCAGAGTGCAGGGCTTGGTTGGTGCAAATCAGACTTCCAGCATGGACCATTCTTCTTCCTTTGGTTTCAAACAGCAGATCTGAGAGGCACTGCCCCGCTCAGATACTTGTTCCGTGTTCTCGGGGGGTCACACAGGAGGACACTTCTGTCCAATGAGGTGCAGGTCAACACCCTAGGGCATAGCCATTTCCTCCAAAGTGTGGCACAATGGTCTCACAGAAAGCACTATTTCTCAAAATTCAAGAGGCAAGAGCTTGATTACCAACCCCCAGGATGGCTCATTTCCATATTCTCCCTCCCCCTGGCATCTGCACATTCCTTCCTTAAGCATGCCATCTGGCTGGGTTCAACGAGTAGGGGTGTAAATGAAACTGGTTTCTCCTACCGGTCTCCCCCCTTCTATTGAAGATTATTGTTTATGACCCCTCCTCCTGCTCTGGCGTTCCTACTTAGCAGAATCCTCTCCCCCCAGAATGGCTCCTTCACTCCAGGGTTTACTTATCACTTCATCAATGGAGCCTGGCTAATCCACTTAACTCTGGCCAATCAGGACCGAGCACTGGTAGTTGAATTTATCTATACCATTCTAGTAAGTCCTTGAACTATATTTTCTGATTCTCCTGGCTGGAATTATAAGTAACGTTTTGTTATGTTAACCTATGTGGCTGGGGATCTGCAATGGGGAAACTGAACTGGGCAATTTCTCCAACACCAGGGCTTATAAAACATATTTTATAAGGATCCTGCCTATATTTATAGGCCCCCTCACCCACTCCACCCCTGGAACACCTAGGTGAGACTTTAGGAGTTCTGAATATGCAAACATATTGCAGATCCTCACTTCACAGTGCTTCTAGCACAAAGTCGATTTTGGGAAGCACTTTACTAAAATGTGGGATGTGAAATGTGCAATTTCACTAAACCCAAGGCATATAACGCCCATCTTATAAGGGCCCTCCTCATAAATACCTGACCCCGCCCACACCACTGGTCACCCATGTCACCCTGGGGGTACCTAATCTGCCAAAATATTGCAGTTTATTCATTTTTAAGTTCCCAAAAAGCCAAAGTAGAGTTTGGGCACAATTTACATGTTATTAAATGTAGTGCTGCAACACAGGGCTGCTTTTAAACTGACCTCAGGCCTCAGCAGTGCACACGTGCAAGTGCAGAAAGGGCCGCTGATCTCTAAACCGCCATGCCCTATTATTAAAGGCAGTTTCAATCTCCCTACCCTATTATGTACTGGGGCCTTTTAGGGGAGGTCATGCTAATCATTGGGGTACCCTATCCCATAATGTACCCCACGTTTTCACTGTATTCTAAATGTTTTCAACATAGCACTGGCCCAGGGCCTTGTTAGGCAGAGCCCAGGGACAGCCACAGTTAGTTACCACCAGTCACAGTCAGCGAAAAAATGGAGGGTGTCCAGGGCACAAAGATGACTTTACAACAATATTTAACTTACCGACTCTGGATACAGTGGGATCCATACACTAGAGATTTATAGGCAAGTAAAAGGTGCCAATTACGATCTTTAAACAATTTAACAAGTTTTTAGGGTTCAGAGCACATGCACTGGGGTCTGGGTATCAGTGTACAGAGTCCAAAAACCAAGCGCATCGGCTAAACAAAATGTGTGTGACCATTCAAAAAGAGGAATTTTCCTAAACATCCATAATGTGTTTTTTTTCCATAGTCTGTCGCTTCTTTTTCGGACAATTCCTTGCACCGTCTCATGTTCGAGGGTGGCTCCTCCGCTTAGGTGGTGGAGCGTTGCCCCACTGCTCTGCGAGCAGCAGAAAGGAAAACTAAAATGATAATAACCAGCGTTATCATTTTCGTTTTTCGTTTCCCGGGGTGGGGCTGGACTCCCAGAGCAGGGGCCAGGAGGAGGAGTGGTTGCTCCACTCTAAAGTGCGCATAACTATTTGGCCGGCCCTCTCGGGCATTGCAGCCTGGGTGCAGAACATGCCCAGGCTCCCATTCTCCGCCTGAGTCCCGAACCACGGCGCTCAGACCAATCACAGCACTGCATTGCAGTGTTGCAATTGGCTAGGGGAGTCAGGAGCCTGGCCGCGAGAGGTGGTGGCGAGCGGACTGATTGGCAGCGGCTGGCCTGAACGTGTTTAAAAAAAATATATATATATTTTTATTTACTAGCCCCCTCCTCCTCCCCCTGCCCCGCCACCCCCGGTAAATAACATCCACCACTGCTCATGTTCAATATTGATTCATGTGCCCTGTTCTTAATGTGTCCAATGTCTTGCACCAAATCCGCATTCTTCCTTATTTTTGCTCTAACCGCCCTCTGGGAACCTTCATTCTGAAATGGTACAGGCCTTTTACTGGCCTCTGCCCAGTCAAAGCGTTGACATTCTCCCCTCCGGGCAGGAATGGTTCCAAGGCGCTTCCACCCACATTGATGCCACTCTGTAAATTTCTTTTAAAAAGTGCCTCCGGGTACAATCGCTCAGAAATGATCTCAGGACTTTGACCGACAGTCGAGGCCCCCACCACTGTCATTGTTTATCGGTGATTATTGTCCCAAGCCTGTACTTTGTACATGCATTATGTCCACATGAAATAATAACATGTTCCAAGCTCTGGAAGTCGGGCTGTTGAACCTGCTCCGGATAGGTGGGCAGGCTGCCGGGGCAGTCTTTGTGCTGCCAACAGACTATCAATGCTTGTCCTTATCAGCTCAGCTGGAGTCTGTCTGATTGGGTCTCTGGCGCAATCCGTTCTTATGAGGTCATATGTCGCAGTCCATCTCATGGTGCTCTTCCTTTCAGGGACAAGGGTGAAATGTGGCAGAGCCCATCTCCTATCCCCAGCTCAAGGGCCAGGGCCCTCACTGTCTGTTTGAAGTCAAAGGGCTTTATTAAAGAAAGGTTGTAGGAGCACAGCTGGAAATGACTTAATTACCGTCAAGCAGTGCTTAATTTGAACCGGTGGTTTCCGATGGTGGCACAGGTGTTGTGTAATATTTGGTATCCCCTCGGTATCCTGTATCTCCTGCTCTTCTGCAGACTCCGGAGCTCTTGCCTATTGGACCTCTCGGACATGCCACAGCAGCCCTGCCCAACCCAGGAGAGGCAAACCTCGGCTCTAGCTGGCAGAGGCAGCTGCGCACCGGTCCAGCAGCTGTCTGGAATCCACACACCTCTCTGCTTAGTGCTTACTGGGACACTCAAAAAGGGTGTCTATAAATAACTGAACTGTTTCATTTGTTTATTCCGCCATGACCTCTGACTATTTGAAGGGACAGCCTCAAGGTATTAACTAAATGTAAAACAAAGGAGAAAAATGAAGGGAGATCTCGAATGCAAAAAGAAACGAAAACATTACTTTAAGGAAATTGAATGAAATCAACACGAGTTAAACAGAATTAAAAGGAAGAGGAAAGCATCGTAGTAACGGAAAAAGCAAGGAGATAATGCAAATATTAAAGAGGGATCAAGGAATAATTTCAGGATTGAAAAAGAACGCGAGAGAATGCATGACAGGCAGATGGAAAAAAAGAACACTTTGGCTTGTTTATAAAAAACATATTCAAAGCCTTAAAGATACTAAATGAACAGACGCAGCAAAGGCATTCCTTATTTGCATGTAGACATGCGCCTGGTGGTTATATCTCATATGACACCTCTGACTCCATATTCAACCCAGAGGTGATTATGCAACAAATAAGCACGGACAGCCGGCCAAGGGTCTGCCTTGGCTTTTAGAGCCCGTGCACGAGCTGGACCTTGAAAATGTTTGTATTAACATTTGGAAGTTTTGACATTAATAGGTCACATGACAGCGTTGCACTGAGAAGTACTTATGAAAAGTGATAGTTTCTTAAACATGGATTTAGAACCATTTCTCCCCCACCCTACGCTGGTGACAGTGCCTTGAATAAAATAAGAGGCAGGACAATTGTTATGTGAACCCTGTCTGCGTCCCAGATCACCACCAAGCAACATTATGGTCTATTAAATCAAACACAGTAGGTTTTTGTGCAGCTGGTATTCTGAAATCATGTATTTGAAAGTGCTTGTGAAATGTAATATATGCCTAAGATAACAACATTTAAACAGGGAAGCCATGAATTATACAGCTTTCTGGTTTAACTTTGTAAAAATCAGTCACTAAATGGGTTTGATTTTGTCTTCTTATTATGTTAAGGGATTGTTTTTACCTCTTTGTGCACTTTTCTACAATTTCTGTTTAACACAAACTCAACCCTAAGGCATTGGAGCGCTTTATATCAGCAATATTTACATTAAACATGGTCACTTTTTTTGGCATTGAGTGGTAAAGTGATTTGCCCAGAATCCCAGAATGTTGAGCAGATGTTGGATTTTGAACCTGGTTAGCCAGTCCTAATGCTGACGTCTCTGGCCGTAAATGTCAGGGCAGAGCAGAGACGAGCAGAAGGGTAGAGCATTTGGTGCCTGCTTCCTGTGTCCTGGGTCACACAAAGCTGCCGATGTTTCAGCTTGCTTATGTATGA
Source organism: Triturus cristatus (assembly GCF_964204655.1). Classification (NCBI taxonomy): domain Eukaryota; kingdom Metazoa; phylum Chordata; class Amphibia; order Caudata; family Salamandridae; genus Triturus; species Triturus cristatus. The sequence continues at coordinate 1,169,332,528 of NC_140584.1, read as the reverse complement.
CCATTTTATAATTTCAGTGGAATTATGAGTGAAATTCATCAACATTCTTGTGAGCAAAATCAAGCAATGAAGATGATGGAAACATATATAAATATCAGAAATGACACCTGTTTGAGCAAAAAGAAACTCTAAAAAGATCTGAAAACTGCTGGAAAGTACCGGAAGTGGAAGGGCATTAGTGACCTTGCAACGTGATCGTAGTTCAACAAATGTGTAACCATGATATTATCAGGCTGCAGGATTGCTGACGTGAGCACAAGCAGTAGGAAAATATATTTTATAAAAAACGCAAATATGAACTGTAGCATAAAGTACAAACAAGCTGCAATGCTGATTTCGACTACGTTCGGGCGCCGGGTGCACACATGTGAAGGTCAGGGAGTTGGACCTGAGCTGATAGCTATAGAGCAACATTTAGTTGTGCCAAGGTAGGTGAACTGCTTTCCAAAAGTAGCCTTATAATGTGTTACATTTTCAGCCATTTATGACATTTCTCATCCAATATAAAGTGGCATTCTGGGACATGTAGATTAACTTTTCTTTGTACTGTTGACTAAAAAGCCAGACCTTACTGAAGACGTTTGATACGACAGATTACGCAATGATAAATAAAAGTTACTGTAAAAACAAGAAGCCTTGGAAGGTATTCCGTTATTGAAACGTGATGCTCTGCACGTTGTGTACTCGAGAGAGCCTATTTGTACATGTTGCTGACATCGTGCATTGTGGCTAAATCTTTGGTTCCTTCAAGCATGCGTATCCTTTATTCTGAGAAAGAATTTACCCAGAATGTTATTATTGCTCGTGCATGGACCCTTATTACCGAATTATCTCCTGCTAGGTCTGTTATTAATTGGAGTGCCCCGTTCTCCCTTCCTGCTCAAATAACCTCACAGATGGGTCACCGCCCTTATATAGGTGCTACTGCTTGCAACCCTTGCTACATCTGTGGTGTCTCTCACGTTTCTAGCGGTTGCAAAGGGATCCTGCTTTTGGGGGGCCTACACATGTGTATGAACTAGCCCAGAGTTCTGCTGACAGCTTCCGGGCTGGGGACCCAGTCCTCCACAGTGGCAGGTCTTGCCTCTCCGAGGCGAGTAAGAGTTCCTCTAGAGCAGAGTTCTTCAATCTGTGGGGTGCCCCCCCCCCGGGGGGTGGGGGCACACTCCACCCTAAAATCTCACCTCTTATTGTTTCCCACTGTCCCACGTCGCAAGTACGTTTGCTTCCTGTATTTCTTCACCCATTTCAAATGGGGATTTTGGATTTGAGATCTCGGGCACAGCAGCCAATCAGCACATAGGAACCACACTAATGATGTTCCACCAATGAGGGGGACAGCATCTTAGATGGCAGGAAGTGCCGCGAAATTTGCATGCGTAAAGCTCCTTCCTACTACTATTTTTTTGTAGTGTGGCACTACTGCCCTTCTGCCGTTTGCTTCGTGCTTGCTGCCTTTTCTTCCTCGTTTCTTCTTTGTTTGCTGTCCTTTGCCTGTCGAGGTTTTCCTGCATTTTACCGCCTTGCTGTGGAGGAGTTTGCTGCTGATGCACTGGCGTTCTACTGCTGGTCTCTTGACACCTTGGGCGATTCTAAGTTACCAACAGGTAAGAGAAAATGGCTTTTGTAATAGAATTTCACCCTAATATATATACAGCCATTTGAACACACTGCTGGGCCATTTAGTGCTGCCCAGTTTTCGAAGTCTGGGGGAAGGACTGGGGTGGAGGGGGCGTTTCAGCGGTCACAGAGGGTTGGAGAGGGGAGGGAGCAGAAATCGATGGGACGCGACATGCCCATGCTTTTATAATTTAAAGAAAATCTTTGCTTCCTTTCTGCAGTGGCGGCTGCTCCGCTATGGCGGAGGAGCTTCACCCCACTGTCTTTTAGCAGTGTGAAGAAGAAGCATGGAATGATAATAACTCTAAGTTATTATCATTTTATGCTTCCCGCTGCTGGGCGGGCCAGTGGGCGGGGCTGCTCTGCTCTCGGAGCAGGGCAGGGAAGGAATGGTTTTCCTACTCTTAAGAGTGCAGTGACTGTTCGGTCGTGCCTCTTGGGCTGCCCAAACTAGTCCTACTCACTTTCCCTGTTCTACATGCAGATTGCATTACAGCCTGTATAGAGAACAAGCCCAGGCTCCCATTCCTGGTTGGTCCAACCAGGATGCTCAAAACCAATCACGGTGCTGCATAGCAGCATTGGGATTGGTCAGTGGGGCCTGGCTGTGCTGCTGTCGGAGAAGAGCAGGAGCAGAGACACTGGACCCGGCGCAACAGTAAGTTTATTGTTTGTTTTTTCATTTTTAAAACTATGCGGGACCCCAGCGCAACCACCCCTTTCCTGCCCCCCCCCCCCCCCTCCCACCCTGTCTGTGGACTGTCTGTCTGTTCGCTTTTGGTTTCATAGCAGAGGAGACTCCGTCCCTCCCACTGCAGCTGAAGCATTTCAGCTCTAGGAATTAACCCCGTCCTGGGACGGATATTTGTTCACAGAAAGGAGGCAAAGTTTCTTTTTAAATTGCAGAAGTACTGAGAGACTTGCGCATCAACCTGAGACTGAACAGGGTGCTATTCTTTCCTTTGGTTGAAGTTTTTTTCTACTGTGTATTTTGAAATGCCAATAAAAGATTTAAACATAAATTGCAGAAGTATGGGCATGTCGTTCCCCCATCAAGGGTTTCCTTCTGAATTTCAATAGTACACATTTACATACACTGCAATGTTGCCAGTTCATTGTGCAGCTGGACTCGAATCCTTTTGCTCACCACACAGAAACGTTTTAAGGCATTGGCATAGTGGGCTCTGGCCCTCTGCCCCAGCCTTTCAGGGGGACCCCTGATAGAGACCGCTCTGTTTTTGCCCTGTTGGCCTTGAATAATTCCTTAACAGATTCTTGTAATTGCTGTTTTTCTTTCATTTCTTTTTAATGTGTGAGAGTCTATTACTATTTGCAGAGAAATGTTTGTTTCATACAACAACCATAAAGTTTCTTTTAGATCAAAACAGGTCCTCACATAAGAGAAATTGGAGTATGTCACAGATATTATTCGCTGTAAAATTAGTGGGTGCTGCTTTGTTAAAACAGTGAAAGCACACATCACCATCTCTGAATATTAGATGTAAACACATTTAGAATTTCTACCATAGTGCCTGTGCCCCGTTATTAACCTGGCTAAAGAGGGTATGGCAGAGCTTAAAGTGTATCATAAACTCAAAGCTGTTCTGAACAGGGGCCCTCAAATAGTTTTGGCCTAGGGCCCCCAAAATCCTTAAGATGTTCCTGCACCACAAAGTCTATCGGACAACATTGCTCTGAAGTAAAATAGGCAACATCATTCATGTTTTATTTGTTCTATTTTTGTAAACATAAACCTGATATGTGTCCTAAACCCCCACTGCTTCAAGCAAGCATCTTATCGTACCACCAAAGAATTCTCAATGAGGTGTTCGTTCAGCACTCTCTCTGTGGAGTTTCACCTTTGTCTTTGGATCCATAACTGGTTGGTGGGCAATTATCCCATAATAGTGTTGCCTAGAAAGTTTGTTAATGATTTCTAGAGCAGAATTGTTCCTCGTGAACCAGATTCTGAGCACCTTGACTTCAACGTGACTCTGCGGATCCTTAAATAACCCCAAGGAAAACAACCCTTTGAGAGTTGAATATTAATCTCAAGTGAACATTTGCTGGGCCATAGGCAATTACGTATAAAATTGATTAAAGTGTTTTTCCATTTAAACCTTAGCCTCTGGTGTTGATGGCAAAACCCCAAGAAACCTTTATGCAAACATGTTCGTTTGTTAATATCAAGCTGGACACATCATTTTTTTTCAAATCTTTATGTGAAATTGTAAGTGCCAAAAGCTATAAAGAACTTTTTTCCAGTTTTTGTGACTACTGGCGCCGCTAGGCAACTGCATCTTCTGCTTTTGCAGCTGTGCTCTCCTACGCACTGTGCTCTTCTGGACCCCATATTTTGGGGGTTCCTAATATCAATGAGCAGGTCCTTTAGGTAGTACATGGGTTTAACTTTGGGGTTGTTGGCTTTTTTGGCTAAAGAAATTGGGGATTATACCTGAAGAATACTGTGGCAGTAAAATGCACCTTTTAAAACCATTAACTTTAATTATGTATTAAGTTTCCTCGAAATTTATGCTGCACAATGCATCGTTTGAACTCATTTTTTTAATAAACCAATCTCACTTACCATACCCCACCCTCTTTGTGTTTGTGCTTTTCTACTGTGCTCGTTCACATGCTGTACTTGGATTGATACTTTCCGCCCCATCACATTTACCGCGAGTTTGTTAGGCAGTTTCACAGGTGGGAGAAGGGTAACCAAGCCCATGTAAATTATCAGTAGGTTGTTACATTTCCAATTGTATTTGTTAAGTTTGCTTAAAATACTCCACTTACCACAAAATTATTATTTTATCCAAATTTGTTTTAGAATATATCAGATATTTTTTAAAGATTGTTTTGAAACTACAAAGTTAAAAACCGGCTGTACCTCATGCATCTGTAAAATTGCAGTCATGTACTATTCATTAACATGCAGCTTCGGAATTTTGTGTCTTAGGTTAAGCACACATTTGACATGGATCGTTTTCTGCTCCCTTTTCTGGCAGAGTGCTCAAGCGAAAGGCTGAAACAGAAACAGATGGAGAGAGAAAAGCTGCAAAAACAAGGAAATATGATCCCTCATATTTGGACTTCGGTTTCACCTGCATTGTTGTTAGTGGAGAAAGTAGACTACAGTGTGTGGCTTGTGTTGTGATCTTAGCTAACAAAGCCAACCAAACTAAGATGTCACTTTGAAACGAAACATTCGAGCACTAGCAAGTAAAAGCAGAGATTTGTTTGCCAGGAAGTTGCAAAGAGCTCAGCAGAAAGAAGCAATGAAACATTTGGTAAATACTGCAGCAAATACATTAAAAGCATCATACCAAGTAGCATACCCCATTGCCAAAAGCAAAAGGCCCTTTGTAAATGGAGATAAAGTGACTCTCGTAGCATTGCTCGACGTGGCTAGGACAATGCTTGGTGAAAAAGCAGCAGAGAAGTTCAAAAGTATACCCATCTCAGACACAACAGTTTGCCGCCGCATCCCTGACATGTCAGAAGATATCCATGGACAGCTTATAGCCCGGTTGAAATCAAGTTTGTATGCTTTGCAGTTGGATAAAGCAACTGATGTGTCAAATGATGCTAATTTAATTGATTATGTTCGATACGGTTTTGAAACACTATTATTGGAAGATTTTTTTTATTTTGCAAGCCAAACAAGGGGCGAGCAACAGGATCTGATTTGTTTGACATTATCAATGACTTCCTGAGTTTCCATGGCTTAAAACGGGAAAACTGTGTTGGAATCTGCACAGATGGTGCTCCTTCAATGTGTGGTGCTAGGGCCACCCTAAAAGCTAATGTGTTGAAAGTGGCTCCACATATTCTGTGAACCCACTGTGTGATGCACCGGGAAGCCCTTGCTGTTCGAAACATGGACAGTGAACGTGAGGATGTGCTGAATTCTGCTATAAAAATAGTAAATTTTATAAATACCCGTCCCAGAAGAGCTCGTCTTTTTGCAATTTTATGTGTAGAAATGGGAGCTGTGCATGATGGCTTGCTGTTTCATACAGAAGTGTGGTGGTTATCCCGGGGGAAAGTGCTGACTCGAATCTTTGAATTAAGGAATGAAGTACGGCAGTTTCTTCTGTGTTTGGATCCCTGAAAAGCAGAACAACTATGCAATCCCCGTTGGCTTGTGCTTTTAGCATACCTTGATGACATTTTTGAGAAATTTAATTTCCCTGAATCTGTCTCTGCAAGCAGCTGAAATCACTTCTTTTAGCATGAATAAAAGAATAACTGCATCCAGGAAGGAGCTGGAATTATGGAGAAGAATAGTTGAAGAGGGCCTGTTTGAGCCACTTCCATGTTTAGCAGATGCTCTTGAGGAGACTGAATTTGAAGTTCTAGGTGCTGCTGAGATAATAAATCAACTGACGTCTCTCAGGGACAGTTTACAAAATTATTTTCCTGAGGACAACGATCACTTCAGTGACTGGGTCTTTCTACCATTTCTGGCAGAGGTGGGGAGCCATCTCCCGATCCGCATGCAGGAAGAATTGATTGATCTCCAAAGTGACCGCGCTCTGCAGATGCAATTCAGCAAAGTCCCATTGGGAGAGGTTTGGCTGAAAATGTCTGCAGAACATTCAGCTTTGAGAGAAACTGCTATCAAAACTGTTTTGCCTTCCAGCTCATCATATTTATGTGAGATTGGGTTCTCAGCGCTTGCGGTATTAAAGACTGAGTACCATTCAAGACTGGATGTGGAGCACAACCTGAGGATGGCAGTAGCAAAAATCCATCCACAGATTGACTGTCTCTGTGGTAAAAAACAGGCACACCCGTCACATTAATGTTGGTGGTGTTCTTATCAATCTGCCAAATTGTGTTATATGTGTAAAATAAAGCATCCTAGTAAAAACAATTTGCGCTCTAAAATTCTGATTTGAACTGTGTAATAAGCGGAGGGTGGGGTTTGGCAGCTGAAGATGGTGGTCGCGTGAGCCTGCAGCTCCACACCAGCCAGCAATTTACCCTGATATACCGGAGGTAGCCGGGGCCCAGACACCTGACGGAGGATATCCCGGGGGCTAGGAAGAGCTCCGGAGTAGAGTTGGGATCATCCGCTGCCCAGTGGATCATGAATAACCGAGCCTGAAAGGAGAAGCTCCGGACAACACGAGCCCAAGACGGCGGCGTAGATTCTGGAGAAGTGCAGCTGTGCGGGCGGAACGGGGGCAGCAAAGGTCCTCACATATGAGAAATTGGATTATGTCACAGATATTATTCGCTGTAAAATGTGGACTTACACCTTTGTCTTCGGATCCATAACTGGTTGGTGGGCAATTATCCCATAATAGTGCTGCCTAGAAAGTTTGTTAATGATTTCTAAAGCAGACTTGTTCCTCGTGTACCAGATTCTGAGCACCTTGACTTCAACGTGACTCTGCAGATCCTTAAATAACCCCAAGGAAAACAACCCCTTTGAGAGTTGAATATTAATCTCAACTGGACAGTTGCTGGGCCATAGGCAATTACGTATAAAATTGATTAAAGTATTTTCCATTTTAACCTGAGCCTCTGGTGTTGATGGTAAAACCCCACGAAACTTTTATGCAAATATGTTTGTTTGTTAATATTAAACAAGCCTGACACATCATTTTCTCCAAATCTTTATGTGAGTTTGTAAGTGCCAAAAGCCATAAAGAACTTTTTTTCCAGTTTTTGTGACTACTGGTGCCGCATAGGCAACTGAATCATCTGCTTTTGCAGCTGTACTCCACTATGCACTGTGCTCCCCTGGCCCCCATCTTTTGGGGTCCCTATTATCAATGTACAGGTCCTTTAGGTAGCACATGAGTTTAAGTATCCGTGGGCTTGACTTTGGGGTTGTAGGCTTTTTTGGAAAAAGAAATTGGGGATTATACCTGAGGAATACTTTAGCAATAAAATGCACGATTTTAAAACCATTATCTTTAATTATGTATTAACTTTTCTCAAACTTTATGCTGCACAATGCATCGTTTGAACTAATTATTTTCATAAACCAATCACACTTAGCATACCCCACCCTCTTTGTTTGCGCTCGTCCACTGCGCTCGGTCACATGCTGTACTTTGATATTTTCCACCACATCACATTTACCACAAGTTTGTTAGGCAGTATCACAGGTGGGAAAAGGGTAACCGAGCCCATGTAAATAAATAGTAGGTCGTTGCATTTCCAATTGTATTTAAGTTTGCTTAAAATACACCACTTACCACAAAAGTATTATTTTATCCAAAATTGTTTTATTTATAATATAAGAAGAAATTGTTTAAAGATTTTTTTGAAACTACGAAGTTAAAAAAACGGCTGTATCTCATGCAGCTGTAAAATTGCAGACCCGTACTATTCATTAAGATGCAGCTTCGGGATTTTGTATCTTAGGTTAAGCACACATTTGACATGGATCGTTTCCTGCTCCCAAAAGATGGCAGAGTGCTCAAGCGAAAGGCTGAAACGGAAACAGATGGAGAGAGAATCGCTGCAAAAACAAGGAAATATGATGCCGCCTATTTGGACTTCGGTTTCACCTGCATTGTTAGTGGAGAAAGTAGACTACAGTGTGTGGTTTGTGGCGTGATCTTAGCTAACGAAGCCAGCCAAACTAAGATGTCACTTTGAAACTAAACATGAATCGCTAGCAAAAAAAGGCAGTGATTTGTTTGCCAGGAAGTTGCAAGAGAACTCCGCAGAAAGAAGCAATGAAACATTTGGTAAATACTCCAGCAAATGCATTAAAAGCATCATACCAAGTAGCATACCACATTGCCAAAAATACGTGTAGAAATGGGAGCTGAGCATGATGGCTGTTATCCCAGGGGAAAGAGCTGACTCGCATCTTTGAACTAGGAATGAAGTTCGTCAGTTTCTTCTGTGTTTGGACCCCTGCAAGGCAGAACAACTATGCAATCCCCGCTGGCTTGTGTTTTTAGCATAGCTTGCTGGCATTTTCGAGAAATTAAATTCCCTGAATCTGTCTCTGCAAGGAGATGAAATCTTTTACCATGAATAAAAGAATAACTGCATCCTAGACGAAGCTGGAATTATGGAGAAGAATAGTTGAAGAGGGCCTGTTTGAGCCACTTCCATGTTTAGCAGATGCTCTTGTGGGAGACTGAATTTGAACTTTCAAGTGTTGTTGAGAAAAAAAAAATCACACTGACTTCTCTCAGGGACAGTTCACAAAAGTATTTTACTGAGGACAACGATCACTTCAGTGACTGGGTCTTTCAACCATTTCTGGCAGAGGTGGGGTGCCATCTCCCGATCCGCATGCAGGAAGAACCGATTGATCTCCAAAGTGACCGCGCTCTGCAGATGTAATTCAGCAAAGTCTCATTGGGAGAGTTTTGGCTGACCATGTCTGCAGAACATTCAGCTTTGAGAGAAACTGCTATCAAAACTATTTTGCCTTTCGTCTCATTCTATTTATGTGAGATTGGGTTCCCAGCACTTGCAGTGTTAAAGACTGAGTACTGTTCATGACTGGATGTGGGGCACCACCTGAGGATGGCAGTAGCAAAAATCCATCCACCGATTGACTGTCTCTGTGGTGATAAACAGGCACACCCGTCACATTAATGTTGGTGGTGTTATCATTCTGTCAAAGTCTGTGTTACATGTGTAAAACAAAGCATCCTAGTAAAAACAATTTGCGCACATTTTATCTTGGAAAATTGTGTTTTGAGCTGTGTAATAAGCCTCTCACCCACTCACAAACATGCAGTTTACTAAACACTTTTACTGTGTTTAATATTATTTGCTGGATATGGCCCAGGACATGCGGATGGCAGTAGATTATGTAGTGTACCAGATTCCAGAAATTTCTTTCAGGTGGTGCGGGGGGGGGGGGGGGGGCGGCTGACATCTAAAAAGAATTCAGCTGTGGGGGCTCGACCTACAAAAGTTTGAAGACCTCTGCTGTAGACCATCAAATGGCACCAGACTAGGTTACAGTATCATGCACTTTGCTCCCTCAGCACCTACACTGACAGAATGAGGAGGTGCTACATTACACCGAGGGTTTGAAAGCAGAGGCCGTATGCACTGCGCCCCCTCCCAAGGATTACTTGTCTTTGATTCCTTCTTCTGTGCTCACCCCGAGGCCTCCGCAGTGTATTGCGGCACCACAGTGACCAAGATCTCATCAGGGAGCCTTGCCCAAAAGAATAGGTAGCTTTATGAAAGACACAAGACCTCGTACAGAGGAAGAGTTTTGAATTACAAAAGGGAATGACATTACAGAAAGCTGCCAGGCTCTGAAGCTGTGAAAATCACGTATCTTGGGGCCAGGCTGCAGTGCTAAGGCACCAGACAACCACTCCGGCGGCCGCCGTGAGTAAGATGGAAGTCGGTTCGGGTGATCATTACGCTGCTGGGTCCTGTCCGGCCCTAGAGGTACTATGCGGTGGGAGTTGCAGCACTGGTGGCAGGTTCCTAGCTGTTCAGGCAGGCTTCCAAAGTTAAACAATGCTACACCTATGGTCTGCAGGTGCGGGTCTCACACAGTGTGCCCTGCAAGACTTTCTCAGCAGCAGCGATTGGGCAATGCACTTGTGACGTCCTGAGTTAATCAGAGGTCCTGTGCCAGAGTGTCTGGTTAATATCATGTTATACTTTGTAGGCAGCTGAGCGAGTTGATCCCCAAGCATGCCACAGGCACCCTGCTGCCAGCGAACAGGTTTTACTCTGTCAGTGTGGTTTAATTAGCAGCGCTCCGCTCTGGCTTGCTAATAAAGGCACTATATTTCAGTGAAGAAATGCAGACCACCACACTGAAATGCCTGATGAATGGGCTTTGTGCAGTCCTCCCAGTGAGACAAAGGGGGATTAGGTGTTGGCAGACTTGGCCAGCCTACCAGGTAGATCTGTTCCCTGCCCACCTACAGTTCAAAGGACTGTCTCCAGCACACACACTAAGGAACCTGGCACTGGCATTTTTTCACCCCTGACGTCTTGGAGCCTTGGTAGGTTAAGGGAAGAACATTCCAGAACCAGATGTGGGGGGTAGCATGGGGAATTTCCCCACTTCAAAGGCTGGCACTAGGTATAAATAAAGCACCTCCAGAACACCTCTTCAGTACACTTCTAAACTTGTAGAAGACTTTAGAAGGACTTCCTGGACCCCTAGAAGACCTCCCTGCTGCTTAAGGCCTTCCTTTGTTCCCGGGGGTCTGCATTGCTACTTCCAGAGGACTGCCCTGCTGCTTGAGGAAAGCCTTGTTCCCCAGAGGACTTCCCTGGTCTGCCTTGATGCTTGAAGGAGAATTGGTCCATCTCCATGAACGCAGGACCACCAGACATGAGACCTAGGGATAGTTGGCTGGCCTTCTGTGTGAGCTACAGGGGCATCCTGGTTGAATAGTGATCCTCTAACTATCTTAGGGTGAAGGGATACCCAAAGATATTGGAGAAGACGCCTCACTCACTTATTGTGACATGCTTCATCATAGGCGTCTTTCCACACCCAGCTAAGATGGTACTACCTGGGTGGACTCAACCAAAAGATTTTATGGGGTTTCTTATATAACATTTTGACTGGCCATTCAGGGAAATAGATGAGTGACATTAAAAATACCTACAGGTATACCCAAACCATATGTTTATTCATATGGTACCTGGGGTACTAGATAAAAAATGTGATACAAAAGAACAGGGTTTTTTTTTTTTTAACATTATTCATTCAATTATACCCGCGTCAGATGCCATCTTACCTGGTTGTGGAAAGACGCCTATGATGAAGCCTGTCGCAATAAGTGAGTGAGGCGTCTTCTCCAATATCTTTTGATATCCCTTCACCCTAAGATAGTTGAAGGATAAATATTCAACCAGAGTGGGACCCTTTACTCTTTTGTTCCTCTTTTGTTCCTCTTTCTTTTTGTCATCTGAATATCTATAGCAGATGTACAGACGCCAGCAGTTGCCCTTTGTGATGTGATTGTATCTGGGAGATTGCAACTGATCTGCTTGTCTCACTCTCTTGTGAATAAGAGCTACAGGGGCACAACAAGCCCCAGAGACCTTGAAATCTGCACCTCATCTTTGCAGGAGTGAGTCTTAATCCCTCCACCACCCATTCCCCCGCCCCCATCAAATGGTGCCTCCCAGGTCCTGCTCTCTTGGAAGGGGTGTTAAAGGTCCTGCTCCTGCCTATCCCTAAAATGTGGGACTTCTAAAACTTTTCACTGAAAGTACTAGAAGAACTGACAGAAGACAAGGAGCTACTCGACGGTCGATCCGCCCAAGGTGCATTGCCAGTTGGTCTGACTTTGCAGTAGCTCCTGCTACGTTTTTGTACGCAGAAGCAAATCCTGTTACCAGGACCTCTCAGTGACAGTGTCTGGCCTCATGGAGCCCTCTTGTGTTACAGCTTGTATCTCTGTCACGCTGTAGATTTATGGTTTCCAAAAAGTTGTCTAAGTCTGAAGGTAAAAATTTTCACCGGGCTCAATGGTGACCAGCTCCCCATTGATGGTGACAAACTCCTCAGCCTGAAAATCCTGCTTCTTCTGCTCAGAGCTTTTTCCTGCCATTGTCAATGGCTTCATCGAGACTTCGTCCAGCGCTCCCTGGCGATGACGACTTCTCTTTTCATGCAGCCTTCTGCCTTGCCCCAGTAAACTCACCTTCTCTTGGACCTTTTCTTAAATTTTTTTTTTATCTCAGCCTGAAGTACAGCCAAGACCTGGTCCAATCCACCTTGTGTATTTGACTTCTGCTCCATCATGGTCAACCTTAACTTTTGACTTTGTCCCAGTCTAACGCAACCAGATATGTGCAGTGGCATTTTGATATTTTAGGTGCTAGATTTCACTGAAAACTTTAAAAAAAAGTATTCGGTTGTACGGATAGGATTTAATTTTGTTTTGGTGTTATTCAAAATTGGGTTGGATTTTTCTTGTTTTGTGTTTTCACTTTATTACTGTTTGCAGCATAAAAACTTTACCCAGTGACTCTAAGTTAAGCCTGAAAGCTTTTGCGCCAAGCTGCCACAGGGCTAAGCACAGGTTATTTCAGTGACTTTTGTGGTTCATGCTGACAAGGATTGTGGTTGATGCTTGAGTAGCATTTCATCCCACTTAAACAATAACCCTATTTCTTACAGTATTGTAACTCTGTGTTTTAAAAAGACATTCTACCTCTGCTTCTAAAGAAGCAGGGCAATGACCTGTCCATAGTCTTACACTAAAATATGTTCTTCATTACAGCCTTAAGCCAACCTGCTTCTTCCTCATTGTTAGAAATGGGGTTTCTGGTTGTCAGTGGTATTCACCCTGTCCAAGCAGGAACCACAGTCCCATTCAGGGAAAGTGTAGTACACACTTAAAGTTTACCCATGTTTACTCTCTGGTAGCTTGGCACAGAGCAGTCAGGCTAAACTAAAGAGGTAATATTTAAAGTATTTGTGCACACACAAAGTAACACAGCGAAAATATCACAAAAGTACTCCACACCAGTTTAGAAGAATAGCTAATATTTATCTGAGTAAAACAATCACAAGTCAAGATATGAATTTTTCAAGATTAACTCAAAATGCAGTGCTTAGAAGTCAACAACCCCAACTGGGGCTATCTAGTTGCGTTGGACCAGGGCGAATCAAAAAGTTCAGTCCTATCGCTATGGAGCGTGGGCCGTAGACAGGAGTCACGCAGACCTGCTGACAGTTCCTTGGATGCGTCGATGCTTGGAGTCGATGCGATGCGCAATAGAGAGGATGCATCGTGGGTGCAGGTGATGGGTCGGTGCTGGAGGAAGTGCAAGGTCGTTGAGGTGTTGGAACTCTGGGACGAAGCATTGCCCTAAGTAGGTGATGCGCCAGATGCGGATGCGAGGCTTTGGTTTCCAAAGGCGGTGCAGCGCCAGTGATGTGTCAATGTCCAGAGTGCAGTGAGTTGATTTTGTGGTGTCGTAGTTGAACTGCTGGGCTGCAGGCGATACATCGGTCGACAGCCATGCAGGGCCGGGAATGCAATGGGGTCGGGCCGGTGCATCACCAGTGATGTGGTGTCCGATACTCGCAGAAGCGGGTCTTTGGAGGTCCTGCAGCAAAGTCCAGGTCGTTGCATTGCGTTGGGCACATGATGAGCAGTGTCCATGTCTTCGGTTCCAAAATGACTCTTTGGAGTCGTAGTCACGGACGGTGGGGCGTGCGGGGCCTGCCCAGGACATGATGTGCTCTGGCCCCCCCAACTGAAAGCCCAGATCTTTCAGCTTCCATTATTTGATAAAATATGGTTAAGCTTGATATTTGTGACAGTGCACGTGATCTGCGGCATCAACTCTGCCTGCATTACCAATACTGAAACTGAAAGAACCGTTGCTGTCTCCAGAGTAAGAGAGTGAGGCAAGAAGACAGACAGAAGCAAGGGGGGGGGCTGGGCTCTGGCTGTCGTGAATGATATTAATATGACTTATGAATCCTCAGAACTGCCTCTCTTGGAGCCTCACTACCATCAGTGAGGGCACTGCATGCAGGCAAGAGGATGACATGCAAAGTGAACACACTACTTCTGAGCCTCTTTTATCTGTCCAGCAGAGACCGGGATGGTAGAGGAGTCAATCATGTTTGAAAGCATAGTAAAAATAGGCAATTGCCCAAAGCCCACACAGGAGGGCCACTTGATATGTGGTCGGGTCAGTCCCACGGCACCCATTTTCTATGTAACAACTGTTTGTTTTAATAGCACATCTAAAAAGAGATTGAATAAAATACTGTCCCTGACCCTCTGTTATAAAGCCATTGGAAGGGTAAGCATGTTGGGCTGCGTATGTGCACTATGTTTCTATTAAAGGTGCAAGACGTGCACATTGTGTTTCAGTCTTTAGACAGGCTCATTAAAGAGCCAGAACTACAAGACGATGGAAGAACAGTGCACATGTACACGGGCCTTATGAAACCCTCTCTCACTCTGCGGATCTCACGCAAATAGTATACTTCAACCAGCTCTGCCATCAAACAGTCAGACAGGCATCTTTGACAGCAGTAGCAGTAGGATCCCAGTCAGGCTGGTGGGTTGGGGTCTTATACCAGCTTGAGCAAGAGCCACGCTTGATATCTTTTCATTTTACTTCCCTATCTTGCATAGAACCTCTGTACAGCTTTCTCTTGAGACACCAGATATAGACACTTACACAAAGAAAAATATGGACAACCATGCACACAGACATAAAGCCACCTGTAAAGACAGAACCACAAACATAAAGGTATCCGTGCACACAGACCAACATGCAGTATATATATATATATATAGTAACAAATACCACCCATGCAGACAGACTAACAGATACAGGCCCTATGCATCCCTGCCAACAGTCTGATCAATGTGTACCCATGCAGCTGTATGTAGACTGCCTCTGGTAGCAGTTTCATCTGGAAGTGGTATTTAAAAACCTTCAATAGTCATTGTTTCTAAAGGATGGAGCCGTTGTTTTAAAAGAATGCCATACTGGTAAAGCGGAGTGTCGGTTTAAAGTTAGAGGTTCCTATCTAACTTTATCCATCTATGGATTTAGATTTTACAAATACCTAGAGCTAAAATCTCTTCTCTGTTTTACATGTCATGGATGGAGAGGGTGCAGTCTTTCCTGTCAATGAGAGAAGGTATTTATGCTTGATGCTAATCAACAACTATACAGACACTCCTGCACACAAGCGTTCAGCACACACAGGCTCCATGTACAGAGACCAACACCCATACATACCATTTTGTTCTGCAGAAGGCTCTGATATCCCCATGTGCACATCTACCAATGGACATTAAGCATGTGCACATCAGCCTGTGCTTACTGCTCAACATCACACTATGTCCTCCAATGTATACCAGTCTATGCCTCTTACTGCCAATCACCCTGTCCTCCTAAATGCACAACATCCATTGCACTTTTCTGAGCTGAAGCATGCTATCCTGCACTTCCATCTTGCAGAATACTAGTTAGTCCTTTGCTGCATATCATCTTTGAGCCTTTGTTGCACATCCCACTATGCTCCCCTGATACACAGAGCTGTTGCCCCTTTCTCTTGGTTGCCCTCATGTTCTTCTATAGCATTATGTGAGAAATTGCACCAGTTCTGATGTTTCTTGGATTTCTGGTGCTTGTCGCAGGGCGATTTTAAGGGCTGGGCAAATTGGCCGATTGCCCAAGACCTCCAGTATCCAAAGGGCCCCCTGGTAAAGTGATCAAGATAGCCAGAAGAACAGATTTCTGTTTGCCTGATGGGCATTCTCACTTCAGAGAATCTTGAACCACATATAACCCACCGTAACCCTCATGCTCCCAGGTATTTTGTGGTAATTAAGTTAAAGAATAAACTTTCGTTCTTAGGTCTCTTTCGATCATCATATCACCTCTTCTATCTTATCACTCTCTCGTTACCCCTCTACCAAACCCTACATCATGTACCTCTATACAAACTCCCTGTCTCACTGAATCAAAGAACACCCTTGTGGGGCCTATCTCTCCTCTCCCAAGTGTCCCCCCTCCCCCCGCTCACAGAAATGCAGCAATACACAAATCTGTCTGGGAAGATTCCTCTACCGCCTCATGTCTTTACCATGCATGCCCGGGTCTTCCAAAAGGGAACCCAAGGTCCTCCATTACAGACACACTTGCACTCAGTGCACATGCACATACACAGACACAGCACACACACTATCCAGCACTGTTGCATCTATGTATTGTGCCTCCACAGGGACCTATATACCCAGCACACACATTCACCATGTACACACTGCACAACGCTATTTCCTTCATGTACTGTCCTTCTCGTGGTTACACATACACCCAGTACATGAATTCACCATGCATGCACTGCACAGCACTACCATCATGTACTGTTCTCCTCGCAGGTACACATACACACCCAGCACATACACTCACCATGAAGCAATGCTCAGCACTGCCCTATCCCTGTATTGTACCCTTCCCAGGCACACATACACCCAGAGCCGAGTCACAACTCTTGCGCTGCGTAGCACTTCCACATCTACCTGATGTAGGGTAAGGGTGAGTTAAGCACACAGCGGCAGAACTTTTAAAAAGGTGAGTGAACCTATAGGCCTCATTACAGTTACAGGGTAAAAAGTACCTGTTCACTACTGCTGATCACTACACGGTATACTGCCACCACCGCGTTGTGCAGCTTAACTTCTGGTGAAGGAAGTAGCCTTCCACCACTATGATGGTAGCGCTTTGGGACCCTCAAGACCACAATCCGTGAGACAGGCCTATGTCATGGCATGCACGTGTGATCCTATGCCAGCAAATGAGCCTATGACCGCAAAATTCAGCAGTAGGGATCCAGACAACAGTACAGTTGGGCACTCAGGGTAGGGGTACACGTCCATTACCATGCAGAGGACTTTACGGCCCCAACAATTTTCTTTTCAGAAATGATACAAAATGCTGATCTGGTATTTTGTGATATTTTTTTGCATGAAATGCTTACTTAAATTCATTTTCAGGGTCCATTTGACACTAAAAAAGTGAACAATTGCATGTGACGTGAACAGCCACCCATGTTCTATTCGTTCACATTGCTACCGTGCTCCTACAATCACATTTTTAAATAAATGAACACTGAATATGTAACATGGTGTAATAGTGGGCATTTTGTGGAATAAGTCTGATGTGAAATGCAGTAAAGTTTGTGAGATTATGCCCCTTCAAACTAAATGTTGCCCTTTCCTACCTTTAACCCACATCGATAAAATGAGCACCCCCGAGTTCATTAACAGTACACATTGCCATCAGTATCAAGAGATCACTCTGGGAGTCATTGTGCACTTTACAAAGCATATATGTCCATACTGACCTTCTTGAGATACTCTAGCCACAAGCTCTGAAACCGAGATGGCTCACTTTATAGGGATTCATGCAGTGAATCATTAGACGTGTTCCAATTTTACTCTAATAGTCTAAAGTTGTACAGAACTGCCTTAGCACACAGTACCAGACCCTCATATTGACATGAAAATAAATGGAATGATTGGCAGGCTATGCTCAGCCTATCACATATGCACTATTTGTGTTGTATAAATCGCTGGCACACTAGCACTCTGTTAGCCCTGGCACTGCCAATCACTCTGTAAGAGATACAGGGCCTCCAACATGGCTGGAAGAGAAACCCAGAGGTATATTTGCAAGGGATATCACAGTCCCAATTCATTTGTGGTAATTAAGTTAAAGAACCCAGCAATGTTCTGGTGGCGATATACCCTTCTCAATATTTACATAGCAGCGTTCAGCCACGTTTTGTGGCTTAACGCTGCTTTGTAAATCAGGCCCCTTTACATGCATCACTTGGCGTGAAAGAGGTGTGCAATGGGTTTTGCTGTGGGCGTTCAACCGTAACACCCATTGCTTTTGAGGCTGCCCCAAGAGCAGGCGTTAGAATGACAAAACAAGGAGAAATACTTTTATTTCACCTCATTTTTGCTTGGCTTTTTCATTCTGCAGCACACACAGAAATAGTAAAAATGCTATTCATGATTGTTCATGTGCAGGAAGGTGTCTCTTCCTGCACATAAACAATCATTAAATAATTACGATATATGAATAATGACGATGTGCTACTTCTATGTGATCTGCATTCTGCAGCACACATAGAAGGAACACATTGCAATTAGTGATTATGTAAAGGGAGGGACGCCTTCCTGCACATAAACAATCATTCCCTGCTATGCAGGCACGCTTGCACTATGGTGCAAGGGTGCCTGTGTTGGCATTAGGCAGCTAGATTTAGCACAGCACTAGGGAAAATACAGGGGTGCGCTCTTTTCTTGTGAATATGGCCAGCCATGCACTTTGAAAATGTCAGAGCGCTATGCTGCCAAATTTGACGCATCTCCGCACTCTGAAATTTTCTCGTAAATATGTCCCCAATTGAGAACCGAGAGGCAACCAGTTTTTCAAGACTCCACATGGTCAGTTTACAAGTTTACAGGTGTGTGTATATATGTATGTGTATATATATATATATATATATATATATATTCCATACTATGCAGCGTTGTGCTGCACATTTTTAAGTATCATTTTAACTCATTTGAGCTACAGAAAAGTTGCAGCTAATGTGGTTACTCTATTATTATGCAGTATTTGCAGTACAAACAGAATAGCATAATTCCCCTTGCTATGACCATTCAGCAATCTGCTCATTCAAAAAATCCTAAGCATTCTAATTCAAATCAATGCCCATTGCCAGCTGCACCATGAGAGAAAAACTTTTCTCCCTACAACACACAGAAAGTTTGCCACATAATCCTAGTACTCCTGACAGTGTTAAAACTCTGCAGAGTAGTTTGGGGCTATTGCTATAATGCACTGATCTATAAAGTATTTCCCATAGGTATATGTGCATGAGTGTGCCCAATTGTGTAAGGGATAATGTACACACTTTGTTTTGCACCATTACCAGCATAGTCCCTAAAGTCCGAGCGGCAGTGTTTTTTTTTTAAGATGCTGAAAAAGCGTTTGATTTGGTGGATGGAATTTTTTGGTTGCAGTCCTGAGACACGTTGGTGTCGGAGGTATTTATAAAATTGGCCAAAGTCTGTATGCAGAACCAGTGGTCCAAAAGGGGGTGGTGATGGACGGAGCATCAGAACCAATCAAACACTCACACCCTGTCAACAGATCTGGGTTTGATGGATCAAACCCAGATCTGTTGACTGGGTGTGAGTGTTTGATTGGTTCTCATGCTCCGTCCATCACCACCCCCTTTTGTACCGCTTTGTTCGCCATAAGTTGGCAGGGTATGCTCAGACGTGAGTCCCTTGCTCACTTTGCCACTGGATTCAAACAAGCCTGGCTGAAGACGGCTGAAATGCCAGAAACCGGTCCTAGGAAGCTTGTTTCCGGTCCAGGGAAGGCATGGCTTGGCAGTTCGGGCTGGACTGTTCCCATGAGGCACAGGGTCAGACTGATTTGCATATGGCCATGTCTAAACTGGGGTGGCAGAGTGGGCTAAAAAATGGTGATGGATCAAACCCAGATCTGTTGACTGGGTGTGAGTGTTTGATTGGTTCTCATTCTCCGTCCATCACCACCCCCTTTTGTATGCAGAACCAGTGGCACGTGTCCGAGTGAATGGACTACTATCAACACCTATCGCAATCACGAGAGGCACTAGGCAGGGCTGCCCGCTATCTCCGCTTTTGTAAACATTGGTGGCAGAGCCACTAGCTTGCGCCATGCGACACTACCATGAGCAGCGCAGCTTAATATTTCCACATTATAACTTAATAATATCCGAGTATGCAGATGACACATTACTGTTCATATGCGATCCAGATCGAAATTTAACACCAAAGTTGCGAGAGGTGGAGAGATTTGGCAGCCACTCAGCCCTGCGTATAAATTGGAACAAGTCACTTAAATTTCCTCTTACCTCTAATACTGCCCCTACACAGTGCAATATCCATTGACATAGACTATGGATCTCATGCGTTATCTGGGGGTACAGGTACACACCGACTCGGAAGTGGTATTGCAGGAAAATTATAGGCGCGCAGTACAGCGACTCACAGATATAATTGAGAAATGGATCCGACTGCCACTATCACTGCTGGGGCGCCTTGCATTAATGAAAATGATTTTGCTACCGCGATTCTTATTTTCTTTGTGAACATACCGATCCTACTACCGAAGACGTTCTTCTGCAATCTTCACTCTTTATTTATCTGACTGGCTTGGGTAAGCAAACAAACCCTTGTCCAATGGGTGACATTGGTAAAACCCTATTCCTCAAGTGGGCTGAATGCCCCAGACTTTGAGGCGGATTGTAGTGCAGCGCAGCGAATCCACGTATATTACTGGAAACAGCCCAAAGGAACTACCTCACTTGTAGTTGGAGAGAAATGAGGTAAGCCCTCTCCCCTGTCTGCGATCCTTGCTAAGCAAAGCACAACGGCGGTTCCATATCATTGACCCTGTCGGGGTCACTAGACACCAACTAAGAAAGACTGCTGATGCGCAGAAGATCACATTCCTATACTCCCCGAAATTGCCAGTCGAGTGGTGCAGCTGGTTTCCTTCAGGGGAGGAAAAAGCAGTTCTAGGCACTACACAAGCTAAACATAAGGTGCATGGGGGACTTGTTCATAGACTGGGTGGTCAACACCTGGGAACAGTTGCAAACACAAACACCAGAGACATCATGGCTTACTAAATATCACTATCCCCGCGTAAGACAATCGCTGCGTGCACTACTGGGAGAACAGATGTTAGAGCCACAGGAGCTAACTCTACTGACATACTTATTGCAGGCTTGCTCCCCGCAGTGCGGGATCTCAACACTATACACCTTGGCGAGGACATGAAGCAACCTGGCGCAGGTTAAGTCATATCAGGAATGACGAGAAGAATTGGGTGTCGATATTACAGAGGAACAGTTGTTGTTGGCTGATGTTTGGCTACTAAGTCTAATACACTTCAAATACCTTAACGGAGGGAGCGTGGCCAACCGTCAGGGGAAATGGCCTCTTCTTGAGGTGGCTCCGTCCGAGCGCGCCCGTTCTCTGCGATATCCATCATAAATTAATCCGGCAGCTGGTATAGTGCTACTCCGGTGTGCAGCTGATGACCCTGGGGACCCAATGCTGCAATCCCGGTGACTTTCCATTCAGGATTCGCGGAACTACCGCTGATTGCAAGTTTGGCCTGGGGAGGTGGCGCCCTTCTGTCGATGCGGGCTGCGCAACACGACGGCCCGCGGACTGGATCTGGCGGACCTGTGGGGCTCCGAGGACTGGAGAGCGATCCCGGCAGCTGGGGTCTGAAGAATCGTGTGCTCCGGCGTCTATGAACACAGCGCCTGACCTGGGAATCTGATACGCCGTAATTCCGGAGCCCGACCGGATTGCTTGCTCGCCGCCGGTTGCTGGGGACTTCGCCTGCCTCCTTTGGCAATCCCGGTGAATGGCGGCCCTTCGATCCATTTCCCGGCCGGGGGTAGTACCTGGGGCCACCAGTGCTGTTTGGGGGTGGGGTGGCCAACAACCGAACAGTCTGCGGCCTGGGGCCCCTCCCCCTGGAGTGAAGTGACTCTCTTTCTGGTGTGACTCCCCCCTCTGGGCCTCCCGCCTCCCCGGTGCTGCACTGCCTGTGCCCCGGCTGGGGTCCGGTTCTCTTTGAAGGCTGAACACACCCGGGACATAGGGACTGTCCTGATTCTCTCCGCAGGACCGGGGAGAGGCACATTGTGCAGCGGCCAGCTCGGTCCCCTGAGTGCTGTTGGAGGGGCTGGGCCCCCGCCTTATCGGGGGGCCGCGTGGACATTATTGGGCCCTGCAGGTCTTGAGCCCTGGAAACAGTATCACCTTTGGACGCTGCGGAGCGGGATACCTTATAGGGGGTGCCTGAGTGTGCGGCCAGTGCCTATCTGTGCTGGTGCCCACCGCTCCTCATTGTTTTACAGGACCAGGCTAGCTGCGGCTCGTTGGACGTTCTAATTGAGCGCAGCCTACACGCAACAATCATCTACCCCTCGCTTTTCCATTTCCTGACGATGGCGGGTGGGCGCAGCTCAAAAGCAGCAGTGCAGGCCAAGCTGACTAAATTTGCCTGAGATGGTAGCCCCGGCTCGAGTCTGAATGAGGGACCAGATGCACCTGTGAAACCGCTGGTCGGTGGGAAAAAGACAGAGTTGACGCTGCAGGACATTATGGAGGCCATTACGATGGTACGCACTTCATTGGAGTCGCAAATTGATGTAATGTCTTCGGAAGTGTCCCTTATTCGGGCAGACATGCGCTCGATGAACTCAAGGCTGAAGGATGTGGAGGTAAAGATGAGTTCTCTGATTGAAGACACATCTGACCTGCAGGGCAAGATGGAGGCCATGGCGATCCACGCGACGAAACTGGAGGCTCAGCTGGACGATTATGAGGGGCGCTCCCGGCTAAATAATGTCCGTATACTCGGAGTACCGGAGCGGGCAGAGGAGCCATCTATGGACCTCTTTGCGGAGTAACTGATCACAACTTATCTGAAACCGACTGGCCTCTCCAGTTTCTTTTCTGTTGAGAGGGCTCATTGCGTGCCGGGCGGCCGGCTGCGGCCCGGAGCTTCCCCGCGGCCTTTGCTGGCCAGGATCTTCAATTTCCTGTCGGGACTGCCGGTCCCGCTGAACTACTAAGATGGCCGCCGTTCGCTCAAGCGCATGCGCGGAGGGAGGTCAGGTGTGTTAAAGCCCGACCTCCCTCGACTGCTGACGCTTCGCGCTCTTCTGAACTCTTCAGCATTTCTGTTTCTACTTACCTTAGTTTCCTGAGCCTGCTGTCTCCTCGGTGGTCCTCGGTGCTCGGAGCAGCGTCGGGTCGCGGGCCTTCTTCCCCGGACGTCACCCGCGTAGCCTCTCCGAATCGGCATTTCAGCAGCGGTGATTGCTGTTGGTCCTAGGCCTTTCTTGACGGCGTCTTCCTCATCGCGCAGGCGGTCTCCTCACTCGGCGCTCCAGCAGCAGTTCCTAATGGCGGTCCTGGTAGGGCTGTGGCAAACTTCCTCCGGGTGGAATTTAAAATACCTGCAACGCAAAACAAAGAAAGACACTCTAAGTCATTACGGTAACAGCGCTCCTGCCATGCTTTTTGTTCTTTATTACAATGTGATAGTACTCACCTCATTCTGGTCCT
This sequence comes from Triturus cristatus, assembly GCF_964204655.1. NCBI lineage: Eukaryota > Metazoa > Chordata > Amphibia > Caudata > Salamandridae > Triturus > Triturus cristatus. The sequence goes on along the minus strand of NC_140584.1, from coordinate 1,169,309,276 downwards.
GGCACTGTGGGATCCCTCCCTTTTTTCTTTGTTTGTAAAAACCTAAAACACAAAAGAAAGGAGATACCTGAAGATAAGGTTCCATTTATTTTCTGACATGAGACTTTAAAGTACAAAGCAAGACGCACTATAAGGTGGGCCTCACTATTACTACAGAAATATTTCCTGGATTTCTTTTCTTATACACATTTAGAGTATTTCTAGCATTTTCTTTTGTGGTTTATTGTAGAATCCTATAGAAGTCTCACACATATGTCCAAGAAGAAGTGAAACATAGAGTTAAGCCTTTTTTTAGTGCAAGGTAAGAAGACAATTCACTAGGAGAATTGAAGGGAGACATACATTAAAGAGTTTTGTATACAAATTCATTATTTGCATTTATCTGTTTGTTTTTTTTAGTCATGTTCTTCGCCCTGACGGGTCCGGTGCCATAGAGAGTATCGACGAGGGATCTTACCCCTGTTCCTTGCTGTGTTTCCCTTCTTCCCCAGAGTACCTTTGGCACTTTGACTTTATTGGATGCAATGGGTAGTTTGGGGAAGTAGTGGATATTGCTTCATGCCTCTGACGTTCCTGCAAGCAGATAGTGAATCCTGACACTTCCGGGACCGTGACGCTATCCTGCACTGTGCCCGGTCAGCGGCACCTGTGGCCTTCCAGAACAGTCGCATCACTTTCTTCTCGGATTTCACCCTCAAGGTGCAGCGTCAGCGGTGCAGCTTTTTGGACGTGAAGAAGACGCTTTGTGAGAAAAAAATGAAATATGCAATGCTGAGGGTGGAGTCGGAGGGGAAGGCTTGGTTTTTCACCACCCCGGAGGAGGCCTGGGACTGGCTCGATGGATGGCGTACGACTGGCCCGAAGAGCAATCGTGTTCCGAGAGCGAGAATGGAGAAGGGATCGAGTCCTCCCGGCAAAGGTACCCCGCCCGTGGAACACAAGGCAGCGACTAGTGGACTGGAGTGATCGGTCTGTATATGGGCTTCATAGACCTGGTGGGGTTTCTCCTTTATCCGTGAACACAATGTAACATTGCCTTCTTCCCACCCTACCCCCCTTTTTTTTGGGGGGGCGATGTTGGCCACATTTTTGGACCGGTACAGAGCCTCATTGGGGACTTTTCCGTAACGGACTCCATGTGACTTTTCATAGATCCGTGTGCCCTTTGTAGTATCATAAATAGTTTTCTGGGGGGATTGCCAGCTGCTCCTTATCAATCTCACTTTCTTAAATTGTGCGTACCAGTTGCTAGTTGTCAGGACGGGTGCTCGGTTGAAGCACGCACCCACAAGTTTGGTGAGGGTGGGCGATAGGCACTCTGCTAGATTGGGGGGTGGGAGGTTTTGACACCGCCAAGCAGGGAGGCAGGGAGGGAGTCTTTGGGACTGGTTTTTGGGGTTGGGGAGGTTGCCTTCGGTTCCGGCTCTCGAGGTTGGGAGGGGGACGGGGGGGTGGGCATCCTGGTCCGCAAATAGTTTCCCCTTACTTTGGCCTCGTAATGAACCTCTGGGTAGATTTGTAGCCATCTCGGGGATGTAGGAGGGGTGCACGCTTAACCTTGTTTCGGTTTATATACCGCCAGGCCTTCACACCCAAGCCTATATTGACCTTGGCGACCTCATTCTGGGTTTACCAGAAGGCAGGTTACTGATTGGGGGCGACTTTAATTCTATTGTTTCTGACTCACTTGATCGATGGCCCCAGAGAGATTTGCTGCCCTCTAGTAAGCGGATCCATAGCTTTCTTGGCGCAATGGGCCTTGTTGATGTCTGGAGGGGCTTACACCCTACCGATCTCCAATATACATTTCTGTCGGGGCCACACCGTAACATGTCCCGGATAGATTATGTGCTGACCCTCTCCCATCAGTTACATATGGTCCGGGATATTCAGCATCTTGCTAGGGGAATCTCCGACCATTCGCCCATCCTCTGTCTTCTGGAAGTTGGAGAGCCAGTGGTGGGCCCCGATCAACTCCTGGTATCTTACGGATCCTTCCGCTAGAGACAAAATTATGGCTGAGACGGATCTCTATTTTCAAGAAAACAATGGCTCGGTTGACTCGTCGTCAGTACTACGGGAGGCCTACAAGGTCGTAATACGGGGGTTAGTCCTGGCCCATGTTGCGGGGCGACAAAAGGAAAGAGGGGCTGCTATGGCATGCTTGGAGAGGGAGATCCTTGTCCTAGAAGGTGAGGTGCGAACGAATGACTCGACAGAAGTACCCCAGAAGCTCCAACTAAAGGTCAAGGAGTTTTCCGACTTGGACTCGGAAGCTGCTAAGGCGCACCATCGGGCCAGAATCTTAGCCTCCTTTCACACCCTGGGAACTGTGGCAGACCTCATTGATGTGTTAAGAATCATATTGGCCACCAGATTAATATTGTCAGCCTCTGATGCCAATGATTTAGGGAGACACTGGTCTGCAGGAGACCCAGATTTAATGGCCCTCAATGCCTGCAGAGAGCATCCATAAACGTGGCCTCAAAGGTACTCAACTTTGCTTTAGAGGGCTGAAACATCCTGGCCTGCAGATTTATCCAAGGGTCTTCAGCTGGTCTTAAGCCCATTGACAAACTGGCTTGAATACTTAAAATCTTTCTATTAAAAAAAAGTGCAAGCTGTTCACACCATTCTACTGAGACTGAGTGGGATCTAACACGTGCAGATTGAGCTACAAAACTTAATCGAGAAGATCTCTTTCAAACTGTTCCCGGGTCTGTAATCCTCTCCACATTATCAGCTTGTTTAGCTTTAATTATTGAGGCATGATATTCCTTTAATGCTTGCTTATAGGCCTCTTTGTCTAGGGAGATCTATTCCTTCCTCCTTTTCCATTCCAATGCCCTGTAGCATTTTTTGCCTGCTTTAAGAGTGTCAGAGAACCACGGACTAGAAGGCTTCCTTCTAATTGCTCTGCACGGACGATCCAGTGCCAACTTCTCTATTGCATTTCTAATCCAATCATTATACCTTCTAATATCTTCCTCCACTTTGCCTAATAAGCCCGGTATACGCTATTCAAGAGCCCTCAAACTCCACAGTTCTTCATTTATTAAAGGCTTTCCTTTTATGGGACAAACTGTCCGGGGTTGAATGTAATTTTATTGGCTGTTGCCAGGTGTATTTAATTAAATAGTGGTCTGACCAGCTCAGGGGTTGCGGATCCTCCATCATATAGCAACGTTGGAGCAGACTTGATCCAATATATAAGCACCACCCTGGTGGGTTGGCTTGACAACAAATTGATTTAGACCTAAAGAGTCTATAGTTTATTTGAACTCTGAGGCTTCAATGTCACTCAATTTGTTGAAGTGCAAATTAAAATCGCCTAAGAGCATAAAATGTGAATCAATATGTTACATGTAGTGGCGCACCCGGTACAACACCTGTGCAATTGGTATATGTGAAGGTAATACAATGCATTATAAAAGAATAGTTAAAAATGAATAATTGGAATGTTAGAGGGCTGAACATTCATAGAATCATTTAATGTGGACGTTACTACGATACAAGAAACATGATATAAGAAACAGCTGAGCCCTGGTTCACAGTCAGAAGCTATCATGGCAAGTGGTGTAAACAATATTTAAATAATAATAAAGTAACACTGGTGAATGAATACTGCCTTAAATTTGACGCTTTCCTAAATATACGTATCGACAATGGAACTTCGGGAGAAGAGTTCAACCAAATGCTGAATTTGAATTTAGACAGATCAACTTATAGGACTAGGCCTCCTATGCAGTCTGCAATGATGGTGTAAATCATGAATGCCAGTCACTTTTTGGATGTTTGGTGAGCACAGCATCCAGCCACAGTATGATACAATTCTCAATCTACTGTGCACGATACAAGCTCAAGAATAGTCTATTGGCTGGTGTCTATGGGCCTGACGTCATTGATTAGGCACAGTGGCAGATCCTTATCAGACTCCCTAATAGTTCTGGTACAGAACTGTAAGCAAGGTACCGGACACACGGGCACATAGAGATCTAAAGCAGAAGCCTAATTAGATTTCTCTTTCAGGAATGAGCTGCGCAAGGCAATCACCGAATATTCGGACCTAAACCTGATCTATGTGCTGCGGAGGACAACAGTTCGGCAGGCCTTTAAAGTGTATGTTGTGGGTAAGGGCATACCAAAGGAAGCAGCGACATTGAAATTGCTGTGAGAACGATTAACATGACTTGAAATTTCTCTTGGGTAGTTGGAAAAAGATTATACATGGTATATAAATTATGCCACCCTTTGCTGAATGAACGAACCATTAAATAGCTACAGGGAGATTGCAGAGCAGTAAAGAAGATTCCTAGGAAAGCAAGCTGAGGAATTGTGTATTAATAAAAAGTTGTGCATTATTAACAATCCTAATCTACGCTCAGTTACACATGTATACTGACCTGATGCTATTGCATTTGTAACAATATGAAGTGTATTATCCTGGCTTATTCTAACTAGGCCTCAATTAGGTTTCAACATCATCTTGCCAATATGTATGTCACATTCACTGTTTATGTCTGCTGCACGTGGTCAAGCAAGTCATTTTTGTTTATTTCTGAATGACACTGTTCTTGAAGAAGACTCTTTGGCATGGAATGTTACATTTTTCCAAGGCTCTTGTGTGTGGTATTGCATTTATTCACAATGGTTTACTGTTATGTAACTAGTTTGTTCTGACACCTCCCAATGACATTAGGTCAGCAGGTTATTCATTATTTATGTAGTAGGTTAGTGCTTTGGTAGTAAGGCTGTACAATGATTTTAAAGTCTGTATTCTGATTTGTTGAAAATGTATTCCCTTACTAATACCACGATTCAGCAGTTTTTATACTCTTCTACATAATTCCTACATAAATGCCCGATTTTGGGGGTGAGCCAGAAGATCTTTCCTATGCTACTAGTGATGCTGTCTGAGTTCTTACTGATTTTCCTGCATATTTGAAACTTGGTCTTTTATGGATTTTTTCTATTACGCTGTATTCCTCTATTAAAGAGAGCCTTCACTGTAATGATTTTATGCATATGAATGAGATTGGTTGTATTTCCACTTTACTATTTAATGTGTTGTACATTTCACATTTTTGTAATAAATCTTCATAAAACTTCAAATTCTGCCCTTTGACTCCCATATTGACTCATTCTTTTCTTATTTGACTGTACTTTGATATGCTGATTTGTACATTATCTTGGGACAGATTGCCTCATGAAATTGAGGTTAACACCATTCCTGATCCACTCAACCAGCAGGTTTGTTTTAGAAGTGTAAAGTTTTAGGGATACAGCACACTGCAAAACTCAGGCCCATAGACTGGAGGAATGTAGAACTCCCAGTTGATTGCTGGCCAGTACACTTAGAAATATTGCATGCATTCACACCACTGTGGGATCGGTCTAGAGACACTACTACAGTGCAGCAGATTTATTTGGCTATCTTAATGATGTCACACTTGCATGATAGCAAAGGTTCACATGTCTGCCTTGAGGATTTATTAAAGGTAATAAGACAGTGGGTCAGGTACCTGGGCCTGACTGGATTTCATTTGAATCTTATGAAGCTCATTCTGATTTAATAAGCCCCCACCTACTTAAGGAGTATAAAGAAGCCATTCTGGAATGGTGACTTCCCACAATGACATAAAAGGACATGTGGATAACACTTCTGAAACCAGACAGATTAGAAGACCACTGTGCATCATATAGACTACTCTAATTTGTTACCCCAACAATGCGATATTTGTAAACATCCTTGTTATTAGATTAAAACCACTTATGTCCGGTGTGGTTCTTCCAGACCAGACTGATGTTATACCCAACCACCCAACATTGTTAAATTGAAGTACTCTCCCAGCAGTGATACATCATTAGACCCTCAATTACAGGCAGGGCTGCTTTTTCTTGATGCTAAAAAAGTATTTGATTCTCTGGGGGCGGAGCTTGCTCGCGACCAAGATGGCCGCTTGAGCTACGAGCTCCGATACACCGTGGAACTACCGATCAATTATGGGACAAGTACATGAATACAATTGAGCCCCAAATAGTGTCCTGGTTGCCGGAGGAGATCCGGAAAGTACAGTACCGATTCCGGCCCTGCTGCGATCGTTATTGGCGGAGCTGTGGGAGTCTGCGCATGACTGCCTAGCCGGGCCGAGATCCACGACCTCTAGTGGAGCGGTGAGGGGACCTGCACTCTGGCATTAGGGAGTGCAACGCTTCTGGGCCTGTGTTTGGGGGACGGCGCAGGTGACAAACCCCCTCCCCTCCTGAGGAGTGCGGAGCGGTTCCCGTACTGAGCGCTTACCCAGGGAGCAGTGCCTCCCTCTGTGGTTGAGGAGCGCCGTGGCAGCACGACTTCGGGACGCTCACAGGGCTGCGGCGACGTGGTGGATATGAGGTGAGCAGACCAGCAAAAGAATGCCCGCCCGGGGTTGTATGCCTGGGCGCCTGCTGCATTGCCATAACAGGAGTCGGCTGGGTGGGACAGAGTTGGATTCCCGGCTCCCCCACGGGGCTGCAGCTGGACGTCTTGAAGGGACCTGCCCCGCCATCAAGTTCTTGTGCGTAGGGGCTTCCTCTGCATGGCCGTGTCGCCGGTGAGCGTTTAGGCCATTGAGGGCTCCCCGCAGTTGTGGGGGCAATTCCCGGAATGGTTGGCCTGTGTCTGCGCTGCGAGGAATCTACACGTCTTCATATCAGGCAGTCTTTGGGGCCTGGAAAGCCAGAGCGGCCCGCCTCCCTACCCCCCCCCCTTCGGCACTGCCTGTGGTGGCGGATGAGCGTGGCCTCGCTGGGGTTCTCAGCTAAGATCACAGCTACGGGTTGTTATCTGATGGTCTCCCTCCCCCCCCCCATGGTTCACTAGAAGGTTCGACCACACGGGGCAACAGGGTGTCCGCCTTACCGCTGGAGTTGGAGGTGAGGGTGCTGAGGAAGCCCTGGCGCTGGACTGTGGGGGCCGGCAGTTCAATGCTGAGGAGTCCGCATCTTTAGACACGCTTGAGCTGCGATTTCCCCACGGTGCTGGCCAGATCACAAGACGCCCGGGACATAGCTCACAGGTGCGAGGATATATCTGATCTGCTGAGTGCAGCCACGGCAGACTTCTAGAGTCCTTAGGAGGCCATAACTAGACACGCTGACCACTATAACTGCACCTCAAGCCTGACTTGCACCCTGCAGCTTGCGTGCCGGTGCTTGGGAAGGACTAGAATGGGAAGAACAGACAAGTCTCAGCCGAAACTCTCGTTCGATCAAAAGCGATCGAATTCTCAAGACGCCACGACTGAAGACGAAGCCAGCATGCATGGTCACTCTGCTGAGGAGTCACACCAGGACATTCGAGGCATGCTGATCGCAATGGAGAAAAGTTTGCAGAGTGGTATCTCCTCGCGGGGCACTAAGATGGACGCCCTGTCCTATAGAATGGATTGCATGGCAGAAAGACTAGATAAGCACGCTGAGCGGCTCGATATGTCCGAGCACAGGATTACCGAGGTCGAAGAGTCGCAAACCACCCTGGACACCGAGCATCAGCAACTAGGCAGAGTGATAAAAGTCCTGCAAGATAAGACAGAGGATTTAAAAGCGTGCTTACGTCGCTGTAATCTCAGAATCACAGGCCTTCTTGAAAATACCCCCACAGGCAACATGGAACTATTCATAGAAAAACTCCTCATATCTCCACTAGGCGATGACGTCTTCTCATTCATGTTTGTGGTGGAAAGGGCGCACCAGTCCCTGGGTCCACGCCCGTCTCCGGGTGCTGCGCCCAGGCCGATCATCGCAAAATTGCTTAACTACCGCGATAGGGATATTGCCTTGAAGACTGCGCGGGAAAAACAACCCCTGCGATATGAAGGGTCTACGCTTTCATTGTTCCCGGACTTTACGATTCACGTCCAGGAGGCTCGACGGCAGTTTGCCCCACTGTAAAAACAGCTTTGAGACCTTGGCGTTAAATATGCCATGCTATACCCGGCCAAACTATGAGTCAACAGGCAGGGTAAATCACACTTTTACACAGACCCCAAGGCCCTGCAGAAGGCACTGAAAGACTGGTCCAGGGAACGTTGTAGTACCCCAGAGAGGCAGCAGCTCGAGTCGGCGACGGGAGGTTCCATGGATGAGCAGGACTGACGCCAGAGTACCACCTGCAGTCACCTGAGTATCATGCTGGGGATGGGCTGGGAATCGGGATTGTTGTGATTTGTGTTCTGTAAATCAGAGTAGTTGGGCAGTTGGGGACGGAGGAGAGATGTCCGGGTACTAGTACAGGTGGTAACATGTTGTCACTGTGGTGTCTTTCCCCCCCCCCCTCTCCGTGAGGGCTATTGGAGGGGTGGAGGGTCATCCACATTCTCTAGTTGGGTGTCCGCATTTGAGGAACCCTTATGGGGACTCTTGAATGATTTTACATACCCTAGCCTTCACTTGCTTGTTGGGCGCCCAGGCGTATACGATATGGACACACTGCCATTTGAGGACTAGGTGGGTTCATTCAGACATGTAGTTGTACAATATGGTTTAGACGGTGTGCGGGGCATGGCTCTACATGGACCAGGCAGTTTTTTCTGATAAGATAGCGAGCAACATCCGCCCACGTGTGAATCACACCAGGGGAAAGTTCAGTCAAGTAAACTAGTTGGGGGGAGGGGGGCAGCAGGTCAATGGGGTAACTGCACTGAGTTTGATATGTGTGGTGGGATGGGTTGTTTGGGGAACGTTGGGGGTGCTTACCATCAGGCCACAGTTTGGGGGGTCCTGATGTGGGTGGGGCCTGATATTGTTTTTGAGACTCCGAGACTATGGAATGTTCAATCATGGTTGTTTACATGTGATATGTTCTTGGAATGTGACACTCCACATTGCGTTATGGCAGTACACACCGACAACATGACGCACTTTCCTGTAGGCAACAGGGCCACCGGGACGGAGACTCTTAGAACATTAACATGGAATGTTAGGGGACTAAACGACCACAGAAAGGTTCGCCAAGTCCTTTCGTTTCTGGCACGACATGCGATAGACATCGCACTTCTACAGGAGACCCATCTCCCACCCAACTCACCTAAGTTACGTAGCAGAGGGTTACTTGGCAATATACATGACGCAGGATTCCCCACACGTGCACGTGGAGTCCTCACTTGGGTCAATCCGAAATCCTCGCTTGTGCTTTGCCCTTTGTTCACAGATCCTGCCGGCAAATATGCAATTTCGAGGTGCCGCGGGAAAGGCATGGACATACTTTTAGTTAACGTTTATGAACCTAACTTTGACGACCCGACCTTCTTTAGTACGCTGTCGGACAGACTGGGTGCTCTTAGTGAGGGTGAACAGTTGTGGGGAGGCGATTTTAATTTGGTTCTCAACCCTGAACTTGACAGATCGGGTGGTCCGCATAGAAGTATGACAGCATCGGCCAAGATGTTGGAGTCCTTGTTGGTCCGGTTAGGTCTCAGGGATGTATGGCACACAAAATATCCTAGCCAGGGGGGATTTACACATTTCTCGGCTCACCATGCTCTGCATACTCGTATTGATTATTGGTTCACAGCCAACTCTCTGGGTGATAGTATCCGTTCATGTCGGTTCACTCGCCTATTCTCTTGGTCATAGACACCCCTCGTAGGCGTATTCCCCCCCCATTACATGGCGGTTCCCACCATATTCCCTGTTGGACACAGTGTTTAGGGAGGAACTGGCGGAAGCGATTGATATGTTTTTTTTAGACTAATGTGGGCTCTGTAGAGGACTATCAAGTGGTCTGGGAGACCTTTAAGGTCTACATCAGAGGGGTCACGATATCAAAGCACTCGGGGGGGGGGGTACTGCGCTCCATACGTAAACGGCTGTCCGACCTTGAAGGGAAAATTGGCACGATAGAGAGGCGACTATTGATAGATCCAGAGGACTCTGTCAAGGCGGAACTTTCGAAACTGCTGGAGTCTTACCATACGACAGCGGATGATGAAATGAAACATATGGGAAAATACGCCACAGCTCGTGGGTATGGTGAGAGCGAAAGACCAGGGTCTGTCCTGGCCCAATTGATTAGAAAAAAACGGGATCAAATAATAGTGTCTGAGGTTAGATCTGCGGAAGGAGAGCTCTTAACGGAAGTCTCAGATGTGGCGGACAGATTCTGCCAATATTATACTGACTTGTATTCCACACGTAGAACGACTTCTGATAATGAGATACTAGACTACTTATCACATATACGACTTCTGTGGCTTACCAACATGCACAGGGAGTTCCTCATTAGGCCAATTGAACGTGACGAAATCCTACTGGCTCTGTCTGGTATGTGAGCGGGGAGTGCTCCTGGGTCTGATGGGCTTACAGTCTTTCTATAGGGCTTTTCTCTATCAAATCCTGCCGCAGTTGACCTCCCTGTTTGACGATATGTGCGTCACGGGTACAATGCCACCCTCAATGTCTGAGGCGGTTATAGTTGCGTTACTCAAACCTGGCAAACCTCCGGAGGAATGTGCCTCTTACCGCCCGCTGTCATTACTAAATGTCGACACGAAAATCTTTGCCAAAATTTTAGCAAATCGACTGGTCCCCTTGGTCCCGCTGTTGGTCACGCCGGAGCAAGCCGGACTCGTCCTGGGCAGGAACTTGACCTATAACCTGCGCACAGTTTTCGGGGTATTACAAGACACTAGGCCGGAGTCGTCAGCAGTAGCAGTCTTTCTTAATATAGAGAAGGCATTCGACTCTGTTGAATGGCCCTTCATGACACAGGCTTTGACCAGGATGGGCGTCGGCCCTACCTTTTTACAATTGCTGGGCACACTTTATAATAAACCCACGGCAAGGATTAAGATTGGAAATATAGTTACCGAGCCCATAAGTATTACAAGAGGCACGCGACAAGGATGTCCCTTATCCCCGTTGCTATATGTGCTGTTAGCAGAGCCACTTGCGTGCGAGCTCCGGAAGTACCATCAGCTCCGAGGTCTCAACTATCCACATTATAACATTATACTTTCTACTTACGCTGACGACACCCTTCTGTATGTTCAAAACCCGGACACTAACCTGGCTACAGTCTTGCGAGAGGTCGTCCGTTTTGGTGCTTTATCTGGTCTCCAGGTAAACTGGCCCAAATCCATTATCTTCTCGCTTACGACTAACACGCCCAGCATAATCCCTCTGCATTGGACTAAGGAGGCGGTGAGGTACTTAGGCGTTAAAAGTGCATACATATCCTGACATATTGTTCAGAGAGAACTAAGGTGTTGCTTATAGTAAGCTTGAAGACGATGTTGAACGATGGATAAAACTCCCGCTATCCCTACTGGGAAGGATATCCATAATGAAAATGGTGGTGCTGCCGCGCCTGATGTTTCTGTTTACCAATATCCCAATGGTCCTACCAAGGGTTTTCTTTAGTCGCCTCACTACGTTAATGATTAAGTTAGCATGGGAGGGCAAGCAGCCGCGGGTTAAGTGGCAGATATTAGTTTTACCGTACCATCTGGGAGGACTGAGTGCTCCGGACTTTGAGTTATACTACAGGGCTGCACAGAGTGCGCATGCATATTATTGGATACAAGGCTCTCCGGACATTCCCCACCTCCGTATAGAGCGGAAAGTTGCTTCACCACTTCCGCTACCTGCATTCTTGGTTAAGGATGTGGACAGACTGACGGGAATGTTGGACTCGATTAACTCCACGGCGCATGCATATTCGTCATTGACACCATTAGATTGGTGCTTATGGCTCACGCCCTGTAAAGATAAAGGGGTTATATTGGCACTCAACTCCCTGGGCTTAAAGACGGTGGGCGATTTATTTCTGGATGGAACAGCGAAAGCTTGGGAAGATCTCCCCCCCCCCCCCCCCCCCCCCACTGAGACGGTACCCACTTTACTGACCTGGTTCCAATTTCATAGAGTGCACCGGGTGTTGAGGGCGCTTCTAGGTGACGATTACTTGGAACCGCTGGAAATGTTGGCCTTAACGCAAATTATACGTGCTAAATCCCCAAAACGCGTAGTGTCCACGATTTACAACACGTCAATGGCATATAGAGCTAACCACTACACCAAAGTGCGTCTGGCTTGGCAGTGTGATCTTAACATGGATATAACGGATGAAATGTGGGCCTACTGCTGCACCAACACCAAGTGTATTACACTAAATGGGAGACATAGGCTTGTCCATTTCAAATACCTTAACAGGGTATATTACACCCCTGAGAGGCTACATCGGTATGGCCTCTGGGACGACCCAAGATGCGACTGTTGTAAAGTGCAGCCGGCGGGCTTCCTTCACTTGGCCTGGACATGTCCGGGAATCTCTGCCTTTTGGGGGGAGGTATTTAAAGAACTAGGGCAAATCACCAAGCTATCATTGGTACCGGACCCGGGGTTGGCCCTTCTAGGATACTCTAAACCTATTGCGAAGGAGAGATATAAATTAATGAATAAACTCAATGGAGATGTTACTTTTTGGATGATTGAGCAAGGATTATTTTTCAATTCCGCAATGGCAGAATCTCATCAAAATCTTAAGCCAAAACATTGTCAAAGAGGTTATCCAGGGAGGTAGGATCTGCCTCATAGGAGGTGCACCTAAAGTTGGACAAGGCATTAATCACTGATTGGGTCATTGTTTCCAGGTCAAAATTCTTCTAATTAGTCTTAGATTGAGTTACGAAAGCTCTCTTAGACTTGGGCAAAGAGACACAAATCGTCAGTCTTTATAATATAATTTCCTTGAGTTATCATTCAAGAAGGTGTCCCTCGGGGGCGTGGCTAGCAGCCGAAGCGAATGGCAGCTAGCTAGAGGAGCTCCGCATCCCCGCAGTATATCCGGCATCATCCTGACCCCGAAATGACAGCATAATCGGAGAAAAGACGCTCTCCAGCCCCAAGAGCAACGTGGGCAGACAACTGGCTGCATTGGCCCCGTTAAGAGTTGACAATCCGGGGCAAATATGCGGCAGACAGCGGGTGACGACAATGGCGGCATGTTAACCCCTGGGCGATATACCTGAGATGCCAGCGCAGTTTGCCACTATCTGACCGGCTAGGACTCCCCTGAACAGCGGGGAAGCTGACGTACCTGGCAGAGGTGGAAGTCGGAGCCTGCAGGGAGGAGAGGGCGGCGTGTGGGTGAAGCGGGACTCGCCGGGTGAGGCCGCTACTAGAGGTCCCGGCTTGAGGGCCTGGTAGGCCTGAAACGAAGGAAGCCGCATCGAGCCCAGGTGCCGCCGCAGAAGAAAACAGCGATTCGCTGGCAGAAGAGGAAGTAGGACACAGCCATCATTGCGGCTGATAAGTGCGGCTGGGACAGTTGTTGCCTGTGGTGGGTGCAGCCGCATACCCCCAAGTGCCCATGGGCGGCTGCTGGCGGCTTCGTAGGCCGCAATAAACTGTTAGAGGGGGAGACGAGGAGCCGCATATGCTGTGGCCAGAGGTCCGGGCCCCAGCGTGTGGCGCAGCATGAATTGAGCTGCCTGGTGCTCTCGGCAAAGCCCGGTGGACCGTGGTCTGCGGAGGGGGTACGGTGAGTCCAAGGCCTAATAGCGGCTTGTGGTCTGGGCCCCCCCACTGTTCCTGCCTGTGGCGCGATCACGCACAGCGCGCCCTCCAGCAGATCAGAGCGGACTTGCGCTACGCCAGTGGCTGACATTCACCCCTGTGGTTCCTGGGAGAGGCGGGGGTAACCACCGCAGGATAGCTAAGGACTGAAATAGCGAATGGGCAGGGGGCCACTGTCCCTTTGATATCAAGGATCGCGCTAAAGGTGCCAGTGTTGCGAACTGACCCCTCCCTGATGCCCTGGGGGTGACTGATGCGGCTGTGGAGGTCAAGAAAGACCTGCAGGCCTTACTGCTGCGGGGTGCCGAAGACCAGAGAGATCCACGCCCAGGCAACCCCGTTGGGAGGGTCACTTGCTGATAGAGCCCAGACGGCATCCACACATACCTGACACCTACCCACTGGAGCCTTACACTACAGCGATACCAAGGTCCCTGTAGGATAGTCCCAGGTACAATTGACAGTGGGCCTGCGAAAGTACTGTCCTTGTTTCCCAGGTGATCGGAGGTTTCGGACCGGCGCCTCCTGCCTACTATTTCCTCATAGGTAACTGTGCCCGACATGGCGACGGGAAGGGGACCAAAAGCGAGTGTACAGGGCGAACTCGCAAAGTTCGCATGGAATAAGGCCGGGAAAGACCAGGAGACGCAGCGAATGGAGGAGCAGGGGTCACAAAAAGAGTCGGGACCGCAGTCAGAACCTACCCTACAGGACATGCTGGAAGCCATTAGTGGAGTGCGGTCCTCCGTCGACTCTGTTACCACTGAAGTATCCCTACTGTGAGCCGACTTTTGAAAAACGGACGAGAAAGTTAAAGACCTCAAAATAGTCCCGTCGTCACTGCAGGATGACACGGCACATCTCCAAACCCAGGTTGCCGAACTTCAGAGCCACCACGCGAGGATGGTGCAACAGCTGGATGACTATGAAGGAAGGGCCCGCAGAAATAATATCCGCATTTTAGGTGTGCCGGAACGGGCTGAGGGGCCAGCGGCGGATCTCTTTGTGGAGGACATCATAGTGAAACATCTGCAGCCCAAAAGTCTCTCCAAATATTTCTCAATTGAAAGTGCACATAGAGTCCCGGGAGGGAGGCCAAAACCCAGCGCCCCTCCAAGACCACTAATAGCCCATGTATTTAACTATAAAGACAGAGATATCATTCTGCAAACGACACGGGCTGGGCCCCTAATCAAGGTAGAGAATAGCGAAATTACGTTCTTCCCAGGTTTCACGGCCAAGGTCCAGGCCCAACGGCAAAGTTTTCAGGCCGTGAAGAAAGAGCTTCGGGACCGAGAAGTAAAATACGCCATGTTGTTTCCAGCGAAACTTAGAGTGGAATCAGACGGAAAGACGTGGTTCTTCACCTCGCCGGAGGACGCATGGGAATGGCTGGAGGGATGGTGAAGAGTCGGTGGTCACCGTCGAAATCGAAACGCAGACTCAAGGATGCACAGAGAGAATGGTGGGACTCTTTCAGAAGAAGGCTCCGTTAGTGCTAAGGACAACTAGATACAACTTCAGTGGTACAGCCGTGTAGACGATGGGGACTGCAGGAAAATCTACTTTCATGTACGCTCCAAGACATTGGTGAGAATGTTGCTATTATAATAGTGACTTACTGGTCCGGAGGACACTTGATATAGCACTGTTACTGTCGCAGAGACTCACTTGTGAAATGCGTTATTTTGTTCCTACATGGGTTGGGCTGGGAGCTAAGAGAATGGAGGTATACCACTAATAGCTATAGGCGGGGATGAGGGGACCGCAAACCCACATCTTTCGGTATTTTCGGGAGTGGGAGAGGCAGTCTGCCTAGTTGGGGAGTGGGTAGTTCTGAATCCACGGGCAGGGAGGGAGGAGGTAAGGGGGTGGAGGAATGGGTGTTTATTGTCTTTAGGAAAGTTTGATTCACAAAGTAGTCTATGCATACTGCCGCATACAGAGTTCAAACCTGATTTCAATTGTTGGGAAGACGAGCCAGGTCACGCCTTGACTGTACCAGCAGGGGGGATTGTTAAGCATGCACTTCTGCTAAATTGTCGTACTCTCACTGTCACCACATCAGATGATGGGGGGTAGAAAGGATTAGTCGATCTCTATACTTACCTGGAACGTAAACGGACTGGGTGATAAAATTGAAAGGGGAATCGTCCAACAATACCTGAAAAGACAGGCCCCGGACATAGTGCTGTTGCAAGAGACGCACATGATTGGAAACAAAAGCAAAGCCCTCGCACGATGGGGTTACAAACTCCTGGTACACGCTGACTTTACCACTGGATCCAAGGGAACTAGGATTCTAGTTACGAAGAACCTAGCTATTATTGTAAAGAATACCTGGGCGGACTCGGTGGGGGGTAGATTTGCTGTCCTAGAGGCACATTGTCAGGGAAGGGCGCTTAATATAATTTCAGTATACCTTCCTCCTGCATTGGGTAAGGAAGCATTGAACGCTCTCGGCAGAATATTGACTGACCTTCCAGTGGGCACACTGGTCCTGGGAGGGGATTATAACATGACCATTGAGGATGATATGGATAGATACCCCCGGCGGGTGGGGACATGTCCCAATGTACATATGAAAGAATTCACTACAGCCATGGGTCTAATAGATGTGTGGCGTACCTTGAAACCCAATGATATCCAATACACGTACTATTCGAATGCACACAGGAGCTCATCTCGTCCTTATTCTCTTGGTGTGTTGGTAGCTGTCACCTTACCTGCCTGCCCTGGAAACGATCTTTGTGCCTGCTGACCGTCTCCCTCCCGCTGCCGCCATTTCACCGCGGCCGCTGTGAGGAGAGGAGACTACATCCCCCAGCATCCTCTGCGGCGGAAGAGGAAGCCGCCCGTGTACTTTCGCGCCTGGAGGCGCTATAAACAGCTGCTGGGCTACTGGCTGAGCGGGCGTCCTTATTCTCTTGGTGTGTTGGTAGCTGTCACCTTACCTGCCTGCCCTGGAAACGATCTTTGTGCCTGCTGACCGTCTCCCTCCCGCTGCCGCCATTTCACCACGGCCGCTGTGAGGAGAGGAGACTACATCCCCCAGCATCCTCTGCGGCGGAAGAGGAAGCCGCCCCGTGTACTTTCGCGCCTGGAGGCGCTATAAACAGCTGCTGGGCTTCTGGCTTAGCGGGCGTCCTTATTCTCTTGGTGTGTTGGTAGCTGTCACCTTACCTGCCTGCCCTGGAAACGATCTTTGTGCCTGCTGACCGTCTCCCTCCCGCTGCCGCCATTTCACCGCGGCCGCTGTGAGGAGAGGAGACTACATCCCCCAGCATACTCTGCGGCGGAAGAGGAAGCCGCCCCGTGTACTTTTGCGCCTGGAGGCGCTATAAACAGCTGCTGGGCTTCCGCCTCGCGGGCGGCGCCGGGCTGAGCCCGGGCAGAGGGCGGGCCGTCTGTGGCCGTCCGGGGCTGGCCGCGGCTGGGCTGGGCTACATTTCGTTCCAGTGACTCTCTCAGTGATTGATCGTATTTGTACCTGGTCCCATGTGTACAAGTGCACCAGGAATTACTTAATTCTTAACACGGACAGTTGCTCGTCGTGTATTGGTTCATTATTTTAGTGATACAGAGATTCTGGTTGATCCAGACCAAGGCTATTCAGAGTGTGTAGTTTTATTACTCTTTTGATTGTTTATTTAGTGAATTAACCATGTCTACAGCCACTAAGGAGATTGGGCGATCCAATATAGCCACCCTTGACAATTACCTTGTGAAAGTAGTCGATAAAATTAACAAAGAACGTCGACTTTCTCTAGGCCGGGGGTGTACTTTGGATCCTCTTCCTAATACTCCTAACCCACCCATCTCTTTGCCTATCTTACCCGGGGATGGCAGTGTCAATTCAAAATGCCCTGAACCATCTAGAATGGTTTCCGTTTCAGAACCAGAGTCTATATCGACTATGTCAGACCCACCCCAAGTACCATTGGTTTTATGCTCTCCGGTTCCGAGAGCGCAAAGAGTGCTAAGATCAGGGAAGGGCGCTGGTAGGCCAACTATTTCAAAACGGGGGGGGAACCATAACAAAAAAAGATTAGACCCCCTATCTAAGTGCATTGTGAGTGATCCAGTCATAGAAATTGAAAACACCCAAGTAAAATTAGATTCCAAGCAATTAGAGGTTTTGGTCAGTATAATAGATACGAAACTTGATAAGATTATTTTGCCTTTAATGGATAAACTTGATACTCTTTCAAAAGAAATTAAGAGGCTGGGCGGGCTTTTAAACTCCCACCCAGGGACCAAGCTTAATACAGAGGACCCATTAATGGTTAAGGCACCAGAACCGAAAACTCTTAACAACGAGGATCCTTGCCCTAATATCACAGCCATACCGAACTTAGCGGTGGGTCCAAATACACCACCTATATCCACTGTGGTGGATAAGCCAGGGAATATTGCCGATAAGACTAAAAGTTATGGCCATCCTAGACCTAATTTACCCCCGGAATGTTCACCATATGTGGTGGTTCTGACAAACGTTCCACCACTTCAGGTCAATGGGTCTCGTAGTAATCCAGAAACTCATGAGTCCCTTAAGAACAAAACGGTGGCTTGGTTAAATCGAGAGTGTGGGTACCCAGTAGCATTGTCTCATCAAATCTTAACTACTACTAGAGCTAATTGGATAGGGAACTCTCCCAAAAGCAATGGTGGCGATTGTGTGATCGTCAATTTTAACGACCCACAACTAGCTACCACCACTTTGCTTAGAGCCACCTCTCGACCCTCGAATGAACAGGGTATTTTACTCAGACCGCTGGGGTTTTTCTATCAACATGTTGTCAGTAAACCCTCTAATGTTTTTAAAAGGGGTAGTGGTAGTGCCTCTGATGTGTTCAATAGGTCTGAGGTGGTTACATCTAATCGGTTTCAATGTTTGAGTAATCTAGACTGTAACGACTGACTGGTTCCTGATTTGGCACCCTGCGAAGATGGGGTAGCATTCAGTGGGGTGGCGCCAGAAGGAAACACTCCCGGGACATCTGAAAATGTTAGTACTCCCCTTGACCTCTGCCCGTTAATCAGTTCTGCGGACGATATTGAGGGGGTTAAAGGAGTATTTCATGTAGTTGACAATCCCAGCTTGAGCTCAAGCATTTCCTCCCTGGTTGAAGGCATCAAAACATCCTCTGGTTTTATAAGTAGCTTTTTAGTAAGCTGGAATATTGCTGGTCTAGCTTCAAAAGAAACTAGCTTGGGGTGGTCAGAGTTTATTAATCTCTTTGACATTTGCTGCTTTCAAGAAACATGGTGCAAACATTTTTCAGGTTATAATGGTTTTGTTTCTTACCAGTTACCTGCAACTGCATCCATTTCTGGTAGAGCTAAGGGAGGGCTCTTGGTTTTAATTTCCATCAAAATCCCCATTATTGTCAAGAAACATGTTCTAGTGGGAGCCCACTCACAGATTGTATGGCTTTCAGAGAAGGATGGAAGAAATATTATTTTAATTAACTTTTATAATAATATTTTTGATAGTAGTAGGTATTTGGTGGTAGATGCTCTGAGTAGTGCAATTGAAGATATTGTCAACGGTTCTAATGTTGTTTTTGAATTTATTTTTGCAGGGGATTTTAATACTGTAGCTTGCCCCCTCTCTAGTCATAGCTTGTGTGGGATTACCAACCGCTTTGGGGATGTGGATCTTCATTTTCCTCATAATAAATATGGGGATTCCCTGAATTATCTCCTAGCGGCCCTTGACATGGAAATATTGGTTACTGAAAAGAATGATCAAGATGAGAGTATCCCGACATTTACAGGGAGGGGGGCAAATACTGTCATTGATTTTATTTGTATGTCTTCAAGTCTTGTCCCATTGAGTTTGGCACCTAAGGTCGTGGATATCATGCTTAGTGATCATAATTGTATTGTTGTAGAGGCTGTCCTGTGGAACAAAAAACCTGTACCCATACCAGAGACTATAGATAATTTCGAACCACATAGACCCAATGGTATTAGGTTACGATGGAAAGGTGACAAATCGGAAATGACGTCCGATTTTATTATTAATAGCTGCTTACCTGAAATTACGGAGATCCTTGTGCAGGATGACGTCACTGCCGATCTTGTCCAACATTTTGTCCGAATTAACACTATTATAGCCCGAAAATTTACCAAATTAAGTGAGGGTAAGTCTAAACAACCAAGGGGTTGGTTTGATCGTGCCTGTACCTGCGCTCTTAAAGAGCTTAAAGATGCTCTGGCAATCAAACCTAGAGATAGGGACCAGGTGTGTCAGCTCAGACTTAACTATAAGAATACTGTTAAGCGCAGGAAGATAGAATTACAACATGAGGCCTGGGATAAATTGTCACTGGCTGCCGAACTGAAAGATTGTTCACTATTCTGGGCCACGGTTAATTGCCCCTTTTTAAAAGATGAGAAGGTCCCGGAATTAACCTCAATGGTTAGTATGGATTCTTGGGTTTCCCATTTTTCTACTATTTTCGATTCAGGTAATGTTTTGCTCAATCAAAATGATTGCTGGCCCATAGTGCCCCTGAATATTAGTATCACGGAGGTTTTAGATAGCATTACCACAAGTAAAGGTGGTAAGGCCCAGGGCCCTGATGGAGTGCCCATTGATGTCTACAAGTTTGTACCAGAGATTTGGGGCCCTATACTGGTTAAGGTTTTTAATGCCGCAGTCTGCCTTGGGGTGCCCCCAGCTTGGGAGGAATCAATTATCATACCTATTCATAAGAAAGGCGACAGGGGGGATGTAAAGAACTACCACCCCATTTCCCTGTTGGACTCCTCTGTAAAAATAATGAGTAGGGTACTCTTGGTTTGGCTGGAAGAATGGGCAGAAACCAATGGCATCCTGGCAAACTGCCAGTATGGTTTCAGAAAGGGCCGTGGGACGATTGAGCAATGCTTGAATCTTGAACTCATAATTGGGAAATATACCCAGGCTAGAAAGGGCTCTATTTATCTCTGCTTTGCAGATTTAAGTTGCGCCTTTGATCTGGTGGATCATGCTATTCACTGGGCTAAGCTGATTGAAATGGGGGCCCCTGAGGGTATTATTTTTTTCCTGGCCCGTCTTTATGAAAAACTCCGAACTAGTGTTAGGTACGGTTCAAATGGGGAGTGTACCACCAAATTTCGGATCGGCAGGGGCATAAGGCAGGGTTGTGTTCTTGCCCCCCTGCTTTTTACCCTTTTCATAAACGAAGTGGACTGTGTCCTACAGTCACTAGCGGCTGACGCCCCTAGAGTTAATAACATCAATGTACCGGTTCTACTCTATGCGGACAATGCCGTTTTATTGTCCAGGACCCTGATAGGTCTCCAACGCCTAATGGATAGGTTTTCACAGTTTATTACATCTAGAAAGCTTGTGATTAACAAAACCAAAACCTATACCATGGAATGCGGTCTCGGAAAGAATAAGCCTCATTCTTATTATATCGATCAACACCGGGTTAAATTAGTTGATAATTTCAGCTATCTTGGAATTGTTTTTTCTAAGAATTGTAGTTGGGCTAATGAGCACACTAGTGTTAGAGCCAAGATGGCTAGAAGCTCTAATGGGGTGTTCACCTTTGCAACTAAATTAGGTGATAAACGAATAAGTGATATGCTCAAGATCTTCCAGTCACGATGCCTCTCTACTGCGCTTTATGGGGCGGGGATCTGGGGCTTCACCACGGCTGCGTGTCTACAGGTGGAGGAGAATGTCTTCTTGAAAAAACTGCTGAACCTACCCAAATCTGCCTCAAATTACTTAGTCCATTGTGAACTTGGTATCCCATTTCTAAATGATTTGATTCTCCTTAGGCCATTATTGTTGTGGCGGTCAATTTGGCTGAAAGAGGAGACGTCACTAAATAGAGCCATTATCAATGACTGCCTCACTGCTGACAATTATTTAAAGATACCATGGATTAAGTATATTGTCAACAGTTTCCAGGAGATTTATGGTATTGATATCAAAACTGATAGATATGGGGCCACAGTAATCTCTAAGTCAGAAATGAAGCATATTTTTCTGCTGAGTAAATCTGAGAATAGGATTGGTAATTATGGCACTCTATCTACCTGTGTGCAATATAATATTATGAATGAATTGAAGGGTTATCAGCCGTATCTCACCATGGTGAACAGAGTTTCCCACAAGTTTGTTTTAACTAGATTCAGAATGGGGATGGTGCATAAAATGGTCGCTTTCCCTTCTGTGAACAAGCAGCCCGTTGGCCCTTGCCCCTGTGACAATTTGACAGCACAAAGCACGATGCACTTTCTTTTGATGTGCCCATTGTATGGGAATTTACGTGTAGTTTTTTTTAAAACCTATTTTTTTTAAATTTGGTGTTAGGACACTTCATGATTCTTTTAAATTGCTTTTTAATCTGCATCATCCTGATATTTGTTTTTTTACTGCAATATTTTTACTAAAAGCTATCTATATCAGGAAAAGCATGAGTTTTTAACTATTTTATTCTCCCCTCGTTTTGTTTCATATGTTTGTTTGTTAATTATTTG
The DNA here is from genome assembly GCF_964204655.1 of Triturus cristatus. Classification (NCBI taxonomy): domain Eukaryota; kingdom Metazoa; phylum Chordata; class Amphibia; order Caudata; family Salamandridae; genus Triturus; species Triturus cristatus. Next base: position 1,169,287,211 of record NC_140584.1, on the reverse strand, counting down.
TTGACCACTGTGATGATCTGTAATGCCATCAATCTTTACTATGTATGTGCTTATATGGACATTATTTTTTGCTCCGCATAAAGCCTTATGAAATGAAAATGAAATGACTATTTCCTAACACACGCAGCCTCCATTGGTAATTTTCAAAAACCCCATGTTATGCCGAGAGGTATCTCAGATCAATCTCCAGTTATAGTTGAACTTACACACTGGGAGAGGCAGCCACGATCCACTATAGTTCTATACCCGTGGTTACTGAAAGATCCGGATATAAAAACAGAACTCTGTCAGTAAACCTGTAATTATTTTAGCAAAAATGTTGGCTCGGTAACATCAGCGCAAATTCTGTGGGAGGCCTATAAAGTGGTCCTAAAGGGGCATGCATTGTCCCTAAAGGTGGGTTACATCCAAAAAAAACATAGCCAGTTAGCCCAACTGGAAGATGAGCTTCGTCAACTAGAACTAGATGGCACCGATAAGTCCTCAGAAGACACGTTGCATCACCTCGCAATAAAACAAGAAGAGTATAGGATCAAAGCAAGAGAACATATGTTGACCAAACACCTCAATATGCAGCACCGTTTATATGAACTCTGAGACAGGGCTGGGAAGACACTGGCCTGGTTAGAAAAGAGAGAGCAAGGGGAGAAGTGGGTGATAAGTTTGACCATGTCTAATGGTAGTACCATAACACATCCCAAAGATATAGCGGAGGCTTTTGCAGGCCACTTAGAGCAGATCTACTCTCCCTCCACTACATATACTGCAGAGGATTCTCGCCAACTCCTTTCTGACAGCAATATATCAATTCTCACTGAGACGGACAAAGAAGCTTTGGAGGGTGACTTGACGGATAAAGAGATTCAAAAGGCCATAAGCCAAATTCACTCTGGGAAGCCCATGGGGCCCAATGGGATCCACATCAAATTCTTAAAAGTAACTGCCTCTCATGTTACCCCTCATCTGCGCGCCATGTACAATGAAAGATACGAGCAAAGGAAGCTGCCTAGTGACCAGCGAGTAACATCTATAGTTGTAATCCGTAAGCCAGGGAAGCCTGGTGATCAGTGCGGTTCATCCCGGCCGATTTCATTGATCAACGCGGAAGCTAAGATCCTAGCTAAAGTTCTAGCCACCAGATTGGTTCCGGTTATCTCATCGTTGGTACATCCTGACCAGTCTGGGTTTATGCCAGAGAGAAATACAGCACTAAACATCCACCGACTTAACAATGTGCTGGCGCGGAGGGAATTCCTGGAAGAAGATGCTGTGGTGCTATCTCTAGATGCCTCTAAGAAGTTTGATTCCCTAGAATGGCCGTACCTATTCGAAGTCTTGGCAAAGATGGAATTTGGCCGAAATATTTAGGCTGGATTAAACTACTTTACACAGATATACAGGGCCAAGTGAGGGTTCATAACTATACCTCACGAATATTCACACTGCGAAGGGGAACCCGGCAGGGATGTCCTCTGTCCCCATTGATATTTTCTTTGATGCTGGAACCGCTGGCCGCCTGGATCCGTCGAGATGTGATGGTGAGGGTCAGGAAGATCGAATATCCCTTCACGCAGACAACATCTTGCTGTACCTAGCCTCCCCATATAAGTCCATTTGCGGTGTTCTGGACATCTTCACGAACTTTGGGAAATACTCGGGGTATCAAATAAACTGGAGCAAATCTGTACTGTTTATGCTTCGGGGGCAGGTCCCACGTCTCCCACCAAATTGCACAATCGAGGTGGCAGTGGAGGGCTTTCGGTACTTGGGAATATATGCCACATCTGACCCTATCCTCTTTTATGATCGTAACTTGGCCCCCCCACTGGCCCGGCTCAAAACAGATGTTAAACATTGGAGATCCTTGCCCCTGTCTCTGGTTGGTCGTGCTGCCTTGTTTAAGATGCTGGCACTTCCCCCGCTTCTTATATATTCTCCAGAATTGCCCATATTGAGTTCCGGACACGCATTTCTCAGCGGTGGAGAGTGAGGTTAGAACCTTGCTCTGGGAAAGAAGGGCCCCCCGCATTGCTACCAAAAAACTGATGAAAGGTTGGTACGATGGAGCAATAGCCCTCCCAGACCTTAGACTCTACTACTGGGCCTCGCAACTAGTGGTGATAAACCAGTGGATATACCGTTCTCCCAACGATCCTGCATACATGCTAGACAGATATCAGACCAAGTGATCTGGTTACCTGGGAGTGCTGAACTCTAAAGTGAAGTGAAGGCGATATTTTGGGCCTCTCTCCCATACTGTAGCTATCTGGCATCAGGCTAATTCCCGACTTGGGTGGTCAAACGTCCTCACAAAAGCAAAGACATTATGGTATGCCCAGAAGTTGCGTTCTCTCTGCCATCAACCCGGCTTTGATAAGTGGGACATCATCGGGATTTCCGTGGTCGGAGACATGATCAACAAGCATTGAAAATGCAATAGGTCTCACCTTTTATTAAGTTAAAGGCATTTGCTTTGCTAATGGTATTGTACAGCAAAGCAAATGGCTTTAACTTAATTAAAGGCGAGACCTATTGCATTTTTAATGCTTGTTTCATTTGCTCTAACAAAGAGGGCGCTGTGTGTTCTCCTGATTTTAAGCCCACCCTATTCACACACAAGTACATGTATTGAAGGTTCAGCCGAAGATGGGCGAGAATTACACCAGCCGAAGACCGGGTGCCGAGGGTGTGTGCAAACAGGGACGCACTCTAAGGGACATTGCGAGCCTACTCTCTCCATCGGGGGAGGGCAAAGGTGGAGAGGCCTGAAGAGGTTGCCTAGAACACCACATAATAACCTGTCAACAGGGCCAGAGGCAAGAAAGATGAGGTAACAGGTGTAAACTCTTCTAGCTTTGTCCCAAGGCCTTTGAGGGGGCCAGTCAGGGCCCCGACACTTGTCAAGTTCTGAAGGCCTCTAAGCCAAAAAAGCAGCTTCTGAGGCGGTGAGCGTTGGAGTGGCAGACACAAATTGCAGTGCAGCCATGCTTACCTGGAGCGCAGCAGCAGCTGAAGCCAAACAGCAATAGAAAGCCAAGGACGGAGGTCGGAGAAGCTCCACTGGACCCGTAGTTGAAGCAGAAAACTTCTTCGTTGCCAATGTGAGCATGAGCAAGGCTACGTTCTCGTGCTCAAGCGAAGGGGAAGTCACCAAAAGAGATTGCCCAGCACCCACCAGGAAGAAAGCACAAGCAGGCTGACACCGGAGCCCCCGGCCACTGAAAAACAAGGTAAGAACCAGTACGCCAACACTAAACCAATGGCAAGCAGCAGAAAAAACTACCGGCTGCTTGCCAACATATAGAGATTACTTTAGGTCTCACTGAGACAGCGCATGCACTGCCAAGGCGAGACCTAAAAAGGGGTCGATCCTCAGTTTTAAGGAGCTTCAGGACCAATATAAGATGGCGCAGGGGGGACAGTTTAGATCATTGTTTCCCAAACTGGGGTCCGCAGACCCACAGGGGTCCGTGACACATTCCCAGGGGTCCGTAGGCAGCAGTTTTAAAAGCACAGCAACGTTTCTTGTATAATTAGCAGCTTCCGAACAACAATAAAAGTGTCAAGATAATGCCAGTGAATTATGCACCTGCTGGAGAGAAATGAGTTTTGTCCAGTGGCAGCTTTGACTTAACTAATGTAGCACACAGGGTTAATATGCCTACTGCAAAGAACGTGTAACATGCATTTTAAAAAGCAGTATTTTATGTGCATAGGTCCTTGGGTTACTGCTTTTGTCACAGAGATTCTTTTGTTACTGTGCACTTCATAAGTGACAATCGTAATCTAGCAGAGGGACTTATAAACTGTCATCAAAGAGCTGCTTGCAAATTGCATGGTACAAGTTAGTAACTTGTGTTTTTTCCCAGTCATTCATTATCCTGATGCTGCTTAAAAGGATTATTTGGGTGGAAATACATTTTTAATGTTAAAGTCAGTGCTAGCCACTGTTATGTTCTGAATCCTGAGTTTGTGCTTTTCCAGACGTGGCACTCTTTAAAAATGCCTACCTCTTTACCTTATGTAACATTTTCTATACACTAATTTACATGTATGATTCATTGTCTCTATATGTGTGTGATGTAAAGTGCTCTGACATCCTACAATGGTATGAGAGATGCTATAAAACAAATTAAATACATATGACAGAGGGGCTATGGAGGGATGAGAGGCACTGTTGGAGGGTGATAATAAGGGAATCATTGAAGAACCCCAACAAAGATTGTCGCATCCTGGTTCATAGTAAGGTCTTCATTTACTATTCTTTAAAAGCTAATATAATTCAATATATAATGAAAAATGTGTTGCAGAATGCACCATTGTTTCCTACATTTTTTAGGGGGAGAGCCTCCCAATGCCCCCTTTATTGTGGTCAGGCTCACTACCCGCACTTGTGTGCACTGTGTGGGGACTGGTCTGAAAACATTTGCCAAGGCTGCTTTGGGTTTCCAGTCTGGCCCTGGCAGGAGCAGGAGCTTCGTACTGCGAAATAAAACCAATAATTTAAAGTTAGTCACGGAGATGCAGCACCAACCTTCCCATGAAATGTTTTCATTTTTTTGCAAATTCCTTCAATATAAAATACTAAGGGCCAGATGTACGACCCGTTTTTATATGCATGCGCAAATGGGTTCGCAAACCCGTTTGCGCATGCAAAAGCCTATTGGGCCATGTACATAGCCTATTTCGCGAGTCGAAATTTATTTGTGACTCACTAAATAGGTTTTGCGACTCGCTATTTGGAAGGGGCATTCCCTTCCAAATAGCGAGTTTCAAAACCATGTACAAATGTTTTGCAACTGCAATTGCGGTCGCAAAACACTCGCAATCACCACCTACTTCAAGTAGATGGTAATGCATTTGCAAATGCATGCAAAATAATGTTTTGCATGTCCCAGGGACCACTGCCTGCCCTTAAAAAATGAAACGAAAATGTTTCATTTTCTCTTTTTTTAATGCATGTAAAACGGGCTGCATTTTTTTTTTAAAAACTGCTTTATTTAAAAGCAGTCCCAGACATGGTGGTTTGCTGAGCCCAGCAGGCCACCATCCCTGGGAAGGTTGGCATTCCCAATAGGCTCGCAAATTGCGAATGGCTCATTAATATTAATGAGCCTCGCAATTTGCGACCCCATTGGAAATCACAAATCGTGTTAAACACACTGTTGTACATTTCATTTAGCGACTCACAATTTGCGACTCGCAATGTGTCGCAAATTGCGAGGTGCTAAATGAAATAGTCATACATCTGGCCCCAAAATCCTTAGTAATTTGAGTATTTGTTTTGTGTGCACACGTGTGTTTTTTTTCGAATGACTGTTTTAATATTTGAAATTTAAATCATACAAATTGCTTGGGGGTCCCCGACTTCCAGTGGTGACTCAATGGGGGTCCTCAGGAGTCAAAAGTTTGGGAACCACTGGTTTAGATACATGCAAATCCGGCACGCCCTCACCACAGCCCTGCCAAACCCGACAGAGATACCAGAGTCGTCACCGTTGGAAGATCGGCTGCTAGATGGGCCACTACATTCCAAAGCCATTTCATTGACCTATAACGAATTGTGTAATAACATACCGGATACACTACATAAGCTTAAAGAGCAGTGGGAGGGAGACCTGGGATCACTCGATGATGAGGATTGGCAGGCTGCCCTGATGTCCCCTAGAGAGGCGGCCATCACCCTCCGCTTCCGGTTGATACAATTCACGACTCATATACAAACGGCCCTGGGGAAAGCACTGACTCTTACACCAGGGTTGGGCCTACTTAATATATGGGCGGCAACGGATCTTACAGAAGTGGAACAACAACTAGCCACACTTGGATACACCCTGGTCAAAAGAGAAATAGCTAAGGGGTGGGGGGCAGCAAGTTCTCCAACTACGCAGGCATGGTTAAAGGAAGTTGATAAATGTATGATTGCAGAAAAGGAAGTCTTTAGAACTCGGGGATGCCCAAAGAAGTGGGACAAGAAATGGGGCAAATGGAACGTATATTGTGGTAATATCTGTATCTCCCCAACGTTGGAACTTGAAATGAGGCAAAGTAGAGATTGAGCAGAAGATAATATGTAAAAGTGACTTTCTTCCCCCTGTTAATGTACTGCTGTATTAAGTGCTTGCTGAAATATTGATTACCAATGTATGCATAACTACGAATAAAACTAATAAAAAGAATTACAAATTTTTTTTTTTTAAAAGGTGTCCCTCAGCTGTGCTTCTTCTCCCAGTCAGGGCAGTTCGGCTCCTCTATTAGGAGGTTTCGAAGAGCTTCTTTAAGGTAGGGCACAGCATTGGGATTCCTTCTGAGCCTCAGACTCTGAAGGAGCAGTAACTTCATAATCTCTTTCCTAATCCAATTTATTTCCCAGTTGATGCTTCAGAGCTTTCTCAGAGTTCCGGACAAATATAACCTAAAGGGCCAGGAAGGCCAGTATTTATCGAATCTAGGAGCAGTGATCGGAAACTAGGGCCAATCACAGGGGGGCAGTCACAAGGGGTGCCCAACTCAAAGCCAAGCCAACCACATCTTCATGGATGTTTCTGATCGCAAGTAATAGTGAAAGCACCAAGCGGACAGGAAGAAGCGCACTTACCTTCTGCACCTTGGCTTCCTCACTGACTTTAAGCTTGGCTTTGACCATGAGCAGAGCTCTGCTGCCTTTTGGCTAGGATCGACCTGTAGAAATACCATACAGATATGTACAAGTATTCAAGAGTCACAATGTTGACGTTCACAACAGGATCTTTCCTGCAGCTAAGCAGGGACATTACAGTGCCATAAAGTAATAAGTGTCTTTGTAGAGTGCACGTTCACCCAAAGGGCATGTTTACGCGCTATTGACAGATAATTGGCTGCGATGTCCCCACAAGTGACCCATTCATAGTGAACTTGTACACACTAGCATGAAACACATTCACACATGCACTCAAAGTGAAGAACAATACTGGTGGGACTGGCCAGATTTGGCTGAAGGTGGTCAATAGACCCTTTCTTGAGGATGCAGGCAGAATGCCCTGTGCCCTGGTACTGGACTTCAGACTCTGGTGATACAAACGATCACCTCCGGGAGCTTTCAGATGCTGAGTCCATAGGGGGGAAAAAGTACAGCGCCGGTCACAAAGCAAAAATTGGCAGAGGGGCCCGTCTACCCTAGAAATGCTAGGATGTTCATCCTTTTGCACACAATATTTGCATTTTTATATTACTATGGAGAGTGTTTTGGGAGCCCAACAGCCAATTGGACAATTCTGACCCTCAGGAACATTTCTGACACATTTCTCTTGTTGCACCCTTGTACGTTCCTCCATGTTTTTGAGAAGTAGCAGCATACCCTTAGAACTTATTTAATACAATATTTGAGGCCTTTTGTGCAAAGTTAAGCTCTATGATAGGAACGTGCATCATAACATTTGACCAAGTGCCAGTGTTTTCATTGTTCTTGTAGCTTATTGAGAAGAAGCTGTATGGGCCAATCTGGAAGACAACCATTGGGCAATACAAGAGTGTGAACATTGCCAGCCCCGAGATCCTGGAGACTGTCCTGAGGCAGGAGGGCAAGTACCCCATGAGGTGTGACATGGCCCTCTGGAAAGCGCATCGGGATAAGCGGCAACTGGCCTATGGGCCTTTGACTGAGTAAGTACCGCAGAGATGGCCATGGCCACTGCATCTGTTTCTATCAGTGATTTAGAGAAATTACCAAACCTGCGATGGACTACACAGAGCTGAGGCCCTAATGTATCAACACATTTCCCATAGACATCCAATGGGTAGAACCCTTTTATACATCCGGTCCTAAGCCTACACCCGCTGCCGCCGGAAATAGGTGCAAGATTGGGATCAGTGCTACCATTCAAAATCTAAAGACTTCATCAGATCTGAAGCTCTTGGTTTCTAACACAGCTTGTGTTCCATTGTACTCTGTAATGATCTACTCTGCAAGGTTTTGGAGTTGCTAGAATAGTAGAGCATAAAAGTCCTGTCACTGAGAACATAATGGCGCTTTGCAACTAATTGGATTGAAATAACTTTAAATAACCTTTGTGTGTAACAGTGAAATGGCCTCACCTTTCCTACTAACCGAGTGACAGGGGATCACACAGGTGACAAAAAGAATTTGGTTTCTGTATTTGTCCTCCAGAGCATTGCTCATTCCCAGATTGCCAAAATAATAATTTTTCTAGATTTATATATTTTTGGTGTATTTTGTTGAGTATTTTGTGATGTATTGCAGAGGGGCGAACTACAGAGGTGTAATGGACAAATGGAAAGTAGCCAAACCTCAGGGATAAAGGTATTTGCCTGGTACAGGACCTGCATTCACCTTCACGGGGAGGAAGGAGAAGGATGTCTTTGGGTGACAACAAATCTGAAGGTCTTGGTGAGAATTTATTGTAGGTTGTGCAAGGAAGGAGTAAGGGAAAGCCACTACTCTGACTGCTGTATTTCAAGTATAATTTCCATTGAGAGAAATATGGTTCTTCTTCCTCCACACCTGTGTAAGAGTAAAAAGAGCATACATAGCCAAACTCTGCCCACAACAACCACAAAACCTACCCCATCCTGCCAGCAATGACCCCAGAGGAAGCACTAGAGGTTCAAAAGAGTCTCTCTGGGGACAGACAGCATTGTTGCATGCATGTCCAGGGTGCCAGTCAACAACCCCCACATGTTCTAGGCATCCTGGATGACATGTGCTCTGCCCAGTCTGCCTCACAGAGACGTCCTGCACCTCTGCTGACACCGGTGCTTCCGGCACACCAGCCCCAAATCACCACCTACCACCACTTGAAGCCCTAACCCTGTTCCAAAGCCCACCCCAAGTTCTCCTTTGGATCCAATACCTCCACCTATCCTGAGAACGACCTGCCCCTAAATATTACCATACCTTAAAACCTCCCCCCTCCAGTCGTCATCCTTCTAAAGAACCCCTGTCATTACCCCCCCCCCCCCAAATCCTAAAAACCCCACTGTATCCCAAAAGGTAGGTGCAGGATATCCATCTGCTCCTGGAGGATTGAGAGCCCCATAGGACGAGAGGAATCTCTTCTGATGTGGAGGGAAGATAAAGGCATGAAGACTAAAACAGACAGTGATAGGCTGTCCGGTAGTCTGGCCCCAGAGACCGCTAGGGCCTCGTTTGATAGCAGTGCTGACTGGATGGGGCAGAGGATGTCCAGGGCAAAGTAGACCCCAGTCCATCTATGCACTAGGTGTTGTCCTTGGACCAGGGAGACATGAGTGAGGGTGGTGCTGGTGATAGTGGGGATGGTGGCGCCACAGGAACAGATGTTGTGGCCTGTGCTTTTTTTCCTGCCACAACAAACCGCTGGACTGGGTGATTCTTCAGAAACCGATGCATTAGTGGCTTCCAGGCCAGCCCCATCACCCGCATTGCCACTGGGGCTCACCATGTTGGTGGCTTCTCCTTCCAACTCCCAGTTATTCTACTGCTGCTCTATACATGCCCTTGGGTGGTAAGATCCTGTTGCACCTATGTATGTTTTTACCAATAATGGATAATTTGTCTTTTACAATCCAAAAAGGCTTTAGGTTCTCAGGAACATCTTTGAGGTTCTTGGGCCACCCTTTACAAATGAATTCTTTGAGGGGAACAAGAGTGTCATCGTCTTGTGCAAATTTCTCCCATTCATCTTTACTGATGGCAGGAATGTCAATAGCAAGAATAGCACAATCCGAGGGTTCTGTGTGAGCATCTTCAACATCAATAGGAAGTCTGGCCAGACAATCTGCAACCAGGTTCAGGTTCTTTTTGTGTGGTACAAATATCATATTGTAATTAAAACCTTGTAAACCCAATACCCATTTAGAGATGCGGGGATTGGCCTTCTCGATAGATTTTGTGGAGAATAAAGGTAGGAGAGGTTTGTGATCAGTTCTTATAGTGAATGGGATAAAACACAGAAAAAAATTAAAATGATTAACTGCCCAAAAACAGGCAAGGGCCTCCTTTTCTGTGGTGGAATAGTTACGCTCAGGGGCACTAGGAGTTCTGGATGCAAAGGCTATAACTTTCTCTTCACCATCAACATTTTGAGTAAGAGACTCCCCTAATCCTTTCATGCTGGCATCAGTATTTAAAGAGGTTTTGGCATTGGAATTGAACGTGCTTAAGAGGGGTGCTTCTGCAATGGCTTGTTTGACATGCGTGAATTCCCTTTGACAATCCACATTCCATTCAAATGGGGTACCCTTCTTTCACAAAGATCTAAGATAGTGTACACACTCAGCAAAGTTTCTCACAAATTTGGACATATACTCAATTAAACCTAAGAATAACTTAAGTTCCTCTTTGTTAGATGATGCTGGAGCCAATTTTACTGCATCAAGAAGACTAGACTTGGGACTTATACCTTCACTGGTGAATATTTTTCATGTGAAATGATTGTTTTCTTAAATATCTGTTCATTTTTCTCATATCCAAATGGGTCTCCATTCTCTTATCTTTTTCTTTATTAAGAAAAAAAGGGAATAGAAACCCATTTCCTTCTGGTTGTGAGTAACGTTTTCTTTGGCTCCCTTGCTGAGCATGGTTAATATCTCTAAATTACGGAGATGAAGATGATGTTGTGATGTCTTTTGTGGGGACTTATGGGGTATTTTTATTGAATTCCAAAGACTAACCATAGGTGATTAGATCCAAAATTCAACAGTCTGTTTGTCTCCATTCTCTAAATAATTTGAGATTTTACCCCACAGTAGTATTAAGGAATATGTCAAAGTAGCCAGCACTTCCACTTCTTCACTGTCTTCTTCTAATGTCCCTTCCTGGGGAACTGTGTTTGTTTTCTTTGTTTGCTTGGCATAGGCTGCTGGTAGCGGTTACCTATACTGGTGCTGAGGATATTGTGGCCGGTTGAAAGGACTGATACTGATTGTTCCTCCTCTGTGAGAGAGGTGCCCTCTGCCCCTTGCTTCCCAAAAGTGCATGTGCTTCAACTGCAAATTACCCAACGACCTTGCAGTGTCTGTGTCTGTCTTAATTGATCGTCCGGCGTCGTTAACGTGTTTCTCAAATAATGCCTCTCCATCATATGGCAGGTCCAAGTGGCTTTCCTGTCCGCAGAGAACAGCCACATCTGCAAACTGTAGGAATTCTGTAGAACCGATGTCCATCTCGCAATCTATCATCGCCGATGACGTTCTTTCACCTTCCTGTGGGATAATTTTTTTTTCAGGTTTAGCATCCTTTGGTAAACATACGGAGTGATGTCTGAGCACATCTGCCTGTCATAGCGACAGAGGATTGCTAAGGAATTGGCTGCTCTAACAATAGTGGAAAAACATTTACCTATATTATCCAAAACCTACCCTCTCTACCAGATGGCGTGAAAATGAGTGTGGAAGAATGTTCGAAAAGCATTGAGCAGCTTGTGTTCTCACCTAATCTGGTTTTGTGTCTCCAAACAATTCAATGAATTTTCTGGGGATTTACATTTCTTGTCTAATCCAGGCAGGATCTCAGGGACAGTTGCTGCATTTTTCATGCTCTTAACCCCTTCCTCCCAAGTTAAATCTACAAACAACATGCACTGATCTTCTGATTGCGTAAAAGGCTCTTTAAAGTCATAAAAAACTGTCTTACTGTTTTGTAGGCATTATCAATTCAAATCTTTTTCTGCTCTTTCCATTAGATTGTGGAATCTTTCAATATCATAAGGAGGAGAATCCACAGGTTGTGGAGCAGGAGGTGATGGTACTAGAATTAAATTGTCACTCCATTCCTTAGGTACATTATGATCCTCCGGTATTACGCCTTCTTCTCTTTCTTCCTCAGTGAACATATCATTTGCTGGTGGAATTGCTAGGCCCGAACTTGGTGTTTTAGCTGCATGGAGAGCTGGAAAATTAAGAGACTATGCAGAGTAGGTGGTTGAACATGAGGAGATCGGTGACAACCATTGAGACAACCTCAGTGGTGGTCTAGGTGACGTAGATTTTGTAGGCTCTGGAAACCTTTCTATAATAATCATCCAACATGAACTTTAAGTCATGAACTAAAGCTCTTGGTACCTGTATCATCTCTTCTTGAAGTTGTTGATGAGTGTAGGGTTGGCATTGATCTATACATTAGTTGGGTCTAACTGCCTGAGAAGATTAGTATTCCTCCTCAAAATATTAATCACCTTCCTCCTCTTCTTGTTATTTAACGTTTTATTTCTGAAGTGCTATGAACAGGTCTAAATGGCCCTTCATCCTCATCTGAATCATCTAGTAAATGACTTGGAGGAAGTCCAAGTCTTACTGCGGGAGACATACTCATGCATTAATGTGACAGATAATTCTTTTACCTTTCCTGAAGGTATTTTATCTCTTGTCATCAATGTATTTGGTGTTTTCGCTGTGGACGCTGGTATTGCGGTCATTGACGGGGTTGTTGTCCATCTCTTCATCAAGGGTGACCTTGACCCTGCTGCCGAGTAGTAGTAGAGATGACCGTAGATGTTATGTTCAATGCCATTGCTGGTGATGTCTTTGATGTTGTTGACATAGTTTTTATAGATTATTTTTCGTTGTTGCTGCATTTGTCACAGATTTCTCCATTGACAGCACTATAGAGGGTTTTTTGAATTTTATAGCAAACTTGGGAGAAGGTTTTGAAGGCTAAGATTTCGATTTTGACATAATTTAACTTCTGTTTTCCTTTGTGATTATAAATTTCATCCAAGTCAAGTCACTTCTGCAGACAGTGTTCTGAAGCCATCATGCACCACCCTAGAATGAAAAATGTGGACACTCGGCTGACACTCTAGGAGATCATTTTGGGGTTCTGGATCTCATTCTGGGCCCTTACAGGTTCATTCGGGGCTTTTAGGAAATCAATAATCTGAAACAGTTGATTTTCCTGCTGCATAGCTGTGCCCATCAGGGCTCTACTTGCTGTGTTTTTAATTGGTGACCACAGCCTGAGCTTCCCTCCCCACAAGAGGTCCTGCAAAGGCCTTGCAAAACAACCCTATGCCTTTGAGTGGGTGGTCACAGGTGTAGTGTGTCAAGGCTGCACAGCAGATGTTGCGGCTGTGGTGGCCAAAGAAGCCAGAATTGGGATGGCCACAGTTGTTGAGTATGTTGGACCACAGGGACCTTACCAAGGGCACTGATGTATGCAATGGGGACAGGACTCTGCTGTTGTAGTAGATCTTTTGTTCCTAGTGAGAGGGAAGTGTGTAGAGCAGGGGCCACACAAACTGGATGAGGGAGGCTGGTCTTGAAGATCACCCTCCTTGCAAGGATCCCTGCTCCCAATGAAGGCTTGTGCTTTTCTTACCTGGAGCAGAGAAGCCAACACAGTTGAGGCTGAGGACTGATCTCTTGCTGCTTCACCTTGAGTAAAAAATAATATAATGTTTTGTTACCACAATGATAGCTGATACTTCCTTTAAAACAATTAATTACTCTAGAATGTTAGCCATGTATTGATGTTTGTAAGGCCAAACTGCTCATCAATTATCTAACACTACTGGTTCAAGTAGGGTTTAGAAAATATTTTTCTTTCATATTAAAGAAAAAATGACAAATTGAAATAGAGTGAAGAGAAGTTATTTAGAGATGTTCGGGTTAGGACTGGCATGATGTGTGTGAGTTGTCAAACCTAGGGTTGTTTGGCTTTCTTGTCCTAGAATCCATCCTTCTATGACTTAGCAACACTGTGTGAAGTAGAGTCTCTCAAACACTTGGATCTCATTATGAACATTCACAGCCTATTGGAGGTTAAAAAGGACATGCAGCACACTATGATTGCCACATTGAAGGTATAATCCCTTTAAAAATGTGGATTCACAATGACTTCCATAGATTTTCAGGGCAAACAACAGTGCTATATTGTAATTACAAATTACATTTGTGAAAAAACATCTATACATTTAGTAAGATATTGTGGCACAGATGAGCAAATTTTGCAGTACAAAAATGGAAATGTTGTGGCACACAATTGAGTTTTTTTGCAGTACTTTATTCTATTCTCAATCGTTCCTATCTAGCCTTAAACTGATCTAAACTTTTTTTATAAGGGTATCACACTTTGAAATAAGCATATTTAAGTATCTGGGAGTGTCTGTTTTCTATCAAATCCTCTGTGGTAACATCCTAAAGCATAGGTCAAGATTATCCTAACAGTAGAGGGTGGCCACCCATCCTGTTTTCCATGGGATTGTTCTGCTTTGGGACTTTCTGTCTTGTGTCCCAGAGTGAACTGCTGTGGGACACCAAATGTGCTGATATTTGCAGGTCAGATGTGAGAGAGCAGAGAGGGGCTTAGGTACAGGAGGATTTGAGGAGTGGAGCGGCAGGGTAGAACAACAAGGTGTTCCGCAGTCTTTTTTCAGCCCAAAAGTTAGTGGAAAACCAGATCAGAGGGAGTTTAAAATGTAATGATAAAAGGCTACATGCTCAGCAGGCCATCACATCTGGAAGACGGTTGACATGCAGACACCAGCCATGGTTACTGAGCAGTCTTTTGAGTACCCCATAGAGCACTCCCTTCCTTCGTAACTTGAACGTGGAACAAACAGGGATGGTTTACATCACACTTTTGAATACACTTTCCAGACAGGGCATGCAGACTCGCTGTCCAAGATTTCAGACCTGATTTTGGTTCTTTTTCAAGCATACTTTTCTTGGTGAAGCTGTTCTCATCCACTGTGATCTGCCATCCCAAACCAGCGGCATCCAAAGTAGATCCTACTGGTCCCAGTACTCAGACTCACACAGCCAACAGAGTGCCACTACTGTACAGGTGCTACACATTCATGGCACACACATGCCCAAAGAATATCAGCTCACGGTTCTGGTTTTCCGTAACCACTGAATTTTACACAAGAGGAGCTACTAGGATTGCCTCACCTTGGCACAGAGAAAACAATCTGCTCACATTAAAGACGAAATAAACACAGCTGTTGCCACCACTGCTTTTTGTGATGCACCCAGGCCATGGACAGTAGCTCAGTGCCACTGAGAAGCCACGCTTGGTAATTCCAGGTCTGGACTTCATGTTGCCAGGGGCATGCTTAGGGCTCTGCGTACACAATATTTTAGTGTGACACCATGAATAAAATGTCAGGGGACTGGTTTCATAAGGAGTCAGGCACTCAGGCAGAGTGACGCACCCGTAGGTTCGAGCTGGCGTCTGGACCGGGCAGGTTTCCAGTGCCGTCACCTGAGCAACCCCCCTAGATGGTGTGGGCCTCCTACGCCGCTTTAAACTCAAGGAGTAATCCCAACTCTTTTTATGGGTCCAGTGCAAAGGGGGCACAACAGACTCCTTTATCACACACTACCTGTTTAGGAGACACTTAAACCCCCCCCTGTTGCCTAGTGAGAGGGTGATTATTACCCCTCCCACTACACTTAGTCTGTGCACCTCTTCCACACTATTCACCACTACTGGTCCTGATGAAACGCCAGGGATCATTTTGACCACTTTAAGGCGCGAAACATGTCGACCATTTTCTCCAGTTACCACAGACACATTACGTCTTGAAAAGTAACAATTTACTCACGATTTTTATTGTACCAAGGGTACCTCTTTATTAAAATACTCCCCTAGGTAACCCTTAGGTATTTTTATCTTTGCAGACACTACCCTCACCACTGACCCCGGTACTCTCCCTCCACATACCCGCATGCACCCATCGGCAGCTCTCTAAAAGATCTCCGCTAAAGAGACCCTTTGGGGGACCCGTAGGGCATTGCACCGCCGGCCCGACGAGGAGCACAGCCCGATGATGAAGCATGACATCCTTCGGGGTGTGTGAGGGCAACAAGAGACACTTTTGCTGTCTCCCCCCATCCGGAGTACCTCACCCTAGACCAAAGACCCTTAGATCTATCTCTTTTTCTTTTCTCTTGTTGTGGTTGGACTTGGTTGACTCACGACCATACCCACCCCGGAACAGTGCCTTCTAGTGATTACCACATTCTGGTCCCAACAATCTCCTCCCTCTTTTTACTGACACTCTTGCAACATGAGATTAGTCCGCCATTTAGAACCGGATACACAGTTATTACTGTAGAAAGTTCTCTGAACTTAGGTTAATCAGATGCAGAGTGCCTTCTACTGTGCAGCTTGGCTTTCATCAGCATCATTTAGTCTGCTAGCCTAGGCTCTCAATGCTGCTAGATTGCCTCCTCTTGGCAAGCACTGCACTGGGCCGGGGACCCTCTGAGTGGTCTCCATGCAGCTGTATCTAGGCTGCCGTTCTTCCATGTGGATAGCTGCATTGTGATTTGTGTAATTTGAAATGAAACTGAATAAAAGAGGGTGAGGACTGACCATATGTGGATGCCAGAATCAATTCTATCAATGGGCAGCCCTGTGATTCCATAATTCAGAGTATTCAATTGAACATTTGTTTTTTTTTCTTCCTGTCTGCAGCTTCCTTCTTGCCTTTTCCAGGCATATAATGACTGTTAATGTTTGTACCCTATGTATTTTAGGAAGCAGCAGCACTCTAAAATGGATAAAATTGCCACATTCAGTGTACATTTGAGGCCCATGTTCCTGTAATCTTGAACTCTCTGTGTACTGCTTTTGAAGTATTGGCTAGATAGCACATGCGCTCTTTCTTCAAGATCTTTTGTTTTTTATTGCTGAGCTTAGCCACCGTCGATTGCTTACCATTGATTGACTTCATTGTCACTCTCATTTACTTGCTTCTCATTGGTCAACTGCCAAAGGCTTCCTTCCTCTCTGTGTGTTCTTCCCTTCCCTGGAGCATGTGTACATTACTTGTGTCATTCAACTGCTTACTTTGTTAGGCGTTAGAGTGCAATTTTTTCAGCTGGCTCCCTGTGCACTTCTCCCCCTTCCATGTTCCTTCCCCTCTCCCTCTTCCCCTCGTCCATGTTGCTTGCTCCACCCAACCCCCCTCGTCTGTGTTGCTTGCACCTACCTGCTGTCCATGTGGGTGCCTGCCCCCTGCAGCTGTATGTGTGTTGCTTGCCATCACCAGCTGTCCATGTGGAACTGGCCCCCACCAGCTGTCTTTGTTGTTGCTTGCCCACTTCTGGTGTCTGTGTTGTTGCTTGATTCCTTCTACTGTCCGTGTTGTTGCTTGCTCCCACCCACTATCCTTGTTGTTGCTTGCCCCTGGCATTAACTTTGAGAAATGCTTATATTTCGCCAACCTTTTATACTGCACACATCCAAAGTGGGAAGGCTTTTAAAGTTTGTCTAGGCATAATTTATTGAAGTCGAAAGGTACCCTCCAGTGCAAAACATATGCTAGACATGCCTAAGACACTTTTGCAGTATGGTTTAAAGGTATGTGCTTGGTGCTAGACAGCCTGATTGTGCTCAGACGCTAGGAAGAGAGCAGGTAAGTGCCAGATCTATTAAGGTCTTAATAGATATGACACTTATCTGCTCTCTCCCTCCTGAAAAACAGCAGAGCAGCTTTAGTTGCAGCCCTGCGTTGCATCACCTCTTTGGAAATGTGCACCTTAAGGTTGCCATCTGGCTGGATTTTTGCCAGCATGACCAGTATTTTAATGTCCCGGCTAGTACAAAACATTTTAAAATACCTAAAGCCGGTATTTTCCCCGCTATCAGTACATGCTAAAAACAGTAAATATGAGAAGAAAGCACTTTAAAAGGTGTTCCAGAGCTGCCTTACTGCAACCTGACTGATAATTAAAGTAAACAAAGATAGACAGGCCATGTTAACAAAGAAACTCGACTATTATGTCTAAAGTTCTATTTATGTACCATGCCTGGGCTTATGTAGAATCTTAAAATGTAAACAATTGTCCAGGATTTCTCTGTGGGAAAGGTTGCAACTCTACTGGCAGTCCCCTCACTCCCCTATCCAGAGATGGTTCGCATCAGGGTTACCAGGCATTGACCGAAGGGAAAAAACTATACATTGTCCTTTTGTCAATTGCGTTTTTTCTTTACTCGCGTCTTTGATTTGTTTTTTCCTGAAAATGTATTGCGCCACAAAAAAGCGTCATTTTCAAGAAAAGAGAACAAACCCCTACGGGAGATAGTTTCTTTTATTGTGGTGAATTTAGTGGAAATTGCGGCCATCGTGGACCTTTGGCAATTTCACAGCTAATTAGCTATTAACAAAATCGCTAAAAGCTGGAGGATCAAAGAAGATTAATTTATTTAAATCGGATATGCAAGAAATCAACTTTTAATATGTGTTAAGTAGTTTGCTTCCATGCACATCTGTTTTCCTCTTGTATTGATGACCATCCAGGCATGACTGTGTTTTGCTACTAAATTTTTGTCCTTCAATCTTCTCAGCCTTTAAGCGCTGGTGGTGATGATGTTTTAAAACCCTGTGTGAGTGAGTAATACACCGATTACATAACTCCCTCGCCTGTAGCATGTCTAGGACTTTTTCCAAGACATGCTAGTGAGCCAGGCTGCAGGATCTGCTTGCCAGTTCTTGCCAATTAAAATAATCCAATGTATCTGGCTTCGAATCTCTCAGTTTATGACGGAATATAATAAATGCACACGGACTGGCAATGAATTGATTAAGCGGGCCAAACTCTAGATGGTCCTGTGCTGATTTGTATGATGTTGCATTGAGAAGCGTTACATCTTCTCCCAGCATTGTCACTTCTGTCAGTTATTGCTTGCATCTGCTTCGCCTTCGTGATCCAGAGAATTGGTTCTAGATTGGGACCCTGAAGGTATCAAGGCGAGAACTTGGTTTCTTATTGATTCCTTTTGCCCTGCGAAATTCCTTCTTGAATGAATCCACACATCTAAATACTTTTATGATAGCACTCTATTGATGTGTCCGCCTCTAAGCTGCCAGGTCACAGTTTTATTCATTCTTTTTCCAAAGATGTTATTGTTTGTTTTAGCTAGGTTCACTCTGAGTCTCTTCGACCTGGTGTATTCACTTAGTTTATCAATCAACCGCTCGAGGCCCACTCTTGCTTTGATCAACATCACCAGATCACCAGCGTACAGCATATTATTTAGTAGACTTTTCCCAACTTTTGGGGCTCCGCATTTACCGAGTCCAATGCCGACGTGAGATCCGACATATACAGATTAAATAACAGAGGCACTAAAACGTACCACTGTTTTAAACCTTGTGATGTTGATTTTTCTAGAGAGAAACTTGCCATATCCCTGGTTTATCCTTGTTCAGGTGGCCGAATACAAATCTTTGTGGGGTTTGCCCATGATTTCACATTTTTCGACAGAGTTCCTGGGGAACCGGTCAAAGGCTACCTTAAAGTCAACAAAACACATGTATAGCATTGTCCACGAGCGGACAGCCCGGGCCATAAGGATGGACATTGCTATCAAGTTTGAGGGTCAGCCTGATTTTGTCAAAACCCTGTCCTATTTAGGGGTATTAGCCCTTTTTCCTCAGCCCAGGCTTTGAGGTTCTCCACCAGTAGGGGGGATATCAGTCAGCTTACCTGGGTTCTTGTCCCTTCCTTGAAGTTGGGGTGAATTATCGAGCCCCTCCAGGCATCTGGGATTTCTTGTTTGGGAAGTACTTCACTAAAAAGTGATACTCATTTGTCTGCCCATACATAGGGTGTTTTTTTAAGGATGGCTTGTGATATCCCGTTTGGTCCTGGTGTGCAATCGGTGCAGGACTTTACAGTGATTTGTTTTGTATATTTCTATTAATACGTCCATAGCTCATAGTGGACTGTCCTCTTGCTCGTTTTCTCCGCATGTGTCTTCGCTCAAAGGCGGCACACGACCTGTCGGTTTCTCCATTGAGTTGCTGTCATTATTGATGGGCTGATTGACATTCTCTTTGTCGCTTGGCTTCTGCCTGTGTATACTGCTCGGATTCTGTGACTGTCAGGTGAGTTGGCAGAAACTTGAGCCAGTCTTGTTTGCTAATATTTGCTTTGTTCACCCTGTGTGGTCCACACTCCTTCTGATTGGCTATCTGTCAGCAGTTGCACAGTTCCTACTCTTGCTGGCACATGCCAGGGTGGGTCAGTATTTGTCGCAGTGATTCTTTTTGATTTGCCAGAGTTCCCTTTTAAGCTTTTTCTTGCACAGTTTTTATGCTAATATTAGCTGCTGTCATGTAGACTGTTGCAGGTGCTTATTTAACTGTTTTTTAATACATTTTATTTTTGGGCAAAACCTTTTTGGTGATTATGCTTCCTGGGAGCAAGATGCAGCGCAGTAGGACTGTGTGAATTCTGCTACTGTGCATTCCGTAAACCTCTCCCAGTTGCCTATCAGATCTCCTCCTCCTCAATTCCTCAAGAAGAAGACCCCCCATTTGTCAGTCGCTGGCAGGTCTCGTCGTTCCGCCACACTCTTCATATGTGCCATATGTGATTCCGCTGATGGTGCCTTCGTTGCCGGAAATCCTGGCATCATTGGTTGCGATATCGCAGTTGACTGGGGTTGATGGTCGCTTTCTGGGCGCTGATCAGTTCTGAATCGCCGAGTGTGGCCGAAGAGGGACGCGGTTGCTAGTGTGTGTGTTTACCGGTAGGAATCCCTGTTCTCGTGGCCCGAGTCCACGAGGGTGGAATGAAGCCCACAAACCTGCCGGTCAGCATTCCTATCCAGCTGCTGGACAGAATGTTCCCGATGTGTGTCGCCGCAGCTGGGCCGGAAGGGGCTGATCTGCGATTTCTCCAAGACTGCTCACCTCATAGTCTCTAAATTCAAAATCTTGATTTAAGTTGATATTAAAGTTTTCTGTCACTATGATTTCAGAGTTCTTGTATTACATGTTTATGTCCGTTTAGGCCTGAGTTTTTTCTACCAATATTTTTTTCCTTAAAGTTATAGTTGATGTATATATTAATGAGTATCTGTTGCAACTCTGGATCCGCAGCCCATCCTTTTATACTCCCTGGCAGGATCCCTGGCTCAGTTTTCAAGAGCTGTCGGGGTGGTGCAAGTTTAATCCACTGCTTTTACAGATAGACAGGACATCCCATCCCTTGGACATCCTGACTTTTTTTACCTATGCTGCTGGGCTCACTAATTCTATATATCCTAGTAGCGCCACTGATGTCTGAGCCCATGTCTCTTGCAGCACAATTATATGAAATTGTTGCAAGAACTTGTCAGGCCATGATCGTCGTTATATTTTTATTTATTTTTTATTTAAGCTCCACCCCCCACCCCAGTTTCCATGAATATATGTTTAAATCCTTCTCCATTGCAGTTGAAGGATCTGTATTCTGGGTGAATCGTTCGCCGCTGTCTTTGGTAGAGAGGGCCGCTGCGAGCCACCATCGGCCCCTTGGATGCTGATGAACCCGCGGTGATTTACATTGATGTGTCTGAGGACCTGAACTAGGCCGAGCTTGGTTCGCTTGCGCTGTATAGTGCTATCGTTGGTCCAACAGGCACCCCTTACAACCAATGTCCATGGAGGCAGTGCCCGCCAAAGAGGGTTCAGTAGGGACAACAGTGGGGGATAGACATCCTGTTTGAATGCTGTCAACTTCTGTGTATTTACTCATGACCTGTTTCTGCTTGAGGGCTGCGTCTTTGAGTGTCCTCTGATTCTCTGTTGTCTGCAGGGTCTGCACTGTGGTTTGTTCTGGATGCTGCACCAGATAGTTTTGTGGAGGGATGCAGGGTTTTGTGGAGGGATGCAGGGTTTTGTGGAGGGATGCAGGGTTTTGTGGAGGGATGCAGGGTTTCGTGGAGGGATGCAGGGTTTCGTGGAGGGATGCAGGGTTTCGTGGGGGGATGCAGGGTTTCGTGGAGGGATGCAGGATTTTGTGGAGGGATGCTGGGTTTCGTGGAGGGATGCAAGGTTTCGTGGAGGGATGCAGGGTTTTGTGGAGGGATGCAGGGTTTCGTGGGGGGATGCAGGGTTTTGTGGAGGGATGCAGGGTTTCGTGGGGGGATGCTGGGTTTCGTGGGGGGATGCTGGGTTTCGTGGAGGGATGCTGGGTTTCGTGGAGGGATGCTGGGTTTCGTGGAGGGATGCTGGGTTTCGTGGAGGGATGCTGGGTTTCGTGGAGGGATGCAGGGTTTTGTGGAGGGATGCAGGGTTTTGTGGAGGGATGCAGGGTTTTGTGGAGGGATGCAGGGTTTTGTGGAGGGATGCTGGGTTTCGTGGAGGGATGCTGGGTTTCGTGGAGGGATGCTGGGTTTCGTGGAGGGATGCTGGGTTTCGTGGAGGAATGCTGGCTTTCGTGGAGGGATGCTGGGTTTCGTGGAGGGATGCTGGGTTTCGTGGAGGGATGCTGGGTTTCGTGGAGGGATGCTGGGTTTCGTGGAGGGATGCTGGGTTTCGTGCAGGGATGCAGGGTTTCGTGGGGGGATGCAGGGTTTCATGGAGGGATGCAGGATTTTGTGGAGGGATGCAGGGTTTCGTGGGGGGATGCAGGGTTTTGTTGAGGGATGCTGGGTTTTGTGGAGGGATGCTGGGTTTTGTGGAGGGATGCAGGGTTTCGTGGAGGGATGCAGGGTTTCGTGGAGGGATGCAGGGTTTCGTGGAGGGATGCAGGGTTTCGTGGGGGGATGCAGGGTTTTGTTGAGGGATGCTGGGTTTTGTGGAGGGATGCTGGGTTTCGTGTCCGCCTGCAGTAGTTTGCTGTGAGTGCAGGTTTCCTAATCGGATACTCTGGGTCTTCTTGGGATTGAGGTGTCTCACACTCCGTCTGTGAAGCCGTCGCTGCGGTCTCTGCCCGAGGAGGCTTCCCCTTGCTCGCTATGACTACACCCGGTTCCATGAGGCTGCCTGCCCCGCCTGCTGTCACTGACTGCAATTCATTTTCAGATTGCAGCCCTGCAATCCCTGCTGCTCCTGGAAGCTCTGAGAATCCTCCTCTAGGAGGCTGTGCTTCTTGCACTCTTCTGGGTCTTCTGTCCTGTTGGTTCTCCTGTGCAGTATCTTTTGTAGCTTGCTCCTTGATCAGCTTGTTTCTTTCTATTTGTTACCTTCGTCCAATGACCTTTTTGCTCAGCCTCCATGCTGGGCGTGAACTTTTCTCCTGGCCCCTCATGTTTCTGGTATTTCCACCTTGATGGGTGGGTCCCTTTGCAGTTTGTTCATCGATTTCTACATTGATCAAAAATTGGATAGAATTTGTCCTTGTATTCAGTATTCGCTCTAATGAGGTCTTTGCTTTTGTCTTGATGCAGCCTCTCTGTTTCCATCTTCCTGAGGCGGGGCATGTCTTTGATTTACCCAGTTGTCGATGAGGATGGGTCCCCTATTACTGTGGCTTGCGTAGTGAAACTGTCCGTTGTGATCGGTGGATCCCCTGTTAGATTTGGGCCCGGCTAGTTTCCCTCTCTGACCCGATTGATGTCTTTGCATACACTATGCTTAACTGACTCCCTGATTGGTGCAACCGAACCTTCATCAGTTAATGCCTTTACATAGTTACTGGAGGCATTTGCATCCCCCATCTCTCTAATCTGGTGTACTTCGACCACCACAGTCGGATTATTTGCACGTTGTTTGGGGGGTGGAGGTGGCTAGAACTTCCTTGTATTGCCATGGTGCAACTGTCTGGAGTACAGGAACTCTTCATAATCACACCTCTTGGTTTTATAAGATGGTCCACCTTCTGACTTGTGGACCTTCGTTTCACTTCCGCCTATAAGTTGCTTATGATTTTCTAGCAGAGAACACTTTTTGTCCAATATTGGCGAGCATGTACAGTCAGTTTGTTGGTATGATCAGATTGAACTCGTACAAATAGATTATTAAATTGCATACGTTTTTGGGCGATTTTTTTTATCTGAATAATAGAGTGCATTGACTGGCACTTAAATTGCATTTAGAAGCGAGGGTGATCCTGAATCTGCAAGTGATGGATATGGGTCAATCATGTCCTTTTGGAAAAGTGGTAGGTTAAGAACGCCCATGGAGTCATTACCCTACTGGGTATGGGGAACAGTGATATTGCCTTCTTATATTTGACTGCTTTTGGGATCCTCAACATTATAAGCGTCTGACCAGACTGTTTTAGTCATTGTTGAAAACATGCAACACCTTGGGGTCGGTCTCTGCTTGTGAATGAAAGGCCCGGGGTTCGGCTAAAGGGATCTGCTTCCATCGAGACTATTGAGATAGTGATTGCAGCATTTGCTTGACGCTTCAGTGTTGATGTCCATGTCAGATTGTTGGATGCTGACTCTATGTCAGCACCTGTTGTTAATGCCTCTCGACCCAGCAGCACAGTTGCGAAGAAGAAGGCAGGAGAGGGACCCTCGTCACCTCTTGTTGATGTCAATGTCCACTTCCAGTTCAAGGCGGGTCTTCTGCCCATCATGGCGCAACTAATGGCACTCCGTCCGCAAATTGCTGGGGCGCCTGACCAGGCTGATCAGAACATTGAGGCTCACAATGGAGGTTCGTCTGCAGCCCTCACCGTCAAGGTCTTCATTTGCTGCAGATTCCGTTTGAGTCGGTATAATCCTCCTTCTGAGCCAGCTATGATGCTACATGCAATGCTGCTTTGTAAGGGACAATAGTCTAGTGATTTCTACAAGTTGTGACTTTCCGCAATTCAATCGGCAGAGTCTTTGGTCCAATCGTGATTGCTGGGATCCAGCAACTGCTTTGCAGGAACAGACATTTTCTAAATCATGGATCGACCTGATCAAAAGTCTAATTGAGTTGTGCATTTTTGTGGATGGGAAACAACCTCTTACCCCTGTTTGAACAAAATTCCTTAACATGAGACGCAGATGCAGGTGGAAGGGGATAGATACCTAGATGGAAACCTGCTTTATTTGAGTGATGAGAAGTAAATGCCAGACACAAGAGGTCCGCTGACAAATGTCCTACCCTCTAAGATGAAAACCTATGGCCTACAGGCAAAAAGAACCACCATAGAGAGAGTATGGCTGGTGATTTATACAAGGGACTCATTTTGAGCTACATTTCTGCCAACCATGCTATCCAACTCTCTAGCACAGAAGGCTCATCCTTTTCTTCACAGTTTCTCTGATCAGCTATTCTGCTTTTTCCAACCGAGTTTCAACCCCTTGCTTCTCTGAAACTAGGATAAATGAACCTTATACTTGTCTCTAACTCGGGTGAATTCAAATACATGTGCTTTTATGAATTTCAAAGCAAGACGTTTCTAGAGTAATCTTCAGGTAGTACATAGTAAAGGTCTGCAGTCTATTTATTACTAAGCATTGCCCATGATAGGCTATTTGCATTCTGATGATGGAAGCATGGTGGGTTTGACCTGTGGTTTGTTACAGATCTGACTGGGAACATGTTAGTTGAACTTCCCCTGGTTTTGGTGTGGGGTTAGCTGGTTGTGCCGGGGACCACTCTCATTCTAGCCACCATAAAATGCGAAATCCAAATGTTCCCAAAAGGCAGCAGCTGTATCTGGCAGACCGGTCGCATCACTGGTGATGAAACCAGCCACTGACCTTTCTAGTTTTTCAGCAGTACACAGATCTACAGTTTCTGTGCTAATCTCCACGTAGATCATTCAAGACCTCGCTTCCTCGCTCGCCCACTGGAGTTTAAATAGAGTAGGTGCCCAGAGAAGTACCACTGACCTTCTCAAATCGCTTCTTTTTGTCTTAGAGAAGGCCATCGCTGGCACAGTCTGCGCACCACCCTGAACAAGAGGATGCTGAAGCCCAGGGAGGTGGTGTGCTACACTGGCGTCATCAATGACGTGGTGTCTGACCTCATCACGAGGATTCGAGGCCTGAGAGGAGAAAGCACTTCCGGAGTCAATGTCGAAGATGTGGCCCAACTACTCTACAGATTTGCGTTTGAAAGTAAGGAAAATGGAAAAAAGCTGTGCAGTTTTTCATTTTTATAAGTTTTATATTCTAGCACATTACTGTAAGTTAGGAATAGGTTGTGATATTGTTATGTTTTTGTTGGGTTCTGTACCTTTAAATACTAGCACATGCCACCCTGACTACGGGTTATATGGTGGCATGTGGCATGGAATGGTGGCATGTGGCATGGACTGGTGGCATGTGGCATGGACTGGTGGCATGTGGCATGGAATGGTGGCATGTGGCATGGAGTGGTGGCATGTGGCATGGAATGGTGGCATGTGGCATGGAATGGTGGCATGTGGCATGGAATGGTGGCATGTGGAATGGTCAGGAGCAGCAGTTGGTGGTGTTGATTGCTCTGACCGCTCGTTTACCTCGGACTTCAATAAGGAAACATAAACTTACCTGTCGAGCCCTCTGCTTCCTTTCACTGGCGGTGAGGATGGGATGTTATCATGACCTATGGTAAATTATATCCCATGATAATATGGTACGGTGGGTAGCCCGTAATGTTCTTATTTCATGTTCTATGTAACGTTATGATAATATGTTACGCTATGCAGCGCGCCTGAAACCGACATTGTTATTACAATATATAACATAGTAATTTCATGGACTATATGATGATATTGTATACTATGACCTTATAGTGGTTTTATTATGCCAGGGAAGGCCTCAAGGCCGTGCCAGCTGATAGGGTTCAAGGATTTTACTCTATGGCTTAGTTTGGAAAATGGAAGCCAGAATCTCTCAGCAAGGTAAGGCAGTCTGTTGTATCTGTGAAGGTCCCACTGAGGTTGGGTAGGCTTTGAGCGAACTCCACCTGAAGCCACTGAATTGGTTGGAAAAAGTCTGAGCAGGAAAAGTTCAGTTCACACTCAGGGCGTCGGCGCATCAGTCGGATGCTTTCAGTGTCCCTGACTGGTCAAGATTTCTACCTTGGAACTTAGGCCCAGATTTATATCTGGGCAGATGGCCCACTGTTCCCCCCCCTACATTTCTCCATTCACATGGCGAGGGGTCGCCCACCTAATTTATAAATGACCGCCAAGCAGGCGGTCATTTATACAAGCATTGCCAGGAACAGCCATCATGGTGTTTCCTGCCAATGCGTTTTACTCTGTTCGATGGGACTACATCCGCAGGACGCAGCCCCGCAGCAGAGTACTTATTTTTTCTTTACATAAAGAAAATTCAGAAACAGGATTTTCTTTATGTTAAGAAAAAAAATAATACTCTCCCTGCCATGGGAGTCTTCTCCCATGTGTGGGGAGCATTATTATGATTTTAATGTCCCTCACCGCTAGTTTTTGCCTGGCGGTGAGAAACAGTAAAATATGGCTACTTGTCCATCCATCTAATTTGGGCAGGCAGTCCTTTAGCCATTTCTCCAACGGTCCTTACTCTCCAGGGCTGTCGGAGAAGTTTGGCCTCAAAATCTGACTACCAGTAAAGATGATTTTAAATTCCAATTTCTCAGACCACAAACATGACTTTCCTACCTATGCCCAAACAAGTTATCACTTATTAAATGTAATAAGGTAATTCAATGGTATCCTATGAGAGAGGTAGGCCTCTCAGTAGTGAAAAAGGAATTTGTGAGTTTTTTTACTCCCAGGACATGTAAAACGTAAAAGTCCATGTCAAACTTTTTAAATTCACTGAAGTCTGACATATGGGCTGTTTAGGGCCTACCTTAGGGGTGATGTACATGTATTAAAAAGTGAGTTATAGGCTTGGCAAAAGGGCTATTTTGCCAAGTCGAACTGGAAGTTTAAAACTGCTGCTAGGCTTGAGACATGTTTTAAAGGGCTACTAAGTGCGTAGCACAATAAGCGCTACAGGCCCACTACTAGCATTTAATTTACAGGCCATAGCTATATAGTATACCACTTTTCTAGGGACTTATAAGTAAATTATATATACCGGTCAGGTGTAAACCAATTTGAGCATTTTGTAGGTCGTGAGCACAAGCACTTCAGCACAGTAGTAAAGTGCACAGAGTTCTAAGTCTACCAAAAACCAGTTCAGAATAGGAGGGGAGAAGGCAAATCGTTTGGGGGAAGACCACCCTAAGCCTTACAGGTATAACAGGGCCAGATTTGTTTTGTTGTGGATGGCCTGTTCCGCTAGGGCGATGAAGTAAATTACTCTGTTTCCCTGGTGGAAGGACCGGCCACCAAAATTATAAATGAGTGGCAAGCGTTCACTCCTTTATAAAGCATTGCAGGGAACTGCCATCACGGTGGTTACTGTCAATTCATTTTGCTGCTTGTTGCAGGGCTCTGTCAGGAGGACGGAGCCCTGCACCTCGCAGCTTTCTTTTTTATTTTAAAAAAGAAAACCCCAAAGCAGGATTTTCTATTTTAAAAAAGAAAATGCTCCCCTAATATGGGAGTCCTCTGGCATGGCGAGGGGAGCATTAAGCAGTTTTCACTGCCCATCAATGCCAGGGTTTTCCTGGCGGTGACAGGCAGTGAAAACTGACCTCTAATTCCCAACATCTATAGCAGGTGGCCGGAATTACAGGTCTGCCTCCCATGCCCTTATTGCACAGGGTCGTCAGATGGGTTCAATCACAGCATCTAAATTCGGCGGGTGGACAGCATTCCTGGTGGTAATGATACTTCAATCAGGCCCCAAGTACAAAGGTAAAATATTTGACAAGGTTGACCATTGAGTTTAGCTGGCCCCAGGTGCATCGTGGTAAGCCTCAGCCTGGTTGAGAGGACTAATATCATTGTAATGTATTATTTGGAGCATCATTTGTTAAGAAGGTTGGAATTTTCCCTAAACGTTTTGGTAAAAAATAAAAAAAACTGTTCTTTTTCCCGCTCCTCTTCATATATGAATTTTATACTGTGGAGAGATGGTATTTATATGTATTATATTGTATGTTTATGTTTTGGGCTAGTTGAAGAAAATTGTATTATGTCTTTAGTTACAATTTTGTTCAATAGTTTTTTAATATGTTGATATTTAGATAATATGAAAAGGCACCCCCAGTGATTTGGGGTGTGTCCCCCAGGCACAGGTGAAAGTCCGCAAACGGGGTTTCTAATTATTAGAACAGGTTTGTGTTTTTCTCGAACAAAGGAGAAAAGGAGTTCATCACAAGTTAATATATTCACAACGTGAAGCTTTACTGTTTTCTATTGCTTCATAGAAAATCAAGATGCCACTTTTAATCTATAGACGAAATGGATTCAACCACATATTCTAGTCACAACACCAAAGAACAGAACATCCGTCAACTCCTCTACCTTTCCAAAAAAGAAATAAATCAGCGCTTACATGCCAGTACTATGATCAGGTACCATAAAGCACAAAGAATACCAAGGGGCCTTAGAGTACCACTGAAACCCTCGCTTTGTAAAAATCAACAGAAGTTCAAAGACAAGTGGTTCGCGATTTTGAACTGGGGGTGCCTTTTCATGTTTACATATACACTCCACCTCGGAGAGTGATACCCCGTGAGCACGGTACACCCTTAAAGAATCTCCGGCAACTTGAGGGAGTGCGCGTACTATTTTCTTTTTCAATATAACTCATTCCGACTCCTAGCACGCAGCACACCAACCAAGCAACTATGCAATTTGATGAAATTTCACACCTCACGGATACAAGAGCGGAAACATTCGCTTTCAGGCATGACGAAGCCGCCAGAATCTACGCCCTTATACACGAGGATTCAACCACATATTCTAGTCACAACACCAAAGAACAGAACATCCGTCAACTCCTCTACCTTTCCAAAAAAGAAATAAATCAGCGCTTACATGCCAGTACTATGATCAGGTACCATAAAGCACAAAGAATACCAAGGGGCCTTAGAGTACCACTGAAACCCTCGCTTTGTAAAAATCAACAGAAGTTCAAAGACAAGTGGTTGGCGATTTTGAACAAATGTTCGTTAGACTTAATTCTCTTGATTATAGAAGAATTGTCATCCATCTTAGAAGAACTCACCAAAGATATCAACGACATCAAAATCGAGTTACAAAAGTCCTTAACACCTGAGGAGCTCACCAACACACTCGAGAATATCAACATCCAATTAGCCAAGCATACAGCGGAAGTCAACGAACGCAAAATCCGTAAATTTCGCAGGGATACAACAGATTATAAGATGGGAGAAGTATACTCCTGGGCCGAAATATATGCAAAACGTCGACAAAACAAACCTTATTCTGCCAACACTGACACCTCATCTTCAGACAGCGATCGGACTCAACAACCTAGAAGATACACACCCAGAGATGGCCCACCACAAACCACGGTCCCGACCGACACACCGACAACATCAACCACTACTTCAACCACCTTAACCTCTGAAGAAAACTTTTCCTCTTCTTCTTTTTTAGAAGTAGGCCACACAGAACAAGACGACCCTGGAGGAGCTGTAGAAAAAACCAAAGAAAAAGACAAGGATCAACCCCAAACCCGTACAACCACTGGCAAGAAGGACCGGCAGAAAAGAATGAACCAGTAGAGAACTTAGTTATCAACATTTCCGATTATCACTTCAGTGACATTCAATTGAAAATCCTACAAAAAGGGACATCTTTTGTGCCAACCTCAGGCAGTAGCACGCTTGAACTCGACATCAGCTTCTTCAAACTAATGAGAAAGCTTAGACTACGCCATTTTTTTGACAACATTCTAAAACCTATCAAGGAACAAGAACAAGATCCCCTCATGGGTTTACAACTTAAAAGCACCTACATGGCACCAGTCAGCCATAAAAGTCTCGATTTGTTTGAATCTATAGTAAAGAAAGACATAGCGAAACTCAACACCAAAAAGACATTCAAACCTCACAATCTCACCAACAAAGAGTTGGGCATAATCAAAGCCATCGCACTAAATCCAGACATCATCTGCACCAAAGCCGACAAAGGGGGTGCACAAGTTATCCTCAACACCAACTACTACAATTCTCAAGTATCGGCCCACCTACAGGACACAAACACATACATGAAATTGGAATCTAATCCCACAACATCATACATGGGAATTTTACAACTCCTGATTCAAAAAGCTGTTGAAATGGGTACCATCAACGAGAAGGTAAAGAAATTTCTCATACAACCAAATCCAAAAAGCCCTACAATATTTATGGTACCCAAAATCCACAAAAACCCGACTAAACCACCATGTCGACCAATAGTCACCACACGAGGAAGCCTACACGAGCCAGTGGGCAAATATCTCGATCGTCACTTACAACCCAGTGTCAACAACATGAGATCATTCATTAAGGATACAACTGATTTCCTCATCAAACTAAACCAAATAACAATCACTGAAGATGAAAACATCACCCTATGTACAGTGGACGTCAATTCTTTATACACCTCCATCC
Source organism: Triturus cristatus (assembly GCF_964204655.1). Lineage (NCBI taxonomy): Eukaryota > Metazoa > Chordata > Amphibia > Caudata > Salamandridae > Triturus > Triturus cristatus. Next base: position 1,169,256,129 of record NC_140584.1, on the reverse strand, counting down.
CTCACCAATCTGGTTTGGAAGCCATTGAACAAGCACTACTACAATCCAACTACCCACAGGATCTACAAGTCTTTCTAATGGAACTGATGCAATTCACTCTCTTACACAGTTACTTTCAACACAATAACGAGTGGTTTCAGCAACTAACGGGCACTTCCATGGGAAATTGCGCAGCCCCAGCGTACGCCAATATCTTTATGAATCGGTTCGAAGAAGACAACATCCTTTCCATCCAAGCATGGACTGACCATCTAAAGCTTTATCTGAGATTCATTGATGACATTTTCATCGTATGGAAGGGCCCCATTGACATCCTTGAAAACCATTTGGAACAACTCAATCAAATTGATCAACGTATACAGTTCACTTCCAACACCAATTCCCATTCAATCACATTTTTGGACGTCAATATCACACGATCTTCTACCGGTTTTGAAACAGATCTGTACAGGAAAACCACGGATAGGAACAACACTCTCCACTATCAAAGTTTTCATCCCTTACCCCTCAAACAACATCTCCCGTATTCCCAAATGCTCAGAATCAAAAGAATCGTCTCAAATCCCATCAGAACCAACATACAAATGGATACCTTAATGAAGAGATTTAGATCTCGTGGATACCCGGATCATGTACTGCAAGAAGCACTGAAGCGATCATCAACCAAGACACGCAACAAACTTCTCAACCCTCAAATCAAAAACATCAAAAATCAAATCACAGTAGTATGCAAATACTCCACCATGAGCGCCTCATACAAACGCATCATCCGGAAACACTGGCAACTTCTTACTTTGGAACAGGATTTCAATCATATATTTGACGAGACACCAATTTTTGCCTTCACCAGGAACAAAAACATTGGGGAAATTTTGAAACAATCTCAACCTACTACCCAGCAAACATTCAAAGGCACCATCCCGTGCCTAAACTGCAACAACTGCAATAACATCATCAAAGGCAAATATGTGACAAACCCCATGAAAGGGCATAAAATCAAAATCAGAACGACAGCCACATGTGACACCTCTAACGTCATATATATGCTTAAATGCCCCTGTGGCATGATTTATGTTGGACAAACCGAACGAAAAATCAAAGTTAGACTTAACGAGCACAAATCTAACATTAGAACTAAACAGTTGAAGTCATCAGTTGCCCAACATTTCACAGAAGCAGCACACAAAATCAGCCAATTGAAATTCTGTATCCTGGAAACCGTCGACAAAAAAGAAGGGAGAGACAACCACAAATTCCTACTACAACGAGAAAACCATTGGATTTATTTGTTGAACTCTATGAAACCACATGGAATGAATGATCGTATAGAATTCACATGTTACCTATAGTGGTTACGACAACAACATTTTCATTATCCACCATTCATAATTGATGGACTATCTCCAGACATTGTTTCATTTAAGTCTCTGTGTTTTTTCAATAGCCTTACACCCTTTTATAACCATTTTCAGTGTTTTGATGTTTCTGTTCCCAAGTGTTGCAACTTCTCTCTCTTTCTTCTTTCCTCTTTCTTCTTTTTTACAAAATTTTTTCCTCTTACTTTTTTTCCCTTACTTTTTTCCCCTTACTTCACTTCCCCTACAACTGCTTACTCTTGTTTTCTTCATCCTCCAATGTTTATTCATCCTCCTCGAAAATTAACCGCTTATATTTCACACATTGTTCTCTTTTTTTCATGTCACGTTTGTCTAACTTTCTAAATTATCCCAGTATTTTCACAGTCTTTTTTTCACACAGCAATCCACTACACCCGCATAGTCTTCTTTCGCTCTTTAACGCATTGAACCGCACCACGTGATCACCTCTTTTTTCAGTCTCCGGACGAGATCCGGCACTAACCCACCATTGACCCCACACGTCGATGCTCTGCGCATTCGGTAAGAAAATACAACCTAATAACACCATTTTACTTTAGGGGTCGTTTGATCATCAATTATCTTTAACGATCGTCACACCCGTTACCATTAATAGCACAACCTTGTCCGTTACCTCGCATGCCACTCACTTGTTATTTCACTCAAAACACCTCCAACGTACACACCACACCACCCGAGGCCACTTATATCTTCACCACATCCCGTAATTAGTCGCATGCTATTCACCCCTCCGCTAATCCATCACCTAGGTATTTTTTTATTACCTATATGCTCACTGTCAAGGGACACACGGTTTCCATTCTCACTCTTAAACCCGCACTTACCACTGACCATTCACGTATTTGGTTAACTATCAACACTTTATCCTCGTATATTACACTCATGATATGTATCATTACTTGTAGATATCCCCTGACGAAGGCAATCTTGCCGAAATGCATTGGGAATGACAATGTAATTGCAAATTGTAAAGGAGACATTTCGTCTATGGATTAAAAGTGGCATCTTGATTTTCTATGAAGCAATAGAAAACAGTAAAGCTTCACTTTGTGAATATATTAACTTGTGATGAACTCCTTTTCTCCTTTGTTCGAGAAAAACACAAACCTGTTCTAATAATTAGAAACCCCGTTTGCGGACTTTCACCTGTGCCTGGGGGACACACCCCAAATCACTGGGGGTGCCTTTTCATGTTTACATATACACTCCACCTCGGAGAGTGATACCCCGTGAGCACGGTACACCCTTAAAGAATCTCCGGCAACTTGAGGGAGTGCGCGTACTATTTTCTTTTTCGATATTTAGATAATATCATTTCTGTTTTCAGAAAACAGCCCTTCTGAAGCAAGAAACACGTGTTGGCTGGTTGTGGATTTTATGCATTTAAATGGACAACTTTGAATAAAATCTAAAGCGAAGAAGCTTTTGAAATTAAAGGCTTTACATGGACTTCTCCAATGCTGTGCCATTTAATGTGTTGTGAATCTAACCCGCTACACCCATGTTTGCACTTTACCTAGTGTTTGTTGGTCTGGCGTTGGTATTGTAAATGTGACCTCCCCTGCCACAAATGGATACACTTTTCTACAACATTTGTTAGACTAGAGTTGGAATAGTAAATATTCACCTCCCCCCCCCCACGCACACACACACACAGGTGGGTCGCATTGTAATTGTGGTGTCGGTCGGAGGCAACTCCGACCGACATCGTAATTGGGCCCAGTGTATGTACTTTTCCCAATTATTGTAGGATTTTAGTTAGAATAATCTATTTGTTTGGTTATTTTTGTTTTATGAATTTGAGTTAGTTTGGTTACTTTATCGTGGAAATTTTGATCATACTTATTTTTTAAATTACTTTTTTTCTTTTGGTTATTTTTATACTGTTTTGTTTTTAAAACTATTTCCTATTTTTTTTTATGTTTGAAAGCTTTATTAAAGAGTTGATGACAAAAGAGAGATATCAGCATACATCGCAATAATACAGAAACCATTGAGAAACTTAACATTGCTAATATCACTATTAGAAACCACAAAGCATTTTAAGAGAATTTTTAACATTGAAGGAGGCAAAGGGAGGGATAGGGTAAGGGAGGAAAAGAGGGGGAAAGGGAAAGGAAGATATAAAGATATTAATATAAACCATACAATATCTAAAAATTACGACACATTTTCAAATTGTAAAAGTCGTAAAAAACGTAAAGAAATCAGCGATGCGAAATTACCATCATAAAACAAGCAATAAAATTAAACAAAACTTATACTGAATAGCAAAAGGAGAGAGTTCCAGACGTTCAAGGAGGTTTAAAATTTTCTGCATTGAGACATATAGGTTTCTTTAGGGCCAAACAGTCCAAATACGTGGTGAGAGGCAACCAGAAAAAATCAACATTACGAACAGGTTTACAAGTGGAGGCAAAGGAGACGTCCAATCTGTGAAAGTGGCATAATGAGTTCCACCAACCTTGCAAGGAGATAGAAGCTAGAGATTTCCAATTGGAAGAAATATGTTGGAAGGCAAGCGCAAGCGTCCGGTCAAAAAGACCGTGTAGATGAGCAGGGAGATTCAAGGAGTCAGAAAGGCTACCCAGAAAGAGAAATGAGTGTGTAAAGGAGGAAGGAAGAGGGAAGATACGAGAGAGGCATGACCACACTTTCCCCCAAAAGGTAGAGACAACAGGGCACAGAAAGAACATGTGGAAAAGGTCAGCATCAGAAGAAGAACAAGTCCAGCATTTAGAGTCAGAGGAGGGAGAAAAGCGGGATAAAGAAAGCGGAGAAAGGTAGAGCCTGTGATACAGATAAAATAAGGATTGAGTAAGAGAAGCAGAGCGGGAGATTTTTAGAGATCTGGACCACAGCTTATCCCAAAGAGTAGTTGACCAAGTACAACAAAAATCCGTTTCCCAAGAAAGCTCCACTTTAGATTTGACACGATTGGGATTAGGAGATAGAAGAGATTTATAGATGAGAGATGCTTTAGGGAGTGTAGCAAGAATATTAAGAAGAGAAGGAGGAGGCGACGATGATGATGAAGAGGGAAGAGAGTAGAAACGGTCAAGGATAATTGCCATGAGGGTTGTGAATTTCCGCAAAAAGGAGCGAGGGCACCGAAATAAAAGTTGAAATTGGGGAAAAGAGCAAGGAGATACACCATCAAAAAGTTGGTTGACCCACATTACGCCCTTTACCCTCCATGCTTTCCAAAAAATGGGTCTATTTTTTAAAAGGATAAGAGAGTTATACCAAATAGGAGAATTTAAGAAGGATGTACGTGTGACCTCGGAGGGAAGAACCAAAGGGCTTAAAAGAGAAGAGGTATGTTTGAATAGGGGGCAAAGAGAAAAAGGATTCCTGGAAGAGAATCGCATCACCTCGGCAAAGGAAAAGGGTGATAGTAAAGATTGCTCAATAAGAAGCCAGAGGGGCGTGAAAGGAGAGAGAGTTGATGAGATCCATCTCGAAGCCTGACGTAAAGAAAAGGATCTATGATAAAGACGGAAATCAGGGAAATTAACCCCACCATTGGATTTAGGCTTACGGAGAGTGGCAATGGAAATTCCGGATTTCTTACCTTTCCAGAGAAAACGAGAAAGAAGAGAATCAATTTTTTTAAAGTAAAATGTAGGGATGTGAACCGGTAGCATAGAGAAGGTATAAATTAAAATAGGGGCAATCATCATTTTAATTGAATCCAAACGACCCCACCAGGAGAGAAAGAGGGCATTCCAGGCTGAGAGCGACTGATCAATCCTGGAAATAACTGCCGACAAATTCAATTTAACCGAAGATGAGATGGAATTGGAAAACAGAATGCCAAGGTACTTAATCTTGGAGCTACTCCAGGCAAAACCAGTAGCAGAGAAAAGATGGGGGAGACAGGATGAGGTGAGAGGGAGAATTTCGGTTTTGTCCGAGTTGATCTTATAACCGGAAACCAAAGAAAAGGAATGAAACTCGGATAATAAAGGCGGAACGGAGGATTCAGGGTCAGAAATAAATAGTAAGATGTCATCCGCAAAGGCAGAAAGTTTCAATTGATTGGAGCCATATGGGAAACCAGAAATGGAAGTGTTATTGCGAATGGAGGATAAGAAGGGTTCAAGAGATAAGACAAAAAGAAGTGGGGAAAGAGGACAACCTTGGCGAACACCCCTCTGAAGATTAAAAGATGGAGAAAGTTGTCCATTCACAAGTACCGAGGCCTTGGGGGCAGAATATAGGAGAGAGACAAGGGAAATAAATTTGGGACCAAAGCCATGCCACCGCAATGAAGCGAACAAAAAAGACCAGTCAACCCTGTCAAAGGCCTTCTCTGCGTCAACAGAGATAGCAGCAAGAGGGGTTAAAAGTGAGGGAGCTTTATTTAGGACGTTAAGAAGAAGGCGAGAGTTGTCCGAGGTAAGCCTGCCCTTAACGAAGCCGCATTGCTCTTTGCCAATGAGGTGAGGCATAAGGGGGTCTAGGTGCATTGCAAGTAATTTGGCAAAGATTTTGTAGTCTACATTGACTAACGAAATCGGTCGGTAGTTTTTACAAAACTGGTGGTCGCGACCTTCTTTGGGGATCAGACAGATGGAAGCATCTTGAAAAGTGCCTTCAGCCTTGCCAGATGAAGAGAATGATTGAAAGAGGGTTAAAAGTTTAGGTAATAAAATATCTGAAAAATGTAAATAAAATTCCACAGGAAAGCCGTCCGGGCCAGGGGTCTTCCCCTTAGTAAGGGCTGACAAGGCTACAGAGAGTTCATGGAGAGAGAGATCGAGGTCAAGGTCCGGAAAATTCAGGTGAGAATTAGACGGTGTAGGGAGCTTCTCAAAATAACTCTGAATAAGGGAAGGAGTGGGAGGACACTCTGGGGTATAGAGATTCTGATAAAACAATTGAAACTGTTCAAGGATTTCTTTGTCTTTGTGGAGAAGAGTGCCAGCAGAAGAATATATAGAGTCTATAAGAGTGCGTTCCTTACGGGACTTGAGATAATTGGCCAAGAGCTTACCAGATTTATTGCGACCTCCGTAATACCGTGCACTACTGCGAAGGAGAATCGAAGAAGCATTATCTGTAGTTAATTTGTTGAATTCTAACTTAGCTCGCAGGAGATCCGGTGACATAAATTTATCAGAAGAAGTGTAGAACTGGTGCTCCAGAGTTTTTATATGAGCCAGGGAGGATTTCCGCTTTTGAGTAAACTGTTTCTTCTTCCGAGAGACAAAGTCAATGATGAAACCCCTCGCGGAAGCTTTAAAGGAGTCCCACAGAGTGTGAGGGGAAATACTAGGGTCTGAATTAAGAGAGAAAAATTCCTCAACGAAAGAGCGAAAAGAAGAAGAAAAATTGGGATCAGTGAGGAGTGCACTGTTGAAGCGCCACCGGGAGGGTTTAGGCTGTGGCGGGAGTAGGTCAAAATCTGTCACGATGGGAGCGTGGTCCGAGATGACAATAGGTTCAATGGAAGAAGACAGAACGTTCTGAGATAAAGAATTAGAGAGGAAAATATAGTCAAGACGAGAGAAGGATGAGTGAGGAGGAGAGAAAAAGGAATAGTCCAACGTGTCAGGGTGTGAAAGACGCCAAGAGTCAATAAGATGTGATTGTGAGATAGTACTAAGAAATTGTTTGTGGGGTTTATGTGGTGTGAAACGGACTGTGGATTTGTGGTCGAGGAACGGATCAACAATCTGGTTGCAGTCACCACCAAAAACAAATGATACATCCTTGTATTGAACACATTTCTCTGTAATCAAAGGCCAAAAAGAACAGTCTGCTTGTACAGGGCCATAGACATTAAAAACAGTCAAAGGAATCGAGTTTATCAATAATTTAGCCAGTACCCAACGACCTTCAGAGTCCGTCTCCTGAGACAGAACCGTACATTTAAGCCTCTTGTGACAGAAGATAGCAACTCCATTCTTTTTGTTGTCAGAGGGTGAAAATAAAACTGTACCCACCCAGCTTCTTTTTAACTTCAGAGATTCAACATCATTAAGATGAGTTTCTTGCAAGAGAGCAATATCTGGATTGTAGGAGGCCAAATGGGACAAAACTCTCTGCCGCTTAATGGGGTTAATAAAACCTTTTACATTCCATGTAATAACTTTGAATTAACAAATAACATAGAATCAAGTAGGACAGAAGAAGTAAAGAAGAAAAGGCATACGCAAAAGACAAGTCGAAAAGGAGAAAACTTTGAGAGATATCGATGAAATAGGTTGAGAAGAGAGGAAAAAGGGTGAATAGAAACAAAGGAGAATCGGAATTGATCAACCAGTACAGGGAAGAGAAAAGGATAAAGGAAACGGAAAAGGAAAGTAAGTACAAGGAGAGACAGCACATATCCCAAAGGGACGACTGAGGAGAACATACCTGAGGGGAGTACGAAATAGGACAACGGGGATATGGCGACACTCAACGAGACAGATCCCCCGAGACGGGAGACCAGGCCGGATTGCACCGGAACAAAGAACATAACCGAAGAGCCAGGTTGAGAGGAAGTCGGTCCATCTAGATAAATGAATAAAAAATGAATAACATTTGAGAACATGAAGACATACTATGACGAACCAAGGGTGAAAATACAAATGTTGAAGGACAAAAACTGGACACAATTCTTCGACAAAGGTATGAGGGTATTTGAAGTTAGAAACATGTGAGTAAGAAAAACCTATTTATAATCTAATACGTAGAAAATTAATAAACGGAAACAGAGACAGGGACAGAAATGGGTGACCTGTAAGGGAAGCAAAAGTTAGACATTTCAAGTAATCTGAAAGTGTAAAACAATTAAACAACAATCAGCCACAAGAAGAGGAGGAGGTCTCCATAGCAGAGTTAGAGCGGATATGAATGAACTTTTTGAGTTCAGCAGGATCCTGGAAGGTCCAAGTCTGATTTTGTAACGTAACTTTGAAAGTGCATGGGTGAAATAAACCAAATCTAGCACCAAGGGACCTCAATGGAGCTCGCAGGGTCAAAAATTCCTTCCGACGAGAGGCAGTAGCATTTGAAACATCTTGGGAAAGATATACTCTCTGACCCAACCAGGAGATCTGACGCTTGGCTCTGGACGCTGAAAGGACAGAGAGAAGATCTGTGAATTTCAAAAAAAGAATAATGACTCCTCTTGGCCTGGTTGACGTGGATGAGCGAGGACCAAGTCTATGCGCTCTCTGAATATTGAGGGAGGTGGTGGATGGCATATCCAAAAGCTTCGGGAGAAAGGAGGAGAAAAAGAGCACAGGGTCGTCCCCTTCTAAAGATTCCGGCAAACCATAAATACGGAGGTTGTTCCTCCTGTTCCTGTTTTCCAATTCCTCCGTGTGTTGCTGTAGCGCCAGAACAGATTTTTCTAAGGAGGAAACCCTCTGGGAAGTAGAATGAAGGTCCGAAACCTGTTGCTCCACAACTGTAACTCTGTTGTCTATAGATGACCATTTCTCCTCAAGAAACTGCATCTTACTATTGGTCTCCTCAACAAAAGGCCGAAGGGCACGAATTTCCTCAAAAAGCATCTCCATGGAAATAGGGGATGATGGCTTCTCCGACGAAGACGCATCTTGTTTGAGGCGCTTGGAAGATGAAGCTGACGGAGGTGAGGATTTGTTTGAAGGAGGCTGTGTTGAGGAGGATCGAGGGAGGGTTACTCCCGCCATTGGTGCTACCTTGGGAGAAGATCCGTCGCTGTATGAGGTGAAGAGGTTACCACAGGAGAGTTCCCCGAAGGGGTAAAGACGAACTTCGGATTACGTAGCTTGCCCATAGAAGCCAGTCAGAAATGACAAGCAGCAAACAAGAGGACGACTGTGAGGTAAGACCAAAAAAGTGAAGGCATTCAGTCGCATAGAGGTGGAGCAGTAACCATAGGAGAGCTTGTAGAATGAATAAAGAAATGTTCCAGAGTAAGCCGAGACAAGCCAGTGCCAAACTAAGCAAAAAATGAAGAGCGCAGGGCCAGTAACCAACCAGGTCATGGACGTCCCTCGTCAGAGGCAGTGATGAGCGCAATCAAAAAAGGAGGCAGGAACATAGCAATAAAGTCATTTATCAGAAATTACCTCATTCCATCCACGTAGGGCAGCACAAGCTAGAAGATATCCATGTGGCATGGCAGAGCCCAGAAAGGATGAAACAGCATTCAGGAGGCGTAGAACCCCAAAAAAAGGGCAATGTAGAGCAAGTGCAGCCAAGGCAGCAGAAAAACGAGCATCGCGCCTCAAACAAAATGGCGGCCGCTCTCTGAGGAGAGAACGAATGTGGTGAAAAAAGGGGCACCCAGGTCCTAAAAAAGCATCAAAAGGCGCTCACCAGAAGCGCGCTGCATTCCGACATGAGAATCCAATGTTTGTGGTGGTGAAATGTTCTTCGGAGAGGAACCGGGACAAAGGAGAAGCTCCGGTGCGTCGGAGGTCCCGCGTCAGGCGGCCATCTTGGTCGGCGTCGTGGCCACGCCCCTATTTCCTATTTTTTATATTTTGAAAAATTCAATCTTTGTTACATATTTTCAAAAAGTATTTTTAAAGGTTTAATACATGTAAAATGTTTTTACATATTTTGCAAATAGTAATACATATACATATTTATATTGTGTTGCATTTAACATAAATTAATGTATTTTACTTAACCATTATTTGTATAGTATAATTATTTTAAAGTTTTATATTTATTGTTAAGAACACTCTTTCAAAGTTAATCAATTAATGTATGTTACCTTTTAGCATGTATTAGATACTTTTACAATGTTACAAAATAATTTGCCTTTTATTTTAAATTTAAAATAATGTTGAATTAAGTTAAATACTATACCTACCCATATAATGTTAATATTTTGGACCAAGATATTTTGGTAGTTGATGTTTTTGCACTTTACATTATAAGCATGTAAAGTTGATATTTTCTTTCTTGATAATTCCGTACCATATTTTTTAACACAATATTTTTTAGATTGATATTGTGTTATAGAACCAATATGCTACTGCCTCTGGTCAATGTACTAGCCTGCAGTAGTGATTACTAATATCTCAAATAGGTCAGAGTACTTTATTGTGCCGGAGAACTGGTACAAACGGGACTGGAAAATGCTACCGGCGCTAAGACTGGCACTTGTACACGTCTTCTGTTGACTTCAGATTACAGACTTTGCATACTTTGGATCAGACAGCAATTTGCACCACATAACCAAAAAGCTCTACAAAAGGCCATAATAAAAAACAAAAAACTCTCTCCACATTGTATTGGAGTATTTCATTAAGAGAGGAAATAATTTTCCTGCGGTCTACAAAATTGTGTAACTAGCACATAAGTCCTTCACCTCAGTGTACCTGACACGCTGTTCAAACAAACCCAATCACATCATAAATAAAAGTTGATGTAATATTAGATTAATTACAAACAACAGAAAAAGATATGTATTTAAGTCAGATTTACATTTTAATAAATTGAACACAGTATTAAGGACATACTAGATACTATTATTGTGGATAAACCTGTATTACTCTACATTTAACTGTATCTAACACAATAGCACAATCTGGTTCTCGAGCTTCCGACCAAGAGGACGTCTCATTCTTCTCTTAAATATGACTTCGTTTTTCCTGTTCTGTCGTCCAATTCTTCTCATTCCTTAATAGTTCCTCAAAAGCAATTCCTGTTAGACTTTGAACAGGATCATTTACTAGACTACAAATGCATCTTACCCTAAAAATATTCATAAATAGATTTCCATATGCTGTCCTACTTTTGTCAGAATTGCTTTCAACACCACACTCTTAGGAGTTGAAGATCCCCAAAATCTTTCAAATTAGGATCTAAGGACCAGATTACTAAAAGACTGGTTGCAGAAATTAGTTCCAAACGTTTTGTGACCAATCTTTATTTTTGCATATCAGTGAATGAATGAATAGATCATATCACAAGATCTTCAGCCACAGTGTGTAGCAGAATGAATATTAATTAGGCCATCACTTTGTACAACTCCCTGTGATTGACTACAAACACAGGAATGGTGGCTTGCAGGGAACAGCAGGCCACCACACCCATGTTTGCATTGCCAAATAGGGAGCAGTTTTTTTGTAAGAATGAATGGTGCAGCTTTGAAAGAAAAAAAAATCCATTTGGGTATGTAGGGGGAGCAGACAAAGGACCTCCTGAACTGCTGCCTACACCCCGCGAGGCTGTGTACATGATTCATGAATATGTTTCCACCTCCTTTTGAGGTGTTGACAACAGATTTATATTTTGCAATTGCCGTCACACAGTATTCATACCATACCCAATCACAATAGGAGGGAATGCCCCTTCCTAATTATGATTTGGTTTGAATCAGTAACCCATCTTGTGACCCTGCAATGCTTTTTCAAAATTTCACACAATGTGTTTAATACCTACTGAAAAGCCATTTGCAGTAGATAACCTGTGATTTTGTAAATTACAATGCTAGCATCTGTATAATGGCTTTGTTCATCTTACCCTATAATTCACTAAGGGCTGCTAGTTTTATCCTTAGCCTGTATAACTGTAAAGCTTGGAAGTCCTGGACAGGACAATGCATACACCCCCAAACCTGCAGGTTGTTGAGGACATAAGAGTATTTGTCCAAAGAAGACCTTGCCAGGGGTCTGACTTTAAGGAAAAAGTCAACCGCTCCAACGTGCCACCAGAGTGCACTGGGATTTTGCTTTTTCCAACTTATAATTGGACCCAAAATGTCTTTATGTAAGCAACTGAGGATTTTATTGAGTAGCTAGATGGGTTGCATCTGTAGAAGACATATTGAAGCAAGTGAGTATTGTGTCTAGACCCAAACAGCATTAATTATTTTTTTTGTTCCTAATTTTACTATGTTGAAGTTTGGATTGAGGCTTCCATTGTCTAAACTTGATAATCCACCCATCCCGCTGACAGGTATCTGCACCATCCTGTTCGAGGCCCGGCTTGGCTGCCTGGAAAAGGAAATCTCCCCGGAAACCCAAAGGTTTATCGACTCTATTGGCCTCATGTTGAGAAATTCTGTCTACACCGAGCTTCTGCCCAAATGGACAAGGGGAATTTTGCCGTATTGGAAGAACTACCTGGAGGCTTGGGACACCATCTTTGATTATGGTAAGGGGAAGACTCCTAAGAAGTGTGGGGGGGCGGTGGGGATGAGGGGGGCTGGTTTCATACAAGGTTGGTGTTTAGTGAAAACTGACTTGTAGTGAATACCACTGCCCAGCACTGTGAGAATGAGAGCAGAACTTGGAACTGCTTTGTACACGATGTAACATCATAAGACTTTAATCCCGGCGGCCCACATCCTTTGTCAGCTCTGACATTTCGCCACCTCTGTCCAGACATAGAAACATCCCCAGACCCTGAAAGGTATGTAGCGAGGAGGTCAAATTTCAAACCACATTTACCCACCACTCAGTATACCTTGTACAGGGTACCCTTGCATAAATGTCCTAAACATCTGTATTGTATTGTAATTGCATTTATATAGTGCTTACTACCCCTGACGAGGTGTTGAAGCGCTTTTTCAGGGAGTAGCCCGCTACTCCGGGACCCAGAAAGGATTAGTGGTAAATTAGTATAGTGAAAATAGGAAAGTAATTTGAGTGGTGGATATTTTAGTCAATTATTTGGATTGCGAAGGATAGTGAAGGGATAGAAGAGGGGAAAGGTTTGCATTTACATAGCGCTTGCTACCCTTAATGGGGTATTGAAGCGCTTTGTCGGCGAGTAGCACACTACTCTGGAACCCATACGGTGTTAGTGGTGAATTAGTATAGTGAAATATGAAATCAATTTGAGTGGTGGATATGTTAGTCAGTTATTTGGATTAACAAGGATAACAAAAGGGTAGAAGAGGTAAAAAAGGTCTTGCATTTGTATAGCGCTTGCTACCCATGATGAGGTGTTGAAGTGCTTTTTCTGTAGGAGGAGGGGGCATCCAATGTCAGGAACTACATCCTTTTTTCTTCTTTTTAGTTGCCACAAGCCTCAAAAACAATTAAAGAAAAGTCATGAGTGAAGGCGCTGTGAGGCGCTGGGGTCTTCTGAATCTTTACTTCTTTACCTGTAGGCAGGAAACTGATCAATAATAAGATGGAGAAGATCCAGGATCAATTGGACAATGGGCAGGAAATGCAGGGAGAATATCTCACTTATCTGCTGTCCAGCGGGGCCTTGACTCTTGATGAGGTGTGTGGAAGCATGGGGGAGCTGCTGCAGGCTGGCGTGGACACGGTAGGTGGACCTATGGCACCAAGGAACACCACACTTCAAGAGTGGCAAACCAATTTAAAATGTTTACTAGAACCTTATCAAAGTACGAGTTTACTCATCTCTCTCTCTTACATTCTCTGTAACTCCCCTACTTGCATACCATCTACCATACACCATTCTAAGCAAATAACTATTGTTCAACACTTTGATGGTTTCTCGTCTCATTCTGCGCGGTGGCCTGTATTGATTGCACCAATTTTCTCTTTCGTGTAGCACATTCTCACTGGTAAACGTGTGGGCTGCTGCCCCAAAAAATTCATCTTTTTTCTTGAAACTATGTAAATTGCACGATTTTATTCCAAACATGTTTTTATTTTCAATGTAAATTTAAATCTAAATTAATGTTATTGCATAATATTTATACCCATGCATGCATACCTTTACGTTAATCACAGATCTCCTCTCCAATCAGGACCTCCATAAGCCATATGTAGGACAGCGTGGAGAGTAACTTTGGTGTCCCCACCCCTCAGCCCAAATGCTTAATACTTTATACATCCCGACCCATTCAAACAGCAAGCCCAACACCTTCAATTGTAGCTTGTGCCTAAATTGAGCTACGGTCTCAAAACTGTTCCTCTTGATGACACGTTATTGTCATTACCTTTTATTTCATTTATACTGTAATGCAAATCTCTCTCTCTCTCTCTCTCTCTCTCTCTCTCTCTCTCTATATATATATATATATATATATATATATATATATATATATAATCTGTCACAAAGAGGTGGTCCCCACTGTATAATTATAGTTATGTCAGCGTTTCCATAGGAAGAGTGTTTTGAGTTTCACTAATAACTTTGGTGCTTCACTAATAATGTTGGTGCCCTAAAAAAACTTCATCCATCGACACTTCTTCCTAGAATGTTTTGGAGTGATCCATCAAGCGGGGGCCAAACTGTGGTTTTGCCATGTTAATTTCCTTAGGACGTTTGGGGATTCGATATAGAGAAAACTGGCTGAACGGAATTACATCTGTTCTGCCATTTTGGAGAAATGTGTGTGTTTAAGGAGGTATTCTGGGTGGTCATGAAGAAGTGTTATCTGGATGGTTGGCCCCTCGGAAGGCCCACAGGGACATTTATTAAAATATGGGGCCTTCAAGTGGCTCTGGGAGCATTTTCTCCCTTTGGCCATTTCAGTACAGCCGTACCAAAAGGTTCGATTGGCTGACCCTACAGAAACTGAATGGTGCGTCCATCATTACATGACTTGGTTCCGAAAAACGTTTTTTTGCGAATAGGCCATAAGGGGACAGGATAGGTACACCCTGACTACCAGGGCAATGCTAAATGAATTTAAAAAAAAGAATTGGTGGAGAGTATTGGAGTACCAAGCACCTGGTACTGAAAATATTTAAAAATATATTTGCATGAGATATTCTCTCAGTAAGGTGGCATTCAATCATCAACCAATAGAAAGAGCTCCTGGAGGTGCGGGGATAAGGGCAGCAACGGAGGGCTGCGTCAAAGTAGTGGACTAGCGAGTGACTGGACAGGGGCACACACACAAGAGTGAGAGCAGGGATAGGGGCAGAAATGGGGCAGTGGTGGCACAGGGGCAGTGGGAGCACAACGGACCAGGGAGGGGACAGGGGCCCAAACATGGAGAACGGAGGACAGGGGTAGCAAGATGACCAGGGAGGGCTAGGGGCAGGGGCAGCAGCAACACTACAGACCACAGAGGGCAGTAAGGAAGGGGCAGGAGCACGTGGACAGTAAACAGAGGGCAGGAAGGACAGGGGCAGGTGCAGGGGCAGCGAACGTATCCCCTAGGGCAGGCTGTAGTGGTTTGGTCACTCACAGGGAATGTCCGGTCTCCACCTCGCTTCATGCATATGGCTCCTTGACTTCACATGTTTCCTGGTTCATGTCTCAAGCTCCAACTGTGGTCTCTTCCAACTATTATGTTACTCTCTGTCCCAGCACCTTTAGTCTTCTGATATTAATAATTCCCAATCTGCTGATGATTCACACTTCCTATGAAGAGGATCTTATCTCAACTGCTCCAGACATTCCCCTTGAAAAATACTCTCCTCTAGCCTAAACCACATCCCTCCCAGAACATGTATAATCTGGGACATTTAAATGTCAATGTCATCTTTCTCTCCATCCTCTCTTTCAGTCTCTTGATATGAGTTAGGTACACTGGCAAGTGTTTGATGGCTCCACTTTTAATTGATCTGTATCCTTTTATGATAGTGGCTTCCAGAACTGGCTTTAATATTTTGTGCAAGGTTTTATCATTGATTTCTACAGTGACAAAACACCACCCTCTTATTATAATGATTACATATTTCTCTACCTCTCTCCATCTCCCTCTCCCTCTCTCTCCCTCTCTCTCCCCCTCTCTCTCTCTCCCCCTCCCCCTCTCTCTCTCTCCCCCTCTTTCCCTCTCTCTCTCTCTCTCTCCCTCTCTGCCTCTCCTATCACTTACCTACCAATCTTACTGTTTTGATCAGACATTCCCAAGTTATTAGCGAAGAAAAATCTAAGGGCCTGATTTAGATCTCGGTGAATAGGCTACTCTGTCACAACGGTGTCAGATATACAGTTTGCCGAAATATAAATCCCATAGGTTATAATGGGATTTATATTTCAGCGGATGGGATATCCGTCCCCGTTGCAACAGAGTAACCCATCCACATAGATCTAAATCCGGCCCCAAATCTCCTGTTTGACCATTTAGCAATCTTTCTTGAGCTGCTCCCTCAGGCTTCTCCCACTAACATTCATCAAGTTGCAATTCTGCGTTTAGGAGGTTTGATTCATTTCTTACACAACATTCCTTATTCACTTGAAAGGAGTCTCTTAAAGAGTGGGCCTGTGTGAAATTTTAAAGATGCTGTTGAAATTTGTAAAATTTATGAACTTTCCTGAAATATCCTTTATGGAATATCTTGTAGCTTTGCCAGTGTGCACCTCATGCAACAAAATGTCTTGCAAGGAACAGTCAGGAGACTGATTCACACAGAAAATGTGATGTCAAGGGAAATTTTCTGCTTCAACCAATCTCCTGCCAGTATCTCACTTAACAATTCTAACGCAATGTGTTCACGTGCTTAAAAAATAGAAAAAGTGATGCAAGGAACCATCATACCACATTTCAAAATGAAAGCTTAAATTTACAAACATTCCATAGAATTTCATGAGGAAAAAAATCCAATTTTGCTTACCCTTTACCCACATCTGGGGGCATATTACACTAAAATGAAACTTACACTTTCTTGTGAGCTCGAGGGCTTCAGTTCGTTCTTATGTATTTTAAAGTCATTTATTTTCTGTGCTTCAGTGACTCACAGGCCTGTGATATGCTTCCTTCTTGGTTTCACTGTTTATAGACTTCAAACACCATGACTTGGACACTATATGAGCTGGCGAAGCATCCAGAGATCCAAAACTCCCTTTACCAGGAGGTGGCTAGCATTATCAAAGGGGACCAGATAGCCACTGCTGAAGACCTCAACCAAATGCCGCTGCTCAAGGCTGTCGTCAAAGAGACTCTACGGTAAACTCCTGACACACCACACCAGTGAGGGCATATTAATGGTCTCCGATAGTAAAGTGCACATTTTTAATGAGGAAAATCCAATTGTTAGTAAACAACCAACAATCAAATACAGTTTCTACATTTGGGATTATCTTGCTGTCTTTTCCATGTCCCTCAGCACACTCTGTGAGACAAGTGGAATGTCAATAGAGATCAAAGATAGTCTCACAGGCTGGTGGCTGAGAAGGCAAGGGTATGGAGGTTCTACCATTCAGGTGTGATGCTCTAAATGGCAAGGAGACAAGAATTAGGAAGATCTGTGTGGAGTAAGGAACTTGTGGTTGTAATTGACAGAAAGTCTAGCACAGAAATTACTTAATTGTCACCACCATATCACAGAACTGATATATTCATTAGGTGTATAGAAAACTGTATCTAGGTTTGTGGTAAATAATTTAATTACCGGTACTTAATTTGATGCGGAAAATTAATAAGAATAGCTCAGTAAAATAAGAGGCAGAATCCGTGGTATTAGAGATTTGGAACGGGCTTTATTCCAATAACAATTCGAATTGTTGGCTTCATATTCCATCACCACGGAGGTTCAGGAAGTGAAGGACCATACATTATTGACAGGTAATCATTTTTATAGAAGAGGCATTACAGTGAAACAGATGCAGGAGGCGTAACAGTTGATAACAGAGATAAAGATATACATGCGTAACTAAAATGGGTGTAACTAGGCGTAACTAAAGAACGTCATTAGGTATGATGTCACAAATGGGTGGTTCCATGAAAGAATTTCGCAATGTCAGCAAAAAATACTTGGCAGAGATGCGCGCGCAGCAGCATGACGTGTGATTTGACGTGCAACTAGGGGGAGAATGGGACTTGACATTTAGCTCTACATGTGGAGACAAAAGTCTGGGGTTATGTCAACCTAATCCCAAATCATATCTAATATCCTATGTTTAAAGAACTGTGTTATCCAAAAAGAGAGGTCTCTTAGGATAGAATCTTATTCTATACTGACTATACTGACTGTTAGTGCGTGTACAAGCGTCTAAGTGTCTACACTAGATGCGAGGGGGTAGGAATATTCCATGGTAACAGGGTTTATGAATTACTTGCATGAGGACAGCGAGGCCTGGCCCCTTTGCACGGTAGCTGGAGGAATGTTTACCTAAACTGCTAGACAGGAATGCATCGGATGAGGGGCGGAGGAGATAATCTTGAAGGTGAAGTACAGTTTTCTGGCAGGCTACGGGCTGGATCAGGCACCGTTAGCCGCGCATGGAGTAAGACAAAGTTCATGGTCACAGATGCAGGCTCAGACTGGAGCTTTCAGAGGCAGAAGGCAAGAAAAGGCTTGGTGGCAGAATCAGGGCCTACTCGCCTGGACTGTAAAATGGGATAAATGAACCATATAAAGCCGGTGGCCTTTCATACTTTAGGAATAGAATATCCAGCCCATTCATGGCGGATCTGAAAGAGGACATGCTGACGGTGGACGCACATGTGTTTGCGTCTTCATAACTGGAACTGGAGGGAACATACATGTACTTGTGACTTATACATGAAACCGTTGGGGTCCAAGATAGGGGACATAACCGACCATAAAAATCCATATTTCCACATTCCCTCCTTGTCCCCTACTGGCCCTTAGGAGATATCAATCTTCATCAATCCATCGATCTGTTCATATAACATCATTTGTTCTTCTTTCTTCTTCCGGGATCTCGAACGAAAACTTGGATGTGGGATACATGAGGTGGCACACAGACCACAAATCGCTGGCCCACATTGTAGACATAAGCAGCAACTGAATAGTATGAGAAAGCCAATACCTAGGAAGGAGAGCATTCTCCATCCCCAGGCTGACAACACGCCCCAGAACCAACCGGACCAAGTCCAGGTGCCTGGACTCTGGTGTATCTGGCTTACAATCTTATGAAGGCGGGTTATGGCTTTATATACTGACGGTGAATTTTCTGGTATGAAAATGCAACAACTTGATCCGATGACCCTACAAGCTCCGCCCCTATCGGCCAGGATGACGTCAAGGACAAGACGATTCTGAAGCACAACAATCCGCATAGCAGACTGCTCTTCTGTTAAATTGCCTAAGGCGGAAATAGTTTCGTTCACTACTGCTTCAAGGGTTCTGGTTAATCTACGTATCAACTTACTATTAGTGACTGTACCTATATAGGGGAAGAAACCTTTATTGAAATCTGTGTATTTTTCCCATGCTGTTTCAGTGTAATCGACGATTGGGAGATCTCTCCGCTGTCTATTGTGTACTAAATGAGTATTTTTATGATAATCAGGAGGAGCTAGGAAAACAGGTGGTAGGAGGAATGCTATGTAACAGGTACCATCCCAATCTAGAGGTAGGCGTATATATGCGGTCTGGCCACATATAAAGTAGGAATGACGAGAAGCTCTAAATGTAGACTTGCCTTGATCACTGAATTTTATCACAGTGGTGCATTTACTATGGCCCATGTGTATGGAGCCATTCTTTCTTATACATAGTTCCCCTTTTACTGGGAATACCGACATGGCGGGCAATATTGGTGTAGCTTCAGATTCAACGTTCAGGATCATGAGGTTAAGTGTAAAATTACCTAATCCATATACTTCATTTTCTAGATCAGTTCCTGTTCTTTTGGGAAGTCCCTCCTTGTTAGGGTAGCAGACTTTAAGCAAAACTAAGTTCAGGTTTCCCCATACCCAGTTGTCTTGATAAGCTACTGAGTTTGAATCTAAGGAATTAATTAAACTAAACCATGCTCCACAGGAGCCATTGTGTGTGAACGGATATGGAAAGAGGGGCAAAACTCCCTTATAGTTCTGATAGGGAGGGAGTCGGCCACATATCCAACAATTTGTAGCATTGCTAGTCTGATGGGAATGATGTAACATACTAATAAAAGTGTTATTGCGCAGCGCAAATCTATAGGACAACTCATGCGGGGGTAATTCACTAAAAGAATGTTCAGCAGTAACATTGTAAACATGTTTAGAAATAGGATAATATATGTGCAACAATATACTTGCAGCTATTATTAAAAGACATAAGAAAAACAAATTTAATAACGTCACTGTGCAATGACTACGCAGTGATTTACAGTACGCATGTTTTTTCAACTGCATCTTTCGGTTTCTTTCTCTATTCGGGTCTAGGGGATACATGTCAGAGACAAATTCGACCGATTCACCTTGGAGAGGACTTAAACAATCAAATTGTCTGACTTATTAGACCGTAATTTTAGTTTGTATAGTTCCTTATCGCTTTGTTCAACCAAAGGAAGCTTTGAGTCAATCGGTGAAGACACGCGAGGTGTAACGTTTACATCAGACGGTAGTCCATGAAATTTCTTGATATGACTTGAATGTAACCATCCTTTGCGACCTTCGATCTTCACGGCTGTCCTCGTGGTGAGTAGTACAAGTTGAGGCGATTTCCACCTAGGATCCAGCTGAGTCTTCCGGTCAAAATTCCGCACTAACACCAGGTCCCCGGGAACTACGTCATGGGGTTTCACCTCAGTGTTGTCGGGAAAGGCTGCAGCTACCTGTGAACGACAAGATTGTAGTGCAGACATCAAGGAAGCCAGGTAATCTGTCAGCATATTACAGTCAACATCAGTTATTTTGCGTGGTATAGGCGTCCCCCACATATTTGGTGGTCTGCCAAAGATCACCTCATAAGGGGATAGCCCTGTTCGAGAGTGCGCTACCATTCTCATGTAAAAGAGTGCAACTGGTAAGGCTACTACCCAATCGACACCTTTCTGTCTACATATTTTGGACAATCTAATTTTCAGAGTTTGATTATGTCGTTCCACGAGACCTGCTGCCTCGGGGTGTCGGACACAGTGAAATCTCCATTGATAGCCTAACAAAAGTGAAACGTGTTTCATTAGTTCGGATGAGAACGGCTGGCCGTTATCTGAGTAGACAACACGTGGTAAACCGTACCGTGGGAAGAATTCTCGAACCAACTGTTTGGCAGTAGTCGGGGCAGTGTAATCTGAGACCGGGTAGGCTTCTGTCCAACGGGAAAGAGCACAAACAACTACAAGAACATATTTGAATCCTCGACATCGTTCCATCTGGATATAATCCATCTGGAGGACTTCAAAAGGGTGATCAGGAGGCTGAAATCCACCCTGTTCTACGGGAATGCTTTTACCTGGGTTAAACTGACAACAGATCATACAGGTACAAACTTTTTGTTTAGCTGCTGCTCGTAAATGTTTGTTGAACCAAATGTGTTGAATGCTGTCTAGCATAGCCTTTTCTCCTAGGTGCGCTGGACTATGTATTGTATTAATGATAACTTGAACCATAGAGTCGGGAAGAAACCATATAGATTTTTCCTTCGTCATCCATCCTTGATTCGTTTGGATCCCTCCTAATTCAGTCCATTTCTTTATTTCATCTGGTGTAGCATGTGTCTGTATGTCAATTACGTCAAGAGCGGGATCCTTAACCGTCATGCAATGTGTTGGTGTCAGAACTATTGTCTTTGTCATGTCAGATGTGTGAGTTTTATTCTGAGCAGTCTGTTTAGCTGTTCTGTCAGCTAGGTCATTGCCTTGGGAAATGATATCAGTAACTTTCGTATGAGCTTTACATTTCATAATTGATATTGCAGTGGGTAGATGTATTGCATCTAATAAGGCATGAATGAGGGGTCCGTGCTGAATGTGGGCACCGTGAGAAGTTAAATAACCTCTCTCTCGCCACAGTACGCCGAAGTCATGTACAACTCCGAATGCATAACGTGAATCAGTGTATATGTTGACTTTCTTATTTGTGGCTTGAATACAGGCTTGTGTCAGAGCGATGAGCTCTGCTGCTTGAGCTGACAAGGTATTTATGCAATATGTTTCATGACTTCAGTGTCTGTTGTGACTGCATACGCGGCCACTAGCTCTCCTGTACTTGTTCTCATACATGAACCATCTACATACAACGTCAGGTCTGGATCTGACAATGGGACGTCTGTCAAGTCTTGTCTGGGTTTCGTCGTGATAGTAATAACTTCAATACAATCATGTGCTAGTGGGTCTGTTCCGTTTACTGGCAAAAGTGTGGCAGGATTCAATGTACTACAACGTCTGATTTCTATGTGTGGCTGAAACAATGTCAATTCGTAACCGGTAAGTCTTGCTATAGTCAAGTGTTGTGTTTGCGTTCGGTTCATAAGAACCTCTACTGTGTGTGGTACTTGTACTGTCAATGGATGTCCTAACACTATGGCATCGCTTTGTCTGATTGCTAAAGCTGTCGCTGCCACTGATTTCAGGCACGCAGGCAGAGCCTGAGCTACGGGATCTAATGTACTAGAAAAATAAGCACATGGTTTGTGTGATCCTGCTTGTTCCTGAGTGAGTACTGACAAAGCAGTACCTTCGCGTTCTGTAACAAAGAGTGTAAACTGTTTACTGTAACATGGTGTTGCTAGGACAGGTGCTTGACATAAAGCTTTCTTTAGGCTTTCAAAAGCTTGTGTATGTTCCTGAGTCCAAGGGAGGACAGTCGATGTGGCCGCCTCCTGTGTTGTCAACTGAATGAGTGGTTTTGCTAGAAATGCATACTGAGGGATCCACTGCCTACAATATGAAGTGAGGCCTATAAAAGCCCGTACCTCCTTTTGTGTCTTGGGTATTGGCATGTTAGCAATTAACTGGATGCGATCTGACGTAAGCTGCCTTCCCTCCTTGGACAGCGAGTGCCCAAGGTAAACAACTCGCTGGACACAGAATTGCAGCTTAGAAGGGGACACCTTGTGCCCCTTTTCGGCCAAAAATTGTAAAACCGTCAGTGAAGCTTTTTCACATTCAGTTTCGCTTCTAGCGGTGATCAGCAGATCATCGACATATTGAAGCAGGGCAGTGTTGACTGGCATGTGGATACTGTCAAGTTCTCTTTTCAGTGCTTGGCTATAGATGCTGGGGCTTTCTGTGAATCCTTGAGGTGCGCGTGTGAATTTAAAGCTTCGTCCATTTAAACTAAATCCGAACAAGTATTGGCTTTCCGGATCTATTGGGACGCTGAAAAAGGCATTCTTGAGATCAATTACAGTAAAGAATGTTGCTTCGGAATCAATGGCTGTCAGTAATGAAGAAATGTCTGGAACTACGGGGTATTGTGGTACAATACATTTATTTAATTCGCGCAGATCAATAACCAATCGATATACTGGCGGGGCTTTTGGATCAGTTCGTTTAAGGATCGGAATTATCGGGGAATTACATACATTGGAGTCGGTTTCCACAACCACTCCTTGGGTAATAAGCTCGTCAATGATTTGCAGTAAAGCCACTACAGCATCTGGGGGTAACTTGTATTGTCGCATACGTGGTTGTACCACTCCTGTCTTTAGTGTGACTCGATATGGTGTAATGTTCATGCAACCAACATCTGTAGGGCCTTGCGCCCATAAATGTGTGGGTAAAGTCTGCAGTCGGTGATCCATGTCTCGGGACACATAGTGCCCTTTGAAATCACGTAAAAACAATCTTACTCCTTCCGGAGAACAACATATTATAGCTCCTAGAGCTTTCAATGTTTTTATACCTAACAGGTTTTCTGGACATGATTTAGTAAGCAATAAATCTGTAGTTCGTGTCAAGGGACCAATCGTAAGTGGAAGAGGCTGTGATACTTCGTTAATGATAGGTTTTCCTGAAAAACCAAGGGAAATATTCTGTGAGCCTGAGAGGGGTGCCCCTGGAACTTCACTACGTTTTATGGTTGTTCGGCTTGCCCCTGTATCAAGTAAAAATTTTCTATCCTGGCCTAATAGTTTACTGTGTACATAAGGTCCTTCTTGATCTACAGGGACCTCCATAAGGGGTAAGCCAACTTCCCTCTCTAGGCTGTTTCATGAGTATCGTTGATAATCAGGGTAGTCATACTGTGCGGTCTGGTACATCTGTCGTGTCGTTGTTGGTGTGGCAGCAATAGGCTGCGGTGGTGGAGCTGGCATAGACTGTTGCGGAGCTGGCATGGCCTGTGCATGCTGCGGGGCTCCTTGTTGGTTCTGATCCTGTCTAAGTGGCCGTGGTCTTTCTTTTGTATTACCTATGGCGATATTATGTTTTAAAACTGGACAATCGTGTACATAATGACCTGGCTGTTTACAATAGTTGCATGTCCCTTTTACAGAACCTGCTGAAACACTGGACTGTGTCATACCCTTTTTATGACCGTCAGCTGGAACTGTCTGGGAAACTAGCATTTTCATTTTCGTGTCTTTCATGCGTCTTTGTTCATGTTCTTGTTCCTCTCTAATTCTATTGTGATGGTACTGTAGCATTTGTAACATTTGTGACGGAGTGTTACCTTGCCAGGTACTCTCGAATTTCAATACTCTATTCTTAACTTGGGGCAGGGCATTTTCAACTAATTTTGTCACAAACAGATGTGGATACGATTCGCTACTTGCTTTTATTCCACTATTTATACCATAACATTTTTCGAATCGGGCATAAAAATCACTAGTGTCTTCATCTTGCTTTTGTTTACAGGCTGAGATTGCACCCCAGTCTTCCTTTTTCGTAGTTAATAAACGTGGCAGTACCTGTACTAATAAACCTGGTAGTATTTTGGTCTTTTCCCCAAGCCCTAAACCTGGACCTCGAGCTGTTTCTTCGTTTTCTAATGCTGTCCAATCTATCTTTTGGTCTCCCACCTCCCAATCCTTTTCTTTGAGTTTTTCATAAATGCCCGCAGGCATTAATACCTTTAATATTTTCATAATGTCGGGATAGGTATACTCTCCCATGAGCAACATGTCTTTAATTTCACGGTGGAAACCCGCTGGGTCTTTGTCATGACTGGGTACCACTTTCTTCATTTCTAATAGTTCCATTTTAGATATGGGTGTGTATACAAACACACGTTTAAACTGATTGTCATCACCTTTTATCGGGTGGACTTCGCGTAAGGGATTCTGTCTATCCATATAATACGTCGTTCTTTCCTTGATGGGCAGTGAGACATGTTCGGGGCATACAAAAAGAATGTACTGCTTTCTGGATTCTAGTATTTCTCTAATTAACTCAGTACCTGAACCTCTCCATTTATTCGTGAGTAATTCAGTTAATATATCAGGTAAGGGACCAGGATCGGAGTGTTGGCTTTTATATAATATAAGGAGTTGTTGAATCATGTAGATACCAGCTAAACGCTGTTCATCTGGGGTGAGGTTCAAAAACGTGTGTGCTAGTGTATCATCACTATATTTTCCGGGACTGTCAACCCAGTGAACGGCTGACCTGGCTAATTCTTGTTCGTCCATAGAATCGAGTATATGATAACCCCTTCGTTCTCGGAGTAATTTGTCAGCGGCTTGGAACGAATGTTCGGGGGACCTTATATTTATTATAGGGGTTTGGAAATTTCTGTTATTTTCTGGACGTATCGGACGTATCGGATCAGTAAAGCATCTAGTATTATTACAAGATCTTCCTCTACCTACATAGGCCATGGTTTCTAACTGTCCTGTGGGCAGTTCTAATTCTTCCTCCTCCTCGTTTTGTTCAGGCTGGTCTACCGCCAATCTTTCTTCGTGTATTCGTTCTACTTCTTTGCGGATCTTTCGGCACATAGCTACTATACTTAATAGTCTATCATGTCTCCCCTCTGATATATTCCGACCCCATGTGGTAAGAATCCGCATTTCTTCCGGATTTACCCCTGGTCGGTCTTGATTTCTGATCACACAATTTATGAGGAAACGTAACAGTTCCCCCTGTATCTCCACTTTCTGGTACTCCATGGCTCTATTAATACTTTCAGAATCTCGCCCTGACTGGACAAAGTGATATATATTTTCTAAATGTGTAGTCATTCCTGGTAGCCTCCCTAAATATATTGCAGCTCGTCGGATACGTAATGATGCCAGCAGCATTTCATCCTCTTTGCCGGGCACAGGGTCATATCTACAATCTACTAGAAGTTCCTTAAGCATGTCGGGAGTTACTAGTTTGGGCGTACGTTGGTGGGCTAATTCTTGAAAGGAAAGTTTATTTACTCTGGGTGGCGTGGAAAAAATGTTTGTTGTACCTCCTGTAGCACCGCCTGGGGTGCTGGATGTGAAAGGATTCGTTGAACGTGATATAGCAACCATAGGTGTGGGTACAGCTGTAGAAACAGATGTGCTTGCCGGAACTTGTGTCGGAGTTTGTTGTTGCGGAGGTACAGACGGAGGGTCTTGGCGTTGAACCCCCTCGGCAGGCGGTCTATGTAGTGCAGTATTAGCATACTCGGGAGCTGCGTCATCTAAATAAGAGGAAAGGAAAACATCTTCTGCGGTTCTGGGATGCCCTTTGGGATGTGATTTTATCGGAAACAACGGAGGTGGCAAGTCTTTTGGTATCTCCGGAGTAGCCTTAGGTAACCCTTCGGCCAGAAGAGGATACATACCATTCATAAGGGCATTTCTTTGTCTGTCTACTTGTTCTGCTTTTGCTCGGGTACCTTCTTCAATTAATAGATTTTCTCGGACTTTATTTGAATTCTCCTTACTCTTCTCTTCCTGTCTGAGTGCTTTTTCTGTACGTCTATACGATTCTTTACGCCATAATTCAATGGCATCTTTCTGTGATTGTCTAGCTTTCTTTTTCCATAATTCTTCCTCTACTTTCATGATGCAATCTGCATCCCAGGTCCCAGCTGCGGGCCACCTCTGACTTTCTGGTAATTCCTTGGTGTAGTCTACCCATAAATCAAGAAATAATATGGCGTCTAGGCCATGTTTATGATACATGAAGTACCCTGGAGTGTCCCTAGGAGGAATGGGAACAGCTTCTTCGAGTACCCCTTTTCTAGTTGTGATCTGTCTTAATTTCGAAAAGAGCGGCATATTGAGAACTGATCTGATACCTAATTTTGAACACGTTTAATACAACAAAACACAATAATGAACAGTCATTCACACCACAATATGCAGAACGTATTTAAAACATTTAACATTTAACATTTAATGAACAACAATGATGGCCATTTAGGGATCTAGTCACTAAGCATAATACTCGGCACTAACTAGGTAATTCTGAATTATATACTAGACATACTAGATATACTGCTAAACAGTACAGATACACTGCTGAAACAGTGCAGACCGGATTTGTGTACCCAAACCCGTCTTGACCGGCACAACCTATGTGCACGTCAGAACGCCTCCCCGGCAATGGTACTCACCGGGTAGCTCGGAACGGAAGGCCTCGGAACTGAACTGAACTGGACTTGGACCGGACTGGACTCGACTCGAAACTTCGGAACTTCGGAACCTGGTGGGCCTCTGTATACCTCGGATCTTGCTCTCTCAGCTAGGCTCTGGTCGGGATACTTCGCACTTCTCACCGCCTCGTCTGGGTGTTGATCGCAGCCTCAGTTACCCCCGCTCGGCAGGAGGGAGATACAGGAAATCCTGTGGGTACGCGTTGTTGTCCGTCCAGCTGTGGCAGGAGACCGGGTCTGCAACGCACCTCCGGCGCGTGAGATGAGAAAGTGTCCCTGTTCGGGCGCCATATATGTGGTAAATAATTTAATTACCGGTACTTAATTTGATGCGGAAAATTAATAAGAATAGCTCAGTAAAATAAGAGGCAGAATCCGTGGTATTAGAGATTTGGAACGGGCTTTATTCCAATAACAATTCGAATTGTTGGCTTCATATTCCATCACCACGGAGGTTCAGGAAGTGAAGGACCATACATTATTGACAGGTAATCATTTTTATAGAAGAGGCATTACAGTGAAACAGATGCAGGAGGCGTAACAGTTGATAACAGAGATAAAGATATACATGCGTAACTAAAATGGGTGTAACTAGGCGTAACTAAAGAACGTCATTAGGTATGATGTCACAAATGGGTGGTTCCATGAAAGAATTTCGCAATGTCAGCAAAAAATACTTGGCAGAGATGCGCGCGCAGCAGCATGACGTGTGATTTGACGTGCAACTAGGGGGAGAATGGGACTTGACATTTAGCTCTACATGTGGAGACAAAAGTCTGGGGTTATGTCAACCTAATCCCAAATCATATCTAATATCCTATGTTTAAAGAACTGTGTTATCCAAAAAGAGAGGTCTCTTAGGATAGAATCTTATTCTATACTGACTATACTGACTGTTAGTGCGTGTACAAGCGTCTAAGTGTCTACACTAGATGCGAGGGGGTAGGAATATTCCATGGTAACAGGGTTTATGAATTACTTGCATGAGGACAGCGAGGCCTGGCCCCTTTGCACGGTAGCTGGAGGAATGTTTACCTAAACTGCTAGACAGGAATGCATCGGATGAGGGGCGGAGGAGATAATCTTGAAGGTGAAGTACAGTTTTCTGGCAGGCTACGGGCTGGATCAGGCACCGTTAGCCGCGCATGGAGTAAGACAAAGTTCATGGTCACAGATGCAGGCTCAGACTGGAGCTTTCAGAGGCAGAAGGCAAGAAAAGGCTTGGTGGCAGAATCAGGGCCTACTCGCCTGGACTGTAAAATGGGATAAATGAACCATATAAAGCCGGTGGCCTTTCATAC
Organism: Triturus cristatus; assembly: GCF_964204655.1. Classification (NCBI taxonomy): domain Eukaryota; kingdom Metazoa; phylum Chordata; class Amphibia; order Caudata; family Salamandridae; genus Triturus; species Triturus cristatus. The sequence continues at coordinate 1,169,227,417 of NC_140584.1, read as the reverse complement.
TTTAGGAATAGAATATCCAGCCCATTCATGGCGGATCTGAAAGAGGACATGTTGACGGTGGACGCACATGTGTTTGCGTCTTCATAACTGGAACTGGAGGGAACATACATGTACTTGTGACTTATACATGAAACCGTTGGGGTCCAAGATAGGGGACATAACCGACCATAAAAATCCATATTTCCACAGGTTACTTACTACAGTTTGGTTGTGACAGCACTTTTCATGTAATAAGAAAATTACTTTCTACTCTTCCGTAATAATGTATTGTAGTTTAACTGTGAGTTTACCAAGCCTGCCAACAAAGATAGAAAACAAAGTAAAAAGCAGTGCATAACAAATTAAGTTCAGTATTGTTCCTCTCTATGGTTCACAGTGACTTAAATTACCCTTACAATATTCAGTCATGGCAATGCTTAGTTGGTAAAAAACATAAGTGCAGGTAGAGGCTGGTTTTGGCTAGTATGCCACTGCCCACGTACCCCATGGGTGCCACCCTCGTTCACCTCTGGAGCTGAACTTTAAATCACAGAGCCTATCTCCACCCCATTGAACCTTTCCAGGCAACTGACGAGCAATGGGAGGCCAGCCAAGACGAGCGGCTGTGGTGCCGTGCATTAGTCAACAGGCCTTACACAGCTTATCAAACACTCCCTGTGGAAGGGACTAAACGAGTCCTAGTGTAGGTGCTAGTGGAGCCATCATCACAAATTAACTATTATCTAAGGGGCAATGAATCCTTTTAGGACTCCCAGTGGAATGATAAACCACAAGGCGAAAGGTGGACTACTTTGTCAACGTTGCCAAAGCCCCAAGATGACTTCATACAGCAATATTTTCTATTACATATTAAATTAAACCGCTTTTTTTAGAACCATTCCTATGTATTATGACATTCAAATCACAAACTTTACATCTATGAGATTGTTGCTACGGGTTACAGATGCTGGTTTGCGAGTGCGACTTTTTAAAATAGGGTCTAGGACAGTTAATGGCTATAGTCCATTCTTTGTTTACTTAATATAACGCATTTATCCAGGATACAGCAGAGGGTATTATAGAAAATGCAAAATAAGATTTGATATGGATCCAACTAGGTTACTCCCATTCTGCTACAGTCAGCAGATGTCCCTTCAGTTGACAGAAAGGAAAACAGATAAAGAAAGAGTAGGGTAGCATAGCAGCGGGGTGGATAGGAATTTGGAAATTATTCCAGAGATATGTTGCAAGCTGTGTGAAGACAAGGGACAAAAAAGAAATTTCTATCCAGAATGGAAATGGAAAGGAGTTGTGGTATATACAGACATCAGAGAAAATAGGTAAAATGGAACAAGTGAGTATACATACATAAAAACTGTAAGACGAGGATTGAATCAAAGTAAACATATAAAAAGTAGCCAACAGTAGTCGAGAAAAGTGAAGCCAAATGAGTTTTGGTTAGATGGAATCAAAGTGAAGAGATATTTGGGAACACGAAGATAAAACAAGAAAAGGCAAACGTAGTCCATGGAAGAATTTTTTTTTTATCAAGAAACTGTTTGTTTGGAGAAAAAGGTTGAAAAGATTTGACTTTATGAATAAATTATATATTTTATGAATATTATAAACATGGAAGAAGCTGCTTTGGACAACTGACGAAAGTGGCTCAGAAAAGGTCTGTGAAGAATCAATGACATTTTCCAGATTCCGAACTGATGAAGAAAAGGTAATCAGAGTCCTTGAAAAGTAAATAGGAGGTGGAGTAGATATATCCACAAAAGCTGGGAAAAAGAGAATCTCAGTTTTATAAAAACTGAGATTTAGGAAAAGCATCAACCGCCACTTTTTAATGGCAAAAAGACCTGATTACAAAGACAGAGGAAAATGATCTGAGACTCATCAGCATAAAAGTGTGTATTAGAAACAAAATAGGGAGCAACAGAATGTAATGGAATAGTAGACAAAGAAAATAGTAGTGGACCGAGGGGAGCCCGTCGGGAATGCCTTGCAGAGCCGGGTGGCGAGAGGATCCAACCCCTTTCCCAAAAACTGAAAGGCAGCGATCAGAGAGATAATAATAGAGAAGTGCAGACACAGTAGAATTACAGGGCAAAACCCAAGATGATAAGGAGAAATAAAACTGCTGACCTAGAGAAAAGAGAACAATTGAGACAAAACAATCAGTTCCAGAATTTTTTAAACCTTTTAAAGCCGAAAAATGGGCTGGGAATTAGGGATAGCACTAGAATGAAGAGCAGAAGTAAATATATAAATTAAACACTGTATCTATGTCTCCCATTAAAGTTTTTATTCACGATGAAACCATTTTGGTGCTGGGTGTCCTTTTCCACACCACAACAAATTATTCAACATTGGTCACGCTATTTTTTTGTAGAGTGATACACCCATACTAAGACACTTTCCATCAATCTAATATCACCATTGCTGGCTAATGCAATTTGAATTGCTTCTTTCACCATACGATTAGCTCTCTCTGCCATACAATTTGCTTGGGGGTTGTCAAAGCCCTGGGTAAACATTTGATCCCCAAAACTATAAGTATATCCTCATTTCCTTTTAAACTAGTTGAGTGCCATTGTCTGTTATGAAAATACAGGGAAGACCCTCATTTTTGAAAATCTCCGCTAACACCCGTATGGTAGCCTTGGTGGTACCTTCATTGAGAAACTTAACAACCAACTGTTTGGAGTGCAGATCCACCATAACCAACGCAAACTTAAACTCCTTGACAGAACTTCCCAATGGTCCAATAAAATCCGTTCACTAGCAATGCCAAGCTATAGGTGGATTGTGTAGTTCCCCCTTAACTACGTGCTTCCCTATTCTCAATCTTTTCTCACCTTCAAGGCAATCAACACACCATTACCCCCCACCTAGTTTGTCATTCTCTATACCTGGCCACCGAAAGTTTTCTCTAGGCCTTTTTTTTCCAGTAGTGTCTCACCTACAAGGCCTTCATGGCCTTCATGTGCTAAATTGAGCAACTTAGTCTTAAGACTCTCAGGTTGAACAAACTTGAACAAACTTGTTCCCTCTGATTATGGGGTTCTCAACAAATACAGACAATTCATCTGCCGTCTTAATGTATGGCTGCACAGAACATGGTACAGCACTCTCTCTCCTACCTCCCTTTGCAAGTACTTCCAAGACACAGTTTAAGATGGAATCCTCCACCATAGTCTGGTACCATTCCTCTTCGGATTTGGCTCCGTGACCCAATTCCACCACATTCCACATAATAGCTACTGCTCATTTTTCTTTCAAGTGTCTCAACGGCTTCTTCATCCACCAGTTGCCAATGTAATGTTAAACGTGACAAACAAACCACTTGAAAATTACGCCACCCAGGAATATGTTCAATGCAGTAACCATATTCCTAAAGACGTACTTTCAAACAAGCTAGCCTTGTCAAACCTTTTCCTGCTGCATCTGGAAGCAGTATTTTCATTAGATGTTTATTATCCTCACAAAGTAAAATCTGAAGATCCCAGATATAGAGGAGTTGGCCTAACGGCTAGGGCGCTCGACCTCGGACCTGGGGAACTGGGTTCGAGTCTCGGTAAGGACGCTGAACATCCTGTGATTCTGGGCAAATCACTTAATCTCCCTGTGCCTAACAAAAAAAAAATGAATGTTTGTCCTCATGTAACATAACTGGTGCTATGTAAAGCGCTCCGATACCTGATTGGATTCGGGTCAAGTTCGCGCTATATAAAACTCTGCAAAAAAATAAATAAATAAAAAAAATACTCTGCACCCCACACTGCCTCTCTCTCTCAATACCTGAATAATTCCTCTCAGTGTTGGTCAGCGAACAAGAGGCAAATGTTCCTGTCTTCTCCACGTCCGCTTGCATTTGGGATAGTACAGCAGCGATGTCTATAGCACTGGCATTCACAGTAAGTATTGGTTTACATTTGGTGTCAGTGTGCTAACACATTAGCCATCTTTTATATTCTCAAAACACTTTTGCTGGCCTCCCTCTTCCCAAGCGCCCTTTTCTCAACATTTACAGTCTTCTCATCAGAATTCCTTGCAAACATCGAATATTAGAACCTCAGTTGGTGTTTGTCCTGAGGAACAGGCACAAGTCTTATTACTTGCACTAAACCTTTTTTCGGTTTGACACCTGCCTTAGACAATGTGTATCCCAAATTTCCGATTTCCACAACTAAAATTGTACACTTTTTCTTTTTAAGAGTTAGGCCAGCATTAGCAAGTCTGTCCGGCACTTGTTTCAGTACAACATTGTGACACGAAACACCAGAATGCAATCCTGGAAGTAAATCACATTATCCATACTCTAGAACACCTCCCCATCATGATAACCCAAACTGCATCCTGCTAAATCGAAAAGTGCCTTTCATCGTTATTAATGGTGCGAAGGGCTTGAATCCTTGTGTAGTTTGACCTGGTGATAGGCACTTTTAAGATCCAATTTACCAAGAACCTACCACCTTTCATTAAAAGAATGAACTCACTAATATTGTGTAGGGGATAACTATCAACCCCTTTGTGTTGATTGAGGCCCAGAACATCGTCACAGAATCTCAGATTTCAGACTTGATGATACCCACTGGGGAAATTCCATTGGAAGTTTCTGTAGGTTCCATAATCCCCCCCCCTGAACCATATCATGGAGTATTTTCTTATCTGCCCCTAACCACAATTGGTACCCTCCTCCGTTTGTGCTGTACAAGGATAGCATCAAGTGTCACTAGTTTGTGCACATACCCCTTCAATTCCCCCAGTCTGTCTCGCACCATGACTTGGTTATGAGCTCTGGGATTCATGATTAGGTGTAGGTTGTACTAATGTTCCCATCCTAAAATTGGGAGCCTACTTACTGCTACATCGTCTTTCCCTTCAACCTGCTGATCCTGAATTCAATTTATTTCATATATCAAATTATGTTAGCTTTCTCCACATGATGCCCACCTGGGTTTTCATCTTTGGGTAGTGATCTTACATGGGCTCCCAAACAAGAGCAGATCCCTAGATATTATGGTATATAGGGATCCAGAGTCCACCATGAAGTTGTTTTTGGATTTTAACATTGAATTCAGCATTACTTCTGCACAGTCCTCCTATGTTGCCTTCAACTTCACTTACACACAGAACTTTATCTGACCTTTCCCACTCAAGTAGATCCTTCTTTGCCGTGGCTACCTTGTTCTTATAACTGTCATTTCACATGGGTACAAGGAGTGATTTACATCCATACTTCCTGCGCTCTTTACCCAAAGCAAAGCACTTTCAAGTCAGAATTGTGTGCTCTACTTCCACATCTGGTACACAACTTAGGACACGCACAAATGCTTGTGTGGAATGCTTTTGTTTAACTTGGAATAACCTTTGGTAGTTGTAAGAACGTCTATGATATCTTTCTGAATATGGGATATACTGCCGCAACCCTTTGTCACAGCTGTTTTCTGAGGTTGAGTATTAAACTTAAACCTAGTCATAACTATATTGGTTTCATGAGCAAATCGTATTTCCAGCATTTTCTTTGCTCCCTCAGAGGGATCTTGAATGTGTTCTCCACCTTGATCTAGTGCTGCAGGTAAATACTTGACAACTCTTTCCCTCTTTGCCAAGCGCAATCAGCAGAGTAGTAGAAATCCTGTAAATCTAAAGCTTCTAAATACTTTTCAAACATGTCTATCCATTGCTCCCAGTCAACTGGGGTGGACCTGCTTGGGTTAAAAATAAAGGAGGTGCTATGACTGCTGAGGAAGGAATGTTGTACCCGGCCACTAGGCCAGTCTTGTTTCAGTCGTTATGAGGATGAAGGCTGAGTCAGCTCTGTTGGGTGGAATTCAGAATTGCGACTCACGGGATGTACAAAGTACTGTACTGAGTGCGAAGAAGTGCGTTGAGCTATTTAATATTTTGCTCTTCCTAAACATATACATCTATGTATATTTGGAGAAAGGGAGGATGGAGTTAATGAACAAATGTCTTGCGTCCTTTCCATGAGGCGCAGGGTCAGACTGATTTGCATATGACCATGTCTGAACTGGGGTGGCGGAGTGAGCTAAAGAATGATGATGGATTAAACCCAGATCAGTTGACTGGGCGTGAGTGTTTGATTTGCTCAAACGCTCCGTCCATCATCCCATTTTGGTATCGCTTTGCGTCCTTTCCACAGCCTCACCATTGCAAACCTCGAGTCCTTCGTTTGGTGTTTGGGAGCTCTCACAGTCCGGCATTGCAGACAGGTGCTATGTCCTGATCTGTAAGGATAAGATACCAGCAGTACCTTCGCTTCACTGGTTCTGTCTGCTGTGCAGAGGTTGATCTAATGAGATCTGTCTTAAAACTGCAGACTGGCTCTTTTGATTGGCACAGGTGCCACGCAGCACTCAGTGGATGTAGGGTATGGGCTACACGTAGTCCAGCATATGCTTGAATAGTGGTCTGCAAGAATAGATGCCTGGAGGTGGAGAAGGACTACAAGTGTGTCTATTATAACCTGCTTCTTAAAGACTGAGCCAGGATTTTGGCATTGGGGAGAAGGCTTTCCCTGGTTGTCCCATACAGGAAAAAAAGTATTGGCAAAGCCAATAGGTTTCGCTATATATGTAGCCCCAGCTGCTGTGCAACATGTCTTAAAGTAAAAAAAATAAAGCGCTACAACACAGCCAGCCTTGACAGCATCATAGCACTTTTTAAAATGTACTTTAAGCCTTGCTGCACTGCAGCCCGCGCTCCTGTGCAACATCTTTATAGACATCCACAAAGCCAACTAGCTCAGTGCGAGCTATGTGGCTTTCATATTTTTTAAAGATGTTGCACAGTAGTGCGGGCTGCTGTATAATATGACTTAAGATAAATAAATACATAGCGCTATGGATCAGCCAGCATTGACCTCGTCATAGCCCTTTTTTGTTTTTTACTTTAAGCTTGCGCAGCTGTGCAATATGTAAAAAAAATTGACAAAGCCAATAGATCTTGCATGAGCGAAACCTTTTGGCTTTGCCAATGCTTGTTCTTCTTACTGGTACCCATGCCGACCTCGTTCACGTCTAACAAGGTCCCCTGCATGGGGTGTTGTCACAGCATACCAACATACCGTTATATAATGCCAATGCATTTGTATAAACCTAATAAAGAGGATTTATAAAAAAAAAGAGTGCCTGCTTGTATATCTAAACCAAGAAAAAACAATCTAAGCAAGAGACGAAGAAGTAAGTGAAAGGAAGCAAGAAGTGATGGGGAGAAAAAGATATAATCGCAAGAACAATGAGGTGCCAAGGGATTGCAGACAGCTAGCCTTTGAGTACAGCAGCACGATGCATCCTTAAGTCATCAGACATCAAGAGACAGAGCAGAAAAGTAAGAAATACACATCAAGAAGGATTAATTAAAGCAGATCATAGTAGGGACTTTTTTATAGTGCAATAATACAGCAAGCCTCCTCTCAACGCTAAGTTATAATAGAAATAACAGTAGTGAAATATTTGAGCAAGAGACGGCAAGCACGAGACAGGAAGAGACAATGCCAGTGAGAGGCATTAAACATCATGAGTGAGTACGTGTATGTGTGACTAAAGACATTCCAGGAGAAGAGACTGAATGAGACATCATATCAGACAGACAAGTCATTTCAGGACTGCCATCGGTGATTTGTGATTGGGTGAGTGGGCAAAGCTCCTTGGTTCATCTCTCACGCCCACCAGGTATGGAGCTGACCCAGCTCAGGGGATGGAGTAGCCCACTTATTGCAGCATGGAACTTCTCTCTCACTGCCCATGGTACCCCAAGACCTGGTCCTCACTGAGGAAGAAAGTGAGAGGAGCAAAGAAAAAGAGATGGGAGAGTGAGTAGAAAGGTGGAAGAAGAAGGGAAGTAAATTAACAAGGATACAGCAGAAGAAAATAGGTTGAGGTGGAAGTCCAGAAGATGTGATGATTAGAGAAAGGAGAGGGATCAAGAGAAAAGAAATCAGAAGAAAGGAGTGAGGAGAAAAAGGCAGAATCCCATGAAAAATGCTTGTAAAAGGTACAATTGTTCCCTTTTGTTTTAGGAAGAACCACTCTTAACCCACCTTCAGTGGTGTGCTCACTTGCTGCACTGGTTTACCCCACGCAGTATGGGTCCGGTATGACGCCTGCCTGGGCTGCTTTTGGCCTCTGTCTGGCCCTGACCACAGTGAACTACTACTGTACAGGGCATCACCTCAGTTAGTTGTAATCCACGCCGGGAGCCAGACAGACCACGGCGAAGGCTGACGTTTTTCTCTTCCCTCCTCTTAGGATGTACCCTGTGATTTCCAATAACGGCAGAGTCGTGGTGGAGAAGGAGATGGTGATTGGAGATTACTGCTTCCCACAAAATGTAAGTTTGAATTCACCCTTCAGTGAGCTCTGGTTTACCCTCAGGCACCTCTGTTTGGATCTGATTGTAGGGCCCTGCACAGAATTCCCGATAGGTGAGTAGAGGTGCACCAGAGTCAATCACGGACCAATCACTACCAAGGAATCTTGGAGGGTGATAACCCGAAAGGGACGGCGTGGTCATCGTGGGTTAATTTTGAAGGGGCGGGTACTACAACAATAATTTGTGATTAAGCACTGGAGGAGGTGAGGCACTGTAAGAAGGTGGAGGTGAGAAGATGACAGCCCGTGTCTAGCTGTGTGCCGATAAAATCTCAACCATGGAAGGGATGTAGACTGTGGACAGCCTTGAACACCATGGGGATGAGCCTAAACTCTGCTCTACTGTTAGCAGCCAGCAAGTATGTCAACAGTGATTGGACATGGGCGAGGGAAAAGTATGTGGGTGGTAAGGCTGATGTACTTGTATAAGCAAAATGTTGCAGAAATTCAATCTGCTTCTTATGTTGACCTGCCTCAATAAGAGAATCACAAAATGCACTCAGACAGGCATGGGCTGTTTGCTCACCAAAAGTTCCCCTGTACGGGGCGCGGGACTATTTATTTGCAAAACATCATCATAAGGATTAAACCATCCTGGGATAAATTTGCAGGGGTGAAACGTGGACCAACAACATGCATTTTTGGAGTTGCGTATCCTCCTGACTAGGGAATTAAAGTTGGGCTAGCAGTATTCAGCATGAGGTTGAAGGTGTGAAACAGTCTGGCTTCTGCGGCCGTGCTGGTGGTAACGTGGTACAGTCACAAGTGGAAGTCGAATAATATGCCAAGCGTTGTGTTTGTGAGTGGGGGTGTGGGAAAGTAGTTGGGGAAGGGGCAGAGCAGAGTCAATCAAGAAGGGTTTAGAAGCAAGGATACAGATAATTTTCCATTTAGAAGAGTTGAGCTTGAGAAAGTGTAAAGTCGCCTAATGTCGAGGAGTAGTAAACTTACAATATTAATTGCTCCTCAGTGAATATGGCTTTTGTCTCACCATCCCCACTTTCTATCTTCAATCTCCCAGACGCAGTTCAGTCTGTGCCACTATGCGCTCTCCAGAGATGAAACCAACTTCCCAGATCCAGACCGGTTCCTGCCCCAGCGATGGCTGAGGAGCGGTGGTATGAAGCACCATCCTTTCAGCTCCATCCCCTTTGGGTACGGGGTACGTGCCTGCCTGGGCCGCCGGATCGCTGAACTGGAGATGCACCTGGCCTTGTCGCGGGTGAGTCCCAGAGGCACATGCTGCTCTCCATACGCTGAGAGTTGTTGGTACTAACCCATTCATTCACTCCCATGTAGGCTCATTTGTTCGTCAGGTCACTAATCCACTAATAAATTCAATCCATAATTGTTTCAGATACTCATTCATGAATTCATTCATATAAGGTATCAGTGGTCAGCTTTTCATCTCAGGCTACAACCCCTGTAGATAATCCTGCCCCTCTCTGGTCACAACTGCTGTATTTTCCTGGTAATATTGAGCAGAGCTTATAACTGAGAGCATCTGAAGGCAAAACTATTTCTGCAGTCCATAGATGTTAATAGAACTTCACATAGTTAAACAATCTTTATAACCTCCTAATGATAATAGTACTTCTAAAGGTAAAACCAATGTCGCTTGCAGTGGACCTTAGAACTTCTTATCTCTGATCGCAGACCTGTGCACCCCAGAACTAACAGACAGGCCACATCATCGTAAATTACCATCTCCTGCAATCTGTTCTTTATTGTATGTAAAAGAACATTACAGCTTGAACCCCCGAACAGGTTTATATTTGATTTAATGCCCCAAAATACCAGCAATTCACACTTCTTAGTATGGCCCAAAGCATTTGAAGCTACAAAGCCCTTCTGCCCATACTGAATAATACAGTCAAGACCATCTCAAGAACAGTTGGATCAAGACCCTCCCAAGTTACAATTTGACATTGTGATGTCTCGCGATATCTCTTTAATGGTACGCTGTAGTCCATTTCAAGTTGCCACCAGCTTCAGCGTGTACCTCACAGCATGGCCCAAAATATCTTTAAAACATTCCTGATGGAACGGCTGAACTATTCCCAGCTGCCAACCCTCAGCATCCAGATAGTAAGTCCCTGTAGATCTCGGGTTAAAAATCTCTGCATAATGCCTGATGGTACAGTCTAAAAGAGAAGTTACCAACTCCCCGACTCATCACTGATGGTATGGCCCAGAAGATCTCAGGTTACCAGACCCTGAAGCATGTAACTTACAATATTTTTTCCTTGTTGTTACATTGCAGATCATACAGCTGTTTAAAGTGGTGCCTGATCCGAGTCTGGGTGATGTCAAGTCTGTGGCGCGCATTGTTCTTGTGTCCGACAAACCCATCAACCTCCAGTTCATCGACAGACAGCGGTAATTAATGGTTTCTTTGGCTGGGCAGGGACTGTGAGCAATGAAGGTCTTCGCTTCGTCTGGCCATCGAATCAGCCTCAATTACAATGCCAGATGTTCCTCCACAGATGTTATTGTGGATCCTCAACAGAAAGGGAGATTCAAGGGACCCTGGATCTGCCGGAGCCCAGTCTGTCATCATGCTGCCAGTCTATTAGAGGGTATTCTTGTACTATGCTCCACAGAAGAGCCACGCTTCTAGCCACCAAGCAACTACAGCGGGACATGACCACGGATGGTTCAAAGAGTATGCGTAGTGGTGACCAGATGACTGTAAACAGCTTCTCTAGCCTGATATATTGTAAGAACATTTAACATTTAAACTGAAATGCCTCCTGGGAAGGCAGAGTCTTTGGAAATAGGCTTGGTGGGTGTGGGAGGGACATACTAGCACTCCCAATGTCAGCGGTTTCTGCAGGGCATGGATGAGGGTCAGAAGCTTCTAGCCAGACCCTTCTTTCTAGATGAGAAAAAAGGCCTTAGCATTGCAGGACTCAACAACGGTGATCACTGGTTTAGATTCTGAGGTTTAAAAAGCCACACTTCAAAACCCTATACTATATAGAAGGACTAAACAGAGGGACCGCTGCTCGCGATTGGGAGAGGCTATATATAGGAAGCATCACATCTGGATTATGGCGATAATTTCTTCACTGATTGCTGCAAAAAATAGGCCCACTTGGATTGCCGTTTCTCTGGCTGTGTACTGCATCATTCCCCAGCAAAGCCATCAACATTTCTTCAGTAGGTGTGGGAAGACACTATCAGCCCTACCTTATTGACGTTGGGCTATGGGTTATGGCCTGCAGGTCCATTAGGAGCAAAGTCTGCACTTCTAAATCAGAAGGTGCCTCGGTGGAAGCCATACTGAAAGGCTGGTGGGAACAGTGGTGTCAGAAGCTGAACCAGGCTACTTGGGCCATACAGATATGCCATGTGAATATGTAGAATTGGGAATACAAAATGTGTGCATTCATGCACTCAAACACACATTATGTTACTGGAAGATCCATTCTAACCACCCCTAGTGCTGAGAAGTCTTACGTTAATAAAGGAGAACCATTCACCTCCAAATTTTCTGTATGATTTAGACAGTAGTGGCTCCTGGAGGGAGTGCTGTGTGGCGGTGGGGCAGGGCAGGGGAGGGGCAAGGTGGGGGGTAGTAAACTCTGGCATACGGCCGAACTGAGGTAAGTACATAAATAAATAAATCAATAAAACTAATTACATTGCGCACGCTGCATCGCCAAATGGGAGTCTCCAGGTTCTTGGCTTTGCCGGACGTGTGACTACAAGTCACCGCCCCCCACTAGGACCTATGATGTAAGGTTATCCTACACTCTATATTAATTTGGCTTTCATATTTTCAGAAGGCTTTCCTACAATCGTAAGTTGAATCGTTGTGTCTCTACCACAGGTTAGGGTGCGCCTTAGTGTGCGCATACCGCCATGGTATCTGGTCCTGACGAAAGCCTCGCTAAGGGCGAAAGGAGGCTGAAACATGTTGACCTCACTTAATTTTTACACAAGGATGTAACTGGTCAATTTATCCAGTATCAAACATCCACCACACTGCTTTTAAACTGTGCCTGATCTTCCAAAAATAAAAAAAAATCTGGATAAGATCAAGGCATTTTTAATCTTTTTCACCTTCACCTTTCACACTCACAAACCCAAAAAACCCGCTCCGCTGTAATCAGGCATTGAAGCACACCAGGGAGGCACTCGGCCTCTCTGGTGGGAACCCAATGATGAAGCATGTCACCAACCAGGTTGGTGAGTGAGGGTTCTTCTAAAAAACAAGAGTGACCCCTCTTGCTGGCTCTTCATGAATTTGGGCCCCACTCTTCTGCTGTTTATTGGAAGACTTTCATAGAAAGGTTAAATATGGAGTCCCTAGGAATTTGGGAAAACTGGATATATTGGCTCGGATATTGCACCCCAATTCCAGTGTCCACACTTGGTGGTGAATAGTCTGTCAGTAATGACGGGCATTGGTGGACATTCCGCTGAGGTTTTCTCCACAGCGTGGTTCCCACTGCACCCTCTTTGCAACCTTTATCTGATCGGTTTCCTAACCTCTCCATGGCCACAGTGGTTATTCCGCCACACTGGCAGACAAAATCCATCTTCCAAACGGTTAATGAGGCCTTAGATCTGTGACCCCAAATTCAGGCAAATATAAACCAGTGCCTAGTAAATAATTGATTGATTTTCAGATTCAAGGTATCAGTAAGTTGTAACATTGAATTAAAATTGCAGAGAACGAGTCATCTGAAGGCAAAAGGAACATTTCAGTTCTGAGTAAGTGCACATTTTGGCATTTAAAGAGGGGAAATTCCACAAACGCCGTGCTTTTGGAGTCCCGAAAAGCTAAAATTGGGGTTTGTACCAAGTTTCTGTTATGTTGTAATGTTTACATCTTTAAACTTGAGAACTTCAAAAACATACACACAAAAATAAGCTAAATAATTTTTAACATATTAGGGTCAGCCACCCAGCCAAGTTCACGTTCTTGTCTGTTCACTTTTTGGCCCAGTAGTAGGTCTGTGGCTTGTGAAATGGCTGAAATGCACATTTCAGCAGCAAAAGCTTGAACTATGAAAGTGTGGATTGAGCACCGAAGTGTTCAATGCCAATGTGGGATTGTCAAAAGAAGTAGAGATTAGATGCTAAACAGCTGGAAGACATAATGGCATTGGGTAATGAGACTTCACTACGAAAGATGAATTTGGCTTCAATAGAGTTTTGGGCATGTAGAGAGAGAGACTCCAATCACCAAGGCCCTTGTTTTCTACAGACATTGATAACGTACAGACTGCTATAGAGTAATTGGTATGTGCTTAATTTGTAAAAAATTAAGTCCAGGTGCTCACATTTTTAAAGGAGGCCACGCCCATTTCCTGTGGCTCCACCCACTTCCTCTGGCTCCACCCACTAACTATAGTGGTGAGATATGAAAGAAGTGTGAGTGGGTGGTAGGAAAGGAAGCAGAATGGTAGTGGATGCTGTGATTGTTTGCTTGAGGGAGTTCATAATTTAGGGGTGCATAAGGGCAGTGGCATAGGTTGTTGAGAGTATTAGTGGGGCAGGAACTGTATTCATTGCATTTCTAAAAGCTAGCTGCATGCCTCTCCTAATAAATCAGTTTTTTTCTCTCGAATGGTTGTCCTGTTCCTTACTTTAACATCTTGCTGTCAGAGTCGGCATGTGCAAAGGCATCACGTGGGCAGTATTGCGATATTTTTATTTTATTTTTACTTCACTATTTATGACCACAACCTGCGCTAACAGTATGACATCTTAAAGCACAGTGCCGAGCACGATTGCTCAGCCTGCTCTGTAATGAGAATCTGTGCTCTCTCGGCTGGGGCTAGCACTGAATAATTCCTGTTTTTCCTCTCAGACGATAGCGGTTTGCCACAAAGGCATCACCACCACAACATGTGACATTCAGGCACAAAGCACAACGCATCTGTGATGATGTATGATATGAAGGATAGTGGAGCTCTGTCCTGCGGGACTGTTCCTTTACAGTGAAAGGCTGGGACCTGTAATGGGAGGGGCAGAACCCATGGCGGCAGCTTCACTCTATGGTCCTTTCTCAGCAGATCAAAGCAGTCCAATACCAGTAAGAAGTACAATTGTTGCTGCTCTGCGAACTGCACAGATTTCTTCTCCTTATGGAGTTGCTTTATTTTGTAATTCTATTTATATAGCACCTACTACCCCTGCAGAGGCACTGTAGAGATTTCCAGCTTGTAGCACGCTACTCCTGAACTCATGGTTACTGGTTAGTCCTGAGGTTATTGGGTTTAATCTTGCGCTCACAAGGTTACCATTCCATGCACTTACTTCAGTTTCTTACATATAAATTCACTAATAAATTCATGCAAATGATGGGTGGATTGGGCTAGAAGAGATCAAGTATTCTTAAATTGTATGCATGCGACTGACAGTTGACGTTATGATCTATGTAATGAGGTATTCGTACAAAAGTATAATAGAAAATAAGGCAAACGATTATGCAACTTCTTAAAGAAGATTATGATTGAGGAGAGTAGGTCATGCAAAGGAACATAGCTTCATTAATGAACAATCTCAAAATGAGGTGTGATAAATTTACACCGAGGAAGGGGCCCAGGCAGTTTCTGGCAGTGCTGTGTGGCTCACATTAAGGAGGGCATCAGGGTCGCGGCAAGCTGAAGCATTCAATTGAAATATTTTACACCCACGCAGTCACATGAGGCTCTTCACCGGGAGACTGGGACCTGTGTCAGAACTTAGTAAGCAGTGCGCAGCGCAACCAATAATGTATATATATTTCGTGCACAGTGTAGACCCGGCCCTGAAAAATAAGTGCCGGTGCTCCGCACTGGAAAGCACCGGCACAAATTAAGCGTCCTTCTAGAGTTTAAGTATACAGGGGTCTGTTAAGAATCTTTGAAACTACCTGCACATTAATGTTTTTAATGAATAACTTTAAAAAAACACAACTAGAGAATAGCTATGATTAGGTACTGTCCCTAAAAACCTCTGAAACCTCTGAAATTCCCCAGTTATGGTTGGCTCTGTAAGCCATAACTCGTACAACCGTCATGCAAACCATAACTTGTTCAGTAAAATCTATACTCATATGCTAATGAACTCCCCCACAATCTGACAGATGACATGACAAATTATGCTACTGATGACATGACATACCACCTAACTATTATCATTATTAATTATACATAAAGGGCTATAGTATGATTAATTTCTCTAGGTCTGTGTTGTTATTTAATGAACTTATGCTGTCAGTTGTTGCTTATTGGTCTAAACATTGTGAGTTCACAAGTATTGCATTTGATATGAGGGTAATGTCAGGCCAGACAAAGACTCACTCATGGTTGAAACATGTCAACTCTCAACGTTAACCTTGGGTACAAGGACTGGTTGTTTGCTATATCTGAATGGAATGTTTTTCGTACATTCCTGGAGTTCTATCTTTTCCTTTTGATGCATCCCAAATGTAATGTTCATGCCTTCTCCAAATTTCTACTAATAAGTAGCAGGACCTAACAATAAAACATCATTAAATAACACAAATCAGAAGAAAGAAAGGATATTGTATCCATAGTTGTGTCATTGATAATGTCAATCGTACGCAAATATGTAATATCGCCAATTATGTCATCACTGTCTGTTGTGATATCGGGTATCATATCCTGGGCGAGGTCATGAGCATTGAATTTGGGGTGTACCTTATGCTTTACTCAGATATGGCGCAAGTTTTCAGGGGTCTTTCAATTTTATTAGTACCTGTAACTTTACTTAAACTGTGTTTTTGAGTCATTTTGTAAGTGTTTTTAATCATCTATTAATATTTTAGGAGCAGAAGAAATCATAACTTGCCATTAACAATATTTCTTCATATGTATTTGCTTAAAAAATATATGGCATCTAACCAGGATGGAACATGTTAGTTACATGCAATTGAATAGAACCATATTGAAGACTATTAGCAGGATTGTTTCCCTGTGTAAAGTCCTTGTAACATAACATTTGTGAGCCAATATGCAGTGTTTTCTCGAGTCAGTTTTGCCGAACTGTGATAAGAATCTGGACTTAAGTATTAAACGTATAAAAAGTTTTTTTAAATTAATACAGTTCCCACTTGTCCAACATGCAAGAGAAACCGGCCACTACCTGTTAATAGCCACACCGCAGACCAGAGTGCATTCATTCACGTACATGTTGGGTTACCTCACTGATTAAATTACTCATTATTCAAGGACGGAACCAATCTGTCCTTCGGATGCTGACTCACTCTCACTGGAACAAGACTATGGATCAAGTTATTACAGTAATATCAACTGTTACATACACATCCTTGTCAAGAATTTGCAAAGAAAGATTTGTGCTTTGAAAATGTTCCATGCAGCAGGTGTTGGATGGCTGTCCTAATGTACAAGAATAAGGCTGTCTTTGAGATAAATACAACCAACTGTCTATATGTACAATATTTTCTTGCAAACTACTTATTTTTAAACATATCTATAAATTGCCCTTGCAAGGACAGTTAACACACAAATCTAGAGTTGGCCTTTCATTATTTGTGTATACTAAGGTTAATGGTTGATTTACAACTGTTCGAAACAACACCATCGCAAGCTAGTTGTTACATGATTACAGCCCTTCTCTATAGTGTTGGTTTACCTGTAGTAGCTGTGTAACAATCAATCTGATTACTTCTTCTGTATTAGCTGTGTATTAATAATCACTTTATGACCCTTCAGTGTTAGCTCTGTATCAGTAATCACTTTATGATTTACTTCTGTGATATCTGTGTATAAATCACGCTCTGTGAGCTGTGTATCAATATTCACTCTATGATTATCCCTGTGATAGCTGTGTATCAATAATCACTCTATGATTATCCCTGTGATAGCTGTGTATCAATATTCACTCTATGATTATCCCTGTGATAGCTGTGTATCAATAATCACTCTATGATTATCCCTGTGATAGCTGTGTATCCTCCCTGTGATAGCTGTGTATCAATTATCACACTATGATTACCTCTGTGATAGCTGTGTATCAATAATCATTCTATGATTACTTCTGTGATTACTGTGTATCAGTGATCACTCTTTGATTACTTCTTTGATTATTGTGGATCAAAAATCACTCTACGATTACTTCTGTGATAGCCTGCGCTGAGAGTTCACTATGCACTAACCCTTTAGGAGCTGCTGCTGTCCCTACTGCTGCTGACCCAGAGGTCAGGCATATGAGGTCAGGAGTACGAGGCCCTCCTCCACTCACAGGCCCATGGACCCTTCACCTGCCGGAACTGCAACCACACCTTCATACATGCCAGCCCCTCTTGCTGACCATCAGCGCACCGGACCAGATCGACTGCATCCTCCTCAATGTGCGATCCCTCCACAAACATGCCATGGATATCTGGGACCTCCTCGATGAAACCTCTCCCGACATTGCTTTCTTCATAGAAACCTGGAAAAAAACCCTGCTCTGGGCCGTACATCGCCATTGCCATTCCGACAGCTACAAAATCGCCCTGACCTTGTGGGTGCTGTCAATGACTCCTCCTGGGCAAACAACCTCCAACTAACCACGCACTCTAACGACCATGGGACACCTCCATTTTCAGATCCAGAACAGCCCTAATACCTCCCTCTACGGCACCCTCGTCTACACACCCACCGACCACCCTTCACAGACCCCATCGTAGACCTCTTTGCACCCCAAGCTCTTGCATTCTCCGACTTCATCCTACTCAGAGTCCTCAACTTCCACATAGACAACCTCAATGACAAGAACACCTCCTCCCTACTTGAGAACCTCGCCAACATCAGACTCAAGCAGCTAGTCACTGCACCAACCCACACAGCCGGACACGCTTGACCCCATTTTCTCTGCCAGCAGGAACATCAGGTACAGCCACACCACCAAACTCTCCTGGACCGACCACCACGGGATGCATCTCGCCTTTGCCATGCCCACCACACGCCACCACCCTACCAAGGCAACCACAGCACAGGGACCGCACTCCTCACCGCCATCGATGACATTCGCTCCCTCGTCGACAGGGGTGAGGCTGTAGCCCTCATCCTACTGGACCTCTCGGCTGCCTTCGACACTGTTTCCCACCACACCCTAATCACGAGACTCCACGATGCCGGCATGCGCAACAAGGCACTGGACTGGATCCATTCCTTCCTCACTGGCCAGACTCAGCAAGTAAGAGTACCCCGTTCCTCTCGGAACCTAAAGAGGTCAGCTGCCGAGTGCCCCAGGGTTCTTTCCTGAGCCCCACCCTCTTAAACGTCTACATGGCTCCCCTCGCAGACATAGTCAGAAGCCACGGACTCAACATAGTTTCCTACACTGACGACTTCCAGCTGATCCTCTCCCTCACCAACAAACCCACAACCACCAAAACCAACTTCCACAGCGCCACCTGGATGAAAGGCCACCCATTGGCAGTAAATCCCTGAACTGCAAAACAAAAACTGAAAGGCTACAACAAATGTCCCTACTGTAGCAATTCACTAATTAATCTATTTTTATTTTCTTTCAACTGTTTCCTCACTATACCTATGTGAGATACTATAATGCAAATTAGGAAGTGCCAGCATGTCTAATCTACTCTTCAAGCAGGTGGTCTACTGGTTGTTATGCCTGCAGTGAGTAGCCACTCACAGTAATCAGAGGGAGACCAAAACAAAAGTAGAAGCTGGGTCCCATCCACATTAAGTGCGACCAAAATTTGCCATCAAAGTCAAACCCATGTTTCCCGCACAATGCTAGCTGTTGTTAATGATGATATGGCTTATGTGTCATGGTGCTGATGGACAGCAGGAACCCTGTGATCACCTCATCATGCACTCCTCATTCATTCTGCCTTGCCCAAACATCAGTCTCTCATTCCTCATACCACAGTCCTCTCTCAAAGTTCAGACCTCATTCCTCCATCCTTGTCCCTCATTACTCAGTCCTCATCGCTTAAGCCTCATCACCTATTCTTCACATATCCCTCAGACTCCATCCTCACTTCTCATCCATCACTTTTTACCAATTTCTCATCCCTCACTTCTCATCCACTTCTCATTCCACACTTAATTCCGCTAGCTTCATCCCTCTTGACTCATCTCCACCCTCAATAATGGTCCCTCAATCTTCTCCGGTCACTCCTCACTCAACATCCATCATGCCTCCTCCTTGTTCCACATACCTCACCCCTCAATCCTTCTCACAATGAAGTTCAGTTCCATGAGACTATCTGTCATGTTTAGTGATATTATGGGGTAATACTCTTAGGAGATTTCCCAGCATGCAATGTGAGGTCAGGAAATCTTTGTCCTTATATGTGTATTTTTTAAACGTTGACTGTGTTTGAGATCCTCAGTTTAAGGGGCACCCCAAACAGTGGCAGTTGTACTCTACAGGGTACACTCTTTAAGTCACCAGGAACACAGGAGACTCGAAATATGACTCACTGCTCCACTAGTCCTAAGGGAGAGCTGCCCTCTAGAGTACTGGCACATTAGTCTTAGTTCTTGGAACTTAACTGGAGCCTAGTAATTTGTGTGCCATCCACCTCCTGTGACTCTTACTTCATTTGCGACTGAGAGCTAAAATCCATGGCTGGTTTGTGAAAAGACCAGAGATTCCAGGACCAGGACCCCCCGCTGCTTCCAGAGTGATTATAAACAGCAAAATAAGTGATCATGAACACCAGAGAGTGCACACTCAAAGAGTGATTGCCATTACTATTGGAGCCCCTATTTGTGGGTGTACTGTGTTAATAAAGAAACATCTCCCTTTGTGGAAAAGTCATCCTGAATTTCCAGCAGAATACATTTTATCTCCCACTTTTTCATCCTTTTTCTCCTTCAAGGGCAGTCAGGGTGAGTTCCACATGGTTTTCTTCCAGAATCCTTTTTTGGAGTGCAAGTAGCCTTTGCAAGGTATGCTGGGACCCAGACGAGGCTGCTCTGGCCATCAACACTCGTATTTGTTCAGAAAAGAAGCAAATCACTCCAACCTGAGTAGCAATGTTTTCAAATTTGGTAAAGTGTTTGACATGATTGGCAGTTGACATTGTTTCTTTCTGTAAATATAAAACCAAACTGCCCTGAAGCTAACATCTTCACAGCAGGTCACACTCTTCAACATGACCAGACCAGTCTTGACAGCTCGACAATGGAGATGCAAACTGCCCATTTCTTCAAAGCTTTAGTGAAGCCTGGAGCCCTTCTTGGTGCTTCTGGCCTCCCCTGTTACAGCCAGCCAGCCCAAGGAACCTACAGGAGCTGACTCGCAGCATACCTTGGACTCCACCCTACATTGGCCAATGTATGCAACCCACTGGTAGACATGTTATCAGCCCAAATGACCAAATACTTATAATGTTTTCTGCATATTCATTTTCCTCAATGTCTCGTGCAGAATGAGTGGATTATGTGCCATTGTCTGTTTTGCTCTTATTTACTGGATGTTACCCTCAGTTAGTGCTGAAATTAGGGCTTCGAAAAGTCACATCCATTGCTGAGAAGCAAAAATAGACCCAAAATACCACAAATGAGGAATAACACCAAAGTTATGCCCCTGAACACACTTGAAAAAAGGGAATGTGTAAAGGCCAGTATTACGTCAAAGATTTTCTGGAAGGATCTGACTAAGCCAGTCCCAATAACTGTAAAAAGGTTTTCTATGCCAGCAGTATTGGGTGCATTAAAAATCCAGTGCACTAGCTCACCAAAATATAATGGGAGATTAGTGTTTAACAAGAACTGTATTCCACTGGACGTCCTTGCAACCTGCAATTTAAAGATTTCTCGGGCAGATGTTAATGCTACATCTTTTTGAAACAATGGGCATTTGAGTTTTCTTAGCTTGTTAAAATCTGCCCTAAGTATAAATTGAAAGTCACAATGAGGCATCGAAACCCCCTTGTGTGGTAGGAAATAGCACGTTATTCCAACAGGTCACTATCTGGGAGACTGATAAAATATATTGAATCCTTCATGCGCCAACAGCCTTGGTCGAACATTACATAGCTTCCATTTGACAGGACAGTGATGCGGGTGAGAATTGAACAGGCTGGTATTCCTTTTTAGAAAAGCCAAATTTGCCACCGAAGCATTACATATGCCATGAATGGTAACATGTTTACAGACGAGTGGGCGACAAACAGGAGTGTTGCATTCCTTTCCAGTAAGCAGAAACCTCTTTACTGGTTCTTTCACAACAATAAGAGAATGGGAGTGACCACAATTCATGAATGAAGCTGCCTTCTAGGGGGTTCATGCCTACCAACTGGGAAATGTTTCATGCAAGCTGTGAACTGAAATGTTGAAATTAGCAAAAATATTATGCCATATATTAACCAGGGAGCAGAGGGAGTCTCTGCTATTTTAAATGAAAGCTGTTCTAACTTCTTGAAATGTTACATTGTGTATGTGGCATCGTTCTTGGTGATGAGTTGTTGTTAACATGTCAAGTTGAAAGGCAAGAATAGCTATGCTAAATTAAAGTAACAGCCACTTCTGAGGACCTGAAGTGTCCAACTAAACCACATGATAAATCTAAGCTGACTTTGCCCATGGTACAACGAAGACATTCCACTTTGCATAATATCAATAACAGATGACACAATATTATTCAGATTGTAAACGTATTAATACTATTATTAACAATAGCATGCAAATTATCTTGATCAATTTGTCTTAATCATGCAGCAGCTTCTATTTGTGATAGTGTCCAAATTTCATTATATGTGGCATAAATAAATCTTTTTGAACGTGGAGACTTGGGACCCAATATGAAATCAGCCGGGTCTATGTCTTCTGACAGGAGAGAAAGATATTGTTTTACTGGAGACAGTGTGGAATGTACCAACCATTGCTGACGCCATTTCCCTACCGAAAAGGTAGTGACAAGACCTGGGTGTTAAGCGTGGGAATAACGAGGGTCGGCTCTGCTTGCCTTAAATCACTGTGTGGAATTCAAGAAATGAGCATAGTAGACATTTGTGTCCACTGGCCACATTAACAACCCATCAGGACCTTAAAAAGTGGAGTAAAATGTACCATTCTGCATCATACTATTGAGTTGTTCTTCAGTTTAATTAGTGCGATGTTGGCAAATGACAAATTGTGCAATGGAAGGAATGTTTGGTGCATTCATGTCTATAATTTTAGCTAATCATAGACACATAGTCTGCTGAACTGTATCATTCAAAAAACTCATGTGTTTTTGAATTAAGCAAGTTTGAAATAAGGTGTCCGTATCCTGATTTTACCAAGGTTTGGCAACCTAAATTGATTTCATGTCAATGGTATCATTCCAATAATCGTAGCCTTCTACAGCTAATTGAGTGGCAAACAAATCTGGATATATCAGCTTGGTTTGTTTAAGCATATACTTTTTTGGTGGTGTAGGGACATGTTTAAATTAAAACGATTTGGGTCTAATGTGTCATATCCTGAAAAATATGTAAATGTATCCTTAAATGTTTTTGAGCTCCCTTCTGGGGGAGTCGGACAATGTTCCCATTGTGTATAACTAAAAAGTGTGCGCTGAACACTAGCTTGATGTAAATAGTGATGTCCATAATGATGGTAACAGAAAATGTCACCATAATTAGCAGAATTAAGATAAAGATCCTCTGAGTAAAAAACAGTGTAGTATTCCAGCTCTGTGAGCATAACGTTTACTGTCTCAACATCCCAATCATCAGAATGTAACCCAGGTACAAATACATCCCACATAGAAACCCTAAAAACATAAGGTATTTATAGTATTTCTGTTGGGCCAACTATATCATGAGGTACTTTTTCACAAACAATTCCATCAGTTACTGAAACAGCTGAAATATTCACATTAGATGTGAAGGACATCTAACATGGTTTTCAATTGGAATTCCATAGAGCATATTATCAAGCCCATTATCGCCGTTTTAGCGGCAGTTTTCTGTCGCTAAAGCGGCGATAATTTTATCGCCTGGCTTGTTAATATGCCCCTAGAAGTTCCACTAAGAGTGGTTCAGAATGAACGACATCAGATGCAGTAGACGCAGTAGTAAGTACAGTTCTCACTTCAGTCATATGGCTGGTATTTGAAGTGGAATTAGGAATTAACTGAAGTTCATTCTCTGCTGCCTCTCCCCCCTCCCTCGCATCCCCCAAGCTAGGGAGAAACAGCTTTGGTGGTGCTCACAAGCAGGAAAGAAATTTCCTGTATGGTAATGAGAAGAGTTAAGGAACTACCAACGACTCCCCATGGCCTACTGTTTAGAATCTGCCACATGATGTAACTTGATGTGATCAATGGAGGCCAAAAGATTGCTTTTAGAACCAGCAAGCAATGGCAGAATTTTTGTTCTTGTACCTTTGGATGCTAAAGAATGGTACCGGTGCACAGTATGAAAGGCCGAATTCCTTCTTCACCTCAATCCTTTCTCAAACGAGAGCCCCAGGTTTTGGAATCCAGCCCGAAGGTTCTGGCTTCTCCTTGATTCCCGCAGCAGCAGACATCTTCAACTGCCCGTTGGATTGGCTGCCACAGACGTTTGGTAAATCCTGTAAGATAGCACAATGATCATTTACGTCTAAGGGTGTGGCTGCTACAACAATTTATTGACTTTCAAGGTTTGGAATGTACATTTTGATGCCAAAGAGGACCTCATATGGGGTCCGGCCACTCCGAGATCTTTAGGTATATTATTAAGTGGATCTTTGCCCCGCTATATTGGTGGTGGCTCCAACTACACCCTGTACCTAATACTCTAGCAGTTAAGGATTGCTTTAAGTCCCATTTCATCTTTACCCCAACAGAATGACCCTCTGGCCGACATGGAGAAGAATAATGAACTCTACACCCAGGGAAGCTATAGGATCCTGATAGACTTTTGAAGTGAGAGCAGGGCCCTGGTCCGAGTTGACTGTACAGCATGCATGTGATCTGACCAAGACTTGCAGATCCTTAATAACAGTGCAAGCATCAACTGCATTTAAACGCTCCATCCTAAACAGAAGGACCACAATGGTCCAAATAAATTCAGCCTAAAGGTTTGTTGGAAATCAACATGTGTCTGCGGTGGGCGAGCCATGGTAGAAGCTTTAATTTGTTAACAAATGTCACAACAAAGGACAGATTTTTTGACCTGCTGCTATAAGCCATGCTACCAATAATGTTGCTGTAGCAACAAAATTGTGGCTGCCACACCTGCATCTGCAGAAGCTACACCTTCATGCGCAGCTATCACTAAAGCTAGTCTGCTGTCTTGGTTAGGAATCAGACTATCACCAACCCCAGGAATTGTCTAACGAAAGGTTGTTCACTTAAAAGATATTTAACTGGAAAGCCCCTAGGTAAAGGAGTGTGTCTTGGTTAGCATGAATGGCAGCCAGTATGTGGTCATCTATTCTCGTTTGAGAACGAGTAATTGCAGCAACTGTTGCAATTGCAAATGCTGATTTGGCCGCTTCATCTGCCAAAGAATTCCCTTCAACATGTGCTCCTACACGTTGATGACTCAGTGTATGTATAATATGAGTTGTGGCCCCCAAAGCAATTTACGATTTATTGTGTTGCCTTTAGAATCTTTGAATTTATTTTGCCACCAATAATGTAAATTGTCATTAAAAGACTGAACACAGTAATACGAATCACACACTATCAGTGTGGGGAATTAGGGATCGGTATGTTCCAGTGCAAGAAGCAATGCTTTAAGTTCAGTTAACTGCACGGTGCAGTCCCCTAAGGACTGTGGGCAAGTTTTTTGTGGATGGAATTTTCCGTTGGTGCTTGGTGCTGGGCTAAACCATCAGTATAAAATATAAATTTATACTGCTCAAGTGGCAAAACATTGCCAGACATGGGATAGACATGCTCATATGGAAGAAATTCTTGTGTCCGTATAGGCGGGTCAAAGACAAAGTCTACATCCATAGCTGTTAATGATGTTGCCAATTGAATCCATCTAAGATGGAGGGCTTTTGCATATGGAATGCTAGCTTTTGTGACAGCCTCTAAGGCTGGAACGGGAGTAATGACAATAATGCTTTTTGCCTGTGCAAGTGGCCGCTCCTTAAGAATGCCCATCTGCACAGCTGCCAGTATTTTTTTAGTGGATGCAATTTATATGCAATCGGTACTGTCTCACTTTCGTTAAAGGTGACATAGGTGAAGCCAACAGCACCCGCAATTATATGGATGACTATGTTTGTTGCATTTACACGTGTACATAAGTGGCGTGTTGCCAGTAAATCCGTTTGTAAAGAATTGAGTGTGTCTGTTGTCGTACTTTAATATTCGGGACCGCGTAGGGGACAGGGCCCTACCCCTGTCTATCTTGGTATTAGCAAACCGCAAATGGTTAATGCGGTATGTACGAGTGCTTTATATATCGTTCTAGCTATGAATGCACTGTGTACACGCTATTCTGCTTCACTACGCGGGTTCCATTTTGGAAGCAGTGGCCATCTTGTCATTGCCCTCACTTGCTATAATGGAGTAAATACGGGCCTCACAGTACATGGGCTTCTCTTCTGACTTCTCTGTGACCTGGGCAGCTGGCTCTGCTGCCCCAGGTCAAACTGGTCTCACGAGCTCCCCTTCCTCCGTCCACCTGTGATTAGCATCAGGGCTTGACCCATCATAAAACCCTTTCATTCTACACAACCCTCCGGCTAATCTCTTTCACACCTGCTTGTTCCTGCTTTATGACTTGTTTCCCAAAACAGGAGATGCTCATGTTTATTGGGGGGTCTATTGACATCCGATGTGGGATCTGAACCTTACTGTGTAAATCATTGTGGGCTGGCCGAACTGGAATGTGGGATGGTCATCATGACTCTGCTTTTTCGTTTGTAATGTATACTTGTAATGGCCATATCATAAACCTAGGAATGTATGCTTGAGGCAAGAAAAAGGGTATTTAAGATGAAGTCCGTTCCTAAGATTTTCAGCAGTCTCCTGAGAACATACACGCTGTTGTACTTCTAGGATACCTGTAATTGGTCTGCAGCCAATAAACGATCTTTGACTTCACCCAGAAGACACTGTGTTTCTGTAGGTCTGGAACAGGGTGAACCCAGAAGTCATAGGGTGTGTGTCCCTGCACCGCTGGGTCTAAAATACCCAGTACTTCACTGTACGTTCCAATGTGAACCAGAGAAATCAGGACTAATTCATTCATAAAATGATTTAATGCATTGTGCATAAACAGGTATGTATGTTCTGCCAAAAATAAAGTAATCCTAACAAGGATTGCAGTTTCTTAAGTGTATTCGGAGGTTGCAGGAGAGCACACTTCTCCAAGAAGTGTGATGCAGGCTCTTTCCATCACTCATAAGTTTGTACCCTAAAAATAGGACATTGAGAAATGTTTTATTAGGCAAATGGGAAAAGCGACGCCGAAAAATAAACGCCAAGAAGGCAGTCCAGTCCTTGCTTTCAGGTGCTAGATTGTGGCAGAAAAAAACATTGGAGATATCCAAGGTTGTGTTGTATTGTTTACAAACTATATCATTTATAAGTGCTACACTGTACGTATTTTGTATTGCAAAAGTGCTTGTATGACTCTTTAAATGTATGTAGTGAAAGACAATGTGATATGAATGATCCAGTTTCAAGACAGGAGAAAGGGGATTATGTATTTGAGAGACACAGTTAAATTACTCCCTGGTACTCCAGTTAGGAGAGTATTTCTCTAACAGGTGCTTTAGCATCCCCATTTTATTGTTGCACTTGTGGGCTGGACCTTATGGGTATTATATGAGAAGGAGAGTCTGTATCCCAGCTGACATGATTGTGAAATAAAGCTGGGGCTTGTGCTAGAGCCCATCTTATGGCATAGGTTTGTTGGCGCCCTCCGGGGCAAGTGCAGAAAATGAAGGAAGAATTACATCTTCACCTTGTGGGGATATTTGGACAATCAATCGACCTCCGCTAAAAGGATACTGCATAATAATGTTACATTTTCCCAGAAAATCATTCTAATTGTGTGCTTTATGTCACCCTCAATTTGTATATTATAATTATACAATCCGTCTGGAGGGGCTACTCGCCTATCTGGGGTTTCCACCGTAATGAAGTTATCAGTTGCTCTTGCTGCCAGAAACTCCTGGAGATTCCTATGCACTATATTGACCTCTGCTGTGCTGTCGAGGAGAGTCACCGCCCAACTCCTGTTCAGGAGGAGAGTTCTCAGTGTTTATGGCATTTTTGTGGTTCTAGCCGCAACTTTCTTTTTCTGAAATTGGGGCGGTTTTTCCTCCTTTTTTGTCTTTACGTCAGACGAGCGTTGTGATTCCCTCTTTGGTTTTACATACTCTTTCTGTCTGCAATCTGAATGCCCTCCTCTATTGTACTGCTTATCAGACAAGTCCCAAAAAGAAATGAGGAGAATGAGTATCAGAAATCTGACACCTATCTGATGCCTTTGTGTGAAATCATGCAAATCATCGCTCCTCTCACAGCGCCCCAGGTGCGGAGAACCTCCTTGAGATTATGGGGCATATCAACAAGCAGGCGATAAAAAATGATCGCCGCTTTTGCGGCCGTTTTCGGCCTAAAAGCGGCGATAATTGTATCGGCTAATCAGCAAGGTCACGCTAACGTGTGAAACCTTGCTTTAGCGTCAGGATTCCTAACGCCCAGCTTTGCATCTCTAATGAGATGCAAAGTGAGTGTTCCTGACCTGGCATGACAGGAGAAATGTCGCTAAGCGACATTTCTCCTATCAGCAAGCCTAACGCTATGAAGCATAGCGTCAGGAAAAGTAGCGATAACCCCTGTTATCGCTACTTTCCTTCCACCTGCTTCAGGACTGACTTAGCCATGATATCCTATGGAAGGTGGATATCATGGCTAAGTTTGTAAGTCCCTATCAACTAGCTAACGTGAGATTATCGCTGGATTTCCAGCGATAATCTCATGTTAGCCAGTTAGCGCTAGGATTTTTATCGCTGATGTGATAAGCGTTGCTAATAGCACGCTATCTCAGCGATAATAATCGGCGCTAGCCAGCGATAATTATCCGAGCGCAAAGTGCGCTCAGCGATAATTATCGCCGGTTGTTGTTGATATGCCCCTTAGAGTTGGCTTGGATTAATCCCATTTTCTTTTTTTTTTTTTTTAACAAACTCCGGGTACTGCTTGGCAGGGTCCTAGTCCGAACTAGGCTTGTGGTTTAGTAGAACTGATTCCCAAATTATTGTGACCCAAAGAAGCATGGACATTAGCAATAATTCTAGGTAGCCCACGTTTCTGGTTGAACGGTGCAACCTGCTTGAGTCACTGGCGGATAGCCAATGATACAGCTTTGCCTTTAATGTTGGACAGTCATTGGGGACACCAAGGAAAAGTTTCCCATAAGTTTCATCCCCAAATCCTGAGAAGCAGCTGCCATGTGTTTGTTCTGTATTTGTTTCAATACCTCCTGCAAGATTGACCATGTGATATAGTTTAGACTGCTGCAAAGACTGTGCCCTAGGTGTTACAGTCACCTATTCCAGGAACCATTCCATGGGGCAAGCACATAGTCAATATTCTGTGTTTGTCTTGTGTTCCTGTAAGAAGAAACACAGCATTGATTTGATCGATTTTTTGGGGGGGCTCCTGTTTTGAATGTGGCTTCTCACCAATAAGCCACACCCAATCCCTGCACTCCCACCTGGGAGGCAAATATACCACTGCACCTTTGAATAATATACACTTTTGAGCATGTCTTACCACCCCTGGCACAAAACAAACAGCACCTTTTGAAAAGGGGTTTTATTTAGCAAAATGCAAAGACTCTATCACTTTTAGAATAAGGCTTAGGGTTTATTAAATAATACTCTCTAAACAAAGGCTGTCTCAGATACCAAATGCATAAGATTCAAATATATGTAGCAAACTTATAATCTAAAGGCATGAATCAATAACTGAGCAAACTATAATACTGATTAATAAACAAGCAATAACTGATATAAGATAAGATACACTGGACGTCCTGCAAGAGATCAGAAAGATATGTATATATATATATATATGTACACAGTAGAGGATCACTCTGGATGTGCACCTCAAAGAAAACACCTCAAACGATCACAGCCACTAGCTCACATCACAGTGGCAATAACTACAAAACTCAATACATCACCTGATGCATACACTGCCCATTTCTGGCCGGGGGAAGTCTTCACACAGCCGGGATCAGAGCTCAGCAATCAGGGTTCAATCTGAGATAGACACATCTGCCCTTCGAGACGGACCATGTACATTCCTCTGATAAGAACCAGTATTCTCTAGTCAGTAAAGTGTGAAAACAGGAGGAAGAGCAGAACATGCCCTCCCCACTTTGCAGCTACGTGCAAGTACAAAAAAAAGCTTCAGTCATGAAAATGGAGTTAGTTAGGCCATGCACACAAGGCCTAAAGCAAGATGGAATTGAAAAGCAAGATGACATGAAAGCATGTCAAAGCTAATAGTAAGAACTTATAATTCTCACCAATGCACAATACAATACACATTCCTGCACAACTGCACACCTTCAAATGCACATCCCACACGCTCTTGGCAAGACTGTTCCAATCCGTAACAGCTCCCACTGAAAGACAGCCAGATTACAGGACAGAAGAGAAGCAGGCATATGCAGGACCATCCTACATTAAGGCTAGGGTAAAATAACACACTAAAATCAATTAAAATGGTGGTAGTTGGAGGTCATCATAGGGTGCCAGACTACAAAAGTGACTCTTTCACTACAGCTCCAAAATGGTATATCCACATGATTTGTGGGATTTTCTTGGAATGTATGTCCATTATAATGCAAAGAGAGGGACAAGGCAGATGGGCTTCTTTAATGAGGTCCAGTGTACAAGCCCCAATAATCAAGAACAAAAAAGGGTACAAAGTTCCTCTAGTGCATAGAAGAGTTAGTTCAGGAAGTGAATGCCATCAGAACGGCCTAGTGGTAACTTGGGAAATTCCCTTGGTTTGAACTAGAGCTCTCACACACCCAGCAAGCTGGGTGTCATGCTTCATCATATGAGCTCTGCCCCTCGTCAAGGCGGCGCTGCAATCCTTGACGGGCACCCGAACCGGGGCTCTTTATCGGGGATCTTCTGTTCCTGCCGGTTGGTGCATGGGGGTAAGGGGGCCTGAAATGTGTAGATGTGTGAAGTAGTGAGGTTAAAAAGGGTCAGTTAGTCCTTGTCAATAATTTATTCGGAAGGTAAACTACCCGGTTAAAATTGGTGTAGAGTGGCTGATGTACTAGAGAAGGTGTCTAATCATGAAGCTCTACTCTATAGATCGACATGTTTCGTGCCTCGTGTGTCAGGAGGATCTAGGCACTTCTTCAGGATCATAAGCAACTATCTACACTACGTGGAGAGGTGTGTGCTACCTACCACGTCTTCAGGTGCATTGCCTGCGGACACGGGTGAGAAAAAATATAATTCCAGATGACACTCTGAACAATACTCTTCTAATTAGCAACAAGGATTATCACCAAGTTAAAAACCACAGAATTAAGGTTTGAATATATGAGCATATAACAACTGCTTAATCATTATAGCATATGGTGTATATTGACACCCAGTGTATAGTTCAAAGGAAGAGCGTGCAGTAAAAACATTTTGGTTTAAAAATTTTTTTTGTGAAGAATAATAAAATAAAATACTCATGGACAAGGGATTGTAGCTGCGGACTCACCTAGTGGGTTGCTAGAAATTGCTAGCAACAGTCCTGGCGGTGACTAGAGGACACCGGTTGGGTCCTGTAGGAATGAACAGCGTCAAAAAAGCGGGATGGGGGATAGGGACAAGACGCAAGAGAGACAGGCAATCAGTCAAACTCAAAAATAAAATAAAATGAATCAAACAGAGGTGATACGGTAGTCAGTGGCACTGACGGGGTGCCGGGTGGTAACTCAACCGTGTATGGCGCGACCCCCTGGTACCGGAAAAGAACCGCAAGGTAAGGAGTGTGTTGGGCGGTCTGATCGGGGCCGAGGGTACGGCCGGAGTACAGGCGGAGGAGAAGCTCACCAGGCGGGCCCAGAGTGGCTCACGAGAGCAGAGTGAAGTGACAGGAGTGCGGAGCAAAGGAATACTCACCCGCGTTGAATCACACTATGCTGTACACCTACCCAAAACCGCCGGAAACCGGGGTGGTGACTGCGAGTGAGTAACCCGGAGAGATATACCTGCAGTTTCCTGCTTCGTGACGTCAACGGGGGTGTGGTGTGGGCGTGATGCGTCACCGTAGCGATCACGTAAAACGTAAGGTCACATGGTATCGCAAACAACTGTGGCGGACATGTTGGATAGGGGAGAAGATCTATTCTACATATACCGACTGTTAAGTAACCAAGGTAGATGGTGTCATGTGTGGACAAGTTGCTGTACAAATATCGTGAGGTATGCCTTTACAGAGGGTTAGTTGTGTCAGAGATTAACAAGTAATAACACTATGGTTAATGATTATTAGTAGGGTCGGTACCCAGATTCCAAAACAACGCAGGCTAGAAAGAATAGTCTGCGAGGGGTATCCCAATGTCGTCAATAGTGTGGCAAGTATTAGCACTAAAACAAGGGGGAGGGGGGGGGACAGTACTAATGTAGTAATGCCAAACTATATGCCAACTAATGGAGGATAGCCTATATTACATATAGTGCAGTAATGATGGGACTATTGGACAGGATGATTAAGAGATGGAGCTCCATGGAATATCATCATTCAAACCCTCAGTGTGGCTCGCTAATCTGTGTACCCATCTCTGTTCAATCCTAAATAGAGATTGTTTGGAAATATGTTGGTGAGCTTCCAATACAATCCAGTGTAAGGAATCTGGGGAATGTTGAGTCTCTGTAAAGTGTCTGTACATCCTCGTGGTGGCTCGTTGGCAACGAATGTTACTTCTATGTTCGGTAATGCGAACTTTGACCGGACGCATGGTCATCCCTATATATTGTAGACCACACGGGCAGGTGATCAGATAGATACACTGTCTAG
Organism: Triturus cristatus; assembly: GCF_964204655.1. NCBI lineage: Eukaryota > Metazoa > Chordata > Amphibia > Caudata > Salamandridae > Triturus > Triturus cristatus. Next base: position 1,169,195,099 of record NC_140584.1, on the reverse strand, counting down.
TGTTACAGTTGGTGTGTGTCTGGATGCACCACTTGAAGTTAGGTCGTAATGTCACTTCTTTGGTTAGTGTTGTGTACTTGCAAGCTGTGCAAGTACCGCAGGGATAATGTCCCTTAATAGCTGGTAAACCCCATAGAGTGGTTTGTGTCATATCAGTATGGCTCCTGGGTCTTGTATTGATCAAAATGTCTCGTAGGTTATGGGTTCTAGTGTAGGCAAATCTGGGTTTAGGTATCCTTAGGTCTCCTGTGTTCAAGATGTTCCAATGTTTCAAAATGACCTTCTTAGTTGGAACTGAGGTAGCTGTGTAGGAGGTGACACAGGTAATCGAGTCTACTGGTGGTTTGGAGTGGACTTCTAGTAGTGTTTCCCTAGGGTTATTTCTAGCTCTCTTCATAGAGTCTTTGATCACTCTGGTAGGGTAACCTCTAGTCATTAGATTAGTAGCTAGAATGGTGGACTCTTTCTTATAGTCAGTGGTGGATGTGCAGTTGCGTCTGATACGCAAGAACTGTCCAAAAGGCAGATTATCTTTGAGAGCCTTAGGATGGTGGCTCTGGTATAGGAGTAAACTGTTGCGATCGGTGGGTTTCCTATATAGACTCGTGGAGAGCTCCCCCTCAGATAATCTAATATTAAGGTCAAGAAATGCAACATTGGTTTCTGAAATGGTGTGAGAGAAATTTAGAAAGATGTTTTGTTGATTGATCCAACCTATAAAAGCCATACATGTGTCAATGGTACCATGCCAAAAGATTAAAATGTCATCGATAAAACGTTTCCACAGTTTCAGGTGGTGGACATATGGATTGTTGGTGTTATTGATGACATTCATTTCAAAGGCCGCCATGTATAGACAGGCCAAGCTGGGAGCAAAAGTACTCCCCATCGAAGTGCCCTGGCTTTGATGATATAATTGGCCTTTGAACTCAAAAAAGTTTTCAGTCAAAGCCAGGGATGCACACTCCATGATGAACGAGATTGGAGTGGGTGAGTCCCAATCTAGGGAATTGAGGGCCGCTTCTACAACTGTCAGAGTCTCCCCCTGGGGAATGTTTGTGTAGAGGGCCTCTACGTCTAGGGTAATCAAAAAATCAATGTCTCCTGGGTCCTCTATAGATTCAATGATTCTGAGGATGTCAGTAGTGTCCCTTACGAAAGATGGTGTATTCCTGACTAGGGGCTGCAAGAAATGGTCAACAAATTTGGACAAAGGTTCCAGTATTGAGCCTATTCCAGAGACAATAGGACGTCCAGGAACCGGAACTGTACCCTTGTGTATCTTGGGTAAAGTATAGAAATACGGTATTTTAGGTTCTTTCGCAATCAGAAAGGCTGATTCACGTTGACTGATCCAACCATTAGTAACAGCCTCATGTACTAATATAGAGATGGCACTCGCGAGGCGTGGGGTTGGATCAGTTTGGATAGGAGCGTAGTATCTGTCATTGTTGAGTTGACGTCTACATTCTGTATCATAGTCAACTGTGGATTGTATTACAGTTGCCCCACCCTTGTCTGCTTGTTTGATGGTTATCGATCGATCTGCAGCAAGTGCATTCGCAGTTTGTATTTCAATGTTAGAAAGGTTGTGGAAGGGAGAAGGAAGAGGTATTAAGGCTAGATCTTTTAATACTGCCTTCTCAAAAGTTAACACTTCCACTGGGACCATAGCATTGAGAGGGGTAAAGGTAGAGGGATTCCTCAAACCAGAGTCATCCTCTGTGCTTGTGGGTTTGTCCTGAAAGAAGGACTGAAGTCGTATCTTGCGAAACAATTTCTGTACTTCACAAAGGTCTCTGAATTTGTCTACTTTCGGGGTGGGGACAAAGCCTAACCCCTTTTGCAGTATTGAGGTCTCAGATTCAGTGAGAATGCGTGGTGACAGGTTCACCACTAGTTTCTCTTGTTCACCGTTTTGCTGCGTGTGTCCATCCCTGTTGTTGGTTGGTCCTGCCATTGCACCCGTTTTTGAGAGCTTCTTCTGTTGCGCCCTCTTCCTCTGCCCCAACCTCTGTCTAAAAAAGGGGGGCCATTATTGAAGAACTGAGGTGGTCCTGGTTGGAATGGTGGATATTGCCAATATGGTGGTGGTGGAGGATGGCCTGGAAACAGGGGAGGGCCCTGGAAAGTCTGAGCATTGTAATGGTAGTTAGAGTGTTGATTTCTCCGTGCGTTATTACTGCCCCAGCTCCCTGTACTGGAATTGCTATCAGAGGAGTCTCTTCTATCGGAGTTCTCATCAGATGAGTAACTATTCTTGACCGAGGTGTAGTCGGCCTTCAGATAAGGGAACACTTTCTCTTTGTCAAATTTTAGGATATCTTTCTGAAGCTTCGCTATTTTTTGTTTCATCAGATATTCTTTGTTGTCGGTAATCTCTGCATTGATCTCAGCAAGTCTACTCTTGTAGGCTGTAATCTGGATGGTGGTTTTGAGCGCTCCCTCAGCAATTTGTATTCTGACTAGGAGGGCTTCAGCTAGGCGTCTAGCTGTATTAATGATCAGCACTAGTAAATCCCTGGTGCATTTCCACGCAACCAGGGACCATTCCTTTTTGAAGGTTGCATCATCTAGAAATAATCTAGGGAAGTTGTTAATGATGAGCCCAGTGGGTGCGATGTTAGCACGTAAATATTCCGTCATTAGCGCACCATGGAGAGTTATTTTTAACCACTCTCTTTTAAGTTGCATCAAAGCATTCCAATCGTCAGATTGTGAGCCAGAGGCCATATTGCCATCATTTAGTAGGAGGGAAGGTGTTCTCTCCAGTATATCTGAGATGGCATCATCGCCGAAGCTAAGCCCCTGGGTATCCATGAGAATAAAGATAAGTGGTCAGTAAGTCGGACCGGAAGGAAGGATAGAGGGTCCAGTCTGGATTAATTGAAATCCGCTGGTAACCTATAGATTAATGTCCCACGGGTGGGAACCCGTGCTGGTACAATAATGCAAAGAGAGGGACAAGGCAGATGGGCTTCTTTAATGAGGTCCAGTGTACAAGCCCCAATAATCAAGAACAAAAAAGGGTACAAAGTTCCTCTAGTGCATAGAAGAGTTAGTTCAGGAAGTGAATGCCATCAGAACGGCCTAGTGGTAACTTGGGAAATTCCCTTGGTTTGAACTAGAGCTCTCACACACCCAGCAAGCTGGGTGTCATGCTTCATCATATGAGCTCTGCCCCTCGTCAAGGCGGCGCTGCAATCCTTGACGGGCACCCGAACCGGGGCTCTTTATCGGGGATCTTCTGTTCCTGCCGGTTGGTGCATGGGGGTAAGGGGGCCTGAAATGTGTAGATGTGTGAAGTAGTGAGGTTAAAAAGGGTCAGTTAGTCCTTGTCAATAATTTATTCGGAAGGTAAACTACCCGGTTAAAATTGGTGTAGAGTGGCTGATGTACTAGAGAAGGTGTCTAATCATGAAGCTCTACTCTATAGATCGACATGTTTCGTGCCTCGTGTGTCAGGAGGATCTAGGCACTTCTTCAGGATCATAAGCAACTATCTACACTACGTGGAGAGGTGTGTGCTACCTACCACGTCTTCAGGTGCATTGCCTGCGGACACGGGTGAGAAAAAATATAATTCCAGATGACACTCTGAACAATACTCTTCTAATTAGCAACAAGGATTATCACCAAGTTAAAAACCACAGAATTAAGGTTTGAATATATGAGCATATAACAACTGCTTAATCATTATAGCATATGGTGTATATTGACACCCAGTGTATAGTTCAAAGGAAGAGCGTGCAGTAAAAACATTTTGGTTTAAAAAAAAATTTTGTGAAGAATAAGAAAATAAAATACTCATGGACAAGGGATTGTAGCTGCGGACTCACCTAGTGGGTTGCTAGAAATTGCTAGCAACAGTCCTGGCGGTGACTAGAGGACACCGGTTGGGTCCTGTAGGAATGAACAGCGTCAAAAAAGCGGGATGGGGGATAGGGACAAGACGCAAGAGAGACAGGCAATCAGTCAAACTCAAAAATAAAATAAAATGAATCAAACAGAGGTGATACGGTAGTCAGTGGCACTGACGGGGTGCCGGGTGGTAACTCAACCGTGTATGGCGCGACCCCCTGGTACCGGAAAAGAACCGCAAGGTAAGGAGTGTGTTGGGCGGTCTGATCGGGGCCGAGGGTACGGCCGGAGTACAGGCGGAGGAGAAGCTCACCAGGCGGGCCCAGAGTGGCTCACGAGAGCAGAGTGAAGTGACAGGAGTGCGGAGCAAAGGAATACTCACCCGCGTTGAATCACACTATGCTGTACACCTACCCAAAACCGCCAGGAACCGGGGTGGTGACTGCGAGTGAGTAACCCGGAGAGATATACCTGCAGTTTCCTGCTTCGTGACGTCAACGGGGGTGTGGTGTGGGCGTGACGCGTCACCGTAGCGATCACGTAAGACGTAAGGTCACATGGTATCGCAAACAACTGTGGCGGACATGTTGGATAGGGGAGAAGATCTATTCTACATATACCGACTGTTAAGTAACCAAGGTAGATGGTGTCATGTGTGGACAAGTTGCTGTACAAATATCGTGAGGTATGCCTTTACAGAGGGTTAGTTGTGTCAGAGATTAACAAGTAATAACACTATGGTTAATGATTATTAGTAGGGTCGGTACCCAGATTCCAAAACAACGCAGGCTAGAAAGAATAGTCTGCGAGGGGTATCCCAATGTCGTCAATAGTGTGGCAAGTATTAGCACTAAAACAAGGGGGAGGGGGGGGGGGACAGCACCAATGTAGTAATGCCAAACTATATGCCAACTAATGGAGGATAGCCTATATTACATATAGTGCAGTAATGATGGGACTATTGGACAGGATGATTAAGAGATGGAGCTCCATGGAATATCATCATTCAAACCCTCAGTGTGGCTCGCTAATCTGTGTACCCATCTCTGTTCAATCCTAAATAGAGATTGTTTGGAAATATGTTGGTGAGCTTCCAATACAATCCAGTGTAAGGAATCTGGGGAATGTTGAGTCTCTGTAAAGTGTCTGTACATCCTTGTGGTGGCTCGTTGGCAACGAATGTTACTTCTATGTTCGGTAATGCGAACTTTGACCGGACGCATGGTCATGTCATGTAGTGTAGATAGTTGCTTATGATCCTGAAGAAGTGCCTAGATCCTCCTGACACACGAGGCACGAAACATGTCGATCTATAGAGTAGAGCTTCATGATTAGACACCTTCTCTAGTACATCAGCCACTCTACACCAATTTTAACCGGGTAGTTTACCTTCCGAATAAATTATTGACAAGGACTAACTGACCCTTTTTAACCTCACTACTTCACACATCTACACATTTCAGGCCCCCTTACCCCCATGCACCAACCGGCAGGAACAGAAGATCCCCGATAAAGAGCCCCGGTTCGGGTGCCCGTCAAGGATTGCAGCGCCGCCTTGACGAGGGGCAGAGCTCATATGATGAAGCATGACACCCAGCTTGCTGGGTGTGTGAGAGCTCTAGTTCAAACCAAGGGAATTTCCCAAGTTACCACTAGGCCGTTCTGATGGCATTCACTTCCTGAACTAACTCTTCTATGCACTAGAGGAACTTTGTACCCTTTTTTGTTCTTAATGTATGTCCATTGGCATCCAAACCTGGAAAATTGACCCAAGAATAAAATACTTCAAAACAATAGCCATCATTGGCTTCAACCACGAAGATAAAATCACCACCGGCTGCATTTGTGAGGCCATGTAATGTTACATGTCCACGGACTGCAGGTCTATAATTGTCAGCAATTAGAATCGGTTGTACCTGGGTTATGATTAAAACATTAACAAAAACAAAGAGGCAAACACAAAAAATAGTTTATCCTTTTAAAGGTTCAAGCTTGAACAACCAACAGACAAAATTAGATGCTCCCTAAATACTGTGGATGATTCATCCCCAACACCACGGACGTCTCCGGCGGCTGGTGTAAGGGCATTTATGGAAACACACAAGTACTACTCTAATAATAATAATAGAAAGTCAGAATGTAGGGACTGAGTCTTTACTATGTCAGTACCTATAGGTTCAAATCTGACTAGCTCACACTGCCTCACATGAACTCATAATCTTCTCAGAATATCATGTGATTGAGGCAACCTAGAGCACAACCCTCAAGTCCCCAAGGGAACCGTGGAAACAGATAATCACCTTTAGTTTCTCACTCATGCATGTCCATTATAGACAAAAGAAAGACACAAAGAAAGTTTACAATATTTTTTTAAAGTGTCGCTGTCTATTATGAAGCAATTGTGCCTCAATTTGAAAACATATACAACTAAGAAAGTAATCAAAATTACTAGCAAACTGTATATAATGATTAGCCCTGCCATGGCAAATGATATATCTACCTGGGCCTACCCTCACTATGTGAGCACAGGTATAGATCAGTGATTAGCACTGGACCCCAAACCTGGTATTTGTAGTTAGGTGGTCCAGATCATAAGTGTAAACTCATTCTACACAAGGCTGGTGCACCCGTTCCAAGACCAGTCCCTCTGCTGGACTATCCAAGGGGGCGAGTCACAGGTTATATGATAATCATATACGCTTAACTCAGTATGTTTCACGCACCTTACTGCCTGTACCATGAAGGGTTGACCCGCCAGGGCAAGCCCAATTGCCTGCAGTGCCTACCATAAGTCCGGTAATTATACATTCGATTATAGGCAAAATTCCCACAAATCATTAGATCTTACATTTTGGATAGCCCAAAAATCAATCAAATCGAAGCAGATTTTCTCCCTACAGGACCACAAGACAAGCACAGAATAGTCACTGTGTGCTTACCCTATTGAATGATTCTTGGAATAGGTGACTGTAACACTTGGGGCACAGTCTTTGCAGCAGTCTATACCATATTGCATGGTTCTCCATCTATGTCAGTCCGGAAGTATTGAAACAAATAATGAACAAACACGGGGAAGCTGCTGCCCTGGGAAACTTTCCTGTGGTGTCCGTAATGATTCTGTCCGACATTAAAGGTGAAGCTGAATCGTTGGCTATCCCCCAGCAACTCACGCAGGTTGCACCACTCAACCAGGAATGTGAGATACCTATAATTATTGCTGATTTGCTGATGTCTATACTTCTTTGGGTCACAATAATTTGGGAACCAGACCTACTCAACCACACTTTGGCAAGCCTAGCTCTAACAAGGACACTGCCAAGCAGTACCCAGAGTGTGTTAAAAAACAGTGGGACAAATCCAAGCCTAAACAAAAAGCTAAATCTCAAGGAGGTTCTCCACCACCGGGGCCCTCCTGCAATTACTGAAACAGTACTTATTAGCCTGAGTAAACAAAGATCGAAATGGCATAAATCCCATAAGTAGACCAGGCATTAGAAATACTGTGCATCCAATATAGTTATGTAGGCAGTACCCGTGGTCCCTGGCAATGTAAGGCACAAATGACATGCATCCTAATATCAGGGAACACTTAGGGCATGAAATGCAGCAGATTATAAATTCACAGGGATCATCACGTATCCCCGCAGTACATGAATCAAAAAATATCCACATTACTGCACACACTGAAAAGCAGGTTAGGGAAAAGCATATGAATCCCCATATACTGTGCAAGTAATGCATATTGTTAGGGGAATCACCTACATTGCAGTAAAAAAATAGGGCACAGTGTACCTGAGCTCCTTTTACATTCTTCGGTAATTCCTGTGGACCCTGGGAAAACAATTGCATTCAGGGATGAGTGGAGGGCACAGGAGCACCTGCGCGACTACCATACTATATAACGGCTCTATGCCACTTATCGGGGTCTCCCACAGGGAGTTCTGCCCCCAAGGTACGGAAAACACAGTAGGTGTGGGGCATAGCCCAATAATGGAACAACTGCTCTATTCTGATTTACCATAGGTAAAGCACACAGTACACTCAAGTCACTGTGAAGGCCATAGGGTGATCCATATGGCCTTCAGGTATAGGCGACACTGAGAGCCTGCCAAATAAAACAAGGATTCTGCCTGTGGTGGCTTACTCTGAAAATGGGTGGTGGGGCGGGATGAAAAAGTAAATAAAACAAACTTGCCACCGCACACCCCTCTGTCCTCACTCGACACTGGCAGCACCCGAAGCACCCAGGCTCCCAGAATCTCCAAGTCAATCACAACACTGCAGCAACATGATTGGTCTGAGCGGCCTGTTTGGCCACTCTGGCAGTGCCTGGGAGTCTAGGCATGTTCTCCACCGAGCTGTGCAACACAGACAGGTGGAGAACATGCTTAGTGTGCATGACGGTTTAGCCAGCCCTCTTGTTATTCTACTTTTATTTTAAAAAAAATTACAATGCTCAAAGAGCAGTGGGGCGAAGCTCCTATGCCTTAGCGGAGGAGCGCCACTGGATTCTCCGCTGCCCTCCCCTCCAAGACAAGGGAACTGAAGGCCACTCTGCCACACGCTAGTGCTCAAGACCATGAGAGAATTCCTACCGAGGCTACTCACATTGTTAGCAGCCAGCAGAAGACTTTTACAACATTTGACCTCACGGGCTGAGCTGAGGGAGGTTCCCGTGGTGCAACCTCAGGGGTGTGGTGATCAGTGATCTCCTTGCTCTGCCCTCATGGGATTCAGTACCTTGGCGCACTGCTTCCCCCCACTCTCTGTCCTCACAATCAGGAGGGTGACGCTGGCGACGTTGCCCTCCCTCTGGGTGGTGAGGCGATAACGAATGAAGGTCTTGTCTAGTGGTGCTCACAGAGCGCCTTGAAGATCGCTTACATGTGCTGATCATAAAACCTAAAGAATGACGCACTCACCAAGTGTTAGCCAGAGCAAAGTGGGGAATTAAGTGCTCCCCATGTGCTAATTGTAGGTGACTAGAGGGGCCGGACTCGTAGTGCCACGGCCAGATCTGGGCAGTCACTAGTCCCAAAAGAACACACAGGTCAAGCTGGCAGGCCAGCACAATGAAGCAGGTAGCTCTATAGCAATTCCTCTGGTAACCCAGCAGGGCTCAGTGCATCCAAAGTCCGGGATCAGCTGGCAGCAGGGCAACAAGCAGAAGGTCAGGGTCAGTCCAGATGAGTCCTTTGTGCAGCGCAGCAATCCCTCTCACAGAGGTTCAGTCCCTGTTCCAAACGTGCTCTAGAAATCATGGGGTCAGAGCCCCTGTACTTATACTCCAAATATCTTTGATTTAGAGGTGACTTCAAAGAAACCTTAGAAATGTGATGGAGCAGGTAGTGCAAAATTTTGTATACCTCCTCTATTTTGCATGGAGATACTAATTAGATAATCTATTAATTATATTATTAAACGAGTGCTGCATGTATATTAATTCAACATTATTAAAAACAAATTACACGTGGGAAACTGCTATTTGCATGGCTAAATAACTCATGTAACTAAAATCTGTACGCATATTAACAGTAGTATATGTGATAATTAGATATCGCATGCTTTATGTTGCTTTTGTAACGTTTGCACCTTCATGGAGGATCGAAAAGGTGAATATGATTTCTTTAAATGTCGCTATATGTTAGATTAATACAAAAACATAAAGGGATTAGTAAGGGGTTAACATTAGAATCATCATTTCTATACATTAATTATTCTTTTGTGTTTGTTTCGCTTAAGTTGACATCTGGGCCTAATCCAAAATGGCCGCTGTCACCGTACCCAGAAGTGGCCACCGTCTCGTGAAGCGTAGAGTTAACTACGCATATCGGGACGGAATCATGAACTTCTTAGCAACCTTTATACATCATGTCCCTGGTCAAGGATAAGAATTTGGTGGTCTGCCAAGATAAGGGAACAATCCAGAATACAACAGACCGGAACAAGCCGATACTAATGTGGACTAGTGACCTCACAACTCGGACTGAACTGAGGCGCTGGGAATAAGAATCGAACAATCCCAACCAGCCAATCACCACTGTTCTAGGCCTAAAAATGTATCTTCTTAACCTGAAAGGGTAGTAGAATAGAGAGCGACACAACGCCTTTTCCTGATGGTTCAGATGCTGCCCGACCACTTGATGACTGCAAACTTTTTCTAAATCCATGGGCTATGATAGATGCTTGCATGATTTCTGGTCCTTTGATAAAATTTGGGACTGTAACGTGCTGAGCAGAGGACTTTGAACATTTGGCCTGCTTTATTCAGACAATTTACGACAAATTTGGTTATGCAGAGCCAATGAATTAGAGGACCCCAGATAGCCAGATTAGGTAAATATGATGTTCTGTGATTTACTTAAATTGATCTCGAAATTCTAAACTTTTGACGAAACAAATAAAAATATAAATCATTATGAAAATATAGATAAACAAATATTGATTAACAAGAAAATATGAGTTTGTGGTGTTTCATTAAGGGAAATAAGGATTCTGAATCTTAAATGTGTTTTAGCTGGTTCTAAATCACCATCAACCAATCCAACTAATTGGTCCGTCGACCAAGTGGGTGGAGTGCCTTGATGTTTAGGATTAGGCATCTATAGGCGACGATTGCTAATGTATATTTGTTAAAATAACTTTTCTCTCCCTATAGGTTATAAGGTGTTCCACCCACACGTCCAGCGTAAGAATTATATCATCCCTCCTGTGTGCAGACTCGTGAAAGAGAGAGACGTATGAGTGTTGGTGTTATGGGCCCCACCAATGAATGCGTGTGAGAATGAGGTAGTGTGACGGCGGGTCTGCGACGTAGGGAGGACGGTTGTGCTCTCCCTCTTTCCCCGGCTTTTTGCACTGGATCAAGTGCACAACACCCCCTTCAACTCAGCTCTGGCTCCAGACGTTCAGCAGGGGATACACCAGCCCTTTGTGTGAGGGCAGGACACAGCCTGTAAAAATGTAAGTGTGCGCCTCCTCCCTCTCTCCAGGCCCAGGAAGACGATCAGTATGCAGAAGGATGCATAATGTCTTTGATGTCACACCCAGCCCTTCCTGTGTTGTGGTTGTCTGGAAAGTATGCACAAAGTGTAGCTGTCAACCATGCCCAGACATGGATTGGAGTCAGACTGCAAAGCACATAGTTATAGGCACAGAGAAATGCTCACTTTCTAAAAGAGGCATTTCTAAAATAGTAAGAAAAAATCCACCTACACCAGTAAGCATGATTTCTCACTACCATTCTAAATATACTAAACATGGTAATGCTACTCCTTTCAAATCAGGAATTACCACTTAAACATATAAAAGGTAATTCCTAATGCTAGCCTATGAGAGGAGTAGGTCTCACAATAGTGAGAAACAAAATAGGCTGTTTGTCACTACCAGGACCTGACACACTATAAGGGCACATGTCCTACCATTTACTTATTCAGTACCCTGCCCATAGGGCTAGCTAGGCCCTACCTAAGGGAGTGACCTATGTGCAATAAAATGGGAGTTTAAGGCTTGGCAAGTAGTTTTAAATGCCAAGTAAGAATGGCAGTAAGTTGTGCATGCAGGCACTGCAGTGGCAGGTCTGAGACAGGTTTGAAAGGCTATTTCTGAGGGTGGTGTAATCGGCGCTGCAGGCCCAGTATTAGCATTTAATTTACAGGCCCTCGGTATATGGGATACCACTTTAGAAGGGATTTACAACTAAATTAAATGTGCCAAACAGGTGTAAATCAATCATACCATGCTTTAGAGGTGAGAGCACATGCACTTTAACACTGATTAGCAGTGGTAAAGTGCACTGAGTCCAAAAGATAGGAGGAAGAAGGCAAAATGTTTGGGGCTAGCCCTGCAAAAAGGGCCAGGTCCAACAATTAGACACATGGTGAAGTTGGATCCACGACCTGTATGGGGTAATGGGGAGCTTTTTTTGCATTGTCAACTCGCTCAGCACTCTGAAAGCTGAAAACTCGTTGCCCTTGCAGTTTATTTTCAAGACAAAGTCTATAGCAACCTGCAACAGACAAGAGGCTATTTGTCGATCCCACCCTGCATTCAGGCTGTACAGAAGAGGAGTACTTGTCTCTTAAACTTCCCACCCTCACAATGGAGTCACTCCCTGACTTAGGTGATAAAGTCAAATCTGGCTCCTCAATGGATCCTGCCCCAGCCCATATTCTTGTTCAATGAGCCCAAGCAATCCTTCCCCAGTGTTGGAGCCCCTCAACATATGTATTTCTACTGTAATAGTTCCCCAAGGGTGGAAGCACGTAGTAGTCAAGCCTCTGCTAAAGAAGTCTAATCTGGTCCCATCGTCCAGGCAAACTATAGACCTGTCTCCCTGTCCCCAGCCACGGGGAAGATACGCGGATGACAATTCACTCCTTAAGCCAACTGAAACTGCTTTCGGGACTCAGCACAGCAAGGAGACAGCACTGTTAATGATCACGGAGGAATCGAAACTGCTGCTCAACAAAGGAGGCTCAGCTGCAATCATACTTCTTGACCTAAGCACCGCCTTCGTCACGGTCAATCATGCAATGCTGGTTGACAGGATGAAGGACTCTGGGATAAAAATTGCTGCATTGAACTGCCTCTCTTCATTTCTGAGAGATAGGTCCTTTCAAATATCTGAGCGCCCTTGTTACTCTGATGTTTTTGCATTAAAATGTGGGCTCACACAGGTCTCCTCGTTGAGACCAACACTGTTCAACAACATTTTTCTAAGCCCCTTAGCAGACATTGTCAAGGAATGTGGAGTGTTGATCCTGTCTTACGCAGACGATATACAACTTGTCATCTCACTCTCCCCAGAGACCGGCCTAGTCGAACAACATCTGGCCCCGTTACCTATAGAAAGTTGCATGATGAACTATTCACTTAAATTACATGGAGATAAAACGGAGGTGATGGTGCTCGGAAACAAACCAAACCCTCAAATGAATAGAGACTAGCCAGGTACTTTAGGACCACCCCAACCCCCATTGACCCATAAAGAGTCTAGGAATGTGGCTTGACAGTGCCTTAACTATAGAAGCCCAGGCAAAGAAAACGTGCAGCTTCCTGTTTTGGGATGATCAGCACCCTACAAAAAATGATTGCTTCGCTGGAGAAACTGGTTTGTGCTGCTCGTCACTGCCAGGACTGCCTGGATTCTTACCCCAGCCTTTTGATCTTCCATCACGCCTCGCGGCCCCCGCTGCGCGGGCGCCGCTCGAGGGACCGGGACTTCGCTGTTCACTGCCTGGGTCATTGTGGACGCCCTGTTGATGCCCTGACTCTACGCTCTACGCTGTTGGCCCCCCTGTGCTGTGCTGTGCTCTGCTGTGGTGAGGGGACGTTGCTGGTTGCTTGTTTTACGGTGAGCGACCGGCGTAACCGGGACTGCGAGGACCAGGGTGCTGTGCGGGAAGCTGATCATCCGCACCTGGTCCTCTTCCCGACTCCTCCCCCAACACCTTCATCAGGCGGTGCAGCCCTTGCATTACGGGCTTCGCTGGAGAAACTGGTTTGTGCTGCTCGTCACTGCCAGGACTGCCTGGATTCTTACCCCAGCCTTTTGATCTTCCATCACGCCTCGCGGCCCCCGCTGCGCGGGCGCCGCTCGAGGGACCGGGACTTCGCTGTTCACTGCCTGGGTCATTGTGGACGCCCTGTTGATGCCCTGACTCTACGCTCTACGCTGTTGGCCCCCCTGTGCTGTGCTGTGCTCTGCTGTGGTGAGGGGACGTTGCTGGTTGCTTGTTTTACGGTGAGCGACCGGCGTAACCGGGACTGCGAGGACCAGGGTGCTGTGCGGGAAGCTGATCATCCGCACCTGGTCCTCTTCCCGACTCCTCCCCCAACACCTTCATCAGGCGGTGCAGCCCTTGCATTACGGGCTTCGCTGGAGAAACTGGTTTGTGCTGCTCGTCACTGCCAGGACTGCCTGGATTCTTACCCCAGCCTTTTGATCTTCCATCACGCCTCGCGGCCCCCGCTGCGCGGGCGCCGCTCGAGGGACCGGGACTTCGCTGTTCACTGCCTGGGTCATTGTGGACGCCCTGTTGATGCCCTGACTCTACGCTCTACGCTGTTGGCCCCCCTGTGCTGTGCTGTGCTCTGCTGTGGTGAGGGGACGTTGCTGGTTGCTTGTTTTACGGTGAGCGACCGGCGTAACCGGGACTGCGAGGACCAGGGTGCTGTGCGGGAAGCTGATCATCCGCACCTGGTCCTCTTCCCGACTCCTCCCCCAACACCGTTTCCTTTCTCTTCATAAACATAATTTTGCCCTCACGCGCTAGCGGGACGCGCGCGGGTCTTAGCACGGGGCTAAGACCGGGCAAAGAGCGGGCCGTTTGAGGCCGTTCGAGACTGGAGACACTGGGCTGGGCCACCCCCCCTGCAACTCGGCCTTCTTAGTGAGAGAGATATATATATCAGAACTTGCAGAAAGAATGCCTAGGGCTAAGGGCACCGCTACCAATACTACTCTGGCTGGAACTTTGGACAATTTCATTGTTAGGGCAGCCAACATTTTAGAACGTGAAATTGATTTAACAGAGCGTCGTCTCTCGTTGGACTCGCTTACTGCCAAACGTTCTTCTTTGGGGACTATTGCCACAGTTGTTTCACCTGCGCCTTATAATACTATTTCTGGCACAAATAATGGTACGATTAGCGAGGGGGGTAGTATTGACTTAACTATGGACTCTAGCTTGGAAAGGATAAGGGCTAATACTGCTAGAAATACCAACAGATCTGACATCTTGTCTGATGCTGTGAATGTTCAATCTGACGGTGTTTCGACTCGAGCTCAATCACATGCCATCTCTGATGTCACCTCCCCCCTTCCTGCTTCAACCCTAGGGGCCAAACCAAAACAAAAGGCTGCCCCGCGTGGTAAAAAGGGGAATAAATCTATACGAAGTAACCCCAAACAAATCCACGCAAATAGATGAGAGTTTCTTCTCAAAAATAAGGGAAATTTTTGATAACTCTACCCGACCGTTTTTAGACAGGCTCATCAAGATAGAAGAGCGCCTTAAAAAAATAGAACAAATTGCTCTAACAAATCTTGAAATTAATCAACTAATGAAGATAGATTTACATAGAGAGCATAATAAATCCCTCGCACCAGCTAATATTGCAAGTAACTCTATGGAGAAAACCTCTCCTCTCCTGACTATTCCTCATTTGGCTCTGCCATTAGATACATCCCGGAGAACCGGTGAGGTTATTGCTTGCACTGTAAAATCTACCAGCATTAGTGCCACTAAAGATCAACTTATAGCAGAAATACCTCAGCAGAAATCCCCAGATGCTAATATAATAGTTACTAACAACACGGTACATAATAATAATGCGAAAGTTAGCAGTAGGGTTTTGCCCAATGAAAACGTACATAACCTACCCATTCTAGATCTTCCACCAGAATCCGATCCATATGTTATTGTTTTGACGGGTGTACCTTGTATTGGAGCTAATGTTACTGAGTCATATCACGAGCTAAAGAACAAAACAATGCATTGGCTCAACAACAACCGATCACTCCCTCCTGGCACCCACGCAAAGATTCTGTTTGTGCGGAGAGTTAGTTGGGTGGGCAGAAGAAATAAAGATACAACAGGGGACTGTATTGTGATCAATTTTAGCAACCCTCATGTGGTTAAACACATCCAACAGACACAATCCTCCTTACATTTTACCAGCATTACCCCTTTCCCACTTGCTTATTTCTATCCTCCCCAAGCTAATAACAACTGGTGGGTTCAGGTTGGGCGAGGTAAAGCTAACGGCAGCTTTGAAAGAGGCGGGATGGCTATAACCGACCAGGACTGGTTGGAGTCTTTTTCATGCGCAAATAGGTACAGTTGCCTAGATGCGGTTGATTGACTGCCCCCTAATGACACCCCAGCCTCAGAACTTGTAGGGACGGCTGTAAATAAGGATGAGTTAAAACCATTTGATCCACAGACAGCACAATTGATAGTCCCCCCTCTGGTTAATCCTGATACTACTTTTAGCAACTTTATGACGGTAGAGACTCCGAATTATCCCTTAAGTCCAAACAGTGGTCCGGTTGTCAATGTTGTTTCCTGTGAAATTTCTATTCCTCCTTCCTTGCAAGAGGCTGACACATGCTCTGACCTCACCCTTTTGTCTTGGAATATTGCAGGTCTGTCCTCCAGACTAGGAGACACAAATTGTATCACTTTTTTGAAAACGTTTTCGTTCATTTGCCTCCAGGAATGTTGGACGGTTGATCCCATTCATATGATGGGCTACCGAACTTATCACACTCCTGCAATACCCACCACTAGAGGGAGAAACAAAGGGGGTCTATGCACTTATGTCTCCAACTGTGTAAAAGACATAAAAATCTCCTTTGCTCCAGCCTCTGCTTTTTACCAAATTCTGCACATCACGCTTGGGGGAAAGTTACATATAGATCTGATAAATTTTTATAACAACATACCGAAAGATCTGTGGGCCTCAACACTCAAGGAACTAATTGAATCCTTAAAAAACTTGGACGCCAAGGATTCCTCTGATACCTGTGTTATTTGGACTGGCGATTTTAATCACACGTTATGTCCACTCAGTGATCAAAACATATGTGACCTGGGGGAAAGGGAGGGCGTTCCTTCTGCACATTTTTCCCACACCCCTTTAGGAAAAAATCTAAACGACATACTCTTCTCCTTAGATTTGGGTTTTGCTAACGAACTTTGTTCTCCTTCAGTCCCATTCAGCCCCACTTTTATAGGCAGAGGATGTAACTCCACCATTGACTTCCTGCTTATATCTAAACGCTATTCTGACTATATTTGCTCGTTTGAATTACGCGAGGTAGCAATGAGTGATCATCTACCCCTCAGTTTGTCCCTGGCCATTCCGAAGGCTAAAAGCAACACTGATTCTACGGTTCAGAATCTATACAACCATAGATTGCGGCTTGCCAGGAGGAATGGTTATACCTTAAAATGGGACAAAGTAGAACCAGCGGCCTTTCTTGGTACTTTAATCCACTCCAGGGTAGATGAATTCAATACTTGTCTAATTGAGAGCGCCGATCCTTTAAAAGTGACCGATGCTTTCCTTAGTATCTCTGCGGAAATTGGGAATCTACTTACAAAACCTCTTCATCATGGGGCTAACAAAACCAAGAGGTGGTTCGACAGAGAGTGTAGTAGGACTCACGCCTACTTATTGACCCAACTAAAGAGAGACCCCAGAGTAATGGTGGATGTCAGATCGGCCAGATCCGCTTATCAAAAGGCAGTTAAAAAAAGGAAGAAACAAATTAAACAGGATGCGTGGTTCACCCTCCGAGAAGCCTGTCAATCTAAAAACAATACTGCCTTTTGGAAAGCAGTGAACGCTCCTTTTTTTACTAATAATGAAACAGACTCTATTGAAATAGCAATCACTGAAGAGACCTGGGTGACTTACTTTCGGGAACTCTATCAAGAAGACCCCACAGTAGTTACAGAAGGGGGGAAAAATTTAAGATTACAGGATAGACTGCACTTTCCAATTAACGTTGCCTTTTCTATCGATGAAGTTCTGATAGCCATTGATAAGAGCCCAGCGGGAAAGGCTCCGGGCCCGGACGGAATACCCGTGGATATATATATAAGGCAAACAATAAATTATGGGCTCCTCTTTTAACCAATGTTCTTAACAGCTTTACTAAAGTGGGTTTCCCACGGACTTGGCAGGAAGCCATCGTGGTCCCCATTTTTAAGAAAGGAGATCGTAACACACCGAAGTGTTATAGACCGATCTCCTTACTTGATTCTCTCATGAAGATCGCGGGGAGAGTTATACTTAATAAACTGCAAACATGGGCCGACGAAAAAGGTATTCTCTCCCAGTTCCAATATGGTTTTAGGGAAGGTTTGGGAACTATTGAGCAAGGATTGAATCTAGCTCTGCTAGTAGCCAAATATGTTGAGGCAAAAAACGAAAATATATTCCTCACATTTGTGGACTTAAGCTCGGCTTTTGACTGCATCAACCACAACAAACTCTGGCTAACCATGCAGGACATGGGTGTGGACCCAAACCTTCTAATTTTTATCAGAGAATTATATCGAGATGCGGGTGCTAGGGTTCGTTTCGGAGATAAGGGGGAGTGCTCTTCCAAATTCCTTATAGGAAAGGGCGTGAGACAAGGCTGCATTTTAGCTCCTTTTTTGTTTAACCTATATATTAACTCAGTCGCATCTCACCTCCTGGAAGATAAGCAGGACTATCCAAAAATCGGCAACTCCCACATCCCCATTCTTTTATATGCAGACGATGCTGTAATTATGGCCCGGACTCAAATCGGCCTACAAAGATCGATTAGCAAATTCTCAGAGTACATGGGCAATAGGGGTTTAAAGATCAACATCAGCAAAACTTTTACTATGTGCTGCACAAAAAAGAAGAACCTTCGCTGCAATTCTTTTTTATCCGACACAAAACTTGCGATTGTCAACACTTTCTCCTATCTGGGTATTAATTTTGATAAAAAGGGCACTTGGCTAGCAGCAAGGGAATCAAGAAAATTAGCCTTCTCACGAGCTATAGGAGCCGTCAAACATTTCTCTAACACGGTAGGGGGTCGTCCTGTATCAGTGCTGTTGGACATTTATAGAGCCAAATGTGTATCCACCGCACTGTATGGTGCAGGAATTTGGGGTATAGGAAACGCCTCGACCATCCAGATCTGTCAAAATGTTTTTCTTCGTTTTTTACTGGCAGTACCTGGGTCCACTTGCTCTTACGTTTGTCATCAAGAGCTGGGCGTACCGTATATATCTGACCTCATTAACCTAGAGCCCATTCTGTTGTGGCACAAAGTTTGGTCGGGCACCGAGACGGGCTTGAACAGGGATATAATCAAGGACTGTCTTGGCTTAGATGGGTCTCCAAAAATCTCCTGGTTCAAATATCTAAAAAATTTCTTTGTTGAGATGGGCCATCCGGAATTCTTTGAATCCCCAGACACCATGGCAGAACTGTCAAGAAAAAAACTTAAGAAATTATGCCTGGTCTTTCTGTCAGAGAAACGCTGGTTGCTGGAGAAATGTAAGAGCTCCGTTATGGCTAACCATTTACTTATTCAGAAGCAAGGCATACAGCCATACTTGAATCTTGTCCCTAGCTGCTATTCTCGAATGCTTTTAACCCGATTTAGGGTTGATGCCTTTTTTAGATTAGTGACTTTTCCTGTGATGAATTGTTGGTCTAAGGAACTTATTCCCTGTCCCTGTGACGAGGTTTCCGTTCAATCTTCTCTGCATTGTATCCTTTTTTGCAAATATTACTCAGAACCTAGGAAAAGGTTGCTCCGACCCGTTTTAAAAAAACTAGGGCTGAGGCAATGTAGAGTGGCTTTGGTTAAACTGCAATTGCTGGATGACGAATTCCTCATTTTCTCTATTTCAACATTTCTTAAAACCATTATAAGATTTAGGATCTCCATGAATTAGGATATGTTTTTAACTGTTATTAATTTGTACTGCTTCTTGTAAATAATGAACTATTTTATATGTATGCTTTTATGGTTTTTCTTTTAAAAATCGAATAAAGCTGTTTTGACTTGATTGCCGTCTTACCCATCTCCTGTATAATAACTATAATAACTATGTATAAGGGTCATTCCTTTCGTCATCCCAGTCCGACATGACACAGCGAGGTATATCCCCAGGGGGTATCACTTAGAGTATATATACACCATCTCTTGCTAAGGTAGTCATAGGAGAAAAGGACTTCCATGCCGACACACTGATGCAAGATGCTGAGGCTCCTGCATGCAGACACTCCAGCTCGCAGTGGTCTGACATCTCTTGCGGGGTGTCCATCTCGAGACCAAGACGGGGTCCCACAGTCTCTCACTTCAGGTAATGGGGTTGACTTTATCCTAGAGGGATTCTTGGCTTTACACCCACATACATGCTAGGTACATCTAGTTAGGGACACATCGTAGGAGTATGTATCTTTGTGTCATGTATTGTATATACTTGCCTGTATTCATTGTTTTAGCACGATGGTAGAAATCTACCATCCTTTTACTCTGTTGGTGCTTATTATCATTTATATCTGTTACTGTCTAATGGTTGTTTCAGCACACCTATTTTACACTAGAATGACGCTGGTTCAATAAATGCTTATTGAAAAACGTCCCCACCGTTTATTCTGTGTATCCCTCTGAGACAAAGTGAGCACGAGTGAATGAGCGAAAAGAAGTACTTTGTTTGCACAATTCTGAGGGGTCAGGGTTGTCATGTTCAATGGTTGCCAAGAACTATTCTCTCCGTGGTAAGAGGAGTTTCTAGTGGCACTGTGAGATAGCTGGTATACAGGCTGACATATCCGGTAGGGGTGTCCAGAATCAGTCTGACTCCAATACTACAGTATATGTCGTCTAAACGCGTGGATTCTATATAAGTACTACACGTCAAAACCCTTCATTAAAAAGTGCATTGGCCACATTGCATTGACTCCCAGTAAAAGAAAGAATTGACTTCAAGACACTCTGCCTGGCACATTGAGGAATACATCGAAGAGGCCCTTCTCTGATTATGGACCTTCTGGCACCTTATACCCCTTCAAAGACTCTAAAGGTTTCTAAAGCGCAACTGTTAAAGGTGCCTCGAATTCAAAGGACCAGATGAGGCGGCAGGTCCTTATCATACTGGACCCTAAAACTTTGGAATTCTATGCTGGCCCACCTGAGAAACAAATCGAATGAGATCTGTTTCAGGAAAATGCTTAAGACCTCGCTATATCCTCGCTAGCCATTCTTCCGAGTATTGATTCACCATCACAGGTTATGCCTCACTCAGTGCTGGAAAGTCTTTGATTAGCCACACGATTTACAAATCAGCATAACATAAAATAAAAGATCTCTGGGTGGGCAGACTCCATATGAGGTCTTTTTGGGCAACAAAATGTACGTTCCAGAGCTTGACGGTCCAGACATTGTGGGAGTAGGCACGCCCTTGGACGTAAATGATTGTTTCTCTAGCTTGAGGTACCTCTCTTCTGTTCTACATATAAAAATCTGTACATTTATCAACTTAAAAATGAAAGAATAGCATCAGGACCATAACAATTGTTCTGACAAATCCAAAAACTAAAGCCACATAATAGTTGCTCTCACAATTCTTCCACTGTAATCCACCACAATGTTACTACTGCAATTCCCAACATACACTGCTCCGCAACTTTTTCACTTTTCACATGGCTACAAATCCCATTTAATACTCACGTCGAACTCCTTAAGCCACCATGTCTCCCGGAAAAGTATTGGGTTGTGACTGGATCAATTTAAATCGAAGTGGAAAAGACATCTGGTCCATGAAGGTGCAGTATTCAGTTCTGTGGCCAATTAGTTCGTCAATTACTGGTCTGATCCAATCAGAGCCATCACCTCTGCTACCAGATCTGTCGGTATGCAAACCTATCTTAAATAATCATCATGCCAAAAGCACAGCAATGACTATGACTAGAAGTGGTGTAGTCCCTATGTGGACTTTGGAGCTCCCCGATTAGACCCGTCAATAATACATTCGAGATCAAGTTTAATAATTAGTACTGAGACATTCTAATAAAAATGACAGACACAGGTTTTCGTTTGAAAAATTATATAAGGAAATTATAGTAAAAATACATTAGATATATGCCATCAATAAGTTTAGCAGCAAACACATACAATTCATAGTAACAAAGAACTCAGTAAAATTCTATAGGAAATCCGGCATAGATTTGCCTTCTAAAAGTGGGAAATAGGGTTGAGCCCTGGGATGCAGAAAGTAGTGTCTTTTATAGGACTTAGGACAATGCACTAGGACATAGTTCTCAGGATATGCACCAATGAGGTACAAGAAAGAATTTTTTTTTTACTAAAGAACACATTTCAGGATTCTCGCATAGAAGTATTGCATTGGACTCAGGGACTCTCAGAATTTATTCAAGCATGTTAGTCCATGCATTGTATACTGACAGCTTGGGACAGTTTGAAGGTCCTTGGTTAAGCACCATGCTGAGAGAAGTCTCTGGGAAAGCTCTTTAATTGTCAGAGTAAACTTGC
The DNA here is from genome assembly GCF_964204655.1 of Triturus cristatus. Taxonomy (NCBI): domain Eukaryota; kingdom Metazoa; phylum Chordata; class Amphibia; order Caudata; family Salamandridae; genus Triturus; species Triturus cristatus. The sequence continues at coordinate 1,169,173,177 of NC_140584.1, read as the reverse complement.
ACTTCTTTATTTAGAATAAGAAACCGCAGTATTAGTCAATCATCAATCATTCTTTTATTTAGCATTTTAAACAATGCATACAAAATACATATGAAACATGCATAAAATATAATCAAATAAAAGCATCCTGACATCTATACAATTCATTTTCCAATAATTCATTAGTCTATCCAAAAGCAAGGCACAATGATATTCTTGATAAAATCTATGTAAAACAGTAAGGCATCAATTGGTAAGCAAATTAAACTAATTTATGTATAGCAGAAATGAGTCATTCAGTGCAATTTGCCTACTGATATTTAAAATCAAACAGATTTTTTTAAAAAATGCAAGCAGATACAAGCTCAAGATAGGAAAAGATCTTAAAAAGTAGCCTTACGGCTAGAGCGGTAGACCTCGAAGCTGGGGATCCGGGTTCGAGTCTCGGCAATGACGCTCAACATCCTGTGATTCGGGGCAATCACTTAATCTCCCCGTGCCTAACAAAAATGAATGTGTCCTTTTGTAGCGAAACTGGTGCTCATGTAAAGCGCTCTGATACCCCATGTCTCGGGTCTAGTACGCGCTATATAAAACTAAAAAAAAAAAATAATATCCATTATATTGGCGCATTCATCTTTCTAATCCTTAAAACGGCTAATAAATAAGATGCAATTGTATAAAAGACATAAGTGTTTTCCAGTGCTCGTAGTGTTTCCAGTGACTGCTTATGCGTATTTAAACTACATTTTTTCAATAAAGGAATAATAAATTTAGCTCTATCAGCCTTATAAAAAAGGCAAAAGAAAGGAAAGTGCGAGATGGATTGCTTAGAGGAGCCATCACATGGACAGTGCACCAACTGATTTACCGTGTAAGTCTGTGCCGGGTAACCAGACATTAATGTAATCAATCAATCAATCAATATTAACTTTATTCAGATAAAAACTGCATATCCATAAAAGTACAAGTTTAAAAGAGACACAATTCATTACAATAAAAGTGGTCTCCAGTGTTAGTAGATAGGTCATAATTATACAATCCTATTAAAAACGTAAATCAGAATCATTAAATGAATACATTAAAATTAGCAAAAATACAATCAAATAAAAACGTTCGGGTCAGAAATTTAAAACAAAAACCATTTGAATGAACCAGGGTGCATAGAGTTACGAGTACGCACCGCCGTTTTCAAAAAGGATCCAACCTGAAAACATAGTTCATCATCAGTTATAGCTAGCACCATCCCATAGGCTGCCTTATAATCAGTTACATGTCGAGCTTTAAAATATGGGGTAAGGAATCTTTTAGTGAGAAGTGAGTAATAAGAGCAGAAAAATAAAAAATGTAACATTGATTGCTTATGTATGTTATTACAAGGACAGTATAAAAGATCGAGGTTGGCAGTAAAACTGGTAGGGAATGACAACAGATATTTCATTGTGTCTGTCCATAGCCGGAAGAGTAAGCCCCTTTCCCAGCAGCCAATTGATTTTAAAAGATATCTAGGCATCGCTGGGATCACATTCTCAATTTGCATATATCTAGCAACTGAAGCTTTTTTACATTCCGTTGCTAATCTTGTTTCTTTATATAATGCAAAAAGGGTTTTTTCAAGAGATTTAATACTAATGGAGCAATGGTCTAAGGTAATATAGTTGAGTCTGAATCTCACCAAAATAAAACGATGTCTGCCATTAGTGACAAATGAAAGGTAGGATAGATGCCCAGTTGCCACATATGGTAACGCTCGATAGGCTTTAACTGAAATGTTGGTTTGCTCGTGCTGCCATCTATCCTGTGTACATTTGGCAATAAAAAGTTCCTTTAAACAGCTTTTAGGAAAGGATGCACAATGGGACGGTGAGTCACACAAATACTCTAAACCCAGCACTCTAAAGGATTTTTCACATAGGCTAGCCACGAGATCGAAGGGACTCGATCGAGGGATGGAACATACTTTAACACTGTTTGGTTTAGAAATACAGTTTCCTTTTTCCAAATTGATAGCCATGCCATTAGAGGGGCCAATTTTATAGTGTCAGAAATAAATGAAACACCCAATTCCTTATGAGCTATGATGTTTGGGAAAGAACTGGGAATGGCCAACAATCTTTTTTTAAAAGTATGCTCTGTGGCTTGGAGAGAGTCAACGTGTGCTACACCCTAGACTCTATCTATAGCGACCTATAGGTCGCTATAGATAGAGTCTTTGCTGAGTAAATTTCTAGTATTTCTTTGATTGGTTTATTCCCCAAATTTAGAGCAAACTTCCAGAGGCCAGCTATACTTCTAGACATCTGACTCCCTCTTTTACTGACCATTGCAGACCATTTTAATTTGTCATCGAAGAGGATGCCCAGTTAAGAAACGTTTTCTACTCTCTCTAAAGTTCTGCCGTTTATATGAAATCGCTTGGGTTTTCTCCTATTTTCCATGCAAAGGGCCATCACATATGACTTGGTTTAGTTACCAGGTAAACCAAGTTCAGCCATATCGGTTGAGTACGACTTGATGTCCTCAGGCTACACCATTTATGCGTTGTAAGGTGATTAATGAGTACCATCTTCTTCATCTATGTACTTGCAACAGATCTTTTGTTATATTCTAACAAATAAATCATATATATGTTCGGATATCTTTTTATCATTCTACAGGCCCCTTGAACCCCTGAAACATATGTGTTTTACGCCCTGAAGAAGGTGACACTCCAGATAGGGGGGGATAGCACCGAAACACGCGTCTGCGTGTCTTCTTGTTTTCCTGTCCCTCAAATCGATCTAAATTACGTGTATCAACCCTTGGTCGGGACGATCTCTTTGATGCAGATAGAATGTTTTGGTGATGAATGTGCAGTATGGAATTATGCTGTGAATGGGTTTTTTGAATCCTCGATTTGTATGAATGAGGTATGTCAGGCTGTCCATTTAAAGCGTCATTTTGTTGGGGCTATTATTGATGTATATATTTTATTATATAATAATTACGAATTCTGATACTGAACCATTGTTTTGTGAATATTAACAAGACAAAAATAAATGTTGTCATAATAACTGATTTGTTCGCCCTCCTTTTGTTCCATATATGGTCTAGCCTGAGTGACTTTTTGATATAACGACTTATTAGCGTTTATACAATTCAGATAGGTAGAGCAACCTCTTTGTATTATTGAGCACGACTTAATGCAAGACTGTAATTCTATTGAGGTTCTTGCCAACAAGACCGCGTCACCCGCGTAAAGCATGACCGGGACTCCTATTTGACCTGCTACTGGGGCATCCTTGCGGTTTTTGCTCAAGACCTCAGGTAACTTGTTCGTATATAGGGAAAAAAGAAAGGGGGCAAGAACGCAGCCCTGGCTCACCCCCTTTTCAATCCTGAAAGGCTTCGAGCATTCTCAGTTTTCCCGTATCGGATCACGGCTTCTGCTCAGCTATATAAGGTTCTAATAAAGCGAGTTATGGAGGAGTCCACGCCCATTGAATCCATAATTTTCTACAGTTTACTGTGGGATACACAGTCAAAGGCTGCGGACAAGTCCATAAACGCCATATAGATTTGGCATTTCTTTGCAGTAACATATTTAGCTGTGATCAATGCGAGGTTGAGGCATTGATCTGTCGTACTCCTCCCCCTCCTAAAGCCATATTGGGCCTCCGCAAGTATATTATTTTCCCTTGCCTAGTTCTCCAGTCTATTTAATAATAGTCTGCCCATTAATTTGGCTGTACTATCTAGAAGGGAATTTGGGCAGTAATTAACTGGGTCAGCTCCATTTCCCTTCTCATAGATTGGAATTATTACAGTCTGACTCCAGGACGGGAGAGGGCCATTTTTCTCTAAAGCATTAAAAGCTATAGTCAAGACTGGAGCCCACAACTCCCTACTGGTCAGTAAAACATCCACCGGGACGCTGTCTGGGCCTGCATCCTTCAATGCAGTGGATTGGGATAATACTAGATTTATCTCGTCCAAAGAGAACTCCACTGCCGGGGAGCCTTCCATAGGAAACTCCAGGGTCTCCTCGTCTCTTTGCAAAATATCTTCTGAAAATGGGTCAGCCAAGTAGCCTCGTCTATATGAAGATCTGAAGTGGGCCCCTTTAACCCCTGTAAAAACGGGGAATTAACATTAACAATATTTAAATCCCATGCTATCATCAAATTGTTAAAGGCATCACCTTAAATTTGGTGATTGAAATGGACAAGTGTGTTTCCCCTCTGATCAGTTGTCCCACATATGTTCGACTCAGAGTATTTACATATATGAGTATTAAAATCACCAAGCCATATAATGAAAAGTGGTTTTGGTGTTAGGAAAGCAAGTCTTCCATGATACGACCCATGTCAGTAGACACTTCCATTGGATTTACAAAATTGTTGTTGTAGAAATTTAGTATCAGTAGGTCAGAACTCTCGCGTCCTCTAGCTATGACAATGTGAAAGTAGACAGAGCTGTTCTGGAAAACTACCATATCAAAAGCAATAGTATTAGCAATGAGAGTTAATAAGGCCCCCTCTGCTCTACCGGAATTCGAAGGAACTGCCTGGGTACAGAAGAAACGTTTATAAAATTGGATTTGGTTCCCAGTTTTCCTGTAGGCAAATAATGCAGGCATTCCGTCATTCATCTTCTCAAACCTGACTGTCTTTTTTTATTGCTATAGCCCGCTATGTTCCAAGAGAGTAAAGTAAGGTTACCTTGTTTGGGCTGGGACAAGATTTCCCCCATCTGACTGATAGAAGAAAAACCAGACAAGACTGTGGAACAAGAGGTCAAACTATTGCCATCTATAGGACCCCCTCATTCATAGAAACATTCGGGGCTCCATCTTCCGATGTGCTAGGGGGAGGGGATATTTCAGGAAAAGCAGTATGTCAATCACAGCTATCGATACCCCCAACAGGTCAAATCAGTACGAGTCATCACGGAATATATTATGACAGTGAACTAGGATGGAGGTGTTAGACCTGGCAGCCTTGGCGTAGTTTCTTCTAACTTTTTGCCTTCAGACCTTCTGTCTTTGCTGACTACGTTTTTGCTGACCTTGGAATTTGCCACACTTTACCACTGCTAACCAGTGCTAAAGTGCTTGTGTTCTTTCCCTAAAATGTGGTAACATTGGCTTATCCACAATTGGAATATGCAATTTACTCATAAACCCCTAGTAAAGTGCACTGCTGGTGCCCTGGGACTGTAAATTAAATGCTACTATTAGGCCTTCACAAAAAGAACAATAATGGACGGAATGCTGAACAATGTCAAACACTCATCCCAGTACAAAGATCTGGGCTTAAATCCATTGTTTTATGCTCCCCACACCATTCCAGTTTAGACCCAGCGATATGCAAATCAGTCTTGACCCTGCTCCACTTGGGAACAGTTCAGCCTGAACTCCCAGGCCAGGTACTCCTAAGACCGAATACAAGCATCCTAGGACAGGTTGAAAGGTATCACTCTTCATCAGCCAGGATAGCTGGACTACGGTGGCAAGGCAAGCACAGGACCCACGTCTGGGCATACCCATCCCACTAAGAGCGACACATGCAAAAAGAACAAGTGATGAACGGAATGCTGAACAATGTCAAATATTCACCCCTAGTACAAAGATATCGGCCTAAATCCATCGTTTTTTTGCTCACCACGCCATTCCAGTTTGGACAGAGCCCTATGCAAATCAGTCATGAGCTTGCTTTCTTCCCATGGGAACAGTCCCGCCCGAACTGCCAGGCCTGGTCCTCCCCTCACCAGAAACAAGCATCTTAGGGCAGGTTTTGCGTTGCCACCTCTCATCAGTCAGGATTGCTTGACTTGGTTGGCATGGCGAGCATGAGACCCACTTCTGGGCATAACCATCCCACTTAAAGCAGCAAATGTAAAAAGAACAAATGATGGACATAATGCTGAACAATGTGAAACATTCACCCCCAGTATAGAGATCTGGGCCTAAATCTATCGTTTAGATGGACAAGGATGCCCAGAAGTGGGTCCTGTGCTCGCCATGCCACTGGATTCAGGCTGTCCTGGCTGATAAGGGGTGATACCCTGAAAACGGTCCTGGGATACTTGTTTCCGGTCAAGAGAGGACCTGGCCTGACAGTTCTGAATCCTGAGTTTGTGCTTCTCCTGACCAGGCACTCTTAAAAAGTGCCTACCAGTATGGATGGCATGTGAATCCTGTACCTTGTAGTCCCCTTTGCCTTATAAAATATTTTCTATACACTAATTTACACATGTGTGATTCTGTCTCTGTAAGTAAGTGCGATGTAAAGTTCTCCGACATCCCACCCTGGTATGAGAGGTACTATAAAGCAAATAAAATACATGTCAGAGAGGGGATATGGAGAGCTGAGAGGCACTGTCGGAGGGTTATAGTATCATTGAAAAGTCCCAACAAAGATTGTCTTAGGCTGGTGCACTCTAAGGTAATCACTTACTATGCTTAAAAGCAAATACAATTGAACACATAATGAAAAATGTGCAGTAGAATGCACCATTTTTTCCCAAGATTTCTTGGGTTGAGAAGCCCCCCAGACCTCCTTTGTAGTGATCAGACCTGCTCACTGTACTCTTTATGCACTGAATGGGGGTGCGTGTGAGAAAATTTGCCAGGACTGCTTTGGGTTCCCAGTCCAGCCCAGTTTACTAGCCAATAGATCATAAAAGTGAGACCAGTTGGCTTTGCCAATGCTTGTTCATCTAAGGTGGTTATATTTTGCATTACCTGTAGGTGAAAGGCCTGCAACATAGTTATCGAAATGATGTTCTTTTTAGCTGCGTCCAACCCCACCTCGGCACTCTCTAACTTTGTGCACATTGTATTCTAGATTACAGTTCCCATACTTTTTTTAAGCACTTTGACAGCTGCGTGCAGGTGTGTTGTTTCGAATGCTGCCAAGTATCTCATGCTTTAAGAAACAAGCATTAGAAATGCAATAGGTCTTGCATGTTTTTAGGTCGAGCCTAGCGTTGCAGGGAATGAGCTGTCGCTTTGCGAGTCATGCTGTATAAGGGTATGTTTTAGAAGTGGTGAGGAAGCCACTCCCATATTTTTCATTGGCTGGCATCATTATCCATGGTAAATGCTGGCTTCTGATTGATAATGAGGCTTCTTAGTCCCTCCTTGTTACCGCCCTGTCTCCATTTGGGACCGCCCATCAGGACTGGATCTTTTACTTGTTACACTGTCTCCTTCATTACAGTCGGTAAGCACTATGGGGCATATCTACAAGGCGGCGATATAAAATGATCGCCGCTTTTGCGGCCGTTTTCGGCCGAAAAGCAGCAATAATGTTATCGCTATATCAGCAAGGTCACGCTATCGCGTGAAACCTTGCCTTAGCGCCTGAATTCCTAACGCCCATCTTTGCATCTCTAATGAGATGCAAAGTGGGTGTTCCTCGCCAGGATAACGGGAGAAATGTCGCTAAGCGACATATCTCCTATTATCAGGCCTCACGCAAAGCAGCATAGCGACAGGAAAAGTAGCGATAACCTCTGTTAATGCTACTTTCCTTACGCCTGCTTTGAAACTCACTTAGCCATGATATCCTATGGAAGGTGGATATCATGGCTAAGTATGTGAGGCCCTATCAGCAAGCTATCGCCAAACTTTGTGGGATTATCGGTGGGTTTCCAGCGATAATCTCACGTTTGGCAGTTAGCGCTAGGATTTTTATCGCTTTTGAGATAAGTGTTGCTAATAGCACGCTATCTCAGCTCCACGCTAGCCGGCGATACTTATCCTAGCGCTTAGCGATAATTAGCGCCGGTTGTTGCCGATATGCCCCTATATTTTTTTCACAATGGCGGCAGCTTCTCTGGTATTTGTATTCGGGTTTTAGCGCGCGGTTGTAGAGCCTGAGAACCAGGTCAGCAGAGCCGTTGTAGAGCCAGAGAACCAGGTCAGCAGAGCCGTTGTAGAGCCAGAGAACCAGCTCAGCAGAGCCGCTGTAGAGCCAGAGAACCAGGTCAGCAGAGCTGCTGTAGAGCCAGAGAACCAGGCCAGCAGAGCTGCTGTAGAGCCAGAGAACAAGGTCAGCAGAGCTGCTGTAGAGCCAGAGAACCAGATCAGAAGAGTCGCTCTAGAGCCAGAGAACCAGGCCAGCAGAGCGGATGTAGAGCCAGAGAACCAGGTCAGCAGAGCCGTTGTAGAGCCAGAGAACCAGGTCAGCAGAGCCGCTGTAGAGCCAGAGAACCAGAACCAGGTCAGCAGAGCCGTTGTAGAGCCAGAGAACCAGGTCAGCAGAGCCGCTGTAGAGCCAGAGAACCAGGTCAACAGAGCTGCTGTAGAGTCAGAGAATCAGATCAGCAGAGCCGCTCCAGAGCCAGAGAACCAGGCCAGCAGAGCTGCTGTAGAGCCAGAGAACAAGGTCAGCAGAGCTGCTGTAGAGCCAGAGAACCAGGTCAGCAGAGCCGCTGTAGAGCCGGAGGTTCAGCAGAGCCGGTCTAGAGCTGGAGAACCATGTCAGCAGAGCCGCTCTAGAGCTAGAGAACCAGGTCAGCAGAGGCGCTCTAGACCCAGAGAATCAGGTCAGCAGAGCTGCTGTAGAGCCAGAGAACCAGGTCAGCAGAGCTGCTGTAGAGCCAGAAAACCAGGTCAGCAGAGCTGCTGTAGAGCCAGAGAACCAGGTCAGCAGAGCTGCTGTAGAGCCAGAGAACCAGGTCAGCAGAGCTGCTGTAGAGCCAGAGAACGAGGTCAGCAGAGCTGCTGTAGAGCCAGAGAACCAGGTCGGCAAAGCTGCTGTAGAGCCAGAGAACCAGGTCGGCAAAGCTGCTGTAGAGCCAGAGAACCAGGTCAGCAGAGCGTTGTAAAGCCATAGAACCAGGTCAGCAGAGCTGCTGTAGAGCCATAGAACCAGGTCTGCAGACACGCTCTAGAGCCAGAGAAACAGTTCAGCAGAGCCGCTCTAGAGCCTGACAACCAGGTCAGCAGAGCCCCTCTACAGCCTGAGAACGAGGTCAGTAGAGCCGCTCTACAGCCGGAGAACCAGCTCAGCAGAGACGCTCTAGAGTCAGAGAGGCAGGCACGCAGAGCCACTCTAGAACTAGAGAACCAGGTCAGCAAGCTGCTGTAGAGCCTGAGAACCATGTCAACAGAGCTGCTCTAGAGCCAGAGAACCAGGTCAGCGAGCTGTTGTAGAGCCTGAGAACCAGGTCAGCAGAGCCGTTCTAGAGCCAGAGAACTGGGTCAGCAGAGCCCTTATAGAGCCAGAGAGCTAGGGAACCAGGTCAGCAGAGATGCTCTAGAGCCAGAGAACCAGGTCAACAGAGGCGCTCTAGACCCAGAGAACCAGGTCAGCAAGCTGCTGTAGAGCCAGAGAACCAAGTCAGCAAAGCTGCTCTAGAGCCGGAGAACCAGGTCAGCAGAGCTGCTCTAGAGTCAGAGAACCAGGTCAGCAGAGCTAATGTAGAGCCAGAGAACCAGGTCAGCAGAGCTGATATAGAGCCAGAGAACCAGGTAAGCAGAGCTGCTGTAGAGCCAGAGAACCAGGTCAGCAGAGATGCTGTAGAGCCAGAGAACCAGGTCAGTAGAGCTGCTCTACAGCCGGAGAACCAGCTCAGCAGAGACGCTCTAGAGCCAGAAAACCAGGCAAGCAGAGCCACTCTAGAACTAGAGAACCAGGTCAGCAAGCTGCTGTAGAGCCTGAGAACCATGTCAACAGAGCTGCTCTAGAGCCAGACAACCAGGTCAGCAAGCTGTTGTAGAGCCTGAGAACCAGGTCAGCAGAGCCGTTCTAGAGCCAGAGAACAAGGTCAGCAGAGCCGCTCTAGAGCCTGAGAACCTGGTCAGTAAAGCTGATGTAGAGCCGGAGAACCAGGTCAGCAGAACTGCTGTAAAGCAAGAGAACCAGGTCAGCAGAGCCGTTGAAGAGCCTGAGACCCAGGTCAGCAGAGCAGCTGTAGAGCCAGAAAACTAGGTCAGCAAGCTGCTGTAGAGCCAGAGAACCAAGTCAGCAAAGCTGCTCTAGAGCCGGAGAACCAGGTCAGCAGAGCTGCTCTAGAGTCAGAGAACCAGGTCAGCAGAGCTAATGTAGAGCCAGAGAACCAGGTCAGCAGAGCTGCTATAGAGCCAGAGAATCAGGTCATCAGAGATGCTGTAGAGACAGAGAACCAGGTAAGCAGAGTTGCTGTAGAGCCAGAGAACCAGGTCAGCAGAGATGCTGTAGAGCCAGAGAACCAGTTCTGTGTAGCTGCTGTAGAGCCAGAGAACCAGGTCAGCAGAGTCGCTCTAGAGCCTGAGAACCAGGTCAGCAGAGCTGCTGTAGAGCCAGATAATGAGGTCAGCAGAGCTTCTGTATGGCCAGAGAACTGGGCCAGAGTACCAAGTGGGCGAACCAGGTCAGTAGAGGTGTTATAGAGCCAGAGAACCTGGTCAGCAAGCTGCTGTAGAGCCAGAGAACCAGGTCAGCAAAGCTGCTCTAGAGCCCGAGAACCAGGTCAGCAGAGCTGCTCTAGAGCCAGAGAACCAGGTCAGCAGAGCTACTGTAGAGCCAGAAACCAGCTCAGCAGAGCTACTGTATAGCCAGAGAACAAGGTCAGCAGAGCCGTTGTAGAACCAGAGAACCAGATCAGCAGTCCTGCTGTAGAGCCAGAGAAAGAGGTCAGCAGAGCCGTTGTGGAGCCTGAGACCCATGTCAGCAGAGCTGTTGTAGAGCCAGGGAACCAGGTCAGCAGAGCTGCTCTACAGCCAGGGAACCAGGTCAGAAGAGCTGCTGTAGAGCCAGAGAACAAGGTCAGCAGAGCTGCTGTAGAGCCAGAGAACAAGGTCAGCAGAGCCGCTGTAGAGCCGGAGACCCAGTTCAGCAGAGCCGGTCTAGAGCTGCAGAACCATGTCAGCAGAGCCGCTCTAGAGCTAGAGAACCAGGTCAGTAGAGGCGCTCTAGACCCAGAGAACCAGGTCAGCAGAGCTGCTGTAGAGCCAGAGAACCAGGTCAGCAGAGCTGCTGTAGAGCCAGAGAACGAGGTCAGCAGAGCTGCTGTAGAGCCAGAGAACCAGGTCGGCAAAGCTGCTGTAGAGCCAGAGAACCAGGTCGGCAAAGCTCCTCTATGGCCAGAGAACTGGGCCAGTGAACCAGGTCAGCAAATCAGGTCAGCAGAGGTGTTGTGGAACCAGAGGACCAGATCAGCAAGCTGCCGTAGAGCCAGAGAACCAGGTCAGCAGAGCTGCTGTAGAGCCAGAGAACCAGGTCAGCAGAGGTGCTGTAGAGCCAGAGAGCCAGGTCAGCAGAGCCATTATAGAACCAGAGAACCAGGTCAGCAGAGCCGTTGTAGAGCCTGAGACCCAGGTCAGCAGAGCTGCTGTAGAGTCAGAAAACCAGGTCAGCATAGTTGCTCTAGAGCCAGAGAACCAGTTCATCAGAGCTACTGTAGAGCCATAGAACCAGATCAGCAGAGCGTTGTAAAGCCATAGAACCAGATCAGCAGAGCTGCTGTAGAGCCATAGAACCAGGTCAGCAGAGACGCTCTAGAGCCAGAGAACCAGTTCAGCAGAGCCGCTCTAGAGCCTGAGAACCAGGTCAGCAGAGACCGTCTACAGCCGGAGAACCAGCTCAGCAGAGACGCTCTAGAGTCAGAGAAGCAGGTCAGCAAGCTGCTGTAGAGCCTGAGAACCATGTCAACAGAGCTGCTCTAGAGCCAGAGAACCAGGTCAGCAAGCTGCTGTAGAGCCTGAGAACCAGGTCAGCAGAGCCGTTCTAGAGCTAGAGAACAAGGTCAGCAGAGCCGCTCTAGAGCCTGAGAACCTGGTCAGTAAAGCTGATGTAGAGCCGGAGAACCAGGTCAGCAGAACTGCTGTAAAGCAAGAGAACCAGGTCAGCAGAGCAGCTGTAGAGCCAGAAAACTAGGTCAGCACAGCTGCTGTAGAGCCAGAGAACCAGGTCACCAGAGCCGCTCTAGAGCCAGAGAACCAGGTCAGCAGAGCTGCTGTACAGCCATAGAACCAGGTCAGCAGAGCCGCTCTAGAGCCAGAGCACCGGGTCAGCAGAGCCGCTCTAGACCCAGAGAACCAGGCTAGCAGAGCCGTTGTAGAGTCAGAGAACCAGGTTAGCAGAGCTGCTGTAGAGCCAGAGAACCAGGTCAGCAGAGCTGCTGTAAAGCCAGAGAATTTGGTCAGCAGAGCCGCTCTAGAGCCAGAGAACTGGGTCAGCAGAGCCCTTATAGAGCCAGAGAGCTAGGTCAGCAGAGCTGCTCTAGAGCCAGGGAACCAGATCAGCAGAGCTGCTCTAGAGCCAGAGAACCAGGTCAACAGAGGCGCTCTAGACCCAGAGAACCAGGTCAGCAAGCTGCTGTACAGCCATAGAACCCAGTCAGCAAAGCTGCTCTAGAGTCAGAGAACCAGGTCAGGAGAGCTAATGTAGAGCCAGAGAACCAGGTCAGCAGAGCTGCTATAGAGCTACTGAACCAGGTCAGCAGGGCTGCTATAGAGCCAGAGAATCAGGTCAGCAGAGCTGCTGTAGAGACAGAGAACCAGGTAAGCAGAGCTGCTGTAGAGCCAGAGAACCAGGTCTGTGTAGCTGCTGTAGAGCCAGAGAACCAGATCAGCAGAGCCACTGCAGAGCCAGAGAACAAGATCAGCGGAGTCGCTCTAGAGCCTGAGAACCAGGTCAGCAGAGCTGCTGTAGAGCCAGATAATGAGGTCAGCAGAGCTTCTGTACGGCCAGAGAACTGGGCCAGAGTACCAAGTGGGCGAACCAGGACAGTAGAGGTGTTATAGAGCCAGAGAACCAGGTCAGCAAGCTGCTGTGGAGCCAGAGAACCAGGTCAGCAAAGCTGCTCTAGAGCCCGAGAACCAGGTCAGCAGAGCTGCTCTAGAGCCAGAGAACCAGGTCAGCAGAGCTACTGTAGAGCCAGAGAACAAGGTCAGCAGAGCCGCTGTAGAACCAGGTCAGCAGTCCTGCTGTAGAGCCAGAGAAAGAGGTCAGCAGACCCGTTGTAGAGCCTGAGACCCATGTCAGCAGAGCTCTTGTAGAGCCAGGGAACCAGGTCAGCAGAGCTGCTCTACAGCCAAGGAACCAGGTCAGAAGAGCTGCTCTAGAGCCAGAGAACCAGGTCGGCAGAGCTGCTCTAGAGCCAGAGAACTAGGTCAGCAGAGCTGCTCTAGAGCCAGAGAACCAGGTCAGCAGAGGCGATGTAGAGCCATAGAACCAGGTCAGTAGAGCTGCTGTAGAGTCAAAGAACCAGGTCATCAGAGCTGCTGTAGAGCCATAGAACCAGGTCGGTAGATCGTTGTAGAGCCATAAAACCAGGTCAGCAGAGCTGCTGTAGAGCCATAGAACCAGGTCAGCAGACACGCTCTAGAGCCCGAGAACCAGGCAAGCAGAACCACTCTAGAACTAGAGAACCAGGTCAGCAAGCTGCTGTAGAGCCAGAGAACCAGGTCCATGTAGCTGCTATAGAGGAAGAGAACCAGGACAGCAGAGCCGCTGTAGAGCCAGAGAACAAGATCAGCAGAGTCACTCTAGAGCCTGAGAACCAGGTCAGCAGAGCTGCTGTAGTGCCAGTGAATAAGGTCAGTAGAGCTGCTCTACGGCCAGAGAACTGGGCCAGAGTACCAAGTCAGCGAAACAAGGTCAGTAGAGGGGTTATAGAGCTAGAGAACCAGGTCAGCAAGCTGCTGTAGAGCCAAATAACCAGGTCAGCAAAGCTGCGCTAGAGCCGGAGAACCAGGTCAAATGAGCTGCTCTAGAGCCAGAGAACCAGGATAGCAGAGCTGCTGTAGAGCCAGAAAACCAGGTCAGCAGAGCTGCTGTAGAGCTAGAGAACCAGGTCAGCAGAGCTGCTATAGAGCCAGAGAATCAGGTCAGCAGAGCTGCTGTAGAGCCAGAGAACCAGGTCAGCAGAGCCTCTGTAGAGCCAGAGAACCAGGCCAGCAGAGATGCTGTAGAGCCAGAGAACCAGGTCAGCAGGGCTGCTGTAGAGCCAGAGAACCAGGCCAGCAGAGATGCTGTAGAGCCAGAGAACCAAGTCAGCAGAGCTAATTTTGTGCCAGAGAACCAGGTCTGTGGCTGCTGTAGAGCCAGAGAACCAGGTCAACAGAGCCACTGCAGAGCCAGAGAACAAGATCAGCAGAGTCGCTCTAGAGCCTGATAACCAGGTCAGCAGAGCTGCTGTAGAGCCAGAGAACCAGGTCAGCAGAGCTGCTCTACAGCCTGAGAACCAGGTCAGTAGATCCGCTCTACAGCCGGAGAACCAGCTCAGCAGAGACGCTCTAGAGCCAGAGAACCAGGCAAGCAGAGCCACTCTAGAACTAGAGAACCAGGTCAGCAAGCTGCTGTAGAGCCTGAGAACCATGTCAGCAGAGCCGCTCTAGAGCCAGACAACCAGGTCAGCAAGTTGCTGTAGAGCCTGAGATCCAGGTCAGCAGAGCTGCTGTAGAGCCATAGAACCTGGTCATCAGACACGCTCTAGAACCAGAGAACCAGTTCAGCAGAGCCGCTCTAGAGCCTGAGAACTAGGTCAGCAGAGCCGCTCTACAGCCTGAGAACCAGGTCAGTATAGCCGCTCTACAGCTGGAGAACCAGCTCATCAGAGACGCTCTAGAGCCAGAGAACCAGCCAAGCAGAGCCACTCTAGAACTCGAGAACCAGGTCAGAAAGCTGCTGTAGAGCCTGAGAACCATGTCAGCAGAGCTGCACTAGAGCCAGAGAACCAGGTCAGCAAGCTGCTGTAGAGCCTGAGAACCAGGTCAGCAGAGCCGTTGTAGAGCCAGAGAAGAAGGTCAGCAGAGATGCTCTAGAGCCAGAGAACCAAGTCAGCAGAGTTGCTGTAGTGCCAGAGAACCAGGTCTGAGTAGCTGCTGTAGAGCCAGAGAACCGGGTCAGCAGAGCCACTGCAGAGCCAGAGAACAAGATCAGCAGGGTCAATCTAGAGCCTGAGAACCAGGTCAGCAGAGCTGCTGTAGAGCCAGAGAATTAGGTCAGCAGAGCTGCTCTACGGCCAGAGAACTGTGCCAGAGTACTAAGTGAGCGAACCAGGTCAGTAAAGGGGTTATAGAGCCAGAGAACCAGGTCAGCAAACTGCTGTAGAGCCAGAGAACCAGGTCAGCAAAGCTGCTCTAGAGCCCGAGAACCAGGTCAACAGAGCTGCTCTAGAGCCAGAGAACCAGGTCAGCAGAGCTGCTGTATAGCCAGAGAACTAGGTCAGCAGAGCTGCTCTAGAGCCAGAGAACCAGGTCAGCAGAGGTGATTTAGAGCCAGACAACCAGGCCAGCAGAGATGCTGTAGAGCCAGAGAACCAAGTCAGCAGAGCTAATTTTGTGCCAGAGAACCAGGTCTGTAGCTGCTGTAGAGCCAGAGAACCAGGTCAACAGAGCCACTGCAGAGCCAGAGAACAAGATCAGCAGAGTCGCTCTAGAGCCTGATAACCAGGTCAGCAGAGCTGCTGTAGAGCCAGAGAACCAGGTCAGCAGAGCTGCTCTACAGCCTGAGAACCAGGTCAGTAGATCCGCTCTACAGCCGGAGAACCAGCTCAGCAGAGACGCTCTAGAGCCAGAGAACCAGGCAAGCAGAGCCACTCTAGAACTAGAGAACCAGGTCAGCAAGCTGCTGTAGAGCCTGAGAACCATGTCAGCAGAGCCGCTCTAGAGCCAGACAACCAGGTCAGCAAGTTGCTGTAGAGCCTGAGATCCAGGTCAGCAGAGCTGCTGTAGAGCCATAGAACCTGGTCATCAGACACGCTCTAGAACCAGAGAACCAGTTCAGCAGAGCCGCTCTAGAGCCTGAGAACTAGGTCAGCAGAGCCGCTCTACAGCCTGAGAACCAGGTCAGTATAGCCGCTCTACAGCTGGAGAACCAGCTCATCAGAGACGCTCTAGAGCCAGAGAACCAGGCAAGCAGAGCCACTCTAGAACTCGAGAACCAGGTCAGAAAGCTGCTGTAGAGCCTGAGAACCATGTCAGCAGAGCTGCACTAGAGCCAGAGAACCAGGTCAGCAAGCTGCTGTAGAGCCTGAGAACCAGGTCAGCAGAGCCGTTGTAGAGCCAGAGAAGAAGGTCAGCAGAGATGCTCTAGAGCCAGAGAACCAAGTCAGCAGAGTTGCTGTAGTGCCAGAGAACCAGGTCTGAGTAGCTGCTGTAGAGCCAGAGAACCGGGTCAGCAGAGCCACTGCAGAGCCAGAGAACAAGATCAGCAGGGTCAATCTAGAGCCTGAGAACCAGGTCAGCAGAGCTGCTGTAGAGCCAGAGAATTAGGTCAGCAGAGCTGCTCTACGGCCAGAGAACTGTGCCAGAGTACTAAGTGAGCGAACCAGGTCAGTAAAGGGGTTATAGAGCCAGAGAACCAGGTCAGCAAACTGCTGTAGAGCCAGAGAACCAGGTCAGCAAAGCTGCTCTAGAGCCCGAGAACCAGGTCAACAGAGCTGCTCTAGAGCCAGAGAACCAGGTCAGCAGAGCTGCTGTATAGCCAGAGAACCAGGTCAGCAGAGTCGCTGTAGAACCAGAGAACCAGGTCAGCAGTCCTGCTGTAGAGCCAGAGAATGAGGTCAGCAGAGCCGTTGTGGAGCCTGAGACCCATGTCAGCAGAGCTGTTGTAGAGCCAGGGAACCAGGTCAGCAGAGCTGCTCTAGAGCCAGGGAACCAGGTCAGAAGAGATGCTCTAGAGCCAGAGAACCAGGTCGGCAGAGCTGCTCCAGAGCCAGAGAACTAGGTCAGCAGAGCTGCTCTAGAGCCAGAGAACCAGGTCAGCAGAGGTGATGTAGAGCCATAGAACCAGGTCAGCAGAGCTGCTGTAGAGTCAAAGAACCAGGTCAGTATAGCCGCTCTACAGCTGGAGAACCAGCTCATCAGAGACGCTCTAGAGCCAGAGAACCAGGCAAGCAGAGCCACTCTAGAACTCGAGAACCAGGTCAGCAAGCTGCTGTAGAGCCTGAGAACCATGTCAGCAGAGCTGCACTAGAGCCAGAGAACCAGGTCAGCAAGCTGCTGTAGAGCCTGAGAACCAGGTCAGCAGAGCCGTTGTAGAGCCAGAGAAGAAAGTCAGCAGAGATGCTGTAGAGCCAGAGAACCAAGTCAGCAGAGTTGCTGTAGTGCCAGAGAACCAGGTCTGTGTAGCTGCTGTAGGGCCAGAGAACCGGGTCAGCAGAGACACTGCAGAGCCAGAGAACAAGATCAGCAGTGTCAATCTAGAGCCTGAGAACCAGGTCAGCAGAGCTGCTGTAGAGCCAGAGAATTAGGTCAGCAGAGCTGCTCTACGGCCAGAGAACTGTGCCAGAGTACTAAGTGAGTGAACCAGGTCAGTAGAGGTGTTATAGAGCCAGAGAACCAGGTCAGCAAACTGCTGTAGAGCCAGAGAACCAGGTAAGCAAAGCTGCTCTAGAGCCCGAGAACCAGGTCAACAGAGCTGCTCTAGAACCAGAGAACCAGGTCAGCAGAGCTGCTGTATAGCCAGAGAACCAGGTCAGCAGAGTCGCTGTAGAACCAGAGAACCAGGTCAGCAGTCCTGCTGTAGAGCCAGAGAATGAGGTCAGCAGAGCCGTTGTGGAGCCTGAGACCCATGTCAGCAGAGCTGTTGTAGAGCCAGGGAACCAGGTCAGCAGAGCTGCTCTAGAGCCAGGGAACCAGGTCAGAAGAGATGCTCTAGAGCCAGAGAACCAGGTCGGCAGAGCTGCTCTAGAGCAAGAGAACTAGGTCAGCAGAGCTGCTCTAGAGCCAGAGAACCAGGTCAGCAGAGGTGATGTAGAGCCATAGAATCAGGTCAGCAGAGCTGCTGTAGAGTCAAAGAACCAGGTCATCAGAGCTGCTGTAGAGCCATAGAACCAGGTCAGTAGAGCGTTGTAGAGCCATAAAACCAGGTCAGCAGAGCTGCTGTAGAGCCATAGAACCAGGTCAGCAGACACGCTCTAGAGCCAGAGAACCAGGTCAGTAGAGCCTCTTTACAGCCAGAGAACCAGCTCAGCAGAGACGCTCTAGAACCAGAGAACCAGGCAAGCAGAGCCACTCTAGAACTAGAGAACCAGGTCAGGAAGCTGCTGTAGAGCCAGAGAACCAGGTCCATGTAGCTGCTGTAGAGCTAGAGAACCAAGTCAGCAGAGCTAATGTTGTGCCAGAGAACCAGGTCTGTGTAGCTGCTGTAGAGCCAGAGAACCAGGTCAGCAGAGCCACTGCAGAGCCAGAGACAAGATCAGCAGAGTCACTCTAGAGCCTGAGAACCAGGTCAGCAGAGCTGCTGTAGAGCCTGAGAACCAGGTCAGCAGAGCCGCTCTACAGCCTGAGAACCAGGTCAGTAGACCCGCCCGACAGCCGGAGAACCAGCTCAGCAGAGACGCTCTAGAGCCAGAGAACCAGGCAAGCAGAGCCACTCCAGAACTAGAGAACCAGGTCAGCAAGCTGCTGTAGAGCCTGAGAACCCTGTCAGTAGAGCCGTTGTAGAGCCAGAGAACAAGGTCAGGAGAGCCGCTCTAGAGCCTGAGAACCTGGTCAGCAAAGCTGATGTAGAGCCGGAGAACCAGGTCAGCAGAACTGCTGTAAAGCAAGAGAACCAGGTCAGCAGAGGCGTTGAAGAGCCTGAGACCCAGGTCAGCAGAGTAGCTGTAGAGCCAGAAAACTATGTCAGCACAGCTGCTGTAGAGCCAGAGAACCAGGTCACCAGAGCCGCTATAGAGCCAGAGAACCAGGTCAGCAGAGCTGCTGTTCAGCCATAGAACCAGGTCAGCAGAGCCGCTCTAGAGCCAGAGAACCGGGTCAGCAGAGCTGCTCTAGACCCAGAGAACCCGGCTAGCAGAGCCGTTGTAGAGTCAGAGAACCAGGTTAGCAGAGCTGCTGCAGAGCCAGAGAACCAGGTCAGCAGAGCTGCTGTAGAGCCAAAGAACTTGGTCAGCAGAGCCGCTCTAGAGCCAGAGAACTGGGTCAGCAGAGCCCTTATAGAGCCAGAGAGCCAGGTCAGCAGAGCTGCTCTAGAGCCAGGGAACCAGGTCAGCAGAGCTGCTCTAGAGCCAGAGAACCAGGTCAACAGAGGCGCTCTAGACCCAGAGAACCAGGTCAGCAGAGCTGCTGTAGAGCTAGAGAACCAGATCAGCATAGCTGCTATAGAGCCAGAGAATCAGGTCAGGAGAGCTGCTGTAGAGCCAGAGAACCAGGTCAGCAGAGCTGCTGTAGAGCCAGAGAACCAGTTCAGCAGAGCCGCTGCAGAGCCAGAGAACCAAGTCAGCAGAGCTGCTGTAGTGCCAGAGAACCAGGTCTGTGTAGCTGCTGTAGAGCCAGAGAACCAGTTCAGCAGAGCCGCTGCAGAGCCAGAGAACAAGATCAGCAGAGTCGCTCTAGAGCCTGAGAACCAGGTCAGCAGAGCTGCTGTAGAGCCAGAGAACCAGGTCAGCAGAGCTGCTGTAGAGCCAGAGAATGAGGTCAGCAGAGCTGCTCTACGGCCAGAGAACTGGGCCAGAGTACCAAGTCAGCGGACCAGGTCAGTAGAGGTGTTATAGACCCAGAGAACCAGGTCCGCAAGCTCCTGTAGAGCCAGCGAACCAAGTCAGCAAAGCTGCTCTAGAGCCAGAGAACCAGGTCATCAGAGCTGCTGTAGAGCCAGAGAACCAGGTCAGCAGAGCTGCTGTAGAGCCAGAGAACCAGGTCAGCAGAGCTAGAGAACCAGGTCAGCAGAGCTGCTGTAGAGCCAGAGAACCAGGTCAGCAGAGCTGCTGTAGAGCCAGAGAACCAGGTCAGCAGAGCTGCTGTAGAGCCAGAGAACCAGGTCAGCAGAGCTGCTGTAGAGCCAGAGAACCAGTTCAGCAGAGATGCTGTAGAGCCAGAGAACCAAGTCTGTGTAGCTGCTGTAGAGCCAGAGAACCAGGTCAGTAGAGCCACTGCAGAGCCAGAGAACAAGATCAGCAGAGTCGCTCTAGAGCTTGAGAACCAGGTCAGCAGTCCTGCTGTAAAGCAAGAGAACCAGGTCAGCAGAGCCGTTGGAGAGCCTGAGACCCAGGTCAGCAGAGCAGCTGTAGAGCCAGAAAACTAGGTCAGCAGAGCCGCTATAGAGCCAGAGAACCAGATTAGCAGAGCTGCTGTACAGCCATAGAACCAGGTCAGGAGAGCCGCTCTAGAGCCAGAGAACCGGGTCAGCAGAGCCGCTCTAGACCCAGAGAACCAGGCTAGCAGAGCCGTTGTAGAGTCAGAGAACCAGGTTAGCAGAGCTGCTGTAGAGCCAGAGAGGGGAACACCCATCGCAACGCATGCGTCGCATCGCATGCGTTTACATCGCAGGCGGTCACAACGCACGTGACGTTACGCCGCGTGCGTTCACTACGCACGACGTTCCATCGCGGGTGCCGTTCCATCGCGGGTGCCATTGCATCGCGGGCGCTGTTAGAACGCAGGCGCGGGGACACGGGCGGCAGGGGAGACAACGTTGGAACCAGGTAAGATCGACGCTATTTTAGGGTTTAGGGAAGTTGAAAGTTAGTGCAGTGGAGGGGGGGGGGGGGTTTAGGTTTTAGGGCTTAGGGTTAATTGTTGTATATGGGAGTGTTTTAGGCTTTAGGGTTAGGGCGTAGGGTTAGGAGGCGTATATGCTAGTGTTTTAGGCTTGAGGGTTAGGGCTTAGGGTTAGGAGGTGTATATGCTAGTGTTTTAGGCTTTAGGGTTAGGGCTTAGGGTTAGGGGGCGTATATGCCAGTGTTTTAGGGTTTAGGCTTAGGGTTTATGTTAGTGTATGGTACTGTTTTGCCGTGAGTGTCGGGCATTGTACTAACTTTGGTGGGGCCCTTAGGGAGAATTTTGCGGAGTGCTGCAATGCGTGGTCTTTGTGTGCGTTGTAAATGTCTTTTGCATGCGTGTGAAGGCATCGTGCGATTTGGTGGTTTGCGTGGTGAATGCATGCGATGTACCGGTGTGTGCGATGTAATGAATGCGATGTAGTGGTGTGCGTTGTGTTTGTTTGCGTTGGATCGTCATACATCCGAGCCAGAGAACCAGGTCAGCAGAGCTGCTGTACAGCCAGAGAACTTGGTCAGCAGAGCCGCTCGAGAGCCAGAGAACTGGGTCAGCAGAGCCCTTATAGAGCCAGGTCAGCAGAGCTGCTCTAGAGCCAGGGAACCAGGTCAGCAGAGCTGCTCTAGAGCCAGAGAACCAGGTCAACAGAGGCGCTCTAGACCCAGAGAACCAGGTCAGCAGAGCTGCTGTAGAGCTAGAGAACCAGGTCAGCAGAGCTGCTATAGAGCAAGAGTATCAGGTCAGGAGAGCTGCTGTAGAGCCAGAGAACCAGGTAAGCAGAGCTGCTGTAGTGCCAGAGAACCAAGTCTGTGTAACTGCTGTAGAGCCAGAGAACCAGTTCAGCAGAGCCGCTGCAGAGCCAGAGAAAACGATCAGCAGAGCCGCTCTAGAGCCTGAGAACCAGGTCAGCAGAGCTGCTGTAGAGCCAGAGAATGAGGTCATCAGAGCTGCTTTACGGCCAGAGAACTGGACCAGAGTACCAAGTGAGCGGACCAGGTCAGTAGAGGTGTTATAGACCCAGAGAACCAGGTCAGCAAGCTCCTGTAGAGCCAGAGAACCAAGTCAGCAAAGCTGCTCTAGAGCCGGAGAACCAGGTGTAGGAGAGTAGGATCTGCACTTATGTTGCCCCCACTTTTTTCTGATGTATACACTGGTTTCTAACTATAGTCTGACTGGGTCCCTGCTAATCAGGGCCCCAGTCTCACTGATCTCTCTAAACAACTTGGTGTGCATATTAGATGCACTAGTGATTGGATACTGTGGTACCTTATGAGCCCCTAGTATATGGTACCTTAGGTACCTAGGGCATTGGTACTCCACAGGCCTACCAGGGGCTGCAGCATGTATTATGCCACCCCTGGGAAGCATTCACAATCTGACACCACAGGCCTGCTACTGCAGCCTGTGTGAGGTAGTGTTAGCACTCCTCACTGAGGTATAGGTTCCTATATCTCACCATACACACACATGTAAACCTATCAGTCACCCCTCTTGCAGGCCCTAACAATCCTGAGGGAACGGTGCTTGGTTTACTATGTGAGGGGCTGCTTCTGCATGAGCAAGACCCCTCTGCAGCTGGCAGAGTCTATTCTCTGCTGCTGTTTGTGGATGTGGTTAAACCATATACTCTTAAGTGCATTATAACCTCGCGGTAAATGCTAACTTTGGAATGATTTCATCAAAACATGTCGTGTTTGGTGTCAAACAACTTGGAATCATACCCCCATACCAGTAACTGGTGTGGGAGTATGATCCCACCCTTCTAGAGGGGACGACATGTACCCACTGTACTAAACGGTAGAAATCTTCTAGAGCCCTGGCATCACAAAATGGATGCCACCAGCACAGACACTGGGCTGCCCTCCTGCTGCTGACCGAAACTCGCAGTGGAGGAAACCCAACAAAGGGTATCCTGTCACAGGGAGTTGTCACCACCTCCCAGACAGGATTTAGTGTATTGGAGCTGGGTGGGTGCACTCTTAGTGCTTTGAAGTCCTGCACTGGGGGAGCAGTAGGCTCCTCTGTGCATATGCCAGCTCAAACCGGTTCAGGGGCTACCTGCCCCTGCTCTGGCGTGAAACTGGACAAAGGGAAGTGGGTGTAACCACCCACTACCCTGACCCTCCTAGAGGAGTGGTCATAGAGCTAGTCCCTCCCCTATCTTCACTATAAGATACCAAGCATTGCCAATGCAATTTAGATTACACCTGGACGACGCTCTACAAAGAAGAATCCTGGCCCTTTGACGTTCCACTATCTCTGGAAGACTGGAGAATCTCCCTTGGAGTCAAGGAGTGACTCCCCTGCTTGGCAGGCACCAGTAACTTTGATCAACGGTTAAAAACTTCACCGCTCCCGCCGGAGTCCGAAGTCCCTGCGTCCCCTGAAGTGGATTTCCTGATCTCTCGGCGGCCATTTTGAGTCCCCAGCGAAGCTGTGGCGTCTGGACCCCACGAGTGATGAGGAACAGCAATACCAGGGAACCGTGCACTGATTTCGAGTGCAAACCCTAAACAACGTTCTACGAACTTGAGCTTTGGACCATCTGTAGTCCAAGTCCCTAGCAGGTCTGGTACCGGAAATCAGCGGCCTACCCCGTCCCGAGTGACCGTGGGCTCCTGTGGAACTTTTCCTGCAAAGGCGTCTTTGCGGTTGCTTGCCCGTTGGCTAGTAACTCACCCGAAGACTTTCTCATCGACTTCAAGGGCTCTCCTGGTTGCTCCGGGCCTGCCCTCACTTACCCTCGCTGGGTAAGTCCATCAGACCTTGCTGGTCTGCATCACCTTCAATCTTCACTCCACAAGAGAATTGCAGTTGCCAAGGTTTGTTGGCTCCAATCCGGTTGCCGACACCGTCATCAGCTGCAGACGTCGTGGGACCCTCCAAATCCAGCTGCTGGTCATCGTCGATCTCTCCTGGACCTCGTGAGCGAAGAGACAAATCACCATCGACGACCTGAAGCGATGCAACATCAGTGGTCATCCATCCTGCTGGCCACCGGTCACTGTCAAGTGACTTTGAACTCTGTCCCCTCAATTTTCAGGTCCTCTTCAACTTCAATCCATCTTCGGATTCCAGCGGACACCTCTCCAGTCATCACAAGCAGCAAGTCTTCAGTGATCTCCATTGAAAACAGCATCGCGACCCGACACCAAAAGACACCTATGCACCCGGCTTCCGTGGGTGAGGTAACTCGTGCACTCCAGTGCCCAAGTGTGTGTTGGCCCTCGAAATACTTACCCTGTAAGTGGCTTGCTTGTTGACTTCTCCGAAGTGCCCTAAAACTTTAAATTACAAACCGCGACTTGTGCCATTGAAACCAATAGGAAACCCGCGGCTGTGTTTAGACACTGCACGCGTCTCCCGTGGGCTGATTACTTACCCGCTAACACTGCAGAAGTGAAGCCCCAGTGATTCCCAAGGCCCTAGGCCTTTTCATTTTGCAAGTCGAGTTTGGTAAACCATTTTCTTAGTATATGGTCTGGCACGCCCCTAGGGCTACAGCCATATTTGTGCTTAATTTATTGAGAAGTGTTGACATTTGAATGTGTATCTGGGTTCTAATCTCATAAAGAGATTAGTAGAGTGTATCTAAGAATAAATTCATATATATTTGATATATATACCTGTGTGGTGTCCTTTTCATTTGGTAATTCAAGAGTTTATAAGGTAAAACAAGCTGCTTTACATTCCTCAGAGACTTAGCCTGAAGGCTGCTCTCCACAGCTACCACTAGGATAGCTTTCTTTAAAAGGTTGTCTTAAACCTATCTACCATAAGAGTCGAATTGGACTGGTGCAGGGTGGCCACTATAACTAGTGACCAGCATATGCCAGGCCAACTTCGTACACCAGGTCAGCAGAGCTGCTCTATAGTCAGAGAACCAGGTCAGCAGAGCTGCTGTAGAGCTAGAGAACCAGGTCAGCAGAGCTCCTGTAGAGCTAGAGAACTAGGTCAGCAGAACTGCTATAGAGCCAGAGAATCAGGTCAGCAGAGCTGCTCTAGAGCCAGAGAACCAGGTCAACAGAGGCGCTCTAGACCCAGAGAACCAGGTCAGCAGAGCTGCTGTAGAGCTAGAGAACCAGGTCAGCAGAGCTGCTATAGAGCAAGAGTATCAGGTCAGGAGAGCTGCTGTAGAGCCAGAGAACCAGGTAAGCAGAGCTGCTGTAGAGCCAGAGAAACAGGTCAGCAGAGATGCTGTAGAGCCAGAGAAACAGGTCAGCAGAGATGCTGTAGAGCCAGAGAACCAAGTCAGCAGAGCTGCTGTAGTGCCAGAGAACCAAGTCTGTGTAACTGCTGTAGAGCCAGAGAACCAGTTCAGCAGAGCCGCTGCAGAGCCAGAGAAAAAGATCAGCAGAGCCGCTCTAGAGCCTGAGAACCAGGTCAGCAGAGCTGCTGTAGAGCCAGAGAATGAGGTCATCAGAGCTGCTTTACGGCCAGAGAACTGGACCAGAGTACCAAGTGAGCGGACCAGGTCAGTAGAGGTGTTATAGACCCAGAGAACCAGGTCAGCAAGCTCCTGTAGAGCCAGAGAACCAAGTCAGCAAAGCTGCTCTAGAGCCGGAGAACCAGGTGTAGGAGAGTAGGATCTGCACTTATGTTTCCCCCACTTTTTTCTGATGTATACACTGGTTTCTGACTATAGTCTGACTGGGTCCCTGCTAATCAGGGCCCCAGTCTCACTGATCTCTCTAAACAACTTGGTGTGCATATTAGATGCACTAGTGATTGGATACTGTGGTACCTTATGAGCCCCTAGTATATGGTACCTTAGGTACCTAGGGCATTGGTACTCCACAGGCCTACCAGGGGCTGCAGCATGTATTATGCCACCCCTGGGAAGCATTCACAATCTGACACCACAGGCCTGCTACTGCAGCCTGTGTGAGGTAGTGTTAGCACTCCTCACTGAGGTATAGGTTCCTATATCTCACCATACACACACATGTAAACCTATCAGTCACCCCTCTTGCAGGCCCTAACAATCCTGAGGGAACGGTGCTTGGTTTACTATGTGAGGGGGTGCTTCTGCATGAGCAAGACCCCTCTGCAGCTGGCAGAGTCTATTCTCTGCTGCTGTTTGTGGATGTGGTTAAACCATATACTCTTAAGTGCATTATAACCTCGCGGTAAATGCTAACTTCGGAATGATTTCATCAAAACATGTCGTGTTTGGTGTCAAACAACTTGGAATCATACCCCCATACCAGTAACTGGTGTGGGAGTATGATCCCACCCTTCTAGAGGGGACGACATGTACCCACTGTACTAAACGATAGAAATCTTTTAGAGCCCAGGCATCACAAAATGGATGCCACCAGCACAGACACTGGGCTGCCCTCCTGCTGCTGACCGAAACTCGCAGTGGAGGAAGCCCAACAAAAGGTATCCTGTCACAGGGAGTTGTCACCACCTCCCAGACAGGATTTAGTGTATTGGAGCTGGGTGGGTGCACTCTTAGTGCTTTGAAGTCCTGCACTGGGGGAGCAGTAGGCTCCTCTGTGCATTTGCCAGCTCAAACCGGTTCAGGGGCTACCTGCCCCTGCTCTGGCGTGAAACTGGACAAAGGGAAGTGGGTGTAACCACCCACTACCCTGACCCTCCTAGAGGAGTGGTCATAGAGCTAGTCCCTCCCCTATCTTCACTATAAGATACCAAGCATTGCCAATGCAATTTAGATTACACCTGGACGACGCTCTACAAAGAAGAATCCTGGCCCTTTGACGTTCCACTATCTCTGGAAGACTGGAGAATCTCCCTTGGAGTCAAGGAGTGACTCCCCTGCTTGGCAGGCACCAGTAACTTTGATCAACGGTTAAAAACTTCACCGCTCCCGCCGGAGTCCGAAGTCCCTGCGTCCCCTGAAGTGGATTTCCTGATCTCTCGGCGGCCATTTTGAGTCCCCAGCGAAGCTGTGGCGTCTGGACCCCACGAGTGATGAGGAACAGCAATACCAGGGAACCGTGCACTGATTTCGAGTGCAAACCCTAAACAACGTTCTACGAACTTGAACTTTGGACCATCTGTAGTCCAAGTCCCTAGCAGGACTGGTACCGGAAATCAGCGGCCTACCCCGTCCCGAGTGACCGTGGGCTCCTGTGGAACTTTTCCTGCAAAGGCGTCTTTGCGGTTGCTTGCCCGTTGGCTAGTGACTCACCCGAAGACTTTCTCATCGACTTCAAGGGCTCTCCTGGTTGCTCCGGACCTGCCCTCACTTACCCTCGCTGGGTAAGTCCATCAGACCTTGCTGGTCTGCATCACCTTCAATCTTCACTCCACAAGAGAATTGCAGTTGCCAAGGTTTGTTGGCTCCAATCCGGTTGCCGACACCGTCATCAGCTGCAGACGTCGTGGGACCCTCCAAATCCAGCTGCTGGTCATCGTCGATCTCTCCTGGACCTCGTGAGCGAAGAGACAAATCACCATCGACGACCTGAAGCGATGCAACATCAGTGGTCATCCATCCTGCTGGCCACCGGTCACTGTCAAGTGACTTTGAACTCTGTCCCCTCAATTTTCAGGTCCTCTTCAACTTCAATCCATCTTCGGATTCCAGCGGACACCTCTCCAGTCATCACAAGCAGCAAGTCTTCAGTGATCTCCATTGAAAACAGCATCGCGACCCGACACCAAAAGACACCTATGCACCCGGCTTCCGTGGGTGAGGTAACTCGTGCACTCCAGTGCCCAAGTGTGTGTTGGCCCTCGAAATACTTACCCTGTGAGTGGCTTGCTTGTTGACTTCTCCGAAGTGCCCTAAAACTTTAAATTACAAACCGCGACTTGTGCCATTGAAACCAATAGGAAACCCGCGGCTGTGTTTAGACACTGCACGCGTCTCCCGTGGGCTGATTACTTACCTGCTAACACTGCAGAAGTGAAGCCCCAGTGATTCCCAAGGCCCTAGGCCTTTTCATTTTGCAAGTCGAGTTTGGTAAACCATTTTCTTAGTATATGGTCTGGTACGCCCCTAGGGCTACAGCCATATTTGTGCTTAATTTATTGAGAAGTGTTGACATTTGAATGTGTATCTGGGTTCTAATCTCATAAAGAGATTAGTAGAGTGTATATCTAAGAATAAATTCATATATATTTGATATATATACCTGTGTGGTGTCCTTTTCATTTGGTAATTCAAGAGTTTATAAGGTAAAACAAGCTGCTTTACATTCCTCAGAGACTTAGCCTGAAGGCTGCTCTCCACAGCTACCACTAGGATAGCTTTCTTTAAAAGGTTGTCTTAAACCTATCTACCATAAGAGTCGAATTGGACTGGGGCAGGGTGGCCACTATAACTAGTGACCAGCATATGCCAGGCCAACTTCGTACACCAGGTCAGCAGAGCTGCTCTATAGTCAGAGAACCAGGTCAGCAGAGCTGCTGTAGAGCCATACAACCAGGTGAGCAGACACGGTCTAGAGCCAGAGAACCAGGTCAGTAGAGCCGCACTACAGCCAGAGAACCAGCTCAGCAGAGACGCACTAGAGCCAGCGAACCAGGCAAGCAGAGCCACTCTAGAACAAGAGAACCAGGTCAGCAAGCTGCTGTAGAGCCAGAGAACCAGGTCCGTGTAGCTGCTGTAGAGCCTGAGAACCAGTTCAGCAGAGCTGCTGTAGAGCCAGAGAATAAGGTCAGCAGAGCTGCTCTACGGCCAGAGAACTGGGCCAGAGTACCAAGTGGGCGAACCAGGTCAGTAGAGGTGTTATAGAGCCAGAGAACCAGGTCAGCAGGCTGCTGTAGAGCCAGAGAACCAAGTCAGCAGAGCTAATGTAGTTCCAGAGAACCAGGTCTGTGTAGCTGCTGTAGAGTCAGAGAACTAGGTCAGCAGAGCTCCTGTAGAGCTAGAGAACTAGGTCAGCAGAACTGCTATAGAGCCAGAGAACCAGGTCAGCAGAGCCACTACAGAGCCAGAGAACAAGATCAGCGGAGTCGCTCTAGAGCCTGAGAACCAGATCAGCAGAGCTGCTGTAGAGCCAGAGAATGAGGTCAGCAGACCTGCTCTACAGCCAGAGAACTGGGCCAGAGTACCAAGTGAGCAATCCAGGTCAGCAGAGCTGCTATAAAGCCAGAGAATCAGGTTAGCAGAGCTGCTCTAGAGCCAGAGACCCAGGTCAGCAGAGCTGCTGTATAGCTAGAGAATCAGGTCAGCAGAGCCGCTGTAGAACCAGAGAACCAGGTTAGCAGTCCTGCTGTAGAGCCAGAGAACCAGGTCAGTAGAGCCGTTGTGGAGCTTGAGACCCATGCCAGCAGAGCCGTTGTAGAGCCAGGGAACCAGGTCAGCAGAGCTGCTCTAGAGCCAGGGAACCAGGTCAGCAGAGCTGCTCTAGAGCCAGAGAACTAGGTCAGCAGAGCCGCTCTAGAGCCAGAGAACCAGGTCAGCAGAGCAGATGTAGAGCCATAGAACCAGGTCAGCAGAGCTGCTGTAGAGTCAAAGAACCAGGTCATCAGAGCTGCTGTAGAGCCATAGAACAAGGTCAGTAGAGCGTTGTAGAGTCAGAGAACCAGGTCAGCAGAGCCACTGCAGAGCCAGAGAACAAGATCAGCAGAGTCGCTCTAGAGCCTGAGAACCAGATCAGCAGAGCTGCTGTAGAGCCCGAGAATGAGGTCAGCAGAGCTGCTCTACAACCAGAGAACTGGGCCAGAGTACCAAGTCAGCAAACCAGGTCAGTAGAGGTGTTATAGAGACAGAGAACCAGGTCAGCAAGCTGCTGTAGAGCCAGAGAACCAGGTCAGCAAAGCTGCTCTAGAGCCAGGAGAACCAGGTTAGCAGAGCTGCTGTAGAGCCAGAGAACCAGGTCAGCAGAGCTGCTGTATAGCCAGAGAACCAGGTCAGCAGAGCCGCTGTAGAACCAGAGAACCAAGTTAGCAGTCCTGCTGGAGAGCCAGAGAACCAGATCAGTAGAGCCGTTGTGGAGCTTGAGACCCATGCCAGCAGAGCCGTTGTAGAGCCATGAACCAGGTCAACAGAGCTGCTCTAGAGTCAGGGAACCCGGTCAGAAGAGCTGCTCTAGAGCCAGAGAACTAGGTCACCAGAGCTGCTCTAGAGCCAGAGAACTAGGTACGCAGAGCCGCTCTAGAGCCAGAGAACCAGGTCAGCAGAGCGGATGTAGAGCCACAGAACCAGGTCAGCAGAGCTGCTGTAGAGTCACAGAACCAGGTCAGCAGAGCTGCTGTAGAGTCAAAGAACCAGGTCATCAGAGCTGCTGTAGAGCCATAGAACCAGGTCAGTAGAGCGTTGTAGAGCCATAAAACCAGGTAAGCAGAGCTGCTGTAGAGCCATAGAACCAGGTCAGCAGACACGCTCTAGAGCCAGAGAACCAGGTCAGTAGAGCTGCTCTACAGCCAGAGAACCAGCTCAGCAGAGACGCTCTAGAGCCAGAAAACCAGGCAAGAAGAGCCACTCTAGAACTAGAGAACCAGGTCAGCAAGATGCTGTAGAGCCTGAGAACCATGTCAGCAGAGCCGCTCTAGAGCCAGAGAACCAGGTCAGGAAGCTGCTGTGGAGCCTGAGAACCAGGTCAGCAGAGCCGTTGTAGAGCCGGAGAACCAGGTCAGAAGAGCTGCTGTAGAGCCAGAGAACCAGGTCAGCAAAGCTGCTCTAGAGCCAGAGAACCAGGTCAGCAGAGCTGCTGTAGAGCCAGAAAACCAGGTCAGCAGAGCTGCTGTAGAGCTAGAGAACCAGGTCAGCAGAGCTGCTGTAGAGCCAGAGAATCAGATCAGCAGAGCTTCTGTAGAGCCAGAGAACCAGGTCAGCAGAGCTGCAGTAGAGCCAGAGAACCAAGTCAGCAGAGATGCTGTAGAGCCAGAGAACCAAGTCAGCAGAGCTAATGTAGTTCCAGAGAACCAGGCTGTGTAGCTGCTGTAGAGTCAGAGAACCAGGTCAGCAGAGCCACTACAGAGCCAGAGAACAAGATCAGCGGAGTCGCTCTAGAGCCTGAGAACCAGATCAGCAGAGCTGCTGTAGAGCCAGAGAATGAGGTCAGCAGAGCTGCTCTACAGTCAGAGAACTGGGCCAGAGTACCAAGTCAGCAGAGCTGCTATAAGGCCAGAGAATCAGGTTAGCAGGGCTGCTCTAGAGCCAGAGACCCAGGTCAGCAGAGCTGCTGTATAGCCAGAGAATCAGGTCAGCAGAGCCGCTGTAGAACCAGAGAACCAGGTTAGCAGTCCTGCTGTAGAGCCAGAGAACCAGGTCAGTAGAGCCGTTGTGGAGCTTGAGACCCATGCCAGCAGAGCCGTTGTAGAGCCAGGGAACCAGGTCAGCAGAGCTGCTCTAGAGTCAGGGAACCAGGTCAGAAGAGCTGCTCTAGAGCCAGAGAACCAGGTCAGCAGAGCTGCTCTAGAGCCAGAGAACTAGGTCAGCAGAGCCGCTCTAGAGCCATAGAACCACGTCAGCAGAGCTGATGTAGAGCCATAGAACCAGGTCAGCAGAGCTGCTGTAGAGTCAAAGAACCAGGTCATCAGAGCTGCTGTAGAGCCATAGAACAAGGTCAGTAGAGCGTTGTAGAGTCAGAGAACCAGGTCAGCAGAGCCACTGCAGAGCCAGAGAACAAGATCAGCAGAGTCGCTCTAGAGCCTGAGAACCAGATCAGCAGAGCTGCTGTAGAGCTAGAGAATGAGGTCAGCAGAGCTGCTCTACAACCAGAGAACTGGGCCAGAGTACCAAGTCAGCAAACCAGGTCAGTAGAGGTGTTATAGAGACAGAGAACCAGGTCAGCAAGCTGCTGTAGAGCCAGACAACCAGGTCAGCAAAGCTGCTCTAGAGCCAGGAGAACCAGGTTAGCAGAGCTGCTGTAGAGCCAGAGAACCAGGTCAGCAGAGCTGCTGTATAGCCAGAGAACCAGATCAGTAGAGCCGTTGTGGAGCTTGAGACCCATGCCAGCAGAGCCGTTGTAGAGCCATGAACCAGGTCAACAGAGCTGCTCTAGAGTCAGGGAACCCGGTCAGAAGAGCTGCTCTAGAGCCAGAGAACTAGGTCACCAGAGCTGCTCTAGAGCCAGAGAACTAGGTACGCAGAGCCGCTCTAGAGCCAGAGAACCAGGTCAGCAGAGCGGATGTAGAGCCACAGAACCAGGTCAGCAGAGCTGCTGTAGAGTCAAAGAACCAGGTCATCAGAGCTGCTGTATAGCCATAGAACCAGGTCAGTAGAGCGTTGTAGAGCCATAAAACCAGGTAAGCAGAGCTGCTGTAGAGCCATAGAACCAGGTCAGCAGACACGCTCTAGAGCCAGAGAACCAGGTCAGTAGAGCTGCTCTACAGCCGGAGAACCAGCTCAGCAGAGACGCTCTAGAGCCAGAAAACCAGGCAAGAAGAGCCACTCTAGAACTAGAGAACCAGGTCAGCAAGATGCTGTAGAGCCTGAGAACCATGTCAGCAGAGCCGCTCTAGAGCCAGAGAACCAGGTCAGGAAGCTGCTGTGGAGCCTGAGAACCAGGTCAGCAGAGCCGTTGTAGAGCCAGGGAACGAGGTCAGCAGAGCTGCTGTAGAGCCAGAGAACCAGGTCAGCAAAACCGCTCTAGAGCCTGAGAACCTGGTCAGCAAAGCTGCTGTGGAGCCTGAGAACCAGGTCAGCAGAGCCGTTGTAGAGCCAGGGAACGAGGTCAGCAGAGCAGCTGTAGAGCCAGAAAACCAGGTCAGCAGAGCAGCTGTAGAGCCAGAAAACCAGGTCAGCACAGCTGCTGTAGAGCCAGAGAACCAGGTCAGCAGAGCAGCTCTAGAGCCAGAGAACCAGGTCAGCAGAGCAGCTCTAGAGCCAGAGAACCAGGTCAGCAGAGCCGCTCTAGAGCCAGAGAACCAGGTCAGCAGAGCCGCTCTAGAACCAGAGAACCAGGCTAGCAGAGCCGTGTAGAGCCAGAGAACCAGGTTAGCAGGGCTGCTGTAGAGCCAGAGAACCAGGTCAGCAGGGTTGCTGTAAAGCCAGAGAACTCGGTCAGCAGAGCCGCTCGAGAGCCAGAGAACTCGGTCAGCAGAGCCACTATAGAGCCAGGGAACCAGGTCAGCAGAGCTGCTCTAGAGGCAGAGAACCAGGTCAGCAGAGGCACTCTAGACCTAGAGAACCAGGTCAGCAGAGCTGCTGTAGAGCTAGAGAAACAGGTCAGCAGAGCTGCTGTAGAGCCAAAGAAACAGGTCAGCAGAGCTGCTGTAGAGCCAAAGAACCAGGTCAGCAGAGATGCTGTAGAGCTAGAGAGCCAGGTCCGTGTAGCTGCTGTAGAGCCAGAGAACCAGGTCAGCTGAGCCGCTGCAGAGCCAGAGAACAAGATCAGCAGAGTCGCTCTAGAGCCTGAGAACCAGGTCAGCAGAGCTGCCGTAGAGCAAGAGAATGAGGTCAGCACAGCTGCTCTACAGCCAGAGAACTGGGCCAGAGAACCAAGTCGGCAAACCAGGTCAGCAAAGGTGTTATAGTGTCAGAGAACCAGGTCATCAAGCTGCTGGAGATTCAGAGAACCAGGTCAGCAAAGCTGCTCTAGAGCCGGAGAACCAGGTCAGCACAGCTGCTCTAGAGCCAGAGAACCAGGTCAGCAGAGCTGCTGTAGAGCCAGAGAACCAGGTCACCAGAGCTGCTGTAGAGCCAGAGGACCAGGTCACCAGAGCTGCTGTATAGCCAGAGAACCAGTAGTACAACAAAGAGGGACCCTGAAGCAATGAATGGGAGGGGAAGGTAGTCAGGGAATAATCAATACAAAAAACAGGAACACGTTCCCCCCACTGACACAATATATATAGGCAATAAGTCCATAAATTAAACTGTGTCCACAGACCAAACAAAAAAAACAAAAAATTTAAAATTATTTTTTTCACATTTTCATTTATTGTTCTAAAATGATACATACTACTGTAACTGTGGTAGCAAAATTGCTACTGATGTACAATTATTACATATACATCAAATACATTATAAAATAGACTTTGACACAATGGATTTTATAGAAAGAAAACAATCATATGCACAAACCCAACTGTAATGAAACAGCCAAACAATATTTAAAGTTGATTCAAACATATCAAAACGACAGCAAAAAGTAAAGAATTATTGAGAGAATACAATATAACCAAGACAGTAAAGCGCCGACGCGTGCTTCGGAGATCCCAAGCTTGTAAATGAGCTCCTTCTTCAGGGCGCAAATACATTTGACAGTCTCAATAAGTTAAACCAAGTAATTTCTTTCAAAACTGAATAAGAATTTACATGTCGGGTATGAAGCACAAAGTACGTTGAAGGTCTGTGGAACACAAAACGAAAATTAGAATAATATAAAATACAAGAAAACTGCAGACACGGATGCAATCCCAAACTCAGGTAACCAAAGTGAGAATAATAATCCGTCACCAAAAAGACCGTGTACTAAAGAAGACGATGAAAGTGACATAGTGTAAATAACCTTCATTATAGATACCAAAGAATAGAAAAAAAGAAAAGAAAAAGATAACCCAAGTGGAGTAATTTATATCTTCCAGAGGTTTTATAATTATAAAGAGAAAGTGACACAGTGAAGAAACATGTAATAAACCAAACAAAACTAAAAGTGTAGAAAAAAACAATTAAAGAAAGAAAACATTTTATCGTACTTAAAAACGGAGGGTCTTCCCATCCAGGAATATAAGTCCAAAATCTAAGCGAGGCTTAAAAATCTGGCATATCCATCACGCCAGAAGGTTGTAACCGGAAGGCCAATTCTTAGCTGAAAAGCACACCTGTTAAATGAATAATGGAATATCATCTAGAAACAGGATTATGCGATCACAGGTACGAATAAAGAGAGATGGTAAGTTCAGAACTTGCTGCAAAAAAGCATATATGGAAAGAAAGAGTAGCCTACATATCACAGGGAGTAGGCACACCAACACAAATAAGTTCTATTGGCAAGCCCTAGTAAGTAATCGCTAAAACAGGTAGTAGCTATCATATCTCAAACACTTAGAGAAATACGTGCTAATAGATGGTCCCACATACTGAGAAATGGTCAAGCAGAATTGGATTACCTATCCTCTGAAGTCTATCAAAATCTAAACAAAGGCTGAGAACACTAATTTAAACCGCCTAAAATAGAAAAAAGAAAACACTAGACAAACATATGAATGACTCACCAAGTGCGGCATCAGATGTTAATAATGTATGAGTCGTAAGATAAATAATCGGGATAATATAAAGTTCCTCGAAAGTCTCTATGTTCCAAAGGGTAATGTGATTATAACCTAGTCAACAAGAACATATATTATATGAAAAATAGCATGCAGCACATCGAGTAAACGAACAATAAAAAAAAGAGTTCAATTATTACATGCCGGTCGAGGCACGCAAGTCATATAGAGACAGACATACCTCAAATATAAGACAAGCACGCACTAGTGGTAGATCCACAATGATGAAAGATACAGCATAATATAATGCATCCTCTCGTGTCCCTAAAGATCTAAGAACAGAGATGCAGGGATAAATACCCTAAAAAAGTCTATCTAGTTGAAGAGAGACAAGATGGATAACATATAAATGACTCACCAAGTATAATTTCAAATATAAATCATGCGTGGCGATACAAGTAATGCCAGGGTACCTCGTGAATCTCCAAGACCTAGAGAAACCAAGAGTATCTAAGTATAAGGAACCGTAGAGGATGCATTTAAAAAATGTAAAGAGGCGGTATGTGAGCACGCCGACGGCTTACCGCATGTATCGCCATCCAATTGTCAAAGAGCGGGGTCCCTCAATCAAGCCCCGGCGGTGTAAACGCCTGGACACAAACCGCACTGCTGAAATACCATGCGTGAAGAAACGCGAGATCACGTGATGCGCGTCAGGTTAGCCCTTTCATGGAGATAGAAAACGGATCAAATGACAAAACTAGGGGAAAGCATCACCCAAAAGTCGGCCATATTAACAGAGTACTGGATACGGATAAAAAGCAAAGAAGAGCTCACAATACAGAAAAAATAAACAAATAAAAAGTAAATCGGCGATAAATAATTTAAATAAAAATGGAAACCGAGGCGGAGATCAAATAATAGCATTCTCCCAAGGCAGCAATTCGTTGAGTCCATTCTCAACTGTCCGGAGGGTATAGATCCAGAATACCTCTCGTTTGCGTCTGAAAGCATTGATATTCCCATCCTTAGGAGGTAGTACGTGCTCAAGAATAGTCCAACGGAGATCCTTCACTGAGTGTCCACATTCCAACCAATGAGAGACCATAGGGGCTCCAGTGTGGTGATTATATATAGCTGATTGGTGCTCGCTAAATCTTACCCTGAATTCCCTGCCAGTCTCACCTACCCAACCCTTGTGACAGGGACACAGGATAAGATAAATAACACTACTGGTGCGACAGTTGGTCATGTTCTTAAAATTAAAAGTACGTTTACCCCAATTCAGGACATGGCCTACTATGGCAAACTAACACGCGTGGCAGTGGCCACATTTGTGTGTTGGGAAAACTAATTGAAGAGAGGGTCTGAGGGATCAGACAACCAACCTGGACAAGTCCCCCTACTTACAATATCTCAGCAAAAAAGTCTAGAGGTAGAAAAATATACAAACACAAAACAAAACCAAATGGGCTCGGAGTGCCTGAATGTAACTAAACTAAAGCCAAGCTAAACTAACAAAGTCCTTACAAAGAGGACATAATCCCATCACCCACGGTGGTGGCATGCTTCATCATATGGGATCTCCTCTCAACCAAACCCAGTTTGGCTGAGGAGCTACTACTCCCAGTGTGGAACTACGGGAGGAGCTTGCGGATGTTTTAATCTACGCTGGTGGAAAATGATCTCCTAAAGAACGATGAAGCTGTCCTAAGTGAGGTGAATATAAGGAGTGCAGTGTAAAGGATGTGAGTTAAAATTGACTACAGGAACAGAAATAACTTTAATAAGGAATATCCCTGTGCCAACGTTAAAAACAAGGTAATAGCGCGGACTGGCCCAATGACCAAACGCACTAACAAAACCAAAAGACGGTCTACATGTTTCAGCCTATACCGATCAAAAAATTGGATCTAGGCTTTCATCAGGACCATTATGACAAAAACTACAGCACCTACACCGAAGTGCACGAAGCACCAATTGGTACTAGTATTAAGATGGAAATAGGCCGATACACCAACCTTGTACCGAAGGATCAAATTCACTAGTTTAAAGTATCCTGTCAGTCACAGTGGTAAGTACCTGTGTAAATAAAACTAAACAATCAATAAATGGCTAGGCAGTGTAAAACAAACAAAACACAAGCCCACATGCACCAAGACCATCGAACTGCAATGTCTCAGTCTTACCCGTAGTTAAATCGGGACTACGCCTGCCGCTCCTGGTAACAACTCAGGGCGTGAGACAACGCTCTGTGAAAAAAATAGATAAAAACAGCGTATAGTGTAATGAACTAAAGCCAACAGACACATACCACACCACTGGGACGGTGGTTATTAATATTGAAGGAGGATAAAGGTGTATCCATCTCCTTTCAGACGTAAATAGATAATTAATGATATTACAGGTTAAGTCCCACTGTGCAAGGCCAAGGAATAGAGCCCTTCACAACCCATCAACTGGATAACGGCAGGACCTATCGTGGCTGGACTTGGGAGCCACTCTCAAACAGGGCGTTTTACCCCAGGCTTTAAACTTTTCGTCAACATATACACAAACTGTTCTCTTGTTGAAAAGTAAAGCAAAACGTGGCCATCGGTTTGCTAAAGCGGGATGTAAGTGCATTATGACAACAACCTGATGGCTTACAAACTGCAACAGAGGTAAGGACTTGCAATCCGGAATGGATTTAGTCAACCGGACAAAGTACGAAAAATGCCAGTGTTACACCAATTGAGGTGTGTTATTATTAATGCAACGGGGGATGTCTTGTCGTAATACTCGTGTCTCAATTACACACGAGACAAAGATTGCGATACAGGGACTGCCGCTCTACAAAGCAGGGATCCACAACCATGAAGGCACTCCTGGGAGGGAAGAAATAACCAACCCAATCCAAGTTCCTTGTCCGGGTCAGTTCGCTGTTGCACTTCAGAACTGCGAAAGCTAACCACGGCGAAAAATGCAAGAGCCAGCATAACAAGAGAGTCTCCTACCTTTCCGGCGCTGCCCCGGGCCTCCT
This sequence comes from Triturus cristatus, assembly GCF_964204655.1. Classification (NCBI taxonomy): domain Eukaryota; kingdom Metazoa; phylum Chordata; class Amphibia; order Caudata; family Salamandridae; genus Triturus; species Triturus cristatus. The sequence continues at coordinate 1,169,135,684 of NC_140584.1, read as the reverse complement.
TCCTGAATGCTAGTGGCGGCCACGGACTATTGCCGCCACTGTGTTTAAAAACAGCAGCTCGAATTCAACGCGTCAATATGCGCCGATCTGCGCATGAATGATGACGTGGCTGGCTGACCTAGCAGTCTGGGTAATGAAGTTCTATGTTCAAACAAGGACTACAGAGAGTCCAATGGTGACTGCGATGCAAATCACAGAATAAACATCATAACTGTACATGCAGAAAGGTCAACAAGGCAACACCAGAACTTCCAACGGCATAGTACGACAACATGATACGACAACAAACCGCATGAGGGCACAAGTGCACAGTGCTCAAAATGAATATCAGCACGGTGTCATAGAGCAAAACTTGCACCGACCCCCGACAGTTCATGACCAAAGGTTCAATGCTTCCGAAGTAATGGTCAGGTGCACCCATACCTCAGAGTAATGTGAAGGAGACCCCTGCTTAAGGCTCCAAAAAACTGGGTAGTGTATGGCAGAAGCAGGGTGGGGAATACAGCCGTGGCTGCGATACTGCTCGCAGAGTGAATATCATGCCCCTACATCACAGGTGCCGGCAGGACACAGTCAAACCCCAATGTGCCAACATCCCAACTATATGCAAAATCGAAAAACTATGAAAACGCCCAGCAGCTCAAGGCTAATGGATGACTGTATCCAATACACAAATCTATCGACCTTTGGTCATGAACTGTCGGGGGTCGGTACAATTTTTGCTCTATGACACCGTGCTGATATTCATTTTGAGCACTGTGCACTTGTGCCCTCATGCGGTTTGTTGTCGTATCATGTTGTCGTACTATGCCGTTGGAAGTTCTGGTGTTGCCTTGTTGACCTTTCTGCATGTACAGTTACGATGTTTATTCTGTGATTTGCATCGCAGTCACCATTGGACTCTCTGTAGTCCTTGTTTGAACATAGAACTTCATTACCCAGACTGCTAGGTCAACCAGCCACGTCATCATTCATGCGCAGATCGGCGCATATTGACGCGTTGAATTCGAGCTGCTGTTTTTAAACACAGTGGTGGCAATAGTCCGGGGCCGCCACTAGCATTCAGGAAGTAGGCCCGGGGCAGCGCCGGAAAGATAGGAGACTCTCTTGTTATGCTGGCTCCTGCATTTTTCGCCGTGGTTAGCTTTAGCAGTTCTGAAGTGCAACAGCGAACTGACCCGGACAAGGAACTTTGATTGGGTTGGTTATTTCTTCCCTCCCCGGAGTGCCTTCATGGTTGTGGATCCCTGCTTTGTAGAGCGGCAGTCCCTGTATCGCAATCTTTGTCTCGTGTGTAATTGAGACACGAGTATTACAACAAGACATCCCCCGTTGCATTAATAATAACACACCTCAATTGGTGTAACACTGGCATTTTTCGTACTTTGTCCGGTTGACTAAATCCATTCCGGATTGCAAGTCCTTACCTCTGTTGCAGTTTGTAAGCCATCAGGTTGTTGTCATAATGCACTTACATCCCGCTTTAGCAAACTGATGGCCATGTTTTGCTTTACTTTTCAACAAGAGAACAGTTTGTGTATATGTTGACGAAAAGTTTAAAGCCTGGGGTAAAACGCCCTGTTTGAGAGTGGCTCCCAAGTCCAGCCACGATAGGTCCTGCCGTTATCCAGTTGATGGGTTGTGAAGGGCTCTATTCCTTGGCCTTGCACAGTGGGACTTAACCTGTAATTATCTATTTACGTCTGAAAGGAGATGGATACACCTTTATCCTCCTTCAACATTAATAACCACCGTCTGAGTGGTGTGGTATGTGTCTGTTGGCTTTAGTTCATTACACTATACGCTGTTTTTATCTATTTTTTTCACAGAGAGTTGTCTCACGCCCTGAGTTGTTACCAGGAGCGGCAGGCGTAGTCCCGATTTAACTACGGGTAAGACTGAGACATTGCAGTTCGATGGTCTTGGTGCATGTGGGCTTGTGTTTTGTTTGTTTTACACTGCCTAGCCATTTATTGATTGTTTAGTTTTATTTACACAGGTACTTACCACTGTGACTGACAGGATACTTTAAACTAGTGAATTTGATCCTTCGGTACAAGGTTGGTGTATCGGCCTGTTTCCATCTTAATACTAGTACCAATTGGTGCTTTGTGCACTTCGGTGTAGGTGCAGTAGTTTTTGTCATAATGGTCCTGATGAAAGCCTAGATCCAATTTTTTGATCGGTATAGGCTGAAACATGTAGACCGTCTTTTGGTTTTGTTAGTGCGTTTGGTCATTGGGCCAGTCCGCGCTATTACCTTGTTTTTAACGTTGGCACAGGGATATTCCTTATTAAAGTTATTTCTGTTCCTGTAGTCAATTTTAACTCACATCCTTTACACTGCACTCCTTATATTCACCTCACTTAAGACAGCTTCATCGATCTTTAGGAGATCATTTTCCACCAGCGTAGATTAAAACATCCGCGAGCTCCTCCCGTAGTTCCACACTGGGAGTAGTAGCTCCTCAGCCAAACTAGGTTTGGTTGAGAGGAGATCCCATATGATGAAGCATGCCACCACGGTGGGTGATGGGATTATGTCCTCTTTGTAAGGACTTTGTTAGTTTAGCTTGGCTTTAGTTTAGTTACATTCAGGCACTCCGAGCCCATTTGGTTTTGTTTTGTGTTTGTATATTTTTCTACCTCTGGACTTTTTTGCTGACACATTTGTGTGTTCCCATAACAGGGTCCTTTCCAAGAATGGATTTCTGAACAAACTTGTTACCTTGAGGTTCTTTTGATTTGACCAGCACGTTTCTCAGGTTTCTATTGCGTCGAAACGCAAAAATAGGTTTGGGGAGAGTACTTTTCTGAGAGTCTGAATTAAGTATATGCCACTGGGTGTTAATAATTTGGCGCAACTTATGATTGATATTGGACTGAGTGGTAACACACACAATTTTCTCCTCTGATTTGGTCTGTTTAGATTGCAACAGAGCCATTCTGTCATAGTATTTTGCTCTTTTGTATGAGTCCCTAACAAGCCTGTTAGGGTAACCTCTGTCCAACAGTTTAGTTTTCAGTTGCTCCGTATGCACTTCGAAATCTTTCATAGTAGTACAATTTCTGCGATACCGAAGAAATTGACTAAAAGGAATGCTGTCTATCTGACTACGTGGGTGATAACTGGTGTATTGTAGAAGAGTATTGCGAGCAGTTGGCTTGGTATAGAGGGAAACCTCTATATTCTGGCCATTGACCTGAATCCAGATGTCTAAGAATTCGATTCTCTCTTTGCTGATGTTGGGGCTAAATCTAAGATGTTGATTACATAGATTAATCCAGAGCATAAATTCTTCGAGTTGTTGCTCAGGGCCTCTCCAAATAAAAAAAATATCATCGATGTAGCGATGCCAACACAAGATGTTCTCACTAAAAGGGGCAACTTCATTGAAGATATGTTTAGTTTCGAAGGATCCCATATAGATGTTGGCAACATTGGGCGCACAGGCCGCACCCATACTTACTCCTTGGATCTGCTTATAGATATTACCCTCGAATTCAAAAAAGTTCTCTTTCAGGACAATGGCCAGACATTCCAAAACAAACAAGTGATCACAGTTAATATCCCCAGTCTCTAAGGCCTTTTTGACAGCTATTAAAGCTTCCCCTTGGGGGATATTAGTATACAAGGCCTCAACGTCCATTGAGACCAGGAAATCCGTGTGTGGATTAAAGGTGAAACCTTCTATGAAGTTAATAAGGTGACCAGTATCCTTAATGAAGCCAACGAGTATCAATAGTAGATACGATGGGTCTGAAGGGGGGAGAGATAGAATTGTTATGGGTTTTGGGAACCCCATACAAAATAGGAATTTTATGGAAAGGGACATTGAGATAATCGAATTCCTGTGTACATATAGAGCCTCTGTCTAACGCTCTTTGAGTGATTTCTGGAATCTCCATTTTAATTCTCTGTTCTGGAAAAGACCTAACTTCAGTGTAATGTTCAGGTACACTGAGCATGGTCTCAATGTGATTCTTATAAGCCGAACTGTCTAGCACTACAATACCACCCCCTTTGTCAGCGGGTTTTATGGTAACCTCAGTATTATCAGCTAGATGTTTAAGAGCTTGATATTCTTCATACTCCAAGTTGTAAGGAGGCCTGGGAACATGAGCAAGAAGTTGATGGATTTTATTGCTGACCACTCTTTAAAAAATACCTACTTCAGCACCAACCTGGTCAAGAGGAGGCGTGAAGGTGGATTTGGGACGTAATCCTGTTTTGTTATCGGTTTCAATAAAGGGTTTCTGTTCAAAATATCTCCTGAGTCTAATTTTACGGAAAAACACCTGAATGTCTATGTTCATTTTGAAAAGGTCAAGGTAAGTACTAGGTACGAAGGAGAGGCCCCGTGAAAGAACTTGCATGGAAGGGTGATCAAGCACTGTTTTGGACAAATTAAAAATAGGGATAGGTTTAGTATGTTCCGTCCCACCCGCTAGGGAATGGGAAAGTTCGCCTATTCCTTCCAGTACTGTTTCCATCGAGTTTGAAGAAACTGGGGCGAGTTCTCTGATGGTTGGTAGCCCCCTCTGCCCTCGTTCCTGAATCTCACTCGAGCCGGTCCCTGTCGGTTGCCTAAAAAACAGCCATTTCTTGAGGGGCCATTGGAATTAGGTCTTCTATATCCATAGTTCCCATATTTCCCAGAGTTGTTGGTGCCTCCCTCATTATCCGAGCCAGAAGTATCCGAGAATGTGAGAACATTTTTATTAGACCAATATTGGCGTTCCCCCTGTTGTATATGCTCATATTCAGAGTTGTAATAGCCATTTTTTAGGTAGGGATAAATTCTTTCCTCAGAAAAGTACCTAATATCTTTTTTGAGTTTATCAGTTTTCTTTTTTATGAGATAATCACAAAAAGAGATCATCTCAAATGTAAAGGTAAGTGTCAAGGTACTTATAGAGCGCACTGTCACCAGACGGACTCCTTGCGGTGTCGCCTTTTGCGGTTTCCTGGGGCTGATACTCATACCGCTGTGGAACCCTTCCTGGCTTTCCCTGTGAAGTGTCCACTCCTGGGCACCCCCAGGGTGAAGCCAGGCATCCTTAGCGCTGTTGGGGCCGGTGTGGAGGCTAAGCAAGCTATTGCCCAGAGTTGCAGCGTGGGGCCCATGATTAGAATAGGCACCGAGGCGAGAATAGACAGGTCCGAGGAAATTGAGCCCGAGCCCGGCCGAGGCGGGAATCGAACCCTGGTCCCTGGCCAGAACTCTGCTTCAGGGTCTGCCGCTCTAACCATTGAGCCACACTCCTCTCAGTATTGATCTCTTCTAGTTTCTTTTTAGCATCTTCGACAGGGTTGTTTTTCTTGAGAGTATCTTCAATCTCTGCAATTTCCTTTAGCAGGGTCTCTACAATTTCTCTTGCTGTTTCAATGATGAGCATCATTAAGTCCTTGGAGCACCTGTTCGCTATGAGTTATCATTTTTCTAAGAACTTTCTGACTTCTACGAAAAGGCCGGGAATGTTTCTAACTCGGAGTCCATTAGGGATTACTCCGGCTCTCAAGTATTCCAACATGAACTCCGCGTGTGATTCGGTCCTTCTCGCTTTTTTCTTTAGGTTAAGCAATCTGAACCATTCATCATTGGAGCTGTTGCTAATGGTAAATTGACGATCAGAACTGGAACTGCCACCCAATAGTCTAGAGAAATCTTCATCACTGAACCCAAAGGACTTAATTTTTTCCATACTGAGAAAGAGTCTGAACTAAACTCAGGAACGATATATAATGCAAAGAATTATATGGCACAACCTCCTGTAAAAAAAAAAAAAAAAAAAGAGGGAAACCCCTAATAGGAGAGGGAGAAATAACAGAAATTCAATATACATACAAGACCAACACCAACGTATAACAGACTAGTGAGACAGGAATCACACTAGACCAACACCAACTTATAACAGACTAGTGAGACAGGAATCACACTAGAATCCAAATAGAGACAAAGATAAAGAGTAGGGATTGCTCCAGAACCAAAATTCGAACAACCCTCACAGCAACGTGCCGGGAATATCAATAGTACAACAAAGAGGGACCCTGAACCAATGAATGGGAGGGGAAGGTAGTCAGGGAATAATCAATACAAAAAACAGGAACACGTTCCCCCCACTGACACAATATATATAGGCAATAAGTCCATAAATGAAACTGTGTCCACAGACCAAACAAAAAAAAAAAAAAATTTGTATTATTTTTTTCACATTTTCATTTATTTTTCTAAAATGAGGCTGTACATACTACTGTAACTGTGGTAGCAAAATTGCTACTGATGGTCAATTATTACATATACATCAAATACATTATAAAATAGACTTTGACACAATGGATTTTATAGAAAGAAAACAATCATGCACAAACCCAACTGTAATGAAACAGCCAAACAATATTTAAAGTTGATTCAAACATATCAAAACGACAGCCAAAAGTAAAGAAATATTGAGAGAATACAATATAACCAAGACAGTAAAGCGCCGACGCGCGTTTCGGAGATCCCAAGCTTGTAAATGAGCTCCTTCTTCAGGGCGCAAATACATTTGACAGTCTCAATAAGTTAAACCAAGTAATTTCTTTCAAAACTGAATAAGAATTTACATGTCGGGTATGAAGCACAAAGTACGTTGAAGGTCTGTGGAACACAAAACCAAAATTAGAATAATATAAAATACAAGAAAACTGCAGACACGGATGCAATCCCAAACTCAGGTAACCAAAGTGAGAATAATAATCCGTCACCAAAAAGACCGTGTACTAAAGAAGACGATGAAAGTGACATAGTGTAAATAACCTTCAATATAGATACCAAAGAATAGAAAAAAAGAAAAGAAAAAGATAACCCAAGTGAAGTAATTTATATCTTCCAGAGGTTTTATAATTATAAAGAGAAAGTGACACAGTGAAGAAACATGTAATAAACCCCAAAAAAATAAAAGTGTAGAAAAAAACAATTAAAGAAAGAAAACATTTTATCGTACCTAGAAACGGAGGGTCTTCCCATCCAGGAATATAAGTCCAAAATGTAAGCGAGGCTTAAAAATCTGGCATATCCATCACGCTAGAAGGTTGTAACCGGAAGGCCAATTCTTAGCTGAAAAGCACACCTGTTAAATGAATAATGGAATATCATCTAGAAACAGGATTATGCGATCACAGGTACGAATAAAGAGATGGTAAGTTTAGAACTTGCTGCAAAAAAGCATATATGGAATGAAAGAGTAGCCTACATATCACAGGGAGTAGGCACACCAACACAAATAAGTTCTATTGGCAAGCCCTAGTAAGTAATCTCTAAAACAGGTAGAAGCTATCATATCTCAAAAACTTAGAGAAATACGTGCTAATAGATGGTCCCACATACTGAGAAATGGTCAAGCAGAATTTTATTACCTATCCTCTGAAGTCTATCAAAATCTAAACAAAGGCTGAGAACACTAATTTAAACCGCCTAAAATAGAAAAAAGAAAACACTAGACAAACATATGAATGACTCACCAAGTGCGGCATCAGATGGTAATAATGTATGAGTCATAAGATAAATAATCGGGATAATATAAAGTTCCTCGAAAGTCTCTATGTTCCAAAGGGTAATGTGATTATAACCTATTCAACAAGAACATATATTAGATGAAAAATAGCGTGCAGCACATCGAGTAAACAAACAATAAAAAAGAGTTGAATTATTACATGCCGGTCGAGGCACGTAAGTCATAAAGAGACAGACATACCTCAAATATAAGACAAGCACGCACTAGTGGTAGATCCACAATGATGAAAGATACAGGATAATATAATGCATCCTCTCGTGTCCCTAAAGATCTAAGAACAGAGATACAGGGATAAATACCCTAAAAAAGTCTATCTAGTTAAAGAGAGACAAGATGGATAACATATAAATGACTCACCAAGTATAATTTTAAATATAAATCATGCGTGGCGCTACAAGTAATGCCAGGGTACCTCGTGAATCTCCAAGACCTAGAGAAACCAAGAGTATCTAAGTATAAGGAACCGTAGAGGATGCATTTCAAAAATGTAAAGAGACTGTATGTGAGCACGCCGACGGCTTACCGCATGTATCGCCATCCAATTGTCAAAGAGCGGGGTCCCTCAATCAAGCCCCGGCGGTGTAAACGCCTGGACACAAACCGCACTGCTGAAATACCGTGCGTGAAGAAACGCGAGATCACGTGATGCGCGTCAGGGGAGCCCGTTCATGGAGATAGAAAACGGCTCAAATGACAAAACTAGGGGAAAGCATCACCCAAAAGTCGGCCATATTAACAGAGTACTGGATACGGATAAAGACCAAAGAAGAGCTCACAATACAGAAAAAATAAACAAATAAAAAGTAAATCGGCGATAAATAAATTAAATAAAAATGGAATCAGAGGCGGAGATCAAATAATAGCATTCTCCCAAGGCAGCAATTCGTTGAGTCCATTCCCAACTGTCCGGAGAGTATAGATCCAGAATACCTCTTGTGTGCGTCTGAAAGCATCGATATTCCCATCCTTAGGAGGTAGTATGTGCTCAAGAATAGTCCAACGGAGATCCTTCACTGAGTGTCCACATTCCAACCAATGAGAGACCATAGGGGCTCCAGTGCGGTGATTAGATATAGCTGATTTGTGCTCGCTAAATCTTACTCTGAATTCCCTGCCAGTCTCAACTACGTAACCCTTGTGGCAGGGACACAGGATAAGATAAATAACACTACTGGTGCGACAGTTGGTCATGTTCTTAAAATTAAAAGTACGTTTACCCCAATTCAGGACATGGCCTACTATGGCAAACACACACGCGTGGCAGTGGCCACATTTGTGTGTTCCCATAACAGGGTCCTTTCCAAGAATGGATTTCTGAACAAACTTGTTACCTTGAGGTTCTTTTGATTTGACCAGCACGTTTCTCAGGTTTCTATTGCATCGAAACGCAAAAATAGGTTTGGGGAGAGTACTTTTCTGAGAGTCTGAATTAAGTATATGCCACTGGATGTTAATAATTTGGCGCAACTTATGATTGATAATGGAGTGAGTGGTAACACACACAATTTTCTCCTCTGATTTGGTCTGTTTAGATTGCAACAGAGCCATTCTGTCATAGTATTTTGCTCTTTTGTAGGAGTCCCTAACAAACCTGTTAGGGCAACCTCTGTCCAACAGTTTAGTTTTAAGTTGCTCCGCATGCACTTCGAAATCTTTCATAGTAGTACAATTCCTGCGATACCGAAGAAATTGACTAAAAGGAATGCTGTCTATCTGACTACGTGGGTGATAACTGGTGTATTGTAGAAGAATATTGCGAGCAGTTGGCTTGGTATAGAGGGAAACCACACTAGAGCTTGAGAACCTGGTCAGCAGAGCTGATGTAGAGCCAGAGAACCAGGTCAGCTTTGCTGCTGCAGGGCAAGAGAACCAGGTCAGCAGAGCCGTTGTAGAGCCTGAGACCCAGGTCAGCAGAGCTGCTGTAGAACCAGAGAACCAGGTCATCACAGCTGCTGTGGAGCCAGAGAACCAGGTCAGCAGTGCCGCTCTAGAGCCAGGTCAGCAGAGCTGCTGTAGAGCCATGGAACCAGGTCAGTAGAGCCGCTCTAGAGCCAGAGAACCAGGTGAGCAGAACTGCTGTAAAGCCAGAGAACATAGTCAGCAGAGCCGCTCTAGAGCCAGAGAACCAGGTCATCACAGCTGCTGTGGAGCCAGAGAACCAGGTCAGCAGAGCAGCTCTAGAGCCAGAGAACCAGGTCAGCAGAGCTGCTGAAGAGCCACAGAACCAGGTCAGCAGAGCCGCTGTAGAACCAGAGAACCAGGTCAACAGTCCTGCTGTAGAGCCAGAGAACCAGGTCAACAGAGCCGTTGTGCAGCCTGAGACCCAGGTCAGCAGAGCTTTTGTAGAGCCAGAGAATCAGGTCAGCAGAGCCACTGTAGAGCCAGAGAACCAGGTCAGCAGAGCTGCTGTAGAGCCAGTGAACCAGGTCAGCAGAGCCGCTCTAGAGCCAGAGAACCAGGCAAACAGAGCTGCTGTAGAGCCAAAGAACCAGGTCAGCAGAGCTGCTGTAGAGCCAAGAACCAGACCAGCAGAGCCACTGTAGAGCCAGAGAACAAGGTCAGCAGAGTCACTTTAGATCCTGAGAACCAGGTCAGCAGAGCTGCTGTAGAGCCAGAGAAACAGGTCAGCAGAGCTGCTGTAGAGCCAAAGAACCAGGTTAGCAGAGATGCTGTAGAGCCAGAGAGCCACGTCTGTGTAGCTGCTGTAGAGCCTGAGAATCAGGTCAGCAGAGCTGCTGTAGAGCAAGAGAATGGGGTCAGCACAGCTTTTCTACAGCCAGAGAACTGGGCCAGAGAACCAACTCAGCCAACCAGGTCAGCAGAGGTGTTATAGCGCCAGAGAACCAGGTCATCAAGCTGCTGGAGATCCAGAGAACCCGGTCAGCAAAGCTGCTCTAGAGCCGGAGAACCAGGTCGGCAGAGCTGCTCTAGAGCCAGAGAACCAGGTCAGCAGAGCTGCTGTAGAGCCAGAGAACCAGGTCAGCAGAGCTGCTGTAGAGCCAGAGAACCAGGTCAGCAGAGCTGCTGTAGAGCCAGAGAACCAGGTCAGCAGAGCTGCTGTAGAGCCAGAGAACCAGGTCAGCAGAGCTGCTGTAGAGCCAGAGAACCAGGTCACCAGAGCTGCTGTAAAGCCAGAGAGCCAGGTCAGAGGAGCCGCTGAAGAGCCAGAGAACCAGGTCAGCAGAGCCGCTGTAGAACCAGAGAACCAGGTCAGCAGTCCTGGTGTAGAGCCAGAGAACCAGGTCAACAGAGCCGTTGTGGAGCCTGAGACCCAGGTCAGCAGGGCTTTTGTAGAGCGAGAGAACCAGGTCAGCAGAGCTGCTGTAGAGCCAGAGAACCAGGTCAGCAGAGCTGCTGTAGAGCCAGAGAACCAGGTCAGCAGAGCTGCTGTAGAGCCAGAGAACCAGGTCACCAGAGCTGCTGTAAAGCCAGAGAACCAGGTCAGAGGAGCCGCTGAAGAGCCAGAGAACCAGGTCAGCAGAGCCGCTGTAGAACCAGAGAACCAGGTCAGCAGTCCTGGTGTAGAGCCAGAGAACCAGGTCAACAGAGCCGTTGTGGAGCCTGAGACCCAGGTCAGCAGAGCTTTTGTAGAGCGAGAGAACCAGGTCAGCAGAGCTGCTGTAGAGCCAAAGAACCAGATCAGCAGAGCGACTGTAGAGCCAGAGAACAAGGTCAGCAGAGTCACTTTAGATGCTGAGAACCAGGTCAGCAGAGCTGCTGTAGATCCAGAGAACAAGGTCAGCAGAGCTGCTCTATGGCCAGAGAACTAGTTCAGCGAACCAGATCAGCAAGCTGCTGTAGAGCCAGAGAACCAGGTCAGCAGAGCTGCTGTAGAGCCTTAGAATCAGGTCAGCAGAGCTGCTGTAGAGCCAGAGATCCAGGTCAGCAGAGGTGCTGTATAGCCAGAGAACCAGGTCAGCAGAGCCACTGTAAAGCCAGAGAACCAGGTCAGCAGAGCCGCTGTAGAACCAGAGAACCAGGTTACCAGTCCTGCTGTAGAGCCAGAGAACTAGGTCAGCAGAGCTGTTGTGGAGCCTGAGACCCAGGTCAGCAGAGCCGTTTTAGAGCCAGGGAACCAGGTCAGCAGAGCTGCTCTAGAGCCAGAGACCCAGGTCAGCAAAGCTGCTCTAGAGCCAGAGAACCAGGTCAGCAGAGGCACTCTAGACCCAGAGAATCAGGTCAGCTGAGCTGCTATAGAGCCAGAGAACAAGGTCAGCTGAGCTGCTATAGAGCCAGAGAACCAGGTCAGCTGTGCTGCTATAGAGCCAGAGGACCAAGTCAGTAGAGCTGCTGTAGAGCCAGAGAACCAGGTCCAGGACAGCAGAGCCGCTGCACAGCCAGAGAACAAGATCAGCAGAGTAGCTCTAGAGCCTGAGAACCAGGTCAGCAGAGCTGCTCTACGGTCAGAGAACTGGGCCAGAGAACCAGGCCAGAGAACCAGGTCAGCAGAGCTGCTGTAGAGCCAGAGAACCAGGTCAGCAGAGCTGCTGTAGAGCCAGAGAACCAGGCCAGCAGAGCTGCTGTAGAGCCAGAGAACCAGGTCAGCAGAGCTGCTGTAGAGCCAGAGAACCAGGTCAGCAGAGCTGCTGTAGAGCCAGAGAACCAGGTCACCAGAGCTGCTGTAAAGCCAGAGAACCAGGTCAGAGGAGCCGCTGAAGAGCCAGAGAACCAGGTCAGCAGAGCCGCTGCAGAACCAGAGAACCAGGTCAGCAGTCCTGGTGTAGAGCCAGAGAACCAGGTCAACAGAGCCGTTGTGGAGCCTGAGACCCAGGTCAGCAGGGCTTTTGTAGAGCGAGAGAACCAGGTCAGCAGAGCTGCTGTAGAGCCAGAGAACCAGGTCAGCAGAGCTGCTGTAGAGCCAGAGAACCAGGTCAGCAGAGCTGCTGTAGAGCCAGAGAACCAGGTCACCAGAGCTGCTGTAAAGCCAGAGAACCAGGTCAGAGGAGCCGCTGAAGAGCCAGAGAACCAGGTCAGCAGAGCCGCTGTAGAACCAGAGAACCAGGTCAGCAGTCCTGGTGTAGAGCCAGAGAACCAGGTCAACAGAGCCGTTGTGGAGCCTGAGACCCAGGTCAGCAGAGCTTTTGTAGAGCGAGAGAACCAGGTCAGCAGAGCTGCTGTAGAGCCAAAGAACCAGATCAGCAGAGCGACTGTAGAGCCAGAGAACAAGGTCAGCAGAGTCACTTTAGATGCTGAGAACCAGGTCAGCAGAGCTGCTGTAGATCCAGAGAACAAGGTCAGCAGAGCTGCTCTATGGCCAGAGAACTAGTTCAGCGAACCAGATCAGCAAGCTGCTGTAGAGCCAGAGAACCAGGTCAGCAGAGCTGCTGTAGAGCCTTAGAATCAGGTCAGCAGAGCTGCTGTAGAGCCAGAGATCCAGGTCAGCAGAGGTGCTGTATAGCCAGAGAACCAGGTCAGCAGAGCCACTGTAAAGCCAGAGAACCAGGTCAGCAGAGCCGCTGTAGAACCAGAGAACCAGGTTACCAGTCCTGCTGTAGAGCCAGAGAACTAGGTCAGCAGAGCTGTTGTGGAGCCTGAGACCCAGGTCAGCAGAGCCGTTTTAGAGCCAGGGAACCAGGTCAGCAGAGCTGCTCTAGAGCCAGAGACCCAGGTCAGCAAAGCTGCTCTAGAGCCAGAGAACCAGGTCAGCTGAGCTGCTATAGAGCCAGAGAACCAGGTCAGCTGAGCTGCTATAGAGCCAGAGAACCAGGTCAGCTGTGCTGCTATAGAGCCAGAGGACCAAGTCAGTAGAGCTGCTGTAGAGCCAGAGAACCAGGTCCAGGACAGCAGAGCCGCTGCACAGCCAGAGAACAAGATCAGCAGAGTAGCTCTAGAGCCTGAGAACCAGGTCAGCAGAGCTGCTCTACGGTCAGAGAACTGGGCCAGAGAACCAGGTCAGCGAACCAGGTCAGCAGAGGTGTTATAGAGCCAGAATCCCAGGTCAGCAAGCTGCTGTAGAGCCAGAGAACCAGGTTAGCAGAGCCGCTGTAGAACCAGAGAACCAGGTCAGCAGTCCTGCTATAGAGCTAGAGAACCAGGTCAGCAGAGGCGTTGTGGAGCCCGAGACCCAGGTCAGCAGAGCTGTTGTAGAGCCAGAGAATCAGGTCAGCGGAGCCGCTGTAGAGCCAGAGAACCAGGTCAGCAAAGCCGCTGTAGAGCCAGAGAACCAGGCCCACAGAACTGCTGGAGAGCCAGAGAACTAGGTCAGCAGAGCTGCTGGAGAGCCAGAGAACCAAGTCAGCAGAGCGGCTGTAGAGCTAGAGAACCAGGTCAGCAGATCTGCTCTAGAGCTAGAGAACCATGTAGAGCTAGAGAACCAGGACAGCAGCAGCAGAGCTGCTCCAGAGCCAGACAACCAGGTCAGCAGAGGTGCTCGAGAACCAGGTCAGCAGAGCTACTGTAGAGCCAGACAACAAAGTCAGCAGAGCCACTGTAGAGCCAGAGAACAAGGTCAGCAGAGTCACTCTAGATCCTGAGATCCAGGTTAGCAGAGCTGCTGTAGAGTCAGAGAACAAGGTCAGCAGAGCTGCTCTATGGCCAGAGAATTGGGCCAGAGAACCAGGCCAACGAACCAGGTCAGCAGAGGTGTTGTAGAACCAGAGAATCAGATCAGCAGAGCCGCGGTAGAGCCAGAGAACCAGGTTAGCAGAGCCATTGTAGAACCAGAGAACCAGGTCAGCAGTCCTGCTGTAGAGCCAGAGAACCAGGTCAACAGAGCTTTTGTAGAGCCAGAGAATCAGGTCAGCAGAGCTGCTGTAGAGCCAGAGAACCAGGTCAGCAGAGCTGCTGTAGAGCCAGAGAACCAGTTCAGCAGAGATGCTGTAGAGCCAGAGAACCAGTTCAGCAGAGTCGCTCTGGAGCTTGAGAACCAGATCAGCAGAGCTGCTGTAGAGCCAGAGAATGAGGTCAGCAGAGCTGCTCTACAGCCAGAGAACTGGGCCAGAGTACCAAGTCAGCAAACCAGGTCAGTAGAGGTGTTATAGAGCCAGAGAACCAGGTCAGCAAGCTGCTGTAGAGCCAGAGAACCAGGTCAGCAAAGCTGCTCTAGAGCCAGAGAACCAGGTTAGCAGAGCTGCTCTAGAGCCAGAGAACCAGGTCAGCAGAGCTGCTGTATAGCCAGAGATACCATGCCACTTGATGCCTGAGGCTTGAGCCGGGCAGATGCTTTTACTTGATTCTTAAATATTCTTGTGTGATATTACTCCCTCTGTGTCCTACCCCCACCAATTGAGGGTGGAGGCATAGATTTGTTTAATATTTTAAAATTACCTCCTGTACCCCCCCGAATTCCGCGCTGCACGGACAGCACCTCAGCCTCCCCCCAGACCAACCGGCCAGTTCAGGGCGGTCTTGCCGGGACACGGAAGGAATACGGCGGCGGCCATTTTGGGTAGGGCTAGATAGTATATAAATAGACGGCTATGACTCCGCGCAGCGGACGCGCTCAGCGGGCACGCCGCATTCACGCCGGAGTCAAGCCAGAGTCCAGCCCGTCTGCGCCCGTCCGCGCACAGGCCGGGCACAGGGCCAGGGACCCTGTGAAAAATGTCATACCCAGGTGCTATGATAGACAAGATCTGCTTGCCTTACAAACAAAGCCCTGCTGTGGCTCAAATAAACTCGATCCCTCATACTGGGCAGGCCCAGTGAGCTGCCAGGCCTGTCGCCACACTTTTCTGTGGTCCCAAGTTTCGGCCTTCTCAACACCCCAGGATAGCTTTAAAGCAGCCCTAATAAATGCCAGATCTGTACCGAAGCATGCCCAGCATATCCAAGACTTATTGATAGATGACAATTTAGATTGTCTCTTCATTACGGAGACATGGCTTAAACCCTGGTGCACCCCTGATGTGGTTCACACCCTGCCTCCTGGATATGAAATACAAAGAGTAGATAGAGAGAATGAACAATGCGGGGGAGGAGTGGCCATGATATATAGGGACTCCCTCAGCTGCTCGACGATACCACTGCAAGAGCTAACAGATGCAGAAGGGATGGGTTTCATAATTAAAATTAATGATAACTTCTCCTTCTCGGGGGCTTTGATCTATCGCCCACCAGGACCCTGTGCTGGCTTCCTGGGTAACATCGGAGAGGTGCTCAGCCCATTGATATTTAGATATTCTAATTTCACTCTGATGGGTGACATAAACATCCACCTAGAGTCCACAACCGATGCACCTGCTGCCTCCTATCGGGAAACCATGGAGGTTTTGGGCCTCACTATTCGAGACACACTAGCCACCCATGAGGCAGGGCATACAATAGACTGCATTGCCACTAACCTAGACACTTTGACAACTAACCCCCTTAGACCCCAAATTTGGACTGACCATATGCTGATTCCTTTTATGCTTCCCCTTATGTCCTACCGAGAAAACGATCATAAAAAGGAACACAGCAAGGTCACAAGGGATGAATGGAAAACGATACTGTCCCACCCAGAACTTATAACTATAGCCAGGAACTGTAGACCCCAGCTGGTAGGACCTGTAAATCCCATCAGTTTCAGAACATGGATGAATGATCTGAAAGGTACAGTTGGGCAGGGAAAAAACAGAACGAGGCAGGGTAGAAAGAAAACATCTGCACCCTGGTTCGATCGAGATCTCAAAGATAAACAAGGGGAGCTTAGAAGAGCTGAACGAAGCTGGCGGAAATACTACTCTAGCCTAGAACGTAGCAAATACAAAAGGATAAAAAATGCCTATCATGCGCTAATTAAACAGGCTAAAAAAAGGTACTTCTCGTTGGCAATAGAAACAGCCAGCAGCAAACAAAAGGAAATATTTAAAATTGTAAACGGCTTTAATAAGTCTAAATGTTTAGCGCAGGATATCCCGCCCTCGCAGGCACTCTGTGACAAGATCGCAGATTTCTTTGAGGGAAAAGTACAGGGGCTGACGAAGGACTTCGATGTCCCTATATTAGAGCCAAGAACAGAGGATGATATAGTGAGGCAAGGGGCCACGCAGTTGTCAACTTTCCTTCCAGTTAGCCTGGAGGATACCAAAAGAGGAATTCTGGCAACAAAATCCGGATCCCCCTTCGATCCATGCCCAGTTAGACTTTTACACCTCATTGTGGACATTGCCAATCCAATAATAAATGCCATTGTCAACACCTCACTGTCCACAGCCAAAGTCCCCCCAGAGTGGAAACTGGCAGCGGTGAAACCACTGCAAAAAAAACAACTCCCTGACCCCACCACATTGTCGAACCTACGACCCATCTCACTACTTCCGGCTCTGTGCAGTCACAGAGTCAATTGTAAATAAACAACTTACTCGTTTCTTGGAAGATAGTGATGTATGGCACCCCAACCAGGCAGGTTTCAGGGCCCAACATTCCACCGAATCGGCCCTCCTGTTCACTACAGAAACTATCCGCTCAGCCCTAGACCAAGGCAAGAAGGCCGTCCTGATTTTATTAGACCTATCGGCGGCCTTCGACACGGTCTCACATGCCATCCTATTAGACCGGTTAATAACATCTGGTGTCACAGGGACAGTGCTTGAGTGGATAAGAAACTTTTTAAGTGACAGGAGGCAAGTGGTGACCCTCGGGGAATTCTGCTCCAGTGAAAAAGCGCTGTTGACGGGAGTTCCGCAGGGTTCGAGCCTGAGCCCGACCCTGTTTATACTGCACCCCTGATAAAACGGATATCGTCATTTGGCATAGACGTTATAGCCTATGCCGATGACACACAACTTATCCTGGTAATGGATAAGGATAACCAAGCCTGGGAGGATAAGCTCAAAGGTTGCCTAACGGCCACCTTTGAATGGATGCGCCTAAATCACCTGAAATGCAACACAGGTAAAACAGAGATCATGCCTATAGGCCCAAAAAATGAGTTCACCCCACGATTATGGTGGCCAGAAAAAGCTGAAATACCACCTCATACAACCAACTCGGCCCGTAATCTGGGGGTGCATTTTGACTCTGACCTGTCTTTTAGACAACAAGCAGCTAGAGTGGCAGGCATGTGCTTTGGGGTAATAAAGGGACTGAGAAAGTTCTTTGATTTTTTGCCCCTTGAAGCAAGGAAAACAGTTACGGTTGCACTTGTAACATCGCGCATCGATTACTGCAACAGCCTCTATGCTGGTACAAATAAAGTTGTCACACACAAACTTCAGATGGTGCAACATGCAGCAGCGAGGCTGGTTCTAAAATGGCCGAAAAGATCATCTGCAACCAAAGCCCTCAAGGCATTACATTGGCTGCCCATTACAAAAAGGGTTTTGTTTAAAGTACTGTTAATTACTTTTAGAGCTGTTCACAACCTAGGCCCGTCCTATCTGAGGAAAAAATTCAGCAGATACTGTCCAACCAGAGCACTGCGTTCTTCAACGGCCAACCTGCTTACCGTCCCGAGTTTCAGACTCAAAACTCGAGGGGGCAAATCTCTGGCGGTACTGGGAGCAAAAGCATGGAATACTCTTCCCCCCCAGTTGAGATTACTGGATAAAGAAATAGACTTCCGTAAACATCTAAAAACCTGGATCTTTAATCTCCAAGATATAACTGCCAGAAGCCTAGTGTAATTCGGGTTCTCGGTCAAGTAAGCATAGGGACTACCTAACATCTGGTGGCCCTTTCTGGGCGCCTAGATGCTCCTTGGAGCGATTGCCGCGCGATACAAATTGGCACTTACATTACATTACATTACAATAAGGTCAGCAGAGCTGCTGTATAGCCAGAGAATCAGGTCAGCAGAGCCGCTGAAGAACCAGAGAACCAGGTTAGCAGTCCTGCTGTAGAGCCAGAGAACCGGGTCAGTAGAGCCGTTGTGGAGCGTGAGACCTATGCCAGCAGAGCCGTTGTAGAGCCAGGGAACCAGGTCAGCAGAGCTGCTCTAGAGTCAGGGAACCAGGTCAGAAGAGCTGCTCTAGAGCCAGAGAACCAGGTCAGCAGAGCTGCTCTAGAGCCAGAGAACTAGGTCAGCAGAGCCGCTCTAGAGCCAGAGAACCAGGTCAGCAGAGCTGATGTAGAGCCATAGAACCAGGTCAGCAGAGCTGCTGCAGAGTCAAAAAACCAGGTCATCAGAGCTGCTGTAGAGCCATAGAACAAAATCGGCAGAGTCGCTCTGGAGCCTGAGAACCAGATCAGCAGAGCTGTTCTAGAGCCAGAGAACCAGGTCAGCAGAGCTGATGTAGAGTCAAAGAACCAGGTCATCAGAGCTGCTGTAGAGCCATAGAACCAGGTCAGTAGAGCGTAGTAGAGCCATAAAACCAGGTAAGCAGAGCTGCTGTAGAGCCATAGAACTAGGTCAGCCGACACGCTCTAGAGCCAGAGAACCAGGTCAGTAGAGCCGCTCTACAGACGGAGAACCAGCTCAGCAGAGCTGCTGTAGAGCCAGAGAACCAGGCCAACAGAGCTGCTGTAGAGCCAAAGAACCAGGTCAGCAGAGCTGCTGTAGAGCCAAAGAACCAGATCAACAGAGCCACTGTAGAGCCAGAGAACAAGGTCAGCAGAGTCAATTTAGATCCTGAGAACCAGGTCAGCAGAGCTGCTGTAGAGCCTTAGTCAGGTCAGCAGAGCTGCTGTAGAGCCAGAGAACCAGGTCAGCAGAGCTGCTGTATAGCCAGAGAACCAGGTGAGCAGAGCTGCTGTAAAGCCAGAGAACCAGGTCAGCAGAGCCGCTGAAGAACCAGAGAACCAGGTTAGCAGTCCTGCTGTAGAGCCAGAGAACCGGGTCAGTAGAGCCGTTGTGGAGCGTGAGACCTATGCCAGCAGAGCCGTTGTAGAGCCAGGGAACCAGGTCAGCAGAGCTGCTCTAGAGTCAGGGAACCAGGTCAGAAGAGCTGCTCTAGAGCCAGAGAACCAGGTCAGCAGAGCTGCTCTAGAGCCAGAGAACTAGGTCAGCAGAGCCGCTCTAGAGCCAGAGAACCAGGTCAGCAGAGCTGATGTAGAGCCATAGAACCAGGTCAGCAGAGCTGCTGCAGAGTCAAAAAACCAGGTCATCAGAGCTGCTGTAGAGCCATAGAACAAAATCGGCAGAGTCGCTCTAGAGCCTGAGAACCAGATCAGCAGAGCTGTTCTAGAGCCAGAGAACTAGGTCAGCAGAGCCGCTCTAGAGCCAGAGAACCAGGTCAGCAGACCTGATGTAGAGTCAAAGAACCAGGTCATCAGAGCTGCTGTAGAGCCATAGAACCAGGTCAGTAGAGCGTAGTAGAGCCATAAAACCAGGTAAGCAGAGCTGCTGTAGAGCCATAGAACTAGGTCAGCCGACACGCTCTAGAGCCAGAGAACCAGGTCAGTAGAGCCGCTCTACAGCCGGAGAACCAGCTCAGCAGAGCTGCTGTAGAGCCAGAGAACCAGGCCAACAGAGCTGCTGTAGAGCCAAAGAACCAGGTCAGCAGAGCTGCTGTAGAGCCAAAGAACCAGATCAACAGAGCCACTGTAGAGCCAGAGAACAAGGTCAGCAGAGTCAATTTAGATCCTGAGAACCAGGTCAGCAGAGCTGCTGTAGAGCCTTAGTCAGGTCAGCAGAGCTGCTGTAGAGCCAGAGAACCAGGTCAGCAGAGCTGCTGTATAGCCAGAGAACCAGGTCAGCAGAGCTGCTGTAAAGCCAGAGAACCAGGTCAGCGGAGCCGCTGTAGAACCAGAGAACCAGGTCAGCAGTCCTGCTGTAGAGCCTGAGATCCAGGTCAGCAGAGCCGTTTTAGAGCCAGGGAACCAGGTCAGCAGAGCTGCTCTAGAGCCAGAGAACCAGGTCAGTATAGCTGCTCTAGAGCCAGAGAACCAGGTCAGCAGAGGCGCTCTAGACCCAGAGAATCAGGTCAGCTGAGCTGCTATAGAGCCAGAGAACCAGGTCAGCTGAGCTGCTATAGAGCGAGAGAACCAGGTCAGCAGAGCTGCTATAGAGACAGAGGACCAAGTCAGCAGAGCTGCTGTAGAGCCAGAGAACCAGGTCCAGGTCAGCAGAGCCGCTGCACAGCCAGAGAACAAGATCAGCAGAGTAGCTCTAGAGCCTGAGAACCAGGTCAGCAGAGGTGCTGTAGAGCCACAGAATGAGGTCAGCAGAGCTGCTCTACGGTCAGAGAACTGGGCCAGAGAACCAGGTCAGTGAACCAGGTCAGCAGAGGTGTTATAGAGCCAGAATCCCAGGTCAGCAAGCTGCTGTAGACAGAGAACCAGGTTAGCAGAGCCGCTGTAGAACCAGGTCAGCAGTCCTGCTATAGAGCCAGAGAACCAGGTCAGCAGAGGTGTTGTGGAGCCTGAGACCCAGGTCAGCAGAACTGTTGTAGAGCCAGAGAATCAGGTCAGCAGAGCTGCTGTAGAGCCAAAGAACCAGGCCCGCAGAACTGCTGGAGAGCCAGAGAACTAGGTCAGCAGAGCTGCTGGAGAGCCAGAGAACCAGGTCAGCAGAGCGGCTGTAGAGCTAGAGAACCAGGTCAGCAGAGCGGCTGTAGAGCTAGAGAACCATGTAGAGCTAGAGTACCAGGACAACAGCAGCAGAGCTGCTCCAGAGCCAGACAACCAGGTCAGCAGAGGTGCTCGAGAACCAGGTCAGCAGAGCTACTGTAGAGCCAGACAACAAAGTCAGCAGAGCCACTTTAGAGCCAGAGAACAAGGTCATCAGAGTCATTCTAGATCCTGAGATCCAGGTTAGCAGATCTGCTGTAGAGCCAGAGAACAAGGTCAGCAGAGCTGCTCTATGGCCATAGAACTGGGCCAGAGAACCAGGTCAACGAACCAGGTCAGCAGAGGTGTTGTAGAACCAGAGAATCAGATCAGCAGAGCCGCTGTAGAGCCAGAGAACCAGGTTAGCAGAGCCGCTGTAGAACCAGAGAACCAGGTCAGCAGTCCTGCTGTAGAGCCAGAGAACCAGGTTGTTGGACTTGGCCCTTCTGGCAGGTTCACCCCTGAACTTTTTGCTTTTATTGGTGACCTGGTGGTAGTGATTCCTGTGTCCCAGAGTAAAGTGCGTGCGCACTCTGAGTGCATGTGGTGAGATAGGCCTGCCCTCCCATAGGAATGCATGGGGAATGTATGTGTCCCTGGTAGTTCCTGATGCGTGGGGTGTACAGGGTCGAGTCTGGTATGTACAGATTCGTGTGATGAAATGCTGCGCGATGATGTGTGCGGCGTGCATGTAGCTAGTATGGAAGTGCCACTTCTGGATGCTGGCATAAATGTGTAGAGACTGCCTGTCGCATGATTGGCTGACTGAGGTCATGTGACGGGCTAGGGAATCCCCAGTCAGGAGGAGTCGCCCAGTGGTGAATAGGGAGATCAGCAGCTAGATGGGTGGGAGGAGTACACCTAGGACCTGAATAGGGCTGGGCTTTCCCCACACAATGCTGGCTCCGCCCCCTGTGGTGCGACTGATGACCCTGGCCTGCTCTCTGAATAGGTAGAGGGGCTGACCAAAACAAAGTGCTCAGGAACCAGTTGTAACTGGTTCGCCCCTTCCCTGCACCTTGAAACAAAGGGGAAAGGTGTATAAAAATGGGGCTGTGTCCCCACTGATGTTGTTCTCTTCCAGGATCCTGCCTGAGGGGGCTGCTGCTGTTGCTGGGCCAGAGGACCGCCACTTGGTCTACCTCCCTGCCTGGAGGCCCAGTGAGCTGGCTCCGGGCCCAGCCTTGCCCCCCTGCCTTGCTGCACACAGAGGAAAACTTTGTTCCTGGACTTTTTGCCGGCCGCACCCTGGGGGCGCTTTGTTTTATACTTCGCTAGAGCGCTTGGCTCTGTAACCACCAACGGAGGAGCGCGTCCACTGACTGCCGCAGCGCGAAGTGGCCGGTTTCCCCGAGGAAATCCCGCCGTGGGGATTCCCCCGAGCAGGGAGAGTGACGCGGGAGCCTACCCCGCATTGTGTGCTGTTGTTATATCCCTAGCGGGTGCCCACCCCGCCAGGGACTTCGTGACATTTTTATACCCTCAGCGGGTGCCCACCCCGCCAGGGACTTTTATGTAGAGATAACGGGAGCCTACCCCGTGTTGTGCTGGCGAAAGTCTGTGTCCCGAAGGAATCAGCGCCACCGGCCCGGGAGCTTCCGTGAAAGGGCCGCGCTGCCATTGGTTGATGTGCTCCTGAGCCTGGAGGCTCGACGCAAGGGCCGCGCTGCCATTGGATGAGGCGTTCCTGAGCCTGGGGGCTCACCGCGAAGGGCCGTGCTGCCATTGGCTGGCCAGCAACCCTGCACCTTGACCCTGGGGAGCTTCCGAGAAGCGGAGCAGCGTCGCCCGGAGTCGAGGCCAGTGGGAGGTCTCCCCTGCCCCGCAGATCCGAAGGTACTGGCGCTGGGGGGAGGGGGGGAGGTCCGGATGGGCTGTGGCTGGCCGCGTTTCCTAACGGAAGAATGATCTCTGGCACCAGCGCGTCCCGCGCTACGGCGGGAGTCCTGGAGGCCTAACCTCCCCTCCTTATCTTGGGTTCTTAGCGGCGCCGCAGTTGCGGGCCGCTACAACGTGGTGGCAGTTCCTTCCCTTCGCTCAGAGTCCCAGAAGGGACTCCCACGAGGCGCATTTGTGTAGAGCTCAGTGTAGCTCCAACGTTGGGGGCAAAGTATTTGTTTAAAGAGCCTAGAGGGCTCCCCCGTCCCCCGCATTGGTTGTTCTATAGAGCTTGCACGCTCCAACGTTACGGGGGCATTATTGCTCGAGTCCAGGACCAGGACTCCAACGTTGGGGGCACATTGTTCTTGAGCCACGAAGGCTCTAGGGGGCATTTCGTGTGGTTAGAGCCCAGGAGAGGCTCCACGTGAGTGCGGCATATTTGTGTTAAAGGGCACCGTGGTGCCCACGCTCCCTTTCCCAGCTGCCCAGCACTTAGTGGGCAGCTGCAACGTGTAGGTTGTGCCTTGTGCGCCCTGGTTTGCGCAGCCTGCGCAGGCGCGCCCTGACTCTGCTGGACACAGGGCGTTCTAGCCCCGACAAGGCCAGTTGGCCTAGGGACTGCCACAAGTAGTGGCTAATGTGAGTTTTGCGATATTGTTCCTAACCTGCACCTCTGAATGTTTTTATGCGTCATGTGCCTTGTGTTTACACCTCTGAATGTGATGCATCATGTGTAATGTGCGTATACCCCTACAGGTATTGTGATACTTAGGTGGTTGTTTTCTCCTAGTACAGGTGATGCTAGTGAGGTCCTGGTTCCCTGCACAATATTTTCCTAAGGTGGTTAGGGTTGCGTAGGTGGTACTTACCTGTTACCAGTAGTTACTGGTCGTGTGCTACATATGTTATTTAGTGCTACAGTGATTGTATGTGCTATGTTCTAAAGCATTATTCCTATGTTCTAAGTGCTAATTCCTACAAAGTGCTAATTCCTGACAGTGGTCCATGTGGCCCTGTCCCCTGTACATATAATCCCTTGTAAACTCTGCCCGTGCCTGTTGGCACATTGTAAAGTGTGTGTTTTTATCTAATGTGTTTTGGTAATACAAAGGCTATTTTTATATAATACCTTGTGTGGAGTTTCTTTTGTGGTGGGCCTTGGGTGTTGTTGCTGGGTGCGCGCGCAAACGCTTTACACATCGCCTCCGGGATAAGCCTGACTGCTCGTGCCAAGCTACCAAGGGGGTGAGCAGGGGTTATCTTTGGCGTGTAACTCCCCAGCCCTGACTAGAGTGGTGGTTTCTGCCTGGCTCTGGCGCAAGCCCTAGCCAACCGGAAATCCCATTTCTAACATTGGTGATCAGCGGTGGGATTTGGACTTGCGTTTGCGCTGTACTGCAGCAGCAACTGGCTGCACCACAAAACTCTGCATTTAGATAATCACATGGTATAGGGATTATTGTGCTAAGTTTGTTTTTGTCATTTCTGTGGAAATGTGTTTCTGGATTCACCAGTAAGGGTGGGATCCAGTGGTGGCAGCATAACAGTGTCCAGTACATTTGTTCCCCGCCCTGCACCCAGAGTTTGGTACCTGTGTCACGTGTGGTCAGGTTGAGGAATCAGGGGAGGTAGAAACTGCCTTACCAGTCCGAGGGGAGGGTTGTGTGTGGATGAATGGTGTGTGGCACTAGGCAAGTGAGTGTGAGTTCTCTGGGATAGAGAGCTTGCTGAACCCTTTTTGTGAATTGTGTGTTCCTGTTAAGCTCAGACCCCTAGGTTCCCTGTGTAATCTTTTCTCAAGAACGTCCGCCAAAATGGAGCCAGCTTTTGATTTCTGTGATCTGTTTGGGTACAGTATGTTGGAGTTGGTAAGGTTCTGTGAAGAGAGAGACATAGGGGTGGATGAGTCAGACACTCAGTCCGAACTTAGAAGCAGCCTGATCCTATGGCAAAAGGGTCAATGGGGTATTGAGCGCAGTAGGATAAGGGCCCGGGCCTCACACCAGGAGGGTGGTGAGTCTGTGGGGAGCCCTGAAGATTCAGAAGAGGAGGAAGAAAGTAACCTGACAGGGACGCCAGTAGATAGGGAGTCCCTTGCTGGGTCCAGTGTCAGGAGCAGCACACCATCCCTTTCCCTGTCCCCAGAGGAGTGGGTAGATAGGAGGGAAGAAAGGGAGCATCAGCTGGACATGGAGAAGCTCAGGATAGAGCATGCCAAGCTGGAGACCGAGAGGGTCTTAGCTCAGAAACAGATGGCGTAGGCTGAGATGGCCTTCGCCAGGGAGAAATTAGCTCTGGAGGGTAAACTGTCCAAGCCGTTGTGGAGCCTGAGACCCAGGTCAGCAGAGCTTTTGTAGAGCCAGAAAATCAGGTCAGCAGAGCAGCTGTAGAGCCAGAGAACCAGGTCAGCAGAGCTGCTGTAGAGCCAGAGAACCAGGTCAGCAGAGCCGCTCTAGAGCCAGAGAACCAGGCCAACAGAGCTGCTGTAGAGCCAAAGAACCAGGTCAGCAGAGCTGCTGTAGAGCCAAAGAACCAGGTCAGCAGAGCCACTGTAGAGCCAGAGAACAAGGTCAGCAGAGTCACTTTAGATCCTGAGAACCAGGTCAGCAGAGCTGCTGTAGAGCCAGAGGACAAGGTCAGCAGAGCTGCTCTATGGCCAGAGAACTGGGCCAGAGAACCAGTTCAGCGAACCAGGTCAGCAGAGGTGTTGTAGAACTAGAGAACCAGACCAGCAAGCTGCTGTAGAGACAGAGAACCAGGTCAGCAGAGCTGCTGTAGAGCCTTAGAATCAGGTAAGCAGAGCTGCTGTAGAGCTAGAGAACCAGGTTAGCGGAGGTGCTGTAGAGCCAGGTCAGCAGCGCTGCTGTAGAGCCTTAGAAGCAGGTCATCAAGCTGCTGTACAGCCATAGAACCAGGTCAACAGAGGCAGTCTAGAGCCAGAGAACCAGGCCAGCAGAGCCTCTCTAGAGCCAGAAAACCAGGTCAGCAAGCTGCTGTAGATCCTGAGAACCAGGTCAGCAGAGCCGCTCTAGAGCCAGAGAACCAGGTCAGCAAGCTGCTGTAGAGCCTAAGAACCAGGTCAGCAGAGCCGTTGTAGAGCGTGAGAACCTGGTCAGCAGAGCTGATGTAAAGCCAGAGAACCAGGTCAGCTTTGCTGCTGCAGAGCAAGAGAACCAGGTCAGCAGAGCCGTTGTAGAGCCTGAGACCCAGGTCATCAGAGCTGCTGTAGAGCCAGAGAACCAGGTCATCACAGCTGCTGTAGAGCCAGAGAACCAGGTCAGCAGTGCCGCTCTAGAGCCAGAGAACCAGGTCAGCAGAGCTGCTGTAGAGCCATGGAACCAGGTCAGTAGAGCCGCTCTAGAGCCAGAGAACCAGGTGAGCAGAACTGCTGTAAAGCCAGAGAACATAGTCAGGTAGAGTCACTTTAGATCCTGAGAACCAGGTCAGCAGAGCTGCTGTAGAGCCAGAGGACAAGGTCAGCAGAGCTGCTCTATGGCCAGAGAACTGGGCCAGAGAACCAGTTCAGCGAACCAGGTCAGCAGAGGTGTTGTAGAACTAGAGAACCAGACCAGCAAGCTGCTGTAGAGACAGAGAACCAGGTCAGCAGAGCTGCTGTAGAGCCTTAGAATCAGGTAAGCAGAGCTGCTGTAGAGCTAGAGAACCAGGTCAGCGGAGATGCTGTAGAGCCAGGTCAGCAGCGCTGCTGTAGAGCCTTAGAAGCAGGTCATCAAGCTGCTGTACAGCCATAGAACCAGGTCAACAGAGGTGCTGTAGAGCCAGAGAACCAGGTCAGCAGAGCAATTGTAGAGCCATAGAACCAGGTCAACAGAGGTGCTGTAGAGCCAGAGAACCAGGTCAGCAGAGCAATTGTAGAGCCATGGAACCAGGTCAGCAGAGCTGCTGTAGAGCCAGAGAACCAGGTCAGCAGAGCTACTGTAGAGCCATAGAACCAGGTCAGCAGAGCTGCTGTAGAGCCAGAGAACCAGGTCCGCAGAGCCGCTGTAGAGCCAGAGAACCAGGTCAGCAGTGCTGCTGTAGAGCCAGAGAACCAGGTCAGCAGACACGCTCCAGAGCCAGAGAACCAGTTTAGCAGAGCCGCACTAGAGTTTGAGAACCGGGTCAGTAGAGCCGCTTTAGAGCCAGAGAACCGGATCAGTAGAGCCGCTCTAGAGCCAGAGAACCGGGTCAACAGAGACAGTCTAGAGCCAGAGAACCAGGCCAGCAGAGCCTCTCTAGAGCCAGAGAACCAGGTCAGCAAGCTGCTGTAGATCCTGAGAACCAGGTCAGCAGAGCCGCTCTAGAGCCAGAGAACCAGGTCAGCAAGCTGCTGTAGAGCCTAAGAACCAGGTCAGCAGAGCCGTTGTAGAGCCAGAGAACCAGGTCAGCAGAGCTGCTTTAGAGGCAAAGAACCAGGTCAGCAGAGCCACTCTAGAGCCTGAGAACCTGGTCAGCAGAGCTGATGTAGAGCCAGAGAACCAGGTCAGCTTTGCTGCTGCAGAGCAAGAGAACCAGGTCAGCAGAGCCGTTGTAGAGCCTGAGACCCAGGTCAGCAGAGCTGCTGTAGAGCCAGAGAACCAGGTCATCACAGCTGCTGTAGAGCCAGAGAACCAGGTCAGTAGAGCCGCTCTAGAGCCAGAGAACCAGGTGAGCAGAACTGCTGTAAAGCCAGAGAACATAGTCAGCAGAGCCGCTCTAGAGTCAGAGAACTGGGTCAGCAGAGCCGTTGTCGAGCCAGAGAACCAGGTCAGCAGAGCAGCTCTAGAGCCAAGGAACCAGGTCAGCAGAGCTGCTCTAGAGCCAGAGAACCAGGTCAGCAGAGGTGCTCTCGACCCAGAAAACCAGGTCAGCAGATCTGCTGTAGAGCTAGAGAACCAGGTCAGCAGAGCTGCTGTAGAGCCAGAGAACCAGGTCAGCAGAGCTGCTGTAGAGCCAGAGAACCAGGTCAGCAGAGCTGCTGTAGAGCCAGAGAACCAGGACAGCAGAGCTGCTGTAGAGCCAGAGAACCAGGACAGCAGAGCTGCTGTAGAGCCAGAGAACCAGGACAGCCGAGCAGCTGTAGAGCCAGAGAACAAGATCAGCAGAGTCGCTCTAGAGCATGAGAACTAGGTTAGCAGAGCTGCTGTAGAGCCAGAGAACAAGGTCAGCAGAGCTGCTCTGCGGCCAGACAACTGGGCCAGCGAACCAGGTCAGCAGTGGTGTTGTAGAGCCAAAGAACCAGGTTAGCAAGCTGCTGTAGAGCCAGTGAACCAGGTCAGCAAAGCTGCTCTAGAGCTGGAGAACCAGGTCAGCAGAGCTGCTCTAGAGCCAGAGAACCAGGTCAGCAGAGTTGCTCTAGAGCCAGAGTACCAGGTCAGCAGAACCAGAGAACCAGGTCAGCTGTGCCGCTGTAGAACCAGAGAACCAGGTCCGCAGAGCCACTCTAGAGCCAGAGAACCAGGTCAGCTGAGCCACGCTGGAGCCAGATAACCAGGTCAGCAGAGCCGCTCTAGAGCCTGAGAACCAGGTCAGCAGAGCTGCTGTAGAGCCAGAGAACCAGGTCAGCAGAGCTGTTGTAGAGCCAGAGAACCAGGTCAGCAGAGCTGTTGTAGAGCCAGAGAACCAGGTCAGCAGAGCCACGCTGGAGCCAGATAACCAGGTCAGCAGAGCCGCTCTAGAGCCTGAGAACCAGGTCAGCAGAGCTGCTGTAGAGCCAGAGAACCAGGTCAGCAGAGCTGTTGTAGAGCCAGAGAACCAGGTCAGCAGAGCTGTTGTAGAGCCAGAGAACCAGGTCAGCAGAGCTACTGTATAGCTTGAGACCCAGGTCAGAACAGGTGCTACAGGAACTGGAAAGGTACAAACCTAATCAGACACAGAAGTGGTGCAATGATGCACTGTAATATGGCACATTCTGTCATAATATTTTGCTATTTTTTCATTTTACAACACAGTAGTACTATGTGGGCAAACGTTTCTCCTCATTAGCAGTACTATAACACCCAAATACAGCTGTCAGCAACTAAATGGTGACTGTTAATGTTTGCAAAGCGTCTGTCCCCCCGGGGGACCACAGCTGATGCTTTTTTAAAGCCTCTTTTGATCCATCTGAGCTAGAATCAATGTTTGCAACTGTTACCGAAGATCTGAATCATGCAACAAGTGTGGAAAATATGTAAATACTCCGAGAACACGGCGGCAACAATATTGCGTTATTCCAGTGGTCCTGCCTATGAGACTTGTAGTGTAATGGCCTTGATTTACTTCCTGTGTTGCAAATCAATGGAACTGTCCCCCAGAAGTATATTTGGGCAAAAAATAACCTCGAAGTATTGATTCTGTGGTACTGATAAAGTAAGGGTAAAAGTGGAGGCCATGCAAGGTCTGAAGTCAGGAAGAAATGAGCAGTTCTGGACAGCATTGTCATTCTCCAGGTAGGAATTCCCATGCAGGGCAGCGCCAAGTAGCTGGGATGAAACAAGCATTTGCAATGCAATAGGTCTCTCATTTACACAAGTTGAAGCTATTGGCATTGTAAATGACAATGTCTTGTATTTATGTTTTAAAAACCAAAACATAAATAAAAGGCATTGTCATTTACAATGCAATAGCTCAAACTTGCGTAAATGCGAGACCTATTGCATTGTAAATGCTTGTTGAGTAAGAGCTATTGGCATAGCGCAACAGCTACTGGACAGAAATTGCCACTGTACAGGTGCCGAACAGAGCATTGGTCCGTGAAACGGCCTGAAAGCCTAAAACGATGTTGATAGCCTACAAAATAAAAAGGCAGATCAGGATGACCAGGAAGAACCGAGGACGTACTGGGATGGCAAACGCAAGCAAACAATGAGTGAAATTGCCTGGGCGTGACCCAAGCACGCAAATGCGGGAGAATCAGACCCAATGCACCAATAAAAACCCTGTATTTCTAAATGGCACAACAACGAACAAATGGCAATTCATGGGCATGCCAAAAACCTATAGAGGAGATAACAACTGCTGCCTAGGCATGACCTAACAAGGGAAACCCAGGGGTATCGAGGGTGGGTGTAAGTATTTTAAAGGAACAGGGGTCCTTTGCCAAGAAATATCATAAACCATTTTTCATA
Source organism: Triturus cristatus (assembly GCF_964204655.1). Lineage (NCBI taxonomy): Eukaryota > Metazoa > Chordata > Amphibia > Caudata > Salamandridae > Triturus > Triturus cristatus. The sequence goes on along the minus strand of NC_140584.1, from coordinate 1,169,105,751 downwards.
GACATACAATCAGTGCTTAATTTGAGCCGGTGGTTTCCGGGGCTCAGCACTGGCAATTAATCATCAACACCAGCGCTTTTCATGAACACTAGTTATGTTTTATATCAATAATATTTATTCATTCACAGGGAGATTAAGCGATTTGCCCAGAATCACAGGATGTGGAGCCGCTGAGACCCAAGCCTGGTTCCATAGCTACTGAGGGTAGTAGCTCTGGCCATTATGTCACATCCTCTCCCCATTTTTATGGTTAGTGGCTGGTTCAGTTTTAGGCGGCTTTGAAAGTTGCCTCCTGACGAGAGCCCACTGTCATGTTTTTCTACAAATTAACCACTGCATACAATAAAACCTATGTCAAAAATCCAAATGGAAGTTAAATTGCATGTCCTAAAACATAATTGCATCAATGTGGTGCGAAAAACAAAGAGAGGAAGTTAGAGAACTTCTAACCTCTGACATTTTTCATGTGACTACAATAAGAACAAATTGGTCAAGTCACATATATTCTAAAGTACCAATGCTCATAAATCTAAGTACATACACAATAGTAGAAGTCATGGTACTATTGACTATGGTTTGATCCCGTAATCTGATGTATGGACCATCATCAGGACATAAGGGGTTATGCCAGGTGCGCAACGCCCATTGGGCTCAAAGGGCTTCAGCCCCCTAGCCCCCGTCGTGTGTGGCAGCCCGGGCTGAGACAGCTTCCCGGGCACACACACAGCCGCAACAGAGTACTTCACAGGTTTTTAAAAGACCATTTGCTTGTTAATGAGGCTTTGTTGTTTTTTCACCCCTTCTTAGAGCCCCTGCATCTCCACTCTACCTATTGCTGGAAGAATTAGCCCTCCCCCCCAATTTGGCTCTAGTTGTGCCTCTGAGTTATGCCTGAAACGAAAATGCCTTCTAGAAAGACAGGGAAAAGCAAGGGTGAGTAAGCAATTTAACTTCCATTTGAATTTTTGACATTTAAATTTCATTGTATGTCAATGTTATGTGGTTCATGATATTTCAAGGTGAGACCCCTGTTCCTTTGAATGCTAAGTATTCCGTCGCCTTGCGCAGGACCCGCCTTTTGGCGCGGGCGGGCGAGCTGGCCCTGGCCGCCTACAGTTGAGGAGGGAGCAGGTAGCTGACCTCCTGAGCTGCCTGGAATTAATATTTTTTTCCCTAACTTCCAGGCCACCTTCCTTCTCCCTCATCAAGGACATGACCCGTGAGCACAAAAGCCTCCCAACCCACCTCCCCACTTGGATCACCATTGGGAGGGGGTGGAGGAAGCCTATTAGGACTGGCACCAATTCTGTTTTGCACCGGGGTGCTGTCTGAGGAAGGTCCGGCCCTGACACAGAGACAGAACCCCCTTCAATCAGCCTAGCTGCTTAGACAAGTGCAGTTGCATTCTGAGGCATGTAGTTTCGCATTTACCTGCGGCTGAAAACACCAGCATGCGCAGCGTTGGTTGCTAAAATGCTAGGACTGGCTTTGTGCTATCAGGATTGGCTTCGTGCCAATATTGGCAACACACCCCACCCACACAACAGAGCATACATGCTGAATAAACAAAAACACAACACAACTTTTGTTTCTGAAAAATATTGCTGCAGGTTTATTCCATACAAAAGTATGCAATATGGTGGGTTATCTTACGGGAGATCCAAGTGCAGGCAGCTGTAACCAACCTATGCTGCCATGCCCGCCTGATGAGCCAAGCACTGTGGAGAACCCAATCAGTGCTACACCTTATGGGGTGATCCTCTTTCAGTATCACGCGACACATTGGTCCCTTATTACTCACGCCCCTTTCAGGGCGGAGCGTAGCAAGGCAAGCCCCCGTTTGTTCAGGCCCACAACCGCCCGAAGGACTAACAGGGCACTGATGCGGTTTTCCAGGAACCTGCAATGAGGCGCCTGCTATTTGGCTCTGGCACCGCTATTGTGCGGTGCAGGGGTACCTCTCTGTACTCATCTGCTTCCAGATCACCCTGTAACTCCGCCTGCAACACATAAGGAAAATATTGCAACATTCCATGAAACTTGTCACCCCACACGCCGGGTAAGCGGTAGGGTGGGAGACGGCGTCCCTAGCGAAACAGAGAACGCCAAGGGGAGAAGGATACACCCCCCTCTAGTCTCTTTATGAGACTGGAGTTCGAAGTACTTCAGTTACAAGTGTTTAAGCATCAGTAAAAGCACAAATACACATTTGGGCCCTAAGGGCGTACCAAACCATATACTAAAATAGTGGTATAAGAACCACAACTGAAATAGGCAAGGTGCCTTTTACCTCTAGAATCGCTGGGACCCCAAGGAACCACCCAAAGTAGTGACACAGGAGACCCACGGGAGCTGTATGCAGTGTGGAAACACAACCGCGGGTTCCTACCTGCCGACACCCAGCACCTTACCTATTTCAGTCGTGGTTCTTATACCACTATTTTAGTATATGGTTTGGTACGCCCCTAGGGCCCAAACGTGTATTTGTGCTTTTACTGATGCTTAAACACTTTTAACGGAAGTACTTCGAACTCCAGTCTCATAAAGAGACTAGAGGGGTGTGATTTATCTTAAATACATATATTTTGAATATATACCTGGTGTGGTTGTCTTTTCATGTGATCATTCAAGAGATTATAGACTGGTAAAACAAGCTACTTTACATTCCTTCAAGACTTAGCCTGAAGCCTACTCTCCATAGCTACCACTAGGATAGCTTTCAATAAAGGTTGTCTTTAACCTATCACCATAAGGGGTTGTTTGGACTGATACAAGGTGCCCACTGGAACTAGTGGACAGCATATATCAGGCCACCTTCTCACATATTCCATACAAAAGTATGCAATATGGTGGGTTATCTTACCGGCGATCCAAGGGCAGGCAGCTGTAACCAACCTATGCTGCCATACCTGCCTGATGAGCCAAGCACTGTAGAGAACCCAATCAGAGCTACACCTTATGGGGTGATCCTCTCTCCAGCAGCATCCTCTCTCCTTTCTCAACGCGTCCCACTCCCTTCTCTTCCTTTCTCCATTATTGTATTTTCCACCGTCCTCCTTCCCTCCCCGAGTGTAAAACTTCTCCTCTCGTCATGGATCAGCTTAGGGGTTGAAGTCATGTCGTTAGTTTTGTGTCCCTCGCGCTCAGGAAGGAGACACAGACACTGGCGCATTGGGGACACGTCTTTATTTTACCCTTCCGTAACTGCCGCTTCTCCCCGCGGCTCCGCCCCTTCCGCCCACCACCCGGCCTGACCTTGTCCCAACGTCGCGCCAGGCGTGACGACACGACATCTCCCCCTTTTGTATTTTAGAAATTCAGCGTCACTGTTATAGTTCTTCAATGAGTCGGGTAGGTTTCCGAATGTCCTGTCGAGGTCGGCTGGGTCGTGATTGACTGTGAGGATGTTCACTTCTCTGGTCACGTGTCCCCAAGGTTCGTAGGGGTTCTTCATGACTGCTTTCTTCTTGACTTGACACGTCCGTGTCCCAGTCAGGTCTCCGAGCCCAGGTGTAGGCTGTTGGGTTGCATCTTTTGAAATGTGACACGTTTCTGGTCACTCTCTTGTTTCCTGACTCAGCCGTGACCATAGTCCCTTTCCTTGGCGTTACTTGTAGTGGGTGATGGTGGTAACGGCTGTCTGCTTTGGACTTTCTTTCTTGTCTCACTAGTACCCAGTCTCCTTCTTGGATGTCAGATGTTTTGGCGTGTCTGCGGTGATCAGTGTATTCTTTCATCTTTGCCTTCGTGTTTTGATCCAGCTCGACCAGGGTTTCGTGGTCTGAAGTTGTGATTCTGGATCGTGTGATAGCGTCTGCGGTTGGTATCCGGGTACGAGGGGCCCGCCCGAGCATCAGGGTAGCCGGGCATTGGTTTGTGGTGCTGTGTGGAGTGGTCCTGTATGCTCGGTGTACCTCGTTCAGTGCTGGCTGGATATCCCGTAGAGTTAGCTCAGCTTGTTGTATAGTCTTTTTAATGGTGGCCATGAATCGCTCCACCATTCCATTGGCCTGAGGCCACAGGGGAGTGATTTTCCGGTGTTTGAAATTGAGATGTCTCGCGAAGTCTGCGAATTCTTGTCCATTGAATGGTGGACCGTTATCAGTTTTCACCACCATGGGGATGCCCCATGCGGCAAAGGCTTCATCAATTGCAGGTATGACAGTGGTCGCTTTGGTAGAGGAAGTCTGGTGGGCAATGGGGAAGCGAGAATATTCGTCCATGATAACAATGATGTATTTTTCGGACTTCAATGGGCCAAAGTCGACAGCTACATGGTGCCAGACGCTATCTGGGATGTCCGACATTTGCAGGGGGGCATGTGGTTCTTCACGCCCTACTAGTTGACAATGTGGCCAATCTCGGAGCGTGGACTCTACCATCTGATCGAGGGAGGGGAACCAGACACGCTCTCGCAGCGCTTTCTTCATGGCTACTACCCCTCGATGTCCTTCGTGTGCCAGGTTTACAGTTCCCTGTCGCAGCTGGGTAGGGATGACAATTCTCTGACCTCTTAATAACAGGCCCATGTCGCTGATGGAAAGTTCATCTTTGACGTGCTTTAATGCCGCATGTTCCTGCATATTGATGGTGTCACTGATCTTCGGGTCCTCTAGATGTCGCCACGAGTCAGTGCGAACCCGATGCATGACGTTTTGAATTGTGGCGTCATTTGCCGATGCCTCGATGATGGCTTCAAGTGGGACAGCTGGTGGGCAGGCTCGGTCAATGACGAAATGGAGATATTCTTCAGCCACAGAGTGGCGCACCTGCGTCAGAGTCTGGGGGTGTCGTGATATGTAGTCCGCCGGATTCTCCGCCTTCCCCGGTTTGTGAATGATGGTGTATGTATAATCTTGCAAACGGAGGCCCCACCGTTCGATTCGCGGAGGCATTTTCGCCTTGGGGTTCCCAAAGATGGTGATCAGTGCTTGGTGGTCGGTAATGAGTGTGAAATGTTTACCATACACAAAAAGGTGGAAATTCTCACACGCCCACACGACTGCCAGACTTTCTTTTTCCGGTTGGGAGTAGGCTGTGTCGGTGTCAGTGAGGCTGCAGCTGGCATACGCGATGATGTGCCGTTGGTCTGCATCATCATCATATTGTGCTAGAATTGCCCCTAGCCCTACGGGGCTGGCATCGACCGTGATTTCAGTCTTTCGTTTGGGATTGAAATAGGCATGGTTGATGGCTGAACTCACAGCTGCCTTGATTTTGCGGAACGCTCGGTCACACGCAGCTGACCGTTGGAAGCTTTGTCCTTGTCGAGTGAGTTCTCTGAGGGGATAACTAATTGTGGCATAGTCCCTGATGTATCGGGCGCAGTAGCTGGCCATCCCCAGGAACGTCACTGACATCGTGAGGTTGTGAAGTGTCCGAGAGCGTTGACACCTTGTCAGGGTCCGGTCTCATGCCCTCCCTCGAGAAGATATGGCCGTAGAACTTGAGAGTTGACTTGTGAAATTCACATTTTTCTTGGTTAAGTGTGAGGTTGGCGGTGAGTAGGGCATGACAGACCCGGTCCAGCGCTTTGTCATGATCTTTCTGTGTCTCTCCGAACACTAGGATGTCGACGCTGTAGTTGAAAGCGTTTGGAATGTCTTGTATTACGCGCCTGACAGCCTCCTGGAAGATCTCCGCAGCAGAAGAGATTCCAAAATTGAGGTGTTTATATCGGAAGAGTCCTTGGTGTGTGGTGAAAGTCGTGATGTAACGTGACCGCTCGTGTAGTTCAAGTTGATGGTAGCCTTTGTTGAGGTCTAATTTCGAGAAAACTGTCGCTCCGTTCAGGCGTGTGATCATGTCACTGATGTGAGGTCCTGGGTGTCGCTCCCGTTCAATGGCTGTGTTTGGGGCTCGCATGTCAACGCACAGGCGTACTTTGTTGCCCTGGCCCCTCTTGGATACGACCACAACCGGAGACACCCACGGAGTGGGTCCGGTTGATCTCTCAATGATGTCTGCTTTTAAGAGGTCTTGTAGTTCTTCATCCACCGCTTGCTGTAGGTGAACAGGCGCTTTACGGTGATGCTGGGCCACTGGTGTTACTTGCTCATTTATGTGTAGTTTGACTTTGAAGTGGGCTAGCTTCCCTAGACCGTGGAATAGTTTCGGGAACTTGTTGATGATGTCTGGTGAGTCGTCTACTTTGTATAAGATCTCGACCAGCTGCAGGCGTTCCGCCGTTGGTAAACTGAGGAGGCAGTCTGCTGCTTCAGGGCCTTTGATCACGTGGATGTACGCTTGGATTTTCCTGTCCTTGTAGGTCAATGTGGTAGGGAACCGCCCTAAACACGGCAGTGGTTCTCTGGACATCCACGTGTAGACACGCACTGCGGCTGGTTCCAGTTTCGGCTTGAGACTCATGCTCTGGTATTCAGTGGCCCAGATGTAATTGAGCGATGCACCTGTGTCCAAAACGAACTTGGCCGTGTGATTTCCTATTTGAATGTGGAGTCGCGGGTATTTCTTCGCTGTCTTGTGATATCGGAGTGATGGAGGATGACTCTCTGGACGTTGAGCGCCGAGATCTGTAGGAGCTATGTGACTGGGTACTGGATGTATACGAGCTTGTCGAATGGTCTCGTCGGCCTTGTACAGCCCTTGCATAGTAATGGGATCCTGGATTCTGCCTCGCCTGTCTCGGTTCCGTGCGGCGAGCTTGACAAGCGGCTTCAAAATGGCCATCTTTCCCGCATTGATGGCATTGTTGTCCGATGGCTGGGCATTGACCCGTGTGAGGGTAATCTTGGCCGCACCGGTAGCATTGTGGAGGTTGTCTACGGGAGTGACTGTTCTGTGTCCCTCGGCGAGGTGACTTCACGCGAGGCTGTCTTGCAAATCTCCCCGATGAGTGTCGGTCTGAGTGACGTCTCGGTTCTGCGTGAGAGTGTACACGAAGTGCCTGTTCTTTTTTTTCGAATTTACTGGCCTCCATTTTCTTTGCGTGTTCTTCGGCTTGTTCATTAATGCGCACGAGTTCTTCTATTTCATCTAGAGTGTAGTGTTTCTTCAGGAGTCGGCGACGTAGGGAGCCAGATTGACATCCGTAAATAATGCGTAGACGTAGTGCGTCATCTGTGTTGAAATTGTCGAACTCACAATAGCGGGCTAGACGCTTGAGGCGGGAGATGAAGTCGCCCATGGGTTCGTCTCGCTCCTGAGACGCGAGATTGAAAGTGAGGCGCTCATAGTCTAGATTCCGTTTGGGGAGGAACTTCTTATTCAGCGCGTCTCTTACACTGTCATATGACGCAGCGCTGGTCAACGGCAGGTCTGTGATGATTTGTCCGATGTCTTTACCTACGAGATTGCGTAGGGCTATGAGCTGTTGGTCGGGGTCACGGACTTGTGACCCCTTCATGAAGTCCTCGAGCCTGCTCTTCCATGCGGGGCCCATGCTGCTACCAGACGTCAATGGTAGTGGCTCAGGGGGGCGCAGGTACGATACTCCCATGGGCATCAGTCCAGGCGGTGAGGCATTGTGAGCCGGGCCAGGCGCCGCTTGCTGCGAGGAGTCAGGGTCTGACATGGTGGGGGCGCAAATGTAGTTTTGCGAGGCTTCGGTGACGTCCGCAGCCGCTTACTTTCACTTTTTTTTTTTTTACAGGTTTCAGGGGTCTTTTCAGTGAGTTGCCTGACTTTAAAATGGCCGCCACATCAGGATTAGGCTTAGTCAATGGGGCTTGCCTGACTTCAAGATGGCCGCCGAAAGGGACTCATGCAGGCATGCTTCACTTCTCTCAAAGGAGCCTGTGACAGAGCTTACCCCTGCTCGTGAGTTGTCTCTCCTTAGGGCAGTGGCGGTGTCCTGATCGTTGGGCTCTCAGCACTTCAGGTTGCATGCACGTGTAGCCCCCTGCCTCACGCGTTATTCAATTTAGCTCACTTGGCAGCAGCAGCGCCTCTCCCCCGTCGTGAGATGAACGAGGGGGGTCATCCAACCCTCGTCGCCACTTTTGTGTCCCTCGCGCTCAGGAAGGAGACACAGACACGGGCGCATTGGGGACAGTATTTATTTTCCCCTTCCAGCTCGTAACTGCCGCTTTTCCCCGCGGCTCCGCCCCTTCCGCCCACCACCCGGCCTGACCTTGTCCCGACGTCGCGCCAGGCGACGCCAGGCGAGACGACACGACAGTTAGCCACAGCATACTTTATCACAAAACTAATGCATTCTGGGATTCATAGTCTATGTCAGTTTGCTCTTCTAGCACACCTGAACACGGAAATGGTAGGAGAGGAACTTGCCGTCTCTGTTGACATGGACTCGCGTGGCGCTGCGTCCCTCCTCTTTCTCTTTTCGGGTAGCACTCCCCTTACTGTCCCGAGGCTGCGAGTGCCCGAGGCCGGGGCTCCCTTCTCTTCTATAGACGGGCTCTCTCTCGCTAGTCCCCAGACGGGTTGTTTCAGAGCTCCGTGGGTTCCATATCTGGCGGTGCCTGGTCCTCCCTCCATTTGAAGTGGCTGTATCAGGGGGCGGGGCTCCCCTGGCACGCGCCTGCCCTCAGCTGATCACCCCCCCCCCCCCTCACATCTGTGTGGAGTCTAGCTTCATAGAAAGAGCACACGGTGAACGCTGCGGGTGCTCTGGGGTGACTTACAGGACCTGAATGGACCCCCCCCCCCTATTCGTTTGCACCAGGCACGGATGCTTTTTTTGTAAAAGAAGGAGCCTAAATGGCCATGTGCTGCCTCCGAGCACCCCTTGCTGCAGTGCTCCCCCCAGCCTTACCCATGCTCATGGCCCTGGAGAGAGGGGCCCGACTGCCCTGGGCCTATCGGGCCCAGCTGAGGGCCACGACCACCTTGGCGTCCGAGGGTGCCCAGAAGAGACTGAAGACCTACGAGGAGCTTCCAGGGCCCAGTCGGCTGCAGGCGTTTTACTGGCTCTACGTCAAGGGGTACATGCGTCGCCTTCACGAGCTACAGGTAGGGGTCGTTTCACAGTGTAGTCCTCTCCTGCAGAAGTATATGTATTGAAAGTTTGTGTATCACTTTTCAAACATTGGCTCTATGCATTTGAATAAATGATGTGTAGTGCTGCTATGTAAAACTAATTACTTCTAGGCAGGGCACAAGTCCTATAAAAAGAAGTTGCGGGACTGACCAACTTAGGCAGTATTCTAGTGACATCACGAAGCGTGCCATCACAGCACATGACGTCACGACGCGTGACTTTCCAGGTGGCATCACAGGAAGTGGCCTCACTGGAAGTAACAGCCCAAGAAGTGACATCAGATGCTAAGATCTCACACACATGTTTATCAGGTGTATCATGAGTAAATTTAAGTGCACCATGATATTCCACAAATGAGATTTGAGGACTGGGTGTGCCAAAAAAGTGGCGCAATCCTGATGCAAAATCTGGGCGCCAACTAATATTTTTTTTTATAACCCCTACAACAAAGAAATTGGCAACAAGGAACAGCATGGTAGTAGATCAGTTCTGCTTAATTGGTTGCAAAGTCTGCATTTTAAAATATTTTATGGGGTTAAGGCATCTGCTGCAGAGGTGCCCAGTAAATCCTAGGGAATAATAATCACGTTTAGATAACTCTGGATGTTAACATATTTGTTGGAGATATCTGTGTTTTGTGTAGTCCCAAATTAGAATCAAAGTAGTAAGAAGATTAAGTTGTCTCCTGCACAACATAATCACCCATTAATCTTGGGGGGTGGGACTGGGCGTTTTAGGATTGTTAAACCTCTATTTTGTTACTTCCTTCTCCAGGTTTATTATTCGTGTTATCGCAACACACCTGGTGTACATCTTATACAATGTTGTGGACATAAATGTACCACATAATTATGCAATGGTGCTCTGATATGTGTATGATATAACATTTTCCAACTGAAAATACAATAAAATGTCTTTTTTTTTAAACTTGTCTCCTGCAAAGCACATCATGTAACATGCAGATCACAGATTTTTATTTTATGTAGATAGGTAAGTGGATTACTGCTTTGAACACAGAGATCCTTTTGTTACTTGCGATTCATAAATTGTAATCCTTCTAGTAGACCACAGTGAGCTATGAAGGACATTTGACTCTTACACCTTGTAAATCTGACTGTCTCATGTAACACATCTTGTACATTGATTTGCACACTTACGTGATTTATTTTGAATGGATAATGTGTATGTTATGTAAAGCGCTCTAACACTCTGCATTGGTATGAGTAGCGCTATAAAACACATAAAATAGGGCTATTTAAATTATTTGTGTAAATACTGGGACGGACAAACCCATCTGACGTTCTTACAGTGCATGCACTTCTATACAGGGACTGAACAAAGTAAAAAGCATGCATCTCTTAAGTACCTGTGAAAAGATAACAAGCTATGTGCTTTTGTTCCCTCTCTGTTGCATTTGCATGCAAGTGTGAGGTTCCAGGCCTCCAGTCCAATATTCTATCAAAAGTAGGCCTTATGGCCCCTTAACTTCTGCCTTTATCTTTAGCACAGCTGGAGGTGAACCATCCCCTCGCCTTCATGTTGCTGCTGGGAATGGAAAGCAGACAAAGTGCAGGACCTGCTGAACGTGTCCCGGTGTCTGAAAATTACACTGGGACACGTTCATTATATTTCTGTGGGGCCCAACATCTTGGCAGGGTGGACGTGGTCCACCCTGTGAAAATAGTGGGTGGACCCCGTGTACCCGCGTGTACCCTAGACTCGTGCCTTGAGAGCAGCAGGTGTGGAGCACGAAGAATTCAGGTGAGGTAAGCATTATTTATACCTAATGTCAGTCATTTAAGTGGGACGGGGCCAGGCAGGGGCTAGGCCCGGACTTAGAAAACCATAATCAACAAAGCCGTTGGTTCTCACATTTATTACCTATTAGGAGGGCCGGCATTTGTGCTGGTGGTACCCGGTGCGACACTGTTTGTTGGCACCCCCCTCCCCATCCATGGTGGAGGTGGTGACTACCTCCACCACGGATTCCCTCACCACCACCTTTTAACAGTGCCCTTCAAGTCTTCATAACCACTCACTCTCTCTGATGCATTTAATTCGTTTTATAGCGCCACTCATCCCAGAGTAAAGTGTCGGAGCACTTTGCATCACACACACTCCACAGAGACAATCAATCATAGGTGTGCAAATCAGTGTATAGGAAACGTTAGATAAGACAGAGGACTACAAGATGTAGGAGTTGCACGTCATCCATACTGGTAGGCAGTATAGTTTGAGTGTTTAGTCTTGAGAAGCAAAAGCTCAGAATTTAAAAAGTAACACCATAGTTAGGGGTTCACTTCAATAATAATAATTTTTACCCAAATGAACCCTTTTTGCAACATTAGGATTATGAAAGACTGGGGAAAATATAATAACGCTTCACTCTATACCTTGCAGTTGGCATGCAGCTCTATGGTGATGGTTAATAGCACACTGCTCTATATTAGGATTTTAATTTATAAACTCAAGTAACAAAAGGATCTCTATGAAAAAATCGGTAACCCACTGACCTATTTTCATTATATGTACTTTGTGATCTGCATGGTACACAATTTTTCGCATCAGGCATATTAACCCTCTGCGCTACCTTACCATAAGTCAAAACATCCTCCAGACAGACCTCCAATCTCTCTCCATGAAGAACATTAATCTCCGGAGTAATTTTTAAATTTTTATTGTTGCCTGAAAATTGTTGGCAGCCAGGAACGTGGCAGCAGGTGCTTTTAAAAATCTAAATATGCTTGCAAAAAAGGCACCCTCACCCAAAGTCAGAACCCGTACCGGTCGCTCCGCCCTAGAGCCGGCCCTGCCTATTAGCCTATTGGCTTTGCTGTGTTTTTGGCCAAGCTGCACAGCATCCGGGGAGGTGTGTTGCGAGATGCATTAAAAGAAAAAACCCTTGGATGCGGCTGCCTGCGGCATTTTGAAGCCACATGCGCTGTTCCTCCAAAATGACATGTGCCTTTTTTTCTTTTGAGTCACAGATCTGAGTTGGATTGGTAACTAAAAAGAAAATAAAACATGCAAAAGAAGTGGGGGGAGTGGGGTCCGGCTAGGACGCAAAAGCCACATGGGGTTTTGGGGAAAGTAATACACAGGTCCCAGTGGGGAAAAGCCCATGTGCAAGTTGGAGGGGGCGAATAGAAGCAGATGGGCAATAGAGAGCAACACAGAGTACAGGAGAAGAGATGAGGTAGACTGCATGCAAACAAACACACTTTAGTGAAGTGCTCCAAATAAAAATAGATCTTGAAATGCAAGCAGTCGAAGCAATGATGCCAACATGGCGGATTGTAAAGATCCAATGGTCTATGGGAGGGGCAAACAGAAGATTGATAAGCTGAGACACCAATAAGAAGCAGGCAAATGAGTGACAAGGAAAGCCAACCAATGGGAAGCAATATGCAGACTCCTAACCCCTCATTCCTCTTGGTAAGCCACAATATGCTTTGCAACCGACAGCACATGCAGTTTCTAGTAGGCTCCACCAAAAAAAAAAATGGGAACTGACTGAGAACCCTCTATTTTTGTTGTTCAAATACCCCCCAAAAAACGCTGGCAAAGCCAAGAAGTGTGCCATCATATGGAAACCCAGGCATTCACAAATGTTGTTCAAGTGTGTTACATGAACAAATGCTACGTATCCCATTCATGCCTGGCCTAAAGACTTTGCCAATATCAGTGGGAGGGACTAGGAAAAAAGGGTAAAGTTTTTTTTTTATATATATATATATACATCTCCAAACGATATCCTTCAGGCATAGTGTGACACATAAATTATGCAAAAAAGATACAGAGAACTCTGGGTAGTTCTCAAGTTTAGGTGGAAAGCAGCTCCTGTATATAGCACCCCCAACATCAGCTACACTCTAAATCTGCTCACCTCCAATGCCTGCCTTTCTATCAAAGTCTTCAAGCATAGGATTAGCACAGTGGCATCCACGCTGAGATAGAAAGGGACACAGTCTTTTGCCATTTCTACAGCTACGTTTTTAAGCATAGGACTAGCACAGTGCTGTCCGTGCCGAGCTGTAAAATGGCCAATGCCTTTTGCCACTCCAGGCACAGCTTTGAATTAGTAAAATACAAACCAAGCCAACATAAAAGAACAAAAGCAACCCCTGACTAGTGTTTCACTCTCATTAGATCTCTGTCAAGAGGTATAGCTTTGTCCAGACACAACAGAGCACCTAGCACGAGTTAAAATGATACCCTTTCAGGCATAGTGACACATAAATTAAGCAAAAAAGAAGCAGAAAACTCTGGGTAGTTCTCAAGTTGAGGTGGAAAGCTTCTCCTAGAGAGAGCACCCTCAACACCAGCGACACTCTAAATCTGCTCATCTTCAATGCCTGCCTTTGTATCCAAGTCTTTAAGCATAGGACTAGCACAGTGCCATCTATGCCGTGATAGAAAGGGACAAAGTCTTCTGCCATTTTTACAGATACGTTTTTAAGCATAGGATTAGCACTGTGCTGTCCATGCCAAGCTGTAAAATGACACAAGCCTTTTACCACTCCAGGCAGTTTCTACAGCTTTGAGTTGATAAAGTACCAACCAAGCCAACCTGAAATGAACAAAAGCAACCAATGACAAATGTTTCGGTCTCATTAGAGCTCTTCAGAGAGGTATAGCTTTGTCAGGGGTTGCTTTTGTTAATTTCAGGTTGGCTTGGTTGGTATTTTATCAATTCAAAGCTGTAATACTGTAATCAGCCTTATAATAGTTTTGTTCTTTCCTTCTGTAAAGAGAATGACGTGTAAGCTTTTCACCCTCCATGAGACATACATACAGTCATCATGAGTAAGCCTTTCGCTCGTCTACAGGACATGCAGTGAGCATTATGAGTAAGCTTGCAAGATACCCTTTTTCCTTTCCAAGGGGTACGTTTTGAAATGTATTTACATTTCCAAGGCATATATAATGAGAATCTTGATTAAACCTTTCACCATTAGATTGAACATATAATGGCAATCACTGGAAAGCCTTCAGCCCATCCAGGGATATGTATAAAGAGACTCGTGTATATGCCTACTAACACTCCACTGAGTAAGCCTTCCACCCTTTCATTGATACTGAGTGATTGTCCTACCTTAGCCTTTGGTCTTTTTAAGAGCTCTACAGTGTGAATCATTCATAGGACTTTTAACCCTCCATGGCACATACAATGAGAATCGTGGCCATGTAAGGAATATGTAACAAGAAAGCTGTGTGTCCTTTATACAGTTCCAGTGGATATGTATATAATGATCATCGTGCATACGCCTTGTTCCTAGCAAGCGATACAAGGAGAATTCTGGGTAAGCCTCTCACCCTTTCAAGGGATAGGCATTGGGAATCAATTATAACCATTTCACACTTCCAAGGGATTCATAATCTGGATCACGCTTGAACCCTTTCTCTCGTCTGAGGGATATATAATAATAATAATAATAATCACGCTTAAGTCTTTCACCCTGCCAAGTGAACAACAAGTCAGCTTTTCACCGTTCCAAAGGATACTAATGAGAAATCAATGTTTCCTACATAAGACGGATCATCTTCTGATGGACATGCGCTTAGAACATGGGTAAGCCTTTTACCTATCCATTTGATATCTGTTGAGGCCCAACGGGCTTTGGTGTGGACGAGTAAGGCACTGCTGCGTTATGCACGGCTTGTAGTGTTTTTTTTAGTTGGTTTGCATGGGCAGAATGGTAGTTTGTGATTGAGGTATGAATAAAGTGCTCCAAACTTGTTGCAGTGAAATTGTTGCAGTGAAATTGTGGCATTGATCATGCATGTCATGCACAAAAGATATGTGTACGGCATAGGCACCTACATGTATACTTACCATAGTAACCGTACCAAGTTTATTGCTCTGTGAGACTGAATGATGGAACCAGAAGGCAAAACTAGGGTCACTTAACCTGACCGTGGTGAAGCCCCCAGAGATCACATAACCACAAGTATCTGAAACTATAGGACGACTAAGGCAATAATACCTAAGAAACACTACGGGCTCCCAAGAAGTGCACATCCGGGTCTATCCAGAAGTAGTGGAGGCAGAACCGAAGGAAGTAGTGCAGACAGCACAGTAGTACATGTATTGTGTCCACTCGAAAGACAAACCGAGGGGTCCCCTACAGACGCCACAGTAGCGCTGCTCAAGGGTTCCTTCCAAAGAGGTGAAGGGGGAACTGAAGAATGCACTTCAGACACAACAGTAGTGCGTCTACATGGTCTATTCAGAAGTAGTTGAAATAGATCCAGAAGCACACTATAGACAGCGCAGTAGTGCTTTTTGGTCCACTCAAAAGCAGTGGTAGTAGGACAGAAGGACTTATAACCAGCACCACAGTAGTGTATCCATAGGTTCCATTCAGAAGTGGCATCAGCGGAACTTAAGGAAGTATTACTCCAAGCACAGTAGTGCATCTATAGGATCCATCCTGAACTGGTGGAGGTGGAACCAACGAATACATTGTAGACACCACACTAGTGCATCTGTAGGTTGCACTCAGTAGTAGACGAGGAAAAGAAAGATGCTTTGCGTGCTCTTGCTGCTTTGAAGGTAAGACTAACACTGTGCTGCAATGAACAGTGGGAGGTGGGGGAGGTGGCGGACACCATTGCCCAGGCCCTTCCTACAGTGCTTTCCATCCCTTTGCGTTGGACGCTCGAACTACTGTTGCTGCTTTGAACTACCGGGCAGGGTGAGATTACACCTTCCAGTCTGCAACACACGTAAAGCGTTGGAGGAGGAGGCTGACGCCATGCATCGGGCGCTACTTACAGAGCTCTCCATTCCTGCTGTGAGGGATGTGCCAGGAGAAGACCAGGCCATCTGCACACAATAGATTCCAGCCCACACTTTTTGGTCCTTGTGTTTTTGATCCAGTCATTTTCTGTGATCCTGAGGAAGAGGAAAGTACCATCCACATCTGTTGAGGATAAAGACCGCTCCATCACATCCTCTGTTGTAAATTATTTAACCAGTGCAGCTGGTGCTCTTAAAGAACTAAGTATAGTGGAACAGGAACTTTGTGGTGTCAGTGAAACCTTACATGACCCAGGAATGCACTGCAGCTATCATTAATGACCATGTCATGGACACTAGTTTAATGGCTATCAACCCATGTATATCTCAGAGCTCCCTTACCATTGAAGCTGATGTACACGAAATCCCTTCACTGAGTTAAGTGAGTGAAAGTATCCCCTACTAAAAAAGTGTTTTTAAATGACTCTTCATCGAGGGGTAAACTTAAGTTCACATATCAAGACTCTGGATCTCCTCAAACAAGGAAACACTTAATCACTTAAACTACATCTAAGGTTGATACCACTCTGATGAACTTCAAATCGTCGACTAAAGGATTATTTGTGCAAGTACAAACCAGATTGACAGCAATTGAAACCAGCATTTACAAAGCAATTGGTCACACATTTTTGAGAGTTAGAGCTATTGGCGCCGTAAATGACAATGTCTTTTACCAATGTGATTTAGTTTGGAGTGTAGTGTATGTATAAACAGATACGCAGGTGCAGCACTGTCTAGAGGACTAAGAATGAGGAATTACCAATGAGACAATAGAAGCAGCTGCATCACTATCTAGAGGTATTGGAATGAGGAAATACCTCTTAGAACAGAGACACAGCTGCAGCGATGCCTAGAGGACTTGGAATGATAAATTACTGATGGGACCAGAGTAGCAGGGAGCAGCACTGCCTCGAGGACTTGCAATGAGGAATTACCACTGGCACCAGAGAAGCAGCTAGCAGCACTGCCTAGAGGACTAATAATGTGGAATTACCACTGGCACCAGAGAAGCAGCTAGCAGCACTGGCTAAAGGACTAAGGATGTGGAATTACCACTGGCACCAGAGAAGCAGCTAGCAGCACTGGCTAAAGGACTAAGGTTGTGGAATTACGACTGGGACCTGAGAAGCAGCTAGCAGCACTGGCTAGATGACTAAGAATGAGGAATTACCACTGGTAACAGATGCAGCTGCAGCACTGTCTAGAGGACTAAGAATGAACAATTACCACTGGGAACAGAGACACAGCTGCATCATTTGTGACAAGCTATTGAACAAGATTTACTTCACTTTTACAGAAACTAAGCAATGGAGATTCGAGTGAGTGAAACATAATGCTAAAATTGAAAGATTAGGTGAAGGGAGCTAGTGAGTAAAGTTACATTTCTAACATTATAACTTTGTGTCTGCTAAACTCTATTTTCAGTGACCCATATACGCATTAATCTTTTATCCGTTAACCGATCAAACCTACATGCCTCAAAACACTCCACTATTACCCCACTCACTTCTCATACTTTGTAAACATGAACTGACCGCAAAAGGATTTGAACCTATGATTTTAAACAGTAGCATGCTGAACTCTGAGGCAGGCTTAAACCAGCAACAGCTTTCTCGATTTCACTATGCTTAGATGTCTTCACTCCAATCTTGTTAGAAAAGGCAATGGTGTGCTATACATAGACCAAAGATGAATTGTTTCTGGCCCTTGAGTTCTATTTTTTAGTCTTGCAAGGCTTCAGTGTTGAAACTGGGGCCTTAAAAATGAATGCGCACAATCATGCAAGCACAGAGTAAGAGCTTAAACAGGCGAAGGGAAAGAAAGTGTCCACCTCGCACTCACTGCATGGATATATCGAACTTGCATTATCCATTTAAAGTGTAAGAACAGAAGTCTTCAAATGTCTTATTTCATGGTAATTGATTTAGGTAGCACCTGAATGATGTGAGCCTTTTTCTTGGGGAAGACGTTGGTGCCAGCTAGTAAACAAATTTACCACCATTTTTCCAGGGCAGTGGATGGAGTATGCTTGTTTTGAAGGAGGCCTCAATTGACCCAGTATAATATAGTGGAAAAAAGCCAAAGATGTTTGACAGAAACATTGAAATTATGAGATCCAGGAACATTCCATACACAAAACAAATAAGCATGGACCCAGCCAATGGTTTCCCAGTGGTCATAGTGAAGGACACATTACTACAGCCAAGATTATATGAGGGAGGGGAAGAGAGTAGAGAGGGATGCAGTTTTAGAATCAGAAGATGGTCCAGAAGAAGAGAGGAGACTGGGTTTGAACTGATGGAGGAGAAGCAGATGCGGGCACAAGACCTCAAGCAGAGAGATGGGTCGAAGGAAGAAAATGGCACTGTCTCAGTCCACACCGGTGATCTGCGGATCCTTTAGGTAAGAGGCACAGCTCCAATGGCCCAGGGGCAACTGTGACTCCGAAATAGAGACAAAAGGAGGAACAGACTAGCAAAAGGATTAAAGTAGGTGCAGTAACAGTTAGCCCCAGACTGAAGGATAATCCAGAGTGGACTGCCAAATGGAGTTTTCATGCACGTCAGGAGACTCAAATGAAAAAGAGCTGCCCTAAGGCAGGCCAGACAGCCCAATGCGTCTTCTTGTGCTACAACCATGCCCATGACCTGTTACAGGCACTAAACCTCAAGATTAAGGCATGGACACCCACAGAGAGCATCACCACTGGCCACCGTTGGTGTTGTATGGTCTGCTACCCGGATCCCAACAATTATGTGAAAAATAAAGCATGACATTCATGAAGCAGGTGCCTCGCTGGGCCAGGGAAAAAAGATTGCCTATGACGTTCACTTAACAGTGGTTGTAGTGTAAGATTTGAAATCGGCTCAATGCAGCAGAGGGATCCTGCTGCCTCACACCAAATCAAGATGGCGTCTGGACGCAGCGACGGGTGGAAAGCAAAGCGGCTGCACCTGAAGTCGTGGTGCACCAGAAACATGAAAAGAGTTATTCAAAACACCAAATTAACAAAAGAAGCGGAAGGAAACTGTACTTGGCCAGTTCTCATGAGGAAAAAACTAAAGTGACACATATCTGCATCAACCATTTAGGAAGCGGCAAAGAAGAGTGACACTGCACTGAACCAATGGGAAGGCGTTAGGCGGGAGCAAAGTCTTTTATAAAATACCGCAGGTCTTGCAGACAGCGCATGTGAGCTGCCTAGGCTCAACCTAAAAAGCTGCACTCCATTTAGCAACGCAAATATATGTGCCTTTTCAACACAATACATGTTGTTCTATCACTGTTAACTTTCCGATACCCGTAACTGATGCAGTCAATCACCTGTATCAATACTAACAACTCCACTATGTTACCATCTAAAGCTCTTGTAATGTCTCTACTCAGATCACTACATATCGGGATGTACCATCACTTTGTATGCTCCAGATGTTAGCATTTTAACCTGTGCCAGACATTACAAGACCAGGGACACAGAACTCACTGGCAACTGGTTAACCCAGAGAGTTTCCTAGGGGATTTATTGTGAACATGTGCCTAAGAGTTGTTTTGTTAATTAGATTTAAAGAACAAGTTACTTACCTTCGGTAACGATGTATCTGTAAGAAACATTAGTTAGTTAGATTCCTCACCTTAGAATATCCCCAGGCGTCAGACTGGATCCGGAAGATTTTTCGTCAGCAATACCCCTTGCGCGTCGCTAGGCGTCGTCTGCGGCTCCGCGTCCGTCGTCGGCGTCGTGCGCCGGGATGACGTCGTCGGAGTACTTAGACGCCGCCCTCGCGCGCTGACGTCAGTTCTTGTACATAGCCTTCCGCGCCAGGAACGCAGAGCCATGCAAAGACCGACACTGGTGCCAAAATAAAATCTAGGGGCCTGAAAAGGATAACCTTCACCCTAGATGTCAGTTCGCAGAACGGGGAGGATGGGTGGGTCGGTGAGGAATCTAACTAACTAATGTTTCTTACAGATACATCGTTACCGAAGGTAAGTAACTTGTTCATCTGAAAGAAACACGTTAGTTAGATTCCTCACCTTAGAATAGATACCCAAGCAATACCATCCCCGGTGGTGGGTCTGCGAACCAAGATCACACCAGAAAGTCCTGGAGGACAGAACGGCCAAAGAAGCCATCCCTCCGGACTTGGCTGTCAAGGCAATAATGCCTGGCAAACGTGTGTAGCGAAGCCCACGTCGCCGCCTGACAGATGTCCTGCAAAGGGACTCCCCGTCCCAAGGCAGCAGTAGCCGCTGTGGCCCGAGTAGAATGGGCGCGCAGCCCAACAGGATGGTCCTTTTTTGCCAAAGAGTAACAAATTTTGATGCACAGAACGACCCACCGAGAGATGGTCCGTTTGTGCACAGCTTTCCCCTTCTTAGCACCCACGTATCCAACGAAAAGTTGGTCGTCCACCCGGAACTGCTTTGTGCGGTCCAAATAAAAGGAGAGCGCACGTTTTGGGTCCAGACGGTGGAGCCTCTCTTCCTCTTTGGAAGGATGCGGAGGCGGAAAGAAGGTGGGCAAGGTGACAGACTGCCCAAGATGAAATGGAGTCACCACTTTCGGAAGAAAGGAGGGACGAGGCCGAAGGACAACCTTGTCCGGATGAACAGACAGAAAAGGAGGCTTTGAAGACAAAGCCTGGAGCTCACTCACCCGTCTAGCCGAGGTGATGGCTACCAGAAAAGCAGTCTTAAGAGTCAGAAGACGAAGAGGACAATTGTGAAGAGGCTCGAAGGGAGCGCACATCAGGAATGTCAAGACCAGATTCAAGTCCCACTGAGGCATTACAAAAGGGACAGGAGGGAACGTGTGAGTAATGCCTTTTAGAAAGCGTGTAACCACAGGGGACTTGAAGAGAGAAGGCTGATCAGGAAGCCGCAAGAAGGCGGAGATGGCAGCAAGATAACCTTTCAGGGTGCCCAGGGCAGAGCCCTGCCGGGCCAGAGAAAGAAGAAAGAGGAGAACCTCAGAAAGAGGGGCGGAAAGGGGATCCACAGCCTTTGCTGTGCACCATGCCACAAATTTGTTCCACCGGCAGGCGTATACCGTCTTTGTGGAGGGACGCCTGACTGCCAGAATGATATCACAGACTTCAGGAGGCAAGTCAAATGGCATCAACTGCCGCCGCTCAATCTCCACGCATGGAGGAAGAGGCTGGACAGGTTCGGGTGGAGGACCGTCCCCTGCTGCTGCGACAGAAGATCCTCCCGAAGGGGCAGACGTATCGGGGGTTCGGTCAACATACTGAGTAGCTCGGGATACCAGTATCTTCGTGCCCAATCCGGAGCCACCAAGATGACTTGGGCCCGGTCGTGCCTGATCTTCTTCAGCACTCTGGGCAGAAGTGGTATAGGCGGAAAGGCGTACAACAGACCGCAACTCCACTCGTGACGAAAAGCGTCGCCGAGCGAGTGCCGCCTTGGAAATTCCAACGCGCAGAACTGCTGACATTGCGCGTTCTCTTCGGTGGCGAATAGATCTAACCAAGGCTCTCCCCACTGCTGAAAGAGACCTTGCGCCACTTCGGAGTTCAGACGCCATTCGTGATCCATCATGCACCGGCGGCTGAGTTCGTCCGCTCTGGCGTTCAGAGAGCCCGCCAGATGTTGAACCACTAGGGTGACGCCCTGGTGTTCCAGCCACGTCCAGAGGCGCAGAGCCTCCTGACAAAGGGTCCACGACCCCACCCCGCCCTGTTTGTTGCAATACCACATGGCGGTGGTGTTGTCTGTGAACACCTGCACGACACTGCCCCTGACAGAGGGAAGGAAGGCTTTCAGTGCAAGTCGGATCGCTCTCAACTCTAACAGGTTGATGTGGAGACGAGACTCCGCCGGAGACCAGAGACCTCTGATCTCCGCCTCTCCCATATGGCCACCCCATCCCAGGAGGGACGCATCCGTCACTACGACATGCTCCGGTTGGGGAAGGGAGAGGCTCCTGCCCATGACCCAATCGCGGTCCGTGAGCCACCACTGCAACTGCTGTGCAGTGCCCTCCGAGATCAAGACATGGTCGGACAGGTTGCCGTGATGCTGGGCCCACTGAAACTTCAGGTCCCACTGCAGAGCCCGCATGCGCCGCCTGGCGTGATGCACTAGTAGGATGCAGGAGGCCATCAGCCCCAGAAGCCGCAACACTAGCCTGACCGAAACCCAGGATAGAGGCCGAAAGATGGGAATCAGGGCCTGTATATCCCGGACCCGCTGTTCCGGTGGATAGACCCGGAACTGCGCCGAATCGAGAACCGCTCCGATGAAAAGGAGCTTCTGAGAGGGACTCAGGTGTGACTTCGGCACGTTGATGGAAAACCCCAGCAAATGCAGGAGATCCGCCGTAGTCTGGAGGTGGGAGACGACTGCCTGGGGCGAGCCCGCCTTCAACAACCAGTCGTCGAGATAGGGGAAGACTGGAACCCCTGATCTGCGCAGATGAGCTGCGACCACCGCCATCACTTTCGTGAACACCCGAGGGGCACTGGTGAGGCCGAAGGGGAGCACGGTAAACTGAAAGTGCTCTTGGCCCACCGTGAACCGCAGGTAACGCCGGTGGGCCGGCAGGACGGGGATGTGGAAATAGGCGTCCTGCAAGTCCAACGCTACCATCCAGTCTCCGGGGTCTAGGGCAGCTAGAACCTGAGCCAAAGTCAACATCTTGAACCGTTCCTTCCGGAGGAAGGCATTGACGTTCCGAAGGTCCAAGATAGGGCGTAGGCCCCCCTTGCCCTTCTTGGGAACCAGAAAGTAGTGGGAATAACAACCACGACCTACTTCTGGGCTCGGAACGCGCTCAACGGCCCCCTTGGCCAAGAGGGCGGAAACCTCCTCGTGGAGAAGATGCAAATGATCCCCCGAGATACGGTGGTGCTGCGGTGGCATGGCTGGAGGGGTCGTCTCGAAGGGGAGGGAGTAGCCCCTTCGGACGATTTGCAGCACCCACCTGTCCGATGTGATGGACCGCCAGTGGAGCAGGTGATGGCGAACTCTGCCGCCCACTGGCGTAGAATGGGCCTGAAAGCTCGGACTAGGAAGGCTTTGAGGCGGATGCTGCCGGGGTGGATGTGGGCTGACCTCGTCGTCCTCCAGATCCGCCTCGGCGGAAACCACGTCCACGACCGCGCGCAGGTTGGTTCTGCGGCTGGTGGCTAGGCGCACGTGAGGAGGCACCCCTTCCTTGGCCACGAAAGGGGCGAAAAGCGGAAGATTGCGACCGCGGGGCCGAGAGGCCCAAGGACTTGGCCGTAGCCCGGGAGTCCTTAAAGCGGTTCAGCGCACTGTCCGCCTTCTCGCCAAACAGGCGAGTGCCATCAAACGGCATGTCCATGAGAGTGCTCTGGATATCGCCGGAAAACGACGTGGACCGCAGCCAGGCGTGACGTCGAAGCGCCACAGTGGTAGAAATGGCCCTACCCAGCGAGTCCGTGGTGTCAAGCCCACAACGTATAGCATGTCGCGCTGCATCCCTCCCATCAGCCAGAGCCTGGGTAAGACGTGTCTGGACCTCCTCCGGACACAGGGGCAGCGCGTCCTCCACCGCATCCCACAGAGAGTGGGAATAACGGTCCAAGAGACAAGCGGTGTTCAAAGACCGCAGGCCCAAACTAAGGGAAGAGAACAGTTTCTTGCCAAACTGCTCCAGTCTCTTGGAATCCCGGTCCGGCGGGGCGGTCGGGAAAGAGGATTGGGAGGTGGAGGCCTGGATAACCAGGCTCTCGGGGGTAGGGTGTTGGGACAGAAAACTGGGGTCGCCCGGAGCAGGGCGGTGGCGCCTGGCAACGTTCATGTCCACAGGAGGAACTGTGGAGGGCTTGGAACAGGTGCCCTGTAGAACGTCAGTGAGGGCCTCATTGAATGGCAGCAGAGGCTCAGTGGAGCTTGCTGCAGACTGAAGCACCTCAGTGAGGACGTTCGTCCTCACAGCCACGGCAGGTAGCTCGAGCCCAAGGGCTGCGGCCGCCTTGCGCAGCACCACGGAGAAAGCAGCACCCTCCTCCGAAGCCACAGTCGGAGGAGAGATGAATCCAGTGTCTGGCGAGGTATCCAGACCACTGGCCTCCCCCAGTTCATCTGCCCAGTCCTGGGACAGTTGGGCCTGATGGGCCATAGGATCCTCGGATCCCTCCCAGTAGTCCCCATCATCCGACTCCTGGTGTAGAGGAGAAAGTAACGGAGCCGGGCGGTAGACAAAATGTGTCTCTAGCGGCGCCGATCTCGGCGTCCATCGACGCCGGGCCCGGAGCGGGACTGAACTGGGGCACGACGTCGATCGGGGTCGACGTCGGCGTCTGGGGTGGAACCGGAGTCGACGCCGGTGGAGGAGGCGTGACGAGGTCGACCGGCGTCGACGGGGACTCGAGAACGGGTCCCTCGGGCGCTTGCGGCGTCGAGGCCGGAGCCGTCAACGGCGCCGGGGCCGGAGCCGCCGGCTGGCAAGGCAGCCCAGTCGGGTCCGCGGGGCCCGAAGGCGCACCAGCGGGCGCCGACGGCGGAGCCAGGTTCCTCATGGCCGAGAGGTAGGCACTGACTTCCGCCGGCGTCGCGTTAGTCCCAGGGACCGGAGGGTATGGGGACGGACGCGGCGCCTGCGGCTCCGACGGAGCCGCGGGGGTGGAACCACCCTGACCCTCAACCGAGTCGCGCGACCGGCGAGGGGAGTCCGAAGAGCGGTGTCGCCTCTTGGACTTCTTGGAATGCTTCGACTTACCCGAAGACTTTGATCCCGACGACCGATGGTGACGTCGGCTGCGGCTCCGCGA
Source organism: Triturus cristatus (assembly GCF_964204655.1). Taxonomy (NCBI): domain Eukaryota; kingdom Metazoa; phylum Chordata; class Amphibia; order Caudata; family Salamandridae; genus Triturus; species Triturus cristatus. The sequence goes on along the minus strand of NC_140584.1, from coordinate 1,169,081,231 downwards.
CCGATCCTTGGACCTCCTCCTGGACCGGGATCGAGAGGCGCGCGGAGCCGAGTGGCGAATCTCGAGGAGCTTACGGGACCGCTCCCGTCTAGCCTTCGAGGTCAGGGCCTTACAGTCCGAGCACGACTCCGCGTCGTGGTCGAGGCCCAAACAGTACAGGCACCGGCGGTGATGGTCCGTAACCGACATCAATCGGTTACAGTCCGTACAGGCTTTAAACCCAGGCATCCTACCGGCACCGGTGTCGATATGACAGGATCAAAAAGGATCAAAAAGTTAGTCAAAAATTGACTAAAGGGGTAGCTCTCCCGGATCTGCGCTTACTGGCGCGGAAAAAAGAAGAACTGACGTCAGCGCGCGAGGGCGGCGTCTAAGTACTCCGACGTCATCCCGGCGCACGACGCCGACGACGGACGCGGAGCCGCAGACGACGCCTAGCGACGCGCAAGGGGTATTGCTGACGAAAAATCTTCCGGATCCAGTCTGACACCTGGGGATATTCTAAGGTGAGGAATCTAACTAACGTGTTTCTTTCAGATCATGGATTACAAGAAACATTAAGAACTTTCAAAGAATTTCTAACCTGGCCAAAGACTACTTGCTGTTAGATTTACATGAAAACACTCAGAACCCAAGAAATGGTTTGATACATTATGCACTGATGCACTTTACACTCTACGTCTGAACTTAAAAAGACCCCATGATAAATCTGTTGTCACCATATGTAGAGATAATTACAGAAAAGCCCTTAAGGCATGGGGAATCGATCCTTTGATATGCCGCCTGGGAAAAATTAGAGGCAGCTTGTGCAATGAATTACTAAGGTGCTTGTTAGACCTGGCACCTTGGCGTGGGTCTCCCTTCCATTTTTCGCTGTTGCCTCATATGTTTTTGCTGGAGTTAGTTGCTCAGGGCACTGTGCCACTGCTGTCCAGTGCCACAGTGCAAGTGCTCCCTATTGTAAATTGATGTATGATTTGTGATTCCATGATTGGTTGGTTTGGTTTACCTGTCAGACCCTAGTACAGTGCACCAGGAGTGCCCAGGGCTTGTAAATCCAAATACTGCTGGTGGGCTTGCAGCAATGGTTGTGCCACCCACAGAAGCAGCCTGTAAAAATGTGTCTAAGGTCTGCCATTGCAGAGCCTGCATGCTGTCTGGTACTGTCATGCTGACCGGGCAAGTGCACCCACTTGCCAGTCCCTAAACCTTCCCTTTTCTTCATATCAGACACCCCTATGGTAGGCCCAAAGGCAGGGTGCATTGTAAGTATAAGGTAGGACATGCCCTGGTGTGTGTGGCATGTTCGAATAGTGAATTACAGCCATTTTCGTTTTTCACTATTGCAAGGCTAGCTGTTCTCCATAGGCCAGAATGGGCAGTTTGGTTATTACATTTTATAATCCTAACTGGCTCAGGGAACATGGTAGAAATTCAAATTTATTATGCCTGAACTCAGAATGATAGAGTACATCTTTTAGTGAAGTTGGTTTTAACATTCTGTGTTTGCAAATACCACTTTTAGAAAGTAGGTATTTTCTTGTCTAACCATTCAGACCTGCCTCTGCTAGGCTGTGTATTCCCTGTCTGGAGTTTTGAGTGACAGGGCTGGGGAATTCCAGGAGACAGGGTGAGGTGTCCCAGTTGTGAATAGAGAGATCTGCATCTAGATGGGTGGGAGGAGTTGCACCTGGGACCTGAATAGGGCTGTGCCTTCCCTCCACAATGCTGGCTCCACCTCCTGTAGTGTGTCTGATGTCTCTGCCCTGCACTCTAAAAGGAAAGAAGGAGTCTGTAAACAAAGTGCTCCAGGACTGACCAGCACCGGTTTGAACAAGACAAAGGCACCTCTGCCCTCAGAGGTCAAAGGATTTTGGGGTATAAGTATTGGGACCCTGATCCCAAGAATTTAGATCACTTTGGGAAACGAGAAGAAACTCTGCTGAGGAGAGGAACCAAGAAAAAACTGAGGAGAGACTATCCCTGAAACTGGGAGATTGGCCTGCAGGGGTTGCCTACTGCCAAAGAGAGGAGAAAGGAACTTTGTGTGTACTTTTGCTCAACTTGTGAAGAATCTCAAAGGGCTTGGAAAAGAGCTTGCCTCCTGCTGAAGTCTCAGGAACAACAGACTTCACCCCCCAGCTCCCCAGAGTTCTTTGGAAGTGCCTGCTGCTGTTGTTGGGCCTTCTGAGGGGCTGCGTGTCGCAAGGAGCTGCAAGCGCGATTCAAGAAGAAGTGTGCCGCAGTCGGAGCTGTTGTCGTCGCATCGCGTAAAGTGTGTCGCCGCTGCAGCTGTCGCATCGAGCGGAAGCATCTCGCATCATCCAGGAAGTGTCTCGCAACGCCGAAGAAGCGCGTCGCCATCGCAGCCATCGTAGTTGTCGCATTGCACCGCATCAAGAAAAGCGCCCCGCATCCACGGAGAAGCGTGCCGCCGTCAGAGCTGTTGTCATCGCTAAAGCATTGCATCGAGCGGAAGCGTCTCGCAACGTCGGAGAAGAGTGTCGCTGTTGTCGCATCGCGTAAAGTGTCGCCGCTGCAGCTGAAGCATCGAATCGAGTCTTCTCGCAACATCGGAGAAGCGTGCTGCATCTGGAAGATCTTCACGTCTTTATTTCTTTGCACCAAAATCTTCAACGCATCAACATCGCTGCAACACTTTCGTTGCCCTGCGTGTCGCATCTAAAAGGTACATTGACTTAAAGTGTCGCATTTAAGAACTAAAGAGAACTAAGCAAAATTCTACCATCTAAAGTAACAGTATTGTGTATTTGTCGTTTAATGGTCTTGTGGTAAATCTATATGAAGAATACTTATTTTTGATATAAAACCTGTGTGGTGTCCATCTGTAGTGTTGTCACTGTATTACTGTATGTGTTCACAAATGCTTTACACACTGCCTCTGAGATAATCCTGTCTGCTCGTGCCAAGCTACCAAGCGGGTGAGCAGGGGTTATTTTAGGAGTGCACCCCCTTACCCTGACTAGAGGCGAGGGTCCCTATTTGTCACAAGTGCATACCTGTGCCAACTAGAGACCCCCAAGTCTAACAGTGCCTTTTTGTTCACTTTTACCCTTTTTACTGGTGATAATACTGCTGTTCTTGTAACTCCCATTAAGGCTAATAGGTGGTTCGCTCACAGTAGTAATATTTATTCTGTTCAACGGGTAATCTTAAATCCACATGTCCATAAATGAGGATGTATCGTCCATTGCCTTGTCAGACCCTTCTATTATTTTCGACCCTATTGGAATTTCTCAGACAATTGCAAACAGCCCCAAAGGAAAGGCTCCTGAACCCAATGGGGTCACAATGGATTAGTGTGGGAGGCTGACTTAGATTATGGGGCACACTTATTTCAGTGAAGTACCTTGCACTAATCCAGACAACCTTTATAGGGATTTTAGTGGTCTTAGAAAACCATAGAAAGCTCTCTAAGTGGTAGATGTGGAGAGCAGCCATCAGGCTTAGTCCAGAAGTAGTGTTAAGCAGCTTGTTTTACAAGATCAAATTATATAGTGCAAGTTAAACAAAAAAGAACCACACTGTATAGTTATAAAAATATGTCTATTTATTATACACACTCACTAACACATTGGCATATCTCCTATCCTGAGATATCAACACAAATACACACAATACTCCAATTGCAAACAGGAAAGTAAGCACAAATACACAGTGGTTTCCAGGGGGAGATCCAACCACATAGAAGTGGAATGCGAACTACGACTGAAGTCGGGACTTGGACCAGAAGTCTCAGAAGAGCTGGGGATACAAGGAACCACCCGAGGTAAGAACCCAGGAACCCCACGGAGTCTCTGTGCAGAGTGGAAGCACAGCCGCATACTCAATACAAGTCAATTGTGGATTCTTGAAAAGAACAACCTGCAAGCAGAGGGGACAGAGTCGATGTCACTCGGAGGTCACCTGGAGATACGGAAGAGCAATGACCACTGGTAACCAAAGATGCAGGAGTGATGACGGTGACCTTGTCGCGGCAGCTGTGAGGACCAGGCGATGCTGTGAAAGACTAGGAGCCATTCATGAGCTGTCCCACATTGGAAGTTGAGAACCAGAGGGTCAGTGTCTGGACAGGAGCACCAACAAGCCTTGGCAGCAGCAACAGACGTGGTAAACGATAAAGTAGCAACGTTGAGACCACGAAGGGCCAAGGGACTCGTCAATTGCAGGAGAGTCATAGCAGGCCCAGAGCAAGCAGTGGAGGCCACTGAAGCCAAAGACCCTCAAGAGGACCCACAGGCCGAAGGCACTGGAGTCCACGAGGACCTTGAGCAGCTCACCAAGGATGCAGCCCCACGGTGCAGAGGATGCGGTGAGGACAAAGATCTTGGCAGGAAGAGATGCTGGAGGCTTGAGCTTCTTGTAGCCGGAAGATCTCTGGATTACAGAGCCAACAATTCTTGGCAACGGCAAGTCGACGCGGTGCACAGGTGTTCAGTTCCAGCAGTTCCGACGAGGGATACTGGACTCAAACTTGCTGATGGGACAGGTCAGGCCTCGATGGAGTTGCACAACCACCACCTGTGTTCCTCGGCCTTGCAAAGTCAGTGTGACGTCAGCAGCAGCAGATCAGTCAGCTTCGTTGCGGTGCGTTCAGATTCCTTTACTCCAAGGGAGATTCCTATGGGTGTCCTAGATGCCCACAGGCCTGGAGAGGAACCTGGAAGAAGCACATGCACAGACGACGAAGAAGACTTGCAGAACAGCTAGACCAGGAGCAGCAGGAGTCTTCCTTGGTGCAGCTCAGCAGCGGGGGTCAGAAACGTGTTTGGGGTCGGCAGCAGCACTAGCTTGCTGGCAGACCCTGGACGGCTGTTACCAGGAGTACTGGGTGCTTCCAGGAGAAGCCCCCTAGTGCATGCAATCATACCTCCAACACCGACAACGGTGTTGCGGTATGCTTCCTACTTGTTTGATAACAAATATGCCCAGGTTTGGCACAGCCAATATATAGTTAGCTGTTGTGTATTGACGCATGTCTGCTTTATATATAAAAATGGCTGACCGCACTTACAAAGCCTGGAGACTCAACTCTGGGGTTTGTACATGTAGGAACGTAGGATCTTCTTCTTATGCTTACCCCCACGTTTTGCTTGATCTTACACTGTTTTTGACTAGTCTGACTGGGATCCTGCTAATCAGGACCCCAGTCTATCTGTTTCCCCCCTAAAATGTTATACCATGTACTTCGGTACACTCCAGATTGGATACTGGGGTAACCTTGTCAGTTCCTGGTATATGGTACATATGTACCCAGGCCATAGGCACCCCAGAGACCTCCCATGGGCTGAAGCATGTATTATGCCACACATGAGAGGCCATGCAAAATAGAACTACAGGCCTACCATTGCAGCCTGTGTAAGATAGTGCATGCACCACTTACTTTAGATATAAGTATACTATATAGGTCACTACACTTAAAACCCCTGTAGCAGGCCTTGACAATCCTGAAGGCAGGGTGCTGGGTTTTACGTGAGCGGGTGCCCCTGCATGAGTAGAGCACCCCTGCAGCCTTCGGAGACCATTCTCCCAGGTTGTCGGTGACACAGCCAATCATATAGGTAGAGGTGCATTATATGCTTGCGTAAAATGCTATCTCGAAAACGGCTGCAACAAAACATGTTGTGTTTGGTATCAAACACCTTGGAATCATACCTCCATACCTGTAACCGGTGTACAGGTATGGAGGTATGAAGTGAGCTTCGTAGAGTCCCGGGTCTTCCCGGTACCAGATTCTCTACCTGGGCAACACAAAATGGTTGCTGCCAACCAGAGACACATTTCTACCCTCCTGCTGCTGAGCCAAGCTCCAGCAGAGGAAGGCAAGACAATAGGCATCCTGCCACAGGGAGGTCCCAGACAGGATTTAGTGTATTGGGGCTGGGTGGGTGCACTTCCAAAGTGCCGGAAAGTCTGCACGAGGGGCAAACTTGGTGTCCCTGTGCATAGTCCAGTTCAAATTAGTCCTGGGAGCCGTTGGCTCCTGCTCTGGCGCGAAACTGGACAAAGGACAGAGAAGTATCCTCCCCACTGTCCTGACCCTCCCCTGGGAGGGTCCCATGAATCTGTCCGACCCTCTCCTGTGGGTAATTAAGGGCTTACCTGGCTGTAGGACCCTAGATCCGACATGGACAAGATTCTGAACAAGAAACCACTGATCTTCGACCGTCTGGACACTCTCGACTTCGAATGGGCTCGACTTCGTCTCCCTCTCTGTCCAAAGCATCGTCTGTGCCCGTGCACCAAACAGGCTCTGTGCAGGACCTGTGGAGCATCAAGGACAACTGAAGTTATCTCCCTTGGGGTGAAAGATTCGCTCCCCTGCATTCGCAGGCACCATTAAACAACTGACCTGTCTGCTGATCCTGAGCTCCTGCACACTCCGAAGGCTCAAGCAACACAGGAGGTGGGTTCCTATGTTCCTTGAGGTCAAACTTCCCTCTCACCAAGTTTGAGGCCAGTATCCCTCATGGGGACCGCATAACCCGAACCCCTGTGCACCGTGTACCTTTGCAAGTGCATATGCTTGTTGGCGTTCCCCCAACCACGTGCATTGGGCTATCGATAGCCCCAACCTCTGGGTACATTTCATACAAAGGACTTCAGCCTCCTCGCACTCTGTGCCCTGCAAGCTGTTACTTTGTGAAACTGCTAGGGGTCCCCTCGCGACTACTGTGCCTTCGACCTGTGGGTTCATCTGAGGGACAACACTGCTTTCTTCAGACCTGCCCTGACTCCCCTTGCTGTGGTGAGTCTCCTGGTCCTTGCTGGGCCAGACCGTACCCTTACTCAAACTTCTTTGTGGGTTGTCGCTGCCAAGGCTTGTTGGTGCTCCCGTCGGACACTGACCCCTCAGCACTTGACATCCTTTGTGGGACAGCTCGTATCCGGCTCCTGGTTGTCTTCAACGTCTCCTGGTCCCTGCAGCTGTAGATTCAAGGTCTCCATCATCACACCTGAAGCACCCGACATCAGTGGGCATTCATCTACTGAACCCCTGGTCACTCCTGGGTGACCCAGACTCTGTCCTCTCTGCTTTCAGGTACTCTTCAACATGAATCCACCTTTGGATTCTGAATGACACTTTTCTTCTTTCCTGCAGTGGCATTTTCTTGAAGTCCTCCATTGAGATCGGCGGTTTCCGACACTACTTCAGCCCTATGCACCCGGCTTCCCTGGGATAGGTAACTGGTACTACGGTATCCACGGGCGGGGTGGCTCTCAAACCTCCTATTCTCCAAAGGGTTTCTCCGTAATCCACTAGGAAGGATCCTTAAACTTGAAAACTGCTACCGCGACTCTCCCATTGAATTGTACGTAGCACGCAGTTGTGTTCTCACACTGCACCTGTCCTCCATGGGGTCCTTACTTACTCACCTTGGGTGGTCCTTGGGGTCCCAGTGATTCTACAACCTCTAGACACTGTCTTGACTCGAGTCGTGGTTCTTATACCACTATTTTAGTATATGGTTTGGTCTCCCCCTGGAGCCCACTGTGTATTAGTGCTATTTACGATTGTTGTTGTGCTAAAGTTTTGTGTGCTTTTGGTTTATCTGCATGTAGTAGATACTGTGAGGTATTTAGTGTGTGCTATAATAATAAATACACATTTTTATAAGTACTGTGTGGTTCTCCTTTCATTTAGCCAATACAATAAGGTTGCATTCTGGTAAAACAAGCTGTTAAACCTTCCTTCAAGAATAAGCCTGAAGGCTGCTCTCCACAGCTACCACTTGGATAGCTTTCTAAGGTTATCTTTGACCTCTTAAATCATCATAAGGGTTGTTTGGACTGGTGCAAGGTGCCCACTTTAATTAGTGGACATCTTATACCAGGCCAACTTCTCACATTGGTGTGCAGCGGTTGGGATTCAAGCTTGCTTTGTTTTACCAGATAAATCTTTGTATTGATTAACTGAAAACTACTAGGTGCATGTAATACTAGCTTAGAATAAGTAAGTTCTACTGAACTTGGGGTTGGGTAAGTCAAGGGTCTAGCATACCCTTTTTCCAACCTCAGAGTTTAGTTCCTACTAGGTTAGGTATGTATAACACCTCACCACACTTAGTATGTCTTCTAAAGGAGATGCCAGTGGCTCTCTGCTCTCTCATGATACAGTGAGCTTTCATTCCACGAACTGAAAGCCCGGTGTGCCTCTAGAAAGCTGAAGACAGGGTGAAGTGCCAACGCTCAACATCTGATAGAGACGTTACTTCTTGATGACCTTAGGAAGACCCCTGGGTCATATGAACAGGAGAGAGTGGGTGGGACAGGGAATGTGGACCGGTCAGGAGGTTACACCTTTTATGACCTAGACTCAAACCCTAGCCAGGAGGAACAAGATGGTTCCCACCTGGATAACTCAGATCTTCAGGGAGATGATGGAGAAGGCCAAGAAGCCCCCCTCTTTACCCCTTCTGGAAGAGTGTGGAGTTTACCAAGGAGATCTAGACCTCCCTCTGCAGAGTCTAATCACTCGGGACAGTCTGTAGGGACCTCTGTATCTAGCAAGAGGGACCACTCTTTTGATAGGGAATACCAATTTCTTGAACTTGAGAAAGCTAGGCTTAGGCACAGGCAAGAGCAATTGGCCCTTGATAAAGAGTCCCTAGAAGTCCAGAGAGCTAGAAAAAGTTGGGACTGGAGTCCCATGGTGGCAGCAACAGTGTCCCTAGAATTAAGGAACATTCCTTTGATAATAGGAACCTGTGCAAGATTGTCCCTCCCCACCATGTTGGTGATGACATCCATAAATGGATAACTGCTTTGGAGAGGTCCTGTAAAGTACAGTGGGGTCCCTCAATAGCAGTGAGCAGCTATCTTGTGGCTCTCCTTTGCTGACAAAGGTAGAGTTAAGCTCCTCACTGTTGGAGAAGAGGATGCTGACAATTATTCAGTCCTGAAGAGTGCTCTTATTGATAGGTTTGGCTTAACCACTGAACATTAAAGAATTACATTCACAGACACCCAGAAGACGCAGAATAAGGACTAGGTAGACTTTGTGGACAGTGCCATTAAGGCTCTGGAAGGCTGGTTGCTTGGCAGCAAAGTGGATGATTTTAGGATTAAATCTGTTTATTGATTGTCAGAGCCCAAACCAAGGAACATAAGCGAAATGCCTACAACCCAGAGGGCCGGCGTACCGTGTAGCTGCTAACATCAAGGAGCGACAGAGTATAGTGCATTGTTCACAGTTATACACAGCAAGTCGCCTACAACCCTTCCGGGCCGGCCGCGTCTGCAAAATGTGGGTAGGAGCACATACTTGTTGTCCAAAGGCCTTATGTAATAGTCAGGAGGCCCCAGGCCGCGCCCGACAGCAGACGACCCATTGAGACTATAAGCTCCCCGTGGTGCTCCCAAATTGAACAAAGAACCAAAATGAAACAGAACCCCTGTCCCTGGGACCGTGGCGCGAGCCCGTGCCTCCCCTCCAGACAGTTCTGTAGCAGCACCCGCGCCAGGGTCCCAAGAACCCCCCCCCTGCACCCTCCCACCCCCGTTCCTACCCCCCCTCCACCCTCCGTTCCACGCCCATCTCCCTTCATCCCTCGGGGACCCCTTCGATCTGAAAGCGCTATTCTGTCTTCTGCTCCTCGGCGAGGCGCAGTAAGCGCAGGTATCGGGGACAAGTAACTTCCCGGAATTCAGAGGCCAGCACTGCCAAGAAGGGTTTCCATAGCTCCCCATATTTAGAACCCTCCCCTGCCAACGTCAATGAGAGTTTTTCCATGCCCAGGACGTGCCATAACCGATGCAGCCACTCAGTGAAGGATGGAGTGTTGTTAGTGCTCCAATGAGTGAGAATAGTTTGTGTCGCAGAACCCAGTGCTATAGCTGTCAGTCTTCCCCCTCCTAGAACGAAGCGGGTAGGTCAAGGGATTTGGCAGGCCCAGCAGCGTGTAGACAGGAAAACGTGGTATCTCAGTGTTAAAGTGCCTGTCCACCTCATCAAGCACCTGCGCCCAAAACGGCCGGATATAATCACACTCCCACAGTAAGTGCGTCAGTGTGCCCACCTGCCCGCATCCTCTCCAACAACACGCTTCCCTCTGATGATCCATGGCATGGAGCCGCTCTGGGGTATAGTACCAGTAAGTCGCCACTTTCGTGAGCGTGTCGGTAAGGCCCATATGGTACGCAGAGTGGCGGGCTCTGTAGTATATGCCTTCCCACTCTTTGTGGGTCAAGGTTCGACCCAACTCTCTCTCCCACCGCGTTCTCCCCGCGTTGAAGGTATGTGTATGCCGGGCCTGCAACAGTCCATACAAGTCGGAGATTAATTGTTTATCCGAGGTGCGCGTGAGGAGCCACCTCTCATACGGTGAGAATCTCCGATCGGCCAACGGGCGCACCCGTCTGTCCAGCGCCCAATGCCGCACTTGCAAGTAACGGAGCCTCTCCGTCTCCTGCAGTCCGTATTCCTGTGAGAATTGTGTGAAGGGATAGACACCTTCCCCGTCATACATGTGATAAAGGAAGCGGCAACCCGACTGCTTCCATCGGCTAAACACCTCCGTGTTCATCCCGGGGGTGAACTCCGGGTTATCAAACAAGGGAGTAAGCGGGGAAGGGAACGTGGTGAAGTCATGCGTAGTGCTTACTCGATCCCAGATCTCTAAAGGCACTCGGGTGATGTGTGAGGCGTACAGGTTAGGGGGCCTGTGTTCCCTACGTAGAAAGGGAATCTCCTGCAGGGGCCGGGCTGCAACTGCTTGATCTTGGAACAGCCAGTGTTTCTCCGACTCCCAGCGACTCCACTCCACTAGGTAGCGCAGCTGTGCGGCTCGGAAGTATAGCTGAAGATCGGGAACCCCCAGCCCCCCGCTCTCAGGAGGGAGAGTGGATAACAGCCTCTTCATGCGCGGTTTCCGCCCGTTCCATATGAAGTGGGCCAGCTCTGCTTGCGTCCGTCGGAGCCAACCGGTAGGCGGGTATAGGGGAATCGTGCGGAATATGTAGAGAAGCTGTGGCAAGACAGTCATCTTGACCGCGGCGATTCTGCCCAGCCATGAAAGGGGGCAGTACTTCCAGCGCCCCAGCTCCCTATGGATTTTCCGGCTCAGAGCTGCGTAGTTGAGGGCCACCACCTGCGGCAGCGTCGGAGCCAGCTGTATCCCCAGATAGGGAATAGACTCCTCCTCCCACTGGAAGGGAAGCAGGGACCGCAGGTATTCCCGGGTGGGCCGAGTCAAAGAGAGGCTGAGAGGCTGCGACTTATCCATATTTACCTTAAACCCAGCCACCCCCGCGAAGGTGTCCAGGTCTGCCATGCAGGCCGGGAGGGATTCCCGTGGGTTAGCGATGGAGAGCAGCACATCGTCCGCATACAGGCTGATGGTATGTATATAGCCCCCAAACTTGATGCCAGAGATATTTTGGTTCTGTCGAATCTTCTGGGCTAGAGGCTCCATATAGGCCGCAAAAAGCAGCGGCGACAGCGGACACCCCTGTCTCGTGCCCCGTTCTATCCGGAAGCTGGAGGACGTGTGCCCATTCACTCGTACCGCTGCCGAGGGGAATTTGTAACAGTTAAAGATATGGGTGCGGAATCTCTCCCCCAGGCCCATCTTCAGCAACACCTGCTCCAGGTAGGGCCAATGGACCCGATCGAACGCTTTTTCTGCATCGATCGTGAGAAGCATGTACTCCCCCGTCGTCCTGGAGGCCTTCTCAATCAGGTGTAGGACTCGTTTCGTGTTGTCGGGGGCCTGACGTTCCGGGATAAACCCCGCCTGATCCGGGTCTATGAGGCCCTGCATACAAGGCGCCAACCGGCTGGCCAAAACTCCCGTATAGAGCTTGAGATCGACGTTCAATAAGGAAATGGGGCGATAGGCCCCGCATCTGGTCTTATCCTTCCCCGGCTTGGGAATGACCGTTACATGGGCCTCCAGTAGATCCGCCGGGATCGCACCCTCCGCCGCGAAGGAGTTAAATAGTTTGGTGAGCAGGGGAGCCAACTGGGCGCAGAATTGTTTGTAGAAGATCGCGGTGAAGCCGTCCGGCCCCGGGGCTTTCCCCAGTTTCAGTCGCGCGATGGCAGCGATCACTTCCTCCGGACGAATGTCTCTGTCCAGTTGGTCCGCCTGGCTTCCAGACAGAGCCGGGAGGGTGATCGAGTTCAGATAGTCCGCCCCTTGATCGGCCGCCAGGCGAGAGCCAGTGTAAAGGTCGGCATAGTACGCACGAAACGCCTCAGCTATTTCTCGGTCGTCCGTGAGCCTCGTGCCGTCCTCCCGGCATAGCTCCCGGACTCCCTGCCTGTTGCGGGCCTCCCGTAGCTTATGAGCCAATAGCCGCCCGCATCTATCTCCCCCGGTATAGTAAGCATGTTTTAGGCGTAGGGCGGCGTACTCCGCTCTATCCTGATCTAGAGCCGCTAACTGTTGTCGGGCGGCTTTAAGTTGGCGCCACACCCGGGGAGCCCCCGTCCTCTGGTGTATCTGTTCCAGCTCTTTGGTCGCCCGCGTGAGCTCCTCCCTTTTGCGCCCCCGCTCCCTATTGTCGGCAGACGAAATAGCAATGAATTCCCCCCGAAGGACGGCTTTCAGCGCCGCCCATTGGGTCGCTAAGGTCGTGTCGGCGTTAGCGTTGTGGTCGAGAAAGTCTTTGATAGCCCTACGTATCTGCACCATGACCTCCTCTCGATGCAGCAAAGTGTCTCGGAGACGCCACACTCTGTCCGGGCGCACCACTGGCGGCAGAGCCAGAACCAGGAGGAGCGGCGCATGGTCAGAAAGGGAGGCTACCCCTATCTCCACTTCCGTGGCCAATGCCTGTACCGTGGATGACGCCAAGAAATAATCCAGCCTGGCGTAGGTCTTGTGCGCGTGAGAGTAATAGGAGAACTCGCGATCCCGGGGGTGAAAACTCCGCCACAGGTCGGACAGTCCCAAGTCACGTAGGCGGGCCACTCCCGCCGCCGAAAGCGCCCCCGCCTGATGTGTCCGCTGGCAGGACCTGTCCTGTATATTGTCAAAAACGAGATTCAAATCGCCCCCCAAAAGGACGTTGCGGTCTCTGGTGGACATGACTTCTGTGAGTGCGGCCTGTAAGAAGCGTTCCTGGCCCTCGTTCGGGGCATAGATGGAGCCAATGGTGAAGGTCTGGGCCCCCAGAACGAACCTATAGGCCAAGAGCCGTCCCCTAATCTCCACCTCCTTCTGCAAAACCTCCCCACGAAACCGCTGGGCCACCAAAATCGCCACCCCCGCTGCCTTGGTAGGACCAGAGGAGAAGAGCTGTGTCGGGAACTTATGGGACCTGAGCCTATGGCAGTCCCGCGCTAGGAGATGCGTCTCCTGCAGGAGGCAGATGTCCGCCCGTGTGTTCTCTAGACAGGACAGGACCGCCCTCCGCTTGACCGGATTATTAAGCCTCCGGACATTAAGTGATAGTACCCTAAGTGTATGAGGGGCCATGTGCTTTATCTATAGAGCCTAGAAGGCCCTCGACCTGCTATACAATGCCCTACAAGGGAGCGCCCCAGGTGTGACCTACGCGCCCGCTCCTCAGCCCGCCAACAGCTGCAACCCCGCCTAGTGATGGACGTGGAACCCCGGACCCTGTTGAAAATAACACCCCCCATCCCCCTACCCCCCCCACAACCAAATTTCAACAATTAAACGAAAGAAAAAGGAAAAAAAGTCCTGCAGCAATGTCCTCTATCTTCCCAAAGGGGAGAAGGAAGTGGCGAGGAATAAAGTGTCCCAATGGGGAGGCGTCTCTCCCGCCGACAGCCCAGCCAGCGAGCCAGGCACCGCAGCTTGCCGCTCAGGTGGGTGAGGGGGCGCGCAACCCCGCAGAGACAGTCTCCAACGCCGCCTGTTGGCCTCTGAGGATCTCCGCCGCCGGGGGCTTCCTGGCGCGCCTGCCACGTCCCTGTCGGCACCACCCCGGCCGCTCGGGCAGCCTGTCCGCCGAGCCACCCTCGTCTCCGCTGTCCTCCGCCGGCAGCTCGATCTCCAGTAGCTGCGCCGCCTCCTTCAAGGAGCGCAATTGGTATAGGGTGTTTTCAATGCGGAACACTAGGCGAAAAGGATGCCCCCAGCTGTATGGGATGTTGCGCTGCTGTAGATGTGCCGTGATCGGCCGGAACCGTCTGCGCTTGTGGAGCGTGAGCGCCGAGAGGTCTTGATAGAGGACCGGGGCATGTTCCCTAAAAGTCACAGGGTGTTTCTGACGTGCTCTCCGGAGTATGTCTTCGTTGGTGCGATAGTCCTGTATGCACACCAGAATGTCCGAGGGAGCGGCGGCCCCCGACCTGGGGGGACCCACGCGATGCTCCCGGTCGATCCGCAGGTCCGCATCTAACGGACGGTCCAGGATGTGGTTAAAGAGCGCTGTCGTGAAGCCGAATAGATCTTTCGTGTCCTCCGTAAGCTTTACTCCTCGAACTCGGATATTGTGGCATCGGGAACGATTCTCAAGGTCCTCCACGTGGGACTGGAGGTCCACCTGCTGTTCGTGGACCCGAATAAGTTCCTGTTGTAGCGCCGCCAGCTCTGTGTCCCGCCCGTCGCCCTTCTCCTCCAGCACCGCGACCCTCTCTCCGATGCTGTCCACGTCTCTACGGACCTCTTTGAGATCGGCTGTGAATTCCTTTTGCAGATTTTGAATATCTGCTCGTAGGGCTGTGAACATGGACTCCAGGAAGTAATCTGTTCAGAACCCTCCTGCTGTGCCGCTGAGTGGCTAGGCGCCGCCGCCGCCATGGCTCTCGACGCGGAACCCGCCGGGGGGTGGGCAAACAGTTCTTTCAGCGTCTTGTCCTTCCGTTGCTTCGGGGGCACCATTACTCGCCCCTACCTTCCTGTCGTCGTCCGTGCATGGGAGGGCCCAGCCCCGCCGCCCGTGGCCCGCTGCCGCACCCTACCGCTTGCCAGCAATCCACCCCAGCGGAACGGGGCGGATGTCAGACTCCACTCTGGCACGCTGCGCCCTCAGTGCCACCTCGCGTGCCCTCCAGCTCCAGGCCACCTGCTCGTGCCGCCTACTCAACCACTGTCCCCCGCCGGCTGGCCCGTCCCACAGGCGTCCCACAGGCGGCTCCTACCAGGCCTCTACATCACCGCCGCCTGCCCGTAGGCCCGAGGCTCGGGGCTCCTGCACACGTGCTGGGCCTCTTCCGGCCCTCACCGGCGTCAGCCTGCTCCTCGATGCCACCCCAGGGTGGAGAAGCATCACTGCAAGCCACCGGGCCCCCGCCAATGCCCGCTCCCTCCAACCGCTTCTCGGGGCGTCCAGGCCTCCTCACCTCGCCAAGCCGCCAGCCGATGTCGCTCCCCGCAGTCTGCAGCCGTCGCAGGGTCCACAGCTTCCGTGAGGGCGGAGGGCCCTCAGGCCCGCGGGTCCCAAATGCGTGTCTAGGCGGCCGTCTTAGGCAAAGCTCTCGCCATCCGCTCGCTGGCCGTCCTCCCCCGGGCACCCCGGGCAGGCCTCTCCGTGTCTCCGATGGCTCGGGTTGTCCCGCTCCCCTCAGCCTCCTCCAGCTCCTCCCAGAGGCCACCGCTCACCCGATCATCTCGCTGCTCACACGGCTCCGCCGGGGTCCCCGGGTGCTCCTCTCCGCCGGGTGCTCCCCTGGGTCTCCGCACCTCCGCCACACCAGCAGGCCACAGGGAGGTCGGTACCGCTCTCCTCCGCACACCCCCCGTACACAGGCAGGGGGAGATCACAGCGTGCGGGCCGGCCTCCGGCCCTCCTCCGGACGTCGCCGCCGGTCAGGCCTCCCGCACTCCACCTGTTAATGGCGCCTCGCTTCCTCCCGGCCGGATCGCACAGGCTCGACTTTCACCTACATGCGGGGGCCAGGGACTCGCGCCCGTGCGGGAATGCCGCCCCCAGAGCTGTCGATGCAGCGACCGGCCCACCAACACTGAGACTCGGGGTGTAGCCGGTCGCCGGTGCTTTTGCAGGACGGCCGGCAGGAGAGACCGAGAAACGCGTCCGCTCAAGCCGCCATCTTGGCCACGCCCCAAAGGGGACGCTTTGCACCAGACCTGCCTGCTGCCCTGATATCTTACCTGCCGTGAGGGGAACGGCCAGTTCAGTGGGGATACTCCTCTGCTTCCTCTGTTTTGCCTTTGCCCTGCTCGCGGACACCTCCGCCATTGCCGTGAGGGGAACGGCACACCGGAACTCCATTTCCCGGCATCCCTGGCGAGCGGCGCTTGCGGTGACGACACCTGGCAGCGCCGGACTACTACTTAGGCCGCCAGGTGTCACCGCAGCGCGGGACGCTTTGCACCAGACCTGCCTGCTGCCCTGATATCTTACCTGCCGTGAGGGGAACGGCCAGTTCAGTGGGGATACTCCTCTGCTTCCTCTGTTTTGCCTTTGCCCTGCTCGCGGATACCTCCGCCATTGCCGTGAGGGGAACGGCACACCGGAACTACATTTCCCGGCATCCCTGGCGAGCGGCGCTTGCGGTGACGACACCTGGCAGCGCCGGACTACTACTTAGGCCGCCAGGTGTCACCGCAGCGCGGGACGCGCGCGGGCGAAGCCCGGGCCAAGGGCGGGCCCGTCCTTGCCTGTCGAAGGCCGGGCTGGGCATACCCTCTAACATTGACTGCCGGACATTGCTATGTGAGTACAGTTGTGCTAAAAGCTGGTGGCATACATGTACTAGAAATTGGCTGTCTGGGGTCCCATGTCTAGAGTAGCTTATTAATACTGTAAACCGTAAAAACTACCACTCTGAAAACACATGCCATTTGTAGAGTTAGAGTAAATTGAGTGCATTGAGTGGCTTTAAAAGTACGGGGACAGAACCCCAAAGAGGGGTAGTTATCTATTAAAGTCCAATACGCTAAGTTAAATTATAATTTTGTACACATTGGAAGTTATTGGTCTATATTGTATGCGATGAATACCAGGCTTAGCACAAACAGGAAATCATTGGCGGGAGGATCTGTCAGGGGCACCCTAGACCAATTTATCACAAGGGCAACCTCAATATTGGAACGTGAAATTGTGCACACAGAAAGACGTATATCAACTGAATTACAGAGGAAACGTTCCTCATTGGGGGCCATTCAGTTAGCTACCACGTCATCTTATAACACCAGCTGTATCACACATTCTGAACAAACAAATGATATAGAGGTTATCCCACAGCTTCATATACAGGCAGACACTCAATTGGGCACGAAAGATTCTGTCATTCTAGATAGCAGTGTAGAGACAGATTTAGAAGATCTTATTGAGGACCAGCCCCAGCTAAAAAAGACCTCCACACAGACAAATGGTACAAGTAAAAAAATTAACCCAATAAATAATTGTGCAAAACGAAAAAAAACACGTGGTACCTGCAAGGGAAAAAAAGATGGGGCTAAATCTTTAAATAATCCTATGCGCACCACAAGTATTATAGATTCTGGTGAGTTTAAGATTAGTTCAGAAAGCCTGGCAGCACATTCCTATCAGGAGCTAATGAGTGACATAGAAACATTAATTAAATCTCTGTTGTCACCTTTGGCAGAAAGGGTAAAAAGAATGACCGAACAGCTAGTGTCAATACAGGAAAATGGCGTGGCCAATACTAAAGCACTGGGAGAAATAACTGCGAGAAAGTGTACCTTGAATACGTCAGGTCTGGTACCCGAGCCACTGATGAACTCAGTTAATCCCGTAAACAGTGCTAAGACAACCCCCCCACATAGGGAGACTAGTCCGACCATGCAACATATGAATTCGGACTCTATGAAGGCAAGGGGGAGTGGAGTCACAAATAAGAGGAACATTGAGCGTAGTAAGTTGGGTGGGAGAGTACATATAGATAGGAATTTTGAGGGCTCATCTCCGTGTATAGATCTTCCCCCAGAGGCAGAACCCTATGTCATCGTATTAACAAAGGTCCCAGAGCTAGCAAATGAGAATCATGAAAGCCATCAGACCCTCAAGAATAAGGTAACGCACTGGCTTAGTGTGAACAGGCCATTACCCGCCAATTTAGACGGGGAAATTATCCATGTCAGAAGGCTAGGGTGGGTGGGTCGCCGACCAAAAACTGAAAAGGGTGATGCAATCATTGTTAACTTTAGGGGTCACAGGGTGGTAAATCATATCAGAGATTGGTATCCAGGGGGTCAGGAGGGAGGGATAGTTACCCATGATCTAAGTTATTTCTATCCCAAGACCCTGGTGGGCAGAGATGAGTGCTTAACACGCTCAAACACTGAGCCATCGATAGGCTCAACGTTTAATGTTACAACCTCAAATCAGTTTGCAACACTTTCTGGACTGGAGGAGGTTGACTGACTATCCATTCCCATGAATAGTAACTCAACTACTAAGGAGAAGTTGCCGACTGAGGATCTAGGATTAGTTTCCTGGAACATAGCCGGCCTAGCCTCAAAATTTGACAACCCCGAATGGAGGGAATACATAGCAAGGTTTCATGTGATTTGTCTCCAGGAAACATGGGTGGTTGATTATGATCCCTTTCAGTTAGAAGGATATGGGTGTTTTGTGGTTCCGGCACAAAAACTAACTATGGGAAGGGCTAGTGGATGACTGGCCATCTATGTGGATCTAAAACTGGAAGGTGTGTGGACCAATTTGAACTGGAGTTCCCATTACTTCCAAGGCTTGAGACTTAAAATAAATAAAATGTGCATTATTTTAGTAAATTTTTATAATGCCACAGCCTCTAGCAAGCAAGGTTCAATACTATCTGACTTAAACAGTCATTTGACCAGTGCTATGGAGCAGGGTAACTCTATAGTGGCCCTAGCATCATCTTAGTGGGTGATTTAAATTGTCACCTATGCTCAAATATAACATTTCGCAGGGGAATGTTGTCCGGGTGTACCACATCAGAAGGTCTGCACTTTGAACATACCAAGGAGGGGAGGGAGTTAGAAAAAGTTGTGAAAACGCACTCACTAAAATACACGCTCGACCTGGTATCAGTGGAAGAAGGAAATGGTGCCCCAACAACTTTTAAAGGGAGGGGGTGTAACTCCACAATAGACTTTATATTAGTCTCAAACACATTCCTGCAGTGGATAAAGGAGCGGACCACTGACTGGAGTATATTTAGTGATCATAACCCACTCACTCTTTGGATTAAAAATCAGCTAGCCTTCAAAGATAGAAGAGGCCAACAGATAGATAGTCTCGAGAAAGTAACCGATCAAGGGAGACATCTAAGATGGGCCCGTATCGATGGAGACGCTCTTTATGAAACCCTCACTAGGGTGGGGAGAAAAGAGTTCGAAACCTGTAGCGACCCCCTAGCGGGAGGTCTGGATGTGATTAACGCATTTGAGTTAATGGCTAACCATATAGACAAACTTTTGAAATCCACTCGCTCATGGAAACACAGTAATGTGCCCAAATGGTTTAACAAAGAATGTTCACAAGCACAGAAGGACCTAAAAAAAAGTCTGAAACAGAGACCTAGGGACAAATCGCAAATAGCCCTATGTAGGGCTGCTTATAAAAAAGCCACAAAACAAAGAAGATGTGCCTTACAACAATCAACATGGGAATCTCTAAGGGAAGCGGCGGAAAAGAGAGATTTAGGCACTTTCTGGAAAATTATAAATAACCCTTGCTTCCAGGAGTCCACAGCTCCTGTGATTGGCACGACTATTCCCCCAGATCAGTGGGTCACTCATTTTAAAAGTTTATATAACTTCTCAACTGTGAATTCATTGGTGGAAGTGGATATGTGTCCATGGAGAGCAGGGATTGAATTCACTGTTATAGAAGTTAAAGCTGGAATACTGGGGCTCACAAAAAACAAGGCACCTGGCCCAGATGGCATACCACCTGATTTGTTTTTATATAAGGTAGAATTCTGGGCACCAATCCTCACTCGTGTAATTAATGAGGCCATTGCAGTGGGTATGCCACGCTCGTGGTCTACAGCCACCATAGTACCTATTTTTAAAAAAGGTAAAAAAAATGATCCGCAGTGTTACCGTCCTATATCATTGATCGACGTAACAGCTAAGGTTTTAGGTAGAATGATTTTAAATCGCTTATTGGATTGGGCCGAAGAATATCACATAATCTCAGATTTTCAATATGGTTTCAGGACAGGCAGATCAACCACGGATCAATGCCTGAACCTTTACCTATTGGTGGCAAAATATACCATAGCCAGCGACCAATCGATATATCTGGGGTTTATGGATCTCTTGGCGGCATTCGATCGTGTAAATAGAGAAAAGTTATGGGCACTCATGACAAGATTGGGAGTTGACCCTGAACTTATAACCATTTTGAGAGCTTTACACTGGAAAACCTCCGCAAAGGTACGGTATAATCCGGTCGGGGACACTACAGGATCTTTTAGTTGTACAAGTGGAGTAAGACAGGGCTGCATACTGGCCCCTTTCTTGTTCTCCTTGTACATTAATGAATTAGAAAAATCATTGTGCACTTTGAATGCAGACACCCCAATGGTGGGTCATCGTCCCCTACCAGTGTTACTGTATGCGGACGACGTGGTCCTCTTGGCACGCACACCGAAAACCCTGCAGACCTTAATGGACGGTTTTGTAGACTTTATGGGCACTTTAGATCTGTCAGCTAACCTAACCAAGTCCTATGTATTGTTAGCAGGAGCAAAACCGTGCAAAGAATTTACCTACCATATAGGGTCACACATTCTAGAACAAGTTAAAACTTTTTCTTACCTGGGTCTTTTATTTGACGGGCTTTTAAATTTTAAACTTTTAATTGAAGATCGGAGTATTAAATTGATTAAGTCAACAGGAGCAATCATGAGTCACGGAAGAAGGCTGGGCCGTTGGTCACCTGAGCAGGTTATGTACCTCTATGGTTCAGTCTGCTGTGCTAAAATAATGTATGGAGCAGAAGTATGGGGGTTTGCTGGGACGCAGCGAATACAGATCGAGGAAAACAAATTTTTACGTAAGATACTTAAAATTCCTCAAAGTTCATCGGCATACATCACCCATGCTGAACTAGGGAGATCATATATTGAGGATTTAATTAAGATTAGACCTGCTATGGCCTGAATTAGGATCTGGACCAATATTGACGCAGAACTAGGGCGGCAAATTATAGCAGACTGTTTGACTAGGGACAGGGGGATGCGTATCCCGTGGCTCAGTTATGTAAAAACATCATTGGATGGAATAGATTGTATAGACTTTTTTACTAACCCAAGTATTATAATATCCCAAGATAAGAATAGGATTAAGGATTTGCTCTTGAAAAAAGCTGCAGAAAACAGAGTCAACACAGAAGGCAGAAAGCCTTTAGCTAGTACCCATAGTATGACCAAGACTGCAGTCGCTATGGAACCATATCTTGGTCTAATATATGATGGGCAGACCAGGTTCCTATTCACTCGTTTTAGGCTCAACCTAATTCATCATGTATTAGCGGATCCATCAGGATACACTGCTACCGTTGAGCAGAAAGGTGCTTGCGGCTGCAATAACAAATCTCCGCAGGATACCCTTCATTTTGTATTGTTATGCCCTTTTTATTCATTCCCTAGACGTCGTTACTTAGTTAGATTACTAAAAAATGGGAAATTTAGGCAAGCAAAGGCCGCCCTATTATACTTGCAAAGGGCTGAAGAACCATTGGCCCTGGCAAGTATAACAAGTTTTTTAAAAGTTGCATTCAAAATAAGAAGCACAAGGGGACACTTAGGGTCAAATTAGGATTAAGTTAAGAAATGCTGTTTCTAGACTAAAAATTATTTTATTGTATTTAGAAATTATTGTCTAAATTTTGTTGTTTATGGTACTCACCAACTCATAGCACTAGCACTTTAAGAATTGTTGTCTTACTCTTATGCACCAAAATTGAATGTGTAGGTTGGAAAGTAGTTGCCTATATGTAAATAGACAATGTTTTGTGGGCCTTTGAATTATGAACTGAGTTTTACTTTGGTGAAGACCTTATATATGTTTTTTCTTTTTTAAATGTCAGATCGAACAAATGAACGTATTGTATGCATATTTATGTTGCTTTTATGGTGATTTGTATAGCATCGAATAAAGCTGATTTGATTTGATTTGGATGATTTTAAAGGATCTTACAATTTGATTATGAGGGAGCATGTCTTTAATAATTGCCAAAATTAGCTGCTGCATCAATACCTGGTTGACTCTGATCTGACTTCTCCCCAAGAATTGGGAAAGAAGACAGATAAGTGGGTCAGAACCAGGGTGAAGCAGAAAACTCAGACCAATGGTGGTGACCAGAAGAAAACAGATTCTAAAACCTCAGATAAGGGTGGGGACAAAAATAAAGACCAGAAGTCTTCACCAGGGCCCCAAAAACCTGCATATAGGGGGGGGGGGGGTTGGGAGGAGGCACAATCTAACAAGGGAAAAGGCAAAAAGAAACCTTGGTGTTAATTATGTAAAGAAAAGACCCATTGGACAAAAGATGCCAATTGTCCAAAGGCCAAGGATTCAACTCCAACCACCACTGCCCCTAAGGCAACTGCTGCCTCTAGTCCAGTTTCAAGGGTTGGTACAGGGTACAAGGGATTAGTAGGGTTAACCTTGGGCTCTGAGATGGGTTCTGGTTTAGTCAGAACTCCAGCTCAGGCTGTACTTGTCTGTGATGGTGGTATGGATATTGCCACCTTATTTATCAGTCACAGTAACCTGGGCAAATACAGGCAGCAGCCTTTGATTAATGGTAAGGAGGCCACGGCATGCAGGGACACCGGTGCAAGTGTCACTATGGTGACAAAAGATCTTGTGGACCCTATCCAGATCTTGGTGAGATGTACCAAGTAACCAATGCTAACAATGTCAGGACTGATCATTCCTTGGCAGTTGTTAATATCAGCTGGGGAGGGGCAACTGGCCCTAAGAAAGTTGTGATTCGCTCAGACCTTTCAGTGTAATGCTTGTTGGGCAATAATTTGGAGACTTCAGCCTGAGGTGGAACTTAGGACTCATGCAGCAAATCCTGGGCATCTCTGCAGATGTCTTTGCTGTGTCCAGGTCACAGGCCAAACTGACTTCTACTAAACAGGCCCTGGATTCTGAAAAAATGGATCAGGTTCCTTCCAAGAGAAGAAGCAGGAGGGGTAAGGCTGTGTCTTTCCCCCAGGCTCAGAGAGAGGATCAGTCTCTTGAGGGAGGATCAGTCTCTTGAGGGAGATGATCTCAGTCCCTGTGAAGTAACTGTCTCAGATGAACTAGAACCTGATCAGATTGAGTTCTTTGGGACAGGGGGCCCTTCCAGGGCAGACCTGAGCCAGGAGCAGAAATCCTGCCCCTCTCTTGAACCCCTCAGACAGCAAGCTGCTGCTGAGGCGTGTCAGTGGATCCCACAGGATCTATTGGGATGAGCTACTCCTTTACTCAGAGGGTAGAGACCCCAAGCCTGGTGCCACCAGGAGGTTGGTTATACATCTGAAGTTTAGGGGCTTTCCACTCACCTTGGCACATGCCATTCCCTTGGCAGGACACCTAGGCCAAAGTAAGACTTGGGACAGGCTTGTACCTCATTTTCACTGGCCTCACATGTCAGAGGACACACAGGAGTTTTGTCGCTCCTGTACCATCTGTCAAGCCAGTGGTAAGTCAGGTGGTACCACATAGGCCCCCTTGTAGGAGAGTAGGATCTGCTTCACATGTATAACCCCACTTTTTGCTGGTGTTTCACTGTTTTTCGACTTTAGTCTGGCTGGGACCCTGCTATTCAGGGCCCCAGCCTAGCTGCTTCCTCTCTAAATTGATTACCTGTACTTTAGGTACACCACAGATTGGATCCTGAGGTACCCTTGTGAGTCCCTAGTATATGGTACACTATGTACCCAGGCCATAGGTACCCCAGAGGCCTACCAGGGGCTGAAGCATGTATTTCTTTTTTTTTTTTTTTTTGTCCTCATTCACCTCAGAAAAAGAGAAAGATGTCCATTTTTTCTGCCCTTATCGTTTGTTTGGGTTACCAACCTCTTAACAGGCATACTCCAATAAACACCAACCTTTCTGCGGCTGTATCTCATACCCGGTATTATACCGGTACTGCAAGAAAACAAACGTTACAGGCCCTGAAGCAGTACAGGAGTGTTAGCCGGTGTAATCATTGGACGTGAAAGCATACTAATATCGTAAAATATAGCCCCAACCATTACTTCATTCACCTTCCAGCCAAACAGTTAATAGATTCCAGAAAGCCTTCTTTTTTGACATTTTCCCAGAGATTCATTAGAGACATATATGTTAGGGATTCCAACCAATCCGAATGCTGTGGGTTTATGTTGCTTACCCATTTACGACAGATTTCCCTTCTGGCCAATAATACAGCATAAAACAGCAGATCTCTAGAAGTACCTGTTATCTCATCATCCACTCCAAAAATAACCAGAGAGAGGCTTACCTTTATTAGCCGACCCAAAATGCCTGTCATGGTTGTTTCTACTTTGTTCCAGAACTCTCTGATTTCTGGACATAAAAAGAACATATGGACATCGGCTGCCTTTTCCAACCCACATTTCGCACAACTGGATTGGGTTCCTTTCCCCATCTTGGAAAGTTTCTCTGGTGATATGTAAGCCCTATGAAGTGAAAAAAGGTGGTTTCTTCTTAAAAATGCGGGTTTAACTGTGTTATAAAGAGTGCGCATAGATACTTGCCAAATATTCTGTAACTGGTCGCCAGGCAAGTATTTTCCCCACAGCTTCTCCGCCAAAGTGAATTCTCCATCCATGCTGTCTTGAAGGTACCAATACCAAAGAGATATTTCTTTGCTTCCCGGTGGCTTACTTATCAGTTGATCTTCCAGGATGTCATTAGTACCCAATGTCGATGTCTTGCTTTGCGCCCAACTTTTTAATTGTAGATACTTAAATTTTGAGAGGGAGCCCATCATCAATCCATTTGTCATACCAAGATAACAAATGTCCATCTCTAAACAGGTCCCCCCAGATGTTTAATTTGGCTTCTCTGATTGATAGTGCCAATTTATCATTAAAACACTCAGGGGTCCCTGGGGAATCCCAGATCGGGGCAAAATAAGAATAATAATCCATTTTCAACGAGCGTCGTATATGATACCACATTAATGCCATCGAGTGCATTACCTTCAATTTAACTTTTTTGAAGAATTTAGGATCTCCAAATTTAAAAAGAAAGCCATCAGGTTAATTTTGTGCTCTTTTAGCATAGCTGTAAACATTGAACCTATTACAGATCTATCGGGGGTCTTCAGAAGCACGCTGGAGTTTTTTAATTGGAAGGCCCACGCATACAGTTGAATGTCGGGTAAAGTTAAACCCCCCTTCTCCCTTCTTCTGCGTAGCTTCTTCCAAGAAATCCTAATCCCTTTATTAGCCCAAATAAAAGAATTAATTGCTTGCTGGATACTGTGTATAGTAGCATTGTTAAAATGTAACGGTAAAGAATTAAATATGAAAGTGATTTTTGGCAGGATACACATTTTTACCAGGCTGACTCTCCCTAAAATAGTTAATGGGAGATATATCCAGTTTTTCATTAATTGTGCAATCTCTTTAGACACTCTTCTTAAGTTTGTTTCAGCAATTTGATTAATATCCTGGACTATTCTAAGACCAAGATACCGTATCTCCCTTTTAACTAATGGATTAGAGCTAACCTGGTTCCATATCATAGCTTCGGTCTTAAGTTTGTTTACAGAGTACCCTGATATTCTTCCAAAGTCTGTCGCTATACGCATAATAATAGGCAGAGCAGCATCGAAATTAGATGAGTATATCATGAGGTCATCAGCATATAGGGCGACTTTTTTAACCCAGTTACCCTGACAAAATGGTGGAATGTCAGCTGAATGTCTAATTCTAAAGGCCAAGGGTTCCATATATAAATTAAATAGAAGAGGAGAGAGGGGGCATCCCTGTCTTGTGCCTCTGAAGATCTTGAAGGCGGAAGATAATCTGCCGTTGACTAATACTCTTGCCATCGGCTCTTTGTATATGTGTTTTATAGCCTGACAGAAATTATCACCCAGATTATAACTTTTTAATACAGAGAACAGGTAAGACCATCGAACCTTATCGAATGCCTTAGAGGCATCCAAAGTTGTTATAGCTAACGGTGTATTAAGGCAAGTTGCAAAATCGATAGCCCCAACAAGCTCATAAGAAAGCTCATGTAGATATCTTCCTTTCACAAAACCTCTCTGGTCTTCATGGATGATATATCCCGCAATTTTGGCTAGTCTGTCAGCTAACATCTTAGTAAAAAGTTTATAATCTGAATTTAAGAGTGATATAGGCCTATAAGACTCACAAGATACAGGATTTTTACCCGGTTTCAAAATAAGGGTAATTGTCGCCTCATTCCATGATTTTGGTAATTGTATTCCTTGATCTAATATCTCATTTATCACTAATGTTAGGAGTGGGGATATCTCATCGACTAAGATCTTATACATCTCTGTTGGAATGCCATCTGGCCCTGCCGCCTTGCCTCCTTTACTGGAATGAATTACTTTAGTTACTTCTTCCTTACTAACTGCTTGATTTAAAATATTCTGTTGACTAATATCTATAGGACTAGTAGATTCATTGAGCCAATCCTCTACCTCAGTTCCTACAATACCCTCTTTTTCTTCTGTGTATAGATCACTAAAGAAGTCTTTAAAAGTCTCTCTTATCTCCGTTTCCCTGTTAAGTATGGCTCCAGACCGTTCTTCTTTGATCTCCTTAATCCTATTCCTGCTCCGATCTGACTTGACTTTCCAAGCTAAAAGTTTTCCCGCCCCCTCACCATATTCAAAGTGTGCCAACTTACTGGTCTCCCACCTTTTTTTAACTCTTAACTGGAGAATCTCTAATAATTGATTTTTCTTAGATAGTAGCTGCTTCCCAAGCTCCTCTTGTTCTTCTGATTCAGATCCACTTATGTGTAGCTCTATGTTTTCCATCTATTCCTCTAGTTGCGATATTTCACTTCTGTATTTTTTATTTGTATAGTTCATTATACTAGAGATTTTACCCACACTATTCCATTTGGTGCCGAGCCTATATTAATCTCTATGAATTCTCTAACGTCCGCTTTAAGCTTTTCCATTACTTCGGTATCCATTAATATAGTTCTATCCAATGTCCACCTAATCTCTTCACGCTCACTACTATTTTTTAGAGTTAAAAGTACTGCCGAGTGGTCTGATAAATGAGCCGCCTTATAATTGATGTCTAAAATATCTTCTCTTAGACCCCAGTCCACAAGAAAGTAGTCAATCCTTGACCTACTGCCATATTTTTTATTATGGAATGATATTCCCTGTTGAAACCCTGCTCTTTCTCTCCAAAGATCACATATTGTGTGTTGAGTCATCAAGTTTTTTAATAATGTACGTGAGTTTGGGGTTGGAATGGTTCTAGTTTTACTTGATTTATCCAATTTTAAATCTAGCACAACATTGAAATCCCCTCCCATAATTATCGGACCAGTGAAATCTAAGAGGTTAGAGAATAGGTTCGTCAAAGGTTCACAATCCTCATAATTCGGTCCATAATAGCCTACTAGCGTAAATGTTCTGTCGTCGAATTTAGCTTCTGCAATAATCCATCTACCCCTTTATCTGTTTTTGTACGTGTGACCCAGACTTTTGTCTGTTTTTTACTATTATGGCCACCCCCCTAGTATTCCCGCTTTGGTCCGTGCAAAACACTTGTTGTACCCATCTTAATTTTCCAAAGATGTCTAAACACTCCTTTTTCAATAGATGCGTTTCTTGTAGGATCAATATTTGTGCGGGGGAGTCTTTTAGATATTGGAGTAGCTTAGCCCTTCGACCCTTCACCCGTAACCCATTTATATTCCAGGATAATATCTGTATGGACATACCTTTGATAATTTAATGCTAAATATAAGCACTAATACTGAGGTGTCTGAGGATTTTATTTTTATATTTTTACCCATATGCTCCCCACCCTGTGACCCCATTCCCTCCCTCACCCTCCCCTGGAGAACCCACCCCTGCTTCTTCCTCTTGGACATGATGTTAGTCCAAGTTAGATTTTTGCTCCATTGGCCCCCCAGTCTCGCCAAGTCTCATTAAGTGTATGAAAATGCCTACATTTTAGCAAAGAGAAAGAAAGAAAAAGGAACAAAAAAAGAGAGGGAATCGCCTCCTATATGTGTACCTATAGTGTATATTCAATATAAATGCCTAAAGAACCCAACTCTTCTTTCCTCCTCCCTTCTCCTCACTTCTCAGTTTCCTCCCCTACTCCCTCCGTCTCCATTCCCCCCTTAATACTTCCTAGCAAGTCCTCAGCCTCTCTTATGCTCCTAACCATATACATTTTGTTATTAAACATAACTCGTAGAGAGGCTGGGAATTTGAGCTGTACAGTTGCCCCCACTTTTTTAAAGTCATCCATGCGCCTCCCAAGTTCCCACTGTCTATCTAATGTGGCTCGTGCTAAATCCGATCGTATTTCAAAAGAAAAATCGGGACCCCTTAGGGTTTTGAGTTTTAGCGCGGCTATCAATATTTTTTCTTTAAGAGCATACGTATGGAAGTTTATCAAGATCTTCCTCGCCTTTGTTCTCCCCGGGGCTCTTTTAAAGGGGTCCCTATGTATTCTTTGAATGTCTTTGGCAATCTCCATCTTGCTCTCCTCCACCTCAACTGCTGCTTTTATGAGAGCGACTACATAAGTTTTTAGGTCCTCCCTCTCTTTTCCTTCTGGAACGTTAAGTAACCTCAGATTGTTTTTTCTTGAGTTATTCTCCAACTGTTCAACCTTTTTCAAAAGCCCCTGTTCCTCTTTGCGCAATGCTTGGAGTTCCATTTTATTGTTGACGAGGTCCTTTTTTAACTCTTCTACTGTGCCCTCCAGGATCTCGGTCCTGTCTGCTAATGTATCTAGTTTTTTCTCAAGAGATTAACAAAACCCGCGAATCTCACGCTGGTTTGCCTCTGACTTTGCAAATCCGCTCCTTATTTCCACCGATAAACTCCCCAGCATTGTCTCTAGCGGGTTAACCAGAGGCATACATGGCTGAATATCCAGATCTCTACTGCTAGGAGCTATATTGATCGCTGAATCTATGTCTGAGCTTGTAATGTGCAGAATGTTAGTATCTTGCCCGTTTTCAACATTAACATTAACATGACCCCCATAGCTTATATTCGGGCTGTCAGTAGCGTTAATCACCTCATGAGGAGGTTCAGGTATTTCAGCATTTGTGAGGTCCTTATTTACAACATCCTCCTTGAGGCTCCCCTGTCCTGAATTAATACCGTTCTCCACACCACTCTTCATAACCACGGGAGTAGAATTAGTAGCCATGCTAACTCTAGTCGCTGCAGTTGTACTAGACCTTAATTTTAAATCTACTAATGTAGGTTGTGAAGGTCTTTTTAGGGCAAGTACTGAAGGCTGGACTTTAAAAAAAGAGCGTAAAGATGGTGTGATCCTAATTTTAGGCTCTATATAATCCCCTCTCTTCTTTTGTTTTTTGCCCTTCTTTTTAGTGTCTTGCTTTGCACTACCCTTGGGTAGCCCCATTTTGAGGGTATTCAGAAGTCGCAGCAGTGAGACTCGAGGAGGCTGAATCACATTCTAAGATCTGCCCACCTTTTTTCTCAGTACACTCACTTTGACTACTTTGATCCTCCTCTCCTCCCTCTGCTAAGGGGCCCTTTTTAGCATTGTTGCAAAACAATCTCTCCTCATTAGGTCGCCTACCTTCTGCATTCTGTAATTTTTCCACCTTGGTGCAGGAGATGGCCGATAACTGCCTCGAGGAAGCTCCAACTCTCAAGCGATTCAGATGTGTAACTGCCGGGTATGTGCTGACGCTGCCACTGCTGGTCCCGGGATAGCCTCGCGCTGCTGCCCTGCGGCTCTTCCTGAGCTCCAGGGCGGCTGAGAAACAACGCGGACCGCTGTCCGTATTCCGGAGGATACCGGGCGAAACAGGGCTCAAGGGACTCAGGTAAAACCCCCGTTCGAGGCGCATAGGAGCGGAAGGGTATACGAATATGTGGTAATTAAGTACATTTTTTTTTTTTTTTTTTTTTTAGGCACAATGCATGGCTCGGCTCGACCGGGAGCTTCTGGAGCTATGACCTACGTGCTTACGTGGCCGCCATGTTCTCCCCCTTGCCGGTCCACAAATTGGCAACACCTGGGCTGAAGCATGTATTATGCCACCCCTGGAAAGCCACCCAAAATGACAGCACAGGTCTGCTACTGCAGCCTGGGTAAGGTGGTGCATGCACCCCTTACTGTGATATAGGATATATATATATAATATGTGACCAAGATTGCAAAGGCGATCGAAATGCGTCTGAGGCGGACACTTGTCTGATGAATTAAAGAAGGATATTTGGCACCTTGAAATCGCTTGTGGTGTATTCTCTGGCATGCAACATAGACTGTGGTCCGTACCTGTTAAAGAATCCCTCTTTGACATTGGAGGGTCAGGATTTTGTATATATACGAAACGAAACTATATATATATACTCTGAAGCTGAATCCTGGAACTTCGACGCTCTACTCCAGACTAGAGGACTGAAGAAATCTCCCTTGGGGTCAAGGGGTGACTCCCCTGCTTGGCAGGCACCAACGAAGCAATTTGCCGGTCTGCATTTTCGAAGCTCCCGTCGGACTCCGAAGTATTTGCATCCCAGGAAGAGGATTTCCAGACATCTCACAGGTCGACCCGAGTCCCCAGCAAAGCTGAGACCCGTAGCCTCGCGAGTAGCGTGGAACTCCTGGTCACCGTGCAATTCTGCAAGTGCATTGACTTCTCGACGTCTCTTGAAATCGTGCTTGGGCTAACTTGTAGCCCCCACCGAAGATTGTCGGCCTGGTCATTCCGAGTGACCCCTGGGCCGCCCGCCATTTTGTGTTTCATCTCTAGGTCCCTTTGCGATCCCTGGTCCGTTGACTGGTGGGTCCCTGAGGGGGTAACTTTGTATTTCCTTGGGCTTCCCTGGTTGCTGCAGACGTGCCCTGACTCCCCACCAAGTGGTGAGTCCCACAGACCTTGCATCTTTCTCGTTTCTGCGTGGGTTGCTGTTGCCAAGGCTTGTTGTGTCCATTCCGGGCACCAGCACTGCAGCACTCGACATCTTCGTGGGACAGCTTGAATACAGTTCCTGGCCGTCCTCTACGCCTCCTGGTCCTCGTGCCTGAAGAGTCCAGCTTCACCTTGTTCACCTGAAATCTCCCGACATCGGTGTGCATCTGCCTATCACCTTCCTGGTCACTGGCTAGTGACCCAGCATCTGTCCCCTCTGCTTTCAGGTTCTTCTCATCTTTGGTAAAACAAGCTGCTTTACATTCCTTTAAGACTTAGCCTGAAGGCTGCTCTCCATAGCTACCACTAGGATAGCTTTCAATAAAGGTTGTCTCTAACCTATAACAATAAGGGGTTGTTTTGGACTGGTATAGGGTGGCCACTATAACTAGTAGACAGCATATACCAGGCCAACATGTCACACCCCTCATACCTGTGGTGGGGGTTCCCTTTGCGAGGGTTTGGATTGATATTATTGGTCCCATGAACCCTCCTACTGCATCTGGGCACAGTTACATACTAGTGGTGGTGGACCACACCACTAGGTATCCAGAAGCAGTACCCCATAGAACCCCCACTGCTTCTGTGGTGGCCAGGGCCTTCCTGGGAATTTTCTCCAGAGTGGGTTTCCCTAAGGCGGTCTTAACTGACAGAGGTACAAACTTCAAGTCAAGTAACATTACTGCTATGTGGAAGGAGTGTGGAATGAACTACTAATTCACCATACCCTATTACCGACAATGCAATGGGTTAGTTGAAATGTTCAACAAAACCCTCAAGGGCATGATGATGGGCCTCCCAGAAAAGCTCAGGCGAAAATAGAATGTCCTGTTGCCCTGCCTTCTCTTTGCCTACAAAGAGGTCCCACAGAAGGGGGTTGGCTACAGCCCTTTTGAACTTCCGTTTGGGCATCCAGTTAGGGGTCCCCTGTGTTTAGTAAAAGATGGATTGAAGTTATCTCTCAAACCACGTAAACAAGACATTGTGGACTATGTACTTGGTCTACACTCAGGATGGCTCAGTACATGAAAAAGGCGAGCAAAAACCTTGAGGCAAGTCAAGAAAGGCAAAAAGCTTGGCATGATCAAAAGGTTGTACTGATTGTTTATCAGCCATGACGGAAGGTATGGGTGTTGGAGCCGGTGGCCCCAGCAGCCCTCCAAGACAAGTGGAGTGAACCCCATACTATTCTTGAACAGAAGGGAGAGGTCACCTACTTGGTGGACCTTGGAACTCCCAGGAGACCCCATAGAGTGCTCCATTGAAACAGGCTCAAACCTTATGTGAACAGGACAGACATGGGCTTGCGCATGGCTACTGACGAGGGACAGGAGGAAAAGAGTGACCCACTCCCTGACCTCTCTCAGAACCCAGATGATGTCTCAGTTGATGGTGTAGCCTTGGCAGTCAGCCTCACTGAGCAAAAGCAGACAAGCAAGCAAGCTGAGTGAACAGTCATGCTGCAACTTTGCACAGAGCACACGCTCCCATCTGCACAGAGCACTTTAGGCAATTTTTAAGTCTGCTGTGAACTGTTTTAGGATACTTTGATGTGGACCCAAAGGGGCTGTCAATTTTAAGGCTTTTACTCACTTTTCAATAAACGCTCCGTTCGCGCCAGTCCCTGGTCCACCAGGGAAAGTTCTGGTTGTGTGGAGGGAG
This sequence comes from Triturus cristatus, assembly GCF_964204655.1. Classification (NCBI taxonomy): domain Eukaryota; kingdom Metazoa; phylum Chordata; class Amphibia; order Caudata; family Salamandridae; genus Triturus; species Triturus cristatus. Next base: position 1,169,048,559 of record NC_140584.1, on the reverse strand, counting down.
ACGGCGAGAGGAGGCGGGGCACAGGTCAGGCAGGCAGAGCCACTGACTACTTCAGTCGCATAGCAGCGTGGACGCGCAGCGACGAGCAAGCAAGCTGAGTGAACAGTCACGCTGTAACTTTGCACAGAACACACGCTCCCATCTGCACAGAGCACTTTAGGCAATTTTTAAATCTGCTATGAACTGGTTTAGGATATTTTAACGTGGACCCAAAGGGGCTGTAACTTTTTTAAGGCTTTTACTCACTTTTCAGTAAGCGCTCCGTTTTACACCATTTGCGCCAATCCCTGGTCCACCACGGAAAGTTCCAGTTGTGTGGAGGGAGACGGCGAGAGGAGGCGGGGCACAGGTCAGGCAGGTGGAGCCACTGACTACTTCAGTGGCATGGCAGCGCGGACACGTGCAGCTGGCGCGCCTATGCCAAGCCCGTCTGCGCCCATCCGGGACCAGGGGCCAGGACCCCTGGCCCAACAAAAGATTTTTTAAGATACTCGGCGTTCCAATTGTATGCATTACGCACACCCCACAAAGACATATGCAGGTACTCTATTATTAATATCCTAAGGGGGCCCAGATCTTGCTCCAACTGCCCCTTTTATTTAAGTTACGCCCAGCATCGGTATGCCATAACGCAGAACGCGACAGAGCTTAAACTGTTTCTCCTCGACTGTAGGTCCTTGCCAAAACATGTCCCAGAAATCAACTTACTCCTGAGCAGAGAACAGCCGGATGCTCTGTTCCTGACAGAAATTAGGCTGCATAAATACGCCGAACCTGATGTGGTACAAGCACTACCTCCAGGCTATCACATTCTAAGGAAAGATAGGGTGTTACAGAAGGGCAGTGGGATTGCCGTTATTTTTAAGAACCATGTGAAGGGGCGTATAGAGGCCGACATCATACAGGACTGCGAAAGCATGGCATTCACACTCACCTTTTCTCCCACCTGTTCATCATCAGGAATTCTGATCTATCACCCCGGGCCTGTGTGGGATGTTTGTAGAATCCCTTACAGACACTGCTGCAACACTCGCAAGTACCGCACCTAACTTCACTATTCTAGGCGACCTTAACCTGCACTTAGAGGACCCTAGCAAATCTGAGGCTCTGAACCTTGCCCAAAATTTAAAGGCCATACAACTAATACAAAAAGTCACGAGCCCAACGCATAAGGGCCACATCCTAGATCCGGTCTTCTCGAATGATGATCAGCTCTCAGTAGACAGTCCCACTCCAGTGCCATGGTCTGGCCATTTTGTAATCCCGATGCACAGGAAGTCTCCAACTCCCAACTACTAACAGGCAACCTTCTAGGAGCTGGTACCTAGCGTGGGCGAAACTTATCCAGTATTGGGGTATCTTTCATAGATTCACATGCCTGAATCATTCCCCGTCGCCGAGATGGGAGTCCCGCGATAAAATACAAAAGTAGTGCCATAAGTAATAAATAGGCCAAAGGCTATATCTTAGTAGCCTATCTACGTCCTTGTATGAAAAGGACTAAAAGTCAGCTCCAACCAATCAGCTATCGGCACCCTCTAGAACACTCCCAACACAAGCAGTTCTCCTCAGATTTTCCAAGCACAAGTGGTAAGTAAATATCCCTAAAATCACTGAGAACTGGTTCCACAGGGAGGAGGGTGGGTGCATGTGAATCTATGAAAGATACCAATACTGGATAACTGTAGTTACAGGTAAGTAACTTGTTTTCTTATCCAGTATTGGGGTATCTTTCATAGATTCACATGCCTGAATCAGAATAGCAAGCAGTTTCCCAATTGTACTGTCGTTTGAGGATGGCGGGAGACATGTAGTTTAAAACTCCCAATATACATCCACAATCTTCAAACATTGCAATGACAAAGCATAAAAGCAATAATCATACAGTGAATATCAGCATAAGAAACGTATAAGCTGATAAACATAGGAGCACGAACACTGTAAGCAATCCAACAGTAAAGAAAGCTACTAAAAGACAAGCATTAAAGAAATAAGAATCTGACCTTGGTGAAAGAGATGACGTAACACAGCTTGTCCAACTGCTGCATCCTCCTATTGTGCAGATTGGAGGCAGCAGTGTGTTGTGAACGTGTGGACATTCTTGCCCAACGTAACTCCAGCGAACAAATCTGTGGATGCAGCGACAGTTCTGGTGGAGTGCACTTTAGCTTTCAACTTGAGAGGTTTGTTGGCTTTTTCGTGGCAGAATTGAATGGCAGATGCGACCCATCTGGCTATTGTGGCTTTGTAACAGCTGTTCCCCGTTTTCCTTGACCATAGGTCACTAACAGTTGATCCGTCTTTCTAATATCCTTAGTCCTTTGAAGATAAAACTTCAAACCCCTTTTTGCATCCAATGAATGTAATGTCCTTTCAGCTGGACTGGATGAAGCCGTAGATGAGCCCGTCGTAGATGAGCCCGTCATAGATGAGCTCGTCGCCGACGACGGTCGTAGATGAGCCCGTCGTCGACGACGGTCGTAGATGAGCCCGTCGTCGACGACGGTCGAAGATGAGCCCGTCGTCGACGACGGTCGAAGATGAGCCCGTCGTCGACGACGGTCGAAGATGAGCCCGTCGTCGACGACGGTCGAAGATGAGCCCGTCGTCGACGACGGTCGAAGATGAGCCCGTCGTCGACGACGGTCGAAGATGAGCCCGTCGTCGACGACGGTCGAAGATGAGCCCGTCGTCGACGACGGTCGAAGATGAGCCCGTCGTCGACGACGGTCGAAGATGAGCCCGTCGTCGACGACCGTCGTAGATGAGCCCATCGTCGACGACCGTCGTAGATGGGGCCATCGTCGACAACCGTTGTAGATGACGCATCGTCGACAACCGTCGTAGATGACGCAGTCGTTGACGACCGTCGTAAATGACGCAGTCGACGACGACCGTCGTAGATGAGCCCATCGTCGACGACCGTTGTAGATGAGTTCATCGTCGTCGACCGTCATAGATGGGCCATCGTCGACAACCGTCGTAGATGACGCATCGTCGACAACCGTCGTAGATGACGCAGTCGTTGACGACCGTCGTAGATGAGCCATCATCGACGACCGTCGTAGATGAGGCTGTCGTAGACTATCGTCGTAGGAGGCCATCGTAGACAAGGCCATCGTAGATGAGGTCAATATTGGTGAGGCAGTAATAGCAGGCATGGAGTTTTGTTATAGATTCCTTATTGCCAGGTTATGAGGATTTCCATGATGTAGTGTCAGGGTTGAATAGGAATTGTAGGATCTGCCTCTGAGGAGGTTTTTTTTTTTATTGCCTCTGTGAGAAATGCCTGATCAAGACTCAAGGTAAGTCTTCTTTATGGCTTTCTTGCGAGCGCTCTGGAGACTCTTGGCGCGACCTCTCCCTTTGACCTCTCCTATGAGGTGAAGGAATCCTCATTGTCCTCATCAGAAGTGACAGATTTAAGTTTCTGTAGTCCCAATATAAGCCTCATCTCTCAGAACATGAGCGTTTTTGAGGAAAAGGTTAGTCATATTTCATAGTCTATCACCTTGTTTTCTGCCATAATACTGCCATTTTAGCGCCAGGGTCAGAGAAATTAAACCTGAAGTATAATCTTGGATAAGTAATAGCTGAAGAAACTGAGCAGAGCTCAGGGAGACTCCCTTCACACACGACGTGCGGTGAAAATCTGAGGAGAACTGCTTCTGTTGGGAGTGTTCTAGAGGGTGCAGATCGGTTGGTGCCGATAGCTGATTGGTTGGAGCTGACTTTTAGTCCTTTTCATACAAGGACGTAGATAGGCTACTAAGATATAGCCTTTGGCCTATTTATTACTTCTGGCACTACTTTTGTATTTTACCACGGGACTCCCATCTCGGCGATGGGGAATGATTCAGGCATGTGAATCTATGAAAGATACCAATACTGGATAAGTGTAGTTACAGGTAAGTAACTTGTTTTCTTATGCCTGAGGGTTGGTCCACAACTTTACTGAATTCTAAACCTTTAGGAGACCCGACCCCAGTATAGCTTCTGACAATTTTAACCAATGGATTGAATCTTCCCTGGACTCCATTGTACCACACAAATTGAGTCAAAAAAGGTCTAAGGACAAGCGATCACAGTGGTACACCCCTAAAGTATGAGAACTTAAACAAAAATGTAAAAAACTAGATAGAGCTTGGAATAAAGAATACAGCTTAGAAAAAACACAGAAGTACAGAGAAGCTATCAAAATGTATCCGGCAGAAACAAAGAGAGCTCAGGCACAATATTATGAGGAGAAAATCACAGCGGCAGCCAATGCTCCAAGGGAAATCTTCCTAATAGCGAAAAACCAGACAAACTGCCCCTCACCTGAATTACCTACAGAATCCGCGCCGCAGCGAACAAGCAGAAGTTTTTAGTAATAACATTTTAGATATTTACAACATGTTTCCACACGCCTCTGGCCCCAAGAACCTGGACATAGAAGTAGAAACTTCGGGGCGGCTCCTCACATCTAGAACACCTTCCCACTATAGACACGCCTACTCTATCCCAACTCTTCACTAAAACAAATTCAGGATCCCCCCTTGATGCAGCGCCTGTGCAAATGTTGCGCAAGGTGGAGTATGTCACACTACCAGTGCTATTGGAAGTACTAAACTCTTCCATAATCTCCGGCTAAGTTCCCAGGTCATGGAAAAATGCCATGGTAAGAGCACTACTAAAAAAAACAAACAACCTTAACCCTGAACTGTGGAGCAACTATTGGCCAATCTTGCTTCTCTCCATGACTAGTAAAATCTTAGAGAAACGTGTAAACAGAATCCTCTAAGTACCTTGAATCCCACTCGATTTTACATACTTCCCAGACAGACTTTCAACCTAACCATGGCACAGAAACTGCCTTGTTAGCAGTAGTGTAGGAATCACGGAAAATCCTTGATCAGTGAGGCCCAGTGGCGATCATCTTGCTTGACCAGAGTTCTGCATTCGACACGGTCAATTACAACATCCTTTTTGACAGACTCAGAATGGTGGGAGTGTCAGGCAAAGTCCTCACCTGGATCAAATCCTTTATAAGAGATAGATCCTATCAGGTCTCAAGAAGGGTACCACTCACATGTGGAGTCCCACAGGGGTCCTCATTGAGCCCCACCCTTTTTAATGTTTATTTAAGACCCCTTGCTGAGCTAGTCCTGCCATATGGGATCCAGATTGTGATCTATGCAGACGACACACAGCTAGTGGTAGCTTTAAGCCACCCAAAGAAGGTGCCAGCTAACTTGGAATCTTACTTGGGAACGGTGGCCACCTGGATGGACCAGTTGTGTCTCAAGCTCAGTGGAGACAAGACAGAGTTAATGATCCTTGTTTACTACTCCATCACTACTCCTGCACTGAGTTGGCCCAAATGTCTTGGCCCGTCTCCAAAACCCAAAGAAAGGATCAAAAGCCTGGGAGTATGGCTGGACAGGTCACTTAAATTTGACCACCAAGCCGTACAATTAGCAGCCTCTTGTTACAGCATCATCAGACAGATGCGTAAAATTCTCCCACTGCTTCCTGAAACTGCACGAAGGACCATGGTACAGGCACTGGTGTTGTCCTGGTTAGATTATGGAAACTCTCTCTACCTGGGCACCCCAAAGGCCACCACAAGAAAACTGCAGGTTGTGCAGAACTGTGCAGCCAGGCTGCTGCACAACATCCCCAGATCAGTCTGCTAAGCCTGCACTGCAATCATTGAACTGGCTACCAATAAAAGAACGCATAATGTTCAAATCTTTATGCATAGCGCACAAAACCCTGTGGGGGATTAGCCCTAAAATCAATTTTGCCCTTATGGCTTTTCACCGTCCCTCAAGATGCCTGCGATCAGCTAATTTGTTCTTGGCAACAGTACCTAAAATCAAAAGAGCACGAGCCGGAGGCCGTATGTTAGCTTACAATGCGACGAGACTATGGAACACGCTTCCGACATATCTCCGTTCATTGACCCATCATCTCTCATTTCGGAAGCAACTAAAAACATGGCTCTTTCAGAACCTGCCTTGAGACTGTTCTCCTTCTCTTGCTGCCGCTAGCGCTGGGATGCCTAAGGGTAGCCACGCGCTTTATCAAATGTGAATGAATAATAATAATTGCAGGAAGGTCCTCAATCAATACAGACATATCTTTTGTTTGACTCCTTGTCAGACCACCTGGTGTACCCATGAAGTGGACACAGCTCAGAGTCTACCTATTAAAAATGAGATTTACAGGCAGCCTGATCATGTCAGAGATTGCATCAGGACTGACATGTAAATGTAAATGTGTTTGTACTTGTATAGCGCACAGCTACCCCATTTCGGGGTTTCCCGGCGCTGTAGTCATACCGCTAGGGAACCCTTCCTGGTTTTTCCCTGTGAAATGTCCACTCCTGGGCATCCCCAGGGTGAAGCCAGGCATCCCAGCGCTGTTGGGGCTGTTGTGGAGCTATTGCCCAGAGTTGCAGCGTGGGACCCATGATTAGAATAGGCACCAAGGCGAGAAATCAGGTCCGAGGAATTATGAGCCCAAGACCTGCCAAGGCGGGAATTGAACCCTGGTCCCGGGCCAGACCTCTGCATCAGGGTCTGCCGCTCTAACCATTGAGCCACACTTCTCCACTTACACATACAGAAGATCCTGGAATTGGGAGTGATTGAACCCTCAGATAGCCCTTGGACTAGTCCAATGGTCCTGGTATCCAAACCTCATAACCAGGGTGCTAAGAGAGAAATTCGGTTTTGTATGGACTACAGGGGGCTCAATGCAGTCACTAGGACTGATGCTCAGCCTATTTCTAGGGCAGATGAGCTCATTGACTCTTTGACCTCAGCCAAGTTCTTGAGCACATTTGACCTCACTGCTGAATATTTGCAAATCAGACTAGCTGAGGATGCCAAACCCAAAAATAGCATTTTCAAACCCTAGTGAGTATTATCTATTTATTGTCATGCCCTTTGGTTTGACAAATGCACATTCCAAAGGCTGGTGAATAAAGTCCTATAGCTGTCTTTAGCTCCACCTGGGAGGATCACCTGGTCCACCTGAAGAATGTAAGAATGTTTGGAGGCTCTGCAGAAAGAAGGTCTCGCTATCAAGGCCACCAAGTGCCAGATAGGGCAGAGTAAGGTTGTGTACCTGGGCCACCTTGTGGGTGGAGGCCAGTTTCAACCATTGCAGAGCACAATCCAGACCATCATGGACTGGGTTGCTCCCACTACCCAGACACAGGTCAGAGCTTTCTTGTGCCTGACTGGGTACTACAGAAGATTAGTGAAAGGATATGGGTCTATATTGACTCCCTTGAATGATCTTACTTCAAAATGAATGGCCAAGAAAGTTCAGTGGACAGTTAGCTGTCAGAAGGAATTTGATGATCTCAAGCAGGCCATGTGCACTGCTCCCATTCTGCAAAGGCCTGACTATTCCAAACAATTCATTGTCCAAACAGATGCATATGAGTTGGGGTAGGGGCTCTGTTGTCACAAATTAATGCAGAGGGTCAGCCTTAACAAGTAGATTTTATTAGCAGAGGTTTGACCCCAAGAGAGAAATCTTGGTCAGCCATTGAGAGGTAAGCCTTTGCTGTGGTTTGGGCTCTGAAGAAGCTGAGGCCATACTTAGTTGGCACTCACTTCATTGTTCAGACACACCGTAAGCCCCTCTTATGGCTAAAACAGATGACCCCAAACTTTTGAGGTGGTCCTTTCCCTTTAGGGGATCCACTATACCGTGGAACATAGACATGGGAGTAGCCATGCCAATGCAGATGGACTCTCCAGATATTTCGACTTAGAACATGAAGACTCAACTGGGCAAGGTTAGTCTCATCTCCTTGCGTTTTGGGGGGGGGGGGTTGTGTAGGAAAGTAGGATCTGCTTCTTATGGTTACCCTCACATTTTGCTTGCTGTTACACTGTTTTTGACTAGTCTGACTGGGATCCTGCTAATCTCCCTAAATTGTTATGCCATGTACTTGGGTACACTCCAGATTGGATACTGGGGTACCCTTGTCAGTCCCTAGTAAACGGTACACATGTACCCAGGGCATAGGTACCCCAGAGGCCTCCCATGGGCTGAAGCATGTATTAGGCCACCCATGAGAGGCCATGTAAAATGGAACTACAGGCCTGCCATTGCAGCCAGTGTAAGATGGTGCATGCACCACTTACTTTAGATATAGGTTTACTATGTCTATAGGTCACGACACGTAAAACCTATCAGTCACCCCTCTAGCAGGCCTTACAATCCTGAAGGCAGGGTGCTGGGTTTACATGAGAGGGTGCCCCTGCATGAGCAGAGCACAACTGCAGCCTTCAAAGACCATTCTCCCAGGTTGTCGGTGACACAGCCAGACATATAGGTAGAGGTGCATTTTATGCTCGCGTAAAATCCTATCTCAAACGGCTGCAATAAAACATGTTGTATTTGTTATTAAACGCCTTGGCATCATACCTCCACACTGGTAACCGGTGTGGGAGGTATGATTCCACCGTTCTGAAGTGAGCTTTGTGGGGTCCCTGGTCTTCCCGGTATCAGCCTTCTCGACACGGGCAGCAGAAAATGGTTGCTGCCAATCAGAGACACATTTCTGCTATCCTGTTGCTGAGCCAAGCTCCAGCAGAGGAAGGCAGGACAATGGGCATCCTGTCCCAGGGAGGTGTGACCACCTCCCAGACAGGATTTAGTGTATTGGTGCTGGGTGGGTGCAATTCCAAAGTGCCTGAAAGTCTGCACGAGGGGCACACTTGTGTCCCTGTGCACAGTCCAGTTCAAATCAGTCCTGGGAGCCGTTGGCTCCTGCTCTGGCGCGAAACTGGACAAAGGACAGGGGAGTATCCTCCCCACTGTCCTGACCCTACCCTGGGACTGTCCCCTGAATCTGTTGAACCCTCTCCCGTGGGTACTTAAGGGCTTACCTGGCTGTAGGACCCTAGATTCGACGTGGACCAGATTCTGAACAAGAAACCACTGATCTTCGACCGTCTGGACACACTGGACTAAGACTGGACTCGACTTTGTCTCCCTCTCCGTCCAAAGTAGCTGTGGAGCATCAAGGACAACTGAAGTTATCTCCCTTGGGGTGAAGGAGTCACTCCCCTGCATTCGCAGACACCGTAACGCAACTGACCGGCCTGCTGATCCTGAGCTCCTGCAGACTCCGAAGGCTCCAGCAACACAAGAGGTGGGTGCCTACATTTCTTGAGGTCGAGCTGCCCTCTGACCAAGTTTGAGGCCAGTATCCCTTGTGGGGACAGCATAACCCGAACCCCTGTGCACTGCGTACTTTTGCAAGCGCATATGCTTGTTGACATTCTCCACCAAGTGCATTGGGCTATCGATAGCCCCAACCTAAGCGCACATTTCGTACAAAGGACTTTGGCCTCCTCACACTCTGCGCCCTGCAAGCTGTTACTTTGTGAAACTGCTAGAGGTCCCCTCGCTACTCCTGTGCCTTCGACCTGTGGGTCCATCTGAGGGATAACACTGCTTTTCTTGGGCTCCCCTGGCTGCTCCAGAGCTGCCCTGACTCCCCTTGCTGTGGTAAGTCTCCTGGTCCTGGGCCAGACCGTACCCTTACTCGACCTTCTTCGTGGGTTGCCGCTGCCAAAGCTTGTTGGTGCTCCCGCTGGACACTGACCCCTCAGCACTTACAATAAGGTTGCATTCTGGTAAAACAAGCTGCTTATCTAACCTTCAAGACTAAGCCTGAAGGCTGCTCTCCACATTTACCACTTGGATAGCTTTCTAAGGTTATCTTTGACCTCTTAAATCACCATAAAGGTTGTTTGGACTGGTGCAAGGTGACCGCTTTAATTAGTGGAGATCATATACCAGGCCAACTTCTCACAGTACACTTCTAACCTAGCACCCTGCCTTCAGCATTGAAAGGCCTGCCTTAGGGGTGACTTGTAGGTTTTAAGTGCAGTGACCTCAGTTATAAGAAAACTTACATTTGTTGTAAGTGGTGCTAGCACCAGCTTACACAGGCTGCCATGGCAGGCATGTAGTCACAGTTTGAGTGGTCCTCTCATGGGTGGCACAATACATGCTGCAGCCCATGGGAGACCCCTGGTGTACCTATGCCCTGGGTACCTTAGTACCATATACAAGGGACCTAGAAGGGCACACCAGTAGCCAATTAGGAAGTTACCAAAGTACTTACCGCTGTTTAATTTAGGGAGAAAGCACAGTGACTGGGGTCCTGATTAGCAGGCTCCTAGTCAGACTAGTCATAAAACAGAATGACACCAGTCGAAAATTGAGGGTAACCATGAATGCCGGCCTACTTTCCTACAATTAGTATAAAAGCAAATCTAATGTAAGCGTTCCTGCCTTCACTAATATCCTTCAAGCTACTGCTAATTCCAGTCACCTCTCATCTGGAGCCCACTCGGTCATGCAGTCTGTATACAAGAAGGGCAATAAAGAAGACTCTGCTTGTTATTGACCTATCTCCCAAATAGACTCCATTAAAGTCCTGGGTAGGGTCATTACAAAAAGACTATCTGACTGGGCAAAAATGCTAACATCTTAGCTGATCTCCAATATAGTTTCCGTCCAGTTTTTGACACCATGGAACAACAGTTCAATTTACACCTCTTAATCAATAAGTGCACCTCTGCTAAAGAAGGTTCACTGCATCTGGCATTCATGGACCTCTGCTCTGCTTATGAACAAGTTGACTGGTTCAAATTAATTTCAATCGTGTAGGTTACGAAGGGTTGGAAACACTATTGTTAATTTTCTTTGTTGGCTACAAAGTAATCTTTCTGCTAGTGTAAGGGTTAACCTATGTAGGGAAAATATGGACTCTTTTGACTTGGAGGGGAGTTTGTCAGGTATTTGACCCTGTTCTTGTTCTTATTCATTCTATATGTTAATGATTTCGGAGTCTGTGTAGGAAAGTTCAGACAGAGGATACCTTTGGTGGGCTGCTGCCCAATTCCAGCACTTCTGTTTGCCGATGATGCTGTACTTGTAGCTAGAACAGTCAATGGATCAAAGAAGCTCCAGATGTTATGATGTTTTTGTTAATTTTTGTGGTACAGTTGGATTTGGGTATTCATATTTCCAAGGCTTTCTGTATGGTTGTAGGTCCCAAGCAAACGAAAACTAGGATCTATTGGATCAACAATAAAGCCATTGGGTCGGTTAACTCTGTTTTTCAAGGGTGGGCGTAAAACTTCGCTTTGCAGTTTGCAGAGTTTTGCAACTCCGCATTCCGCTTGTAACGCGGAGCTTCGACTGCCGCCGCGTAGTGGAGTTTGCAACCCACCACCGTAGAAAGTTATTTCCTTACAGTGGCATAGGAGGAAATTGAGGAGCCAGATCACAGGGCCAATGCGCAGAGCTGCGGCGGTGGCTCACAGTCGCCGACCTTACCTGCAGGATTCATTTTCCATTCTGAACGTCCTGTGGCTGTCATGTGTGTGCTCTGGCACATCCAGCTCTGAGTGAGTCTCAAGAGCTGCAGACCAGGCTGGCAGAGGTAATCCATTCGAAACTCGGGGGCTGGCTGCAGGAGGCAGTGGGAGAACGTCATCGACTTTGAGGTGCTGCAGCCAATAAGAGTGTCTCTGAAACACTCCGATGTCCTGAACCTGACAGGTTGGTGGCGAGTGCTGAAGGTTCAGGGGGCCCCTTGCAATGACTTTTGCTGGTTCAGCCAGTGGTGCCGCCGGATGGACCGATGAGGTGCTGTCTGTTTGTTTTGTGCATTACACAGGAGTCAGGAGCTTCCCGGCATCATCCCCAGGAGCTATGCTCCACCTCGGGCAGCGATAGCCCATCTCTCCCATATTGGTGCCCCGCAATGGCCCCCTATGCCTGGCCTTACCCTGGATTGGTGGCTTATCTAGGTTGAGCGAAGCGGAATTTCACTGCGTTTTTATTCAATTCTGAAGAATTCCACGTAGTGATGCTCCACCCACCCCTGCTCTTTCTCCTACTTGTACATGGTAATACCTTTTGACAATCTTACCAAGTGAGAATCCCTCTTAACTTTGAGACGCCAGCAGTTTGTCCCATCTCTCTGGAAGTAATTAAGTTTGCCATTAGACTTGGTTCTAAACTTTCCCTTACATCTTTGAGAAATTATTGCATGCTATGGTGCTGGAATATGGGTTATTCCAAAGTGTCTTGATTACAAATTGAAGAAAATAGATTCTTCAGACTCCTTTTGGCTCTACAACATAGTTTTATGTCATGAGAAACTGGGTCTGAACTATTTATAGGACACCATCCAATTCCAGCCTTTCCCCTTTGTGTCGCTATCAGAAGATGCACAGGGACTCTTTTAGGTCGAACTTTGGCAGCATGCATGCGCTGTCTGCAAGACCTGCTGTAATCACTCTACCAAGGGAAATTCCGCCTGTTGCTTACCATGTGATCAAGGCCGTGGAAACATGACCGAAACGCGTCATGTCAAGTTGCACGGAGTAAAGTTGCACTGAAAACTGGATATCAGCAGCACGTTGTGGTCTGTACCTGTGTCTCCTTTTAAATTCGGAGAGTGGGACGGTGTCTATTCATATATAATATATCTCTTTTTGTTTTTTTGGGTAAATTTTACAGCTGTATGCAGTAATGCTATTTGGTACCGCTTTTACACGAATGTAACTTTAAACAGACAAAAGTTGCTCTTATGTTTTTGCAGATGCTTCAGGATCAACATACTTATTTTGCCATGTCTAGTTTTTTGATAAGAGCTAAGGATACAATACCGAATTAACTGTATTATATCGGCCTTAGTGTTGTTTTAAATAAACTTCTGAATTGTTTTTAGTCTATTTTTTTATGTACTGTATTGATTTATTTTGTAGGTATGTATATGATTTTTATAAAAAACCAAACGAGCAAAGGATGCACAGCAGACGTACAGTAGCGGGTCTGTAGGGTCTACTGAGATGTAGTGAAGATGGAAGTCAAGGATGCACAGCAGACGCACAGTAGCGGGTCTGTAGGGTCCATTGAGATGTAGTGAAGATGGAAGTCAAGGATGCACACCAGACGCATAGGACCGGGTCTGTAGGGTCCATTGAGATGTAGTGAAGACGGAAGCGAAGGATGCACAGCAGACGCACAGTAGCGGGTCTGTAGGGTCTATTGAGATGTAGTGGAAAGGGAAGTCAAGGATGTTCAGCAGGCGCACAGTAACTGGTCTGTAGGGTCCATTGAGATTTAGTGGAGACGGAAGTCAAGGATGCGCAGCAGACGCACAGTAGCAGGTCTGTAGGATCCATTGAGATTTAGTGGAGACGGAAGTCAAGGATGGGCAGCAGATGCACAGTAGCGGGTCTGTAGGGTCATGAGATGTAGTGAAGACGGAAGTCAAGGATGCGCTGCAGGACCTACTTCACTCGGACGGTACTACACAAGATGGGGAGGGCTCCTGAACCTAACTGTCTGCGCATATGCGGGGAAATTGGTACATATTATCACACGCTATGGGAATTTCCGAAACTAAAGACCTACTGGGAGGAGGTGATAGGCACGATTATAGAGGTCACCGGGAAGCAGGTTCCAGTCGAGCCCCAGTGCTGTCTGCTTAACGTCTGGGCTTCGACAGACCTTAACCATGCTGAACGCCTGTGGGCCACAACTGGCATGATGATAGCAAAAAGGAACATAGCTCAGAAATGGGGTGTGGGAACACTACCAACAATAGCGCAGTGGTATAGAGATATGGATATTGTCATGGTGGCGGAGAAGGCCACCTTTGTAAATCGTAGTTGCCCTCGCAAATGGGCTAGGGTGTGGGGAAAGTGGAACACACATAGAGGAGAAATTTGTTCACCCCCAGAACAGGATAGTGGGTCGGACGAAGACGTGTAAGGGTATGAGAATATAGATGTATCGCGATAAAAGTGATTTGAATGAGTGACTGTAAAGAAAACTATGAGGTTGCTGTAACACATGCGGATCTGCACTGTTATGTTATTGAATAATAATGTTAATAAAAAAAGGATGCGCTGCAGGTTCACAGTAACGGTCTGTAGTGTCCATTGAGATGTAGTGGAGACGGAAGTCAAAGATGCGCAGCAGGCGCACAGTAGCGGGGTCTGTAGGGTCCATTGAGATTTCGTGGAAAGGGAAGTCAAGGATGCGCAGCAGACGCACTGTAGCAGGTCTGTAGGGTCCATTTATACATAGTGGAGGCCCAAAAGTTGTAATACAGGCTCTATAGTAGTGCATCTGTCTGGTTACTGAACGATGCACAACAGACATCACAGTAGTGCATCTATGTGGTCCATTCAGAGGTAGTGGTGACGGGACTGAAGGATGCTCTAAAGACATTAATAATGATGGCTCGTTATCAGGGTCTGTGCTGCTTTCATCCTAAGACAAAATGATGAGTACTTGCCAGTCCTACATGAAATCTGTGACACAGCTTTGACCCCCTCATGTGGACGTTGGGTCAAGTCCCCTATTCCGGATTTCATGTCGCGCATAAATGAATACCGCGCATTCAAGTTGTAGCAACACAGTCACATTTTGTCTCTTGTGGGTTTTAGATTGTGCAGAGGAAGATGTATGGACCGATATGGCGGACTGGCCTCGGAATTTATGGAAATGTGGGCCTTGCGAGCCCAGAGTTCATCGAAGCCGTCCTGCGGCAGGAGGGCAAGCGCCCCATGAGGTCTGAAATGGACGCCCTGAAGGAACACCGAGAGCTGAGGGATCACGCTAAAGGACCCCTAACTTCGTGAGTACAGATGAAGGGGGAACTCCTGATGTCCAGGGCTTGGCTTGCCAAGAGAATGTCAGACTGGGCTGTGTCTCTAAAAGCTCTATCCCTTGACAACCAGGCCACCCCCAACCCTACCTACCTTTTCTGTGGACAAGCCCACCCACCCCAGATAGTGTTTTCTGTTGGGGACAACCTTGGCTTCCCAAGATGCTGGATTTCCATGGTTCTCCTGTGGGTGTGAGTGAGGGGGAGGGGTACTTTGCAGCACGGAGGGGCCTTGGACTAGAGCTGTGACACCCATAACTCTATAGTCTCAAAATCCTAAATGTCACCAGCGATCCAGAGGCGTGGTCAATCTAGGGATTTAAGTATCGGCTCGTTTCCCTATAGGCATTGAAAAGGAGAAGTTGTTTGATACATCAAGCCAATAGTTATTTTTCCTTTAAAACTATCCTGTTATGTTCCTTGTTATGTTACCTGTTTATTATATTGCTCTCTGAAAATAACTCGTAAAAGCACTAGGTTTACCCAGGATCAAAGTACTCCAGACTCCTAAACCAAATTCTGAGGCTTTGCATCTGTCTCCTGACCATGCAGGAATATACAAAATAACTTTAATAATAACTAGCTTTTTATGTAACGTTCATGCCTCACTTCGTCCGTCCAGAAGCACTGTAAATAACAGGTTTTGCTGTGACCCAGTTAATGTTAATCAATCTTCCGTCTTTCTAAGGATAGAAGCCCGAATCTGCTTGTTTGAATTAGAAGTCAAGATCTCTTGAACATCACATTTGTCACCAATGAGTATTAAGCTGTCTAAAATCTTCCCTGGCGGGTTACTTAATTATTCTTTTGAAATATCTTGTGATGTTAGTGTGCCAGCACCACGATATTAGGTTTCCTGTTTATAATATATGGGATAAAGTACCCGCTGCCTCACAGAATATTGCAAGTTACTGAGGAGTTCTGTGACCATTTAGAGGAACGAGGCCGAAGGCAGAGTTCATTTCTGAGGTCCTGGAACTCCAAGGTGTTCCTTGGGCGCTTTACTCTTAATAACACACACATTCATCCAATTACACTTCCCACAAACCACATGGTCTCTCGATGTAGTGCGCATTCATATAAAAGAGATCAAATGTTTGTAAACCTGAAGAGTAAAATTAGAATCTCTAGTGTAAAATTAAATAATACGCCAAAAAGCAGTTGGAGATTTGTTGCCACAAGATATTAGAATCAATATACTACAAGCCTGCTGTATATAAAAAAACAACTATGTATCTCAGAATGGGTAGAAACATGCAGAGATATCCTATCTTTCCTATAGTTACCTATGGGGAGGCTAAAATAAACATCTCGCAATACGGATCTTCTTTCTGCTTATCACTTTTATCCGTAAAAAAAATAGGGCGGAAAGAAAAGCCACGTTTCACTTTCAGTTTTTAAAGTGCTGTTTTAATTATGCGCAGAGACCTGCCTTTTCCCATGGCTGCTGGGAGCAGACATTGTGACGTCACAATTCAGTTGTAATAAGTCATTACATTTGAGCAACTACGTCCATTCTTTACTACAGACAACTAGGGATGTCATAAGCCTTCTGCAATAAGGAAATTAAAGACAGGCATTGCTAAAGATATTGTAAGCTTCCATGTATTATATTGGTTCTTAAAGATGAGAATAATTCCCATCTGGCGATGTTTGGTTTTGCGATCCCTGCCGCTAGAGCCAGCCAGGGACTGACGTATCTGGGTTGGTCCGTCTCTCCCTTGATCATTAACAGGAGCCACCTAGCGTCCATTTGGACCTCCTCTCTGGACATTTTGAACATTACTGTCGTAATTTTCCGCCAGAACCGGGTGACCCTGGGTCCCGCTGGCAGCCCCGCTGGCAGCCCCTAAAGTGCTGTGTGTTCCCCACCCCATTTGTGTAGGTGTGTGCGGGGGTAGTAGAAGCAATGTAATATCTTGAGCTGTACCAGCTGGAATTTTGTACGAATTGCGATTTCCCTGAGGCTCCGCAGCGCTTCTATACATTCCTCATCTTCTATATTTCCTAAATCCTCGATCCATGCAGCACGGAGGGCCGTTAGAGGGTCTGGTATGGTATTTATTAATTTGCGATATATTGTTGAAGTCGCTTTTTCAGGAATGCGATCTATCAGCAGTCTATCTTACAAAGGGGAGTGGTCGGGATTTAGTGTGCACCGCTGGATGTCTCTCTGTAGGGCGTGTATAGGCCTCAAGTAGGGATATCTTTGCGTTGGAGTCAAACTATATTCTTGTTGTAGGTCTTCGAAAGGGAGAGGAGCGCTGCTCCTGCATACGTCTCCCAGACATTCAATGCCTATCTGCCATCCTCTATAGCCTTTTAATGTGGCCACCTCCCTCAGTGGGTCCACGGGCCACAGGGGCGTCCAGCTGGTTTGTTTCCCCTGCCCCCCCAGAAACCTGTTTGCCTCGTACCAGCACCAAACTCTGTCATGGTATGTGTAGGACATTCTGGACTTGCCCTCCGGTATATAGAAGTAGCTGCCAGTTACCTCCTGGTATAGAGCCCCTATCCACCCTGTAAGCCGGTTCTTTGCTGTCGGCTTAGACTCAATGATTTATAACTAGCAACTGTGAGGCCTAGTAGTATAGCTTAATATGTGGGACAGCCAGACCCCAATGTACACCCCTTTTTAGGTCTCGTGCCTAGCGTTGCAGTGCGCAGCACTGCTCGTGCAGCACTGCTCGTGCAGCGCGAGATGTCTTGTAAGGGGGTTCTGGAAGCTGACCAAACGCTCGTGCATGTGGTTTTGTTTTTGTCAGCTGCTATTGGCTTTAGCATGCGTCTTTGTGAAAAAGGCGGCACGCCATTGATGAAAGGTGTGTTAATGTCCCAACTTCTTTAGAAATATAACCGCCCATTTCCCGGCGGTGTCTGTTGCGCGCAGCAGACATGTGTTTCTAATTAGCGCGTTCTCTTTGCTGCCTCGCTCCCTCGCCCCTGCGCCTCCACTTCACCGCTGCTGGCCCGGAGTCCGCTGACCGCATTGTCGTGCCACGCTGAGATTGGTCTCAGCCTTCAGGGATTCCCGCCTCGTCATTGCCGTACTGGGATTGGTCCCAGCCTCGAGGGCTTCCCCACGCTCGTTCCAGGAAGCGGAGCTGCGTCTGAGGCCGGGGAGCGTCCCGAAGACGAAATCGCTCCGACTGCTGAGCCCCCGCCGCATTGCACTAAGGCAGAGTTCTTCAATCTGTGGGGCGCGCCCCCCTGGGGGGGCGCGACACCATCTCAGGGGGCGCGCACTCCAGCTAAGAGTTTACCTTTGTTGGACCTTTACTGTCAGAGGCCTCGCAAGTCTTCACCCATTTCAAATGGGAATTCTTTATTGGCGAGCTCCGATAAGAGGGTTGGAGGGGGGAGGGGGGAAGGAGGGGAAATAGATGAGGCACAACTTGCGCTTTTGTCCTGTAAATAGCTAACAGTTGACCTTCCCAGGAGGGGGTTAATTAGTAGCACTGAAATACTTGGGCTGCAGTGGGAGGCAGTGTCTCCTCTGCTAAAACCGAAAGCAAATCCTTCACGTTCGATTTCATATCAGAGGAGACTTCTTGCAGCAGCTGAATGACTGTCTGTTCCTTTCTTTCAGTTTTAGGAGAGGAGACATCCTGCCTCCCACTGCAGCTGAAGCATTTCAGCTCTACAAGTTTAACCCCGTCCTGGGAGGGTTAGCTCTTAGCAGAAAGGAGACAAAGTTTCTTTTAAATTTACACAGGCAGACGCCACAACCCCACAGGGATCAAGTTACCAACAGAAAAATGCCAGCCAGCCATGTTTTTGTTAAACAGCCTGCAAATTGCTGGTCTTGACACTATATATGCTTAAAAATAAATAAGTATATATACACATTTGAAATGTGACTTTTCTGTCTTTGTTCCATTTTATTATCAGTCATGGACAATTCAGGCAGCTATAGAACACAATTAAATGTGCTTCTATTTATATTTGCTGTTCAAAGTATGCACAGACAAGTGCTGACAATACAGCTTTAGGTGACTGTTTTTTGTACCTCATGGGACAACAAAATAATGAGCTGGCAACCCTAATCATAAAACAAAGTTTGTTGCAAGATCAGCACATGTATTTCCTCCACCCTGATCCCTGGTAATGCCATAATAGCAATAGTTCAACACATCTGAAACCCTACGCTGCCGTCAATAACCTGCTGAGTTACTTCAAGTGTCTGGGAATGCACCCTGCATTCAGACAACTCACTCCTCATTCTCTCCCTTCACTTTCATGCTCACCCTGCACTCACAGCGATCACAATACACTCACACTGATCACCATGCACTCACACTGATCACTCCTCACCCTGAACTCAGTAATCACTCTGCACTCACAATGCACTTGTGCTGTTCACCCTGTACCACACCCTGCAGTCACGCAAGCACAGTACTCACCCTGCACTCATGCAACACTTCACTCACATGTCCCCCTTACTGCTCAATGTGCAAACTCACTCAAATAAGACCATCACTAACCATACATTCATTTGTCCCATTCTGCACTTACATCCGCACCCAAATTCATATGGTCACCTCACCTCACTCACCCTGCACTTGCTCCTCTTACCCTACTCTCACACTGTTGCATGGCTCACCCTGCACTCACATGGGTACTCATGCCACCCACACAGCGCAGAGGTTTAATGTGCCTGCTACAAAGAACGTATACCATCCAGATCAAAGAACTGAGTGTGGGTAAACTGTGAGTAGCGCTATAAAAAAAATGAAATGTTTGCCAGAAAGGTGCTATAGCGAGATGGGGTGCATTGTTGGTGAGCGGTAGTGAGGAAATTCATGGAGAAGGAGGAAATGAGGGAGGGGCCGCCAAAACAGACCATTGCACTGTGTGCGACCAGTACTAGGGCCAGCCCTGGATGGGAGTGTTAGCCACCCCCCAAGTTTGGGTCTAGTTGCACCCCTGTACACAAGTATGGGCATGTCATGCCCCATCAAGGTTTTCGTCCTAAATTACAACAGGACAAATTTACATGCACTGCAATCCAGCCTTTCAGGGGGTTCCTTGATAGAGGCAGCTCCGTTTTTGCCCTGATGGCCTGGAATAATTCCTAAACAGATTCTTGTAAATACTGTTTTGTTTAATTTCTTTTTAATGTGATTGATGTGAGAGAGTCTATTACTATTTGCAGAGAAATGTTTTTGTTTCGTGCAACAACCATAAAAAAGTTTATTTTAGATCAAAACAGGTCCTCACATATGAGAAATTGGAGGATATCCCAGATATTATTTGTTGTAAAATTAGTGGGCTGCTGCTTTGTTACAACAGTGAAAACACACATCACTATCTCTGAATATTAAATGTAAACACTTTTAGAATTTCGAACATAGCGCCTGTGCACCGTTAGTAGCCTGGCTAAAGAGGGTATGGCAGAGCTGAAAGGGAATCATTTAATCTCAAAGCTGTTCTGAACAGGGGCCCCCAAAATAGTACTGGCCCAGGGCACCCAAACTCCTTTACATGTCCCTGCCACCACAAAGTCTGTCAGACGATATTGCTCTGAAGTAAAATAGGCAACATCTTTAATTTATTATCAGTTCTATTTTTTTTTATTTTTTTAACGTAAGCCCGACGTGTCCTAAACCCCCACTGCTTCAGGTAAGCAACTTATCGTACTCCCTTACAGTCACTGTTTTGGCTGAAAATGTCTGCAGAGTATTCAGCTTTGAGAGAAACTGCTATCAAAACTCTCTTCCCTGTCAGCTCGTCCTATTTATGTGAGATTGGGTTCTCAGCTCTTGCGGTATTAAAGACTAAGTACCGTTCAAGACTGGATGAGGAGCACAACCTGAGGATGGCAGTAGCAAAAATCCATCCAGAGATTGACAGTCTATGTGGATTAAAACCGGCACACCCATCACATTTATGTTGGTGGTGTTATTATTAATCTATGTCCTGTATAAAACAAAGCATCCTAGTACAAAGAATTTGCGCACATTTTATCTTGGAAAATTGTGTTTTGAGCTGTGTAATAGGCCTCTGTCATTCCTCCACACCCATTCACAAACCTGCAGTTTACTAAACACTCTTATAGTGCTGAACATTATTTGCCAAATATGGCACGTGATATGCGCGTGGCAGTCGAATATGTAGTGTACCAGATTCCAGAAATTTCTGTCGTGTGGTGGGGGGGCCCAACATCTAAAAGAAATTCAACTGGGGCGGCTCAACCTACAAAAGTTTGAAGACCTCTGCACTAAGGTAACCGGAGCTGCATTTTTTTCGAATATTGCACTTGCCTTTAGTTGGCAGCCACGTAGGAGCAATCGGATGTTTAAGATGTTCTTTTGGGAGACATGAGGTAAGGTCAGCGTTTGGGAGCTCCCACACCTATAGTTTGAGAGCCCTGCTGCCCTGTACAAACAATGATGTGGGAACCCTGCTTCCGTCTGGAGCCGCTGCTGCATAGAGTTCACTCGCAGGCATTGCTGCCGAGCTCGGGTCACCTGAGCAGGGTGAAATCTGTCAGCACTAGATGATGCAAGCTGTCCCCGGAGTCGCGCGTGCACAGCCCTCCTGGTGTTTCGGAGCCCACACCATTCCCAGTGCAGCAGACATCATTCTTCGGGCTAAAAATATCATCTCTGGGCACGGACGCGCTCCCGCTTCATGATGATAAATGAGTCTGACTCAGAATATGGAACAAGGGCTGAAGAAATACAAAGCTCTGCAGAAACAATGCAACAATGTCACCTCCCCAACCCCATCCCACCACTCCTCCTCACTCTCCATGCTCCGATCTCACCCTCTCGCTCCGTGTATTCATTTCACCTGCCTTATGCTCTCCGTTCCCACTTCTTTCAGTCATTTTTCTGTCGCCTGATCTCATTCACAGTCTGCAAGCCCTGATCTCACCTGCTATCCACCCGCTGAGCCTCCCTTGCCCTTCACTCTCATTAAGCAACCTCCCCAAGCCTCTCATTTGGCCGACTCTCTCCACCCCCGCGCCATCTCACCTACTCTCCATCCACAACCTCACCCACTGCCCCGTCTCCACCGCACGATCTGGAATTCCCCCACCTTCCCATATACCGAACTAGCGCGTCCTCCATCCTCGAAGCCTCTCACCCATCACCATGCACGCCGCCCTCTCTCGCTGTTCCTCCACACACTGTTTCATGATCTCACCCATCATTCCCTCAGCCATTCCTTGAGTTCACCTCACAGACCCTTTATCTTTGAGATCACCTACCCCGTCCACCACGCAGGTACACCATTCCAAAGTGCGCTCCACCTTGTCCCACTCTCCATCCCTAATCTAACCCCTCTCTCCATGGGACATATTTCTGAGCTTACGCATTCCCCACTATCCATCATGGAGACCGCGCTCCGTCCTCACATTCTGCTCTCTCATGCCCCACATCCCAGAGAACACTCGTCGGCTCACACACTCCGTTTCTCAGCCCCCACCCTCCACAACTGTCAATCCATCTTTTCCTACCCCTCCTTCCTTCTCGAGCTCCTGCTCACCCTTCATGCGTGCATCACCTAGAGGTCACTTATTCGGCCACACATTCCACCACCAGGGCTCTCCCAACTTCCTGTCTTCTCGCATTACTAAATGTTTGTTATTCGCGTTGCATTATTATCAGCAACGCTAATAGCTCACACTTTTACTAATGCGAGACCTATTGCATTGCAAATGCTTGTTGCAGCTTGTAGAGTGCTATTCTTGGTGAACCCCCCTCCACCCGCCACAACAGTGTCCGAACTTCTTGGGCCACACGCTTAAAGACTGTCAGGGGTACTAGACATGGGTTATTCAGCAGGACGTATAATAGGCGTGTCAGGGCCATCATTTTAAATTGGGCGGTCCTGCCCATGAGGGACACCGGCAAGGAGCGCCAATGGAGGAAATCAGTATGAAGCCTGTAGAGTTGGGGGATGAGATTCCTCTTCAGGAACAACTGGTGGTTGCAGGTGATATGAATGCCTAGGTACTTAAACCCCTCCGTTACGACTGGAGCTGCACACCTCGCCAGCAGTCTCGGGTGGGGGCAGTCTTGCCAGACAGCGGGAAGACCACCGACTCAGACCAGTTGATGGCGTATCCGGAGTAGCTCCCAAATAGCTCGAAAATGTGGAGTACCCTTGCTATGAACTAGTATGGCCTCGCAAGATATAGGAGTATGTCATCCGCGTACAGCGAAACCCTCTCCTCCCAGCCCCCTGGCGCTTCTATACCCCAGATTATCGAGTCAGTCCTAATCCAGTGAGCTAAGGGCTGCAGCGACAAGGCAAACAGTGGCGATAGGGGATAGCCCTGTCTGGTGCCCCTTCACAGGAAGGGCCTTAACAGCTCTCCATTAACTCTTACTCGGCCTGTGAGTCTTGGTAGAGAAGTCTCACCCAGCTACAGAAATTGGGGCTGAAGCCCAGCCGGATGAGCGCTGAGAATAAATAAGGCCACTCTATACTGTCAAAGGCCATCAATGCGTCCAGCGCCATCAATGCCGTTTGTTGGGTCGAAGGGCCCTTGTTAGGTGGAGCACACCATATAATCTCCGCAGGTTGTGGCGCGTGCTCCTGTTAGGCACAAAGCCAGATTGATCCTTGTGGACTACAGTAGTGATGACGGACGTCAGTCTATTGGCCATAACTATTAACTATACATTTTGTCTTTTAAGCATACACCTAATAAAAGAACATGTATAATCCAAAGGGGCAATACCTAAAATAGAAAAACAATGAATGTTATATCAAGTCTTTGCTATGCCCTACAGTGGGGGACCATCCCATACTGAAATGAACAATTCAGCCCTTTTGCCACTTTATTCGCATAAAGCATGTGCCGTGTTCCCGCATCGTGCATGATTTGAATGCCCAGGTATCTAAACCTTGCGCTCTCTCATTTGACTCCCAAATCTGGATAGGTCCTTCCATCTAGTCGATAAGTCTTGCCTATGGAAACAGTTTTGACTTGCCCAGTTGGTCTGTAGTCCTGCTACTCATCCATACCTCGGTAGCTGTCTCAGCAGTATAGGCAAGGACTGCAGAGGGTCTCTTCAAACAAATAGAGGTATCATCCATGTACATGGAAACAACATTGTTCACAGTTCTAGTTTTTATACCCAGACTCTGAGAGTAATTCTTAAATGGCGTTCAGCGGTTCGATTGCAGAAGCAAACAGCGGCAACATGAGACACGCCCTACCTCTGCTGCCGCCTCCTCTCCATTGTCCAGTTTTCTGAGACCTCAGTCCCCGTGCAAACCTATATAGTAGGATTTGTAGATAACTTAAACCAATTTAGGAACGTGCATCTCGTGCCCATGTGCTATCGCTGTCTAGCTCCTTCCACATGTATGCCCAGCCAACAGCATCAAATACCTTCTCGGTGTTCGACCACGCTAGTGTGATTTGTCTGGTCTTTACCTCTAGAATGTGTGCGACATCTGAGCCATTGCAGCGTATGTGTTTTGGTTCTCTGTGATATGAACCCAGATGGATTGCCATGCAGTAGCTGCCGTATTGCTTGTAGTAGCCCATTTGCTAATATCTTTCTCCGTATCTTTGCATCTGCATTGATCGTAGACAGTGCTATGCAAAGTCCCACATCTGTGGGGTTTCTATCTAGCTTTGAAATTAAGACCAGAATTACTTCACCTCATAGTTACCCTGAGCTGTGTTTTTCTTGTGTGCTTCCAAGAAGTTCAATCCACTGTCTGCAAAGTACCAGGGAAGGCCTGGTAGAGATGTATAGAAAAGGCCTTGATAGTTGGCCGTACGTTCTGCATACAAGGTATGGCTGTGATTGCCTCTGCCTTAGTAAGTGGGACATAATCTTGAGTACACATCTAGTCTCCCCAGTCCTGCTATCTTTATGCCTTAGCCAAACGGGAACCAATGCCCGTACTTATTTCCGCTTCTCCTCGCATTATCTTTTATATGCATGATGGGAGCATTGGGCTTTATGCTCTATGCCACCATGCCAGTATTTTGTCAGCCTTGAAAAGAGCTGTACAGAGAAGGCGACAACGTCATTAGCTTTAAACATTGGGGAATAGAAAGGCATAGTGCAGCTGAGTAAGAAAGTTGAAGAGGAAAGAGATGCATCATGGCTGGGAAATGAGATGAATTTAAGCGTACAGCAGAAGAACCATTATTCACGAGGGCCTGGTACTGTGGGATGACGTAGGGTGCAGTGGCGGAGACTAAAGATTAGTTCAAGCCACGAGAAGGCACAGGGAAAATGAACTGTGATGTCCCTGCAACCCAATGAAAAACCTGTAGGGCTGGTCAAGGTGACAGCACAGAGGAGTACAGGGGCCTCCTATAACAAACAGTGAAACGGATAATGAAGGTGGAAAGTGTCCTGGACCAGCTCTCTCCAGTCCATGGATTTTGTTGAAGACAGCAGACCTACCTAAATGTGGACAGTGGAAGTGAAATGACTTCATGTGTCCATGTTGATATTTGTGCAGCGCCTGTGGGTGAAGCAGGCCAAGTCACTCTACTAGGCTGAAAGCAAATGATAAACTTCATCCTTCAGGGATGTTGTTCCGCCGATAAGACCGAGGGCATAAAAGTGGCGGTCTCACCAAGAAGAGCCCTCAGAACAGTCAGTGAGGTGTTTGCAATGCCCACAGGTGCGGCGAGCTGCTCGCTGAATACACAAGCTGTCCATTGGATCACAGATCCCTAGACGAAGACTCTAGCAGATAGCAACCTTTTTCATAGTAACTCTCACAAGGCAAACCAAATGTGCAAAAAAGGCAGCTCTTTATCTCATGGCGTGCATGAGGATAAGTATTTGAGAATATATTTTGGGAAATACGGGCCTAGGGGGTATGATTCGCTACTGTGATTTGCATCATATGCATTATACATACAGGGCAACAGTGGGATACTTGTGTACATGGAGCCTCTATGCATGAAAAGAGTGCATAGGACTCCTTTGCATGCCTCCGAGATATTGAAAACTACTAACATATCTAGGTATAGAGTAATAAAGGGTGTCTCGTTCTAAGGCAGAGTTCTACAAAAGGGCTATACACGACAGTACATTGTATTTAATCTACTTGATAGGAAAAAGGGGGCCTCACTGTGCCTTTAAAGTGACCACAGCAGAGCACAGCGTGATGTCATGCTTGCTGATCCCACAGGCGATATCTGGCTTCTGACCAATCAACGTCAAAGAGGACTCCTAAGCCCAGTTCAGTTAGTCTCCAATCAGAGGGCCCATGAGGAACAATGCCGCCATGCTTTCAGGAAAGGAGACTCCTCGGAACGAGTCAAAGTCCATAGACCTGCTATGACGGATGAGCCTCTGGCTGTAAAGGTTCCATGGGTGAGGTCAGTTGAGGGTTTATCATTGAAAAGGAATGGATTACCGAACCTCTGAATGTGGTGAAAGAAGCATCATGAAAACTGTCAGTTTACAGCAAATGTCCAACTCCCACCAAACCCTAGATGGACCCCATAGCAACCACCTCATGTCTAGCTTCAGCCTTGTGGTGAATGTTGAAGTCTATAAAACCTTCTAACGTAATGTACCTAACAGAACAATGTTTTATTATCAACCTTGAAAAGACTCATTAAAACTTGGGGCCAAAGGGTGGACATACATTCCTGATGCCAGAGAAGGCAGCCTCTTTGACTAATGTTTACTCCCACCATCAGCCATCTCAGAACCCTTGCCCCCTCATGCTTTATGTGCGCAGATGACGCACAGGCACGTTTAAAGGTCTCCCAGTGGCACAACCAATCCTCCCTCCACCTCCAAACCTTTACTAACCCTTAAAAAACTAATTTGCTGCTCTGACCTTCCTGTCTACCGTTATCATCCGTGCATGCTGCGAAGAGTTCACAAAGCAGCATCTAGAGTTATCTCCCCCCCTCAAACAAAAAACAGTCAATTGAGTTCCTCAGAACTCCAGGAGCTTCATATCCGCTACTCCCAATAGTTTAGCAAAAACAACTCCAAACACTCTGCTTTGCCTTCACATTCCTAAGGAGGAGACCCACATGTCACTGCACCTTACTGGCTCACTGGCATCTTAAAACTCCCATTAGATACTTCCTCTCTGCCAGGTGCTGTTCGACTTCGCAGCTAAATACAGCGTTAGGAGATGCAGATGCTTCTCCATAGAAACTCAATTTCTGAAGGGTAGCTGCCCTATAAATCAAACTCCCCAAGACTCTGATTGCCTTGCGCTCGAAGACCTCTTTTTCATGATGATATGAGGTCCTGAAATGGCATCCAAATCACTGCTGCACCAAACAAAAGTCGCTGAAATCAAATGGAGACCTCCCCACCGAAAGCTTCTTTAGGCCACTAGAATGACACTAGACGCTATGCATAAGGAATGTGTAAATCCATTGGGGGGCGGGGGGTCATGGTGACCCTTTGCTTTGGGCGAGCGCCCACTCGCCACAACCCTTTCTGAGCTCCTCCGTGCTGTTTCTAAGTGGTAGGAGGTTCATTTGTCCTTTTCTTCACAGGGACGGAGAGCAGTGGTACAAGATTAGGGCCGCCCTGAACAAGCGGATGCTGCTGTCTCGAGAAGTGGTGCTGCACACCGAATCCATCAACGAAGTGGTGACAGACCTGATCACTAGGATTAAGTGCACAAGGGAGGAGAGCCTGTCCGGCACCACCGTGGGCAATGTGACCGACCTGCTCTACAAACTTGCCTTGGAAAGTATGGAGGTGAAATTTGTCTTGTTGGTGGGAGGGGAGCACTGCTTGGTGGAATGAGGGTTATGATAAACAGTGTGAATCTGCAATTGCGCATTCAAGGATAGGGTATTTCCTCTCAACTGATAAACTATCCCATAGATCTTTGACTTTGAGATCAGGCCTATATTCAGAAGGTGAGGAAAACCTTAACACACTGTGGAGTTGTATGACTATAGGTGAGTTTAAAAATTGTCTTCGATGGAAAAGTTGATGGTTAAAAAAAAAGTAAGATTAAATTGAAATTCAGTTGCTGCGTCCAATTCAATCGGGCTTCCATCCTGGATACAGCACAGAGGCAACACTGGTGGAGGTATCTGACACCATCAAGCTAGCATTAGACCAGGGGAAGCAAGTGGCTCTCCTCCTCTTAGATCTGTCGTCTGTGTTTGATATGGTTTCCCACCCTATTCTTCTTCAACGAATGAGTAATATCGGGATGGGGTGCCACCTTGCCATGGTCTGGGTCTTTTCTATCTGACAGAAGTTAGTCAATCTGGATGCCACCTTTTGCATCTGACCCTAAGCCGTTAAGATTTGGCGTTCCTCAGGGCTTTGCCCTGAGCCCAACGCATTTAATGTTTACATGACTCCTTTGGCACTTCTGGTGGAATCGTTTGGGGTACAGCTGGTGTCCTACTCAGACAATACACGTGTACTACTCATGTGGGACAACACTCCCAGCGCTCAGAACAGATTCGTAGCGTGTGTCAACAGTATTTCAGTGGATGGGCCCGAGTAATCTGCAATGCAATACCAGCAAAGCCGAAGTGTTCATTTTCGACACTCCTCCTCCATCCTAGGGATGCCCCTACCCCTGTCTGTCGTACGCAACCTAGGGGTCAAATTTGATAATAAGCTATCCTTCAGATCCCAGGTGCTCAGTGTGTTGGGAACGTGCTTCAGCCTTCTAAGATCCTTAAAAAAGTTCTTATTCTTGATCCCTTCCCACTGCTAGAAAATGACTATTCAAGGTCCTATAACCTCACATCTGGACTATGCCAGTGCGTTCTATTGGGGCCTCCCTGCATACTAACGCAAGAGACTCCAGTTGGTGCAGAATACAGCAGCCCGGCTTCTCTTAAATCTTTGGAAATATTGCCACATTTCTCTGTTCCTCAAGGATTTGAATTGGCGACCAATCTGTGAAGAGTAAAGTTCAAGGGCCTTGTGGTGATTCATGGAGCGATTTACAAGTCTGGTCCCAGTTACTTGGCCAACAGACTTGCACACTCACTCACTGCACTTCCTGGCTCTTCAGGACTCTGCCGCCTGTCACTGAAGCTACCTCTTAGCGGATTCAGTGCTGGTGCAGACTCGAGGACAAAACATTCCCTGCCGCCATTGAGGGTGAGGCCACACCCACTTTAGGCCACGCCCCCCTCCCTAATCTGAATAAAAGCGCTGAATACGAGCGCCGTCTTCAGACCCACGTACCCTCCTGAGGCGGAAGCCGGGAGCGCTACGGTGTTTATTTTAAAAATTACCTGTGTGCTTTTTGTTGTATTTTAAACTCACTCACTGCACTTCCTGGCTCTTCAGGACTCTGCCGCCTGTCACTGAAGCTACCTCTTAGCGGATTCAGTGCTGGTGCAGACTCGAGGACAAAACATTCCCTGCCGCCATTGACGGCGAGGCCACGCCCACTTTAGGCCACGCCCCTCGCGCTAATCTGAATAAAAGCGCTGAATACGAGCGCCGTCTTCAGACCCACGTACCCTCCTGAGGCGGAAGCCGGGAGCGCCACGGTGTTTATTTTAAAAATTACCTGTGTGCTTTTTGTTGTATTTTAAACTCACTCACTGCACTTCCTGGCTCTTCAGGACTCTGCCGCCTGTCACTGAAGCTACCTCTTAGCGGATTCAGTGCTGGTGCAGACTCGAGGACAAAACATTCCCTGCCGCCATTGACGGCGAGGCCACGCCCACTTTAGGCCACGCCCCTCGCCCTAATCTGAATAAAAGCGCTGAATACGAGCGCCGTCTTCAGACCCACGTACCCTCCTGAGGCGGAAGCCGGGAGCGCCACGGTGTTTATTTTAAAAATTACCTGTGTGCTTTTTGTTGTATTTTAAACTCACTCACTGCACTTCCTGGCTCTTCAGGACTCTGCCGCCTGTCACTGAAGCTACCTCTTAGCGGATTCAGTGCTGGTGCAGACTCGAGGACAAAACATTCCCTGCCGCCATTGACGGCGAGGCCACGCCCACTTTAGGCCCCGTCCCCCGCCCTAATCTGAATAAAAGCGCTGAATACGAGCGCCATCTTCAGACCCACGTACCCTCCTGAGGCGGAAGCCGGGAGCGCTACGGTGTTTATTTTAAAAATTACCTGTGTGCTTTTTGTTGTATTTTAAACTCACTCACTGCACTTCCTGGCTCTTCAGGACTCTGCCGCCTGTCACTGAAGCTACCTCTTAGCGGATTCAGTGCTGGTGCAGACTCGAGGACAAAACATTCCCTGCCGCCATTGGCGGCGAGGCCACGCCCACTTTAGGCCACGCCCCACGCCCTTTTTCACCTCCTCGATAAACATGTGCCATTACCGTACGCGCAGCGGGCACGCCGTTTGCGCGCCGAAGGCGCGCCTAAGGCAAGCCCGTCTGCGCCCGTCATCGCCAAGACATCGCCTCTCGCCTGTCCCCCTGGCCAAACTACACGGGAAGCCTACCACTATGATAGAGAACGCCTTGTTGCCCTGAACCCTGGAAAGAGCTGCGAGACGATATCCGGACATCTTGGACAGACATGTCTTCAATGTAAGTCCTGTCATTTTTCCACTCCTAGCCCTTGCCTACTTAGGCATCTCCAAGCTGTGCATAAACAAACCCCTCTTACCATCTTACATCTAAATGTTAGGTCTCTCTATAAACACCACCCTGAGGTTAATAGTCTCCTACTCGAAGAGAAGCCCGACATTCTTTTCATCTGTGAAACCTGGCTCCATGACGATATAACCAGTGTCTCTAACCTCACGCTCTCAGATAACTACCATATGAAATCGATAAACAGAGACACCAGAGGCGGCGGCATTGCTGTCATCTATAAAAAGCAATTTCTCTGCTCTTTTACTAAAGAAAACATTTCGAGCTGCGAAAGTGCTCGTTTTAAGATTACAACGGGCCCTCACTTCTCCCTTTCTGGCTTGTACATCTATCGATCCCCCGGACCTACGTCCACATTCATTGATGCTCTCCTTGAAGTGGCGAACACCCTTGTGGTGGGCTCAGCAAACTTCACTCTATTAGGAGACCTCAATCTCCATTTCGACCAGAACCAAGATTCCACCATTAAAAACCTTCTGGCTGACCTGTCAGCCCTACAACTCTACCCTCTGATCCTGGACGCTACCCACTCTGCTGGACATATATTAGACCCTGTTTTCACTAACATCCCAGAGACTATAACCGAAACGCCCAAACCCATGGGATGGACAGACCATTACTTAATTAAATTTACCATCTCGATTAAGGAAATGCTCTATAAAGCTGAGCCTACCCGCCGCCTAAAAAGACCATGGCACAAACTTGCTCCCAAAGACCTGCAGTCCACCCTAGGAGAATTCCATCAAAGGGCACATATAAACACTAATACAACATATGCTGCCTTCCATGACTGGATCACTAAGGGACTAGATGCCCTCATCCCTCTCAAATGGACTAAGGGACGCAGCTCCCCTTCCAACCCATGGTATAACAACACCTTGAAATCCATGCGGAAGGAATGTAAGAAAGCTGAGAGAGTCTGGAGGCGAGAATACAATGACAGTGACAAAGCGCTCTATCTAGCCAAACAAAAACGATACCACAAAGCTATCTGCTCTGCACGCGCTGCCTTCTATGCTGAAGAAATTAACACCAGCCCTAACCCCGCCAAAGTTGTTTTCAAACTAGTAGAAGAGCTACAGAGTAATAGATCTCCTCCCTCCAGCATTACTTCTGCGCAGCGATGTGAGGACCTTGCCACATTCTTTATTGAAAAAGTGCAAAAAATCTATAGATCCTTCCCACTGCACTCCGCTACTTCGTCCAGCTTCTCTACATCCATCAGCAACGGCACCATGTTGAGGCACATACATGAAGTCTCTCATGAGGACCTTACTAAATTATGTAGAAAGGTCAAAACAGGTTCCCCGGCAGACCCTATGAGACCGACTCACTATGTCGAATCTCTAGACTTTTTCCTGCCTACCCTGGCGTTCATACTGAACCTTTCTTTCTCCTCCGCCAGTGTCCCGACTGCCTGGAAACAAGCATGGGTCTCTCCTATAATTAAAAAACCGACCCTTGACCCCTCCAAACTGGAGAATTTTAGACCCATCTCACTGCTCCCATGGCTGTCCAAACTTGCAGAGGCCCACGTAAACATCATCCTGTCTAAACACATGGATCAAAATAACATCTTAGATTCCTCTCAAAACGGGTTTAGACCGGGCCACAGCACGGAATCTGCCCTCCTAGCCACTTCGGAACATCTCCGGACGATACTTGATGCCGGTCAAAGTGCTGCGCTGATCCTTCTGGACCTCAGCGCCGCCTTTGACACGGTATCTCATAACATTCTCTTACATCGTCTGGCTATGGCGGGAATCTCAGGTCTTGCACTGGAATGGTTCCGCTCCTTCTTGACAGACAGAACTTTCCGGGTATCAGCTCCTCCATTCCTCTCCCAGCCCCACCCCATCGGACAGGGAGTCCCTCAGGGCTCTGCACTCAGCCCATCCCTTTTTAACATATATGTGCAACCACTTGCGGCAGTGGCTAGAGAATGGGACCTTACGCTGGTGTCATACGCTGATGACACACAGCTAGCCATCACTCTCAGCGAAGGCCCATCCACCTCAGCCGCTAGGTTCAGAGATGGTCTGGCTGCGGTGGCCCAGTGGATGACAGACAATTGCCTGCAGCTTAATGCAGGCAAAACAGAGGTGCTGCTCCTTGGAAAAAACCCCAGCCACTGGAATCAACACTGGTGGCCTTCGTCGTTGGGCGCCGTTCCACCCCCTAAATCCTTGGTTAAAAACCTTGGCGTATGGATGGACTCCTCACTCAATTTTCAGACCCACACAAAAAAAGTAGCGGCCACCTGTGTGGGACTGTTGAGGAGCCTCAAACCTATACTCGGTTTCTTCGACCCCAAGGTCCGCCAAGTGATTGTCCAAGCCACTATTCTCTCCCGCTTGGACTATGCCAATGTCTTACTTCTGGGCGCCAACAAAGCAGAGATAGCACGATTGCAACGTGTACAGAACACTGCGGCCAGAACCTTGGTCGGTCTTCCACGTAGATGTTCAGCCAAAGCCACAATCCGTAAGCTGCACTGGCTTCCCATTGAATTTCGTATCCAGTTTAAAACCCTTATCATGATTTTTAAAATCTTTAAAACTGGACGCCCTGATCTTCTCCGTTCACTCCTCTCACCTTATGTGCCTCAGCGTAACCTACGCTCCCTAGGCCAACATCTGTTGATGGTCCCCCGCATTAAGCTCGCCCGCACGGGTGGACGTTCTTTCAGAGTGCTGGGAGCCAAACTTTGGAACTCCCTGCCAGTTCACATCCGCTCATTGGAAAATTTGTCTGCCTTCCGGAAAGCCGTCAAAACTCACCTATTCCCCTCCTATTAGGTCTCCTAGTTGCTTTCTCTTTTGTCCTCCGCTGAGTTTGCGTGGTTCTTTAGCGCCGGGACGCCTCTTTGCTGGGGCAGCTGTTTGCGCTTTATCAAATTATAACATAACATAACACTATCCTCCAGCGAGAACTCTGCATTCCTCAGATGCCTTGTTAGCTGTCATGACAAAAGCCAGGAGGAAGAAATGGGGCGGCGCTTCCTTCTCTGCCCTTGCCACCTGTAGCTCGAATGCTCCTCCCTTCCATCTATGGGCCACCAAAGACAAGGGTTCCTTCAAAGAGAACCTAAAAACCTAGCTACCCATTTTCTGGATTTTGTTTTCACTAATTAGGTTTCACTACTAGTTATCATCATAAAGATGCTACCTTGCCTTGCTTTATGGAAGCGCTCACGCTTACTCCACTGCTACTCCAATAGAATGCTGGCCCTGCCTTAAAGTAGCCCAATAGGAGATGTAATATTTATCGCACCAGATAAAACCGATCTACCTTTAGTGTGATCATATTGATCTGTATATATCAAGTTCACTAGCAGCGTATTCTAAAACGTGGAATACCCACGCCGGGTCTCAAAAACATTAACAATCACAGAAACAACAGCTATTAATTAAAAGGCTGTAAACATCAGTGGCAGTGGGGGTATTTAAGGTAACGTAGTCTGTCTTTTGGATGAGGTCTCATTTCTCATCCAGACCCATATCCTCCTTGGAGTATTCAGGAAAGTTGCAGAAGGTTCCCTTTTCACAGTGCAATGGTTTCTATGACCGGTGTCGCCGGGCTGCAAGGTTTTCTGCCCATTGATTTTTCATGGAGTTTTCTTCTAAGGCAGTGAAAGTGTCCCCTCTTTCATCTCATTCGCTGGGTCGATCTTCTTCGTAGAGGGCTCGTGATGGGGCAGATGCACCATGGTTGGTAGTGACTTTCCTTAACATTTCTTGAATCATGACCTATTCCATGTGACTGTGACTTTGCCTCTCCATTGTGATGGGTGGGATGAACCCTCAGAAAGCATGACTGATCCGGGTAGACCACGATGGGGAGATAATGAGCCAATCTTAGTTGGGATGCAAGCACCCAAGTGAATATTTCTGCATCTACATTTGAGATTGCAATAGGCCAGGATGATTGTCACATTCTGGCATGTTCTCTTGTTCATGTATTGGGGCGATGTCCTCTGCCATTGTCTGCAATACTTACTCCAGCCCCCTTCAACGTTTTAAGTAGGGTTACCAGAGAAGTCACCAGAGCCTCTGCAAAGGTCTTCTGCAAACCGGAAATCGTAAACCGGAATCGGAAGTAAACCCATTAGCGCTCAGGATTGATTGGGTTCGAGGGCTATTGCTGCCAAGTTTTGAGTACGCAAATAAGTGAAATTTCTATATTTGCAGCGTCCCATGAGTAATGTTTGTTAATCACGCGTCGCAGTTGGATTGACACTTTGTCAGGAGCAGTTGAAAAAGAAAATCTGTACAGTACAAAAACAAACTGATATTCCAGTGTTCAGCCCCATGTTTCTAGAAATAGTAAAATATGATGAGGGTTTCGTTTATTGCACGGGCACTTGCAGGTGTGGGTTACATCACAGATAATAAAATGTGCCGTGTCTCTGGTAGGTTGCACAAGTAACAACTAATTGTTGTGTTATGCTAATTTGCCTTTTTAACTGGGCAAATATTAGGTGTTCCTTTTGGCCAATTTACTGACAGACAGATAGAAGGATAGAAAGCTGATTTCGGCTCTCTGGGCTTGATTCTTTTAACGTCTGGTGGCAGGAGACACAAGCAGTGAGAATTGAATAGCAAACCTTTGAATGCAAAGAAAGATCCTGGATTGAAATGCCTGATAGTGCGTGGGGCTGGAAAACAGGATGCGGCTGTTACATTTAAAGAGAAAGTACGATGGGCCGTGTTGAAATAAAATGTATCAGTTTGTGAAAAAGTAACGTCCCAATCTTTGTCAAGTGTGTTTCCAAAAGGTTCAGCCAGAAGTCATTGTGAACGCAGATGCTCTTTAGTGAGGCATTCCAGCTTTCCGAGGAACTGACATTGGGTTATGTGTTTACAGTAACTGCAAGCTCTCAGAAATATTGAATCTGCTGTCTGTTTATGACCTTACGCAGTGCGTGCTACGCGTTGTCAGTGTGGCCCGCCATCTTAGACGCAGTGCGCCAAAACTGAAGGCTGGGTGCGCGCACTCTTATCAACGGCAGGCCGAGGTTTACTTTTACCATGACACAGCAGCAGGGCGGGCTGGGAGGGGACTCGGGCTTGGGTCCGAGGACTGATTTGTGCTGCGTCAGAGCGTGCGTCAGGTGTCTCTCTGTCCTGTATACTCAGACTGCAGGTATGATTTACCCAATCATGGCAGCAGTATACTCCAAGGGGATCAGCTCCCCCCCCCCCACACACACACACAAATAAGTCAAAATAGGGTGAACAGCATCCAGAAACCCAAGAGAGTCCATAGTGCCAGGCTGAATAAAGTCTTGCATAACTAAATTAAATCAGTCATTCCCACATCACCTGTACCCGCTATGGGATGGCTCATGCTGCTAGCCATGACCGCCTGACAACCTTGAGTCCTCGCGGGGATTCAGGCAAAACATTTCCAAAAGCTTGAGTATAACCTGTGATGTGTGTTAGCAGTGCTGCAAAAGGTGGTGCTCAGCTGCTTTGGACAGGACGAGGGCCAGGTGCAGGGTCTGGTCATTTGGAGGGGTACTCCGAGACCCGCGAGGAGCTTTGAGTGGGAAGGGACTGCGGAGTCTGATATGAGATGTTGAACTAGGTCTTCCTCTTTGGATGGTCTCTGGCGGTCATGCTGTGAAAGAGAGAGGCATGTTCAAGCCTTATGAACTGCCCTTTCCTAGATGGTGGTTGGTCAACAAAATTCTACCCGAGGTTCCCGATTGAAAATGAAGTGGAGTCGTTTCCTGTGATGTTACTTCCTGTGTGAACCATATGTAATGGAGACATTACCAAGTGATGATTGAGATAAACCTTAATTTTTCTCTGTTTTTTATTTACATTAGTTTTTTCACTCACAGCAGCCTTTGTTCCATTTAGATGTCTTTTCTTATCTCTTTTTTTGCTTCCTTGATCTCAGGGAGAGTTTGATGCGTTTGCATATCTGTTTCTATATTATTTTCAATCCAAAGCTATAAAAGGAGGATTTTTTCCATCATTTTTACTTAGCTGGGACCCTCTTAAGGAGACACAGTCCACCTTCCATTAGTCCTGTTACGTGCAGCTTGGTACCGTGGGTACTGTCAGTAGTTGTCCTTTTATATGGCAGTCAAGACGTGGAACTTGAGAGACCTTCACAGCGCCCAGGCCTTGACCAGGTTTCCTGTTTTGGATGATCATTCTCGCTGAGTTCACGCCTTTTGCAGTTTTTATGTAGAGCAGAGTTAAGAGGCCTAGCTCCCATCACTGATCATGCTGTGTTTTTAAGGGTAGTTCTGACATTTCATAGCCAGCAGGATAGAATAATTTTTTTGGGTTCCACTATCCAACAATTCTATTTGATGATGGTCTTTTAATATGATTTTGAGTACAAAAACATTGTTTTGATTGTCATTTCCCGTACTAAAACAATTTGCTTTGCGCTTAAATGTGGCATGTTTCAGGGTCTGATTAGTTGCCTAATTTCTTAAACAATCTCCGGTGCTAGACAAGGACCAGGTATCTTTGCACTTCATATGGTAGTCCAGGGGACTCTTTGGTTTGCTACCTTTAAAATAGTTTTTCTGGAAATCCCTCTGGTAGATTCTCAGAGGATTGCAATCGTTTTTCAAGGTTATCTTTGGCAAATATAGTGTAGAGCATCGTGTCTTTTCATCATATGCTTTAATGCTCAGGGACTGCAGATTGCATTTTGCTTGCGCTGAATGGTTTTGTTCTGTAGGGAGAGAATGTGAATTTCTAAGGATTCTGATCAGTTTATTATCAAAAAGTCTATTTCATTTTAGATGCAGTGATGGACTCTCACATGGGATGAAAGTCCACTGAATGAGTGACTGGATTGTGTCATGCAATTTTCCAGTTGATCAGATGGAAGCCTGCCATTTAGGTGTAACCATTTTTATGGAACGAACCAACCATATTACATCTGCCATATCACGAGGCCTCTAGGAAGAAGCCTGACCTAGCGGATGAGATGAAAAGGACACCCTTTCACTGCCTTAGAAGAAAATTCCTTCAACATCAATCAGCAGGACATACAGCCCAGTGAAATTGATCATTGAAACCATTCTCTGCAGTTTTCCTGAATATTCAAAGCAGAGTATGGGTCACACTGGCAAATGATACAAAGCTCAGATAAAAATCTTCTGCGTCTATGAACTTTTGCTTTTTGGAGCAATGGGTGAGGGATGTTCCACCAAACGTCATTGTAGATTCTCCCTCTCGTCCCCAATATTATTTTTGCTGTGAACGCTGCGTTGAATCTTCTGTCCAGTGAAAGGGCCTTTGTTGAATTATTAAAATAGCTTCACTGTCAATCTGGTGACGCGCTTAGCTGCAGAGTGTTTTGACGGGCTCCCTGAGGAAAATAGCTGTTGAGTAACATGGCTGGAAGAGGCTTCAACTTTTCTGTAACCTTGGGAGGCAGAGCAGTATTGGAACAGTCTTCAGGACAGAGTTTAAAAGATGAGCATTGAACAAGCATGTGGTGGGCAAGATTTGAGCCAAAGGCAACTTGTTAGTTTTCATCTGTGTCCTACTAAGAACTTCTGATACTGCCAACGTGGATGCAACAGAGACCTCTGTGTATAGTTTGGCTGTACTTTTCCTTCAGTTATTTCATTTCTAAAGGGTCAATTCTCTTTTTTCTACAAGACTGAGCATAGCATTTACAATACTGCAGACTGGATGCAGTTAGACATTAGGAGCAAGGGTAAGTATGGACACAGAAACAGAGCAGAAAGGAGGAGGAACAATAAGGCTGAGAGTGGAAAGGGCACAGGGAATAGGTTCAATATGTGGAAGGCACGCAGCCGTGACCGAATAAAATAAATGAAGGGAATAGGGCGTGCAGAATCTTGGGTAGGGATCGGGACAAGGGACACAGCAGTTTAAGAGAGTCCATTTTGTGTGGAAACCTGATCTCCTGTATTTGTTCCCAAATATTCTAGGACTGGAGTTAAGATTGTCATTTATCCAGTTCTATAATGTTCTGGGGGAGAAGGCATACAAGAAGCCATTGCACCAGCTTTTTTCTCTTCAGCCATGCTCATTGGTTCACCAAAGTGACCATACTTGATCAAGTCACTATACAACCACACAGTTGAAGTTTTCTTTAACCCCTTCCATGCTGGACGGATTCCCCTGCTGTGCTGATCTTTTCTGCGCGGGCGTGGTCATGACGGAACGGTTCCGTCATGAGCACAGCTCAACCGTGGCTCATGACGGAACCGTTCCGTCATGAGCACCGAAGGGGTTAACACCCAATTTCAGTTCCACTTTCGGAGGTGTCCTGTTTGTCAGGCTCCGTTGTGAAGGTCACATGCATCAATAGGTTATACCTTTTTTCCTTAGCAAATCTGTCTGCTCCCATTTCAAGTGCACACTCTCCTGTTTTCCAGGTCTCTGCAGTATCTTCTTCAATATCCGCATTGGCAGCCTGGAAAAAGAGGTCTCTCCTGAAACCGTGAGGTTTATCAACTCCATTGGGCAAGTTTTGAAGAATGCACAATACGTTGATTTCCTCCCCACATGGAGTAGGGGCATCCTTCCCTACTGGAAGCGATTCCTGGAAGGCTCGGACATCATTGAGGCTTATGGTGAGGCTGGGCAGGTCTGTACTGATTTTGGCTAACAAAACTGGCTGAAGTGTCGCATTCAGGTAGCTTTGACCAGTGGAGGTGTGGGTTGGGAAAAAATGCTGATAATTAACCTCTATGGGCATTACCTACATTTAAACTCTTTCATGGCAAAGTTCAACTAGGGCTTTATAGACCATCTTGTGAAATTGATGTATTTGGAAAGTCTGGGCTCAATGAAGATTTAAAATTTCAATTAATTCTCTTCAGGGTGTTTTCTTTTTAAAACCGTTGTTTTAAATAATTTTTCTGTTTAATCCCATTACCTACTGTAGATTCCTCTTTAATAGAAATGTACGACTTACGTTTTACTTTCATAGTGTAAAGTTAGAGATTAGTATGAACTCCGCTGAAGTATGTTAGATAAACAATTGATGTGTACCTTCTAAAAACTCAAGCTGGTCTCCTACTCCTAATACTTCATAATCTTTAAACTCGTATTTTTACCCAAATGGATACCTTAATCCACCTTCCTTTCGAACACAAAGGGGTAAGATGGCTCCATTCATTAGCTATCACAGTCCTCTACCATCACAGTAATCTGCTGGTGTTGTGGCCTTTACAACCAGTTTATGTTCTGCGACACCCTCAGTCCTGTTCCCCTAGTCCTTCCTTCACTACATTCCATGAACATCAGACAATTCGAAGATCCGATCTGACCATTTGAAGCTCTCCACTGTTCCTAGCTCCTACTTAGCTCTACTCAGAGCTGCCACATGCTGTCAGTGGTAGTTTCAGCAACATAGCGTCCAGTAGCCTTCTGACAAACATTAAACCATCAACTGGTCCTGTCTTACCATAATACGCCTTCAAGTAATATTACTTGCAATACATAAACCTGACAAAAAAACAGGAAGTAATACTATCAGTCTTCTAAAAACTATACAAAAAGTGATTTTGAGAAAGTACTTGTCAGCGATTTGTTTGCATTGGGCAGCCCCGTTCAGCCAATGAAAGTTTCATGTGTCTTTCACATGTTGGACCAGCCCACAGGAGTATTGTGCAGGTCAACATTTGCAGTTGTGTTTAACAAGGAGTCTGTCACTGACATAGCCCTGGATGAGTTTCTTCTGAGGCACTTGTGGGGAGCAGGTTATTAATAGCTTACTCCACTTGGTGCTGGAGTTCCCCACTCTGCTGCTCAGGTGCTGCAGGGAAGCAGGAAGCCATGAGCAGCAGGCAAGTGCTCGAGTCTGGCATAGAAAGAAAACCTAGAGCTCTCGTCATTGTGGAGATAATGCCTTCATTTCATCTGGCTATCATGTGAACCTGATGGTGTGAACCAAGATTTCAGCTTGCTGGCAGCCAGCTCACCTTCAAGGCCTGACCGCAACACTTTGGCAGTCCACCTGACCTGCGTCTCCACCCTCCAGATTCCAGTGGGTGAAGGGCTTGTCAAGGAAAAAAGATGGTTGTCTCCCTCCTTTCCCAAAGTATAATTGAGTTGCATTGAAGTAAGTGGCATTTTTGAAGGATGATCATGAAAAGAAAAAAATAGTCCAAAGTTTTCTTTGAGTGGCTTTCCTAAAAAGTCAGGATACCCGTGTATGAGATGTCGGTCATGAGTTGTTTTGTAGATTTCCTGTTTTGTTCAAGCGCT
This sequence comes from Triturus cristatus, assembly GCF_964204655.1. Lineage (NCBI taxonomy): Eukaryota > Metazoa > Chordata > Amphibia > Caudata > Salamandridae > Triturus > Triturus cristatus. The sequence goes on along the minus strand of NC_140584.1, from coordinate 1,169,008,096 downwards.
GTCTCACATATGTTGTCCGAGGCTGTGATTAGTCTGCAGGCAGAAGTTAAAGCTAACTCTACAACTCACTGTTCACATTCGACCTTTATTTCATGGTATTGGTTTAAAGGCCAGGTCTAGTTTACCAGTCGAGATTCACAGTGTTTTTTGTGAGCCGCTGCTGCGCAGCAGGGCGGTAACAGCGTGGCAAAACCAGGCAGCGAGTCTCCGGAGCTTCAACTATCCCTGCCATAGACAGTTATTGAGTTGCAAGCTCCAGTTGTCCAGTTTGTCCCAGTCACAGGTATTTATTTCTGTGGGAGTAGTTAGTTCTGCTACTGGATGGTGGGCCGGGCAATGCTTTTCAAGGAAAATGCAGGCATCAAGAGCACCTATGGGGGAAGGAGTACTGTCCAAACAAAAAGGCAAAATATAAAGAACTACTTGTACAGTATGAGTGCCTAATAAAAACAGCATAAATTCAGCAAAAAATTCAAACCGAGAACTCATTAAAACAGTTCAATCCATGTCTAAATGGAGTAATCAGAGCTCTTAAATCCAGATAAATCATTTTGTAACAAGCTGGCAAAGTTTTTTCAGTCGAAAGTTAATTCCATCTTCCAATAAACATACTAAATACAGATGACGTCTTAACCTATGCTAAGGAACTGGATGCACAGGACGCCTCCAGCTCCTTAACTAATCCACTACTTGGTGTAGCTTTGTCTTAGCTGTATTTTCCTATGCCCATGATAGTGGTATCTATTTCATCGGACGTAAACAAAGAAGCAAGAAATTTCTGTAACTCTATGTCCCAAGTTGCACTATGGATGCAAAACAATTGTCTGAAACTGAACTCTGATAAAACCGAGGTGATGCTTTTTGGTAAAGAGACCACCTTCTGGAATGACTCATGGTGGCCGTCGAGCCTCGGCACGTAACCTGTTCCTGTCCAGAAAGTAAGACATCTAGGAGTTATTTTTGACTCAAATTTATCCTTTTCTGACGAAACCAATTCAGTCACCTCTTCAGGCTTTTTGTGATGAAGGTCCTGAAAAAATTCTTTACGTTTTTTACCCTTGACCTGCAAAAAACAGTGATAACAGCACTTATTTTCTCAAAGCTGGATTATTGTAATGCTCTGTATTTGGGTGTTCATAAATGTGTGATAAAGAAATTGCGGGAATACAAAAATGTAGCAGTGACATTGCTACTCAAAATTCCTACGTTTAACTCCGTAGCTTAATCATTGCAGGATTTTCATTGTCTTCCTGTGAAAAAAGGATTGTTTTCAAGGCTATGTGTATAGTCTATAAGGCCCTACAGGAAACTGGCAATAAGTACTTTCAGGATCGGTTCTCCTGGTATAGGCCAAGCAGAATCTCCGATCCAGCTCCTCACGATCTGTCGTCATTCCCAGATCAAATAAAGCAAGAAGGGGAGGCAGGGCGTTTACCATAGGGGCAGGAAAAGGTTGGAACTCATTACCTCTTATGCTGCGTTGTCAGCCTTCTCTGATGCAATTTCGGAAGCAGCTGAAGACTTGGCTATTTACAGAAGCTGTTGATTAATTTCGCTGTTATAATCTATTCCTTTTCAGCATCTGACTGGTTCTGATGTTCAGCCTATAGCGCTAAGACACCTTAGTGTAATCACACGCTTTACAAAATCTTTTCAAATCAAATCCACTTTATTTCGGTTGATAAAAACAATAAGAGATACAGCCACACAAGTCATAATTGAATAGATTCTGACTTAAAAGAAACATTTAAATGGCGAATGGAGCAATTTGAAGATAAAAAAATAGCCGTGAATGGCACAATAACAACAACGTGCAAAAGAGCGTAAATGATACAATTCTTAAAAGGGCCATAATTTTGATGTCTCCAGCAATACAAGGCGGGGCACTAGAACCACATAACTCAAGTGCTAGTGCATTTGCATATATTGTATGGGACAGTCGGCAAGTTTACAACCCGAACATAGGGCGGCAATTTCTTAAAGCCCCTTTTTACCTTAAAATTTCCTCTCTGGTGAACGAGAGCCTTCCTACTAAATGACCTATGTCAAGAAACATCGGAGGTCTATCTTGAATGTTAGTGATGGAGTACAGATCACTGAAATGTTTATGCCACTCCATAGCTGGGATGTTATTGGCCAAAGGGGGCGATCTTTCAAAATTGCCCTTAGACAAAAGTGACCAAAACATCCTGCTATCTGGGTGCAGGATGACCATCCCAAGTTCTTCCCATCTCCTTTCATCCCATTCTCTCTTGGCTTTGGTTTGTGCCTGTTTGTAGTGCCTCCTGATTTTGCGTATTATGGGGGTGTCCCTGTTTCTGATGGCTACAGACAGTCTCCCTCTCAATACCCTGCACTCCTTGGTAAACCACAGATATGTTTCTAATGATCTCCCCTGTTTAGGTCTGTTCTTATGGGTGTGAACATAAAAGGATCTAGCTAAGTGTTCAAATAAGTCTGTGTGTAAAGCGCTGCAGCTGGTCTGTGTAGTCAAATCATCGGTCGCTGGTGACAGGCTCTCCAAATGCTTTTCTAGGTTATTTTTAATTAATTTGATCTTTTGTTCGTCTGCCATGATTGCGGGCCATTTGAGCTGGTGTTTACCATTTGTAGGGATTACCTCCTTGGTGCTCAATGAGGTAGAAGTGACCCTCCCCTTTTCACCCCATGGATGTTCAACAGTCTGGCTAAGGGGATTATGGTTACTATCACAGGACTGGATGATGACCATGTCCTGTACTAGAGGCCATAGGGTAAGATCCACAAGTAAGTAATCTATCCTACTTGACCCATTGGTCCACTGAAGGTCACCTCCCCCTCCTGATATAACATTCAGTTTCAAAGCTGCTTGCGACCACTTTTTTTTAGGGGGAGCTCTAGAGGCGGTAACAATCACACTTTGTCCTCCTCATTCACCTCATAGGAGTCAACCCAGTCTAGTGGCTCGTATGTAATATTAAAGTCTCCGCCAACTATTAGGGGGTGGCTGTCGTACCTAGCCTCCAATTACTTGTCCAGGGCATAGAGAGTTGGGGAGCTACCTCCTCTAGAACTTCTGGCAAAGGCATTATAAATGTCAATGTATTTGCCCTTGCCACTATTTAGCCTAATCCCAAGGATGTCTGAGCTATTGCTGACCAGCTCCCTGATGACACAGTTTATTGAGAGATTAATTAGGATGAGCAACCCACCTGACGGCCGGCCATGTTTAGATGGAATTGCCGGTCTATGAAAGGTCATGAACCCAGGGATGAAAGTGGGGGTCAGGCCCCATGTTTCCTGCAATAAGCAGATCTCATCTTGGTTGATAAACTCGAGCCAGTAAGGGCAATCGGGCTTCCCCCTTAAGCCCGCCACATTCCACAACACTATTTTCAACGTCCTGCTGTTTGTCATCAGGAAGAGAGCTTGGGGAGGCAGTAAGGCAGTTAGATCAGTCGGCTTTATTGGAGGGTAGCTAAGTGTATCTAAACCACTAGCCTGCACATGATCTCTCATCAATGGGAATACGGCTATAGCTGAGACAGGCTGTGAGTTGGGTGTCAAAGTCAAATCAAGCTTTATTCGGTACATACATAATGTCCATAAAAGCATACTATATTAAAAAAAAAGAATACATTTATGTACAAATATATCAATAATCATTTTATAGTTAAAAAAAGAACATAGTTCTTATCCAATTATACATTGCATGAGAGAACTTCTATCAAATACAATCTAATTTGTTTCATTATTCATTTTTTCCAAGTATACAAGTTCATTCCTTTGTTTAGTGGCCGATATAATATAACAAGTGACTGCATTGCAAATTAATACAGTCTCCAATTTTCGAATATAATTAAAAGCAGCTTTAAAGGAATACAGGCAATTTTCTCAAAAAATAGGACGGAAAAAGTTTTTTCTAATTTCCTTATAAAAATTACAAGAAAATCAAAAGTGAAGGGTACTCTGAGTAGACCTACCATCACACGGACATTTAGGGAGATTGGCGCACCACTTACCCCTCTTAGGGAAAGCAAAAAGGTAGTGGAGCATATTTATCCGTAATCTGGTTAGGTAGAATCTATGCTGGACATTAGTTATAAAAATAAGATATGGCTGTATACCCATAGCAATTGGCCCTTCAAGATAAAACAATACAGTGGTCATAGTACCCGAGACCACATCTCTCGACAACGTCCTAACGTTGAGGAGACTCTTTTTTTTAATTCCAATTTACTAAGATTCTGTATGTCTTCGGGTTGCTTCCAGTTCAGGGCCAGGTTGCATTCTTCTAAAAGACCACTGATATAGCTTAGCCACTGTATTTTCTTACAGTGGTCTTGGGACACACAATCTAATATTATATCCCCCGTAAAGTGCGTTTCTTCCCTAGTCCAGATACGGTGCCACAGGTTTAAAGTGGCCATACTAATCAAATTGTGTATATATGGCGAGCCAGTTTCCCTATTTAAAATGATAGAAGACGTGGAGGTCGGTACGGCTAACACTCTTCTTAAAAAGTTATTTTCCAGGGTTTGTAACGGTGATACATCTGCCAAGCCCCAAAGGGCCCCCCCGTAACAACTCCCGATAATGCACTTTGCCCCATATAACTTCAGAATCTCCCGTACTGTTTTTTTACCAATTTTTTGGGAGAATCTAAAGATGGCCTCCACTGATTTCACAAATTTCAAATTACATAGATTTATGTGTGTATTCCACGTGCCCTTACTATTAAAAAGAATCCCCAGATATGAAAAAGAGAATGTTCTCTCTATTAGTATGCCATTAATATAATGTGATTTGGTCTTGATGTTCTTTTTCCCACATGACATAACTAAAGTTTTACTCTAATACATGTTTAAATGTTTTTCCGTCATAAAATTACTAAAATTATCCATCAGTGTTTGTAGGCCGTTTGCTGCCCTTGAAATTAGGACAGCGTCATCGGCATACAATAATAATGGTGTGACCCGCATACCGACCTTAGGAACATCTACCCTTAGGTTTTGTAAAAATTAGTCAACATAATTTATATAAAGTGAGAATAAAAGAGGCGCAAGAGTGCAGCCCTGTCTTATCCCGAGTGTAGTACTAAAGTGCTTTGTGCATTCCCCATTTTTCCCATAGCGTATCTTCGCAGTCAGACATGCGTAAATTTGAGATAAAAAAAACTTATTATATCCTGTGGGGCGCCCATCCCTTCCAACGTCTGCCATAGCTTTGCATGATTTACCAAGTCAAAAGCACTTGACAAATCTACAAAGCAAAGGTGAAGGGAGCCTTCCCTTGCAAGAGTATATTTTCCTATTATTAGTTCAAGGTCCAGGCACTGTTCAATTGTTCCGATGCCCCGTATAAAACCATACTGGGCTACAGATGAGATGTTTTTTTCTTCTGCCCACTGCTCCAGCCTGGCCAGCATCATTCTGCCCATTACCTTAGATGTAGAGTCGAGCAGAGATATTGGGCGATGACAACTAGCACTACTCCTATCGCCCTTTTTAAAAATGAGGGCTATCAGGCTCTCAGCCCAGGTTGCAGGTATCACCCCATTGATTGTTGCATAAAAAAATGTGTGCAGGATGGGCCCCCAAAAATCCATATTAAACTTAAAAACATCAATGGGGACCCCATCTGGGCCTGCGCTTTACCACTAGCACTATTCATGAGGGCTGTTCTGATCTCCTCTTGGCTTATACTTTCTACTTTAATGTTATTTAAAATAATAGTGGTATTATTTTCTCTATTTATAGTACACTGATGCTTCTCGTTAAAAATTGCTTCAAAATGGCTTAACCGCTCTTCTGGAGTCACCACTGTATTAACTTTGGCAGATTGGGCCTCCATGAAGAGTGGTCGATTCAAGGTTTTCCAAAAGAGTGTCAAGCCTTTAGCCTCGGCGGCTTTAATTAAGTTCTCACAATCATTATCCCTAATCTCCATTTTTCTTTGGATAAGAGCTTGTTTATATAGTTTCCGCAGGGAACTAATAACCTCCCTATTACGGGGGGTAATTTTTAGAGCTAACTTTAAGTCCCTGTTTAATCTGGCGCATTGCTTATCAAACCATCTTGGGGAAGAAGGCATATTTGTCTTAGGCTTCCTTTTCAAATTACATGAAATTGCAACAGATATGTTTTGGAAGGCCATAACTATGTCCATGCTACTCGAAGATTTATCTAGGCAGGTTATAATGTGATCATTATTTTTTTGTACAATCCTGTTTGAAAACGCATTTGGATCAACTCTCACCCATTTAATAGAGATCCCATTTTCACCCTGCGTTTTTACATCGGCAGCGTGAATGCATGGTTCGAGTTTTTTAAAAAGGGGAGGTTTTAGAGTTAATAACAAAGGGTGATGATCAGTTATTAGGTTAGGGCATACACCATAATTAAGTATGAGGGGCCTAAGATTAGTTGAAGTAATAAAATGGTCAATACATGATGTTGACCTGACTCCCTCAAAATTGTGGGTAATACCCCTACCCTCGTGGTCAGTCTCCTGTGCAACCTTCTCCGTAATTTCCAAGTTATACTTAGACATTACAAGGTTTATACTTTCCCCATAATTATTATGTGGAAAATGTGAGGAGTTACCACCTAGGTTCCTCCTCATAACCATATTGAATCCCAGGTATAAGATTACATGGTTCGATATTAAAGTCTCCCGCCCAGATTCAAAGACAATCCGGCCCTGCACTCTTCATGAACTCAGTCAACTCCTCGTCTAAGGATGTAATAACCTCATGTCTTGAAGCATTAAAAATATTATTACAAAAGTTAATCACTATAATCTCCTGTATTCCCTTAGCTGAACAAAGTAAAAACTGGAAATGCTGTGCTTTAATATATGATTTTTTTAGTATCAGCCTAGAGGATAATGATATAAGTGTTGCCAGGCCTCCGCTAGCCCTACCTGCCTTTGAGAGAATCGCATTTGTTGAGATTGTTTTAAACCCATTGATACATTTTTTTTATCAATAAGCCATGTTTCTTGTATTCAAACCACGTCACACTGTTGTATACTTTTAAGCCAAGTAGTGTCACGCAGTTTACTCCTTACCCCAGCTACATTCCATGTCATAATATGTAAAAATTCCTGATGTGGATGGCTGGAAAGATTTAAATCGGCCATCATGGTGGACGAAGTTATTATGTGTCTAGAGCTTTGTGTCTACATTTATAAGGAGATTTCATTTTCACTGATATTATTAATGATGTTAACATTGCCTTTATAGGCTTGGGCCTGATCCGTACAGACTGTTTCTTTCAGTGGAGCTACTTTAGTACTTACAACACATTCATTCTCCACCATTATTTTTTGACATACTATATTTGAACTCAGTTGGGTGTCATAGTCTCAGTCCCTTGGAAGGGGCCCTCTTGGTGACTGTATGCTATAGGGGAAGTGAAGAAACAATCTATACTGCAGATGTGCATGGGTTCCCTGGCAGATACTGGATGTAGTCAATCGTTCTGGTACAAAGTTGAAATTGGAGCGTCCCTATGGGGCTGTGGGGTAACTTTAGCTAATTCGGTCGTAGTAGGGATGTTTAGCTTCAGCCGGATGTTTGTAACGGGTGGTGGATGAGTTCTAGCTTCCAGGGCAACTAAGGTATGCACCAAGTATTGACTGGTTAGAATAAGATCTATTGCATCAACAGAGCTGTGTTTTAGGATGCATCTTTTTGCCTGCACATTGTCATCCCTTATTATAGATCTGCATCCCCTGGTGTGCCTCAACTAATGTAAAGCTTTGTTATTTTCAAGACTTCGTCGTTCTCATATTTATAGCTATTATTGTCGACCTTGGGAAAATTGGTCATATAGATAGTTGTGGGCAAGGGAGCAGTATGTATGGGATGAAGTGGCTGGGAGGGTGAAGGTACCCTATTACAGCCTGTGTTCGATCTCTGCGATACCTGCTCTGTCAGCACCCCATGCCCCGCCGGGTCCCGTGGTGCACCCCTATGTTTACACCCTTCTTCTTCCTGATACGTGCCATGAACAGTTGTTAAGGTACCAGAAGCCCTATCATTGCAACCAAATGGGCCAAACTGAGGGGCTGAATTAGAGTTCAAAGCATTATGTCCGGTTTGCATGCAAAGGGAAGTGATAGGGCCCATCCTTGAGTGTGTGTGAATATTTAGGGTGAGCACTGGTGGGGGGGGACTGGGATATGCTACATTCTTCTAGTTAATGGTACAGTTTTGACACTAAGACAGGCAAAGTCTCAATAGAACCTTTGAGAGCTACTATTTCCCTCTGAAAATCTAAATTAGAGGCTAAGAATTCATTAGCAGCCGTCCTTTCGCCCTGGGAAGGGTTCATGTTTAACTCCTTGTCTATTATACTTGTACGATCCGGGTGACTATTTACATCGTTTGTGGCCGATTGCTCTGCAAGAGGTGCAAAGCGATTACTCAGGGGGAGGTCGGCTAACATAGCACAATCGGGGATGCCGGCTTCACTCGAAGGGCACAGAAGGCTACAAGGGGGCTTTTTTACCACTTCCAGGATTGGCGTTGGATGTACTTTGCTAGCCACTTTCTTAAATAAACTTGGTATGTTCCCATACCCTGTGTTGGACCCAGCAGAGGTATGTGGGTGAGAAGCCCTTTGAGCGGGGGCGGGGGTGTCAATGGACGAAACAGGTGTCGTAAGCAATCCCTCACAATCTGCAATGATGTTCCCAATGCGATCTAGCACGTTCGCCCCATGCACCCCTTCGTTCCCAGTTTCGAGACCTGGGACCGTTTCTTGGATCTCTTCTTTGTGGTACCTCCCGGCAGCCTTAGCTACTTTCCTTTTCCACATGCCAAGCAGACAATGAGTCAATACAGCAGGGGACGGTAAGAGGAATTAGGCGATACAAGTATGGGGCAGTCAAAAGCTAAAAGAACAAGCATTTGCAATGCAATAGGTCTCGCATTTGCAAGAGTTTAAGCTATTGGCATTGTAACTGAGAATACCTTTTATTTATCTGTTGTTATAATTAACAAATAAATGAAAGCCATTGTCATTTACAATGCCAATAGCTCATCTCCTGTAAATGCAAGACCTATTTCCTTTGAAAGAAGCGGCCGCTATTTCCCCGGGCTGCTTGAAAAGTGAAGTGCACATGGCACTGCATGTTGCAGGAAAGCATGTTTATGCCTGCAGCAGGACAAACGCATCAAAGAAACTATTTCTTACAGACTAAATAAGATATATTGTGTAACAGAAGTAAAAGGGCCAGTCCTCAGTGTGCTACGTGGAGGAGGGGGGTGGACTGGTGCGCAACGCAGGAGCGCACAATGTATTCGGCACGGGGCTGCCCTAAGAAGTTTCGCAGAGTGTGGGGGAAGTGGCTGGCGGGTATAATATAGGGGTGTCAATGCGGGTGGGCGAGTGAAGTGGTTGGGGAGGGGGCGGGAGGTTGTGCTGATGAAGGTCATTGACTGTATCCAATATCTTTTGATGCCAGTTTGCTTGGACGGTTGTCCATATATTTTTGTATGTTTAGTTGCAAAAATAAAAAAATTTGCTTATAAAAAAAAAGGGCCAGTCCTCATGGGAGGTTACGAATGAAGACAAGGCTGTATTAAGGAGGGACTAACAAGCCTATTAAGAATCAGAAGGCAGTATTTACAAACGACAATTACATAATTCAATGAAAAATATGGGCGGAGAGTAGGCGGAGCTTCAAGTACATATTTTTACGGCATGTGTGTGGGGTATCCAGTAATATTCACAACCGAATTTAATACATGATCAAATGTCTTTAAAGTTAAAAGAATACATTTCTGTAACATGTAGGCGCATTTCACAGCTTTCCGAACTCGTGCATTGTGCAGTTCAACTTGCCCAAAATCACACAGTGCAGAAGCAGAGACGCCGTGATTAAGCTCGGATTGTGGAGGAGATGAGGGAAGGGGAAGTGAGGGAAGGGAGAAAGCAAAGGTGAGGCAGGGAATAGGGAGAGAGCGAGCGAGGGAAGGGGTGAAGGTTGGCGAGCTGTGACACAAACAAATACATGATCAAATGTCTTTAAAGTTAAAAGAATGCATTTCTGTAACATATAGGCGCATTTCAGAGCTTTCCGAACTCGTGCATTGTGCAGTTCAACTTGCCCAAACTCACACAGTGCACAAGCAGAGACGCTGTGATTAAGCTCGGATTGTGGAGGAGATGAGGGAAGGGGAAGTGAGGGAAGGGAGAAAGCAAAGGGGAGGCGGGGAATAGGGAGAGAGCGAGCGAGGGAAGGGGTGAAGGTTGGCGAGCTGTGACACAAACAAATACATGATCAAATGTCTTTAAAGTTAAAAGAATGCATTTCTGTAACATGTAGGCGCATTTCAGAGCTTTCCGAACTGGCGCATTTGAAGGTGCGGTAATTTGTGATGTGCACAAAAGCGGCTTCGTGAAAAAGAATTTGGCCAAAATCACACAGTGCGGAAGCTGAGACGCCGTCATTAAGCTCGGATTTAATACATAATCAAATGTCTTTAAAGTTAAAAGAATGCATTTCTGTAACGTGTAGGCGCATTTCAGAGCTTTCCGAACTCGTGCATTGTGTAGTTCAACTTGCCCAAAATCACACAGTGCAGAAGCAGAGACGCCGTGATTAAGCTCGGATTGTGGAGGAGATGAGGGAAGGGGAAGTAAGGGAAGGGAGAAAGCAAAGGGGAGGCGGGGAATAGGGAGAGAGCGAGCGAGGGAAGGGGTGAAGGTTGGCGAGCTGTGACACAAACAAATACATGATCAAATGTCTTTAAAGTTAAAAGAATGCATTTCTGTAACATGTAGGCGCATTTCACAGCTTGCCGAACTGGCACATTTGAAGGTGCGGTCATTTGTGATGTGCACAAAAGCGGCTTCGTGAAAAAGAATTTGGGCAAAATCACACAGTGCAGAAGCTGAGATGCCGTGATTAACTTGCCCAATCTCTCGGCATGCTGTGGCGGGGGCGGGGGAGCGCATTCCAGGCGGGGGAGCGGACCCTTTGAAGTATGATGCCGAGGGCGCCAGTGGGCTGAAGTGCTCCCAAAAGGGGATTGCATGGCGGCATGATGCACGTGATTGTGCACGTGCTCGCCATGCAATCCCCTTTTGGGAGCACTTTGAAATGTCCCTCTTACTAGAGTCTCGCATAGCGATTGCGTAAACGCAATAGCTAGGCGAGACCTAAAAAACAATAGTACCTTAGGAATGAGACAGCCCAGGTCCTCGAACTGGAGGTATTAGGGGGGTGGCCCAGCCCAGCCTCTTCTGGGCGCTGACGGGCGCAGGACAGACCCGCACTTGGCCCGGGCTGATTTAAGGCACCTCCTGGCGCAATGCGGTGACTTATTTCGCTACTGGCCACGAAGAATGCTGGAGCTGGTGGTGCCCCCCGGTCTCTGGTTCAACAGGGATGAATGCAGCAGACAGCAGGAAGCGGGTCCCGCGCTGCAGGATCCCGCGGCTGGTTTTAAGGCGCCTCCTGGTGCAATGCGGTGACTCAAGCGGCTCCTGGCCACAAAGAATCCTGGAGCTGGTGGTGCGTCCCGGTCTCTGGTCCAGCAGGCATGAAGGCAGCAGGGGGCAGGGCATTTTCCATAGGGACAAGAAAATGTTGGAACTCATTACCGCTTATGCTGCGTTGTCAGCCTTCTCTGATGCAATTTAGGAAGCAGCTGAAGACTTGGCTATTTACCAAAGCTGTTGATTCATTTCGCTGTTGTAATCTATTGAGTTTCAGCACCTGACTGGTTCTGATGCTCTGCCTATAGCGCTAAGACACTTTAGGGTTATCACGCGCTTTACAAAATCTTTTCATTCATTAATTCCTTCATGCTGTAGTGTTCATGTGGGTTGTTAGCTGTAATCTGAGGTTTGTTTCTATAGAAGTAACATAGAGAGGTATCTGAGCACCTATAGGGCTGGGTTCTCGGACTGACTTGCCCACAAGCTTTGCAAATCAGTTGTCGCTTATAGCAAGAACTGTAGGGGACATGGTGGGAGTGAAAGGTGGACGTGGATAGGGAGAGTCCTAGAGTGGGTACAGTCACCCCAGAAAGTGCCTTCCATTGACTGTTTTCGCCTGAATAAATGCTCCTGCCTCAGTATCCAACCCCAGGCTGGGCGGATGCAGCAGGGGACTGTGGATGATTATGGACAGATAAATGGGTGAGCGACTGGTTGCGTGGATGATGGAAGAACGTGTGATCGAACAGCAGTGGCAGGAATGTAGGCTAGCCTTCTGCCATCAACAGGACTGAGGCCATCCATGCACTCACTTATTGTCTTGCTCACTCATTCATACATGAGCCCCTTCATCCATTTTCCATTCACCATCGCTCACATTATTAACCCTACTAACTTGACCCTCACATTCAGTCATTCTCACATCTGCATAGCGCAACACACAAACTCGCCCATCAGTTACCCAGTACCCACTCTAATAATAATCCAGATCTTTTGGCTTTACCAAAGCTTGTCACTTTTCCTCTCTACATTGCTGTAATTGTAACAAGGTCCAACACATGTTGAGATGTGTCACTCGTTGTTTCCCGTCATACGTCCTGCTGTGCCACTATGTAAAAAGGCAAAATAAATGACCTTTCACACACTAGATCATGTTCTCACCTCGAACCAACCTCTCCTGGTCTGGGAGGGCCAGCATACCGTAGAAGGTCATCACTCGTCAATGCGAAGGATCGTTCCTGGAACCAGGACCTCCCTTTAGAGAAGTTCCAGAGAGACAGTTTGGAGGTGTTAAGGACAGATTAGCTCTCTCTCTCTCACTCACTCACTCACTCACTCACTCACTCACTCACTCACTCACTCACTCACTCACTCACTCACTCACTCACTCACTCACTCACTCACTCACTCACACACTCACTCACACACTCTCATACTCACTCACTCTCACACTCTCACACTCTCACACTCTCACACTCTCACACTCTCACACTCTCACACTCTCACACTCTCACACTCTCACACTCTCACACTCTCACACTCTCACACTCTCACACTCTCTCTCCCCCCTTAGGATGGACTTCTGGGTCTATGGACCTATGATCATGGTACTGCGTTCAGCCGGTCTGATGCATTTGTGTAGAACAGATTCCATGGGCTCATCACCTTTAATCTTGGGACTCATTCGCTAAGGGCTTGGGTCTCTTCCAATGCACATAGAATCCCCAGTTCACTTGTAGCGATCCAGTGCTTGCCTGTATGATTCATGAGAAACTAATTATATGTTGTGTCGATCTGAGGAGCTGTAATTGTTTTGTGACACGAAGTCCTTAAAATCATGAGTGTTATATCTTTTAAGCCACCATGATACTATTGTTCTTTGGCAAATAGAGCCCATGATATGCAGGAGGTTTCTGAACTCCTGAATATTTATTAGGGACTGGCATCATTAAGTGAACTGCACAGCACCGGCCCCCAGGCAGTTGTAAGGGCAACTAGCCAATGTGGGGGTTGTTCATTGTGTAGCAAGTGAGCAAACCTTTTATGTTGGTTATCATGCAGCACAGGCATGTTTATTTAGTCAACCAATCCTATAGTGTCCTAATGACAGCATAATTGATTCATCCTCAGCCAAGAAACTGATCAATAAAAAGATGGAGGAGATCCAGTCGCGGCTGGAGAGTGGGAAGGAAGTGGAGGGGAACTACCTCACGCACCTGCTCACGGACTCAAAGATGACCATCCATGAAGCATACGGCATCATTGAGGAGCTGCTACAGGCCGGCATTGATACGGTAGGTGGAGCTTGCTCCTGGTCACAAAAACAGGATATGGACATAGAAGTCAGACTGAAAGGCCTACCCTCCTACACAGACTAGCGGTTAGAATGGAAAATATCTTGTAATTCTGCTTAATTCTATCAAATGCTAAATGGTAGGGTATATTTCAGCTAATGGAATGCTTTAAACATTTTTCAGGTGCAATTACTAAATAAATTCAATTTATTTTTAAAGTGTGCTTCACCGAACAACATTTTGTCCAGATAGTGATAATACCCAAAGCTCAGGACCTGTGAACATGGAAGCCCTTTTTCTGGAGAAAAAAAACACAAAATGCATCACTGTAAGTTATGAATGTTGGGGTGTTGTTACAACCCACAAGTAACATATCGCAAAGCCATGTGAACTGCAAGGCAGAGTGGCGGCAGAAGGGTGCGCCCCTTTCACTGTAAATTTCATTGAAATGCATCCACGGTTTCAAATCGCAAAGCATTAAGTGATTTCCATCAATCATTGTACCGTGGAAGCTGTCCATGAGAGATAGCTTGAATCTGTGAGTGACAGCTGCCAGCATCAGGAGCTGTGTAAAGCAGCCCCATGCACCGCCGTCTGCTGCTCCCGCTATCCATATCCCAATCTACCAGATTTTGTGGCTGAAGGACACAGGTCGCAATACTGGCACTTGGAGAAAGGGATCTCAGCTAGGGTTTGCTCCCCCTTCCAGGCATCCATCGCTGCATTGGCAGAGGTTCTCTCAAGTTCACTAAATGAATGAATCCTGTCTCATCGCTGTGGCTTCTTGCTAAGGAACCATTTGTTCCAGATTGATGCCTGATATGAACTATTCCGATGTTGCACTCTCCTGCTTCCTTTGCACTATGCACACCCTTGCCCCACCATGTCTCTTCCATTCCTGCTCAGCTCATACTACTACCACTTGCTGACACCACCTGCCCTGCCCTGCAGTTCCATATTCCTGGAGAGTGGGCATTTTTTGGTCTCTGTATTTTTCGCATGCCATATCTGCTTCTGTCTATTGGTCTACTCCAGTGCTCTTCCCCGAGTCTCTCCCATCCCCGCTGCCTGACTGGAACTACACTGCCCTATGTTTCTTACACCGTGTCTCGCCTTGCACCATTTATGTTTACTAGATGTCCTGATGAGGAAAGTGTGAATTATAGGGTTGTAGCCACACCTATAAAGTACACTTGCCTCATCCAGTTTCTTTCTCTCTGCACTGGTGGGTTTCACACTCCGCATCACGGTGTACGCGATTATATACCATACTAGTCGTACTCTCTGCCTCCCTGACGCAAGCTGCACCAGGGTTGTGATTGAGGCTTTGGAGTGACCAATGAGGAGCTTCAGCCACAACATCAGAAAAGAATTGGACACCTGAATATCCCACTGATGGAAACACACACGCATTAAATACATCTGGCAGAATGATTACCCAATGATCAGGGTTATTGGCGGTCTTTCAATTGTGTTCCAGGAGCACTGCTGGAGCCAAGTCATGAAGCAATCGCCTTTATAGCTCCAGCTGTGCACATAGGCCCCATATCTAAACTATAATTGCTTCTCTCTTCTTGAGCAATTGCACAACCTTTTTACTTGGTAGTCATGGGAATAAACATTAAAGCCTGGTATTAGAATTGATTGATCAATTTGTTTCATATACAAATCTAGGGTCACACATGCCAACAAAATTTAATTATCAACCTTAAGATGTGTGGGGTTGTTAATAATCAAATCTAGGACGGAGACAAGTCCTAGGAGAATAATGATAGTTTATTGGTTTAATCCAAACCAGTTGTGTAAAGTGGCACAAAATGTCCGGCTGAACCGAGTGAAAGGGGAAGCAACAGATGGGTGCGGGCTGAGGATATCCCTGATGAGGGAGGCCATTCCCCTGCATTGATATGTGTTTGTCTGTTTTTACCTCCACTCTAGTCTGCCTTTCCTTTTGCATCCCTCTATGCTTGTTATCTCTTTCTCTAATCTGTTTTCCCTTTGGATACCATAAATAAAAAAATCTTTGTCTCTCTTCTCTCTTGTAAACTACATGATATTATTTCCTCGTGCCTATTTGCAATCCAGTTGTAGATGACCTAGTGTTCTGTTCACTCCAACTCTAATAAAGGTGAGTTTATTTCTCAACTCAAACCTCTTGTGGTCTATATTTTGCTCACATCCCATCCCCTCTTCCTTGCCCCGTGTTTTTCCTCTTTCCAAGACTACGACTGGTATTGATTCTTCACTTCCATTCGGTTGCAAACTCTTAAATTATTCATACACACTGGGAATCATTCTAGGCAGAGTGTGTTCTAAAATAATTTACCTCGTCTGTGTCTTTAAAGAAAGCACCCAATCCTCTGCTTATAAGGCTTGGATGTGCCTGAAAGCAAACAGTCCAACCGCAAATGCCAGGCCACATCCTTTCTGAATGGGGGACGAAAGCACCCCAAGCTTTGTTTCAGGTTTCTTGGGGCCTCGCCATTGAGATGTTGGTGTATCGAATTGTCGTCAGGACAATATCATCTGACCTAAATCTCATGTCCTCATTATAGTTTGCAATTCATCACCGTATTGGGGTTAGTAATTGAAAATCTACACCCAATGGGATGATATTTTTGTAAATTATTTTTAGGGTTCAACTTATGTCAGGCAATATTTTTGTAAAGGATATTCTGAGATACAACCAAATCAATCAGACATTTATAGAGCACAGCAAATAACCCGTGAGGGTCTTGAGGTGCTGAACACCATGAGATAGCGCTTTAGTCCGTATTACATAGTTACCTTTGGGCTTACATTTGGGAATGGCGACCGCACTGAGGGTTGTCTTAAATTGATAGCAATTGAGCGATGTATGGAAATGACGGACCTAATGTTACCCACTGGCATTTACTTTCGATGAAGTACATTCCATTTTTATTTTGTGTGGACTTCTATTTTTAGCTCATCTGTGCCAAGCATGTGCGAACCGGCGTTGGTGCTGCCCAAAAGGGCGTAACTTGACTCGCACTGCTAGGTGATGCCCCCTTTGATCAAAACACAGTTGGCTTTAAATAGGTTTCAACATTTAGGGTCCTCCACGGTGGAGGGAATGGAGGGCAAGTCAGGTTGAATTTCTGTTTATTTGGCGGTCCACAACTGACTTGCATATGGCTGTTCCCGGTCTGAAATGGTACAGTGAGCAAGAAAACAATGGACTGACTGAGGCCCAGAATATTTATGAATTTTTGATATTCATTCAATTGTCCCAGACATTATTATATATATTGCTCATTGGATTACCCCAAGTTAGAAGGTCCAGATGTGGGTCCCAGCGTGTTCTTTGCCATAGGATGCAAGCTATGCGTCACTGAGTCCAAACAAGTGAAATATTTCTGGAGTTCATGCCCTTTCCTGGAGTCTGGGTTGGACTGTTTCTGGTTGGGCCCAGAATGGGTCCCTGGCGATAGAAAACGTGGCTAGGAGTGCTCACCAGTGGTTGGTTCTTTCAGACACTCCATGCATTGCTTGGTTTTTCTCATTCACTGCTCCTGTCTAATCTGCTCTTTTGTTTCTTACCTCAAGTTTTGGTCACTTTGATTACCCATCCTACTTTCTTGTGGCCTCCCAACCTTAGCATTCTATCATCCTCATCCTTTTGTTTCGTAATTTGCTTAGTTTTGAACTCTCTTATGCTAGCACCAATTGCAAGGCTTTTCTTTTCATATCCTCTGAACTCTGAGTGTATATAAGTGTGCTTCTGGTTTTTTGCCTTGTAAGAATTTAGACTCCATCTCCCAGTCGTGTTGGTCACTTCATGTTCTCCACGTTCTAAATCCTTTTTCTGTTCTTTTAACTTTCTCACAAGAATAATCACTGTTTCAATATGTGCTACACTCACAGCTTCTTTTCTGCACCCTTCTAAAGGATCCCCTTCTGCCCCCATGTCTTGATATTTTCCAGGCATTTTGATGAAATACGTTTAATTCTTTTCATTAACTATACCGTTTGAATAATCCATGCACTGCGTTTGACGAAAACGCTATAGCCACTAAATTCTTGCCCTTACAACTGTCTTGCTGACTCCACATCCCTGGTGTGTGAATCCTCCAAGGAGCTTAATTTCTGCGCTAGCGATCTCAGCACGTTTGAGTTGAAATGCCGCCTCCTATCCCTGGCGTCAAATGTTTTAGTGGAGACTCCCGCATTCCCTAAAACGTTGAACCCATGCACGTCATTTGGTACTCACTCATTTCCCATAGCACTTGCGTCTTGCATTTTAATGGAGACTCACTCAGTGCCCACATTACTGCACTTCAATAAACGCTTACTCATTCTCCACATCACTGACCTAACACACTTCATTTGGAGACTCACTGATTTCCCACGGCACTGGTTTCTCATGCTTTAATTCAGGCATATATTTATTCTGCTGGTCACTGTCTACAGAAACTTCAGTGGGGACTCCCTCATTCCCCACATCACTGTTTTTTTGCGCCTCAGTGGATTCACTCATTCCCCACATCAGTGGCCTCATGACCTTCAATGTAGAATCACTCATTCCACACATCATTTTACTTAAATGGAGACTCCTTCATTCCGGATATCGCTGGCATATGAAATGTGGATGGAGTTACAGTCATTCTACTTTAGTCTCGCATCTTTGATCATTAAGTCAATGCCACATTCATCCCCACATGCCTGATCTTTCTTTCTTCCACTTCACAGACTTCCAATACATTGGCTTGGACCCTGTACCATCTCGCGAGGGATCCTGAGCTTCAGGGGACCCTCTTCCAGGAGGTGATCAGGGTGGTTCCTGCTGGCCAAATTCCCACTATGGGGGACATCACCAAGATGCCACTTCTGAAGGCCGTCATCAAGGAGACGCTATGGTAAAGGGGCTCATCGGGTTCACACCTAGTGGGAATGATTTATTTAGTTAGATTGTGCTCAAAACCGAATAAACGTATCTAGACGCGGACAGTCAAAAGGTTGTGCAATCATAAGATCAGAGACCGCCAGGATTTCAAAGCTTTGTGCACGGACAGCAAGTACTTTTCTTTCAAATATGCAGTAGAAATTGATTTCGGAGATTGGCTTGTCCACATTTTTCAATTTTTTGTTTTTGTTTGTTTTTTTGCTTACAAAGATACCATGTAAGAGTTCCCTAAAGGCATTTATAAACCAGAGCCTGGATCTTTAAGTCTACAAAGGCCTTAAAAGGAAGCTAATTATTACGATTCTGGTGGTGGTAGATTATTCTATTTTAGCATTTGCGCAGCAACTCATTCTTTTTTTTATTAATCAACAAATCTTTATTCGGGGGAGGAGCCAAGATGGCGACCGGGACGGTAGCGTAGACTCCCGGCTCCGTGAACCTCCGCATCCCGCACGGATATCCTGCACGAGATCCTTAGCCTGTGCTATGCGATTGTGTTTCTGAAGGAGAGTGGCACCCGATCGTGTGACTCCGAGGTTTCTGGCTGCGGTATCGCCGGAGAAATGTGCATCTGAACTTTGCGGCCCGTGCAGCCCTGGAGCCAGGACCTCGAGTGGACGCCCTGGCCGGGTGGCAGTTCAACAACAGCGGCCTGTGGTGACTGGGTGGAGTCGGTCCACCGGAGCGGTGCCAAACTCGGCCTACATTTCGTCGGGGTTGTTCCTACTGTCAAGCGTAGCGGACCGAGTGCATGCCCGGGGGTGCAATTCTCAGATCCTCCGGTGATTGCCCCTGCCTTTGATGGTGAGCTGCCTGGACGCCACCCGTATCTCGCCCTGATCCTTGCGGGCCGCTCCCGGATTTTCGCGGGAGCTGGTCAGTGGTGGGGACGACTGTTGCCCGTGACAACGCAATGGATAACTTTTTGCCTGCCCCCGGAACCCTTTCTCCAGCGACGTGGACCTCGAGGCGCTTGTCCCTGGGTCCCGGCCCCAATACGGGTCGGGCATACTTGGCGGCCATCTTGTTGCGATGCGGCCTACCATCCTGTCCACTGGGTCGCAGCAGGATTGGGAGTGTGTGACTTTTGGGAGTGTGGCGGAGCGATCGCAGAGAGCTGTGCTGGGGTACGGCGACCTCCTCGAGGCCCTTGGTGCTCTTCATTCCTCCTTGGTTCATGGCGTCGGGGTCTTGGGGAGTAAGCTCGACGGTGTGGCATCAGCGTTGGGACAGCGGCGGCCCGCCTGTCCTCAGGTACACAGGGACTTCCCACACTGCGCACAGGAGGACACTGTTGCGGCCACCCCTGAGATTAGCGCACCGCTGGACACTCCGGACAATATGCTACCGTGTGATCGGCTAGCTGAGGGTCTGATCTGTCCCGGAGGTATTGGACCTGAGTGGGAGGTGGTGGCCTCGTCCCGTACACAGCCTCCGGCGACCCGGGGACAATTCCAGCAACAATTGTCTACTTTGGCTGCTTCTGCCTTCCTGGACCTCGAGTGCAGTGCAGATCCTGGGGCGGCACTGGGAAGCCCGTCCCTCCATGATGCGGACTGTGTTGGTGCTCAGAGACTTCCACCCCACCTGTGTGCGTCGCTTCTCGGTCGGTTTTGGACACTCCTCTACCTTGGAACATCGGACATGGCGCTGGGTCGAGGGGTAGGCATGGGCAGAATTGCAAAGAGTGGTCAGGGATAAGACTGATCCTTCAGGGGTGGTCATCTAGTGGACGGGCGGGCTCAGGGGTTGCGTGCTCTCATGGCATAGCTATTAGCATAATAGGTGCATAATGTTCCCCATCTTTCTTTGATACGATCGATTTTGTGCTGTTTATTGTTTACTTTGGGGAAAACTTACCGTGCGGGAGGGAGAAGCCGGGGGTATGTTTTGAAGGCCCTCCTCCAGTTTATTAACACTTTCTATACCCCCCCGTCTGGTGGGGTTCTTTTCCTACTTCCTTTTCCCTATTCTTCTATATTTCGGGTCTGGTTCTAGGGCGACAGGCACACTGCTGGGGGGGGGGGCCGTACTCATCTGCAGAGGTGCAGGGTGGGGGGTTGGGGGAGGGGATTCTTTAGTCTTTCACCTTCTTTTCCATGGCCTCCTTTTTCTTCTCTGATTTCTCTTGTTTTTCTTTTTCTGGGATCAGTGTGATACACCTCCTTTGTTATGACTCGTTGCCGTTTCATGTGTGCCACAATTTCCGGGGTGTTTTCTGGGAGTTCGGGCGGGGGACTGCAGGCGCAACTGTTTATGATATTCTTCCCCATCCTGAATTTCCTGTGTCTGCGCCATTGATCCAATAGATTGCTGTTTATTGCTTACGTCTATTACTCTGCATACCTTTTATCGCTGTTGGGAAATTGTTCGGCACCTGATCCTTCTGTCTTGTTCCATTGTAAAATGAAAACCTTTTTTTCTCCTGGTGTCCTACCTGCGCTGTTCACAGTATTAGCATGAAGATTCTGCTCCCCGAGGTGCTGCCTGTGTTTACATTTGATCTTTGTTGCTCTGATTGCTTAGCGGCCGGCCCCGGGGGGTTGTAGGCCCATACTTGTTCTTGATTGACATGTCAATAAAGGTTTTTCAAAAAAAAAAAAAAATCTTTATTCGATTGTTACATCATGAAAGATACACTTCAATAAAATGAATAAAAAGGTATACATTAGACAAAACTCATTCACCAATCATGGCCGCAAACCTTTTGTGGCGAGACATTGCTGCGTTGTTTATGCGTGGCTGATCGCGTGTGGGTATGTAGTGTGCCCTCTGTGTGAAGTGTTGGGAGTCATATGTGAGGTTCAGAAGAGTGCTCCATTCAGGTTGCAACAAACGTTTTGCTGCAGTTAAACCTGGGTAAACCATATAGATATAAATGAGATAGTCCCGTTTGCACGTACTTGCCATCTTAAGGGGATCTGCTGTGTCTTAGTCGCATCAACGCTCCATGCTTAAGAAACAAAAAGTAAACGTTTGTGTTCTAAATGATATTACTGAGATTATTCTCTGCTCCCTCTGCTAAAACATAGTGGTTGGTGGATAAAGTAATTCACAAAAAATTATTCTCTGCCTCGGTATGTAATATTGCCCAGCGAACAACTTCACCTATTCTTCTACCTTTAGAAAAGCCAGATGGTTGAAGCATCCTTGGAGGCTTCTTCAGAAGACCATGCTCGAATGTTAGTGTTCTCTCCATGCCAACCTATGGTGATGTGGTGTTTTAAATCTTCCCTCCATTGACCATGTTAAAATTATATATAGTTTAAGATAGTTTGTATCTATCCACATTTATGATTGTGCATCCGATAACCTGGACAGCAAAATGGAGAAAGCCCATCTCACCACACCATGCTCTATCTTGTAGTGACCGATTCCTACTTTTAACCTGATGGTGTAGAAGGTTCAGTTTTTGCTATAGTTTTGAGCTGCATTGGTTAATAGCTTGTCATACCTTTTGGGAAACTGGAACGCTAGCAAAGATGGCATCATGACTAGATACATTTTTAGGTTTGTGGGCTCTTTCACTTCTCAGTTAACCATCCCTCCGTGCAGGTGCACTATTACTCGGATGAGTACAGAGGTGATTTTCTGATTGCTTCTTTCAGACTCTATCCAGTGGTTCCGTTGAATGGCAGAATTGCTCTTGAGAAAGACATAGTGATTGGCGACTACCACTTCCCCAGAAAGGTAAGCTGTGATCCGTTGACGGAGAAGAGTTATTTGATTTTTCTTTGACTATTGACTAATCTCCATGTTCATAGGTGTTATATGTAAACAACGTGTAGAAAATGGTTCTGACAAGTTTATTTTGTTGAAGCATTCTTGACACAATTTTTCTTCTGGGATGACTTTTACCAGATTGACACCAGGCTGCTGAAAGTGATTCCTAAAGAAACGTTTCTTTCTTCATGTTTGATTTTGGTTTTGTGGCTTAAAACACCACCCCTTTAAATCTGGTTTTGTTTTAAAGACTTTATTTCTGCCTTTCATTATCCTTTTAATTCCCCCTGCCCACTTTACTCCAGTTTTTCCCAAACTTCTTACTCCGTTTTCGACTGTACTCCTATTTATTTACAAACTCTTAACTCCTCCCAATATACTGCCTTTGTTACATATCCTTTACCCCTTTCTTCTTCCACTCCCAGCTGTACTTAATTTTTGTTTAACCCTTTACTCTGCCTCCTGCTTGCCTCCCATGTTTTACAAACCCCTTACTCCCACTTTACTGCCTTTTTTCAAACTTCTCTATTCAACCTCCTCCAGCTTCAGTTCTTTCTTTGCTTTACTCCTTTTTATCAGAAAAATATTCCCCCTCCTGCTTTACTTCCATTTTAATTTGCAAATCACTCCTGCATTGCTCCTGTTTTTTAAAGTCATTCCCCTTCCCACTCAACTCGCATTTTCAAACCCCTTACTCCCTTTTGCACTTTTATATTTTTAACAAACCCCTTACTTTCTCTCCTGTTTGGCTAATTTAAAAAAACTAAAAAATCTTTACTCTCCTCCTATTTACTCCTTTCTTAATATAAAACCATGTACTTCCCCTTCTAATTTACTCCCTCATTTCTTTTTACAAACCCCTTACTTTTTTTTTTGCAACAAAACACTTACTCCCATTTCACTCCCATCCCATTTTATTCCCATTTATTTTTGCAATTCCCATACTCCCACTCCAGGTTTATTTCTATTTTTTTGTATACAAACCCCTGACTCCTCCTCTACGGTACCCCTGTCCTGTATACCAATCCCTTTCCCTTATAACCTCTCCAGCAAGCTGTCCACTGCTTTCTCTACATTTACCTTTTAAAAAAATACATATATTTTCACGTCATAGAAGATTTTCCCTAAAATGAAGTTTTATTAGCCTGTTTTCTTTAGGCTGACTTCCTTCATTTTAGGAATTCATCAAAATGACGCAATTCGGGTTACATGTCCCACAGAGATCTTATGAGACACCACAGAGATAACTGCCGCTGAAGTAAGATTTTGCTAAGTTCAGAAATCAGCTGGGACTCATTTACGGACTTGCAGAACTGCTGAACCATGTTATAATTTTTTATTGGTAAAAATTGCACAGATTAAAAGTTTTGTAATAAGTAACGAAATTAATTCAAAAATTCTCAAATTCCAGGCTGGACGAGTGATCTTTTATTTTGGTATTCAATGAGTTCTCAATAAGTGCTAGTCCAGTCGAGGGTTTGTTTTTAATGTTGTACCCTCGGGGCTGCAGTCTAGCAGTTCAATGTCAAGGCGATACGCCTGTAGACTGTGGTGTCTGCTTGTGGGACCTATTGACCTCTTGGTGTCTGCACAGGCTGCTTGGATCATGTAAACCTAAATTAGCGTTAATGATGTCATCATCTGCTTAAGAAGGTGGGGATTGGTTGGAGGTCCACGTGGCAGTTTCCGATCCCAAGGATATTTTGACCTATAATTAGATGACTTAGTTATCAAACCCCTGTACATGTTCGTAAGATGGAGGGGAAGTTGTGTTTGTGGTCAGATGCAATGAATTGACCCAGCTGAGCGAGTTAAGAACTTGTTGGTTGGCTTGCAGAGCGAGAGAGAGCAGATGAGGCCGGCGGTGAGTTTGTTCAGCCAGTGGCTGAGAAAGAAAGATAGGAAGAAGTAAAGGGCGAAAAAAGTAGGAAAGTTCTCAGTCAATATGTGACTTGGAGACCAAAGGAGGCACTATTTGGGCAATCTGTGTGTCCTATGGTCCTTCTAACATTCCTTTCTTTGCATCAGCTAAAGCTAAGTTACTACAATATGTTTGTATTTCTCTGAATGTTGGAACACCTGTGGTGTTTTCCCCAATGTTTGGGCATTTCCAGCTAAAGAGCTAGACTCCTGGTGTGACGCTCCCTAGTCTGCCACGTGCCACCATAGTGTTGGAGTTGCCATACTGACCAGCAGGTGATGTTTAGTGGTCCTTAGTTTTGCCTCTCTGGAAGAGGGATCGTGCAGTCTTCCAAGATCAGTTGAATATCGGTCGACGTGTGACCTACACTGGTCCACCTGAGGAGGCCCTTCAGAGCACTGGTGACTTGACTTGTGCATAGAGGCGTGGTCGACTAAGGGGCGGTTAACACCTATCACTCTCTTTAGCACAGATTCACCTGCAGTTTGCATTCACCCCCCTCTGGATCATTGTAACTAACAGACTTTAGCAACTGGAGTAATTGCTGCAGTCAGAAGAGGGAGGTTGTATGGATCATTAACCAGCCTCTTATAAATATAAATCTATAATCTATATGTGTTGAATCATACATTCCAAAACAAATTACTGCTGCTGCTGCTCATCAGTTGGTATGTGGTCAATATTGGGTGCACCGGAGTTGATCCTCTGCCTTGGTCTAGGACACTTGGATTGCACATGTCCAAAACACAGCAAAAGTGATTAAAAGTTGGCGGGTAGTGGAAAATCCTCGGATTCCTCGGAGCACTACAATGAATTTCCTCCACTATAGGGATAGTACGGTATCCGTATCACAGAGTGAATTCTTAAAAAATGAGTAAATTATCCATCACCACCCAACTGTAAAATAGTCCCAGTGCAGACTTTCTTCACCACTCTACGTTCCTTGATATAGTGCAGTCTGCTCCTCACTATCCTTTGAGCATCCTGTATATGTTCTATAACTAGGAATTCTTAACTGGGGACTTTGCCTGGCTGCAGTTTCTGGCATTTGAAGTACAGGGTGCATACACACATTACAACTGTAAGACAGAATAGCTTTGCCAGGTGCCAGCTCATGCTATCCCAGTGAGCACATATTTATCCCACTTTTGCTGCTCACCCGTGCATCCACTTCTGATGCTCCACAATGACCAACAAACTGGTGTGATGGAGACACTTTAGCCGTGGTGCCACATGACCTCAAATTCAGAGTCTGAGCTTGTAGCCTGCCACATTTTCACTTCCGTAGCCTTTTTCCCTTTCCACACCATTGCCTACTGCTCCTCTCTCTCTCTCTCTCTGTTTTTGTTGTTGCCATCGGCACTGTTTGTTGTGGCGTTCCTAACAGGTTCTTCCCCCTTGTTTTTCTTTTTTTTTTCCAGTGCACTATCCCTACCTGTTCTCACCTGTCCTCTTCTTCCCTGGATTATCACCCCGTATGTCCTCTTCCACCCTGCACTCTGCCTAAAGGCTCCTTGGTGCATCACCACAGCTGTTACGTTTTGACAGGTAATGGTTGGGTTTTTTCAGGGGTATCTCCCTTCCTCAGCCTCCCCTACTCTGCCACTCGACATCCTCTGTAGCCGCCTTATCTTTGGGCTGTCTTCGTCTGCCTCACTTTCAGCTTCCTGCCGCAATCCAGGTTGGCAACTTACAGGATCTTTCTGGATGTGGTATCACGATGATGATGAGGAGGAGGATTATTCTCTAACTGTGTTCTTTTGCTGTTGTTCTATTCAGGCCCCATTTTCATCCCCTACCTTTTTTTCATTCTTACTTCCATATTTCCCTATTGTCTGGGGAGTAGATGTGGCCTAGCAGCTCGAGCTGCCGCCTTTGGTACCCGGGGATCCAGATTCGAATCCCGGCCTTGGTGCTACCTAGCCACAACATTGTGTGCTTCTGGGCAAACCACTTAATCTCCTTTGTCTAAATGTGTGTTAAATGTATTTGTGTAATCCCCACTTGATGTACACAATCTTGTAGTTCATCTCCAGACCCCCCCAAAGAGGATGTTTTACAGCCAGGTTTGTGCTATGTAAATGCATACATATTACCCCTTTCATCCACACTGATTCTCACTGTTCCTGGTCATCCCTACCATGTTCTGCCACTGCTTCTTTTCATTATTCCCCGCTTTCTTTCTTTTACCAGTACACATCCCTTCATAGCATTGAACTGGCAGGAAGATTGACTGTGCACTTGTTCTCAGCATACAAAACATATAAAGGTTAAGACAATACAAATTATTTGAATTTGATAGAGAGCACCTGGTTGATGGCGATACTCCTCACAGTTGCATTACCTGAATGGCTCAAGTAATGAAATGAAATGAGCTATTTATAAAGCGCTAACTGACACTCCGAAAGGAGCATCCTGGCGCTGATACAGTACTGGATACAGGTTGTGCTATCAACTGAGGATCCGGTGCTTCAACCCGAGGAGCTGAACATAGCGGCAAGTTGATCTTCTTCCTAAAACATCCAGGCTAGATTATTTTACTTCTTCTCATAAGAATACCTCTAATCGATGCTAACCCCCCTACAATCTTAACAAACTACTGAAGTTTTCCCTGTTGGTTCTTTTTTAAGGCCATCATGTCATTATATAATCTCCAACTCTATAAAAACAGGATCACTATCGGCCACACAATTCAATTTTGGCTCATTTGCCACATTCCCTTTTATCTGAGCCATTGTCGTCAATAGTGGAGGCTACTTCACAATAGTATGCTCGTATACAGCTACCTTCAACTTCAAATTGAAAAGACTGAAGCTTAGAAGCCAACCTAGCTGTAAGTGTTCCTTCACCACCAGGCGGGTGAATGGCGACTAATAGCATGTGATCGGTGTTTAGAATTAACTTTGTCCTCCGCAAGAACATACAGAAGTTCTCAAAATCCGAGGTGCATGCAAGATGTTTCCTTTCCATGAGCATAAAAATGTTTTTCAACCTCTGAATCCTCTGGAGCCATACACCACAATACCTTCCCTCTACAGATGTGTTGTATTAGCACTGCTCCAGTGCACAGTAACCAGTGTCCACTGCCGCAATGCACTGCTCCCACATCTAATGGGCTTCAAGCAAGGCACACTCACAAGATCCTGTTTAAGAAACCCAAAAGCTTTGCTCTCTTCCTTACCCACACCATTTACAAACGTTTTTCAACAGTATTCTCAAAGGCTCAGCCTTGCTTGAGTAATCCACTACAAACTTTGAGTAAAGTCCATGAGACATAGAAACCACAATAGCTGCTCCTTGCAAGTCAGAATAGTGGCATCTAATATTGTCTTTACGTGAGTCTCTTTATGCCTTATGGCATCAAAAGCCCTCTCAAGATTATCATAATGTTGTGTATAGCCCTTTCTAAATACTAGGATAACCTCTAGAAAGGAGGGCTTCTGTGCCACCAGGTACCCTTGCACCCGCCACAGTTTACAGCATCTTGTAAATGCTAGTTATGAGATGTTGATCTCTCCAGAAGGCATGGTTATGAACTCTCAAAGCCGAGGTCCCCACAACTGTTGTGCAGCTCACTGCTGGAGCCACCGAAGGAGATGATTCTATTGGTTCTATATCTTTGGCTCGGAGGTCATTAAACATCTACTTTAGTATATCCCTGTACAACAACAGGACATTCCACTAGCCATGTCTTTCTGGGACTGCTTCCTTTGTGTGTAAAATACGTATTTTCCTAACTTGCTGCTAAACACACAAAGTTCTCTCTGATGTCCAATAGACAGGCTGAATTTTGGGCATATATCAACAGGCTGTCCGGCCACGGCCACGACCGGCGCAATGGGGTCGGCAGCCATACATGGGTCTCCCACGTGACAACTCTGTACTGCAGTGCTCCAGACCATGGACCAGTATACCATCAAATAGTTTCCACTAATTCCAGCACGACCAATTCTCGTATAAGTGGCACGGAAGAACCATCTGAAACTTCTGAAGTAGGAAATCGAGTAACGCCAATAATAAAAAACATCAGAAAGGATGGGGCCCCTGGACCCAATGGCCTGTCTGGAAGCCTTTTCAAAGAAGACAGCGACTTCTGGGGAACCCTATTTACTCCACTTTATCAGTTCTGTCTGGATAACTCAACGGTGCCTGAAGCCTGGAAAGGCTCCTTGCTCCAACCGATTCAACCAATTACAGGCTGATAGCCCTTTTGGATATTGAGGCAAAAGGATATGCAAATCTCCTTTTGCAAGATCTGCAAAATTGGGCGAATGAAAATGAAATTCTTCCAGTATATCAGTCCGGCTTTAGGCCAGGAGTTTCGACACTAGATAACATCTTAGCCCTTGCCTACCTGGTAGCACAGTCTATCGAGGAAAAACAGCCCCCACTCTTCGCATTCTTTGTGGATTATTCTGCAGCATTCGATGGCGTCAATAGGAATTTGCTGTGGAGGAAATTACAAGACTGGGGGATTCCGACTACACTGTTGAAAGCAATTACTGCTCTCTACACTGGAACCTGGGTACGAGTGAAAGTAACGATGAACTCGGCGACCAAAAAGATTTACACAGATCGTGGTCTAAAACAAGGGTGTGTACTGGCACCCCTGCTTTTCAATCTCTACACTGTGGAGAAGTGTGGCTCAATGGTTAGAGCGGCAGACCCTGATGCAGAGGTCTGGCCTGGGACCAGGGTTCAATTCCTGCCTCGGCGTCTCTTGGATTCAATTTCCCCGGACCTGATCATTCTCGCCTCGTGCCTATTCTAATCATGAGTCCCACTGTGCAACTCTGGGCAATAGCTTGCTTAATCTCCACAACGGCCCCCACAGCGCTAGGATGCCTGGCTTCACCTTGGGGGTGCCCAGGAGTGGACATCTCACAGGAAAACCAGGAAGGGTTCCACAGCGGTATGAATACAGCGCTACGAGACCCCTGGGTAGAAGTGCGCTATATAAGTACAAATACATTTACATTCACTGCAGACCTTGGCAAAACAACTTCCAAAGCGAATTTGTTACCCCGAAAATTGGGCCTACCAGACTGTTTTTACTGCAGTATGCGGACAACATGGTGCTTATGGACCATACCAAAACGGGTATGCAACGATTACTGGCTGCATTAAACATCTATAATAATGAAAATGATCTAAGAGTAAATGTAGGGAAAACAAAAGTAGTAATTTTCGGTAAGTATGCGAACAAACAAAAAAAACAATGGCAAATGGGTAACCTGAAAGTAGCTACAACAACTAAATACAATTACTTAGGGGTTTGGATTATGAGCAGTGGGAAGTCATAGTCAATAGACACTGCATCTATTGAATCAAAAGCTAAGGCAGTGACGTACGCCCTGTGCAAACTAAACTCCAAACTAAGTAGTCCAACAACAGGTCCCATTAGAAAGGTTATAAGAGCCATGCTACTCCCGACAATTACATACGGTCAACTAGCATTTCCAGCGGCATCAATTAACATCATGGAACGCGCCAATTGCCGGGCATTTAAACAGATCTTTCACATCCCTGCCTATGCTCGGAACACCTTGGTACGTCTTGAATTTGGGCTTAATAAACAGCGCTATGAACATTGGGCATCGTTTGTTCGTTATTATCGAGGGGTTTGTGCTGCCCCCCCCAAACACAATGAAGGCAATCTTAAAGGAAAGTTTCATGGAAAATGACAGGGTAAATGGCCATCTAACTGCTTGCACTGAATTGCACCTTGACATGTCCAATTGGCAGGATTTTATTTATCAATCTGGAATTTTAAAAAACATTTTAAAGAAACAAGTTAGATTGCTATCAAAGGAAGAGGACTTGAAGGAACTAGAGTCCTCCAGTAGCAACATCAGGCTATTAGCCAGTTCCTTCCACGATAAAATGAGCCAGCCATACCTTGATTCCGCCTTGAACAAGTCAATCTTAAAGCAAATCCTGTCTGTGAGACTGATGATACTACCGATAAAAGACTATCAACAGCCATTGGAAAACATTAGAGGTAGTCACTACTTGCAGATTGTGCCATCAGCATGAGGAGTCCATGGCCCACATAGACTGCATATGTCACCGTTTGAATCCTGCACGTCGCATTTTATTGAAACCCTTGTTTTTAAAATATGGGATACACACCTGAACAGACGCCATGAAACTTATCTTCAAGCTAGAGATCCCAATGGAACTAGCAAGATTAGCGAAATTTGCCCACAAGGTGAAAGTTCTGCTATATAATGACTCAGCTAAAGACTAGAGACAAACTGTAGTCTTGATCTTGCGGTCCCATCTTTTCTTAAAGTAGTAACCATTAGAATGTTTTAAAGAAATGATTGTCAAATATATGAATAACAGTTTTGTTAAATGAAATGATTAGGTTTTATCTAAACTCAAAAAAAACAATTTTAGTTAATTGAAACAATAAACAATACTATACTACTATACTCTCTGACTGCTCACGTGTGCCTCACCACCAGGTTGAAAACACACATTACCGGGTACACTGGGAGATTAACCAGAGGGTAAAAATCTGATACCCATCCCCGCCTTGTGGGGCCAACCTAAAACTTTGTTCAGCCACCTATACTGACCTATATGTTTTGCCTCTGAAATTCAAATGCCCCCCAAAAATTCCCAAGGGTATTAATCTTATGCTTTGTGTATCCTCCTGGGCATATACAGTGTGTAAGAGCTTCCGGGGCTGTCCTAATCTTTGTACCAAACCTCCATACAAGATTATTAACCAGACACCGCAATTTACATGCTTCTCCAAATCCTTACAGTTCTTTTCTGAACCCATGCTCAAAACCTCATTAGGGTTTAAACCTACACCTCCCATACTCCCTGTACACTCCAAGCTTCAGTGGGGGGGATGCGTACCCGCTTTCAATGTCCACATCACATTAGAAATCAGTTTCACTGTGATGGCACAGCCAAGCTAAAAACGCTAAGTGTTTAAGTATACTTCCACGTAAAACTCCCCCCTAACACTACTATGTATGGATGGTGCAATTTAGGTGAGTGTTATGACAACATCTGTTAACATGTAGTCGATGGTTGCCTCAGACCAGACACAGACTCCAAGATTCCCTGACATGTCCTTACTTTGGGATCAGGATGCCTGCTGCTCCTGGCCCTCTAATTGCTAGCGAAGTGCAGTCTCCCAATGAACTGATGTTTTGCTTTACACTCCCAAATAAAAGGAATTCAGCACTCCCCAGCAGAGGCATTCAATAAACCAGGAAAGCCCCTGCAAAGGGGTGGTGGCTCCACGCTCACCAAATGAGGTACATCAAGAGAAAGTTTTGAAATGAAATGAAAATAGGTATTTATAAAGCGCATGGCTACTCACATAGTGTCCCGGCGCTTAAACCACCAGAAACCCCAACAAGATGAACTCGACCTTGCCTACCACGACCTTGCCTACCAGAGTGCTATTGCTGAAACCACCAAGTTTTTAGATGTCACCTAAAAAGCAGCAAGTTCTGGACCTGTCTGAGATGTAAGGGCAAATAATTCCACAAACGTGCCGCTAAAACCTGAAAGGAGCGTCCACTTGCCAGAGAGCGGCCAAACTTAGGAATAAGCATGAGGGACTGCCTTGAGAACCTCAAGGCCCGTTGGGGCTTGTAGTGTTGGATCCTCCTTCTCAGATAAATGGCACCCGTACCATTTTCAGAATAAAGCGTGTTTTTTTTTTAGTGCAACTCTCTCTAACAGACTTTCCCAGATGTCAAATGAGTCAGATAAAACAACATGCAAATGTAGATATACATATATATTCCAACTTCTTTGTGTCGCTAATTCCCGAGCCTCTTGATCACGGTGAGCTACGCAGTGGGGTAGCAAACCCTTGAACATCACCACCAAGTTGTGATTCATATCCAGTTATGTAGTGCTAGCCGAAAACTGAATTGTTGATCGTGGGTTAGCTTACATACAGATCTTTTTAAAGGAACACCACATGTGATACAACAGTGTAATAGACATAGACAACAAACTTTGCAGATTTGTGACCATATTTACATAACAATGTTGTTGCAGGATTATATTCAAAATAATTCTAATATTACAAAGTAATAATTACATGGGCATATAACTCCTTGTTGTGGTGTACCATTGTTAGACCTGTCTGCTTCTGAGAGTCCCCTCACACCATGATTTATTTTGTTGCCCCGTGCCTCCTAAAATTTGTCGCTTTTTATTTGTCTACCAGGACCTTTTTGTGTGTTGTCCCATGGGGTTAGATGCTCCTTGACGCTCAGTTGCTCACCAAGTTCCTGGCACCTATGTACAAGGCGCCTGACGGAACCGGTGGCATTACACACTGAGGTTGTCAACCCTAAAATGGTGGACACCATTGTCCCCTATGAGAGTGACTCCCATTGGAGTCCTTCTGACCTCTGACCCTTTGGAGGTTTTGGCGCACTTTGTGTAACCTGCAAACCTGACAGGAATCCCCTCAGAAGTTACAAGTACACAAAATGGCTGCCTTAGGAAGCCCAGTATGGTGGCTCCTAATGACCAAAAAGACACCTTGGAAGGGCCATGTCATTGACACAGCCCGGGAAGGTTCTAGAACCTTCTGGCTCGTGCTGGCACCCCAGGGCACTGGCTATAAAAGGCCAAGTCCCTGGCGGCCATGATGAGAAAAAGTGGAGAAGAGGACTTGACACCAGATTGACACCTGCCCTGTCCCCCCCCCCCCCCCCTGAGGCAGCTGATAGCGCAGGCAGAAGTACAGCCGAGGTTGTTGGCGTGGACCCTGATTGGCGTTCCAGTCAGAAGCGCGAGCAGTGACCTCTCGCCTTCAGCGCCTGGCCAGCGAGTGCCCAATTGCCCCTCAGAGACTTTGGCCATAGTTAGAGCCTCCCCCAGTGGTGAGATCGCGACTGCGACCCTTGACAGGGCCCCTTCAACTTAAGTGCCTCCTGGCAGG
Organism: Triturus cristatus; assembly: GCF_964204655.1. Classification (NCBI taxonomy): domain Eukaryota; kingdom Metazoa; phylum Chordata; class Amphibia; order Caudata; family Salamandridae; genus Triturus; species Triturus cristatus. Next base: position 1,168,974,867 of record NC_140584.1, on the reverse strand, counting down.
CGTTCGGACGTCTCCGAACCCACCGCCGTCGAAGCGCTGATCGTGGACAGAAGGTGAGGTGCTGCGCTGGGGCGGGGAAAGGCTGGCCTTCATTTGGGCGAGAGTACTGTCTCTGCCCTGCCCGAGTGACTTGGGGACTGTTGTTGTGGGCGGGAGCCCCCCCGTGAGTGAGATCTGAGGGAGGATCGCGGAGCCCCTGGAACCCCCCTTCGCCCTTGGGAGAAGGGCCATACTGACTGGAGCGCTTACCGGCGCAGCTAAAGTGAGGTGGGACCGTCTCTTCCCCTGAAGTTGCCGCATTGTTCCGGGACTGAGGTGCGGCTCCAATTTTGAACTGTGCGCGCAGGTAGTTTGACCCCTCCGGCAGCCCGTTCAACGGTCTGAGGACTCGTGAACTGAAGCCGCCTTCGGAGACCCCGCCTGCGTTGACAGAAGCGCACAGACTCCTCCGGCCGCAGTAGTATTAAACCGGCTGGCCGCGGAGTGTAATTGCCGTAGTCATTGTATGTCTTTATCTTCCAGATACACGCGCAATATGCTTAAGTGCAACTAAAGGATTATCACGAGTATCGTGTGCCCAGAGAGCCCGAACCCGTGAACACTTCAAAAACTGTAAGAGCGCGCATTCCGCATTAAATGGCAATCTAAATGTGTTTACCCTGAAAGTGATTAATTGGTGGCAGCGATACCAGTATGACCCTGAGATATTTATGTGAAACGATCGGTATCTAACTTGCTATGCAACTGTGATGTTTTGCTGATATTTATTCCAGTCATTGCTGATATTTATTCCAAATGTATTGAATCCTGATATTTATCCAGTATATTTATTTATTAGAGTCCAACCATTTATTCCTACGCAACCAGTACACAGCTAATCAAACCCATGTAAGAAAGGTGAATGTGATTAACTAATTGAACTTCTTCCAACCCAGAGAACTTTTACATAAACGAAACGTATTTTTCTATAACAGTGGTGTGGTGTCCTTCTTTTTATGTGGTGTGCAGGGAGTTATTATTTGGTCATAGCCGGCTTAACACAACAGCCTTCTACCGCCTTGTCACTCGAGCCAAGCTACCCCCCTTTGTGCTGGGCTTGCCCATCGCAGGTCCAACAACCATATTAAGGAGTTATGTGTCTATTAGGGCGGTATGAAATGAACATCATGGTTTTCAGGGGCCGATACACATGCAGGCCTGTGCGTGAATAAGATGTAGCAGTTGATGCAAGTTAATAAGTGAGTATTACTTTGTTGTAATAGAATTATTTTGAATATAATCCTGCAACAACATTGTTATGAAAAATCAGTCACAAATCTGAAAAGTTTGTTTTCTATGTCTATTACACTGTTGTATCACACGTGGTGTTCCTTTAAAAAAATCCGGAAGCTGTATGTAACCTAACCCGTGATCAAGGAGCAGGAAGCTTTGAAACGCTTTAGGAAATTGTTGCTGCTCTAAATAAAATAAAAAAATCACGCTTGAATGCGTTGGAGACACTTGTGGAAATTAGCCTGTTTAGGGGTCCAGCGGTGCAGGGGTTCACCCTTATCTGTCCGCGGGTCCTTAAACCAACAAAGAAGAGATTGGCACTGAAGCTGGAATTCAAAGAACAAGTTTATTCACTCATGAGTGAGACCACATCCATGCAACACCCTCAAGTGTTCCAGGAGGTAGTGGCTTGAATACACAGACCATGGATCTTTTATACTGAGTTTGTTGCAGAGTAAGCATGGAGACTCAAATAGAAGGTACAGTTCTTCACAGAAATGGTTATCGACAAACATGGGCAGATGGATATCACTTAGCCAGCGAAGTGGGAGGGGAAACAGGACTGCTTACATTAGTAAGACATGATGGACAGTTACATTTTCAAACAGGTGCGTTCTAGCAGCTACAGGCCTCTCTGAGCTCATACATTGCTCGAGCTTAGAATAGAAGGAGTTAACTGAAGCTGATGACTTAAGAGAATAGAAAGGCAAGCAACAGAGAAGACGGAAGAATCACATGGCTCACAAAATGGATGCCACAATCAAGATGCTTCAGCTTATCCTAATAGCAATTATGTTCGATTTCCACAGACGGCCCTTTTAGCATTAGCTCTAGACATCTCTATGATTTAGGAGAAGCATGGAAGATATCATGGACGTCAATCATCATTAGCTCACTAATTTCTTGGTCTGTTACTAGTCGGGCATTTGCATTTGTGACATTTCATTTAGCTGGTATACATGAGGTACTGGTGGAAGCACAAAGGGAACAGAGCATTGGGCCACATTGGATACGTAAGTGCAGGAAAAAAGTATCGCAACAAATATGCATAGAGCTGACAATAACTTCCAGCCCCAAGCAGTAAAAATAGTCCTTATCCATCCAGTCAAAGTCCATGTTCCTGAATCCTGATGGATTTCAGTGGCTTTTTTATGTAGCTTAGAAATTGCTTCAAAAACTGAAGGGGCGTGGTCAGGGATGTAGACACAAAAACTGCTCCCCATGATGCAGCATGCTCCACCACGATCAGCCAATACAACATCCAAAACCATCCTGTATTGGAGCACCACAATTCTCTCAATTTGTAGTTCTGTGATATTTCCAAGTGCCATGGCTGTCTGATTGGTTACAGCCTCTACAACATGCGTCAAATGCCTTATCTTTCTGCTAAGGCTGCACCAACAAAGAACAGTCCCAAATTAAAGTCAACGTACTGCTGCAATGTAGTATCAGTTTGATCCACCTCATCAGGATTTATTGTCCTCTTAAATCAGTTCTTCGAAATGTCATTAAACAGTTTATAGTCTTTATGGTAGGATGCAGCTGCTAAGAACACAGGTGGTAGCAAAAAGGACACAAAACATGTACCCAACCAACCAATAGGTTGAAGGTAATATCCCTTGTTTCCACAAATAAAATAGGTGTTGTGTAATGACAAAAAACTGCTATTGTTTGCTCCAGTAATATTTAACACCAGAGTACAATCACTTTTCCCCACAGGAATACTGCCAATACTGTTAACACAAAGGTCTGCTCGAGCTCTACTAACAGCTGTAACAGGAGGTCCATTACCCTTGGCAGTTCGAGTGTTAGGGAAAACATAGTGTGTGGAGGAATTTCCTCGGCGGTAGTCCTCCATTTCCCATACAGTTCCTTTGACTTTTGGTTCTCCTTCTTCATCAGGATAGCAGACTTTATTTAGCTTAGCATTAAGTTCTCCTACACCAGTGTCAGTAATATTAGCACTTTGAGACGCCCATAACCGTGTGAACCAGGCTCTGCAGAAGCCATTATGTGAAAACGGCAGAGGAATAAAAGGTGTTCCTCCCTTTTTCTGGTTGGCTGGCATCATTCTACACACCCGACAGTTGGTAGTGTTCGTAGCATTGTGGGTGTGATGCAACATTTGAATGAACATATTGTTGAGATAGGACATTCGGTGCTTCTTCTCATAATAAGGAAGAGTGAAGTAGTGGTGTTCAATAGGGACAAGAGTAGTAGCAGTCAATAGATTTCGAGCAGGAGCTACTCCCTCTACAACCCATGTTATTATAGCGATCAGAACAAGAATTGAAGTGAGTCCAATAATGAACATTGTCTTTCGATCACAGACCCTTGCAGCAGTTGATTTCTTCTCTGTAGGCATATTCCTCTCGACGTTGAAAAACAGATGGTGCCCTAAGGTCCTGGGCTGCCGTTGGTTTCTTCACTGAGGTTGAGACGAGTATCGCTAAAAGAGTCCGCCCCCCTTTGCTACTCAAACTTTCACTAACCCAGGACAGTGGCTCAAACAGTCTTTTTCAGCAACGAAGTGTCTTTCTTCCGGGGTTGCAGCTGATATCGAGATGTACCAGGAATCGTGTGGTCCGGGAAGACTTCCTCAGATCCTTCAGGTGACGCAGCTCGGCCTCTCTTGGTGTCCAGGATATCGCGCTGATCTTGCAGCGCAGCAGGTTCCACCAAGGCGGACGGCACCCTCTTGCAGTGGGTAGAATGGACCCAGTTCTTCCGACTGGTCGCTTAGACTGCAGTTCTGGTCGCCAGAAGAACTTGCTCAGGACCCCGCCACCGAGGTTCCAGGCTGATCGACCGCTGGAACACCTTCACCATCACCTGGTCGCAGATCATGACCATCACCTTGCGACCTGTCAGGAAGAGCTTCTCGGACCTGTTGATGAATAGAAAGCAAGCTGTCAGTCAACTGTGACAAGTAGTCACTCATCATGTATAGGGCGTGGCTTTGGGACCCCCCAAATATTCATGGGTATGACAAAAACCACCTCATAAGGTGTAAGGCCAGATCGAGTATGGGGTATGGATCTAATGGAGACCAGTGCTAAGGGCAGGGCATCAGGCCATTTTTCAGTCTAATCTAACAGGCACCAAAGACACAGCACCAGTACCCTTAACTCTAGTCCTTCCCTAACTCCTGTGTTGCCCTGCTGGCGCACTGCTCTTTCGTCGGGGCCGCAGATTGTACCTAGTGTGCCCAGGCACCTCCTTATCAGCAAACAAAGGTGCAGACTTGCATTCACTTGATATCCTGGCCTCTCTGGCAATGGTTGTAGGGCAGCAGATATCTGTTAGGGAGCAGCATGGAAATCTTTAGACACAACATACAAATACTCAATAAAAAGAGGATATTCAATTTCAGAAACACCCTTATATTATTCTTCTGAAGAATTTCAAAACAACTATTCTTTTAACAAACTTGTACTTAAAAGTCATAGAAATCATGATACATCTTCTACTTTGTGAACCTTCACTATTGTGCAAAACTGCAGACACCTCTAAAATTATTTTCCTTGCATAAGAACAACCATGTTTTGCGCTTATAGGTGTAGCGGGAAACTCTAAAACTGTGAATGTATCAGAGATCCATTTTACATGAATAACTGATAAATTAAACATAACCTAATAGGTACATGAATTTTCCAGCAGATCTTTGTGGCAGACAAGAAAACAAGCAAAGAACATTTTGTTCTTAAAATGTGTGTTAAGGGCATCTGGGCATCTTTCCTAGCATTGTGAACCATATGCATCATACTTTTCACGATCCGGGCCAAGTAATATCATATTCAGGGCCATGTAACATCCTATTCAGGGGAGAAACCTATTCATCAGTTTTAGCAAGGGCTGTCAGCTCGATTACATAGACTAACTGATGAGGGACTCGTGATGCCTCTGCGACTTACGTAGTGCTGCAATAACATCAACAATAATGGTGTTGCCACCTGGGAATTTTGAACAAAAACCACCAATATATAGTTCCCCCTTAAAGGTCAAATAAGGGAACATCAGTCTATTCTACCCATCCTTTCATCCTTATCCAATTCCACCAGTTTACAGAAAGGAGGGGTAGTAACATGGCGTATTTATTAATTCATTTTGTTAATTCTAACAATTTGTTGAAACAGTATTACTTAATAGCCAATTAGACGTGCACTGGTGAGGTGCTTTGTCTCTATTTATTCAAAAACATATTCACAGCATCCTGTGAATTGAATGACTAAAGCGAGCCCAACCGATTGTCTCATGGCCATTCCTAGACAGCTCAGACAGGCTCGAGAGAGAGTACACAACAAGCTGCCCTGCGTACATTCCACGCAGAATAGCTCACAATAATACACATAATAGGCACATAAACCAAGAAAAAAGGACACAATAATACATATACCAAGCAAAAAAAACACAGCTTGTTACTTAATTTTGCTTACCCTTAATTTGCCCAGGAACTAGTCTCCTACCCCCTTCAACAGTTGGTAACCTAACCAGATGACCTCCTGTCGACAATACTTACCCCCTTTGGCAGCTGGGCATGAACAGACTTGTAAGAGGTAAATAACTAGGGGAAATCACACCAAAGAGGCCATGTCCAATTCTATTGGACTGTACCACTTTGTAAATCTTGCTGTACAACCACATTGAGCTGACTAGAAAACATTAATCCAATGACAAACTGCCATTCCTTTAGCTTATTGTGCTGTTTGACATGATGGCGCATTAATGCAAACTTTATTTTATTGCCTCCTCATCTGGCCCTGGCACAGCAACCTTAAATTGAAACCATTATTCTGCATGCATGGCAAAGCTGCTCTCTGTGTCAGGAGCTGCACATGGCCCACAGACGCTGCTGCCCATCCTTCTCTCGTATGGCTTCATAGAACCTGTCTGGTCTTTTGCCAAAAATAATAAGCAGAGCCTCCCCTCTCTCTCTACACTCTAGCCCCCTCCTTCGCAATGTCTACCAAGGTCAAAGTGCCAGAGCGAACCTGCCAGAAATAAACCCTCCTTCGTCCGCTCTGGTCTCTCCCCCCTTCTTTTTCATAGAGAAAGAGAGCACATTCCTACATGCACTTTTAAAATACATGTCTTTCTAAGCACAGAAATACACTGCACTGTTTAATTTAAACGCACATTCTTCTTTACATTTTTCAAAAGTTGCACTTTTCCTATGTAAAAACGAATGTACATTGTTACTAGTATTTCTGATCAAACCATATTTTTATTTATTCATTATTATTTATTCAAATTTAAAGTGTAATTCTTCCAATGGCCTCTGCAGAACACAATGATGACAACAAACCAAATTGAGCTCATTCCAGACATTTTCAAGAAGGGGCCACAAACTCATAACACACAACACAGCTTGCTGAGGCAAGCCATCCTTACACAAAGAACACAGTCGCTATTCACTCAAACAAGTACTTCACAAGCATCACCACCGGTGTCAGTCCACAAACCTCATAGACATTCAAACACACAATCAAACCACAAATCAACACCGGGACTAAAACAAAAGGCAGTCCACAGACTGTACTCAAACCAAACCAATTGTAAATCATATTTACAAACAAATGAGCTCTCAAAAGCAGTCCAGAGACTGCACCAAGACAAGTAAAACAGCCCAGAGACGGTTTAATGTTCAAGAAGACGGGCTCTAGCCCCAGACCTTTTCCAAAATAAGGCGAATTACCAGTTGGTCTGGCAGAGTGTTCGCAAATACTCTGTGTCTTTACCAAATCATACTTATTCCAGAAGGCATGCCTATTACAGGGGTCCGCAGACCCACTTAAAACAAGATAGGGTAAAACCCCCAAGCCTTTGCAAGAAGAGACCGAATTACCAATTGGCCTGGCGGAACACTCAAGAGCTCACCGTATGACCACTTATGAATTTTACTAAATGCAGGCATGTTCTTCCAAGTATACCCATTCAAACAAACATCATAAGGAGATAAATCCCCACATTACCTACCTTTATTTATTGCAATAAATAAACAAACAAACAAAACCAGAATCTTGGCAAGCAAATCTGAAATCAAGAGTGCCGCTTCAGCGACCTTACCAAACAAAAGTCTCCAGCCCCCAACTGCCAATCTCTTGGTTGACCTAAAACGTGCGCCAAAGGAAATCTCAGTCGGAACCGGCTACCACCCGGAGGGTCAGATCAGGAAAACCGGAAAAAGTCACTTTGGTCTGCAAAGACAAGGTTATCCTCATGCAGGGTTCCTCCTCTGCAATATTCCATTCCTCCATCAAGACCACTCCTTCGGGCGGCCGCGTCTCCGAAGAGCCCCATGAGTCGGGTGCCAAACTGTGGAAATGAGCCTTTTTAGGGGCCCACCGGTGCAGGGGTCACCCTTATCTGTCCACGGGTCCTTAAACCAACATAGAAGAGATTTGCACCAAAGCTCGAATTCAAAGAACAAGTTTATTCACTAATGAGTGAGACCACGTCCTTACAACACCCTCAAGTGTTCCAGGAGGTAGTGGCTTGAATATACAGACCATGGGTCTTTTATACTGAGTTTGTTGCAGAGTAAGCATGGAGACTCCAATAGAAGGTTCAGTTCTTCACAGAAATAGTTATAGACCAACATGGGCAGATGGATATCACTTAGTCAGGACAGTGGGAGGGGAAACAGAACTGCTTACATCAGTAAGACATGATGGACAGTTACATTTTCAAACCGGTGCATTCTAGCAGTTACAGGCCTCTCTGAGCTCATACATTGCTTGAGCTTAGAATAGAAGGAGTTAACTGAAGCTGATGACTCGAGCAGAATAGAAAGGCAAGCAACAGTGAAGACGGAAGAATCTCATGGCTAACAAAATGGATGCCACAACCAAGATGGCTTCCACACACTGTTTTTATTCAGTTTTCGGCTAGTACTACCTAACTGGATATTAGGTGGTGATATATACAACTAATAATGAAACCTTCACAAAATAGTCAAATGCATGGGATAAAACACATATAAATAATAACACATACAAGTCAGAACACTCACAGGCCAAATAATAATAATGGAGCCAAACATAAGCAGATTATAAAAATGGAACATTTGCAAGGAAATAGAACACAAGCAAATAATACATGTATAGGAGAATAACTGTATGTACTTGAATACAGAACAGAAATACTTCACAGGTTGGTCACTTAACACACAAAAATACATGTAGAAATAACTATCTCTACGAGAAATCGGTTTTCGAGCCATGAAGCCCCAGTTTTTATAATAATCTCAATGCGTGAGAAGTTGCGAAAAAGACACCCCCTACGTCGCGTAAATCTACTGGTGCTGGCCAGGCTCCTGCAAGCCTCCCAAGGTCGATGATTCCTCACGCATTCCCATCACGCTCCCACACTACATGTTTCAGCCCCTTATCTTGGTTAAGCCCGAAAAAGTAGAAAACATCTCACAAGTACAAAAAACACCCTCAATGAGGAAAACAATCTTGAACATGCACAACCTAAATAACCGCGAGTAATCTGGGGGCCTGCTTGTGTGTGCAGAACTCAAGCCAGATTAAGTCAGAATACAAAATGGAGTTAGGGTTTGTTAAAGCGAAAAGGTAAAACTTCATTTCCCAATGTACAGCATAATGCACATTTGCACACCACTGCCTTGAGCACTATAATTTGAGACCGGGAAGCTCATTCCAACCATTTCTGTCTCTCATGCTTTCAATTGCACATCCCACATGTTCTGTTTCAGGCAAGGCAGTTTTGCTCTGGCTGAGAAGATAAACAATCCTACTCTGAAGCTATAAGGAGACACAAAATGCAATCAAAAAGCAAATTAAATGTGCACAAAATTGTTGTACATTCAAGATGGAGTGAGTAAAAAAACATATAGTCATTTAAAACACTGGTAGTCAAAGGTCACCTTCTGGTCCCAATACATATAGCACTACAGCTGAGGCACAGGCATGGTTGGACAGGATGAAGGTTTATTCCACACAATGCAGGATAAACATAACAGGGGCAGTAGATGTAAGCAGAAACCATGACTGGCGACAACCTCCCACTACCAGTTCAAGTCACCAATCTTGAAAGTCTTTCTGTTATTAGCAAATCTCACACTGAAGAAACTTTTGTGGAAGATGTGGTTGTGCACATGTTATCAGCAGAAACATGTTTGGGTTAGTCGCTCGGGCAAAAGTGTTTTTTGAAATCTTGCTCCTTAGTCCTTCCGACTCCAGAGGATCTCACTATTGCAGCTTGTTTGCTGGAGTGAGATGGGAGTTAAGTTCACATTACTTGTCCATGCAGTCCGTGTCTACTCCCTAAAAACCTAGGGAGCTAATGTTTCTTTTTTATGCTGGTATTTGTGGTGGTTTTCTTACAAGGTTTACTTTTTGTCTTCGGTTTCTTAGACTGCCTTCCTCTTTTGCCAGTTTGCCCTCACTCGAGATGAAACCAACTTTCCGGAGCCCGACTGCTTCCTGCCCCGTCGCTGGCTGCGGGACACAGACCTGAAGCCCCATCCATTCAGCTCCATTCCATTTGGGTTTGGAGTCCGGGCCTGTGTGGGTCGGCGGATCTCAGAAATGGAAATGTACTTGACCCTCTCACGGGTAGGTTGATGGTGGATTCTAAAGGAAGTAAGAATTTTGCCAAACGGTATCAAGGCTGACTAGAAATCATGACTGAGATGTGGGTGGATAAGGGAGGGCCATATGATGCCTACTGATGTAGGTCACACTACAAATTATATTGTCTTGTATTTGGCACTTAATCATAGTTGCTCCAAATTATTATTATATATTATAGATTGATTAATTATTAATATTCAGCCCAAGTGTTCTCACATTCCGGAGAATGGATGGCTGAGTCAGGAATTTGCCTCTTTTACTAGTATGATAAACACTGATCTCTGCAGCAGCCTCTCAACTCAGTGGGAGAACTTACTAGCGGCAAAGGTATCTCATAAGATTGAAGAGACATTCTTTGGAGCAGATGTGGAAAGTGAGGGAGAGAAACAAGAGAGATGGCTTCTATGAATAACCTGTGTATAGGTGATTCTTGCATCAAAGAAGATAATTGTACTGCAAACAAATCAGTTTTCTTTTTAAATGCAACCTAGTTTCAAAATGGATTCTTCCACCATCTTTTTATACTGCATCATTTATTCTAGACTTGTCACATAGTGCTCGTTTCTGGTTGACCAGTTCAGTGGGCGGTTGGCATGCTAAGCACAGGAAAATAGTAATATACCCAAGACCACATGATTTAGCCTACTGTGGAACTTCGTGCCACATTACAGGTGCCGTTCCTCCACAATTGGTGATGTAACCCTAAGACCACATCTCTTACGCAAGTCATTGTAACTGGATGGCTGACTTTTAAAATCCCTTAGAAAAGCTCACAACCTGTCTTCTTCTGTTTTGGTAAATAACAGCTGTTACTAATACCCAGTTTAATGGTACTCAGTTTTTACAGCCTCCAGAAGGATAGAATGTTGAGTTGGCCTCGCCCTGAAACAAATTTGTTGCCTGTATATCATCACAGATGTTAGCAGGCAGTGTTAACTCATTGAACAATCTTGGTTCATAATAGATTACCAATAATAGTAAAAGTAGGGGGTGATAAAACCACTAAACCTGGGTTTTTCTCTAAATGAAAGTGGTTTTTCATTCACTGACTTGTTTCCATATGGGCATTGGTGTGTGCATGAATGCAAGAATGAGTCAAATAGCTCACAATGCCAATACATATGTATTTGTTTTTAAAAATGACTGCTTCTTTATTGGCAGTTTTGAATTTGTGCAGTGGTTAGTGGATTGAAAGAGTATGTCTTGCAAGAATGAGTTGTCAAAATGCTGAATCACACTGGGTTAAGGCTGTTCAGTGTTTAATTCAAAAGATATCTGTGAAATCACAGAAACTATAGATGCAGTGGTTTCCCATATATCAGCAATGGGGCCAAGCTCCCCAAGAGAAGTGAAGTCTCAAATTTATACTTTTCTACGCACAGTTCTAAGTATCGCTTACATGATCAATTCTCAGAGAGCGCAAGTAGGTGCCCATCAGAATTCAAGATAAATAATGCATGTTTTTTACAAGTGACAAAAATGTAAACAGTTTCGACTGAGCAAACTAGTTTGGACAGCACCGCCATCCTTCAACATGTCTAACGCTAAGCAACAGGCACATCCGTTAAGCTAAGTTAGCATGAGCAAAAAACTATCACAAGACACTAGATTGCAACCAGGAAGCGGGGGGCTTTTCCTGAGCAGCATGGATTGTTACCAGGTGCTTTGGATTTTATTTTTCAATGTGGAAGAGGAAAAGGAGACCTGGATCTATTTTGTAGATATGGTAGCAAAAATAGATAAGAAGATTACTTGAAGACATTTTAGAAAATGAAAACACTGCAGAAAAAGGGTTTTAATGAAAGAGTAAATTGGCAGCGGGTTGGATTGGATTATAGGTGACCTGTCTACATAGGGAACCAGTGATCTGATCAAGACCAAGTGAAAAGCTGTTGTCCTTAAACAAGATCAAAGCGCCTACATTGCGTTCATCTTTGAAGAGCAGCATGAACGAGGTCTTTGTTAGGTTGCATTGGAAATATGCTGAGAACATGGATGCATTCCATTGAGGCTACAGATGTTGAGCATGCCATGAGGTCATCAGCATACAGATGCAGTCCAATTCCCAGGGACTTTGTGTAGTGAGTAAAGATCATGGAGGAAGATGTGCAGTCACATGTGACTGGAATACAGTGAGGGAATCGAAAGGTTGCTTCTTGCACAATTTGGGTGTGTCCTACAGTAAATGCAATGAAACTTGCAAATACGGATCGTTGGATTTCCATGAACGTTGTTCTATGAACATTGTTCAGGTGGATAGTCATCCGCCATGTCAAATACATTCAACAGATCAATGATGATCAGTGGTCATTATCTCGTATGCAGAGAACATCATGACCACTTAAATAGAAGCCCTGATACACACAAAAAAGATACGCAGAGCCCATTGCTATTGTAGAGGTTGGTTGTGGTTGGCTGTGTCCAGGTGATCTTGAAGATACTGCCCTTTCGAATATTTTGTACAATGAGAGGAGGGTATATGGTACAATACTTACTGAGGTCAGAGGGTTTGAAATGTGCTCTTTTTTGCGAGGAGAGGATCTCGCTTTTCTTTATGAAGGAGAGGTGTAGCCTAGGGTCAAGGGTGTGTTTAGGTGCAGCAGTGGAGTGTGGTTGTTCATCAGCGAATGGAGGATGTCACATATATAGAAACTGTGTAACATTATTGTTTTTACATTTTAATCTACAGGTCTGTCCTCATTTTGTTTTCAACATGGGAAGTACTGTAAATTTCATGTAGTTTGTCATTTTCAACAGTTTTTTTTATTTTTTTATTTCCGTAAATAGCAGATTTTTCTTTCTATTGTTTTTGGTTTGTGTCATGCCATATTCTAGCATCAAGAAGTTCCCAGAGGAGCGGGAGCAACTCTGGAACCATAAATATTGCCATATTGGAAGATAATCCTACACATTCCTGAAATGTTGAAAGGGCAAAGACCGGGGAGGAGACTACAGTCCAGGTGTCCAAATTCTGTTATCGTGGGCAATTTACTATATTTTCTCTGTGCTCCACCAGTTCCTTTGTTTGCCAAGTTCTGATCTAGTAGAAACAGATCAAACGCCAGCATTTTGTATTTTCTGTAAACTCTGCAGTATATGTGAGGCTCTACTAAACTCAGTCGTTTTATTTCCCCATGTGTTTCCTTAAATCGGCAGTTGGTGCAAAGGTTTGAAATGATCCCAGCATCGGATTCAGGGGAAGTGAAAGCTGTGAATGAGGGTATCCTGATCCCAGACAAGGCGATCTCCCTCGACTTCCTGGACAGAAACAGAAGATGACTGAACAGAGCATCATGGACTTGAATGGCGTAGATGGAGTTTCTGGAGGCGGTGGGGTGTCATGAAACTGCACCCCAGCAAGACAAATGAAAGTGATACTGGTCTTGGTCATGTGCCTTGTCCAAGTAATATTCCATGGACCTTGCATGACATTTCCAGTTAAATCCAGGCTGTGATTAGCTGAGTAGTGGAATACAGTGTGGGGCAGATTGGATGCTTCTGACAGACGAATGGTGAATGTCTGCTTTGACTTCACCCTAGTACTTGTTGAGATAACAGGTGCTGAGTTACTCTTGCATAAGAATGTAAAATCTGACTTTTTACTTTTATAATTCATATTTAATAGTCCTTTCGCTGTCTTCAGATTCAGACCTTTCTCCAACCCACCATCTTCTGGTAGGGCACGAAATGTTAGGTACTACAAATGTACTTTTCAGAATTATCAAACAAACATCTGAATTGCCTTCCCAGCTTTGTCACCGTATACAATGGACATCGAACGGTATCATAGAGTTCTAATAGGCCGAGAATAGGATCTCTGTCTTTAAGGGAAAAATACTGGTGCACCAGCACACTTTCAAGGAATTCATTTCTCTCTCTCTCTCTGGTGGAAATTGCAGTTGACCAGTTGCAAATGGTTTTGACCGAATCTGGTTATGTCATATGGGCCAGTTTAAAGACCACTGCTCAATCAGAAACACAAGCACAGCTATACTGAGATAAAAGGTAAACTCAGTGATTGATACCAATGGACACCGAGAAAAGTTCAAAAATGCAGCGGAATCCATTCGAATTTTCTTCATAGCACTTCCTCATGGGACTGAAAGCACATAAGATAGCAACAGAATGAGGCTAAACCATGTGTAATTGGCCAATCTAAAATTTGAAAAGACTTTTAAGAGATGAAATTTGGAATTGTGTCACTCTATTGTCATCTGAATATTTACGGACAACTTTGGAGCCATTATTTTGATAACCGAGTAGATTGGAGAGTTCTGCCCTGAGAGCTGGATCAACATGTTTTAAAGTCTCAATATAAGTTGCTCTTCACCTGAGAAAAGACACTCTTTATTATCCAGGGGATGCACTATGTTAAGACTTTAACAGACTTGAAATGTGATTAGATACAATTTCAAAATTGAAATGATTTTAGTTCATATCAATTCTTCTATTTAATTCAGAAGTTTGAGTGATGAGTTATCCATGCTGATGCTGAATAGCATAGCCTGGAAGCGTTGCCGTAAGTGCTGGTGATGCAGCCCACCGTTGCCACTCTGGTCATTCATGATTTACTGTACAAGAGCCTAGTTAGACAACTAATATACAACATTCGATGATCTCATCCATGAGGGAATCCCGGCTCGTTAGAGAGCTTTTTTGGTGCAATTGTCTACAAATATGAAGGCATGAATATGTATCCACTAACAACCATGTCAAATGGATAGCCTCATGTTTCAGAAGTTGCTGTGGCTGGTTTCCCAGAGAAAGGGATTTCAAAGTACACCTATTTGCAATATTTGGATGCATCTGTTTCTTCGTGGGAAAACTACTCCCCTTGCTTCTCCCTAGTTACTTTATTCTATGTCTCTTCCCTCATAACTTGAGAGGTACAATTGTACTTAAGGTTCCACAAATACAATACTTTCATATTTATGGTTCAGAAAAATATTTCTAGAGAATGTGTTAATAATAAAAGATAAATCGGCCTCTATGACATAAACCATCATGGCTTTGAACCCCAACTTTACCTGAATGCCAAGTCTCTTGTATTTATCCTGGATACCAACCTCACCCTCAAAGTATACATTGCCAAAAAGCAGTCTGCTTGGTACCAGTTCCCTCTTCAAAAGAAGGTCGAACCATTTCTACCAGAAAGCAACTTCAGAACTGCTGTTCAAGCCATCTTACAGTTGCATCTGGATGGTGGACTTGCCATTCTTCACGGCCTCCCGTACTCCACACTGAAGGGCATGCCACAGCACACTTCAGCCATGTCCTGAAGAAATATGATCACATCATCCGATCCTCATTGACTTCTCTTGGCTCATCATGCTGCCAGCCCGCACCAAGCAAAACCTACTGCATCATTACCTACCTTAATCGTCTTTTCCGCCACAGTCCTAACAAAAGTAGCTCTTCTGGCTCACAAACCGAATTTACATCTCCAATAAAAAACTTACCAAAGTAGGTCACAGGAAATGTCCATTGATGCTCCCATATGGGTGGAGTTGTGACACAACTTCTTGTTTTTTTCGTTCTATATACTCGACGGATGTTTATCCCTCCTGACAGTGGTCTATTCATTTTTATATACATTTGCATTCAGTTTCATGCACACTTGCTTTAGTGCATAGTATCGGCCTGCATCAACAGCTGTTTGACTGCTGCTTGTTACGGTGTGCTGCCTCCCCCGCTGGGCGATCGAAGAGGCAGCATCTACGTTTACTTATGTTGCCTCTTCCACTGCAAAGAGTACTGGAAGCAGTTGGCTGATACAACATTTTCCCCCACCGGCTCACTTCTTGGTGCGTCCATTGGTGGGGTTCTTAACTTCTACCTCCCTGTTGGGCTGACGGAAGGCAGCATCAGGTTTTCACAGGCCACATGGTTATGTGGTGCGCTTCTAACCACCGAGGAAGCTGATCACATAATTTTTTTTTTTTTAAAGGAGTAGCACCTACCATTGTTTATAAGATTCTCTGTGACCACTGTGATATTAGTGTCAGTGCCGGCACCTATGCTGCTCATTTATACGTTTTCTTGATTGGTTTGTAAGTGGTGCTGCTTGGCAAGTAGTTTCTGCTGTATTTAAAGAACTGCACTTCCTCCATAGGGCCTGGTGAAAGCTATGGAGGGTAAGTGAGCATCCAATTCAGACAATCAGGGCTCCCCAGCAGCAAAAGACCATGAGGCTACAGCAGGGAGCAGCCCTTCTCGCGATTGGGAAGTCTTGCAGCAGATTATTAATAAAGACATGGAGGCAGCCTTTGTAGCTAGAGAGGGCTGGCCTCCTCCAAAGGTCCCTAAACCTTCAAACTCTGCTGACCCTGACAAGTCTGAAGATGAGGAGCTCAGAGGCCGCTACATTTAGGGTTCAGATTTAAAAGAAGTTCTGAAACATATCCGTGAGTGCCTTTCCTTGTCTGATACTGGTGCAGAGGTAGATGATGGTGATTTTTTTAAATCAATATAGGAGAAAATAACCTAAGAGTCTGCCAATCCGTAACGCCGTTCACTGACTTCTATTTAGGGAATGGTCTGACGTGGAACGGACTGGTTTTCCTAGATTTCTGTTCAGGAAATCTCCTCTACAGCAATTTGCTGATGAATTTCCAACAGCTGTGAAAGTTCATTCTTAGATGGCTGGTCTAGCTTCTAGTGGCACCATATTCTCAGAGCATACCCCCCCCCCCCCCCCCCAGTTCAAATGGATAAAAAGTTGGAGGGAGCGAATAAACATGCTTATTCGGCAATTAACTTTTTAATTTGAGTGGGTTCCTATACATTGTACACTGTCCAGTATTTCTTACATGATTTCCACATTTTGGCAGAACTCCGGGATGGAGGGTAGATGCTTCTTCTAGATTGTTGGAAATGGAACAGGAAGTCAGGTCTTCAGACCTCACATTTGACACACTTTCGACGATCGCATCAGCTGCTGGTTCAATCATTTCAGCTCAAAGTTATGTCTGGATGAGAATCTTGAAAGCCGGTACCCCTCCGAAGGCCCTACTCTCTCATCTCCCTTTCAGCGTTTCTAGGTAAATGGGTTCACAGCTGGAGAATATGTTGGACATCGGCAGAGGACCATAAGCTGCTGATCCTGGTGAAGTCTTTGTTTAGAGGGAGAGTATTTGGTTTCTGCCAAGTTTTTGAGGTTCATCTTTGGGAATGGTTTCTGGTCAGCCCTTTTGAGGAAGAGGATGTGGCCGTGGCATGCTCTTTCAAGATCCCCAGCACCAGAATCCTGTAACATCTGCAGCTCCAACAAACATTTCAGCATGACTATCCAAGGGAAGTCAATCAATCAATCAGTACATTTATAGAGCGCACTACTCACCCGCGAGGGTTTCAAGGCGCTGAGGGTGGGGGGGGTGCTGCTACTGCTCGAACAGCCAGGTTTTGAGGTGTCTCCTGAAGGTGAGAAGGTCTTGGGTCAGTCAGAGGTAGGTGGGGAGGGAGTTCCAGGTCTTGGCGGCGAGGTAGGAGAAGGATCTGCCGCCTGTTGTTGTTCTTCTGGTGCGTGGTACGGTGGCGAGGGTGAGGCTGGCTGAGCGGAGTTGGCGAGTCGGGGCGTAGAACGAGAGGCGTTTGTTGAGGTATTCGGGTCCGGCGTTGTGGAGCGCTTTGTGTGTGTGGGTGAGGAGCTTGAACGTGATCCTCTTGCTGATGGGGAGCCAGTGCAGGTCTCTCAGGTGGGCGGTTATGTGGCTGTGGCGGGGGATGTCCAGGATGAGGCGTGCGAGGCATTCTGTATGCGTTGCAGTCTTTTCTGTAGCTTGGCCGTTGTCCCTGTATAGAGTGCGTTGCCATAGTCGAGCCGGCTTGTGACGAGGGCTTGGGTGACAGTCCTTCTTGTTTCCGTGGGGATCCATTTGAAAATCTTTCGTAGCATGCGGAGGGTGTTGAAGCAGGAGGAGGAGATGGCGTTGACTTGCTTGGTCATAGTGAGCGATGAGTCCAGGACGAAACCTAGGTTGCGTGCGTGGTCGGTGGGTGTCAGTGCTGTGCCCAGGGCGGCGGGCCACCAGGAGTCGTTCCAGGCGGAGGGGGATGGTCCAAGGATGAGGACCTCCGTCTTGTCTGTGTTCAGTTTCAGGCGGCTGATCTTCATCCATTCGGCGACGGCCCTCATTCCTTCTTGGAAGTTGGGTTTGGCGGTGACTGGGTCTCTGGTCAGGGAGAGGATCAGCTGGGTGTCGTCGGCGTAAGAGATGATGTTGAGGTCATGTGCGCGGACGATGTCGGGGAAGGGGCTCATGTAGATGTTGAAGAGTGTCAGGCTGAGTGATGAGCCTTGGGGTACGCCGCAGATGATCTTGGTGGCCTCTGAGTGGAACGGGGGTAGGCGGACTCTCTGGGTTCTGTCGGTGAGGAAGGAGCAGATCAAGTCCAAGGCCTTTCCCTGGATCTCTGTGTTGTGGAGACGTGTTTTTAGGGTGCGGTGGCAGACCGTGTCGAAGGCAGCTGGGAGATCTAGGAGGATGAGGGCTGCGGTTTCTCCGTTGTTGAGCAGGGTTCTGATGTCTTCTTTGGCGGCGATGAGGGCGGTCTCGGTGCTGTGGTTGTTGCGGAAGCCAGACTGGGACGGGTCGAGGGAGCCGTTGGTTTTGAGGAAGTTGGTCAGTTGCTTGTTGACTGCTTTCTCGGTGACCTTCGCCGGCGAGGGGAGCAGGGAGATGGGCCGGAAATTCTTGAGGTCCTTGGGGTCTGCTGTCGGCTTCTTAAGGAGGGCGTTGATTTCAGCGGGTTTCCAACTCTCAGGGAAGGTGGCAGATTCAAAGGAGCTGTTGATGATGTCTCGGAGGTGGGGTGCGATGATGGTGTCTGCTTTGTTGAAGATGTGGTGAGGGCAGGGGTCGGATGCAGAGCCGGAGTGGATGGTGTTCATGATCTGGGTGACGTCTTCGGTGTTGACGGGGGTCCAGCGACTGAGGAGGGCAGTGGGGGGCGTTGGTTCTGCGGCTGGTGGAGGCGTCTGGTTTGCGAAGCTGTCGTGTATGTCGGCGATCTTGCGGTGGAAGAAGGCCGCGAGGGAGTCGCAGAGGTCCTGTGAGGGGGGGGATGTCGTTGGAGTTGGAGCTTGGGTTGGAGAGTTCCTTCACGATGCTGAAGAGCTCCTTGCTGTTGTGTGCGTTGTTGTCTATGCGGTCTCTGAAGGCCGTTCTCTTGGCGATGCGGATGAGCTGGTGGTGTTTGCGTGTGGCGGTCTTAAGGGCCTCGAGGTTTTCCGCAGTCCGTTCTTGGCGCCAGGCTTTCTCTAGAGTTCGGCGAGATTTTTTGGAGTCCTTGAGGTCTGTGGAGAACCATGTGGAGGTCGGATAACTTTCTTTATAACATACTGGGAAGCAGATGTAACAGACACTTAGGTGATCCAGTTGGTAAAAGAGGGTTACAAAAAATCATACTCCCCTCCTGTGGAATTATGCAAACTCGAGCTACCCGCAGGGTGGAGAAAAGATTTAGAAAACGAGATTCACGACCTCACCAAGAGAGCAACTGTTCCAGTCACAAGCGTGCATGCTGAGAGGTTGTCAAAGACTGAAGATTGCTAACACATCAGGGCGTGGACGCGTGTCTTCTAAGTATGAACTGATCGAGTTTGGGCGTATTTTTACTGAAATAAGTATAGAGCATGATGAACCATGCAAACCAGTTTTTGGAAATAGTTTCTTTTAAATTAAGTGCTGGGAATATCTCATACTCTAAAGACACAAAATGGTACGAACAATTGCAATTAATTGTGTTGTCATGTATCTGTATAGTGGCATAATTGTTCACACTCAGTAGAAGCTTGAGGTAATGGGTAGTATTAATAAGGTGCATATCTTAATAACATTTCATTGAGCGAAAACACATGTTTACGTTACATAGATGAATGAATATTCTCATATTCAACAGAACGTTATAAACAAATGCAATTAAGTCGTTGTGTATGTACACAGTGGTTAGACAGTGATATGACCAAAGGAATCCACATTTAGTCTTGATTTGTATAAACCACGTAACTAGAGATATTTAAACATTGTTCGTGTGAAAGTCTTAACAAAAATATTACCCTGAAGAGGTCCAAATCGCATGTTACATTACATAGATGGACGAGGTCAACATTGATGTATTAAACAATTGCTGAGGCCATGGCAGTGCAGTTGTTAAATGACTAAATGTCTGAATGTCATGTGGGAAAGGAGGGGTCACATATCCTACATATATGGAGGGATTTTATCCACAGTGCATACGACCTATATGTATGAAAAACTCATTTCACCAGGCACACCTTTGTGTCAAAATGTCAACGCTTCATTTTCTGTCTGTTCCCCGAGTCTCTTCACCCTTCTACTAAGAGGAAGGCATTTCAAAGGTGTTGTTAGAACCCGTGTACATAAAAAGAGATGAACATACATCTTGTATATATTTCTGTGCATCTGAATTTGTCTATTTTTGTTTAAATCTTATAAGCACTTTTGTCACATTTCCTCACCAAAGTCACAACATCTTTGTTTTGTTTGCTCTATCATTTGTGTGTGTGTGACAACAATTTACCTATTTAACCACTATAAATAACATATTTCTTCAAAAAAATCGATCTTTCATTTGTGGTGAGTTTTGACTCTTGTCACAGTCTTAAATAATTACTCACTAAGGGTGTGCGATTATCAGTACATTATTTTGGTGACTAGGATGGGATACTGGTTGTCCAGAAGTTAGCACAATCTAAAGGTGAAAGTAACCACAAATCTTCTGCGACTTACTGTTAGTAGTGTGTGTGCAGTCCTTGTAATAGCACCTCAAGTTAAATTGCTGCTCTGCTTTGCAAAGAAATATCAACCGTTGCATGATCGGGCTAAATGAATCTGGTTGCGCACCCTCAACAAGTGTTGAGTCTCCTGGCACCCGCGGTAACGCTGCGCTTCTGGGAATCGAAACAACAAGTATTTCTGTTCAATACGCATTGTCCTCTAGAGGATGGATTGGGTGCGGGGCATTTTCATTGTAATACTGTAGGGCTAGGCCATGATGTTGATGGAGCAAGGACTCGTTTATGTGAGACTTACTCGAATTCAATTCACTCGTTTAACTTATTAACATGAATTATTAATTATGTTTCGTGATTAATCCTTGCACCTTACAGCTACATAAATAAGACAGAGAAGCTTGCCTATGTGTTTTCTAACCATTAATACGGATAGCTGACTAAAAGCGCGGCTCTAACAGGGAGAACTTTACTGCGCATGCGTCAATTATATCTACGTGATGTGACGTTTAACAAGCTCTGGAGGGAATTTCTCGTGCATGAGCAAAATGCACTAACATGGCGTCTTCAAGACACACCTGCATGGCACCTGCTTTGCTCTT
Organism: Triturus cristatus; assembly: GCF_964204655.1. Classification (NCBI taxonomy): domain Eukaryota; kingdom Metazoa; phylum Chordata; class Amphibia; order Caudata; family Salamandridae; genus Triturus; species Triturus cristatus. The sequence goes on along the minus strand of NC_140584.1, from coordinate 1,168,953,640 downwards.
TAGAAAACGCTTTATTTACTAAGAGCTAATACAGGGAAAGTATTAACCCCTTCGCTGCTAGGCCTTTTCCCCTCCTGTGCTAAGCCTTTTTTGGCTATTTGGGGTAGTGCGCGCTTAGGCCCCTGTAACTTTTTGACCACATTAGGTATCCATGCCAAATTTGCGTCCTTTTCTTCCAACATCATGGGGATTCTAAAGGTACCCAGGGTTTGTGGATTCTCCTAGAGGGTTCCCAGAAATTGGTCAAAATACAGCAACATTTTGTTTTTTTTGTGAAAAATGGGAAAAACTGGCTGCAAATGAAAGCGTCTGGGTTTTTCTCTGCAAATGGTATCAAAAAAGGGTTTGTGGTGCTGAAATCACCATTTCTCCAGCTTTTAGGGAATGACAGATTTTTGTCAGAATTCCAACATTTTTTACACAGTTTTGGCATTTTTCTGGGACATACCCTATTTTTTTTATTTAAAAAAAAATACTTTTTATTAATAACCAAGACAGCGAGCATAACAAATACATTTGACAATGCGAAAATGTATACTATTGCCTTACCATCCATTTCTCTGCGCCTCTTACCACCCCTACAGCGAACATTATTACAGTTCCTCGTATCGGGAGCGTCCCCCGTGACACCCGCCAGGATACCCTGTTCATTTTCACCCTGTTTCCCCCCTACAGACGGCCTCTTGGGACCCTTCACTCAGGATTTTGCTGGTTCAGTGTAGCTCCTTCCCTTAGTATTTGTCTCTCCTTCCTAAGTTCGATTGCCGGAGAAACACAGATGTTGCCTCTATACTTGTTCCACTTCCCCCATTTGTGATCCCATTTACGTGGGCACCCCCTCTCCTTATACGTTGCACTCTCCGCTAGACATACCCTATTTTTGCTATTTTTTGTGCTTCCAACCTCCTACCAGTTAATGGTAGAAATGGGTACAAAAGCAATAATGGATCCTGGAAAGCTATACATTTTTGAAAAGTAGACAACATTCTGAATTCAGCAAGGGGTCATTTGTGTAGATCTATCAAGTTTTCTTTATAGAAACTAACAGTTAAATATAGGAAAAATTGAAAATTAGTTGAAAAAAGCAGCCTTTTGTGTCAACGTTTTCACCTGTAACTTCTTCTAATTATGACATCACTTTGAAAGCAATGTACCGTTACATCCGCTGGACCTTCCTGGTTGTGGGGATATATAGGACTTGTAGGTTCACCAAGAGCCCAACGAACCCAGAGTAAAAAACTGAGCAGCATTTTGTAATGGTTTTTTATTATGTTCCGGGTATATAGCAATTATTGTGGGAAAATGTATACATGGAAAAATCGTTATGAAAGACACCTATGTATTTCTGAAATGGGAACAAATTACAGAGTTTAGAAACAGTGCATATTTGCGCATTTTCGAAATTGGGAATTCTCATACTAGCATGAGAATTATTGGTCATTTTTCAAATTGACTTTTTTTTTACACAATGTCTTTCATTTGGAATGGAGAAATGCATCACAAATCAATAGGTAATAACAGTTGCTTTACAAATCTGAACTACTCTAAGTCTCCCGATAAAAATGGTACCTCACTTGTGTGGGTAGGCATAGTGCCCACGACAGGAAGTGGCTCAAAACCTAACGTGAACACACCACATTTTCACAATGAAAATGTACACATTTTTTGCGAAGAGTCTAGCTGTAGTTTTTTAACCCTAGCTTTGCCGTCACCTAGGGAAACCTAGCAAACCTATACATTTTTGAAAGGTAGACACCCAGGGGAATCCAGGATGGGGTGACTTGACTGCCTCCCACCATGATCTGTTACCCAGAATCCCTTGCAAACCTAAAAATTGGCAAAAAAAAACCCCACTTTTCCCCCCACATTTCTGTGATGGAAAGTTCTGGAATCTGCGTGGATCCACAAATTTCCACCCACCCCGTGTTCCCCAAAGTCCTACGAGAAAAATGGTACATCACTTGTGCGGGTCGGCCTAGTGCCCGCGACAGGAAACGGCGAAAAACGCAACATGGTCACACCTCAATTTTGAAGTGAAAAATGACCCTTTTTTGGCAAAGTGACTAGCTGTAGTTTTTTAACCCTAGCTCTGACGGCACCTAGGGAAACCTAGCAAACCTATATATTTTTGAAAACTAGACACCCAGGGGAATCCAGGATGGGGTGACTTGAGTGCCTCCCACCAGGGTCTGTTACCCAGAATCCCTTGCAAACCTAAAAAATTGACAAAACACTTTTCCCCCACATTTCTGTGATGGACAGTTCTGGAATCTGCGTGGATCCACAAATTTCCACCCACCCCGTGTTCCCCAAAGTCCTACGAGAAAAATGGTACATCACTTGTGCGGGTCGGCCTTGTGCCCGCGACAGGAAACGGCACAAAACACAACGTGGTCACACCTCAATTTTGCAGTGAAAAATGACCCTTTTTTGGCAAAGTGCATAGCTGTAGTTTTTGAACCCTAACTCTGCCGGCACATAGGGAAACCAACCAAACCCATACATTTCTGAAAACTAGACACCCGGCGGCTTCCAGGGAGGTATGGCTTGCGTGGATCCCCCAAAGTTTCCTTACCCAGAATCCCCTGCAAACCTCAATTTTAGCTGAAAAAAATCACTTTTTTCACACATTTTGGTGTGGGAAAGTTGTGGCATCACCGGGCTCACACAAATTTCCCACCAAGTACCCGCGGCAGGCAAGGGCCCAAACATTTTTTGGATAGGCAATGTTGATTTCGCCTCACTACGTTTTGGGCCCTTGCCTGCCGCGGGTACTTGGGCCTCCCACACAAGTGAGGCACCATTTTTACTGGGAGACCTGGGGGAACACTGGGTGGTGGAAAATTTGTGTGAGCCCGGTGATGCCACAACTTTCCCACACCAAAATGTGTGAAAAAAGGGATTTTTTTCAGCTAAAATTGAGGTTTGCAGGGGATTCTGGGTAAGGAAACGTTGGGGGATCCACGCAAGCCATACCTCCCTGGAAGCCTCCGGGTGTCTAGGTTTCCCTAGATGGCCACCGAGCACCGGGCCAAAAACCCAAGTGACCCCCCTTGCAAAACCAGATTGTTTAGACATAACTATTGCTTCATTCCTACAGCGTGAGAATTTTGGAACAATATTGCAATGAAAATGTGGCAGACATTTTGAGGTTTGCAGGACATTGGGGATAAAAAAACTTTTTGAATTCACAAGAGAGACATCACCATGAACTCCCATGGGTTTTCGACAATATCTACAGTTGGTGGGTTATTCTTACATGGAAAGTACACCTTGGCAGAGAAACTAAAGACAAAGATTCCTGCACAACCATCTATTCCTCAAACACACACACATACTGGTTGGATTTGGCACGAGGGCAAGTCATGGTTCAGTGTATTTTTATTAACAAGAGATTTCACAAAAATGAAATGCACTGTCAATAATTAAATGCACAAAAAACCAAACCAATGACTCGCAGCTCGTGAGCTGTAAAGCCACGTCAAGGCACCAACCACTTTACAGGCCATTCACACACCTTTCATACGTGATACAAACAAGACCATTCACACCATCTCTTGACTTGGTAAGAGTATTCTGCATCATTCAGAAACTCTGTCCATCACCACCCCCTTTCTCCCAAATCGATTTTATCCACACTCAGTGTGGGAGGGTATGCTCAGACGTGAGTCCCTTGCTCATTGCACCATCAGGATTCAGGCAAGCCGGGCCGACGAAGGCTGTGATGCCAGAAACCGGTCCCCGGAAGCTTGTTTCCTTCCCAGTATAAGAATTGGCTTGGTAGTTTGGTTTGCCCTGCTCCCATCATGCACTGGGACAGGTACAGACTAATTTGCATGTAGCCAGGTTCTGAGCTGGGATGGTGCAGTGAGCTAAAAAACGGTGATGGATTAAAACCATGATCTCTTGACATGGTAAGAGTATTCTGCATCATTCAGAAACTCTGTCCATCACCACCCCCTTTCTCCCAAATCGATTTTATCCACACTCAGTGTGGGAGGGTATGCTCAGACGTGAGTCCCTTGCTCATTGCACCATCAGGATTCAGGCAAGCCGGGCCGACGAAGGCTGTGATGCCAGAAACCGGTCCCCGGAAGCTTGTTTCCTTCCCAGTATAAGAATTGGCTTGGTAGTTTGGTTTGCCCTGTTCCCATCATGCACTGGGACAGGTACAGACTAATTTGCATGTAGCCAGGTTCTGAGCTGGGATGGTGCAGTGAGCTAAAAAACGGTGATGGATTAAAACCATGATCTCTTGACTTGGTAAGAGTATTCTGCATCATTCAGAAACTCTGTCCATCACCACCCCCTTTCTCCCAAATCGATTTTATCCACACTCAGTGTGGGAGGGTATGCTCAGACGTGAGTCCCTTGCTCATTGCACCATCAGGATTCAGGCAAGCCGGGCCGACGAAGGCTGTGATGCCAGAAACCGGTCCCCGGAAGCTTGTTTCCTTCCCAGTATAAGAATTGGCTTGGTAGTTTGGTTTGCCCTGTTCCCATCATGCACTGGGACAGGTACAGACTAATTTGCATGTAGCCAGGTTCTGAGCTGGGATGGTGCAGTGAGCTAAAAAACGGTGATGGATTAAAACCATGATCTCTTGACTTGGTAAGAGTATTCTGCATCATTCAGAAACTCTGTCCATCACCACCCCCTTTCTCCCAAATCCATTCACACCACCAGGCACAAAAGCAACACATTACAAAATTCACAAAAAGGGACAAGGTACACCCTGCTTCAGAAAAACAAATATGACTGCACAGCCATCTAATCCTCAAGCACACACACATACTGGTTGAATTTGGCATGAGGGTGAGTGATGGTTCAGTAGATACAATTGTATTAGCAAGTGATTTCACAAAAATGAAATGCACTGTTAATAATTGAAAGGGCGAGAAACTGAACCATTGACTCAGCTCGTGAGCTGCAAAGCCACGACAAGGCACAAACCTCTTTACAGGCCATTCATACACCTTTCATACGTGTGAGACATACAAAACCATTCACACCGCCAGCCGCGGGCCCATCACATAACAAAACTCACACCAGCACACAGCGCCATTCAAGGGCCCATCACTTTCACACGCCCACAATCTTGACACAGCAACTACACAGGCTGATGGATTGCGTGGAGTGGCACTCAGCTAGCAGTGTGTGTAGTGACCAGCAGAAAGTCACTACTCACACACAGCCAGCCGAGCGCCAGTCCACACACACCGCTAGCAGAGCGCCAGTCCACGCACACCGCTAGCCAAACACCAGTCCACGCACACCGCTAGCCAAGCGCTAGTCCAGGCACACCGCCAGCCAATCGCCAGTCCAGGCACACCGGCAGCCAATCGTCAATCCACGCACACCGCCAGCCAAGCTCCAGTCCACGGACACCACCAGCCAAGCACCAGTCCGCACACACCACCAGTCCACGCACACCGCCAGCCAAGTACCAGCCCACGCACACTGCCAGCCAAGCACCATTCCACGCACAGCGCCAGCCAAGCTCCAGTCCACGCACACCACCAGCCGAGGACCAGTCCACGCACACCGCCAGTCCACGCACACCGCCAGCCAAGTACCAGTCCAGGCACACCGGCAGCCAATCGCCAATCCACGCACACCACCAGCCAAGCACCAGTCGGCACACACCACCAGTCCACGCACACCGCCAGCCAAGTACCAGTCCACGCACACTGCCAGCCAAGCACCATTCCACGCACTCCGCCAGCCAAGCTCCAGTCCACGCACACCACCAGCCGAGGACCAGTCCACGCACACCGCCAGTCCACGCACACCGCTATCCAAGTACCAGTCCACGCACACCGCCAGCCAAGCACCATTCCACACACACCACCAACCAAGTGCCAGTCCACACACACCAACAGCCAAGTGCCAGCCTACACACACCGCCATCACATTTAGGATTTTTTTAGAAAAAAATAAAAACACAAACAAATCGCAAATAGATACAAATCTACAAACACAAAATCAGCAACTAAATACATTGCACTAACGCCAACCTTGAAACAGAATCAAATTTTCCAAAGAATACAGACCAGGCAGTTCACTTTACCACTCATAAATGCTCCCAAAAATTCTTTTGCGTGTGGTACGCTCTAAAACAAGCAGGGACACACAGCCCAGGTTTAGAAGGACAGTCGGGGCAGTACATACGAATCTCCTTCCGCGTACCTCTTCGCCAACAGACTCTACATCTCCTACTGGGAAAATCTTTTGAGGGGGTGGGAGGAATGTGTTCAGGAAAGTGGCGATCTCTCAATCTAGCAACATCCTCCACCACTCCTACTCTAGGAACACTTGCCTGTTCCACTACAACAAGGCTGCCTATTACAGACTCCTGAAACTTAGCAAAAGCCATCTTTGACTCAGGGCAAGAATCCTGGAACACAACAAAAGCATTAAACATTGCCAAGTGGAAAAGATGGATAGCCAACTTCTTGTACCAAATGTAAGCCTTACGAAGAGCAGCGTAAGGTTCCAACCTCTGATCTACTCTGTCAACACCACCCATGTGCCTATTATAGTCTAAAATGCACACAGGTTTGCGCGCTTCAGCGACCTGACACCAAACACTCACAGGTGCAGTGCTTTCATCATGGATGGTAGTCAGAATGTAGACATCTCTCCTGTCTGAAAACTTCACAGCAAGAAGCTCCTCGCAACGCACTGCACTGTCCCCGCACAAGCTTTTGACAAACATGTTCTTTTGGGAAACCTTTACGGTTAGAGCGGATTGTACCACAAGCAACAGTGTCCACTTTGGCCAATTCCCTGAACAACCGCACACCAGTGTAGAAGTTATCTACATATAAATGGGGGCCTTTGTTAAAAAATCCTCTACCAAGGTCCCAAACAATTTTCTCAGTCACTCCAAAAGTGGACGGACAACCAGGGGGGTTAATCCTGGATTCCTTACCGGTGTACACCCTGAAATTAGAGACATATCCAGCCCTACTGTCACACAGCATATACAGCTTAATTCCATAGCGTGCCCTCTTACTAGGAATGTATTGCCTAAAAACCAAGCAGCCCTTGAACAACACCTAAGACTCATCCACTGCAATTTCTTTCCCAGGAGCATAGATCTCAGAAAATCGATCAACAAAGTGATCAAGAACAGGCCTAATCTTAAAAAGACGGTCACTCAGGGTGATCTCGTGGCAACGCTAAACCATTATCAACAAAAGGCATCATCCGAAGCAGAAGCAAATACCTGTCACGACTCATGACTGCCGGAAAAATAGCAGTTGCCATCAAGGGACTAGTAGACCAATATGAAGACATTGATGGCTTCCTTAGCAAGCCCATCAAAAAAGTTAAACCCAAGAACTTCTTCATCTCTTCAAGATTTGTGGGAGTCCACCGGGTAGCTCTAGAGTGTGGCTTAAGACTGGCACTGTTGTCCCTCAAAAACTGTTCGGCATACAAATTAGTCTGCTCAACAATCTCTGCTAAAAACACATCGTCCATAAACAACTGAAAAAAATTTATTGGCAAAAAGTTTTCAGTATTCACTCTACACCCTGGAACACCAGTAAAGTCTGGCAATGCCGGCTGCACCATGCCAGGCACAACCCAGAGGTCATCACTTTCAAAGGGAAGCCTTGCAGCCCCAGCCTGCAGCCCAGATGCCTCTTGCCGCACTACACCAACGGGAAGCCTTGCAGCCGCAGGCTACAGCCCAGAAGCCTCTTGCCGCACTACACCAACGGGAAGCCTTGCAGCCCCAGGCTGCAGCCCAGATGCCTCTTGCCACACTATCGGCACATCAGTCTCCTCCTCTAACACAGGCACTTCATCCGCACTAAAAGTATCTTCATCATCCGATGACTCCATATGGAGAGAAAACTCACTGCCAGAATCGTCCCCTGCCTCCTCTCCCTCAGATGCAGAGTCAGTCTCTGAACCATGGTCAGAGGAAGACTTAAACAGCAAACCAACAACCTGCTGAGCAGTAATCCTTCGGCTAGCCATTATACTTACTAAGATAGAAGACTGCACAAACAAGTCAACAACAACCAACAATGTGCAAACCAAGTAAGTAAAGAAATGTGTACCTTTATCACAAAGATCAATGTACTCAAAAACTATACACTCAATTACAAGAGACAGCTGCACTCACCAGAACCTACTCTGCAGTGACACAACAAAAACCAATGATATCCAACTAGAAAGAAGAAAAAAAAACAAATTACTCACAAGACAACAAAATACACATCGAGCACCAATGCAAACAGTTTTTGACACTCAAAAAACCAAACATACTGCTATTATTACACCATTTGCAAAAAAAATTCATGCAGAGAAATCAAACACATTTACATTGTAAAAAAAAAAAAGTCTCTTACCAAACTACACAAACAGCAGAACCACCAGTAACGAAACCGCAAACTGGAAAGAGCAAAAGCCTTCACCTAGAACAAAAAAAAAAAAAAAAAAAACATTACAATTGCAAATCACAAAAAATATAACAAACATTATAATATGCTATGTAACTACCCAAATGGTCAATCGGGTTGTGTGCCAGGTGGGGCAGAAAACAGCAGGAAAAAAACCAGGCTAATCTGTCCAGGGGCGGGGGGTCCAAATACATATTATGAAAGATTGCCCGCTGGAAGCAACCCTTGCCCAAGGGGTCACTTCCATTTTTATTTAAACTAATTCCCTGGTGTCTAGTGGGCTTTTCTGCCCCCCCCTGGGACCAGAAACGGCTACACACAAGACCGATCTGCCCCCAGGGGGGGCGGAAAAGTCTTGATAAATAATTGGGCCCGCAGGAAGCGACCCTTGCCCAAGGGGTCGCTTCCTTTACTCAAAAAATAACATCCCTGGTGTCTAGTGGCCTTTTCTGCACCCCCTGGGAGCAGAAACGGCTACATAATCAACCGATCTGCCCCCAGGGGGGGCAGAAAAGTCTTAAATATATTTTTAGCCCCCAGGAAGCGACCCTTGCCCAAGGGGTCGCTTCCTAAAACTAGAAAAGACATCCCTGGTGTCTAGTGGGACTTTCTGCCCCCCCTGGGAGCAGAAACTGCGACTTATGCGACCGATCTGCCCCCGGGGGGGACACAAAAGTCTGAATTAAATTTTTGGCCCGCAGGAAGTGACCCTTGCCCAAGGGGTCACTTCCTAAAACTAGATAAGACATCCCTGGTGTCTAGTGGGCGTTTCTGCCCCCCCCCCTGGGAGCAGAAACGGCGACTTATGCGACCGATCTGCCCCCGGGGGGGACAGAAAAGTCTGAATTAAATTTTTCGCCCCCAGGAAGCGACCCTTGCTCAAGGGGTCACTTCCTAAACCTAGAAAAGACATCCCTGGTGTCTAGTGGGCTTTTCTGCCCCTCCCCCCCCTGGGAGCAGAAACGGCTAATTATGAGACCGTTCTGCCCCCAGGGGGGGGCAGAAAAGTCTTAACATGAATATTCGCCCCCAGGAAGCGACCCTTGCCCAAGGGGTCGCTTCCTAACACAGTACAACACATCCCTGGTGTCTAGTGGGGCATCCCTGCTCCACGATCGCGACGCTGTGCGCGATCGTGAAGCAGGAATGCCCAGCATTGAGACATCAGGGGAGAGGAAATACTCTCCCCCGATGCCTCAAGGCATCCCAATTCCCCCCCCCCCCCCGCAACACCGGAGCCAAACACCTACCTTCTCCGTTGGGCGCGCTGGAAGAAATGAATTCCAGCGCGTCCAACGCTTCCTGATGACGTCGGCGCGCGCTGTGCGCACTGACGTCATGGGGAAGCGTGGGGGAGCTCGGGGGTGGCAGCGGAAACTCTTCTGCTGCCAACCCCCCAATTGGTCACAAAATCGAGCCCCCAGGGGGGGAGCGCCAGCGCTTCCCCCAGGGGCTGTGCTCATGACGGAGCGGTTCCGTCATAAGCACAGCCCAACCGATGCTCATGACGGAACCGCTCTGTCATGAGCATCGAAGGGGTTAAATAAATAAAGGGGAATAGAGTAGATGTAGGTGGTATACAGTGAAATCATTTATTTCTTGAATTAATATTTTCTCTCTTCACCTGTTATTAGTTTGTATTTTGGGCCTTCTTGCCACAACCCGAGTGATTGAAAGACAGCCTTTTGCGCATGTGTGACCGCTATTTCCCCTGGAAGAATGATTCCATGATTGGACCACATTCAAGGCCATCAACTGGTAAACCCTGGAAACTCGGATGTCGAAACTGCAGTGGCTAAAGTCATATGAACATTATTGATAAAATTGTATCAACTATGAGTAAACTTGGGTGGGAAAAAAAATAAAATGCATAATAATAAGGGGATGGATTTGGGAACAAAGAAAGTGCTATGCCATCATAGTGAGATGACCAAGACACCCCTTGCCTGTCCAATCAGAGTTCATATTTTTACGATATTGAAACATTAGGGGTTGATACATGAATCCCAAAAGGCATAACTAAGGTAGTTTAGATATTTGGGTGTGCGTGATCCTGAGAGAATGCTGAGAAGGAAGATGCTGTCTGAGTTATTGATGATGCTGAAGAAGATTTAATACAAAATTACCAATTGATTAGGAAGAAGATCGCGGAAAAATCTCGAGGAGGAAGAGCGTGTCGGAGAGGGGTGCGACGTGTTTGGCGGTCTAGAGAGGTTCACTATCCTGTCCTGATTCCTGTTCTGAAGTCTTTGTCCCTGATCTTTCCCGGGGACCCTTACCAGCCCTTTGGCCAGGGGGTTGGTCTTCACACCATCTGTGGTAACTATAAAATTCGTATTATTTCCTGATGTACTACTGCCTCTATCCTCTCCTTTCTGAGCATCGTCAATCTATTGAAGCATGAGAGTATTTGAATTGATTGATTCTTCCTCCCTAATGCTTGATGGTGTCCGTGGTGTATTTGAATGGTTCACTCACATTTAAACTTTAGATAAAGGTTTTGAAAACTTCTAGAGTCTGTGTTTATTATTATAGATGAATTATTTGCAAAATAGGTTAAGTGCATCGTCCCCATCAACTAGTTCCAACTAACTTGGTTCATCGACCAAATGGAAAGAACTTATTGATCAGTGATAATAAATAGGGTGAAATACAAATTATTGCAGTACTGATCAATCCATGGAATAAACAAAGCCCTCCAGCAGCTAACTAGGTGACTTTGAGTGTAAGTGTGTTTGATGGGCCCAGGTGAATATATGGTATTGGAGTATCTGTTGTTGGTGCGCCGCTGGATCAGTTTTCTGGTAGCAGAGTTATGGTTATTATTGACTAGTTTAGTGATGAGTATTGGTTATTGATCATTGATTATTAATTTATGTTTTAACAAATCCTTCCGCGCCGTGTTTTATGTTGTCTGGAAACACGGGTATGGTGATACCTGGAACTCCCGGGAAGGAATAGCGGGTTGTGGAAGTAACCACGCTGCGTTGAGGTTACTCGTCTATTGGAATAGCACTGAGAAGCTATGCAGGGCTGGCAGTGTTAAAATTAGGGACTATTTTGTGTAAAAGTGAGAGTGATTGAAAGCAGAGAGTTCGCTGGTGAAACTTTAGTGTTATATCACCTAGAAAGGATAACGCTGTAGGAGTAACAGGTTCTTCTGAGCTAGAGTGACAGCAAAAGAGTTCGCTGGTGACACTTTGGTCATGCATAACCTAGAAAGGGTAATACCGAAGGAGTAGCAGGTTCTTCTGAGCTTAAGTGAAGAGTAAATGGAAGACTTTACTCAATGAAGAGTGAGTAGAAAGTTTTACTCGCAGTGTAGGAAGAGTAAACGGAAGTTCTTACTCAATAAAGAGTAAGGGCAATGTGTTACTCGCAGTGAAAATAAATCTATCCTTTGTTTAGTGGAACGGGCAGAGTAGCGAATGTTTTTATGTTGTTACTAACGAAGAATTTATTGAAAAGTATTGAGAAAAGTCATCGCATTACCTTGTAAAGGGAGAGTCAGTTGCTGGAGTTAGACTGACGTCACAGTGTGCCGCGCTGGGATTGGTGGAAACAGCAGGCGTGTGTGACAAACGCAGATTGTAAAGGAGGGGTCAGTCGTAAGGAGTGATACTGAAGTCACAAAAGGCCGTGCTGGGATTGGTCAAACCACAAGTGTGAGCCCGAGTTTGATTAGATTGGGAAAATAGAAGCTCCTTTAGGATTGGCAAAAGAAAAATTATGCGAGATTGGGAAAAGGCTATTGTAAGTAACCGCCCAGATAGGAGATTTTTAGGATTTGCAGATTACAACTTTATACATCGATACTTACCCCAAATGTATAGAGAAGAGAGAAAAATGTCATTAATAAAAAGAATTAAGAATTTCTTTAAGAAAGACAAGCCCGTATGGACTAGAGAGGGGATTCTTATCCCTCCACCAAAAACACCTGCTTCATTCATGATGTTGGAGAGAGGTTATCATACCTATGTATGGTTAGAGAATTGGGTAAATTACACCAAAGGTGCTGGAGTCTTAGCTTTACCAGAATATGGTACATTTAATGGGAGAGTTCTTCAGAATTTGAGAATGAATGATTTAGAACCAAGACCTAGAGTAACTCCGTATGAAACTTTAGAAGAATGGGAAACTGAGTCATACGAGCGAGAGAAACATGGAAGAGGGAGAATGAAGGGATTTTTTCCTAGATATATGAATGGATCACAAGAAGATCAGATGAAACAATGGAGAAGACCAATGGTATCAGAAGGGTTATATCCAGTGCTGACGGCTGAAGAAAGTGTAGAGAGAAAACCAAGCACATGAGTGTGACCGGGTATGGAGAATCAGAGGATGAATTTTTAGAGGATATTTTAATGAAAAATCCTCCCCCATATCAGGAAGGACTCAATAGAGTAGTCACCCCAAGTGCCCCAGTATTGGGAACTCCTTTAGTTCCGCAAAGTTTGCATGATAACTCAATAGTGTGCTCCAAGAAATAGAAATTGAGATTTTGAACAAAAATAGAGAATAATTGATACAGAAAATAAATCAATTAAATTTGCCCACAGAAGCCCTGTCAGTACCTGTAACTATGGGTCCTGTTATACCATTATTCAGGAATAAAGCAAATGTTCAAAATTCTCAAACTGTGCCTACCCCAATGAGCAACTCCAGAACAGAAATAATAATTGCGGAAGATCAAGCCAGTGAGTGCAGTTCAGTCATTTCATTAATGGATCTCCCTATAGGAGAACCAGTAATTGGAACTCCAAAAAGAAGTTTACCTGATCATGGGAGGAAAAGAGGAACAGTTGGCACCTCCAATCACTAAAAGAACAGCAGCGGTCACTCCAGAAGATTTGGAAAGGTGGTCACAGGGAATAGAAAGACTTAGTTCAGTCCCAAAGATTTTAGACATTTATAAGTTGAAAGTGGAGTTAGAGGAAATGATTGCTGGAAATGTGAAATTAGGAAGATTGAATGATTACAATGAAGAAATATTGTTGTTTGAATGTAGGAGTATTACACAAAACTCAAAGGTGCATCATGAAAAATTGATGGAAATGGCAGCAGAAATTGAAATAGACATAGGGAAATCTAAGGCGTTTCTGAAGCCCTATCAATTGGAATTTAAAGATAAGGATTTGGAAAACATGAATGTGTCTGGTTGAAAATTACAAGTAAAAGAATTAATGAACATTTTGCAGAAGTGGGGAGATATGGACAAGTGGAAAACTAGGAGGACAAAAAAGGAAGAGGAAGCAAAGGCTAGGGAAGCGTCAACATCTGCTTTCTTATTGAAAGAGACAGAAAAGGTAGAAAGGTTGTGTGCCACGACAGAAGTTCCTGGTGGAGGATTAGTTCATGTCCCATGGAGCAGACAGGATATTTTGTCATTTACAAATGATTTTCCGAAATTGAGAGAAAAACCTGTGGAGTGGTACAAGCAGGTTCAAAGGTTTGTGAAGGTGTTGAAGGTTTTGTTGAAGGACCTGGATGGGTTGTTTGGCATTGTGGTACCTGCAGATTTGTGGACAGAGTGTAAAATCACAGTTGGTTGGCCAAGTGAGGAGTATCCAAGGGATACTAAAACAGGAGCACCCTCAGATGATGTGATGAAAAAGTATCACCAAGTAATTACTTTATTACAAGGGAAAATTCCTCCAAAGGAAACACATTTGGTAAAGCTAGACAGGACAACCCAAGAATCAAATGAGTCTGTACATGCCTATTATGAGAGGCTGTTACAGGTGTTCAAGCAGTACAACGGTTTTGAGAATATTGGAGATAAGGACATGGGGCATTTTGTGTATCGGTTTGTGTATGGCTTGAGACCAGAGATTAGTCAGATGATTCAACAGCATATGCTTTGCTGGCAGAGCAAAAGCATTGATGATATTTTGAAGTACGCCAAATATTGTGGCGAAGATTTTGAAGCCAGACTTAAAAAGTTAAAAGAGAAGATGATGTGGGCACAAGTAAAATTAGCAGAACAGCAGGAATTATAATTAAATGCAGAGACTGACAAAGGGTTGAACCAGAGTGATCAGGGAATGAATGGTGGTAAATTGAGAGGATGTGAAAAAGAAGTTTCCATGTCACGGATGCGGAAAGCTTGGACAATGGAGAAATGAGTGTCCGAATTTTCAGAATAATAATGGGTCAAATCAAAATTTAAACCCACAGACGCAGACTGAAGGGGTTGTGAATCAGCCACAGCAGGTAGTTAATCCACAGTATCAGGTGCCTCCAGCTCCTATGCCAAACTTTGTGAACCCTCAAAAGCACCACACAGATGCCGTATTTCCAGGAGGAAGTGGTAAGAAAATTTTGATTTCACAATATCTTTTGAAAAGTACTGACAGTGACTCAGATGATTAACGGTGCCTGAAAGGGGAGGAAGACGAGTGCGTACTTGGCACATCCTTGCTGGTAGATCAGTCAGGTCCATTTATTGATGGGAAAGTGGAAGGTAATGATATCACTTTTCTATTGGATACTGGTGCTACCCGTTCTACTGTGAGAACAGCAGACATCCCAAACCTACCCCTCTCGGGAGATAGCATCCAAGTCGTCAGTGTTTCGAACCAACACATTAAAACCCCACTTACAAGGCCAATGGAGGTGCATATTGGTTACTTTAAAGATATGCATCGATTTGTTGTTTGTGATTCTAGTCCTGTGAATTTATTAGGGAGAGACCTGCTGTGCAAGATGAACTGCACAATCTATTGCACACCGAATGGTGTTGCTTTCCAAACCCCTGATGAAGATCTAGTCTATAAGATAATGTTATCAAAGCAAGGTACTGAAGTGAATGAAATGTTTTCTCTAATGACCTCAAATGAATTACCAGAAGAGTTAAGAACTACAGTGAACGCAGAGGTGTGGGACTTTACAGGAAAAGAAACTGGATTGATGGCAAATGTAGATCCTGTGAAAGTAACTGTGAAAGAAGGTGCAGTCTATCCAAATACCCGACAATACAAGATGAGTCCAGAAGTTAAAGCAGGAGTTGCTTTAGATATGGAATGAATGGTTGAACAATCCATTTTAAAAGAAATAATGAGCAGCCCTTGTAATTCGCCCATAATAGGAATTAAAAAGCCTAATGGAAAGTACAGAGTATTGCAGGATTTGCAGACAATAAATAGAATTGTAGTGCCTTGTTGTCCAGTAGTACCAAACCCTGCAGTGATTTTATATCGGATACCCTGGAATGCAGGCTGGTTTACAGTAATTGATTTATGCCATGCCTTTTTCTCTATTCCTTTGCATCCAGATAGTCAGTATCTGTTTGCATTTAAGTTTGATGACTGTGTCTTGGCATGGTGCCGAGTTCCTCAAGGGTGTACAGAGAGTCCCTCAATCTTTAACCTGATCTTGAAAAAGTGTCTGGAAACACTAGTCATGCCCCGAAAGTCAGTCCTGGTGCATTATATTGATGACCTGCTGGTCGCATCAAGGACTCGTGAGGACTGTGTCACTGACTCAATTGCATTGTTAAACCATTTGGCAGAAGGAGGACACAACTTATCTCCTGAGAAATTGCAATTTTGTAAACAAGGAGTAAAATACTTAGGCCACACCTTGGGAAGAGGAGTCAGAAAAGTAACTACAGAAAGAATGAAAATATTAAAACAAATGTCACTACCTCACACTCAAAGAGAAATGAGAATGTTTCTGGTAGTAGTTGGATATTGTAGACAATGGATTATAGGGGTTCTCCTTGTTAGCAAAACCATTATTCCAGATGACGTGAAAATGTGCAAATGACCCAATTGTTTGGACAGATAAATGTGTTGAAGCTTTGATGAGATTACGAGACTCTGTGTGAAGCCCCTGCTTTAGGCATGCCTGACTACACAAAAGAATTTGCATTGTTCTGTTGTGAAAGAGAAAATTGTGCACTTTCAGTTTTGACCCAAAGACATGGATTGAGCAGACGTCCAGTAGCCTATTTTTCTGCTACTTTAGACCCTGTAGCTTCAGCTCTACCTGGCTGCTTAAAGGCAGTTGCTGCTACTTGTATGAGCCTAGAACAAAGTAAACCTATTGTGATGGGACATACTATCAAGGTTTTCGTCCCACATTCAGTTAAAATTCTTTTAACCAGAACTTCAACTCAGCACCTTACTCCCAGTCGGATGACTAAGTATGAAAGGGTGATTCTGGAAGCAGAAAACATGACAGTAGTGAGATGTACAGTATTAAACCCCGCCACTTTACTGCCAAATCCCACCCATGAAGAGGTGATGGATGAGATAGATCATGATTGCTTGGATGTGACAGAGCTGTGTACAAAGCCCCGACCTGACATTAGGGAAGAGCCCCTGAAAGACCCAGATCACGAGCTATTTGTAGATGGCTCGTGCCGGAGGATTGAAGGAGGACTTAATGCTGCCTACGAAGTTTGTAAAATTTCAGGTGTAATTGAAGCATCCCATTTACCAGGAGTAAAGTTTGCACAAGTAGCTGAATTGATGGCTTTGATTAATGCATGTAAATTTGGGAAAAATTGGAGGATAACCATATTTACTGACAGTCAATATGTTTTTGATATTGTGAACGACTATGGCCAGATTTGTCTGGATAGGGGATTCCTGACTTCGTCAGGATCTCCAATAAGAAATGGGAAAATAGTGAAATTGCTATTGGAAGCTATTCAGTTGCCAAAAGAAGTAGCAGTGGTCAAGTGTGTTGCTCGCCAGTCAGGAAATTACTATGTGACTGCCGGGAACAGATATGCTGACCAAATTGCTAAATATTGTGCTAAAACTAATATGGCACTGAATCGAAAAATTGAAACGAGTGAAAACAGATGCCAACTTATGTTTTTCTCAGCTCCAGAAACATGGAAAGAGGTGAGGCAGTTACAGGATGAGTTTGAGGTGAGCGAAAAGGAAAACTGGTTAAGGGCAGGTTGCACCAGAAGATGAAGTGTGGGTGTAATCTGATGGTAAACCAGTTATGCCAGACTGCTTACTTTCCCCAATGACCCAATTGTATCATGGTGACACACATGTAGGAAGGGATGCCATGATTAGACTTTTCAGACAAAATTGGTATAATCCAAAGTTCAGGGTGGTCGCTGAGAGCCTTTGCCAGAGATGCTTAATTTGTCAACAGCAAAACCCAGCCAGAAAAACAGTAGTCAGTTGGGTAAAAATTGGAAAGGCCGAAGGTCCATTTGTGAGACTACAAATAGATTTCATTGAGTTACCCCCATGAAAAGGACTGAAGTATGTCCTTGTTATAGTGTGTTTATTTTCCCGATGGGCGGAGGCCTATTCCACTAGGAGAAATGATGGTCTCACAGTCTCCAAGTTATTGTTGAGAACTCATCCCACGTTTCAGTTCACCAGTCACTTTGGAATCAGATAGAGGACCTCATTTTAACAATGAGGTAATTCGAGTGATCTGTGAAGCATTCATAATTGATTAGAAAAGGCACTGTGCATACCGCCCAGGGGCTTCTGGAGTGGTTGAACAAATGAATGCCACAATCAAATTGAGACTGTGTTGATGGGACTCCGAAGTATTCCTGACAGGAAAACCGGACTAAGTCCCCATGAATTCATCATGGGAAGGGCAATGAGACAAGCATTTATTGCTGGAAATAAATTGATGAGTATAAATGATGATTTGGTAATGGACTATTGCAAAGGATTGCCTGACCTAGTGCATTCCGTCTCTCACCAGCTTGGAGAAGACACATTTGCCAGGCAGCCAATGCAAGCGCATGATTTGAATCCTGGAGACTGGGTGGTAGTGAAGAAAAGCGCCAGGAAAATGTGCCTAGCACCGAGGTGGGATGATCCTCGTCAAGTCATACTCGTTACTACCAGTGCAGCAAAGTGTGCAGATTACCCAATTGGATACATGCTAGTCATACCAAACGGGTACCTGCCCCTTCTGAGACTGAACAACTGACTGAGACAGTTGAAGTAGCTGAAGGTTGTGAAGTTGAAGAATCTAGAGAATTGGATTCTGAAATAGAAGACTTGGAACAGTCAAGCACAAGCCAGAAGGGATGGATACCGGAATTTAATATACCTGAAGGAATTGTCCAAACGAGAAGCAGAACAAGATTAGACAGACAGGACGATAGTGAGGACCAGATAGGTGTAGAAGAACACGCTCAGGAAGAAGAGAACAAAGCAAATCCAGAATCTGAGCAGGAACAGACAGGGAAAGAAGAACATACTCAGGTAAATGAAACTGAAACTATTTTTAATCCTGAGAAGGGACAGTTAGGAGAAGAACAACACAGTTGGGCATCAGCCAAGCAAATTGCAATAAGACCTGATCAGGACCAGTTAGGAAAAGAAGAACAAGTTTGGGGAGAAGAGGAAGGACAAGCTAAACACAGTCCTAAACAAGGCCAGCTAGAAGGTGAATGAGATGATAAACAAAAATCCTAAACAGGAACAGTCAGAAAGTGAATCAACTGAGACCGAACAAGTTGTGCCAAGCCTCTATAATAAGAAAAGAACACTGAATAAAGACCAAGAGGATGAAAGTGCAGTACAAGTAAAAAGAGCCAGAAAAGGTGACAACTGGCCAGGTGGAGTGAAAAGACTGAGATATGTTCTGAAAAGGATAATTGAAAAGCTAGAACAAGTGCATGAGATCTCAAGTCAAACCCGAACAAGACAAAAGAAAGAGAGAAACTTACGAAGAACTCCAAGATTGAAAACTCTGAACAATAAATATCAAGGTCCTGAGTGGACCTACAATATACTGGAAGAGTTTGAGAATCTGGACATGAGAGGAATCTGAAAATCAGAATCCTACAACAGTGAAAGAAAAAGAGAGAGAGTTCATTAAAATTAAATTCTGTAAATTCTGGTGCTAAAATAAGAGGAGAAATTACCCTCACAGATTAAAATGGCAAGAGAGAGAGTTACTGAGCAACTGAAACAAAATAGTGTACAAAGATGTTGTAAAGCCTTCATATGTAGTATTACAATAGTGATACTTATATGGTTAGTTTTAACAGTAGCAGTTCCGTTACTTATGACAAAAAAAAAGAAGAATGACACAGGTACTAACGAGAACACAGCTACATATAAAAGAGATAGGGTAGAATTACAAGCAACAGATGAGAGAGATTTCCATCATACAGTGAAAGATAATGACACATCATTATATGTCTTCACAAAGTTATTAATAGAATATGTTGACACAATGGAAGTTAGTAGTTGTTATGTTTGTATGAAGTTACCAGTGTCTGTGTCAGAGGGAGTCACATACCATCACATACCTTTTGGCATATGGTATAGCAAGTCTGTTTTATGCAACCGGGAAATTACAGTATTATTATTCAAACTTAAATGTATTATTTCCAGAACTTCCTATTCGAGGGAACATGAATCCAGGACTTAGTGCTCGGAATGCACAGTTCATGGGTGAATTCTTTCTGACAATGAAGTCTATAGATTTAGTTAAAGCACACAAAACAATTTAACATGCACATTACGTGACGAGGGAAATATATTCCTGAATTTAGTTGAGGAAAGAAGGCAGAACTTCCAAAAGAAAGCTGTTGAACAGAAAACTCATGTTCCAACATAGGCTGAAAGGGAGGGAATTTATACCGCTGGCAAGGCTCATGCTGCGATGTATTAAGTTATGAAATGTGAAGAAAGAAATAATATAGAATACAATCCTGAATGATTGGATTACCTGAAACAGAACTTTTTTGTTTGAACAAAATAAAACAATAATTTGGATTTATTAATCTATACTGATTTTCTTCATTTTAAAACCAAATCAAGAAGGAGTGAATTGACTCATAACTTAATGCATGTACTCTTTTTTGAGACCATAGAGGTCCAGTGTCTCGAGTCAACCTCCGCGAGAGATAAGTTATATATAAATTGGGCAATTTCCTCTGGAACTGGGATCCCTGGACCTTGGTATTCCTGCATTAGACTCATGCTGCGATGTCCCTGGACTTTGTAAAGGAAGGCAAGATCTGCATTCATAGGTTAAAAACATATTACAATAACATATTTATTGGTTCCAGTGAATGTGAACATAACTTCCTAATCTTGGGAGGTTACGGACTAAAAGGGGGAACTGATTCTGTATTTCCTGGCATTTATTATGTGCGTGGTAATCATGCTTATTTTAAGCTACCTGCACAATGGTATGGAAGCTGCTACCTGGGAATTGTATTTCCGAAAATATACTATATAAAAAGAATCACTGGAAGCAATGAAAACTCTAATGAACTAACATGAACAAAGAGAACCCGTTTTTCAGAATTAGTTCAATAATACCTTCAGTGGGCGTCATACTAAATTCACATAGAATTTGTCAGTTATCAACAGTAGTTGATCGTCTATCGACTGATACTGCTGGTGGTTTCTTGATGATCAATACAGAAATGGTTGCGATCAGATCAATGGTTTTACAAAATCGTCTTGCACTTGACATCATATTAGCAAAGGAGGGCGGAGTCTGTGGAATGTCGAAAGTTCAACATTGTTGCACTTATATTCCTGACAAAAGTAAAGAAATGAAAGGGTACATAAAGAATATGAAAAGGAAACAATCCTCTGGTCAAAGTTACATCAATCTATGTGCTCAACCCTCTGTTGTACTAGAGAACCAACCCTTCTTCCTGACTAAATCCACGCGGGTGGGTGCATCTATGCAAATTGATCCCAATTTAAAAGGGAACAGTACCAGGCTGAGAACATTGGAGCAGCCGTTTTGGATTATCTACATTGGGGTTTAGCCAATAACCTATAGACCATTCTTAAGATAGGACGGTCGTTGTATAAGAATTGACAATTACAAGCTTGGACAGAACCAACCACCCTTTCATTTGAACCCCAGAAATCATATGAAGAATATTGGTCTTTATAATATTGACCTAGGTTTCTATTTGGTTATATTAATAGGTTTTTTTAATCAACGCAAGAGAGTCCATCATGTTGTCTTGATAAAGATGGAAATATTTTGAAACCATCGAAACGCGTCGATGCCTTTTTAACTACATAATCCATGAACACAGGCGACAGAACGAGTTGAAAACCATAAAAACAATAAGTTCTACGCAGAAATTAGTATGATATCACGGATATGTAAAGTCTAATGACATACTTTGTCTATTTTTTACTCTCTTCCTTTTAGTATGTGTGGTCTATGTTTTTTTTGTGAATCTGTTTTAATTATGTACTGTTTGTGAATATTGCCAGATACAATGCTAATTACTATTGTGTTATCACATGTGAGATGTTGTGAATAAATCTTATGTTTATATATTTTTTTTTTTTTTTTTTTTTTTTGTCCTCATTCACCTCAGTAAAAGAGAAAGATGTCCATTTTTTCTGCCCTTATCGTTTGTTTTGGTTACTGGCCTCTTAACGGGCATACTCCAATAAACACCGACCTTTCTGCGGCTGTATCTCATACCCGGTATTATACCGGTACTGCAAGAAAACAAACGTTACCGGCCCTAAAGCAGTGCAGGAGTGTTAGCCGGTGTAATCATTGGACGTGAAATCATACTAATATCGTAAAATATAGCCTCAACCAATACTTCATTCACCCTCCAACCAGACAGTTAATAGATTCCAGAAGGCCTTCTTTTTTGACATTTTCCCAGAGAGATCCATTCGAGACATATATGTTAGGGATTCCAACCAATCCAAATGCTGTGGGTTTATATTGCTTACCCATTTACGACAGATTTCCCTTCTGGCCAATAATACAGCATAAAACAGCAGATCTCTAGTAGTACCTGTTATCTCATCATCCACTCCAAAAATAACCAGAGAGAGGCTTACCTTTATTGGCCGACCCAAAATGCCTGTCATGGTTGTTTCTACTTTGTTCCAGAACTCTCTAATTTCTGGACATAAGAGGAACATATGGACATCGGCTGCCTTTTCCAACCCACATTTTGCACAACTGGATTGGGTTCCTTTCCCCATCTTGGAAAGTTTCTCTGGTGATATATAAGCCCTATGAAGTGAAAAGAGATGGTTTCTTCTTAAAAAGGCGGGTTTAACTGTGTTATAAAGAGTGCGCATAGATACTTGCCAAATATTCTGTAACTGGTTGCCAGGCAAGTATTTTCCCCACAGCTTCTCCGCCAAAGTGAATTCTCCATCCATGCTGTCTTGAAGGTGCCAGTACCAAAGAGATATTTCTTTACTTCCCGGTGGCTTACTTATCAGTTGATCTTCCAGGGTGTAATTAGTACCCAATGTCGATGTCTTGCTTTGCGCCCAACTTTTTAATTGTAGATACTTAAATTTTGAGAGGGAGCCCATCATCAATCCATTTAAGTCATACCAAGATAATAATTGTCCATCTCTAAACAGGTCCCCCCAGATGTTTAATTTGGCTTCTCTGATTGATAGTGCCAATTTATCATTAAGACACTCAGGGGTCCCTGGGGAATCCCAGATCGGGGCAAAATAAGAATAATAGTCCATTTTCAACGAGCGTCGTATATGATACCACATTGATGCCATTGAGTGCAGTACCTTCAATTTAACTTTTTTGAAGAATTTAGGATCTCCAAATTTAAAAAGAAAGCCATCAGGTTTAATTTTTTGCTCTTTTAGCATAGCTGTAAACATTGAACCTATTACAGATCTATCGGAGGTCTTCAGCAGCACTCTGGAGTTTTTTAATTGGAAGGCCCACGCATATAGTTGAATGTCGGGTAAAGTTAAACCCCCCTTCTCCCTTCTTCTACGTAGCTTCTTCCAAGAAATCCTAATCCCTTTATTAGCCCAAATAAAGGAGTTAATTGCATGCTGGATACTGTGTATAGTAGCATTGTTAAAATGTAACGGTAATGAGTTAAATATGAAAGTAATTTTTGGCATGATACACATTTTTACCAGGTTGACTCTCCCTAAAATAGTTAATGGGAGATATATCCAGTTTTTCATTAATTGTGCAATCTCTTTGGACACTCTTCTTAAGTTTGTTTCAGCAATTTGATTAATATCCTGGACTATTCTAAGACCAAGATACCGTATCTCCTTTTTAACTAATGGATTAGAGCTAACCTGGTTCCATATCATAGCTTCGGTCTTAAGTTCGTTTACAGAGTACCCCGATATTGTTCCAAAGTCTGTCGCTATACGCATAATAATAGGCAGGGCGGCGTCGAAATTAGATGAGTATATCATGAGGTCATCAGCATAAAGGGCGACTTTTTTAACCCAATTACCCTGACAAAATGGTGGAATGTCGGCTGAATGTCTAATTCTAAAGGCCAAGGGTTCCATATATAAATTAAATAGCAGAGGAGAGAGGGGGCATCCCTGTCTTGTGCCTCTGAAGATCTTGAAGGCAGAAGATAATCTGCCGTTAACTAATACTCTTGCCATCGGATCTTTATATATGTGTTTTATAGCCTGACAGAAATTATCACCCAGATTATAACTTTTTAATACAGAGAACAGGTAAGACCATCGAACCTTATCGAATGCCTTAGAGGCATCCAAAGTTGTTATAGCTAACGGTGTATTAAGGCAAGTTGCAAAATCGATAGCCCCAACAAGCTCATAAGAAAGCTCGTGTAGATATCTTCCTTTCACAAAACCTCTCTGGTCTTCATGGATGATATATCCTGCAATTTTGGCTAGTCTGTCAGCTAACATTTTAGTAAAAAGTTTATAATCTGAATTTAAGAGTGATATCGGCCTATAAGACTCACAAAATACAGGGTTTTTACCCGGTTTCAAAATAAGGGTAATCGTCGCCTCATTCCATGATTTTGGTAATTGTGTTCCTTGTTCTAGTATCTCATTTATCACTAATGTTAGGAGTGGGGATATCTCGTCGACTAAGATCTTATACAACTCTGTTGGAATGCCATCTGGCCCTGCCGCCTTGCCTCCTTTACTGGAATGAATTACTTTAATTACTTCTTCCTTATTAACTACTTGATTTAAAATATTCTGTTGACTAATATCTATAGGACTAATAGATTCCTTGAGCCAATCCTTTACCTCAGTTCCTACCAGATCCTCCTTTTCTTCTGTGTATAGATCACTAAAGAAGTCTTTAAAAGTCTCTCTTATCTCCGTTTCCCTGTTAAGTATGGCTCCAGACCGTTCTTCTTTGATCTCCTTAATCCTATTCCTGCTCCGATCTGACTTGACTTTCCAAGCTAAAAGTTTTCCCGCCCCCTCACCATACTCAAAGTGTGCCAACTTACTGGTCTCCCACCTTTTTTTAACTCTTAACTGGAGAATCTCTAATAGTTGATTTTTCTTAGATAGTAGCTGCTTCCCCAGCTCCTCTTGTTCTTCTAATTCAGATCCACTAATGTGTAGCTCTATGTTTTTCATCTCTTCCTCTAGTTGCGATATTTCACTTCTGTATTTTTTATTTGTATGGATCATTATACTAGAGATTTTACCCCTTAAAAAGGCCTTTAGACTATCCCACACTATTCCATTTGAAGCCGAGCCTATATTAATCTCTATGAATTCTCTTACGTCAGCTTTGAGCTTTTCCATTACTTCGGTATCCATTAATATAGTTCTATCCAATGTCCATCTAATCTCTTCACGCTCACTGCTATTTTTTAGAGTTAAAAATACTGCCGAGTGGTCTGATAAATGAGCCGCCTTATAATTGATGTCTAAGATATCTTCTCTGAGACCCCAATCCACAAGAAAGTAGTCAATCCTTGACCTACTGCCATATTTTTTATTATGAAATGATATTCCCTGTTGAAACCCTGCTCTTTCTCTCCAAAGATCACATATTGTGTGTTGAGTCATCAAATTTTTTAATAATGTACGTGAATTTGGGGTTGGAATGGTTCTAGTTTTACTTGATTTATCCAGTTTTAAATCTAGCACCACATTGAAATCCCCTCCCATAATGATCGGACCACTAAAATCTAAGAGGTTAGAGAATAGGTTCGTCAAAGGTTCACAATCATCATAATTTGGTCCATAATAGCCTACTAGCGTCAATGATCTGTCGTCGATTTTAGCTTCTGCAATAATCCATCTACCCCCTTTATCTGTTTTTGTACGTGTTACCCAGACTTTTGCCTGTTTTTTTACTATTATGGCCACCCCCCTGGTATTCCCGCTTTGATCCGTGCAAAAAACTTGTTGTACCCATCTTAATTTTCCAAAGATGTCTAAACACTCTTTTTTCAATAGATGCGTTTCTTGTAGGATCAATATTTGTGCGGGGGAGTCTTTTAGATATTGGAGTAGCTTAGCCCTTCGACCCTTCACCCGTAACCCATTTATATTCCAGGATAATATCTGTATGGACATATCTTTGATAATTTAATGCTAAATATAAGCACTAATACTGAGGTGTCTGAGGATTTTATTTTTATATTTTTACCCATATGCTCCCCACCCTGTGACCCCATTCCCTCACCCACCCTCCCCTGGAGAACCCACCCCTGCTTCTTCCTCTTGGACATGATGTTGGTCCAAGTTAGATTTTGCTCCATTGGCCTCCCAGTCTCGCCAAGTCTCATTAAATCTCATTAAGTGTATGAAAATGCCTAAATTTTAGCAAAGGGAGAGAAAGAAAGAAAGAAGAGGAAATCGCCTCCTATATGTGTACCTATAGTGTATAGTGTATATTCAATATAAATGCCTAAAGAACCCACCTCTTCTTTCTTCCTCCCTTCTCCTCACTTCTCAGTTTCCTCCCTTACTCCCTCCGTCTCCATTCCCCCCCTTAATACTTCCTAACAAGTCCTCAGCCTCTCTTATGCTCCTAACCATATACATTTTGTTATTAAACATAACTCGTAGAGAGGCTGGGAATTTGAGCTGTACAGTTGCCCCCACTTTTTTAAAGTCATCCATGCGCCTCCCAAGTTCCCATTGTCTATCTAGTGTGGCTCGTGCTAAATCCGATCGGATTTCAAAAGAAAAATCGGGACCCCTTAGGGTTTTGAGTTTTAGCGCGGCTATCAATATTTTTTCCTTAAGAGCATACGTATGGAAGTTTATCAAGATCTTCCTTGCCTTTGTTCTCCCCGGGGCTCTTTTAAAGGGGTCCCTATGTATTCTTTGAATGTCTTTGGCAATCTCCATCTCGCTCTCCTCCACCTCAACTGCTGCTTTTATGAGAGCGACTACATAAGTTTTTAGGTCCTCCCTCTCCTTTCCTTCTGGAACGTTAAGTAACCTCAGATTGTTTTTTCTTGAGTTATTCTCCAACTGTTCAACCTTCTCCAAAAGCCCCTGTTCCTCTTTACGCAATGCTTGGAGTTCTATTTTATTGTTGACGAGGTCCTTTTTTAACTCTTCTACTGTGCTCTCCAGGATCTCGGTCCTGTCTGCTAATGTATCTAGTTTTTTCTCCAGAGATTCACAAAACCCGCGAATCTCACGCTGGTTTGCCTCTGACTTTGCAAATCCGCTCCTTATTTCCACCGATAAGCTCCCCATCATTGTCTCTAGCGGGTTAACCAGAGGCATGCATGGCTGAGTAACCGAATCTCTACTGCTAGAAGCTGTGTTGATCGCTGAATCTATGTCTGAGCTTGTAATGTGCACAATGTTGGTATCTTGCCCGTTTTCAATATTAACAATAACATGACCCCCATCGCTTATATTCGGGCTGTCAATAGCGTTAATCACCTCATGAGGAAGTTCGGTTATATCCGCGTTTGTAAGATCCTTATTTACAACACCCTCCTTGGGGCTCCCCTGTCCTGAATTAATACCATTCTCCACACCACTCTTCATAACAACGGGAGTAGAATTAGTAGCCATGCTAACTCTAGTCACTACAGTTGTACTAGACCTTAATTTTAAATCTACTGATGTAGGTTGTGAAGGTCTTTTTAGGGCAAGTACTGAAGGCTGGACTTTGAAAAAAGAGCGTAAAGATGGTGTGATCTTAATTTTTGGCTCTATATAATCTCCTCTCTTCTTTTGTTTTTTGCCCTTCTTTTTAGTGTCTTGCTTTGTACTACCCTTGGGTAGCCCCTTCTGAGAGTATTCAGAAGTCGCAGTAGTAAGGTTCGAGGAGGCTAAATCACACTCTAAGATCTGCCCGCCTCTTTTCTCCGTACGCTCACTTTGACTACTTTGATCCTCCTCTCCTCCCTCTGCTAAGGGGCCCTTTCTGGCATTGTTGCAAAACACTCCCTCCTCATTAGGTCGCCTACTTTCCGCATTCTGTAATTTTTCCACCTTGGTGCAGGAGATGGCCGATAATTGCCTCGAGGAAGCTCCAACTCCCAAACAATTCAGATGTGTGACCACCGGGTATGTGCTGACGCTGCCACTGCTGGTCCCGGGATAGCCTCGCGCTGCTGCCCTGCGGCTCTTCCTGAGCTCCAGGGCGGCTGAAAAACAACGCGGACCGCTGTCCGTATTCCGGAGGATACCGGGCGATTCAGGGCTCAAGGAACTCAGGTAATACCCCCGTTCAAGGCGCATAGGAGCGGAAGGGTATACAAATATACGATAATAAATAAGTTTTTCAGGCACAATGCTTGGCTCGGCTCGACCGGGAGCTTCAGGAGCTACGACCTACGTGCTTACGTGGCCGCCATGTTCTCTGTTCTATTTTGTTTTTTGGATAAATTTATTGTTTTTAAACTTGCCTGTTGATTATACATGGTCCAATCGTCTCTAGCTCTAGACAGTTAGAAGGGTTGGTTCTCTAGTACAACAGAGGGTTGAGCACATAGATTGATGTAACTTTGACCAGAGGATTGTTTCCTTTTCACTGAACAGTGCCCTAGTCCTTTGGTTCTGAAGGGGCCCCTCTTTTTCTTTCTTGAAAAGAATACATAAAGAATATTACAAACTTTCATGATTTTTTTAACCCACAGGAGGTTGACAGTGTGTGGGACAGAATAACAAAAAGTATAACTTCAACAGGGACTTGGTTTACTAATATAGGGAAAAGTTTTTGGTCAGATAATTCTGCCCCTAGTAGGTGTGACAATAATAGCATTAACAATAATGATTTTGTGTAAGTGTTGTAGAAGTAGAAGGAAATATGAAGTAAATGATAAAGGAAGGAAAATAAAGAGGAAAAATGACGAAATAGAGATGGAAGAAATGAAGGCAAACTTAATAAAGACATGAAATATTTTGAGAATAATGAGAAAGAAAGGAAAGTGGAAACTGAAATGGAGCTTAGGGAATCCTGAAAGTTGGTATCTGTTTTAGGGTGGATAGTTTATGATGGCATAAGATGCCATCAGGGAGAGGATTGCTGGAGCAAGGACTCGTTTATGTAAACTTGCTCGAATTCAATTCACTCGTTTAACTTATTAACATGAATTAGTAATTATGTTTCATGATTAATCCCTGCACCTTACAGCTACATAAATAAGACAGAGAAGCTTGCCTATGTGTTTTCTAACCATTAATACGGATAGCTGACTAAAAGCGCAGCTCTAGCAGGGAGAACTTTACTGCGCATGCGTCAATTACATCTACGTAATTTGACGTTTAACAAGCTCTGGAGGGAATTTCTCACGCATGAGCAAAATGCACGAACATGGCATCTTCAAGACCCATATGCGTGGCACTGCTTTGCAATTTAGAAAACGCCTTATTTACTAAGAGCTAATGCAGGGAAAGTATTAAATAAACAAAGGGGAATAGAGTAGATGCAGGTGGTATACAGTGAAATCATTTATTACTTGAATTAATATTTTCTCTCTTCACCTTTTATTAGTTCATATTTTGAGCCTTCTTGCCGCAACCTGAGTGATTGAAAGACAGCCTTCTGCGCATGTGTGACCGCTATTTCCCCTGGAAGAATGATCCCATGATTGGACCAAATCCAAGGCCATCAACTGCTAAACCCTGGGGAAACTCTGATGTCAGACCTGTAGTGGCTAAAGTCATACGAACATTATTGATAAAATGGTATCAACTGTGAGTAAACTTGGGTGGGAAATAAAATAAAATGCATATTATTAAGGGGATGGGTTTGATAACAAAGAAAGTGCTATGCCATCATGGTGTGATGACCAAGACACCCCTTGCCTGTCCAATCAGAGTTCATATTTTTACGATATTGAAACTTTAGGGGGTGGTACATGAATCCCAAAAGGTATACCTAAGGTAGTTTAGTTAGTTGGGTGTGCGTGATCCTGAGAGAATGCTGAGAGGGAAGATGCTGTCTGAGTTATTGATGATGCAGCGATGCTGAAGAAGATTTAATACAAAATTACAGATCTAAAGCAATTGATTAGAAAGAAGATCGCAGAAGAATCTCGAGGAGGAAGAGCGTGTCAGAGAGGGGTGCGACGTGTTCGGCGGTCTACAGAGGTTCACTATCCTGTCCTGATTCCTGTTCTGAAGTCTTTGTCCCTGATCTTTCCCAGGGACCCTTACCAGTCCTTTGGCCAGGGGGTTGGTCTTCACACCATCTGTGGTAACTATAAAATTCGTATTATTTCCTCATGTACTGCTGTCTCTATCCTCTCCTTTCTGAGCAACGTCAATCTATTGAAGCGTGAGAGTATTTGAATTGATGGGTTCTTCCTCCCTAATGATTGATGGTGTCCGTGGTGTATTTGAATAGTTCACTCACATTTAAACTTTAGATAAAGGTTTTGAAAACTTCCGGAGTCTGTTTTTATTATTATAGATGAATTATTTGCAAAATAGGTTAAGTGCATCGTCACCATCAACTAGTTCCAACTAATTTGGCTCATCCACCCAATGGAAAGAACTTGTTGATCAGTGATAATAAATAGGGTGAAATACAAATTTTTGCAGTACTGATCAATCCATGGAATAAACAAACAAAAACTCCCAGCGGCTAACCAGGTGACTTTGAGTGTAAGTGTGTTTGATGGGCCCAGGTGAATATATGATATTGGAGTATCTGTTGTTGGTGCGCCGCTGGATCAGTTTAAAACCTTAATTTGCTAATTGCCTGCTTTTTTTTAATGGTGAAGCCATGTTTTATGTTTGTCAACCTTTAACACCCTTTAAACTGTACTTGTTTTATGGATTAAATACACGTACACAAACACATACGATACAGGCTTTGTTTATGTATCTGTCAGCCTTGCCTCACCTTTCTACAGTGGTGTTAAAATAGTCCTCGCAGTACGGCCTAACCATCGTGTTGCAGGGACCGCACAGATATTATCACCCAAGTCTCGGAAATACCATGGCAGCCTAGTTACACCCTTGTCATCCTAGATGTGGTACCCCCATACACAATCATTGATCGCAAATTGGGTATACAGGCGTGAAGGCATCCCTTCACAGATAAACCAATACATAAGTTTGACGACTCAATGTTATTGAGAGTACTGTGTTTTTGCCTCGAAAAAAATTTCTTTGTGTTTAATGATGTATGGTACCGCCAGTTAGTTGGGAGTGCTAGGGGAAGTTGCTTTGCTCCAAGCTACACTTGTATGTTTATGGGGTGGTGGGAGGAGCAGCATGTGTGGGTAGAAGAAAATGAAAGCTGGACCAACCACACTACATTTTGGATTCATAACATAGACAATTTGTTTATGATAGGGGAGGGTCCCTTACATGAACTACATGGTTTCCTGACACATATTGTCCAGAATGATTTCAACCTTGCTTTCACACACAAGATCCACTACTCGGAGATCGATTTCCTAGATGTATCTATCAAGATTGTCGATGGGAATATACAAAAGGGCTTATATCACAAGGAGACAGTAAACAATAGCTTTCCCCATGCCAATAGCCATCACCCACATAAATTGAAGTGGAGCATTCCATATGAACTTTTGAGTGCCAAACGGGCTTTCAGCATTACACAGGGCTTCAGTGGGGAGGATGGACGGATGACTTCCAGATTAGAGCTAGGGGTTACCCTTACAACATTTTGAAAGATGCCAGTGGCAAAGAAGCCCAGACATCCGGGGTTTGTCTGTAAACACGGGAAAGAAAAGCACCAGGATCCTCATGCGGTCAGGCGTATCACTACTTACAACAGTGATTCTGCTGCCCTAAGAAAAATATTTACAGGCACTAGCACCTGGTCAAGACAGACCCACCTATTGGCAGAGTCATGCCACCCCACCCATTAGCAACCTACCACAAGTATAATTAATTGAGGGACATTTTGGTACAAAGCTACACTACGAAACTGACAGATAGACAAGGATGGTTACAATAACAGAGGGGTTCCTACAAATGTGCTAGATGCAAAGCCTGCATGAACCACAGAGAGTACACACTACCTACGGGACGTTGCATGAACAAATTCATTACATGTAGAAATGATTGTGGTGTATGTGATGCAATGTCCACATGGATATCAGTTGGCAGTAACATATGCCCTGTATAGAAGAGAGTTTGCAATCAATTGAATTTGAAGAGCACGACCACATCACCTGTAGTTGTTTCGATCCGCTGGGAGAGTGATCATACAAATCTTGAGGTCCTTCCTGAACTGCTGGAGTGATGGAGATGCCTTGAGTTGCAGGGGGAGGTTTTTCCAGGTCTTAGCCGCCAGGTGGAAAAAGGAGCGGCCTCTGCTGTTGGTCCGGTGAATGTGACGTGTGTCTGCTAGGAAGAGAGATTTGGAGCAGATTTCCTTGTGGGTAGGTGGAAGTTATTTCGAGTGTTTGTTGTGTACGGCATTTTAAGTGTAAATTTCTAGAACATTATAGAGCTTTTAAGAATTTGGATGTGAATTATCCAGTTGCCAGAAATTGGGCCAGTGTCCATAATGCTGATCTGCTATCTTATTTTGGCATTGACAGGGTCCTGCAGAATGTACATGGAGGCGACAGGGTGAGGAGACGCGGACTTCTGGAGTCTGAATATATCATCCTGCTTGGGAGTAAATCCCAAGAGGCCTCAATTGGGATGAAGAACTACATGTGACGTATGATAAGTGTAGTCTGTACAACTTCTCTCGCTGTCTGATCTGCTCTTGAATAGATCATTTACACAGTTTCCTTATATACAAGATTTCTGATGAATACATTGTTTTTCTTTGTCTTCTATGTTAGTGTCCCTATAATACTCATGCGTGGTAGAATTCCCAATAGTGAAGAGATAAGGCAGATGTGTACATGTGTTGTTGATACAGGTGTTGATGTGAACCTATGGTGAGTGGATGTGTGTCAATAGTTTTAGATTCTAATATTATTGTATGCTCTATAGCAAGCCTTTTGTACATCTTAATTATTTTTCTTTTGTGAAAACATGGTCAAACCCCTTTCAACCAGGGGAGCTAGTAGAAGCGACCCTATCAGCCACTAGGCAGGTTTATAAACATGAGAACAATTTCATGCTTACATTTGCTGTTTGCCTCACAACCACAGGGAGTCTAAAGGGATTTATGTTTTTCAGCCACTTGGCTGTAACTTATTTACTGACGTTGAATGTGCAAGGTAATATGTCATGATTTAACTTTAACCTCTGAGCTATGTACAGCCATGCCTCCCTGGTAATTTTTTTAAATGTAGTTTGACATGTTTCCATTCATGCAATGTTAAAAACGTTTTTCTTGCAAATACTCCTCTCTTCTCCCTTTTGATCTGAGCTGATTTCATTGTATTTTGATTTGGGATGACATCCCTATCTCATAAATGCTTTTGCTATATACCCATTATCAAAAATGTACGACATTTACGATTATGGAGAAATGTATTTTCACGATATTTGTTTTAGCCTGCTGAAACAGTATTATTTCTTTCATGTCTATGGCGCGGTTTTGATTTGTGTTGTTCCAAAGGTGATTGGGCACAGTGTTTGGCTGTTGGCTGTGACGGAGCCCCTGTGAGAGTGAAACGAGTCGCCAGATTAAAGCTGTGGCGTGCAAGCTTCACTGGAGTTTTACTGTCTCACCCCGGTTTCTTCACGAACCATAAGAACGGGCCCTGCACCAGCTTCTTGCACCAGCATCACCAGTGTGGGCGAGGCCGGGTTATTGTACAATCATTGTTGAAGTCTCTGCGTAAAGTTCTTTTTCCTTTCTGTTTCGCATGTGCAGGGCCACTTCGCTCGCTAGCAAGGTTAGTGCTTGGTAAATACTTGTACATATATTATTAAAGCTGTTCTGTCTGTTGGCTCACATCTCTGATACATAATACATCAGCAGCGTAAGCAGTGCCCTTACGTGGGATTTACCGCTCACTGCTAAATACATTAGAATAATTTCGCAATCTTATGGGGCTCGTCCTACATATTTTGATGGTCCTGGTGTGGTGATGAAGCAGCTCTGTTCGCTCTCAGCAGGGGTCCATGCACGCCATGACTTCCTTTACTCACTACATGCAGCTGGCTGCACACTGCTTGGGTCCAGGGGCCTTGGGAGGAGGGAACAGCAGAGTGAACTCTCCGAAGAGCTCCCGTGCTCTGCCTGGACGGACTGCATCTTCCAGAAAGGACTCCAGGAGGGACAAGCCAGGGGAAGCATCGCACATGTCAGCTCTGAAGCCACCGCCTCTCAATGCACGCTCCTTGGGTGTCAAGACATCAGTGGCACCTCTTCCATAGTGACTCACTATTAGATTTACATTGAAAACACACGCTAAATACTGACAAAACCAGTTCATCCAGTCTACATTAGATGTGCTTGATAACTTCCTATTACAGCCGTGTTATGTCAACACGGAAACAGGTACACAGACTACCATTGCCCAGATCTCAATCCTTCCACCGTACTAATTATCTTTAAAAAAATAAAAAATCTTTATTCTTTTTGCCATTTACAAGACTATGCAATACATACATTATTATCAGCTATTATTCTACGTATCATACATTAGTGGACACTCATTAAGTAAATCAACTTGTGAAACTTAATTACATTTTCTGCTGGGTGGGGGGGAAATCAAAGGGAAACTCGTACATTTTGAGGCCCCATAATATCCTGCAGCCAATATCTTTTCCTTTCCTCCAGCACGCCACTTTCAGGGTTTCCTCTCCGCCCTCTCATACCGATCTCTCAATCTCCTCTCTGAGAATTGATCTGTCTGGGTAACTACTATTATATCGGGGTCTGGCGGAGCCGTGGTCAGGGGGCGATCGTCTCCTCCTAAATCCCCAGATCCTGCTCTGCATCTTCATCCACTGGCACCTGCCTCAATGGTGATCCTCTGCCCAGTCGTGCATGTTGGCATAGTAACATACTTGCAGGGTAGTGCCACCTAGCGCGGATCCTTCTCTGCTGCTTATGATGATCCAATGCGCATTCCGCTCGGATACTCCAGGCTTCGCAATATTGAATTATCTAACACAAATGAAGCTGTGTTCCTTTGAAGATCCCAGAACCGCTTCCACAGCCTCTGTACAGAAACAAATGCCAGCAGAGGAGAGTTGACCTGAGCTACCAGCAATTGGGGGACATGAACTGCTCCTCTGACCCAATGTTCTATGGGACTTCCAGCCTGGAATAGAAATAGGAATAGAGGTAGGTAGCTCTGCTGTACCTGGACTGTGGCTACTGGGGCTTTTTCATGTTTCCTCCTCATATAGCCACCAAGCCTCACCACTGCAAACATGTACCCGCCGTGGAGTGGGCATAACACTTGGTGATGCACACAGTTTGGATCCTCTTCTGGAATGCGTGACCCTGCACCAGGTTAACACCAGTGAGGGTGGAGCGATCAACGGACTGGAAGGGAATGAATAACAATTTGTTCCACCTCACCCTCGTGCAATGCATTTAGACCCGTGACAAATCGTTTAAATGAGTTCCAATTGCCACTCGGGCATCTTTACCACCACCCAACTCCATCACCATAGTGAGTGCGCTTCACGTGAGATCATCAATCCTCCAAAGTGGTACATTGGTGCTACAGTGGTGAATTAGTGAATAGTTTATAGTCTGCTCGAATACCAAACAAAACCCTTACCCACCACTTACGAAAAGAAGATGAAAGCAACTCGAATAGCATTGGTAGAGCATTAGCTCAGATCGCGCTTCCATTGCAGTCATGAAACACCAGGGATTCCTCTTAGTTCTTTTTGCTGGAGTCCATATAAACTAATGATGCTATAGCGGTGGTCTCTTTTTAACTTGGGAGACTGAATGGTGTAATGTAGCAAACTGATGGATACATGCCATATATCTTCCAGGTTGTCGTCTGGAAAGCATTCCTGCTATTGTGTCCAGGGAGTGAGGAGCCATCGTCCGCTCCATCGAATAGCTTTGCACGGCCACCAATTCACCGAGTCTCCCTGTACTTGAATGAAGAAGCTCCTGCACGGTCCAAAAGGGTTCAGACGCCTGCCCAATCTTTCTGATCCCGTTTTGTGCGGATTTGATTGTATTTGAACCACAATAGGATCTATTAGATTTACATTGAAAACCACAATTACTATTTGCCTGCAATTTTTCCCATCTGAGTATGGCTATTTCCTTCTCATTTAACAGGTCACCGAAGGAGTAAACATCTCATTGTTGCTGCAGAACACTTAATGCACCATTCAAATGCTAAACCATTCTATGCTGGTGATTTGCAGCTAGTATTCAATCTCGTGGACATTCCAGATTCAACAGCATTTTTCCAGAGCACTACGATTTTTATACGGGACTGGGTGAATAGTCATCAACTAAAGCTGAACTCGGATAAAACCAAGGGGATGATGGTTTCAAATAAATTGCACTGCTGGGGTCCCTCTTTTTGGCATCTACAGTTAGGTCCCCTCCCAAAAGGCAGATAAGAGCATCAGTATACTTATTGACCAAGACCTTTCAATGAAACCCCAGATTGCAGCAGTGACTTCTTCCTGCTTCTTTCAGTTACTTAAAATGAAATAAAAAAACAGGAATGTCTTCTCGACTGAAGTCCTCATCCAGATTGTACTTGGATGTGTGATGTCTCGTATTGACTACGTGAACGCTTTTTACCTGGGACTTTCGAAGGCTTGAGCCAAAGACTGCAGCTTGTTCAGAACCAGGCTGCTAGATTGATCTAACAATAGCCAAGATACTGCCATACTACACCCCGGGTAAGGAACGTTCATTGACTTCCAATCACATAAAGAACCTTGTTCAAAACAGGTTGCACGATCTTCAAAATCCGGCAGAGTAAAAGTCCCTCTTTTGTTTCTTTCAGAATAAGTAAAACGCAACCTCAGATCGGCACATCTTTATCTCCTAGAGGTCCCCAAATTTCTTAGGAGACAGCTGGGGGAACCAGGCTTGTTGTGTTGGCTCCTGGTGCCTGGAACTCCCTTCCAGATAACATATGAGCATCAACCACTTATCAGCAATTCAGAACTCTGCAAAAAACGTGGCTTTTCAGACAAGCTTATGACTAATGTGCTTCTTTGCCTTGCGGCTAGTGCTCCTGGCACCATGAAACCTTTTGGTGTACGTGCACTTTTGAAGTCCTTTATAACATAACATAACTAATGGACTACAGATTCCTAACCATAGAATATCTCCCTAGGTGTCAGCCTGGATCTGGGAGCTTTTTTATAGCAATGCTTTCTTGCCCTACTTGCAGACATCATGCAGCTCCACGCTGACTCCACATCATCCTAGAAGTGGTCAAGTGGAGCTGCATATTAGCACTACCCCTGACTGCTGACATCAGTTCTTTTCTTTCCATGCCGTCTCACACAAATGTGGAGCTCCTCTCTCTTAACCTCGTTGGTTTTCCAACTTCTAACGATTTCAACAGTCTCTTAGGAAACTATGTACCTACCCAAAACAGGTTTCAAGCAGATATTGGTCAAGGACCTGCACAAGGTGTGTTTTTGGTGTCTCAGGACATGACTAACAATTGTGCAATAGGTGCACCCGAGCCCGGGAGGCGAAGCTGTATGTCACTGAACACAAGAAGTTGCGCACTTCTTTCGAGGTCTCCAGCCATGGAACCAATTCCTGAGCTTGCCTGACGCGCTGTTACATTTGCATTTTACATGTTCTTCTTGTGCTTGCATGCACAAGTTTGGTTGCTTGTTATTTTATAAAGTCTTGATTCGTGGCACGATCAGTATGTTCTAGAATAGAACATATGATCGTCCTGTGAATCAAGACTGGCAGTTGTTTGGAGCCAACGGGAGCCTGAAGTCCTGTATCCGGTGGTGCTTCCTTTTATTTGGATTAAACTTCAATTTATACACTTCTGTGTCTTCAAATCCATCTTAACACGTGCCCGAATTTCTCAGGACATCATCGACCCTGCAGCAGATCGAGACCTTCAAAGAGGCTATGTTACACATTTTCAGGGTGTTTCCGCTCGCTCTGGCATGCCTTCAGACCCCATGGAACCAAAGGGGCTTCCAGTCCTGCTCTCCATTGAGATAAAACAAAAGTTCTGGCAGAGATTTTGCAGCCTGAGTCAGCGATCTCTGAACTCTAACTTCCCTTTAAAAATGTGTCCACTGATACTTTGACGGCTGCTTGGTTGAAGCCTTGTTCTTGTCTGCCTGTAAATTGGCAGGTGGCCAGTTGTCACAGACCTACACCAGGTGACCTGGACTTTCTCACCAGGCACCACAGATATTCATATTGTACAGGCCTCAACTAGCACGAAGAACCCAAATTCCTTCTGAACTACTCTGGATAGGAAATCAAAGAGGATTGATCCTTATGACAAGTACTTGTTTTCTTCCACTAGACTAGCACTGTGGTCTCTAAATGCTGTTTGTCTGCTGGGACATTACACACTTGACCTTTAGGACTTGGCCAGTGAGATCTCGCTGGCATGCCTATAACACCTTAGAGCCATTTTGGCCCAGACAACCCATGATGGACAAAACACGGACAAGTATGTTATCTGTGCAGGTCTGGATGTTATGGATTGCCTGGTAAAGGCAGTCAGTATCAGTGTTGCCCTTCTAAGACATGTTCCGAAGTGACCCAGAGGATTCTCCAATCATGTGTAGGCCTCCCTCATGAATATGAGTTTTGATGGGTCCTGCCTTTTCGGTGAGAAAGCAGGCTCTGCATTGGAAAGATTTAAGGATGGCCATGCTGCTGCACACTCCTTGGAGCTGTTGAGCCCTGCTAAATAGTTTCTGCATCAAATACAAATGTGTAGATGCTACTCCAGAGAGCTAATGTGTATGCAGAGACTGATTTCTCAGCCAGAAATGCAACAGGCAACCTAGTCCTTTTGAGGCCATGGACATGGGCGTGACAGGCTGTTTGCAGGACAGCAGTGGCATCAATCCTCCGATTGATCTACACCAGCTACAACAGCCACCAAAATACTTTAGTTTTCCTTTTTTGGTGCATGGAATCCCAGAGGGAGGCAGGATTCATCATTTCCTACCGGGTTGGCGATCTGTCAAGTCTGACATTGGGGTCTTACAGAGTGTTCAAAATGGCCACACCCTGCTGTAACTCTGTGTCCCCCACCAGAGTTAATTTCAGAAGAGTACCTGTCTATTCTGTTGCAAGAGGTGTGCCTTTTGCTCTCCAATGGTGCCATTGGTGCTAGACTCAGAAAGAGGAGGGGATTATTCTGTTTATTTCCTAATTCCAAAGAAGGACGAGGGGCCTCAGGATTATTCTGGACCTTCAGCCTCTGAATGCCTTTCTGAAGAAGGACACATTTTAAATGCTGACTCTGACCCTGTCTGCTCTGGACCCAGGCATCTAGATTGTGTCCTTTGGCTGCATGCTTTCATATAAATATCCTGCAGACCCCCAGTTAATTTTACTTCAAGGTAGGCCAGGAGCATTTGGGGTTTGCTGTGTTCCTTTTCGGGCTCACCAGTGCCCTTCGGGTGTTTACGAAAGTGATGGAGGTGGTCACTGCCTATCTTTGAAGGTCAGGGATACTGGTATTCCCATACGTTGGGCGGGCTTGCCAGTCAGTCGTGAACCACCCCTGGACAACAACAGACTTCTTGACATTGTTGGATTTTACTATCAAAGAGCACCTATTTCTTTGGCAGATGTTTCCATTAATTGGAACAATCCTGGACATTGTAGAGTTGAGGGTAGTTCTCTCCACCACAAGAAGTCGAGATCATTCGAGCCATTACCCGCCTGCTAAAGGGTCAGCCATGGATCACAGTCAGAGTAGCTCCCAGAATTCTTGGTCTCTTAGCCTCATGCATCCTCCTCATAGGCTATTCCAAGTGGCACATGTTTTGCAATGACATCTGAGGTGCCAATGGGCCCAGCATCAATACAGTCTGGCAAATGCCATCAAGGTATCGGAGGAGATAGCTTGAGATTTGCAGTGGTGGGTGCTTGAATTCAACTCTCTGGCATCCATTCAAACTGGGCTCCTTTTTCCAAAAAACTTCTTATTGGCTCCACCACACTGGCAAAGTCCTTTATGAATTTGGAATAGCACTCGGTGAGCCCCAAAAACGATCTAACTTTTTCTTTATCTGGGGAGGTTGGGGAGGAGCACCTTATGCTTGCAGCTAGTTCTCACTTGGGTCTAATGCCCTCCACCAAAATGACATGGCTGAAATAGGTGACAGAAGTAACTCCAATCTTACATTTCTGCCTCTTCAGTGTGGGACCTTTCTCCTGTAGTCTACCTAACACTTTTCTCAAAACCCCGTCAGGTTCAATTATGTCCTTGCCATAAATGAGGATGTCATCCTAGAAGAGTAAGATGTTAGGTAATTTTCCCAGGATCATCTTCATTATCCTCTCGAAACAGGCGGCAGCCAAGGCCAACCCACATGGCAATCTGATAAATCTGTAAGCTCCCAATGGCATTACAAAGGATGTGAGGTGTCTCGAGTCTTAGCGTAGTTGCACCTGATGGTAGGCTGAGTAGAGATCCCTTGACTGGGGGAGAATGTCTGCATTGTCAGCATTCCGTCCATCATTTGTTTGTTGTAACGCTTTTCGCCCAAAGTGGGATGGGTATTCCCAGACGTGGGACCCGTGCTCACTCCGCCACTGGAGTCAAGCTATCCTGGCTGATGACGGCCGATAGCCAGAAACCGGTCCTAGGACGCTTGATTCCAGTCCAGGGAAGACATGGCTTGGCAGTTCGGACTGGACTGTTCCCATGAGGCACAGAGTCAAGACTGATTTGCATATGGCCATGTCTGAACTGGGGTGGCGTAGTGGGCAAAAGAACGATGGATTTAACCCAGATCTCTTGACTGGGGGAGAATGTCTGCATTGTCAGCATTCCGTCCATCATTTGTTTGTTGTAACCCTTGATCATTCCCAGCATGGTTTTAGGAGGGAACATAGCACCGAGTCGGCCCTCACCATAGTGCTGGATAATATCCGCACTCGTGTGGATGGGGGCCAGACCGCCCTCCTTATCCTGCTGGACCTCACGGCAGCCTTTGATACCCTCTCTCCCTCAGTCCTATCATCTCGTCTGAGGGAGATTGGGGTTGAGGGAGCAGCCCTGTGCCTATTGACCTCTTTTCTTGGTCAAAGAGAGCAAAGAGTGAAGTTGGGGGAGTTTCTATCTCCATCCACGTCTGTGCAATGTGGGGTCCCTCAGGGGTCGGCATTAAGTCCGACCCTTTTTAACATATATGTGACCCCCCTTGCCAGACTTATTAGATCTTTTGGGATGGAGGTAGTCTCCTATGCAGATGACACACAGATCCTCGTCTCTCTCTCCCAATCAGTTAAGTCGACTGCCTCCAATTTTAGATCTTGTATGGAGGCAGTAGGACAATGGATAATTCACAACTCATTGAAACTGAATGGGGAGAAGACGGAGGTGATGGTGTTTGGAGGAAAGGAAGAGGTTTGGTCTCATGATTGGTGGCCGGACCCATTGGGAATGTGTCCTGATCCCGCCTCGTCGGCCAAAAACCTAGGAGTTTTGATCGATCCCACCCTTAACATGTGTCAACAAGTTAACAGAACAGTCTCTACCTGCTGGGGCATTATATACATACTGAGAAAAATTAGACACTATCTCTCACAGCAGGCAAGGAAACAAGTTGCTGTTGCTCTCATCGGTTCCCGGCTGGACTATTGCAATGCGCTATATGCGGGACTTAATAGAAGTCTGCTGCAGCGCTTGCAAGTAGCCCAGAACGCAGCAGCTAGGTTTGTCCTTGATCTGCCCAGGCATGCCTCGGCTTCCTCTGCCAGAAAATTGTTACATTGGCTTCCTATAGAGGACCGGATACTCTTTAAAACCATGTGTATGACCTATAGGGCTCTAGCTAATGGTAGCTCTTCTGGAATGGGTTCTATTCTGTTTCATTATAGCCCCTCCAGGAACTTGCGCTCCTCCAACAGACTTCTCTTACTAGTCCCCCGTATTCGTAAAGCTAGATGGGGAGGCAAAGCCTTCTCTTTTCTGGCACCTAAGTGGTGGAATGATCTCCCACTAGAACTTAGGTCTCTTCCCACCTTACAGCTTTTTAGAGTTGCCTTGAAAACTCATCTTTTCGCAAAGTCATACCTGTAGTGGTGTTCTGCTTTCTAATTTGGATCTGTTTTGTAGGCGCCTTGATGCCTTCGGGTTTTAGTTGCGCAATATAAATTTATTTCATTCATTCATTCATTCAGGGCTTCAAACTGAGCATGCCTCCTGTCTGAAGTCTCAGGGACACAAAGACTTCACCACCAGCTCCCCAGAATTTTCTTGCTGGGAATTCCAACCTGCAAAGAGGTGCCTGCTGCTGTTTAGGACCTCTAGAGACTGTTTGTTGTTGGAAGCTGGAAGATCAGATAACGAGGAAGACGCGTGGCGCATCCGCACCTTGTCCCAACGCATTGCCGAGCCACGGAGAAGAAGCGCGCTGCATCCACACCGAGTCCGGACGCATCGCCGGAAAAAGCGTAGCAGTACCTGCCGTGCGGCTGCAAATGCTCACGCATCATCCGGATCGCTGCATCGCATCAAGCTGCCATTTTGTCACATTGCACGGATCGGCGCCACGCATCGAGGCGCCATCTTGTCGCATCATAACCAGAACGCAGTAAGAAACAGACACATCCCCTCCTCTCCGGTAAGTAACAGACGCATTGCCTCCCCTGCGCTGCTGTAAGGAACAGATGCCTCACCTCCCCCGAAGCAAGGAACTGACGCATCCCCTTCCCTACGACCCCTTTGTTTGTTTTGCGTGAAGCATCCAAGGTACTTTGTGGGAAGTGTTGCATTTACAACTTGCATTGAACTGAACTATTTCTACCATTTAAGAGCCTTATTTTTGATACTGTATTGTGGATTTTTGTCGTTTGGTCTTGTGTTGGTTTAGATTACGATTACTTATTTTTAGGTCTCGCCTAGGCAGCGCGCATGCGCCGTCTCTCTGAGACATCTAGTAATCTATATGGGTGGTGAAACTTCGCCTATCGCGGGATAATTTCTCGCCGCTTGCCATTAGTTAACTTTGCCATTTTTTTTGTTAGCAGGCTTATTATTGGCTCTTCATCTGATACGTAACTTCTGTTTACTCCGGAAGCAGCACTGCCTTACTTCAGTCTCCTTACGCTTACACAGCGTAATTGTTTTTAAAAAAAATAGTGCGCATTAACATGTGCGCGCTACCTTACATTATACGCATGCGCCAAAAGTATCCCAGTCGCCGTACGCACTTTTGTGGTAAATCACCTCATCTTTCCATGGCATCCCCCACCACCCCCGTGTCTCCCGCTTCTCCAGCTCTCAGCTTGTTTTTTTTCTTTTCGGTGTGTATTCCTTTTGTCTGCTTCATGAGTTAAAGTACTTGCTATCCGAAGGAGTCGCTTGATCTGTGATTATTATACTCGTCCTCAAGTTTATCGCATGCCCTGTCATCTTTCTGCCGCCTGTCACTTCCTGCAAATATTTTTTGCTGTTGCCTCTCCTTTTTACAGTACAATGCTGCCTCCATGTGGAAAAATGTATTCTTGAATTAAAACAGTAAAGCTTTTTGATGAGCTGTCCCTCTGCCCTTCGGATACGAGATATAATCCGTGATTT
Source organism: Triturus cristatus (assembly GCF_964204655.1). Lineage (NCBI taxonomy): Eukaryota > Metazoa > Chordata > Amphibia > Caudata > Salamandridae > Triturus > Triturus cristatus. The sequence continues at coordinate 1,168,910,457 of NC_140584.1, read as the reverse complement.
CATGTGTCTTCAATTGCCTATTTATAAAAATGTAATGGTTGTCATCGTTTATGTGCGGCAGTATTATTACTTATGTGTGGTTTCATAGTATCTGCAAAAAGAAAGGAAAACATGCCGGTTCTGTGAATGATTGTTACTGATACAAATGATACACCAAAAGTCATCTGGCGCTTTAGAATCGTCACCTGTTTAATTTTTGCAGAATCCTTTTAAGGTTACCAAACATTAATTTACTGGACTTCCCTCTGACATGCATTATTTTTTTCGCCCAAATTTTCCCTTTAAATCTTCAGTTTGGTAAAATGTTTCAGATAAACATTTAACCTTGTGATAGTTTTGAAAATCTTAAAATTGCTCGCAGTGAAACGCTCCTTCTTTAACAATTTTCAGCAGAGTCAATATCTAGGATGCAGCCACATCCTGAGAAATCTTTGACAGTGGACCATCCTTTCCTGCCCGACTCATTCTCCCCAAAAATAATGTTGTATCCCTTCAGGCACCGAGAATGACAGGCTTATTACACACTTTGAATCTCAGCTGGCTGGCAGCAGCATCGGGTGCACTGCTTCTCCATGCTTGGGAGCTTCAAATGCGACGAATTTGAATGCTAATATAGTGGTGGCTTGGGCTTCAGAAGCCTTTTTGCCACCCTTTCCCCTCCTCAACGCGGCCACCAGTGCAATGAACGGCAGTTACTGTCTGCGGCTATGGCTTGTGGGGTTTGTGTGGGGTGGTGGCAGAGGGGCTTGAGCTCACCTCTAAAAGTAACCCTAGGAAAATTGGTTCCTGAAAATTAAGTGGGAGGAATTCTTGATGAATCCCTGCTTTTGCACAGCTTGTACAGGCGCATAAAGGTGATTCCTTTTCTGGAGGAACTTAATCCCTCATTTAGAGTTTGGCGGGTGTGCTGTCGTCTGCCAGGGTGGCGGGTTTATTATCTGAAGATAAAAATGTTTTCTGAGTGGCCCCCATGGTTCTCGTGGATGCCTTCCGTGCTCTCATCTACACCTTAAGCGCTTGCATCCATGTGCCCTTCTGTGTGCACTTTCAGTTGATCATAGTCTTGGCATGTAGGGTATAGAGCTCGACACCTTCGGTCACTTTTATGGGCAGAACATTAAGGGGGGTCTAAATACCTGTGAGTCATCCTCAGTTGGCGACTCATTCACAACAATATGAGACAGGAGGCTGAATACTGCCAAGTCATCCACAACATCATGAGGGTGAGTCATCCTCAGCTGCCCAGTCATCCACAAGAACATGAGCCTGCTGGCCAAGATCTCGCAAGACGTCAAAGTCTCTGTGGCCATTTTAAAACTCTGAAATATAAGTATCCTGGCTGCTCCTGAACATTCAGTGCGTCGCATCAAGGAATCCAAACATGACGCATCTCTTGCCCAGCCTCCGATTTCGGATCACTCGTCTCCATCTGGATACGATAAGTACTATAATTTAGAGGTCTCCCGCTTTGATATTAGTCCCACTGTCATTGGTAGGGACTTATCGCCTCACTTAGGACTCTTGCCGCGAACCTGGATAAAGGAAAGCTTGGTACCTCTCACCGCCGGCGAGAACTCTGTGCATTCAAACTGCCTAACATTCTAAAAATAGCTACTCTTGGGTTATTTAGCTGTACAGCTAAGTTTATTGTTTATATTGTGTTTCATTTCAATATCCCTAGGAACTCTTTATTTTTGTGCAACTAGTGTGCTATAATTCGAGGAGAAACACTAAACATCAGTGTGCACTTTGTCAGGGTACTAGTGAAGATCACGCATCTGCTTGGTACACAGGTTGATACTCTACAAGAGTTATGTGTTGTGATCTATATAATGTTAAACTGTGGCAAGTAATCTATGTACACGTGATATTCTTGTTTGTGTACACCATCGTGAGGTCATAGTGTGATGGCCCTCCTCCAGTGTGCTTTATTAGTAGGTGCAGTATCTTGTTTCGTTCCTTTAACAAACGCTAAGTACCCTTTGGGTGCAATAACTGTCCTGCTACCTGTAGTAAAATTTTCCTTATGATTACTCTGTGGATCCAAGTGGGAACTATGAAGCATAGTGGATAATCACGTTTGTTATATTGGTAAATTGTTTCGGCCTTTTATTTTAGCTTGTTAGTTTAGTTTGTTGTTTGTTCCCAAACCTCTTTCCCTAGTGTTCATCCTGACACCATTGCGTTCTTCTTTTACGAGTGGTGGTATGGTGGATGTAGGGGAGAGACAGTGCATGCTGCTCCCGCAGCAGCTTGTCTTGGACCTCGCTTATGAAGTCCTAAAACTGCAACGCGCTCTGACAAGAATTGCCAGAGATTTTGGACACCTTGAAAATGCCGAAAGTGGGTAGGAATAGCTCCAGAAAACCTCTACCCCATTGGTTAGGGTATCCCCAAGGGTCAGTCGCACCCACTAGCTCGTGCTGGGTATAAATGTGGCATCGCCAGACACCCACTTCAGAATACTCTTGGACCTGTTGAAGATCCAGGAGAGGACTGAGACCTGAGAAGTGCCTAGCTTTCCCTCTTGTACACAGGAAAGAAGTGGACTCCAAGGGTCATAAGACTGTCCTCCTGTTAAAGCTACATGGACATTGTGGCAACTTCACCTGGACTGGACCCTGCTGTGGCCTCTGCCTGAAACCCTGTGTGTTTCTAAGTGTCTTCACTGAGAACCTGAGGGACTTTAGAAGTGTTTATATGAAAAAAAGTCAGAAGGTAAAATCTTTGACCTGGATAAACCTGGTTAGTGTATCTGGCCTGTGCTCCATCGTGGTCAGCATCAAACTACTCGTAGATCCTTTTCTACCATGACCATTGACTATCATTGGCACTTGGTGTTTTTAGGAGCTATCTTTATTTAAAACTCTAAAAATTCATATCTCCAGTTCCCATTATTGGACTTTTGTCATACTGGTGTCATTTTTGTTTATTGAATTAACCCTGTTTAAAATGTATTTTGGGGTTTTTATTGTTTTGCATTCAACTTTATGTACTGCATAAATACTTTACACATTGCTTCTAAGTTAAGGCTGGCTGCTCTGTGCCACAGCTACCAGGAGGTCGAGCTCAGGTTTATATTGGGACTTTAGTAGATCACCCTAATAAAGATTTTGATTATTACTTGAGCTGTAAACGTACACATCTCAACTAATGACCCAATTTCTTGCACCCATTAGTACTCATCCGCCGTTCACTGATCACTTGTCATAGATACTCTTAACTCTTTTGAGGCAACTCATTTCCATCACCTGCACCACTTCTCGTAGTCTACTGTTATGTTGCTGTAAACCTTTTCCAAAGACCCATATGTCATCTTGAAATGCCAATACTCCACCTAGGTATTAGAACAACTGCCCTATTGCATGCTGAAAAACAGCAACGGCAGGTGAATGGCATTCTCTTATACGGAAAAATGCCAACCAGGTGACAAATGCAGTAAGGGGGTGTTATTCATGTGCAAGAAGAACCTGATGATAGGCAGAAAGCAATTCCGCTACAAACCAAAGCACCATCAAAAAATGCTAACAGATCATCAATTCCAGGTAACAGATGGGCACCCGAATGGCCTAATTCAAGGAATGCAAAAAAAATAAACACGTAACTCATTGGTGTTCTTGCGTGCCTCTACAATAGACGACAACCAAATCGAACTGTCAACAAGTTCAGTCACGCCATCATCTTGTAACTTCTTTAAAAGTTGTTGAGTTCCTGCCTACCACCAAGTGGAACTGCCCTCATCTCAATTTTCATTTGGTTAAGCGTCATCCTTCAGTTAATTTTCAATTTGAAATTTCTCAGCATGCCTCAACCATGCTAAAAAATCTTCTTGTATTACTTAATGATTTCACTAATCTCCAAATGGTCTTCACCATTGTAAGGTAAATACTGGTTGACTCTATGACTATGACATCACGCGTTTCCAGTACAAACGCACTAATTTCCTTGAAAGACATGACCGGTTGTTTCCTCCTTGGCAGTAATATACTATTTTACAGACCCTAATACACCCAATCTAAAATGTAAACAGAACATATACTTATCATACCTTCAATAGTATTGGAAGTTTGAGAATACTCAATATGATCAATGTTGTGCCCTACATTGCCTTCTATTTATGATCTAGCTGTAACCAAACCTCACATTGCCAGTAAGCCTAACATGTTCCATGAGTATGGTATGGGCTCTTGTGCTGTAACGCACTTGAAGGCCTACTGCATCGTGTAACAAAATTGTGGCTATTGTCTGGGCCCAAACTATTTATGATTAAAACAAGGTTTAGCAACCTGTTGTGCAGCTCATCGTTCTGTTCGTTCACACTTCCAATATCAGTCTTCTACATGCACACCTTGGCAAAATGCCCTCTACATCGCACAAGCTGTGGGTTTTTTAATGAATCGACCCTATTTAAATGAAGATACAGGTCAGTTTGAATCACACCTAAAACAGTTAGTACTTTTAGATTGAGAAAGTAACTTAAAATGTCCTTCAGTGTTTCTGTCCAGTTTTTACTGGGTGAACTATCGATCTGATAATAAACAAAATATCTTGTGGAGACCTGCCAAGGATCTTCACTTCCTGCTGGGGAGAGTAAATGCTCCCGGCTGCTTCAATAACCTCTACTATAGGTACCTTCTTAAAAGACAAGTTTCTCCTGGATTTCTTTGTTATGGCAACAGATATCTTATTGGTCCCTTATAAGTTGATCAGGGAAATTTCAAATTCACATGCCGAAGCTAAAAGTCTAGCTGGAACATATGGTTCAAGAGATTAGCTGGGTCTTTGCTGTCTAGGAGAAACATACATGGTCTTAAAATACTCCCCTGTGACCCAAGCCATTGGTCCAAGTGTTGACCGGCTTCATAATCTTCAACAAATTCCTGTCCCTCTCTCTGGAGTGCTCGTGGTAAATGCCCATACATTCACGGCTCTTCTATACCAACACAGTGCTCAAGTATACATCCCTTCTTTTCAGTTCTACAGCAGGTCATGACTTGCCGCTGTGTAAATGCTGAATGAGTTAAACCAATCTTTCCAACAGATGAAGGGTTAATCTAAGAGAAGTGTTGACTTCCTGCATACCACGTGTGGTCCAGTGATAGAAAAGTACAACTCTGTAAAACACTGCAAAGACACCACTCTTTAATAAAACAGAGAAAATGTTACAATCTATGGTGGCTAGAACGACAAATGTCAGATCAAGAAAACTGAGGCCTTCACATGGCTCTAGGTAGTAAGGCGGGTAAACCAAATAGTGCAGATGCAAAAGTAACTCAGCTCACACATGTGTGCATATTTCCCTAATTCACAAGTGTGTAGGACCCGCATAAACAGGGTGTTTTGCAAATGTGTGACATTATTGAAACACGCCAGCCTGAGAATCAAACTGGTGCACAAACATTTGTATGATGATGCTGAGGAAGAGCAATGAAGCCTGTAAAAGCATGTCTGGGGTCACATATTCATGAAGTACAACATTAGGCACAATGTTACTGTAGTTCAACAATTTGAGGTGTGCACATTACTGTAACATGCTGGCCTGTTGATCAAAATGTGATGAATCCTATAAGGATTACTCACATTAGGTGTGTGCATCACTGGGATGCACAGTTGGAGATGCTTTAGACCCCCCCCACACATCACCAGCCCCCCCAGGCATCTTTACCATCGCTCCAACAAATAGCCTAATTTCTGGTGCCGGTGGGGCTTTCTCCAACAAACAGATCTCCAGTGAAAAGGTGTTTTCAAGTCAACACCAGCCCCCCTGTGAACGCTCGAGTGACAGCCAGTGTCATGATTGCCTCTGCACTGCACGTGGACTCCACTGACACACAGATGGCTTTCAGGAAGATGTCACTAGAGCAGCTCTGGTATCCGGTCTGGAGACAGCCTCCAACGGAGCAGCGCCATATGATAGACATTTAAGAAGGCGCTGTAAGATCAACGGCTCAGTGTGTCACCATATTGAGGCACAAAAGTTCAGTAAGTTTGAGGTGTCCATCAATCACACGCTTAGCAGTTCAACTAACCGCAGTGGAACGTGCATAAGTTGATATTGAAGCACTGACACAAGAAAGGCACATGCCTAGACAGCTTGGTCAAGAGACACGCAGACCAAGGACATTAGCGTATATGTCAAATATGGAAGAAACCTTCCAAAGTTAGATGACCCAAAAGGACAACTGCAAATCTGGCAAGGCTAGACCACCCTTCAACAGAGCTCTTTTCACCTTTTCCCTGCCAATCTAACACTCTAACTGTGATTTCTCTAGATCCCAGGTAGGATTGCCCTGTACCTGATTATTGCACTCTCTCGGATGCTATCTACCGCACACAATTTTACAATAGAAATGCCAGTCCGTACTTTCCAGAGACTTCAAACCTTACACGGGAACTTCCTCTGGGCAGATGGAGAGCTTAGGGTGTCCTTTGTCAAATGTACCTTGAACACATGTGAGGGAGGCCCGGCCACCACAGATTGGACATATGAGGGAGACCTGGCCACCACAGATTGAACACATGTGAGGGAGGCCTGGCCACCACAGATTGGACATCAGCCACGGCCCGTATAGGGCGTGTTAGCGGGGCGGTGACGTGGGGCGGGAGAGGGGCGGGGTGGGGAGTTGTAAAATGCGGCATACGGACGATTTCAGGTAAGTTACGAAAACATTAAATAAAACTAATTTTGTTGCGCGGGCATTTGGCGATGCAGCGCGCGCAATGAAATTAGTTTTAATATTTTTTTTCGTAAGTTATCTGAAATCGGCCGTATGCCGCATTTTACAACCCCCACACCCTGCCCCTCCCCCGCCCCACGTCACCGTCCCGCTAACATGCACCACAGATTAAACACACATAAGGGAGGCCTGGCCACCAGAGATTGGACACATGTGAGGGAAGCCTGGCCACCACAGATTGAACATGTGAAGAAGGCCTGGCCACCACAGATTGAGCACATATGAGGGAGGCCTGCCCACCACAGATTGAACAAATATGAGGGAGGCCTGGCCACCACAGATTGAACATGTGAAGGAGGCCTGGCCACCACAGATTGAACACACATAAGGGAGGCCTGGCCACCACAGACTGAACATGTGAGAGAGGCCTGGCCACCACAGATTGCACACATGTGAAAGAGGCCTGGCCACCACAGATTGAACATGTGAGGGAGACCTGGCCACCACAGATTGAACACATATGAGGGAGGCCTGGCCACCACAGATTGAACACACATAAGGGAGGCCTGACCACCACTGATTGAACATGTGAGAGAGGCCTGGCCACCACAGATTGAACACATGTGAGAGAGGCCTGGCCACCACAGATTGAACATGTGCGGGAGACCTGGCCATCACACATTGACCATGTGAGGGAGACCTGCCCACCACAGATTAAACATATGAGGGCGATCAGGCCATGAAAGATTGAACACGTGAGGGAGGCCTGGCCACCACAGATTGAACACATGTGAGGAGGCCTGGCCACCACAGATTGACCATGTGAGGGAGACCTGCCCACCACAGATTAAACATATGAGGGAGATCAGGCCATGAAAGATTGAACACGTGAGGGAGGCGTGGCCACCACAGATTGAACACATGTGAGGAGGCCTGGCCACCACAGAGTGAACATGTGAGGGAGGCCTGGCCACCACAGATTGAACATGTGAGGGAGACCTGGCCACCACAGATTGAACATGTGAGAGAAGCCTGGCCACCACAGTTTGAGCATTTGAGGGAGACCTGGGCACCACAAACTAAATATATGTGAGAGGCCTGGCCACCACAGACTGAACATATGTGAAGGAGGCCTGGCCACCACAGATTGAACACATATGAGGGAGGCCTGGACACCACAGATTGAACACATATAAGGAATACCTGCCCACCACAGATTGAAAACATAGGAGGGAGGCCTGCCCACCACAGATTGAACACATATGAGGGATGACTGGCCACCACAAATTGAACACATGTGAGGGAGGCCTGGCCACCACAGATTGAACATGTGAGGGAGACCTGGCCACCACAGATTGAACATGTGAGAGAAGCCTGGCCACCACAGTTTGAGCATTTGAGGGAGGCCTGGGCACCACAAACTAAACATATGTGAGAGGCCTGGCCACCACAGACTGAACATATGTGAGGGAGGCCTGGCCACCACAGATTGAACACATATGAGGGAGGCCTGGAACCCACAGATTGGACACATGTGAAAGAGGCCTGGCCACCACAGATTGAGCATGTGAGGGAGGTCTGGCCACCACAGAGTGAACATGTGAGAGAGGCCTGGCCACCACAGATTGAACCCATATAAGGAATACCTGCCCACCACAGATTGAAAACATAGGAGGGAGGCCTGCACACCACAGACTGAACACATATGAGGGATGACTGGCCACCACAAATTGAACACATGTGAGGGAGGCCTGGCCACCACAGATTGAGCATGTGAGGGAGGTCTGGCCACCACAGAGTGAACATGTGAGAGAGGCCTGGCCACCACAAATTGAACAGATGTGAGGGAGGCCTGGCCACCACAGATTGAGCATGTGAGGAAGGCCTGGTCACCACAGATTGGACATTTGAGGGAGGTCTAGCCACCACAGATTGAACACGTATAACCGAGGCCTGGCCACCACAGATTGAACGTGTGAGGGAGGCCTGGCCACCACAGAGTTGAAACATGAGGGAGGCCTAGCAACCACAGATTGAACTCATGTGAGGGAGGCTTGGCCACCTCAAACTGAACATATGTGAGGGAGGCCTGGCCACCACAGATTGTAAAAATTAGGAGGGAGGCTTGCACATCGCAGATTGAACCCATATGAGGGAGGCCAGGCCATCAAACACATATGAGGGAGGCCTGGCCACCACAGATTGGACATATGAAGGAGGCCTGGCCACGACAGATTGAACACATATAAGAGAGGCCTGGCCACCACAGATTGAGCATGTAAGGGAGGCCTGGCCTCCACAGATTGAGCATGCGAGGGAGGTCTGGCCACCACAGATTGGACATATGAGGGAAGCCTGCCCACCACAGATTGAAAACATAGGAGGGAGGCCTGCACACCACAGACTGAACACATATGAGGGATGACTGGCCACCACAAATTGAACACATGTGAGGAAGGCCTGGTCACCACAGATTGGACATTTGAGGGAGGTCTAGCCACCACAGATTGATCATGTATAACCGAGGCCTGGCCACCACAGATTGAACGTGTGAGGGAGGCCTGGCCACCACAGATTGAGCATGTGAGGAAGGCCTGGTCACCACAGATTGGACATTTGAGGGAGGTCTAGCCACCACAGATTGAACACGTATAACCGAGGCCTGGCCACCACAGATTGAACGTGTGAGGGAGGCCTGGCCACCACAGAGTTGAAACATGAGGGAGGCCTAGCAACCACAGATTGAACTCATGTGAGGGAGGCTTGGCCACCTCAAACTGAACATATGTGAGGGAGGCCTGGCCACCACAGATTGTAAAAATTAGGAGGGAGGCTTGCACATCGCAGATTGAACCCATATGAGGGAGGCCAGGCCATCAAACACATATGAGGGAGGCCTGGCCACCACAGATTGGACATATGAAGGAGGCCTGGCCACAACAGATTGAACACATATAAGAGAGGCCTGGCCACCACAGATTGAGCATGTAAGGGAGGCCTGGCCTCCACAGATTGAGCATGCGAGGGAGGTCTGGCCACCACAGATTGGACATATGAGGGAAGCCTGCCCACCACAGATTGAAAACATATGAGGGATGACTGGCCACCACAAATTGAACACGTGAGGGAGGCCTGGCCACCACAGATTGAGCATGTGAGGGAGGTCTGGCCACCACAGAGTGAACATGTGAGAGAGGCCTGGCCACCACAAATTGAACACATGTGAGGGAGGCCTGGCCACCACAGATTGAGCATGTGAGGAAGGCCTGGTCACCACAGATTGGACATTTGAGGGAGGTCTAGCCACCACAGATTGAACACGTATAACCGAGGCCTGGCCACCACAGATTGAACGTGTGAGGGAGGCCTGGCCACCACAGAGTTGAAACATGAGGGAGGCCTAGCAACCACAGATTGAACTCATGTGAGGGAGGCTTGGCCACCTCAAACTGAACATATGTGAGGGAGGCCTGGCCACCACAGATTGTATAAATTAGGAGGGAGGCTTGCACATCGCAGATTGAACACATATGAGGGAGGCCAGGCCATCAAACACATATGAGGGAGGCCTGGCCACCACAGATTGAAAACATAGGAGGGAGGCCTGCACACCACAGACTGAACACATATGAGGGATGACTGGCCACCACAAATTGAACACATGTGAGGGAGGCCTGGCCACCACAGATTGAGCATGTGAGGGAGGTCTGGCCACCACAGAGTGAACATGTGAGAGAGGCCTGGCCACCACAAATTGAACACATGTGAGGGAGGCCTGGCCGCCACAGATTGAGCATGCGAGGAAGGCCTGGTCACCACAGATTGGACATTTGAGGGAGGTCTAGCCACCACAGATTGAACACGTATAACCGAGGCCTGGCCACCACAGATTGAACGTGTGAGGGAGGCCTGGCCACCACAGAGTTGAAACATGAGGGAGGCCTGGCCACCACAGATTGACCATGTGAGGGAGAGCTGCCCACCACAGATTAAACATATGAGGGAGATCAGGCCATGAAAGATTGAACACGTGAGGGAGGCGTGGCCACCACAGATTGAACACATGTGAGGAGGCCTGGCCACCACAGAGTGAACATGTGAGGGAGGCCTGGCCACCACAGATTGAACATGTGAGGGAGACCTGGCCACCACAGATTGAACATGTGAGAGAAGCCTGGCCACCACAGTTTGAGCATTTGAGGGAGACCTGGGCACCACAGACTGAACATATGTGAAGGAGGCCTGGCCACCACAGATTGAACACATATGAGGGAGGCCTGGACACCAGATTGAACACATCTGAGAGCGGCCTGGACACCACAGATTGAACACATATAAGGAATACCTGCCCACCACAGATTGAAAACATAGGAGGGAGGCCTGCCCACCACAGATTGAACACATATGAGGGATGACTGGCCACCACAAATTGAACACATGTGAGGGAGGCCTGGCCACCACAGATTGAACATGTGAGGGAGACCTGGCCATCACAGATTGAACATGTGAGAGAAGCCTGGCCACCACAGTTTGAGCATTTGAGGGAGGCCTGGGCACCACAAACTAAACATATGTGAGAGGCCTGGCCACCACAGACTGAACATATGTGAGGGAGGCCTGGCCACCACAGATTGAACACATATGAGGGAGGCCTGGACCCCACAGATTGGACACATGTGAAGGAGGCCTGGCCACCACAGATTGAGCATGTGAGGGAGGTCTGGCCACCACAGAGTGAACATGTGAGAGAGGCCTGGCCACCACAGATTGAACCCATATAAGGAATACCTGCCCACCACAGATTGAAAACATAGGAGGGAGGCCTGCACACCACAGACTGAACACATATGAGGGATGACTGGCCACCACAAATTGAACACATGTGAGAGAGGTCTAGCCACCACAGATTGAACACGTATAACCGAGGCCTGGCCACCACAGATTGAACGTGTGAGGGAGGCCTGGCCACCACAGAGTTGAAACATGAGGGAGGCCTAGCAACCACAGATTGAACTCATGTGAGGGAGGCTTGGCCACCTCAAACTGAACATATGTGAGGGAGGCCTGGCCACCACAGATTGTAAAAATTAGGAGGGAGGCTTGCACATCGCAGATTGAACCCATATGAGGGAGGCCAGGCCATCAAACACATATGAGGGAGGCCTGGCCACCACAGATTGGACATATGAAGGAGGCCTGGCCACAACAGATTGAACACATATAAGAGAGGCCTGGCCACCACAGATTGAGCATGTAAGGGAGGCCTGGCCTCCACAGATTGAGCATGCGAGGGAGGTCTGGCCACCACAGATTGGACATATGAGGGAAGCCTGCCCACCACAGATTGAAAACATAGGAGGGAGGCCTGCACACCACAGACTGAACACATATGAGGGATGACTGGCCACCACAAATTGAACACATGTGAGGGAGGCCTGGCCACCACAGATTGAGCATGTGAGGGAGGTCTGGCCACCACAGAGTGAACATGTGAGAGAGGCCTGGCCACCACAAATTGAACACACGTGAGGGAGGCCTGGCCACCACAGATTGAGCATGTGAGGAAGGCCTGGTCACCACAGATTGGACATTTGAGGGAGGTCTAGCCACCACAGATTGAACACGTATAACCGAGGCCTGGCCACCACAGATTGAACGTGTGAGGGAGGCCTGGCCACCACAGAGTTGAAACATGAGGGAGGCCTAGCAACCACAGATTGAACTCATGTGAGGGAGGCTTGGCCACCTCAAACTGAACATATGTGAGGAAGGCCTGGCCACCACAGATTGTAAAAATTAGGAGGGAGGCTTGCACATCGCAGATTGAACACATATGAGGGAGGCCAGGCCATCAAACACATATGAGGGAGGCCTGGCCACCACAGATTGGACATATGAAGGAGGCCTGGCCACAACAGATTGAACACATATAAGAGAGGCCTGGCCACCACAGATTGAGCATGTAAGGGAGGCCTGGCCTCCACAGATTGAGCATGCGAGGGAGGTCTAGCCACCACAGATTGGACATATGAGGGAGGCCCGGCCACCACAGATTGAACACATATGAGGGAGGCCAGGCCACCACAGATTGAACACATAGGAGGGAGGCCTGGCCACAATAGATTGAACACACATGAGGGAGGCCTGGCCACCACAGATCGAGCATGTGAGGGATGCCTGGCCACCACAGATTGGACACATGTGAGGGAGGCCTGGCCACCCACAGCGTGAACATGTGAGGGAGGCCTGGCCACCACAGAGTGAACATGTGAGAGAGGCCTGGCCATCACAGATTTAACACGTGAGGAGGCCTGGCCACCACAGATTGAACACATGTGAGGGAGGCCTGGCCACCACAGATTTAACACATGTGAGGGAGGCTTAGCCACCACAGATTTAACACATGTGAGGGAGGCCTGGCCACCACAGAATTAACACATGTGAGAGAGGTCTAGCCACCACAGATTGGACACATGTGAGGGAGACCTGGCCATCACAGACTGAAAACATTGGAGGGAGGCCTGGCCACCACAGAGTGAACATGTGAGGGAGGCCTGGCCATCACAGATTTATGCCAGAAACCGGTCCTAGGAAGCTTGTTTTCGGTCCAGGGAAGACATGGCTTGGCAGTTCGGGCTGGACTGTTCCCATGAGGCACAGGGTCAGACTGATTTGCATATGGCCATGTCTGAACTGGGGTGGCAGAGTGGGCTAAAGAACGGTGATGGATTAAAGGCCAAGATGGCTGATATAATCATGAGTAAGAGCAAGGTGAGTTTATTGATTATCACCAATTCCAGTCAGATGTACCTACAACATTCTCTTGTGACTCTGGTGACACTTGACAGATAGGAACGTTCCAAACATGTAAAGAGGCAAGGGGAAGCAGAGTAGAGCCAAAGAGTGGATGGAATGCAGGAGATACATAGTACAGTCCTGGGTTGGGAGCACAGTTGCGAATAACAACTTAATGAATACATGAAAAAAACAAGTTACTTACCTGTACAATGTGGTTCTCCAGTATTGATATCTTTCATAGATTCACATGCTTGTATTAGAATAGAAAGCAGTACTCTTATAAGGAAGCGTTTCCAGGACAGCACCCTTTTTCCTTAGGCTCTGCTTCCTTATTGCGAGGTTAACATATCCTCTAGAAGATAGAACGGATTGTATGTTTCATCATGCATCCTAATGCAACATATTATATAAAAATCAAAGACATATAGTGAGAATTATCCAATGTAACATTTAGAAAAAGACATTGACAAGAAAAATAGCAATTTTTTAGAAATTGTGAGGAAAATACCTTAATGAAACAGGTGACGTAGCACGGCTTGTCCCACCGCTGAATCTGCTTTCCAAGCTGTGTCCAGACAGTGGTGCCTAGTAAACGTGTGGACATTCTTCCACGTTGCCGCTCTGCAAATATCCGGAAGCGATACTCCTGCAAACAATGCAGCTGAAGTCACAATTTTTCTGGTTGAGTGAGCTCGAACCGTCGAGTGTAAATGACTTCCGGCACTCTTGTGGCACAAAGTAATGGCTGAAGTTATCCATCTGGATATGCTAGTCCTTGACAAAGCCAAACCTTTCCTGGGGCCAGCAAACGCTATTAGCAACTGACTTGTCTTTCTAAAGGACTTTGTCTTGTCAATATAAAATTTTAAACACCTCTTGACATCTAATGTGTGCAAAGATTTTTCTGCTGCCGAAGATAGGTCTTTAAAATATGTGGGTAGAACAATAGGCTCATTGAGGCGAAAATCTGAAGGGACTTTTGGGATGAATTTAGGGTTCGTTCGTAGGATCACATTGTCTGTTTTGAACTGAAGGAAAGGCTCTGTGATGGAAAAAGCATGAATCTCACTGACCCTTCTAGCTGACGTCAGAGCCAGGAGTAAAGCTACTTTCCAAGATACAAACTGCAGCTCAGCTTTGTGAATCGGTTCGAAAGGTGGCTTCATAAGTTGCGCCAAGCCTGTGTTAAGCTGCCATGGTACTGGTGGATGTCTAATTGGAGGGAAAACTCTGAACAATCCTTTCAAGAATTCCTTTATCACTCTCTGTGACCAAAGCGATGGATGATTTGGTCTCCTGCGATATCTTGAAATGGCAGCAAGATGCACTTTGACAGATGCATGAGAAAGTCCTGCCTTGGCTAAATGTAATAGATAAGGAAGAACTTGCTCCAGAGAAGAGTGCAAGGGGTGAAGAGATTGTGTCAAACACCATTGGCAAAACCTTTTCCACTTCGCCACATAAGTTTTATTTGTGGAAATTGCACGAGAGTGGGAGGGGATATCTCGCCATTCTTCATTAATGTTTAAAGACTGAAATTCGTGCTCATAAGGTTCCATGCCGACAAGTTCAGCGAGGCCAACTGGGGATGAAGAACTTGCCCCCTGTTCATGGAACTCAAATCTTGGATTAGAGGAAACTGCACTCTGGGAGTCACTGATAAGTGAAGGAGCTCCGAGAATCAGAATTGTCTCGGCCATGCTGGGGCTATCAGAATTAAGTGACACGGTTCCGATCTCATTTTCCTGAGCACCTTTGGGATCAGCGGAAATGGGGGAAATGCATATGCGAACATCCCTGTCCAACAAAGCTGAAGAGCATTCCCCCAAGATCCCGGCTGAGGGAATCTGCTTGCAAACTGTTTGCACTTTTTGTTGTTTTGATTGGCAAACAGGTCCAGAGCTGGAGTGCCCCATAAGCGAAATATTCGAATGAGTTGATCCTGATTCAGTTCCCATACATGACAAACATTTGCTGATCTGCTTAGCGAATCTGCTCTTGTGTTGTGTATTCCGGGAACATGTTGAACTTGCAGAGAGATATTGTGTACTAGAAGCCATTTCCAAATGTCTTGAGCTTGTGCTGATAGGGGCTTTGATCTTGTTCCCCCCTGTTTTATTAGATAAAACATCGTTGTTGTGCTGTCTGTTCTGACTAGTACTGGTGAATCGTGAATTCTGGGGAGAAAGGCTTGGAGGCCCAAGAACGCCGCTTTTAGCTCCAAAGAGTTGATATGTAATTGAGCCTCTTGTTTGCTCCAGTGTCCTTGAATTTATGGTGGTGCGCTCCCCATCCTTGTAATGAGGCATCTGTTGTCATTATATAACTGGGAGATTGAGGCTCGAAGATTAGCCCTTCTGATAAGTTCTGTTTTATTCCCCACCATGACAGCGCTTCCTTTATTTGAGGATTGATGAGGATCCGATCCTCGAAGGAGCCTTGATGCTGCACCTATTAAAGGTCTAGAAGTTCTTGTAGAGGCCGCATGTGAAGCCGACAATTTGGAACTAAGGGGATGCAGGAAGACATCACCCCCAACAAGGATATGAATATCCTTACTGAAGTGAACTTTCTTTTCTTTAGTTGTGAAGTCAGCTTCAAAAGCTTTTGGATGATTCCTCTGAAGGGTACGCTTTTGCTTCGCTGGTTTGCAATAAGGCTCCTAGAAATTGAAGAGACTGGGACAGAATTAGAGAGGATTTTTCCATGTTTATCCGTAACCCCACAAAGTGCAAGAGATTCATGCAATATTCCAAGGTTTCTCGAGTGTCTTGGTACGATGCGCCCTTTATCAACCAATCGTCCAGATATGGATATATCTGATGACCTTGCTGCCTCAGATACGCTGCGACCGGCGCCATGCATTTCGTGAACACTCTTGGCACGGATAGGAGACCGAAGGGTAGCACTCTGAATTGGTAGTGGCACCCTTCCACGGCGAATCGGAGATACCGTCTGTGTCGAGCGTGGATTGGAATATGGAAGTATTCATCTAATCGATCTAAAGATGTCATTTATTCCCCTCTGCTCAGCATCATGAGAATTTCTTGAAGAGATAACATACGGAAAGATTGTTTCCTGATAAACTTGTTTAAGCCTCTGAGATCCATTACCTGTCTCCATTTGTTTGATTACTTTTTCCGTATGAGATAAAAATGCAAGTAGAATCCTTTCACTTGCTCTGGAAGAGGGACCTCCTCTATGGCTCCTTTTACAAGAAGAGGCAGAATTTCCGCCTTGTGGGCCGAGAGATGTTGCTGTTTTCTGTGAATGGGAGGACGATCTGGTGGTTTGTAGAGGAACTCTAGGGTGTGACCCTGACGAATTATGTATAGCACCCATCTGTCCAATGTTATAGACAGCCATTGGTGGTTATTGGAAGAAAGGTAATGGATCTAATGGAGGCTGCGGAATGACGAGGTGGTTGGCGCCTTGGAATTGTCACTGCCTTCGACTGGCATCCTGTAATTTTCCTCTTGCGGATGGCTTTCGTCTGGACTGTTGTTGGTAAAAAGTATTTGAGGATCGAAATTGCTGAGTATTTGCATACTGACGATACCCTTGCTGATGGTATGGCTGGTACCTATTGGAATGATAGGATGATCTCTGTTGATAGTGTCCTCTTGATCCTCTGTCACGAAAGGATTGAAATCTGCCTTGTTGCAGTGAACCTAATGACCTCGCCATATCTGTATCTTTTTTAATACCCTGCAGGGCATCATCCACGTGGCTGCCAAATAAATTTTCTCAGTCGAAGGTCATGTCAACTATCTTGGTCTGCACTTCCGGACTGAATGAGGTAGCCTTAAGCCATCCCTGCCTGCAAAGCGCTACGGCTCCTGCCATTTGTCTGAAAGCCACTGTCGATATATCCATGGCTATGTCTATGGATTCTGAGGCTGCTCTAGCCCCATCCTGTAAAATTAGTGTAGCCTCTCCTTTCTTGTCCTCCGGTAGATGTGATAAAAGAGGAGCTATATCCGACCACATTTGCCTGTGAAACGGCTTATTATGGCGAGCGCATTTGATGCTTTGATAGAAGCTGCTGCCATGACTGCAAAGCGTTTGCCTGTTCCATCAAGTTTTCTCCCTTCTTTGTCAGGAGGAGCTAAACATGTAGCCGATGGATTTTTTTATCGTCTTTGTGCAGCTTGCATCACCACAGACTCTGGTCGGGGATGACCAATAAGGCATGCTAGAGAAGATTCAGGGGCCCGGTACTTCTTTTCTATTCTGGGAACCGAGGCTGCAACGGAAGCTGGATTCTTCATAATTTTCAATCCCTCCTCCCTAATATACCTTACCATGGGGATTGTTCTTATTGATTTCCTAGAAGACTCCTTGAAATCATATAGGAAACACTCCGTTTCCTTAACCGTAATAGGAAGATCAAACCTCTTAGAAGCTTTTTCCATGAGCTCATGGAATCCCAGGATATCCTCTGGTGGAGATGTCGCCGGAGAGGGTGATGGCAATGGAGAAGAAGGGATAACGTATTGGTCCCATTCGTAGCCCACAAGATCGTCTTGGATCAATTCTCCTTCCTCATGTTGGTCTTCAGCCTCGCTGTCAGCTAAGTCATCTCTGATGGTAATGACCCTTAGAGTGTGCACCTTCTGCATCGGAGGCGAAGGTTGTACAATCGGAGTCTGCACGACTGGATGCTGCTTACTTGAAGTGTCCAATGAAGAGGCATTAGCTTCAGGGAAGCGACGATAGTAATCGTTGATCATGCTCCTGAGATCCCATACCAGTGATATTGGCATGGTCACAGACTCTTCACTGACACTAGGAGCGTTATCCTACTCCTCCTCATAGTTGTAGGATTGTTGAAAAGACTCATATCTTTTTTAACCGGATAGAGGTCGATCTTTAAAAGAGCAATCCTCCTGCACTTCTTGATATTCCTCCTCATCAGTGTCCTGACATTTAATTTAAAGCTGGGATGGACTGTATGCGACCCCATATGGACTTTCCTCATCAGACTCCTGTATCTCAAGAAGATTTAACGGAGGCAGCGGAGAAATTTTTGTCCAAAAAGTAAATTCTGCATTGCCTGATCTCGCCGTTGACGAGCCCGTCGATGGTGGCAACCTCTTAATAGAAATCGTCGTCAGTGATCTTTTTATTGGAGATTTAAAAGTTGTCGTCGACGAAATCGACAAAGGGGTCAAAAAAGCAGTCGTCAACGGTGTCGTCTCCGTACCCGTCGTCAACGGTGTCGTCAACAGCCCAACCGTCGACAGTGTATTCTTCGAAATCGCCATATAGAAGGCTGTCGTCGTAACTGTCATCGTCGACGACGCTGCCGTCGTCGATGCCTTCGTTGACAAAATGGTCGTAGAATCTCTTGTCTTTGTTGACGGAGCTCTCGTCTCTGAGGACTTTGTGAGAGGAGTATGAGGCAGTGAGGAGGAAGATGACTCCTTTTACTTAGATTTACAGATTTTTTGCTTTTTTAAATCAGATTTCACCTCAGAAGGCCCTCCTTTGCGTTTTGAAGAGGAGTGAGCGTTAGAATCATCCTCAGAGTCAGATTCTGAAGTGGCCTTTTTCTTTTGGAGCCACAACAACAAACGTGCCTCTCTATCCTTAAGTGTCTTTGCTGAAAAAGTCCTACAATGTTTGCACTCCTTAGGGACGTGCTTTGGACAGAGGCAGTACAAACAATCCTTGTGGGTGTCCTCAGAGAAGAGTCTGGCCTTCCCACAAGATCTACAGGGTCTGAAGTGCCACTTTTTAGAGCTTTCAGACATTTTGAAGTAAACTGGAAGAAAAGACAATACCTCAGTTCCAGAAGGAAATGCTGTAAAATACAGGTCAAATGTTCAAACAAGAGAACTGAGCTAAGCTCAGGGAGACTCCTTCTCACACGACGGCGGTTGGAAATCTGAGGTATGATGGCTCTGCTGGGGAGTGTGATCTCAGGGCTGGCGTCTCATTGGCTGGCATTTGGTCCACATAATGATGATAATGGGATACCAAAGTCTATAGTTATCTATGCAATCTATGCAGTTTTTTCTTTTACTGCTATTTATTTCCTTTACCGTGAGACTCCCACCATGACGACGAGGAAGATACAAGCATGTGAATCTTTGAAAGATTTAATACTGGAGAACCTTAAGTACTTTGCAGTATAAAGAACAGATTACAACACATCTTTCTCCCTTAAGGTGATCAAATAGTGAACAATAAGTGTCACAGTATGTATAATAATGTGGTATAAAAAGTAAACTAAATAAAATAATAGTATGATCAAGGGACAAATAACCTAAGGGAAAAGAACCTCAGGAGAAATGCACTATGAAAAAATCTATGCATTGAAGCAAATAAGGGATAGGAGTATATGCGATATTCAATCCAGAATAAAATCTTTGTGCCAAATGGGAGGTGCTCTCTCACTCCTTAGGGATTCTTTCTTGGGCAGTCCTGGAGCACAATGGCTACCTGGTTGATCATTACTCAAGTCTTGGGTTGCAGGATTGTATTTTGATACTCTGTCAACACACCAAGTTCGTCCATGACTCAATTTAACCACATTGCGGCCCATTTGAATGATTTTGTAGGAACATTAATATTTACTACTTCCTTCAATGCAGGTCTTAGGTAATTTTATCTTCACCCAATCACCAGTCTTCTTTCGATCAATGATGATAGAGAGGAACCCTGAGACATGGGTAGTATGCACAGGGAGCCAAAAGTGGTAAGTACCTTGGGGGTTTGGATTTATTGGACTCTCCCTGATCTCTTTGAGGGCAATATGGGAAGGGTGGTGACTGCTATGCCTGCGAGCGTGGGGTTTTGGAAGACCTTGCCCCTCTCGGTGGTGGACATCATTGCGGTGGCCAAGATGGTGTACTTATTTGCGGTACTTCCACTAGTGATACTGCGTGCTACATTCCAGGATCTCAATTCCATCCTTGTTGATCTTATATGACATAAGGGGCGACAGCGAGTCACTTTAGCTAAGTTACAGGGAGTGAAGCCCCTGATTTTAATTCATATTATTTGGCAGCAGAGCTACAGTGGTGTATGGGCTGGTTTCTGAGGAAAAGGGTCCCAGGGATCATGTGATTGCCGGAGCAAACAAGTTCACAACAGCTCTGGACTCTTATACTCAATCCGAGGTGACCCATATGGGTCGCCATGACCTAACAGTTCTCAGGGCCTGTTGGATGAGGCTGCCTAGCCAGGTGCGGATTCGATCCCGATACTCTACGGATCTTCTTCTGTGGGCAATAGTTGCGAAACTACATGGTGTGGAGGAGAGACGTCTGCTGGACTGAGAAGCAGTGGATCTGGATACAGTGGTTGCGTTATACGCAGATGGTGTATTGCAACCACTTGTTGGTTTATGCGCGAAGTTTTACATCCTGGCGGGTCAGTTCCTGCTATATGGCACACTGACTGCGGCTGTGCACACAGTCTGTGGACGACATGGTGTGGAGCCCAGGCTCTGTCACAGTTGCCGCTTCTTATATGCCACCTCCAACACCAGCTGCCTGATCTCGGGTTTATATATTGTGCTGCGAGAGGATGTCTATTCCCCCCATTGCGGTGCTACAGGATCACTGGGAAATGGACCTGGGGATCCTCTTGATGGATAAGAACTGTGCAAAAATGTGGGAGGTGACATCTAAGATTAGGTGGAATGCCGTTTCAGACTAAATACATTTTTATGTTCTCCGCCGGCCATACCTCATGCCTGTGAAGCTTAGCGTTTATTTCCCACTGACCCCACAAGATTGCCCGCCCTGTCATTTTGCTCCAGGCGATATCCCTCACATGTTCTGGGGGTGCCCTCAGTTGAACCTTTATTGGACTGAGGTGGTGCGTCCTTTGACAGAGGCTACGGATCATGCCCTGACTCCTACACCCTGACTTTGCCTCCAGGGCCTCTACCTTTGCCCTGCTAAGTATAGAGTACTGCCCAGTTCATTGACCTCACTTTTTGTGCTCTGGAAGCATGCTAAGGGTCCCCGTCTAGAGGGCGGATGTATTGCGCTGGGCGACGTGGGAAGGGATTGCTTTGCCTTGCGAGGGCGGAGAGCCAGGGTAGGAGACCCATGAAGCTTGCGAGAGAATGGGACACCATCCTGACTGACCTCCAGAGGTGTGAGAGTGAGAGTCTGCATGATGTTTCTGACTAAGTGTTCCCAGGGTGGCCTATTTGGACCCCTATATGTACCTCATACGATGATGCCTGAGCATCGTGATTGGCTACTGCTTCCCTAAACCTCTACGGACCATCGGCACAGAGCACGGCTTGTAGAGCACAGTACGGGGGCTGCCCTCCTGTTGCGTTGATCTCTGGATTCTCTGAGGGTGGATGGAGGGCTCGGGAGGGGACACCGCGGGATGGGTGAGGATTTGGATGGTTGTTTTGTTTGTTCAATACATTTGAACAGGCCTAGTTGTGATTATTATCATTGGACCTAGCTACAGTCTGGCTCCATTGTTCGCTATACTATTGGTTGTGTCCCTGACACATTGATTTATGCCCTCCTACCTGTCTCAATGGCTTGGGATATCAACAGCGAATGCTATTGATGGTTTATAATTTGTTTTGGTTTGATGTCTTGTGCATATGCTAATAGAAATCTGTTTTAAAAAGGAAACTCAGATGTACTCACTGTACAAATGAAAAATGCATAACTACAATGTCCACAATGCACTGAGAATGTTCTGCAGAAGGCCAGACGATAACAAGCAACCCAGAGGAGCTGAAGTGTGGATGGCACCTGGCCTGGTAGGGCTTTATGGCACAGTCATATCTTTTAAGAACATAGCCTTGCTGGTGGCATGCTGGGATAGATGACACAGCAGGATTTAACTTAAGAAAAGTGTCACTGAAACAATAACACATGGTGTGTGTTCTCAGTCACTATGTTCACACAACAGCTAATGTATAATATTTTCCATACTCTGGAAGCAAAACGTGTCTGATCACCCAACATTTATCTGAGTTGCTGCTGACATTCGACAACTGCTCTGTGAACCCTTGTAGTACGCATGCGCGGTGGGAGCTATAATGACAAGAAAGAAACAAGCCCTTTTAAAGCTACTGTTATGTACCTATTAGATCAGCTCTTTCCTGCAGGAGGACAGAGCCTGCAACCACACAGCACACAAAGGGAATCTTTGGGTTTCCAGTGGACTGCCCAGAACTTTCCATATGTGTGGATTCCTCGTGTGGGAAAGCAACGAGAAGCCCTTTGTAAGTGTCTTCATAATACGGGGTTCTGCAGACAAATTTGCTCTGCATTGTTTCTGTAGTCACCAAATAGTCTTTGTATGAATGCACTCTGACGCCTGAGTCAACTGAAAAGAAGAAGGGGCATATTAACAAGGAACAGGGAAAATTAACGCTAAGGGCGCTTAGCGTTCATTTTTTTAACGCCCGCTATCCAGCGATAGCGGCATTTTGGGAGGTTATCGCTGGTAATGCAGCGATAAAACTACAAGGATAGGGATATCCTTGTTGATAGCCCATGGTGGACTTAGCCATGTAATCCACCTCCCATTAGATTACATGGCTAAGTCTGAAAATTAGCAGACGTAAAAAAGCAGCGTTAACCGTGGTTAGCGCTGCTTTTTTTGTCTCTAACAGGGTTAGCGGGAAGCTTGATAATAGGAGAAATGTCGCTTAGCGACATTTCTCCTATTATTTTGCTCTGGAACGCCCACTTTGCATCTCATTAGAGATGCAAAGGGAAGCGTAGTAAAAAAGGGTGCTAACATGCGATTTTGCATGTTAGCACCCTGTTGTTGATAGGGCGATATTTTTATCTCCACTTCTTTGGCTTTTAAAGCCAAAAAGGTGGAGATAAAGCCCTTGTAATATGCCCCGAAATCTTTAATAGAACGATGAGAAGTAAGATAAAGTAAGATAAATCCTGTCCAGAGCTCAGTGGCAGAAACACCTTCATTAATGTTTGCACTGCTTTAGGTAAACAATTTTCCAGCCACTTTTGGGTATATTTATTAAGATTTTGCGCTGTGTCACAAAAATAACGTAAATCTTTTTTTTTCAATTTACTTTCCACCTCAAAACTGGTTTTGCACTGGAAATTAACCTAAAAGTAGCGCAAACTTATGCCAAGCTCTGTTTTGTATTACTCAGCACCAAGGGAATGTTCCATGTGTTATGCATAGGCGTTCCTATGCAACCTCCATGGTTTTTGACACAATACCCTGTCTACGAAAAAAGTAGAAAGGGTTTTGCGTCAAAAATAATGCCGTCTTGAAATAGGTCCTATCAAGGAGAAATACTTTTATCCCTCCTTTCTTTTCCGACATTGCATGTCTGCTACACTAGAAATACCAGTAGTAATTTCCGCATAGCCTATATCCTTCTACAATGAAAGAATTCTCAGTGAATACTGTCCCAACAATATCTTTAGTCTGTTTAATTAATGGTCTACGTTTAAAAAAAAAAGAAACTCTCTTATAATCTACAATATATTAACATCATTATCAAAAGTTTTTTCCATCACAGCATCTCTCATTAGTTCATCATTTCAATAAAAACACATTATTTAATCATTACAAACCACACTCCCTTCGCCATTCCCCCATTTATCCCAAGCACAAATCAGTCGAGGCCGGCATTACTCGCAGGTGGGGTGAATGTAGAGGGTTCACGGGGGCGGGGGGAAGGAGTTGAATTTAAAAATAAAAAAAACGTACCTTACCGGGACTGTGCCGCTTCAACTCCTGGCCGGGTCCTGCGTTTTCCTGCTCTCCTGCCTCCGGCAGGAACAGGGAGAAGGCAGCCTCCCTCCCCTCCCCATAGCCAATCACAACGCTGCAATGGCAGCGTTGTGATTGATGAGGACGGCGCCCAGCGTATGGGGGGCCATTTTCTTTGTGCAGGCTGCATGCAGCCTATATAGAGAAAATCCAGAGTGCTCATGACTGGTTTGGTCGGCCCCAGAGGGCCGACCAGTCAGTTAGGGCCCACAGCATTGGGTAAGCCACTCCTCCCCCACCCGCCCACAGCCCGCCCCCAACCAGGCATACCTGCCTGCAGTTCAAGAAGCAGAACAATAAAATGTTATTTAAAATACAATTTTATGTTTCTGCTTCTCGCACTGCTAGAAAGCAGTAGGGCAACGCTTCTCCGCCCTAATGGAGGAGCCGCCCCTTCCACACATTCTCATATATACTCAAAACAAGCATTCCTACTCCCCTCAGAATTTTTTGAACCCAATATAAAGATCACTGTTTATAGTTTACCGCCATTGTGTCTTAGGCAGGGGACTCCAAAAACCGTCAACGCATATTTCGGTAGAATAAATAACTGCTGACTACCTACTTCAGGCCCTACATCGAGTTGTCTTTGCAACACATATATTTGGGGCTTGTTCTAATATAATAAGAAACATTCTACGTGGATGGGTCAATATATACCAACAACAAAGACATTTTTATTTACTTATATGATTACACATATTTTCCAGCAGGTCATCCGAAGTGCACTTGTTACCCATGCGCTAACACCCATAACTTGTGTCTAGCCAGGCTCCATCCCCAGTGACACCCTTGTGTTGCATGCAAATCAGCGTATTTCCTATCAGAATCCGCTCTATGCTAAAACCGTAAAATACCCCTTCAATGTTAGATGTTACCATCCCGCGTGTTTCTGATAGGGTATTCATACTTCAAGTGAGCTTAAGCTTCGTATTTTACAAACCCGGAACTTGAGTTATGCAATAAAATGGGACTACTGCAGAGCGGTCCATAAACTTAAAAGATGCTGAAAGGAAGGCACTTCAGAAAGCCTGACTAGTTCAGAGAAGCATCGGGGCATATTATCAAGAAACGGCGTTAAAATTATCGCTAAAGCGGCGATAATGGGCTTGAGAATTCCCATAGAAGCCCATGTTCTGGTGTCAACCTGGGCTTCTATTGGAATTCTCTGCGGCATATTATCAAGCCCATTATCTCCGCTTTAGCGGCAGTTTCCTGCTGCTAAAGCGGCAATACTTTTAACGCCGTGCTGGATAATATGCCCCATCTTTGTTTGGGCTGCTGAGATATCAAAGGATACAGAAGGCACACCGTAAAAATTGTCCGTATGGAGAGTGTCATCTAGAGATTGGATGGTCTATGACACGAGGCCGGCCTGAAAAGATCCTATGAGTGAGTTTATCCATGTTAATTTGTTTCCATGGTGCTGTCAGTATGAATCCATGTTCTGCAGATTTCTTGTGAGATATCCTGCCCTTCTTGACTAGACAATTAGCTTCACGACTACCTAGATTATCTGGCAAATGGCATCCAGTGGAGACTCCAGTTTATGAATTCAAAAGTTTCCTTGTACCACCATCTGTACTCAGAGGACAGTGACTTTAAGCCTTTTCAAAGATTCTATAAGTGTTATGGAGATAGAGCCTATATTAGCTAGTTATAGGTAAACATGGATTCGTTGAGTGAGGATAAAAGTCACTGCGGGCGTCAACTTCACAAATAGACACTAAAGAAAACCTTAAACTGATAGATTAAAGGTACCTTTCCACACCACATGCCAACAAAAAAAAACTCGACTGGGAGAAAAATACTCATAGATTTGTCCACTAGAAGAAATTCAACACACTCTGGGACACTTATAGTGGAAGGAAGTTCTCTCTTTGATGAGACTGAAGCTGTGTATCGAAGCAGCCAGACAGGCAATTATCTTCATACTTGCAAACGCAATATAGTGAAGGTATATATTAAGCTGCAGACGTTTTCTATAGCTGTTGGGTAGAAAGTGCACACGTTGTAAAGAAAGGAGATTACTTTATTCATACGACAAGATTCCTCTAGGGACATGACCGTTCAGGTGACTCTTCACCAACATTCTGCAATGAGCTTCACCTGAAGGTTCTAATAGAAAGTGGAGCTTAACAATAGGGAAGAAGAGGGGTGTGGCCAAGATGGTGGTGGCATGGATGTGCGGAGCTGAGCTCCGCTCTGCGCCTGCCGCAATATCCTACATAACTCCTGACCTGGCCGGGCAAATTAAGCGTGTCACACTGCGGTGAAATCCTGGTTGCCGAACAGACCCTTGCAGCCAAAACCCGGACATAAGAGGGGCCGCTATCAGTGCTCGGTGTTGTATCTTAGTAACATGTTGTATCTTAGTAACATGAGTGCTCTTGGTATCCTGGTAATGCCTAAGTGCTCCATAGTTCTGGAAGGTTGGTCAGAGCTGGGACAGTTGCTGCAAGAAAGGAGTGGTCACACTTTATCCAAGTCTGGTGTAAAACCTAAAAGAAAATGATTAGATGCTATTGCTGACGCACCCTCCCCGAAAGACAAAGAGCAATTGCGATCATTTCTAGGCCTGGCAGAATTTTATGCCAAATTTGTTCAACACTTTGCGGACAAAGTGCACATTTTAAGAGTGTTAATGAAAAAGGGCAACAAATTTGTATGGAGTGAAGAGTGCCAAAGTGCTTTTGAAGATATCAAGAAACAAATTGTGAAGGCCATTGCACTTAAACCT
The DNA here is from genome assembly GCF_964204655.1 of Triturus cristatus. NCBI lineage: Eukaryota > Metazoa > Chordata > Amphibia > Caudata > Salamandridae > Triturus > Triturus cristatus. Next base: position 1,168,883,490 of record NC_140584.1, on the reverse strand, counting down.
TTCAATCCAAATGATCAGCCGATTATAGCAGTCGGTGCGAGTGCGTATGGATTAGGTGCAGTGCTAATGCAAAGGCATCTAGGGCATGAGCAAGTAGTAGCTTTTGCCTCTCGCACACTCAAAGGAGCTGAACCTACATATTCAGTGATAGAGAAGAAAGCCTTAGAATGTTAGCGGAAGTGATTGCCCCAGTTGTCGGAGGTGCAGCAACTCATTCTATCTACACTTATCCGGACCAGATTAATTGTCCGATTGAGATTTTATTCACGCAATATGTCAGAACACTGAAGGATATAAACCATATATGAAATATATTATTTTAGACCCATGTTATTTGGGACCACACACAGGTTTTACCTGGATTGTGGTGAATTTGTCTACTGAGATTTGTGCTTGCCCTTAGGAAGTCGTCGGGTGATTTACCCCGAGACGAAACACGTGTCAGCTATTGGCTACATTTGGTGATGTCATCTATACCAACTTACCACCAAGAAGTTATGTTTAACATATCTATAAATATGATAAGAATAAAGAAAACAAGAAAATAAAGAAGATAACTTTTTGAGAATACTTTGAATCCGGAAACTTTATTGGACTGATAGTTTGATATGATCTAACTTTGAATGTCAATTTGTCCTTTGCTCGGGACCGATATTTTGTTTAGTGTTCATCCACTGTGTACTACTTAGTCACAGAAGATTATTGGAACGTGGGTGGCCGTTTCTATTTTGTTCTCTGGAGCAACCCTGAAGATATTTGGTCCTGTTACTTGAATATTGATTTTGCGCAGAGTTTGTAACCTAGCCACGCTTCTACGTTGATTATTACTCCAAATGGCCTGAGGTAGCATTTTCAAGTGAAGTTAAGGCCTCTAATATAATTGAATTTTGTGAGAAAAGTTTCCACAGAGAAGGATGCCATGAGTACATTAATTATGGACAGTGGTCACCAATTTGTGGCTGAAGAGTTTAAAAATGATTTATCTAAAATGGGAGTTGTACATCATACCACTATGGTTTATAATCCTAGGGAGAATGGCCTAGTCGAGAGGTTTAACCGCGTTCTGAAGGAGTGCGTGCAATTGAATGACAATAATGGTTGTAATTGCAAGGATGCAGTCATGGAATTTCTTTGGAGCTATCGCACAACTCCACATTCTGTCACTCTAGGAACTCCGTTCATGCTTTTGACAGGAAGACAGCCTGGTACCAAAGTGTCTCCCACATGGATGTTTAGGGGTCATACTCATTCATTATACAAGGATTGTCTGGTGGAAAGAGTTAAAAAAAAATCAAGCCAAGTATGTGGACAGGCACAACACCAAGATAAGAAAGGGCAGGAGAACATTTAGTGTGGGTGATTGGGTTAGAACAAATAGTTTGGGTACTCAGAAAATGTCAAAATGGTCAGTACCTAAATGTATAACTAAGGTAAGTGGCAATTATGTGTGGTTGTCAGATGGTAAGAAATGGAATGTGTGCAGAGTCACCTTATGCAATGCTCTGGGAAGGGAGCTTTGGGTCAAAAATAGAGTTGTGTGACAATTCAAAGAAGGTGGTGGTTGATGGTAAGTCAGTCAGTGGAAGTAGTGCTCCAGCGGAAAGAGGGAAAATTTTACATATCCTCCCTGCGTCACAGATCTGTCATCACACTAACTCATTCACTCACGCATTCATTGGTGGGGCCCATAACACCAACACTCATACGTCTCACTTCTCTAATCTGCACACAGGAGGAAGAGGAACGCTGGACATGTGGGGGTACCTTATTACCTATAGGAGGAAATATTTATATTACATACATCATGTACATCAGCATCTGTTGAATCCTAACTTTAACATCAAGGCACTCCACCGCTTGGTCGATGGACCAATTAGTTGGACTGGTTGATGGTGATTTAGAACCCGCTAAAACACATTTAAAGCTTCAGAATCTTTGGTCAATACTTTACCTAAAGAATCACAAACTCATTTTCTGTTAATCAATGTTTAGTTTATCTAATTAATCGGCTTTCATTAACATAATCAGCATTTTGGTCAACACAGAGTTCAAATTTGATTATTCAACACAATTTAGCATGACAATTATATTTACTTAAATCCTGATTTTATCAAACATTAGCCCTGCAAAAATCAATGCTCTTCCGATATAACTCTCCAATCGAATGCAGGCTAAAACCCGATTAGTCCGGAGAAAAGTTATTTTGCCCCGCACGACACAGTCCCAAAGATCTCCGGGGACCTGACCCTCATGCAAGCAAATCGATCAACGGGATTCGGATCACACTCCTAGAATGCAACAATAACGACGACACCCATCTACTAACCCCCTTTTATAATACATTTTGATCATCCTACTGCACTTGCTACTTTGGAAACGGCTCCGATTGGTCGAGCCATCAATTTTACAAATTCCGATGACTCCTCGGAAAGTTCTTTGGTTCCCATACTCTACTAAAGATGTCATCTATGGCTGCGACAGTTCTCATGAGAAAGGGTCGGAAGTATTCATATCATGGTTATTTGGAATAGGTGTCCTTTGTTTTCTTTCAGTCATACTAATTGAACTTTGGCAGTCCTCCACGTTCCTAGCCTTGACAAGGAACACTGTGACTTGGGCAAAAGGACGCCTGAAGATCTTCGGTGCCCTCCGAGTCTGCGCAGTAGACATCACGCTCACACGACGGTGGCCACTTCTGAACTCCATTTTGGATTTTGCGGCCTAGTAGGCCCGAATGCCAACTTAAGCGAAACAAACAAAGAATAATTAATATACGTAAATTAAGATTCTAATGTTTAAACCCGCACTAATCCCTTTATATATTAGTATTTTCCTAGCTTATAGCAACAATTGAAAGTAATATTACTCACCATTTTGTCCAAACAGGAATGCAAAACATCACAAAAGCAATATAACCATGCAATTTTCTATATCCACACAATCTACCGTTAATATGCGTACCACAGTTATTCATTAGGGTTATTTGCCATGCAATTTGCATTTAGTCCCGCGTGTAATTTGTGTTTATTAAAGTGTAAAGTTGGTTAATTTAAACACGGCACACAATTAATATACTTTAGTAATTAGAGAGATACATAATTAGTATTTTCATGCAAAATAGAGAAGGTATACAACATTTTTGTTTTACCTGCTCCACCACTGCCCCCTTTGGTGATTTTTAATATCACCACAAATTCCCCTAAATTTCTTTTTAAATTTTATGAAAATGATGTCTCAGTTCCCTTACAACAGGTTATGTTACATCACTGTTTCTCCCATCTCATCCTCTTTTGCCTTCTTATACATATTTGTTTCCATTCTTCCAGTTCCATATCTCCCCTTTCTCTTTCCTTTCTTTCTTTTTCTCTCTTCCTGGTTACTTCTCTTTTTATTTTATTTTGTAATTTTTTTCTTTTTATACATACACAACCTAATCTCAATATTAGTACTAATATTACCAAACAAGTCACTGGAATTAGAATCTTGCCTACAAATGTACTGCCTAATTTTACTAAGAAGTTCTTAATAGTAGAAAACCCTTTACCAATTTTCTCCCAAACACTCTCAACCTCCAATGGAACAATCTCCTCATGCAAGTCCGTTATATTCTTAATATAGGTCTTTAAATCTTGACTTTCATCAGGAATATAAGTACAACAATGTTGCACCTTCAGCATTCCACAAACTCCTCCCTCTTTGGCCAAAATGATATCAAGGGTAAGTCGATTTTGCATCACCATGGCTCTTATGGCAACCATTTCTGTATTTACTAATAGAAACCCTCCAGCAGTGCTTGTCGATAAGCGATCCACCACTGTAGATAATTTCTTCCTTCTACGTATTAGTTGTCTACCTATTTCATGTGCACCATCTTTTCCCCTACCCACATGAAATATCTTTGGGAAGACCAGGCCTAGGTAACATGTGCCATACCAATGGTCCGGTAACCGATAAGCTTTGTTCCCACAGGTAAAATATAACCCAGGGAATACCGGATCGTTTCCTCCTTTAAATCCCCATCCTCCCATGATTCTATATGTATCATGGCATTTACTCGCACCTATAAAGTATTTATCATACACCGTTTCATTTCTTCTAATACACAATTTCCCTTTCTGAGGCCAGTCTAAAGCCATAGCTGGACTGGTTTCTCCCTTCAAATGTTTTTCTCTTTCTACATCCCAAACTGTCTGCTCTCCTTTTCCCTCAGGTATCTTTCTTTGCATCTTCTTTCTTCTACCATGTCCAAAAAGGTATTTTCTTCCTTATTTAAACTACAAGTAAGATTATTTTTAAACACTGCCTCTGAAGTCAATTCTTTAGTTTCTAAGAAATATTCACCTAAAACTTTACCAGGTTTTATCTTATTCAATTCAGGGACTACAGGTACTTGTGAAAAAATATTACCTACATCGGAAAAATATTCTAATTTCCCTATTTTGTAAAACAAACTTGCTAACACACTACATGTTATTCCATAAGTCACAGGAAGGTGGTGATATGTAACACCTTCTGACACTGATGCAGGTAACTGCATGCAGACATAACAGTCCCTAACGTCCATGGTTTTTACATATTCATACAATAACTTTGAAAACACATTGTTAGAAAAGTCAGTTATGGACCTATCCTTATGTAAATCGGTTCTATCTATCAATCCAGTGGTATGAGTATCATGAATCTTTTCTACAGTAGTCTTATTTTCCATATGACCCTCTATCGTTTCAAACATTACTTTAAATTAGATTATTAAAGCTAATACACTCCATAGAAGCATTAGTAATCCTGTACAGCAACAACACACTTTGCACCATCTTCGAAGGAACACACATGTAGATTTTCTACTTTCTGTGTTTGCCATTTCGGAAATGATTAGTGTCTTTTGACTTGGCCTCGTCCACTCAGAACTAGTTTTGTCTAAACCCAAGGCTCTGAGCTCCTATTTGGTTTTTTTCAGTCATATGTCTTTATCCAGTAATTCAATCTCTCTGCAGCTTTTCTTACACTTCAGTCTAGCATTTGATCGTCTTTCACTTTGTTTTCAGAATCTTGACTCAGAATTTCCTGTACATCCGCTTCTTCTCCGATATCGGACAAGGTAACTCTCAGGATCTCTGAATCTTCTTCCTCCTCAACCACTTCTGGAACAGTCACTCCTCGACCTTCCTGGCTATCTGCTTCCTCTGGTTCTTCAGGAAGTGCCACATATGTCCATTCCGGTGACTTATACCTCTGGTTGGGTTTCTTAATCCGTTTTCCCTTTTTGCAGGTGTGTCTGATCAGTATCTTTTGAGTTTTCTTGGCTAGACACCTCATTCACTAGTTCTTCTTTAGATGACTTTATTCGTGTCAATCGATATCTTAGTCTTTTTACTTTGTTTGGCCAAATTTCCTCTTTTGCTGGCCTTTTCAACTTATTTCCCGTTTCACCTCTTTCGGTTTTCCAGGCTCTCTTTCTCAAGACTCATCCTTCTTGTACTTCTCCTTCATTATCCTCGGATTCAGTCTCAACTTGACCTTTACCTTCGGCAGATTCTTCTTCCACAACTTCCTGTTCTCTATCTAATCTTGTCCCTCCTCGTGTTTCTTCCACGCAATCTTCCTGCTGACTAACTGTCTCTTCTTCTACCTGGATGTGTGGTTTCCCTACACCTCCTCGGGGTTCTTCCCCAACAATCTTACCCTCATTCTCTGTATTTATTTCCTCACCTTCTACTTCTACGATCTCAGGTGGAATTTCTCTTGTACTTGCACTTATTATTATTTAACGATTTGTAAAGCGCCTGGTGACTCGGAGGCATCCCCGCACTTGAAGCTTCCTTTTCAAGAATTTCCTTAACAGTTTCTTCGATATTCTCTGATACGCCCTTTGATATTTTCTCTTGTTCAGGATCTGACTTTGAACTGATATCAGAAATTTTCAATCACCTTCTTAATGGTAAATTCTCTGGACTTGGTTCCAACTCTTCTCTTCTTGGGGTTGGTCTTACTCTGGCTTCTTCCGAGTCTGACTCGGAACTAGTTTCGGATTCTCCAAAATATTCTTCTTCAGGTCTGTTCACTGGACTAGGAATTCGCAGAGTATGACTTGCATGAATCCAATTATTTACTCTGGCACACTTCACAGCCGTTGTCATGGTCTTGGTCAGAATCACCTGACGTGGCTTTCCCCAGCGTGGGACCAGGCAATTTCTTCTTCTATGTACTTTAATCCTTACCCAGTCTCCTGGACTTAAATCATGAGCTGGCTTCTTTTCAAGGGTGGTGGCATCCGATCCGACCTGATGAAACACAGAATTAACGGAATCAGCCAAACCCTTGCAATAATACAACACGAAGTCATCAGTTATAGGCAGTAGTTTGTTGACAGGAATGAAAACATGTCTCATCGCCCTACCCATGATTATTTCGTGAGGACTCAGTCCCGTGTTCCTATCAGGGATAGATCTAATAGTCATGAGCACTAGAGGCAAGACATCAGGCCATTTCAATCCTGTGGCCAAACACATTTTTCCCAATCTGTTCTTAATGGTGCCATTCACTTGTTCCACCACTCCAGAAGCCTCTGGACGGTAAGCACAGTGCAGTTTTTGTTGTACATTCAATGCTTCACAAATCACTTTTATAATTTCATTCTTAAAATGCTTTCCTCTGTCTGACTCGATCGTAACTGGGAAACTGAATCTAGGAATGAATTCCCTTAATAGGAGTTTCGCTACTGTAACTCCATCACTCCTTCTGGTTGGGTACGCCTCTACCCATCGTGAAAACAGACAAACCACCACTAACACATATCGTAGTCAATTACATGGGGGCATTTCAATTAAATCAATCTGCATTCTGGTGAAAGGACCTCCTTCCCGTCCTATTGTTCCCAAACTCACCACTGTCTTTCTACCTGGATTGTATTGTTGACATGTGAGACATCTTTGACAAAGGCTCTCCGCTACAAGCCGAAACTTAGCATTATACCATGTCTGTTTGAAAAGTCTGATCATAGCATCCCTTTCTATATGTGCTTGCCCATGGTACATCCGTGCCATGGTAGAGACCATGCTATCAGGCATGACTGGTCTTCCATCCCGATGAACCCAAACTCTGTCTGACTCTCTAGGTGCGCATCCTGATTTTATCCACTGTCTCTTTTCCTCATCTCCTGCCTCATCCTGCAATTGTCTCACTTCTTCCCACGTATTTACGGTGTTAGTAAAAAGTAAGGAACATGAGTTCATTTCCTTTTCCCGGTTCCTGTTTATCGCATTCTGATTGCGCGCACAATACTGCGCTATGTCATTTGCAAACTCGTTTCCCGCCGACACATAGTCAGCGGTCTTCGAGTGGGCTGCACACTTCACCACTGCTAATTGCTTATGCAGCTGTATCGCCTCAAGCAATTTTCCAACCACTTCAGCATTTCTTAATGAGTTCCACTTGATGTCAAGAACCCCCTTTGGGACCATATCTGCCCAAAGTCATGCACAACTCCGAAGCCGTACTGGCTATCGGTAATCACAATGACTCTCAGATTCTTCCCCCACTTGCACGCTCTTGTTAACGCAAACAGTTCAGCAACTTGAGCTGATCTCACTCCTTTCAAACAAGACGCTTCTAATACAGCTGTCACAGTACACACTGCATATGCTGCACTCAAAATCCCTTCATCAGTACGCAAACATGACCCATCCACAAACATCACATAGTCACTTTCTTTTAGAGGCACATCCTTTATGTCCGGACGTGGCTTGGCGTAATAGTCAAGCACTTCCAAACAATCATGATCCACATCATCTTTCACTTCCACGTTTTCAGCATCGAGCAACAACGTTGAGGGGTTTACATTGAGACACCTCACCAGGCTCACATTTGTTGCTCCCAAAATGACTTTCTCATATTTAGTTAGACAACTATGTGTCATAAATTGTGTGCGGCTCCTGGTTAAAAGGATTGCCACATCATGCGGTACAAAAACTCTTACAGGATATCCCATCCCAATTCCTTCACTCTGTTCCAAGCTCTTACAGGTAGCAGCCACTGCTTTCAAACAATTCGGCAATGCCACAGCTACAGGGTCCAACACAGCCGAAAAATAGGCAATCGGTCGTCTCAACTTTCCATGTTTCTGTACTAACACTGAAAGTGCACATCCATCCCTCTTCACTCCTAGTCGGATGACTAAATATGAAAGAATCATCTTAGATGCTGAAAATGTGACAATAGTCAGGTGAACCGTGCTGAACCCTGCCACCTTGTTACCAGATGTCTAAGGAGAAGAGGTGAAGGATGAAGTCAAGCACGATTGTTTGGATGTGACTGAACTTTGCACCAAGCCCAGTTCAGACATACAGGAAGAGCCTTTGAAGAATGCCGAACATGAGCTGTTTGTAGATGGCTCGTGTATGCGCCATGAGGAGGGAGGGCTAACTGCTGCTTATGCTGTATGTACATTGGCTGGAATAGCCGAAGCATCCTATTTGCCAGGAGTCAAATCTGCACAAGTAGCCGAATTGACAGCTTTAATTAAAGCTTGTAAAATTGGGAAAAATTGGAAAGTAACCATTTTTACTGATAGCTAGTATGGTTACGGGGTTGTGCATGATTTTCCCCCAACTCTGGATGCAGAGGGATATCTTGACTTCTTCAGAATCCCCAATTAAAAATGGAAATTTCGTAAAAGAACTGCTTGAAGCAATACAATTGCCAAAAGAAGCAGCAGTAGTCAAGTGTGCCGCACACCAGTCAGGAGATGACTATGTGCCAGCTAGTAATAGGTATGCTGACCAGGTTGCCCAATACTGTGCCAGAAATAAATCGGCGATAAATAAGAAAATTGAAACATGTGGAATTAGCTGCCAACTTATGTTACTCTCAGGATTGGAAACATGGGATGAAGTAAGACAACTGCAAGATGAGGCAGAGATGAAAGAAAAGGAAGAATGGGTGAAAGTAGGGTGCCAAAAGAGGTTAGAAGATGATGTATGGATTTACCTAGATGGCAGGCCAGTAATGTCAGCCTGTATGCTTTCACAAATGGCAAGGATGTATCACGGAGACACCCACATAGGCAGGGATGCTATGATCAGACTCTTTAGACAGGATTGGTTTAATCCAAAATTCAGGAGTGTAGCAGAGAGTCTATGCCAGAGATGCTTAACTTGTCAACAGTTGAATCCAGGAAGGAAAACAGTGGTCTGCATGGGAAAAATTAGAAAAGCAGAAGGCCCATTTATAAGGCTACAAATTGACTTTATTCAATTGCCACCTTCCAGAGGATTGAAGTACATACTCGTTATAGTTTGTTTGTTTTCACGGTGGGTAGAGGCATACCCTACTAGAAGAAATGACAGTATAACAGTTGCCAAACTTTTATTGAGAGAACTGATTCTGCGGTTCAGTTTTCCAGTAACTTTAGAATCAGATAGAGGGTCTCATTTTAATAATGAAATAATTTGACTAATCTGTGAAGCAATTAAAATTGAACAAAAACTGCACTGTGCATATCGCCCAGAGGCTTCTGGAGTGGTCGAACAAATAAATGGCACTATAAAAACGAGACTGGCAAAGGTATGTGGATCCACCCCGTTGGAGTGGCCTGATGCTTTACATCTTGTTCTAATGGGACTCAGAAGCATTCCTGGCAAGAATACAGGATTGAGTCCCCATGAAATACTCATGGGAAGAGCAATGAGGCAGGCATGTATACCAGGACACAAACTGTTGAATATAACTGATGATTTGGTATTGGAATATTGCAAAGAACTGGCTGACCTAGTGCGTTCTATCTCTCACCAGGTTGGAGAGGACGCAGTTGTCAGGCAGCCGGATCAATCACATGATCTAAATCCCGGTGACTGGGTGCTAGTGAAGAATCACACTCGAGAGTCGTGCCTAGCACCCAGGTGGGAAAAACCACATCAGGTTATATTGGTTACAACAACAGCAGTGAAGTGTGAAGGCTTGCCTAATTGGATTCATGCAAGCCACGCTAAGAGAGTACCAGCACCTGACGAGGAAGGACCCCAACTGACTCAAGCAGTTGATGCTGCAGAAGGTTGTACAGCTGAAGGACATAGAATAACAGATCCTGAAGTAGCTGATCAAGAACAACCGAGCATAAGTCAGGATGACTGGATACCAGTGGTTGATATACCTGAAGTAAATGTGAGAACAAGAAGCCAAATCCATTTAGAGAGACAGGAGAGTAGTGAGGACCAGTCATGTATAGAAGAACAAGCTCAGGAAAGTGAAAATACAGCTGTTGGAGAACCTGAGCAGGAACAGACAAGGGGAGAACAATCTACTCAGACAGAAGTGAATGAAACCATTCATGAGTCTGAGGAGGGACAGATAGGTCTAGAAGAATACGTTCAGGCTGCAGAAAACCAAAGTGCAGTAAGTCCTGAACAGGACCAGTTAGGAAAAGAAGAATAAGTTCAGGTAGAAGAAGAGAAAATCTAGAAAAAACCTGAACAGGGTCAGACTAGAGAAGAAGAACGCGTCCAGTCAGAAAACGACATTACAGAAGTAAGACCTGGACAGGGTCAGACAGAGAGGGATTATGAAAACGAAGATAACCAAATAGTGCCACAACTTAATGAAAATAAAAGAGCTCTCAAAGACAGTGACCGTGCAGTGCAAGCAAAAAGGGTAGAAGAGGTGATAACTGGCCAGATGGTGTGAAAAGGTTAAAGTATAATTTCAAGGCAATTAATGAAGAACCTGACAAGGTAAACAAAATTTCTAGTCAGTCTGGGACATCTACTGACAAGCCCAAACAAAGAAGTCAAAGATTAAAATTACTGAACAATAAGTTCAAGGGTCCAGAATGGACCTATGTAATTCTTGAAGAATTTGAGAATCTAGATTTAAACGTAGAAAGTGATGAAGAAATAGATGCAGAACAGATTGTTGAAGAAGTGAGACCAACTTGAAATTTTCCCCAAGAATTAAAAAAAAAAAGAAAAATCACAAATAATTCGAAGTAAAGAAGAGAAATCTTCTTAGCCCAAACTGGCTGATGATAGAGCTACTGGAAAACAAAAACAAAATTGTGTACAGAGATGTAGAATATGCATATGCAGTATTTTAGTACTCATAATTTGGTTAGTACTAACATTAGCCATACCTTATTTGATGGGTACAAAGGAAAGGAATAACACAGAAACACATGAGAGAGTATCTAACATTAAAAGACATAGGGTAGCATTAGAAGCATCAGGTGAGAATAAGACAAAAGGAGACAAAATAGATTTAGAAGCACCATTTGAATTAGATGTGCACCACACGGTGACAAATAATGACACTGCTTTAAATGTATTTACAAAGTTGTTAGTGCAATACGTGGACACTATGGAAGTTAGTGATTGTTACGTGTGTATGAAAATTACCTGCATCAGTAGCAGAAGGTGTAACATATCATCATATTCCATTAAACTATGGTATTTCCTGCAGTATTTTAGCAAGTTTGTTTTATAGAACAGGGAAATTAAAATATTATTATTCTAATGTAGATGTGATTTTTTCTGAGGCTCCTATGCGAAAAAGCATGAACCCAGTTCTTAGTACTAAGACGCACAGTTTATGGGAGAATACTTTCTAACTATGGAAATCATAGATATAGCTGAAGCACACAAGCACAATTTAACATGTATATTACACAATGAAGAAAATATATTTTTGAATTTAGTTGGGCAGAGGAGACAGGACTTCCAATGAAGGGCTTCTGAACCGAAACCACAGATACCTCAATGGGCTGAGAAAGATGAAATTTATAAAACTGGCAAGACTCATGCTGCTATGTCCTTGGACTTTGAAAAGAAAGGGAAGATCTGCCTCCATAGATTAAAGACCGAATATAACAATGTATTTATTGGTTCCAGTGAGTGCGAACATAATTTCTTAGTTATTGAGAGATGGGGATTAAAAGGTGGAACAGATCCAGTGGTTCCTGGAGTTTATTACGTGTGTGGCAATAAAGCCTATTTCAGGCTGCCTGATCATTGGTACGGGAGCTGCTATTTTGGAATAGTATTCCCAAAAGTGCACCATGTGAAAAGAATCACTGGAAGCAAAGGAACTAACACGTATAAAAAGAGCTAGTTTTTCTGAAGTAGCAGGTGACATTTTTAGTGCATTGATACCTTCAGTGGGAGTAATTCTGAATTCACGAAAAATTTGTCAGCTATCTACAGTAGTAGATCGGTTATCTACTGACACTGCTGGAGGATTTTTGATGATCAATACAGAAATGGTTGCGATCAGATCTATGGTTTTGCAAAATCGATTTGCTCTTGATATATTATTGGCAAAAGAGGGCGGAGTCTGTAAAATGCTATAGCGCATCATTGTTGCACCTACATACCTGACAAAAGCATTGAAATCGGAAGATATATTAAAAACATTACGAAATTGGAAGAAGATTTGAAAACACTGGAAGTTGACAGTGTATGGAAGAAATTAACAAATAGTATTACTACTCTAGGGAGCTGATTTTCTAACATAGGTAAGGGCATAATAGGTCAAATAATACTGCCAATCTTAGGAATAACATTATTAGTCTTAGCAGTAATGATGTGGTTCAAATGTTGCTAGAAAAGAAAAAAGTACGAAGTAAATGAAAAGGGAAAGAAAAGAAAGTATGAGGAAATACAACTTGAGGAAATGAAAGGGAATCTATATAAAAGAATGAAGGGTTTACAGTACAGAAATGAAAAGGAAGGAAATGAAAAGGTTGAAGAGGGAATCGAGATGTGCTAAAGTTGGCATCGGATTTGGTGATGGGAATTTAGTGATGGCATAAAATGCCATTAGAGAGGGGACTGATGGAGCAAGGGCTTGTATAAAAGAGACTTGCTCTGAAGCAATCTTCTAAAATAACTTGTAATACCGTAATAATTGTGTTCGTAAATACTAATAATGCATCAAAAAATGTGTACGCTTAAGGGAAGCTTGCCTATGTGTCGTACTAACAAGTAACAGAGTGTGATTAAAATGGCTGTTAACGCGGGAATTTTCACTGTGCATGCATCACCTATATCTACGTAGTAATCACGTACCTATGCTTTGGAGGGAAATCTTTGCAGCTGCCCAATAGCTTCCAAAATGGCCGCTTGGAACTCACATGTTAATGCGCATGCTTAAGCTGAAACAAAACCCTGCTAATTTAATAAAATGCTAATGCGAAAGATTTATATAAGTAAAGGGGGTTAGTATACAGTGAAATAATTTTAATTTTAATTTAATATGTCTCTTTCTGACTTCTTTATTAGCTCGTATTTTGGGCCTCAAAGAATGACAGAGGTCCGTGCCCCCTTGTCTTCTGCACATGCGTATTTGCATCCCGCTAGGAACCATGAAGAACGAATAGAAACTCATCCAAGGCCACAACCTCTGTTTGTCCTGGGAACAGAACCCTCTTCCTGACCAGTGAATGGAAAAGTTATTAAATTGTATAATTTTGATTGATAAAAATGTGAACTCGGGTGGGAAATAAAGCATGGGTGGGGTGCGACGCAGGCGTCGTATCTAGAAGAGGTCATCTATCCTGGGGTTGGTTTCCACACCATTCTAGGTAACTATAATTCTGTGTAGTATGTCATTGTACTGCTCTCTCTGTTTCCTCCCTATTCAGGTTCTGTCATCGTAATAATTTTGTTTTAACAATGAATCCAATCAAATTTTATTCCCTTCCTCTCTTTGAAGAAAACAGTGTTCTAACTTATTTTGGTTTTGGCTCACATGAATTTGCAAGATACATTTTTTAAACTCTCCAGAGTCTGTGGTTATTTAAAGAAGGTTATTCTAGGTAATTTACATCTATTTAGTTAACTAAAAGGTCCATTGACCAGAGGAAAATATATTGGGTCAAGAGGTTTGGTAAGAAATAATTAGGTACAATTAATCTTACAGGTATCAGCACAATAAATTGACCCCAGCGGTATCTACTAGCCTATATGAATGAATGTGTGTTTATGGGCCCAAGAGAATATATGATGGTTGAGTACCTGAGGTTGGTAACCTGCTGGATCATCCTGCTGTCTGACTACTAAAAGTGCCCGTACCTGCTTCCTTAGACCTGCGCCAACTTGCATCTTTACAGCGAGTGCCGTGTGAAGTGGGAACCTCCTTCTACATGTACCCTCAAGTCTCTTTTAACTTTATTGGGGACTCTGCTGCATGCTTTCTGATCCTGCTGTCTCCCTGACCTGAGAGCTTTAACGGGACAAAGAGACCAAGAACCAGGGAATGAGGACGAGATCCGGTCAGTGTTTTTTCACCCTGCTGAGCTTGAGACAACTTTATTTTACCAGCTCCTCCTGCCTGCTAACCTGCTGTCTGCCAGTTCTTGTACATCGGTCGGCCTCACTTTGTTGTTTCCTGCTCAGGTTACAGAGCAGGTTGCACAGAGCCAAGAACGGGGGGAAGAAAATCTGAACCTGTACAAGCCCTTATCTTAGTCCAAGTTTTCAATACTGTAGTGACCTGGAGACAGGGCACTAGGACCCTGCAGCGGGACACTTGGGGACCTGAGGGCAACCGGACACCACATCCGGTCAAGGGTGTGGGGAGGGGCAGAAAGGGCATGAGAGGGAACGAGGGTGGACATAGGAACAAGGAACTCGTGGGCAGACAGAGAATACAGTAACGAGATCACCCTTACCTGTGTTCTGTGTCTTTCTTGGGGACACGACAAATACCAGCGAAGAAAAATGTACACCGGAGAAAGAGACCCTGAACCGGAGATACTACAGGACAAGAGGCTGATTTTACAAAAGGAAGTTTATGGATATTTGCTGCCATCTACTGGAGGTCAGCTTAACTTTTATTTGTCTACATTTTCATTTTATTATGGAAAACGTTTCCCTGAGCCACGTTACTGTCTTCGGAACACCAATATGTGAGTACTTTACGTTTTGGCATATTATCTCGCTCTGCTCCCGTTATGGCAGTTGAACCGCTGCTGTACATTTTAAATTTGGCACGAGCTGCATGCAGCGTATATACACATAGAGCACGCAGCCATACCTGTGCCACGCGTTCCTGCAATGCTTCATCATTTTTTTTTTTGTGACGTCTGGATGCCGGGAGCCCTCCGGCGTGGCATCACCAGTGCGTGCTGCCATTTTGTGTTTGGCGCCTTCCATCAATTAACATGCAGCTCCCAGCATACTACAACAATACTACAAGCTTTGCCAACGTACTGTGTATGCCGATAAAGTTTATTCAAGTTGTCTTCGTGAACGTCATCGTCACCGGTATTTTCCCCTTAAGGCTCCCCTGTCGTGTTTTTTTTTCTTTCAAGTTCCTACGTTTTCTCCTGACGTATGGATTTCCTTTAAAACTTCTTCTGAGCGTTGTTGTGGATCATCATGCTTCACTGTAGGTACTGTTTTTAAACTTGCTGGCCCTCCTGTGCTGCTCTTTTATTCAAGCCTTCTTTTCTGGGAATGACTCTGGCTGTGAAGGACTTCTAACAGTTTCACTATTAGCACACTCAAAGTACTTGTTTTTTTTTTCTACTGTGCCATCTAGTTCTTTAATTTTGCCTGCTGTGCTACAAGGATTCACCCTGCTGCGCTACAAGGATTATTTAACCTGCTGTCAACCTGCAATTTGCTTGGACATTTATTCTCCTTCATTGTTTATTTATTTATTTATTTATTTCTCTATTTATTTTTCTTGCGATGTCCTGCGTAATCTACATTTACTTTACTGCAAGTTTCTCTTACATGCTGTTGTTTCTTTTCTGGGGAACCTTTCTTTACGTAATATTATTGCTCTGGTAGTTTCTACCCTCTGCTTTTGCTACTTATTGTATTGTTCTGTGTGGTGTCTGCCCACACCTTTCCTGTGTTTGGAGTAGTTTTACAGTTCCTATTAGTACTGTGTGGTTATTTCCACACCTCCACTTGCAAAGTTTTGCTGTACTTTGTGCCGTGCTCCACACCTAATTTTACAGTTCCTGCATATTACATTATTACAAGTGGAATTTTACACCACACCTTGTGTTTTTACTGTATGGTATTTTACACCATACCTTGTGTTACTGTGATATTTTATGTCACACTAGTTTTACGTTTCCGTATGGCATTGTACTGTGTGGTTCTTCCCGCACCTATTTCTGTTTTTTGCATATACATATTGCAATGTACCGTGTGGCATTTTCTGCCATACCTAGGATTTGCTGTCTTTCTGGGGACTTTTCTCCATACTCTTACTTTAGTTAAAGGCAACTATCCTTTTGCTTGTTCTATCTATAGCTGTCTTCCACCCTTTCATTGTTCTTTTGCTTCTGTCTTTTGTTCTCTTCTTCGCCTTTTTTTTGCTATGCCCTTGTATATTTTTTTGTTTGCCTGGCCAGCTTTCATATCTTTTTACTTGGGTTTGTTTTGATATTTATGTGAGGGAGGATGTGGGTTTGTCTTTCTGTGAGAAAGGGTGTTGGTGCATTAGTCATTGTTTTCTTTTCATCTTTTCTTGTCTGCGTTTCCTACTTTTCCACCTTTCATTTCCATGCTTTCTTCCAGTTTATTTTCTTCTTCATTTTCTGATGTACTTCAATACTTCCTTCTTTTCCATTGTAAAGGAGGGAGATATGTGGTATCCTGCTGCTCAGCCAGAATGATTGCGTGAGAGTTGGGGTGTGGCATGTTGGAGTGCCTGAGTCAGTTGGTGTATGGGCTGAGAAGCAGGGAAGCTGCTCCTGGTGGGGATCTTATTCTTCTTTTCCATGTAATCTGCTAACTAATAAATCTTCATGGAAAATTACTTGGACTTGACTTTTTTCAGTATACTACAGTGGAATAAGTCAAAGGACAAAAGCATCATTCAGGTTCAAAAAGAGAAACGAGAACAGTGGGAGATTAATTAAATATGTAAGAGTAAGTACCCAAGAGTCAAATTCCATTTAGAAATGGGACATTTGGGATCCTGAACTATAAAAACTCATCTGACGGGTTTTCTGGATTTTATCCTACAGAGTACCTCTTTATACAACACAGTGGTGAGAGTGCGAATTTTATTGAATACGAAAGAACTGTGAAGGATGCAAAGAAAGCCTCCTTAGGAAGGTAAGTTTTTTTTCCAAGAATGATGCATTAGATGCCGTAATGGTAAACTAAACCTCTGGAGGATGACTGACTCCGCCATCAAGCCGACTTGCGGGGATCGTTTTGTCGTGGGTCAAAGCCCCGCGATCAGAAATCGGAGTAAGAGATTCAGTGATCCGACCTGAACTCTGCAGTTCCGAGCTCAGGGGGTCATAACTCTGCGAATCAGAGCTAAAAAGGCAGGACTCTGCGAATCAGAGCTCTGGGGATCAGAACTTTGGGAATCCGAGCTCCACGGGATATGAACACTGAGAATTGGAGCTAAAGGGTCAGAACTCAGCGACTCAAAGCTCCGGGGAACAGAACTTTGGAATTCCAAGCTCCAGGGGACAAGAACGCTGCAAACCAGAGGCCCAGCAGAAACAGGGGTTGAGTCCAGAGTCCGATGTCCAGGAATCACTTTTAAATGCTTGGAATAAGAGCTTGGGACAGTGTGAGGACTTACTGTAGATGTTTTTGCCGCTTTTGCCCCCGTTGTTTGGGGCTAACACCAGCATTGTGCCGATTTTAAAGGGGGACCGGAGTTTCAGCGGACAAACCCGACCACACAGCTCTTCCTGGCACTCATAGCGCTGCATCGCTACATCACGAACTACAAGTCCCAGCATCCCCAGCCCTACACCAGGATCCGCCGGTCAGAGGGAAGCGTGGCTATCGCGCTTACATCGCTGCCTCTCCCACCACGGCGCAGGACTTCCTGTTGCTGTTTTTGCCCCAGTTGTTTGGGGCTTGGGGCTAACACCAGCATTGTGCCTATTTTAAAGGGAGACCGGAGTTTCAGCGGACACACCCGACAACACAGTGCTTCCTGGCACTCATAGCGCTGCATCGCGGACTACAAGTCCCAGCGTCCCCAGCCCTACACCAGGTGCCGCCGGTCAGAGGGAGGCGTGGCCATCGCGCCTATAGCGCTATAGCGCTGCCTCTTCCACCGCGGCGCGGGACACGTGCAGGTGGTGCCCGGGCCAAGGGCGGGCCCGTCTGCAGCCGGACGAGGCAGGGCAGGGCCACCTCCCTAAGGACTCGGTTACGGGCACATCTGTAATGATATGGACAAGTATGTGTAACATTTCACTGTAGTATAATTCATACTGTACGCTTGATTCGCTATTATCAGTATGAGTAAACGAAAACTAGGAGTAGGTTAGGGTGTTGTAAGGACCCTTGACGCTTATTTGCTGAGGGCAGAATCAGCTTTTATCAATGAGATCAAACTCACGGAGCAAAGATTATCCCTTCAACCCCCTCCCCCTAGACTTTCCCTGAGCCCTGTACTCACTGATACGAGATCAAAGTCCATCCAAGAGGCACCCCTATACGGAATAGAGCACCATTATGTACTGAACCTGAAGCAGTTACGGAATTTCTTTCCTCTTTCTTGTCTTCTAACTCAGAATGTAGCCCTGTCAGACCTAAAGTAACAACTAGAGGCCAGAAAGCCAATTTAAGTTCGTATCACTCTGTTGATTCTATACCCAAGAAAAAGAAGGGTTGAGGACATTAGAAACAGAGTAGGCCTGCCCAAAAAGTTCCAGGGAAGAGATCGAGACTCGCTGTAAGCGAAAAGGAGCCCAATAAGAGTCCCTCTAACACTATCTCCCATACTGAGACAGAAGAGCCTGCCAACGCCACACAAGAGGGGAACTTTTGGGGTAGATTGGAAACAATGTTTACTGTATTATTGGAACCAATTCTGCTAAAATTAACAAACGTAGAAGCCAGGTTGATTAAGGTAGAAGAGATGGTAACCTGCAAAGCGTCGGCCCTACCAGATGTTAGTTCTCCGACAATTCATGGTACATCAAATAACAGGGTGAAGGGCAAGGGGGCTGGTCAACCTGAAAGTTCTTCCGCGAACAGGCAGGTAAATAGACAGACCCACACCAGGAGCTCTTCTAATAACATCGTCCATAATACAGCCAACGCCCTTAGTAATTCTGGGCCTCCTCCCCTCAAAACAGGACCCCCCATAGTAGAATCCAGCAGTTCCGCTATTACAGAAAGAGGCCCTGACGGAAATAAGGAAGTGGAGAGAGATATTTATTCAAAAGACTACTCTGACAAGTCTCCCAATAACTCACGAAATCTAAATTTGCCACCAGAAGCGACCCTGTACACTGTCGTCCTGGCCAACGTACCTCCCCTGTCACATAATGCCTTCGAACATTGGTTGACCTTAAAGAATAAATCACTACATTTCTTAAGTTCAAGGACTGGCATTAGTAACACCCTTTTCTCAGATTCAAAATTGTATGGAGAATAGGGTGTGTGGGTACCTCAGCAAAAACTTTGCAGGGAGACTGTGTTGTTCTAACTTTTAGTTTGCCAGCTTTGTTATATACAATCCTGGCGAGGGGAGGTAATGGGTCTGTGAATTCCAATGACATCAACATCTTACCACTCAGGTTTTTCTACCAACCGCCCAAACATTATATACCACAATGGTGTGTGCCTGTAGGTGAAAACTTCATGGGTAGTAGGGAACCCAGACATTTGGTCCCAGTGAGCAACCGTTTTAATGTCTTGAGCTCACTGGAAGAGATTGATTGACTGGTTTCAGGGAAGTATGGTCAACCCAAAACCCTATCCGTTCGGTCCGAAGCTAGGGGCAATCAAGGTTTGGCTGAGGCAGGAAAGGTTGTGCCCCTCCCCACTTGCACTGGTAAAAGCCATACAGATGAGGATCTAGGGACAATAGTTCTGAAATCAGTAGTTTTAACGGATCCTGCGGGTTGTGCAGATAATTCCCATCGATATAGTAATACACCTAAGGAACCACTCAGGATAAGAACCCCTACTAACACCCCCGACGCTGGTAAACTACTTCTTTGTAACATCGCTTCATGGAACATTGCTGGTATTTCTTCCAAGTTAAATAATACTCTGTGGTGAGACTTCATCCTGCAATTCGGGGTTTTATGTTTTCAAGAAACCTGGTCAAGGGAGGCGACCCATATGAATGGTTACAGGACGTATCACACCCCAGCGATAGATGGTCTAAGTGGTAGGGCTAAGGGTGGGCTGTGCACATATATATCATGCAGCTTAAAAGTGGAGGTAATAACGATGTTTAAAAGTGATCCCTACTACCAAATGGTCATACTGGATTTGGACAAAAAACACTGTATAGTCCTGACCAACTTTTACAACAATATCCCATCTGAGTGGGAAATGTAGTAAAAGATATGATCAAATCGTTGAAATGTGCCTGTAAAAATAAGGCAAAAGACTGGCAGGGAATTTTAACTGTGCACTATGCACCAATGCTGATAACTTATGTGGTGTTTTGAATGAAGATGGGGCATGCTCATCCCACTTTCGGCATTCTGTGCTGGGAGAGCAATTTAATGAATCAATTTTCAGCCTTAACTTGGGCTTTGTAAATTAATTATGTCAACCACCCATCCCCATGCCCTGGACATTTAATGGTAGGGGCTTTCACACCACCATAGATTACATTTTAACATCATGTAATTATGCGCATAGGTTGAACTCATTTACTGTCTCAGATAATTCTCTCAGCCATCATTTCCCACTGTGTCGGTCAGTGATATTGCCCTCAAGTACAGCAGCTAGACTAGATAAAAATGACCAGCTGTTAGAAAACATAGCGATCGGGAGATCGAATGGGTATTGCCTGCACTGGGCTATGGTGGACCAGGAAGCAACAATAAAGACAGTGGTGGACAAATGTAGATCTGACATCGGGACTTTTTTGAATGAATCAGCTGCCCCAGATAATATCCTAGCCTCATTCCAGGTGATATCCAACGCAATAAAAGAATCCCTCTTAAGACGTAATAGCAGCAGCAGACACTCGAACGGATGGTTTGATTACAGGTGTACTCTGGCATACTCCTTTTTAAAAAAGGAGTTACACAAAACTCCCAGAATCTTAGCTGACGTGAGGAGTGCTAGAGTGGAATATAAAAAAGCTATAAAGGCCAGAAAAACTTCCCTGAAAAACGAGGCATGGGAGGCTTTACATAAGGCCTCAATAACAAATGACAGCTCAGCTTTTTGGAAGGTAGTTAAAGCTCCTTTCTTGTCAAGCGAGGTTGGTCCTTCCATTGAAATTGCAATTGCTGAGGAAGAATGGATCAAACACTTTTCTGGAGTATATAGTGGCGAGGGAAACCCGGACGTGATATGTATTTTTGCCCAGGAGGTCTATAATTTGAAGTCCCCTCCTCACTACTCTGACTTGTTATTTACTCTGGACGAGGTGGAGCGGGCCTTATCCTTAAGTCGGGGTGGTAAGGCTCCTGGACCAGATGGGGTCCCTATAGAGCTGTTTAAAACAAACATTTCTTTTTGGGGCCCATTCTGGTCCAGGTAATTAGAGAGAGCTGCAGCAGCACTTTCCCATCGACTTGGGTAGAATCTACTATTGCACCGATCTTTAAAAAGGGGGACAGACAGGACCCTGGTTGTTACCGGCCAATCTCCTTGCTGGATGCAGTAACTAAAGTTATAGGTAGGATAATCTTAGAACGCCTTCAGGATTGGGCAGAGGAGAACTCTGTCCTATCCGACCTGCAATACGGATTGCGAGCAGGATTGGGGTCGGTGGAACAGGGCTTAAATCTGTCTATCTTGGTGGGGAAATACACGAGGGCAAAGAAGGGGAACTTATTTTTAGCGTTTGTGGATCTCACAGCCGCTTTTGACTGTGTCGTCCACGGCAAACTTTGGTCTATTTTAAAAGTCATGGGGGTTGACGTTCAGATTATCGATTTTCTTAAGCGTTTTTATTGTGATTCCAATGCACGCGTCCGCTATGGACTGAGGGGCGAGTGTTTGGCTGCATTTCCCATTAGGAGCCGAGTCAGGCAAGGTTCCGTCCTGGCTCCGTTCCTTTTTAATCTCTATATCAACGGCTTGGAGGAGGCCCTCCTGAAAGATAATAATGACTTTCCCCAAGTGGCAGGACATCCAATTCCAGCCCTTCTTTACGCAGATGATGCGGTGCTGATGTCCCGCACACAAGTAGGTCTTCAGAGGGTGCTAGACAGTTTCTCCCATTTTATGAAAGATCTTGGCTTAAGAGTAAACTCCTCTAAGACCTTTATTATGCGATGTGGCTCTGGTGTCAAGAAACCTGAAGACATGTTTGTGGCAGGACAGAAGATTGGGGTAACCAAGAGGTTCTCATATTTGGGAATCCTTTTTGCTCATAATGATACTTTAGCACAAACTGTAGCAGTGAAAAAATTGGTACTCTTAAGAACAACATCTGCCCTTACTAACTTTGCCAGGAAACTGGGAAAAAGGCCACCTGAGGAGCTCATTAAAATCTATAAGGCAACGTGTGTCTCTTCAGTAGTGTATGGTGCAGGGGTTTGGGTGTTTACTGATTTGCTGCCTATTCAACATATTCCCAACAGTACATCATCATGTATATGTCACGTGGAGCTGGGACTTCCCTTGATCACTGATCTAATAAAGCTTGAGCCTGTGCTCTTATGGCACAGGCTCTGGACTAAAGATGAGGCAAAATTGAACAGATATTTTACTACATATTTTGAAACTAGGAGGGGTCTTAAATATTTCATGGATAAGGTACGTCCGCAACTTCTTACAAGATCTTGGCCCTATAGACCATTTTAATAACCCTAGAACTATTGAATTAAGGAATTACGAAAGGAGGGCCTCTTGTTGCTGGACTCTATTAGAATGTCCTCCGAGATACTGAAACCAACAGTCCTGCACCACCATACTTGACTTTTGTACCCGGAGTATATGATAGGTTTTTAATAATTAGATTTAGGTTGGGGGTATTTCATAGACTAGTCAATTAACCCACAATGAATGACTGGACTCATAACCTTAGACCCTTTCCCTGTAATAATAACTCCAGCCAATCTACGATTCATGTTGGCTTTTTTCGTAGATTCTATACCCATGGAAGGAAAATTTACTTAGTACCAGTTTTAAAATTGTTTGGCTCCGCCAATGTCGACCTGCTCTTCTTGCACTGCAACACCTATATTACGAGCATAGTGTTTTTAGAATTGTAATTTTTCTGAAGGAAGTTCTGAGTCAAAGAAAAAGTACGCTTATTTAATCTATTCTAATCAGACAAAGGTTTCAATTTAATACTGCAACTGCCCTCCTCTCTAAATCTGTTAGAATTGGTATACCTCTAATTGGTACATTTAATTTCCTAGTAAAACCCTAGTACATGATATCACATTCCCCTATTTAAAAGGTGGTGCATGTACATTTAATGTTTTACAAGCCCTGACAGTGGAAAACGTCCAAAGCCGTTTTTTCACTGTGGCAAGGTTGGCTATTACCTAAGGTAACACTGGTTTCCAGTATTATACTTAATAACTGCCAACTCCAGTTTAGGAGTAGCTATAAAAAAAAAATAGCTCAAGGACTCATTTTAATAGTAATTTTAAAATCCAACTCAATGGCCAATGCGATCTTTATATTACTATTTTAGAAATTACACTTCTAGAAAATGTCATTTTCTTGTTCAAGCAAAAAGGGCTTTTCTGCCAATGTTACCCGACTGCTGATGGCTCCCCTGTGGTGAGATCTGGATTGCTTCCAGACAGTAGACAAAGGGCTAAAGAGTAAGGAGGTGTTTTTCTTACTTGAGTAGGATGGCCGGGGGCAGTGCCCAGCCCCTTCCTGAGCTTCAAAGGATTAATACCCTGTCCCTGACACATGTACTTCTCACCCAAGCCTGCCCACCTTGATATTCCTAGTTACCTTGGCTCTAAACCCAGTGGAAGGGGGGAGCTGCCCCAGAACTGGTTTGGAGTGACCACAATGGAGGGGTTGGCATTATCATAGCCACATCTCTGGGTGGGCACATGGAGCTCTACACAAGGAAAGGAAGGTTATGCCATATTGGTTTTTGGCAAAGAGGGGCACTGTGGAATAGTTTACAATAGAACACACAGGCAGTGCTGCAAAAGTGGGTAGGGTCACACGTGGGAACTTTTACCCCGTTGGCTAAGGAATGGCCTAGGGTTTCTGCCACTCGCAGGCTGCCACGGCTCATAAATGTTCCATCCCCACTACTCTCCTCAGATCACTTCTGGACCTATGGAAGAATAGAAGAGGACTGTAGCTGCTGTCTCTGACCTAAGATGAGACTTGAAGATTGAACCTGCTCTTTCCCTTGTACTAGGACACAGTAGTGAACTCCAAGGGCCATAAGGCTGACTTCCTGTAAGGGCTACAGGGACACAACAAGCTCCAAGAGGCCTTATACGTACATTCCCAGCTGACCAATTCCAATTGAACTTGCCCATGACCCAGCTGTTGGCCTCCACTGGAGTGATGGAAGACCGAGACCAACCTGCCAAGCTGAGCCAACAAAGAAGCATCACCTCTGAGCCAAAGATCCAGATTGCTCCTGCTACGTTCTCCATAACAGCAAATCCAATTTAGCTGTACCTCACGCAAAAGGTATCCAGCCTTGTACAGCCGGATTCGGCTGTAGCCTTGCCCCGCTAGAAGAATCCGATCTCCAAAAAATTGATTAAATCCGAAAGTAGAAATCTTCACTGGGCAAAGGCGAGAAAAGTATCTGGCTGGAAAGAAACCTTATTTGGACACAAAATTGAAATTTCTCACACTTGGATATTTCCTGCCAAAAGTCTACTGCTTCACGAGACCTCATCAAGTGGGTATTCGACGACATGGAGCCCTCTTCAGCCACAGCTGGATGCCTTGCCTCACTGCGATTTTTGACTTCCGTCCCAGACACTAAGTTAGAAGGTAAAACTTTTCACCAGGACAAACCTAGTTCATGTATTCGACATGTGCTCCACCGAGGTTGGCATTAAACCTTACCTTCCGGTCAAGCTCAACCATATGACAGCGGTTAATGCTTTTGGTGCTATTTTGAACCTTAAACTTTAAACATTCATAATGCAGAGAGCTACTTTTTGGTTTTTGTTATTTTGGTGTCATTTTATTTACTAAAATACTCTCGATTTTTATAAATCTGTTTGGGATTTTTCTTGTGTTGTGTTTTCACTTTAATACTGTTTGAGTACTGCATAAATACTTTGCACATTTCCTCTAAGTTAAGCCTGCTTTGAGGCAAGCTACCATAGGGTTAAGCACAGTTTTATTTAGAGACCTTTATGGTTAATTTGGACAAGGATTGTGATTATTATTTGACGTGGATTCTCACCTCCTCAACTAATACTTCAATCTCTTACACTCCTTTATGCACTGTTACCATTTAATTGGAGTTATTTTCAAATGAAAACTACTCTACATAGAGATCACAAAGTAGATTACAATACTACAAATAGGGTCACACAAAGCTGAACCATGGCGAACTACCGGTGAACCTGTGAGAAATCAGAAACAAGCAAAGAATGGTCAGCTGATCTAAATGAAGATTTGCACTGTAAATATGCAGTCAGATAAACCTATTTCTGTAGGTCTTATAAACAACCTTTCCAGGAACGGGATACGGTGGTTGGATCCCTCTGAGATTAATGGGTGGAGAAAGCAATCAATCAGGTACGGTGTGTGCCCCTTGCTCATGTGCTGCCATCAAAATGACCATTTTAATATCGCAGCGCCATTAGAACCAGCATAAACATTTCCGTTTTCTAAAGCTTCCTGAAGAACAGGTAAGTTTCCTTTGGTAATGCTCTTTCTGGTGGATACTGTATTTAACCACAGATTCCTCACCTTTAGAATATCCCGAGATGCCAGACTAGATCTGGAAACTTTTACACAGCAGTGCTCCTGCTTGCTGGTAGGGAGGGGGCGGCATGCAGCTTCACACTGACTATGCTACCTCTGAAACAGATGAACAGAGCTGCTTATAAGCGCCATCCCTGCGTGATGACATGAGTTTCTTTCTTGAAACTGTCTGTGTCCTTGGACGTAGAGTCCAAAAAACAATGAGAGTACCAGTGTGCTGATCTCAAGCTTGGGACCTGTTTGATAGAAAAAGAGAGCAATCCACAGAACAGGGAGATGGAAGGGCAGTGAGGTATCTAGGGTGAGATGGAGTAGCCACCAGAAAGAGCGCTGCCAAAGGTAACTGCTGTGTGTAACTTGTATTTCTGATGGATACTTCTAACTGCAGAGTCCTCGTCTTTAAAATAGATACCAAATCAGTACCTCCGAAGGTAGAGGGTCTTTGAATTGGGCTCAGACCAAAATGTCCTGCAGGCCCGAACAGGCGAAATGCCTTTCTCATCGAACCTGGCTGCAAGGCAGTAGTGTTGTGTGACTGTATGTATGGATGCCCATGTCACAGCTTAACAACTGTCAAAAACAGGTACTCCGCATGCCAATGCAGTGGTAGCAACCTTGGCCCTGGTGGAATGAGCCCTCAGTCCTTCTGGAAGCTGCTTCTTTACCAGTCAGCATCAGATCTATTCACCATGACAATGTTCTTTTTTGTACTGCCTTACCTTTCTTTACCACCGAGAACACCACAAAAAGCTGATCATCCACTTGACGGTCTTTGGTGTGATGGAAGTAGAAGCTCAAGGCTTTTTGTGGGTCTAGCATATGAAGCCTCTCCCTCCCCTTTGGAGGGGTGAGGAGAAGCAAAGAACATTGGAAGGGTGATGGATTGACCAATATGAAGAAGTCACAACGTTTGTCAAAAAGTTCTCAACATCAGTTTGTCTGGGGAAAAAGGTAGTGTAGGTCGGGTGCACCTAAGGAGCCTGAAACTAATTAACACAAGGAGCCGAAGTAATTACAACAGGGAACAATGTCATTAAAGTCAGTGAGCAGAGATACAATGAAATTCCGTAAAGGATGCAACGAGCAGTAGTGTATCGACTCAAATGGAATTCTCACGAGAGAAGTCCGGACCGCTGTAACATCACAAAGGGTGTTGGGTAAACGTATCTCTTGGCCCAATACAGAGGCATTAGGATGAGGAAACAAATATCCACAACCAGCAAATATAATTATCTTGGTGTCTGACTGTCAGATACAGGGAAACCCAGGGGCACTAGGTGGCGCACGAGCAGAATGGCCGCACTGGAGTGAGGCTCCCGCAGCTCGGTGCCATAATCCGATCACAAATCCTGCCCAGATGGCTCCAAGTGGTAAATAATCCTAACAACGGAAAGCCTACATAACCGTGCTTTGATCCTGAAAGTTTGGTGCAGGTGGCGTGCTGCTAACGGCTGCTACGACGCCGCTGTACAAACGCCACTGCTGGTAACCTGAGTGCCTGGAGCTGCTGATGGGCGAGTCTGACTACGCAAGCACCGTGGTGCCCACGTGGTGGAAGGGCCTCAAAGCCGCTACGGTCCTCAATCTCGGCATACCTGCTAATCGCGGTGAGTGCGCAGACAACCCACCCTCCACGAGTACTACCGTGTCAGAGCTCACACTGCCCTGCAGCGCTGGACGCCTTACCCACTCCTACACCCTACCGCCGATATAATTATCGCGAAATCCCTGTGGACGCCGCATCGCCACTGCCTCAATGGGACTGGCAAACGGCGATATACGGGAGACGCTGAGGCCCACTAATCGCGACGCTGCTAATGCTGCAATACGGCGGCGCTTAACTCTCTATCTGGTGTTAGCATTTCAGCCTAGTGAAGAAACACACGCCAAAAGAAACAGCACTACTGCGCGCTACAACAGGCGCGCACAATAATTCTCCGGTAACTCTGCGACGATTGCTGAATCTATCTGTGCTCGGCATAGTGACAGCGGGACAGGTGGAGGGGTATACCACGGCTCTTGCGCTTAATACAGCAGAGGACACTACCACGCCCTGCCATTAGATGTAACATTTCATCCTCTAAACCCCTGCATAGAGTGGTGACATTTTGCGCTGCGCCATGCCAAGGAGCCCAGCCTCGCGCCCTCCCTGATACTCTGCAGCACGCTCTCACTGGAAACAATAGTGGAAGTTGCAGTTTCTCCATACCCATAGAGCTGCTAGCGACACCGGTCGTTGCCATAGACGGCCGCGCGGCGCAGAAAGGGAGACTGGAAACTGCATACCCGTTGGTTCACACTACCTCTGTAGCCGCACCAAACCCAATATGGGAAAGCCAGACGCAAAGGCCAGGAAAAGCAGTCGCATGTCACAGGAAGATCCTGACATGGCTAGAGGCGCTACCGCACAGGGGTCATATCCTGCACCAGAGGATGACATGAAAGCCATACTCCTGGAAGTACGCCAAAGTCTCACATCCATAGCCAAAAAGATGGACGCCATGAATCATCTGATGGACGCCATCGTACATAAGCTGGAGGGCCACAAAGACACGGAGCGGCGGATCTCAGATGCTGGAGACGCCACAGTCCATCTCCAAGCAAACGTGGCACACATGGACAAGCTGCTGAAACTCATTGCTGTGAAAAATGAAGATTTAGAAGCGCGCAGCAGAAGGAACAACATACGGTCCTTGGTATTCCCGAGAATACCAATACTGGGAAGATGGAAGAGTACATAGAAAAGCTGCTGTGCGACATAATAGT
This sequence comes from Triturus cristatus, assembly GCF_964204655.1. NCBI lineage: Eukaryota > Metazoa > Chordata > Amphibia > Caudata > Salamandridae > Triturus > Triturus cristatus. The sequence goes on along the minus strand of NC_140584.1, from coordinate 1,168,854,931 downwards.
TGCCAAATCCTTCTTGCCCCAGTTCATCGTTGAAAGGGCACACAGATCACTCGGACCCAGACCTCCCTCGAGAAGCACGCCACGCCCGGCTTCTAAATTACCAGGATACTACGCTTAAGGCGGCTAGAGAGAAGCGCCAATTGATCTTTGCAGGCACTCATTTCACCATTTACCTGGACTTCACAGCCACGGTGCAGGAAGAACGGCGCAAGTTCATGCCCGCCAAAAAGAAACTGCGAGAGGCCCAAATCGACTACGCACTCCTGTACCCAGCACGACTGCGCGTCACCCACCAAGGCAAGCAGACTTTTTTTTACTAAACCGAGTGGATGACTTTCTAAAGCATCACAACAACCCCTCTGCCACACCAACCTCATCACCTAGGTCAAGATCCCGGCCACAGAATAGCGGACACTGGCAGCATGGCAAAGTCGTCAGTCGAAATATTGGTGCCATCGCAAAGCCGCAGAGACGCCCGTCCTAGACAGTACACGGAAACAACTGCCTGGTGGTGCGCATGAAATGAATGACTCTTTGAGACAATGGGACACTTAACTCCCGAGCACCCTGGCCCTCTTGGAGCGAGACCACTCCATAGTCCTGACTCCCTGAGGGTGGGAAGCACACGTGCATGACCCTAGGAGTTCCCCCCTTTGTTCTGTGATGCAGATTCATATGCAGCTTGTTCTTGCAGTTACAGGGTCTACGGAAGGGGGGTGGGGACAGTCTTTCTGGCATGTTTGGGATGCTTCAGGGGGAGGGAATGGGGATGTTTTCAGAATTTCATCATAGCACACACATCACATGTGACAACAAGTTGCATTGCTGCTTCTTCTATCTATCTATCTTCTTCTATCTTCCTCACAGACACTGAGTAGTTACCCATAGCTCACTACAGCACATGGCTAGCCTAACACCTTCCCAACCCGTACAGGTCCTCACCTGGAATGTCAGGGGGCTGGGAGACCTGAGGAAACGCCGCCAAATACTGTCATACTTGGATAGACATCAGGCCCATATTGCAATGCTTCAGGAAACTCATATTAACCCCAAATGGTCAGACCACAGAATATTCTTGTCCTATTCCTCGTACTCTAGAGGGACGGTCATACTCATTAAAAAAAAAAATCGCTTTTATTTTAGATGGTTCAGCACAAGATCAACACGGCGCTACTGTCTAGCATGGGGCAGGCTGGGCATCACTTTAGCGTGTTGCTACGGCCCCAATGTTGATTCCCCTGATTTCTTTAACATGCTATGGGGAAAGATCATAGAGATAGGGTCTACCCACATCATATGGGGAGGGAATTTTAATGTTACTCTCTATCCTGCCAAAGATAGATCCAATCCTACTACACACCATTACAATGGGTCACATAAAGCGTTACAGGGCATAACAACGAATAATGGTTTACTAGACGCATGGCGCCATCTGAACCCGAATGCCACTAAAGGCACACACTTCACCACTAAGTTCGCATCCTGGGCCCGACTAGGCTACTTCCTACTAACACGTGGTTTAGGCCCCTTGATCACTACTGTCACGCACTTAGCGAGAACGTACTCTGACCATGCTCCTGTGAGACTAACTCTTGCACCCCCAGGTTATGACGCTCCACGTAGAATCTGGAGACTCCAGCCCTTAGCATTGCTGGATGCAGTGTTTCAAGATGAATTAGGGAAAGAAATTCAGGAGTTCTTGCAAAGGAACAAAGGTTCTGTAGAGAGTGTTGAGACAGTCTGGGAGGCCTTCAAGGCCACAATCAGGGGCTTCTGTATCTCTAAGAGCTCGAGGGTCCTGCGGTATTTACAAGGTAGACTGAAAAAATTGGAAACTGAGTTCAAGAGGCTCGAGACACAGCTCTCTGCCGGAGACACTCGACATGAACTTCGTGACCGGGAAATGAAATTCAGAGGTAAACATTGGGTCGCTCGAAGATATGGTGAAAGGGAGCGCCCTGGGAAGGCGCTAGCTGAAACAATTCAACGGCCTCGCTTTTCCAATCATATATTAGAAATCACTGGTCCTGGTGACATCTTATACAGAGATACCACCAACATACTCAGTACATTATCAACACACTATTCCTCATTGTATACATCACAGAGACAAGACAAACTCAATCTAGACAACTACCTAGAGGACGTAGCATTTGGATGGCTGGGCGACATACAGAGGGAGTTCCTATGCGCCCCCTTCGAGTTGGATGAGATACGGGAAGCCATAATGCACAAGAAATCAGGCAAGGCCCCAGGTATGGACGGGATCCCCATAGAATCCTATAAAACATACATAGATCACCTAGCTCCTATCCTTAAAGAAGTATATGAGGAAGTTCTAGAAGTTGGCACACTCCCCCCGTCCATGAGAGAGGTACTCATTACATCTCTGCTTAAGCCTGGAAAACCTGCTCACCACTGTGACTCGTACAGGCCACTTTCTCTCATTAATTGCAATACTAAAATCCTGGCCGAAGTCATTGCCAACAGTTTGAATTTGCTTATGGACAAATTGGCTCTCTCTGACCAAGCAGGCTTTATCGCTGGTAGAGCAACCACACATAACCTCTGCACTTTTTTCTCAATAATGTTGACCCAGATCTGCCACTTGCGGCAGTGTTTTTGGACGCCACCAAGGCGTTCGATTCCGTCGAGTAGGACTACCTAATAGGGATCCTTCAACGCATGGGCTTTCCTCCATTGTTCCTCTCCTGGATCAAACTGCTCTATTGACGTCCCACACCCAAAGTCCTTATTAATGGTCATTTATCTCCAGCTTTTCATATCTCCAGAGGCACCCGGCAGGGATGCCATCTCTCACCCCGGCTCTTTGCCCTTGCGGTAGAGCCATTGGGGGCCAAATTGCGACAACACCATAAGGATAAAGCACTGCGCTGTAATCTGCGTCAGATATTACTATCTCTCTATGCAGATGACATCACCCTATATATCCGGGACCCGCAGGCCAACATAAACTGCCTTCTACGAGAATTTATCGTTTTTGGGAAATTATCGGGGATTCACATAATCTGGGGAAAGTCACAAATATTCCCTCTCACTGCTGCAGTCACGCCATTCCCACTGAACTTCCCACTTGAATGGTGCCATTCAGACATGCGCTACCTGGGAATGCGCATCACTAAAGACAGGGAAGAGCTCATGCGCCTAAATTATGGTAAAGCACTAGACCACATCATGGATAATGTCATCCGATGGATCTCTCTGCCGCTCTCATTAGCAGGCCGCGCCTCTCTGATCAAAATGGTGGTCCTCCCACAGTTGCTGTATCTTTTCCTTAATATCCAGTATAAACCTGGGCGTCATTGTTTTAAGGCATTACGAACAGAAATGATTAGGCTTGTATGGGGAGGCAAACAAATGTGATTACAGTGGAACATACACACCATGCCTTACTCGCTGGGGGGCTTTGACATTCCTAATTTCGAACTCTACTACACATGTGCCCAAGCGCACTACGCATATTATTGGTTTCACCCTCCCCGCTATATGCCACAGGGTGCGACAGAACACTGGTTGGCTGACCCTGTGCCCCTCGAAGGTGTACTGTGCGACAACCCCCCGCCGCAAGACAAGAACCCAACCACAGTTACATGTACGGTTAATGCCTGGAATCGCATTTCACACTTATTACAATGCCCCATGCTTTACTCCACACTAATCCAATTATCATACCATCCCCGCATGCAGCTCCTACAGGAAAAGGGATTTCGCAAGCTCCTTGAACATACTAAAATTGTTACATGGGGTGACCTTTACCATGATGGGCAGTTTCGGACACTAAACCAAATATTTCACGAGACCCAGCCGTCCCCTCTCGACGTATTCCTCTATATACGACTTTGACAAGGCATCCGCTCCATCACCCCGGAGTTTCCCCATGAGCCCCCACTCTGGCCCCCCTACACTTGATATTACGAGCATATTCTCCAGGGCATATGGTTTCCACACTTTACCACACCATACATACGACACAGGAGACATCATCATGCCCCTCCAGAACCCACTGGACTGCGGAGCTAGGCTACGAACTCACAGACGAACAATGGACGTATTGTTGTTTACAAACGGAGCAAATTTCAGCCAGCACTAGATTGGTTATCACGCACTTTAAATTCCTGCACTGGTTATACTACACTCCAGCAAGAATGTACAAGTATGGGTTGAGGGACTATGACAGTTGTGACAGATGCGGAACCCCGAAGGCTTATTTCCTCCACTTAGCCTGGGAATGCCAGGGAGTGCACAAATACTGGGAACAAGTGTTCAATGCCCTTGATCAGATGGTGAGGTTGTCTTTGGAGCGTACTCCCCTGGTCTCCTTACTGGGGTATACCGAACTTATTGCCAAGCCATACCGTAGGTACATCGCCATGGCCAAGCGCCTTATTGCCTGTCGGTGGGGCAGAGGGCGAGCGTCCAAATTCAAAGACTGGCTCAGCGATTTCATATATTGCCAGGAACAGTTAACCAATTATGCAGAACTGCTTCCCCGGGCCTCACGCCCCACAGACATGTGGGGCCCTCTACAAACTTACCTCCTCACACATTCTCTTGACATGTCAGCTGCCACCCCATCGGAATCAACGTCATACCTACTGCGCTTCCAGAAGCCTAGTAAACGACACACACATCTTGCACCTGGGGTTCCCACCTCACCCCCAGTCTCTGCTACACCCCCAGACTAGGAACTAAGGGCAGACTCCCAGTACCGAGTAGGAAATGTAACAGAGACAACATTCATGACAAATGTGTAGATATGAATGCCAATCTGTTTATTTGCTGCTGTGAAATATAGGGCAACGCTTTGTGACGAACAGAGGGAAGGTGACAATCATATTACGGAATTAGATGGCATTTGTCTACGCCATGAGCTACGTGTGTGAATAAGGTAAAACATTTGTATATTGGAAATCACGTCTGATTATACATATTGATTACTGTGACTGCATTACCTTATTATGAAAAACAACCAATAAACACAGTTTAAAAAAAATAATAATAAGATACGGAGAAACCCTTGTGGCAGGTCACAGCAGTGACAGAAAAAACATCTAAAATCACTTCTGCTTTATCCAAATGAAATCACAACTTACAAAGCCACTTGGCTGAGGCCATCCGAAGGGCCATACAGGTGAAATTGCCACTTGCAAGTAAGCTACGGGCACCTTGCCTTCCCCGGTAGGCTCACGGACCCTTCAGAGTGCTGTCACACAGCAGCATACAAGAAAATATTTAACATCCCTAAACATACCCGGCGCACACTGATCCGCCTAGAGTTCGACTTAGTGAACATGGACATTGAATCAAGGAAGGATATTATTAGGTTCCATTTTCGGGTGACCAGGGCAGATCCGGTGTCCTTGTGAGGCGCTATGAACACCATATTTCTAGACAAAAAGTTGTTGGTCAAAAGTTCTCGGTAATGCTAGAGTCTCATTAAACCTGGCCCCAATCGACTTAACAGATTCAAGTAAGAGCAAGGCAAACAGGTTTCAAGAGACTGTGATATAAAACAAATCCAAAACATTCCAGGTGCAGTGGGTCTCGCTACTTCGCACAAATCCAATTCCTGCCAACCGTATCTGAAGGCTACTTTGGGCAGACAGCCCTAAAAAGCACACTGCTGAACAGGCTCTTAATAATGCCTATATGGGAATATAGGTCCCAATGGAAGAATCCTGTACCGGGGCATGGGCAGTGCATGTTGCGCCACTATTAGTCTGAATCGGCAGCACACATTGTATGCTGCTACTTGGGTTTGATTGCACTAACAAGAGGCACTTTAATGCACTACTCTGACGCGGGGGTCCGGATTCAGCTAACAAGGCACTTCGCACACTAATCGGCACTAGCATTGCAGTTTGTCATAGAACAGCCTTCGAATCTGACTTTTTGTATCCTACATTCCTTTATTTCTACGTCCAGTAACACTGTAAGTGCTTGCCACTGTGCCCTATGCCAGTAATATAGTAAGGCTTCCTTACTACTTGCCTAAGACTGTGCACTTCTTACTTCTAGGTCCACCAAATCTGTAAGTGCGTGTCACAACGCCTAGAGTCCCTGGGCCAATATCAGATAACTGGGTACCTGGCTAGCGGGCTTTCAAACAGGCGCACTCTTAATTGCACTAGCAAGGGGCACTTTATTCGTACTAGCACAGGGCACTTTACATTACTACCAAAGCAATGTCGGATAGGTTCTTGCCAATAGGGAACCTTGCCACATGGCTTTCTATAGAATACCCTTAGAACTTGGCCTCTAGCACACGGCATGTGTTAGGAATGCCCTTCGACCTCTTGCGTTTAAGCTAGTTTATTACCTTTCAATAGTAGGCTCACTAACGTTGCACATGCTTGCTTTGTGAAATTGCTCAAGTGAATGTTAGCTGTTCTATAACTTTTAACTTGTGATGTAACTTTTTAAATGATTGTAAAGATTTTAAGTAATCATACAATAAAGCTTTTACTACTAATACTCCTACTTAGGATGACTTGGGCCTGGTCGTTCCTGATCTTCATCACTCTGGACAGGAGAGGTAGGGGTGGAAAGGCATATAGGAGTCCTGTGCTTCAAACTAGCTGGAATGTCTCTCCTAGAGAGCCTTCTTGAGAACACTGGCACGCAAAAGCAGTGTTTTTGCGTGTTCTCGGCTGTGGCAAAAATATCTTGCTAGGGTTCTTCCCATTTTTGGAACAGGCTCTGTGCCACCTCAGAATGGAACCGCAATTCATGATCCACCAGGCACCGTCAGGAGAGCACATTTGGCTCAAGGATCCCTCCAGATGGCTAGCGACCAGGAAAAGGCCCCGATGTCCCAACCAACCCAAGGTGAAGAGCCTCTCGACACAGAACTCGGGATCCCACACTGCCCTGATTATTGCAAAACCACATGGTGCCCTGGTGATTGTTGCAGTACCACCTATGCCATTCTACCTTTGATGGATGGCACGAAGGCTGTCAGCACCAGGCAAATGGCCTGCAACTCCAACAGGTTGATATGGAGTTGGATTTCTGCCATATACCAGAGTCCTCTGATCTCTACCTCTCACAGATGACTCCACAATCCAGCAGCTACATATACGTCGTAACTGTCTGTTTTGGGTAAGGAAGAGAGAGGGGTCTGCCACAAGTCCAACGGAGGTTAAGCAACCACCACTGTAGATCATTTGCCGTCTCCTCCTAAACCTGGATGGAATCCAACAGGTTCCCTTGGTGCTGGACCCAGTGAGATTTCAGGTTTCACTGTACAGCCTACATATGCCACCTGGCGAGAGATGAGCAGGATACAGGAGGCCAGAAGTCTCACGACTCTCACTGAGACCCAAGACTGAGGCTGAAACATCAGGATCGTAGCCTGAATCTCCTGGACTCATTGTGACAGAAGGAATGCCCTAAACTGCGCCATATCTAAGATGGCTTCAACGAAACAGAACCTCTCTGAAGGAGTCAGGTGTGACTTCGGCACATTGATTATGAACCCCAACGATGTCAGAAGGTTTGCCGTCATCTAAAGGTAGTCTACGACTGACTGGCGAGCCCGCCTTCAGCAACCAGTCACCTAGTTAGAGTAAAACTGGTATCACTAAATATGTGCTGCGATCAATGCCATCACTTTTATGACCACCCGAGGGGCAGTAGTGAGACCGTAAGGAAGCATGGTAAATTGAAAAGGCTCCTGGCCTATCTTGAACCGCAGGTTATATCTGTGGGACTGCTATATAAAACCACATGTTTTGTAAGTCCAGGCTACCATTTAGCTGCCTGGATCCAGCAACAAAAGAACCTAGGTCAATGTAAGCATTTTGAATTAGTCATTCTGCAGGAAGGCATTCAGATGGCAGAGATTGAGAATAGGATGATAACCTCTGTCCTTCTTAGGTCCAAGGAAACAGCAGGAGTATCAACAGTTCCTATTTCCAAGGCCGGTTCCTGTTGCAGGGATTCTGCACCTACACAGATCTATGCGCAGGAAAACAGGACCTCAGTGAATAGGGGTGTACCAACCTACCACATTAGTACCCAAAATCCCAAACCAACTAGCTATAGTGTCTCATTCGTTCTCCACCAAAGATCACAGAGCTACAAATGATTAGACAACCCAGAACAGAACACTCCTAACTCTCTCAGGAATCGTGGTAGCAAGACATACTCTTTCGCTCGCTCACTCGTACTTGTCCACAATAAGAATTGTCAGAGTCACTGAAATAGTTCAAAATGTTTATTTTAACTATCGTGCTCTGCAATACAGTATGCGAGCCACTACCAGCAGCAAAATGCATAAACTCTGCACAGTTAGCATTGTTACAATACCATAGAATACAAAGGGAGAAGTAATTTTATAAAGACTGTGGAAAAAGGGCAATTGGGCCTAACCACCCTCTCCTGGACTAGAAGATGTTTATTTTATATAAAGGAAGATCTCTGGGCTTGGACAGCAGACCCCATATCTTAAAGCCTGGATGTAAGGTTTACATCATAGGAACATCGGAGCTCTTCTCCATGGAATGGCTTTCTCCAAGTTTGTTAAAACAACATGCAACAATGTAATATCAAAGCAAGAGTCTTCAGTACTGCAGCTGTGTGTAGCATGTTATGTCTAGGTGCTAGGGCTTGACCAGAACAGAACAACAAGTGGCATTGCAAATCGTGTTCAGACTAAACTCCAGGAAAGGCAGAGAACGTGAAAAGGCAGCCCTGTCTCATGTGAAAGGGCACAAACAGAGTCTTGCAAAAACAAGGTTATGTAGTAACGTGCGCAAAAGCGGCATCATGGCAGCAAAGCTCATGCCAACTTAGTAATGTCGACAATGTCCCTACGGAGCATATAACACCCTCCCCCTGGTACGGTCATAGGACATAGATAAAGGATTAAAACAGAGTTCAAAGTCAAGCAGAGTTCAAAGTGTTTGAAAAAATAAATTTGGAAAAAAATCGAAAGTGTAAAAAAATGTTGAATAAAAAAAAACTCAATACTGTTATTTAGAACGTATTGATTGAGTGATGTCTACGTGATAACAAAGTTATTAAGGAGGAGGCGTTCAATCCAAGGTGTGTGAACAGAGTAATGCAATTCCTTCTAACAGATCATCCCTATCGTTGGGTTTCAGTATCAATGTTACTGTTGCCTTGGCCCAACTTACAGGAGGATCTTCCCCCTTTCTTAGTATTAAATTAAAAAGTTCCCTGAGCTCTGGAACCACCTCATCTAAGAGGTTAAGATAGATCTCGGTTGGAAGGCCATCTGGCCTTGCGGCTTTCCCTCTAGCCATTTCCCTGAACTGTTGTCGGATCTCCTCTTCTGTTATATCCACTGATATTGTTACCTTCTGATCTTCGCTCAACTTTGGGAGTTCAATTGCCTTAAAGAAACCTTCAATGTTATCCCTCCCAGGGGAGGTATCTTCCTTATACAATTTACACATGTGTCAGAGACCTCCAGCCCAATTTTGGTATTAGTATCCAATATGTCCCCTGTCATATCATCTCTCAGGCATTTTATTTGGTTACGTACTCTATCGGTCTTTGCTTTCCATGCCAACAGGGCACCGCTTTTCTCCCCATAAGCAAAATGCTGCAGTTTACTAACCTTCCATTTATCTGTTAATATTTTATCCAGGGCTCCTTGATATTCTGATTGCAGCAGTTCTAGTTGTTTCCTAAGAGATGCCACATTACTGGAGCTCGCAAGGGAAGCTTTTTGTACCTCCTGCTCTTTATTCTTAATGGTTTCCAAAAGCCTTTCTTCTTGATGCCTCACACTACTTTTTTACCTGCCATAAAAGGCCTTAAAAGAATCCCAAATAAATTGAGGTGTGGCTGACCCCGTTAGCTTAAAAAATATCTTCTATTTTGAAAATTACCCACTCATCCAACAGAATTGTCTTATCTGGAGTCCATCTGGTTATACCCCTCTTATCGGGGGTTTTTAGTGATAAGAGGACAACCGAATGATCTGAAAATATAGCAGGTACATGCTTAATCGTTTCAACCCCAGATACTAGCTCATAATTTTATTAAAAATAATCGATTCGGGAATGATGGCCATACTTTTTACTAAAAAATGTAAAATCTCTTTTATCCCCCATCTTATGTCTCCAAATATCGATTAAGTTTAACTCTCTAATCATATATTTAAGCACTGCTATAGTTTTTAGTGGCGTAACATATTTAGCTTTGGAGGTTCTATCCAAGCTTTTATTTAAGACTAAATTGAAATACCCTCCAATTACCACTGGGATGTTAAAAGACATTAAGCATGATTCCAATTTGATTAGTGCATCCGGGTTGTGTTCATTGGGCCCATAATAACTAATTACAATTACAGATGCTCCTTGTACTTTTATCTTAGCTAGGGCCCACCTCCCAGAAGGATCTGTCTGATGACTTTCTACTATAATACCATCATTATTTCTTATAAGAATGGCCACCCCCCTCGTATTACTACTTTGATCCGAACAAACGTTATCTTGCACCCAAGACAATTTTTTAAAAGCGTTCATACATTCGTGTTTTGTTAGGTGCGTCTCTTGTAATAATAGAACGTTCGCCTCAGATCTCTTCACAAATTCCATTACTCAACCTAACTTCTTTGCAGACCTCAAGCCATTTACATTCCATGATACAAAGTGCACTAAATTCTTCATCATTTACCTATTTATTTATCTACCCGTAGGCCTCTACCAATACCTTCTAAGTCACTCTTATATTGACCAACCCTAATACACAAATCAGCATAAATTAATAGGGACCACCCATCAAATAGCTGAAACCCAATAAGGATCCCCTAATGGTAGACTCATATAGGGCCATATCTTTGTTAAACACGGACTATAAGGTGTTTGCGGGGATTTTTGCCGCTAGAATTGCAAAGATTATTAAGAGTATAATACACAAAGACAAGAAAGGTTTTATTTCTGGAAGGCAGCTTAACAAATTGACTTTTCAAATATTGGGAGTGATAGATCTGGTGGAAATATATAATCTTCCCCTAATGCTGGTGGCAGTAGATGCTGCAAAGGCTTTTGACCAGGTTCACTGGTCTTATCTGTGGGAAGTTTTAAAGTTATTTGGATTTCCTCCCAATTTAATAAAGGCCGTACAACTTCTATATAAATCACCAAGGGCTAAGGTCTTGGTTAACGGGGAGTTAACCGATTGGGTCAATATACTACGTGGAACAAGGCAGGGATGTCCCCTGTCTCCACTTTTGTTTAATATGTATATTGAAGCACTAGCGGCATGGATTAGACAAGACCCCGATATCATTCCTTTCAGATATGGGAATCTTGAGATTAAGTTAGCGCTTTATGCAGACGATCTTTTACTTTATACTGTGAATCCGCGAGTGGCTATTCCCATATTAATGGCTAAAGCCAAAGCATTTGGAAGGGTTTCAGGATACAGAGTAAATATAAATAAGACCGAAATTATGGAATGGAATCAACCAGTACAAGAATTAGAGGCAAAACCGAACATGCATTACCTTGGCGTTAAAATTAAGCAGAAATTGGCAGAAGTCACTAAGGTAAATTGGGAAAAGATTAGGCAAGAAGTAGAGAAATGGCTGGTCAGATGGGCAAATCTTCCGTTAAATTTGTACGGTAGGGTAAAATTTATCAAAATGATTATTGTACCCAAAATAACGTTTCTTTTTAATTCGATACCACTATTGTTTGATAGAACAAAAATTGCTAAACTCCGAGGAAGGCTAGGAAGCTTTATTTGGGCTTCCAAGGGTTCACGCATATCTTGGAAGAGATTGAGGAGGAGATTGGAGAAGGGTGGGCTGGCTTTAGCGGATTTGATGACGTATGGGTATGCTTATTTAAGAATTGTAGGATGGTTTTAAATAAGGTTGACAGTTCTGCTATAGGCAGCCTGTTTGGAGCCATGCTTAGAGAACTAAGGGAGGGCCAAGACAAATGTTTGTTTAAGTTCGCAGACCCGAAGTTCTTCAAAAAAGTAAGGTTGAAGATTCTATTGGATGTTTCGAAAGCATGGGTTCATATCTGAAAAAAATTAGGAATTCCATATTATTCGTCTAGGGCCCCGATTTGGGAGTCTCCAGGGACTCCGGAATGTTTGAATGATTCACTTAGTCTTCCATTAAAGGCTTCGGATATCTCCTGCTGGGGGGATTTGAAGACGGGAACCGAGCTAGTTAGTTGGGAATTTCTAAATCTAATTACGGGGGGAAATTTAACTAGGTTTAAATATTATCAGCTCTCTGCGTGGTGGGGGGATCAAAACTGGAGTGAAGAGAAGGATGATACCTGGTTAGCTCAAGCGATCAAAACTGGTGTTATTAAGAAGGAGGTAGCTTTGTGGTACCAATTTCTGATCAATTCAGAAGTTGAGTTAGAAAGAGATATTCAGAGGCTTTGGGGGGAGGAAATTTCGAACATTGATTTGAGGGAATCGTGGTTGGCCTCCTTTGTATTGTTGAGAGAAAGTGTGAAACCTGCTTATTTAAAACGTAACCACCTCTTCGCTGTATATAGGTCCCCGGCGAGATTAGAAAAATTCTTTGGTACACATTATGAATGCCCAAGATGCAAAGACCCCGTAGCTGATAACATTCATATTTTTCTTACATGCCCTGAAATTGAGAAGTTTTGGTTCGAGGTGTGCCATTTTTTAACTGAAGTTACAGGCATTATTGTGAAGGTCAGTCCCGCCCTGGTCTTTCTTGGAATTTGGCAAGATAATACTGCTAATATTAGTAGATTAGATGCAAGATTTATTGTTTATGTAATTATTTTAGGAAGAAGAGAGATCTGTAAATTATGGAAGGTGAATCTTCCACTGCACTTCCTGGAATGAAAAAAGTGTTATATATATAAGTAAGCAGGACCTATTGTGTGATCCTAGTAGTAAAGAGAAAGTATGGCTTAAGTTGGTGGACTGGATCCAAAAATCTGTGGTCCAATGATTAACCCAATGTTGAGCTGTCGGTCCTGTGGTCCTTCCGAGCTATGGGCATTCCCGGGAAGGGTGGAATTGGAAACAGCTTTTCCCTCTTGATTGTAAGGACTCCAGCCTGTCCTGGTATACCAGAGATGGGTAAGAGTATAGCCAGCAAGTAAATTGGCAGAATGAGGACAAAAAACAAAAAAAAATCCCTATCATTTGTAGAAAAAAGGGATGCCGTCCAATTAAGTAAGTAAAAGGAGCAAACGTGATCCTCATAATGAGACGCCTCCAAAAGCATAACTGGGCACCTTGCGTGATATTCAATGAAGCTCTGTTGCATGATGTGCGGCGCTGCCGCACATGCATCCCATTCAGCCAATACTCCAAGTGCTGCTGCACGCGCCATTCGACCATCCCCAGAACAAGCCTGGTCATGAGCCTCTAAGGGACCCATCAACTGGTTAAAATCCGGGACTGGACGCATCACGTTGGAGAGGCATACATCCATTGCCCAATAGAAGGGGCATCGCGGACAGTAAAACACGGGTTGCACGCAAGTGAAGTAGGTGAAGGGAAAAGTTAATACATAACTTACGCCAAGCGTTGCTAAAGGCAAGCATCCAAAAGGCTGGTGAATGCGATCACCGTACAGCGGCAATTGGTCTGGTCTGTGCATTGCCACAAGATGAGCAGCAATTGCGCAGCAGGAACAGGAGAAGCAGGATTCCAGTGACTAATGTCAAAACTAAGTGGAAGTCTCCGAAGACGCTGGAAAAAATTGAATGAATAAAGGCCAGTATTACTCCAAATATCGTCTGAAAAGAAGTCACAAGGCCAGATCCCATAAGTTTAAAAAAATTTGCAAGGCAGGTAGTGTCAAACACATTAAATATTTGATGTAAAAGCTCCCCAAAGTGAAGTGAGAGGTTAGTGTTCAGAAGTGGCTGTATCTTGCTAGAGGTCCTAGCCACCTGTAACTCGAAGGGTCTCTCGGGCCGAAGTGAGAGCTACTGCTTGGAATAATAGCGGTTTGAGCCTGTTCAACTTGTTGAAGTCTGTTTTCAAAGTTGGAATGGAAGGCCAAATGGAGCTATCTAAACTCCCATGCGGGGGAGCGGAAAAAGCACATTGCTACAACAAGTTACGCAATGGGAAACCGTTACTTAATACGGGACTCCTGCCCGTAAATCACAGCAGTCTTGGTTGTTCAAATTAAGATAACTGCCGTTTGTAAGCAATGTAAAAGCGGGAATTGTTGCTGGTACTGGGGTCCCTTTTAAAAAACAAGCCAGATTGGGCGCCGACACATTACAAGCACCGTGCAACTTAACGTGATTGCAAACCAGGGAATGTCCTACTGTGTTATCACTGTCTTCCCCTATAATAAAAACGTCCTTACCCTCCCTCTGACATCTGTAAGTGAAATGTAGGGACCACTATTCATGTAGAAAAGCACTACCCAGTGGTTCAAAACGTCCAATCGGAAAATGTTGCATGCAGCATTTAAATTGAAACAGCGAAAAAGGTAGAGAGATAACCCCATGAATTAACCAAACACCCGAGTCGGTTTCCGCTACCGAAAACGGTAAGGGCTCCAATTTTCAATATGCAAAAGTGTGTATGTAGCATCTTTCATGGACATTAATCCTCTGTCGTCAGTTAGATTAAATGGCAAAAATAAAGGAGTGGCATTCAAATAATCCCAAGGCACTTTCCCCAATTTAAGAGTTTGCAATGTCCAAGCAAATTGCATAACAGATCGTAACTGAGTTTGACCATGGTATAACACAGACACATCACTTTGCACAATATCAATAACAGACGAAAGAATATTATCAAACGTGTAAATGTATGAGGAAAGTGTGTTGATGCTATTGTCTACTACGGCAAGGACTTTTTCTAAGTTTGCTTGATCAATTTGGCGCAGACGGAAGGCGGCCTCCATTTGCGAAAGTTTCCAAATTTAATTGTATGCAGCATAAAGGAATCGCATAGCCCTAGGATTTCTAGTTCCAAGGATGAAATCAGCCAAATTGATGTCATGCGACAAAAGATATTGTTTCACTGATGCTAACGTGGAATGTTCCAACCATTGTTGGCATAATTTACCCACTGAATATGTGGTGACCGAATGTGTAAGGGTATAACGAGAATCAAGTAGAGTCTGAATGAAACCAGGCGTTGCATTATAAAAACGCAATTGGCATGCATTCGCAGTAGATTGCCACACCAACCACACGGAGGAATCAATTTCAGAGACATTGAAAGTGTCATTACGAAGCAAAGCTTGCAATGTTTCAACTGTATAATTTGTCTGAGAGCACCAGTCGTCATATTCCGCTAAAGACGGAATGGACGGGGTGGTCAAATTTTTGACAGATGCCAGGCCAAAACAAGTGGTCTGGTACACTGTATCATTTAAGAATACAATTTGAGCTGGGATCAGGCAGGCACGATGTAAAGCCTCATTGCCCTGAACCTGAGTTGGACAATGTTCCCATTGTGTATAATTAAAAACAGGTCTTAAAGTGTTTGATTTGTGTAAAAAATAATGCTGATAGTAAAATAGATCACAATAATTGGCCAAATTGAAATACAAATCTTCAGCATCTATTCAGAATATTTCAAATCAGAAAATAATGCATGAACTGCCTGTACATCCCAATCGTCAGAATGTAGATCCCGTGTTGCCACATCTCCTAATGAGATATGAAACACATATGGAACCCTGAGAACCTCAGTCGGACCATGGATTTCGTAGGCTACATTATCCCAAATGATGCCATCTGCCACCGGGAATGGTGAAATGTTAACAAGTGTTTCTTCACGTTTAATAATATGGGACGAAGTGTGAGGGGCCAGAATTCCATCAACCAAGTTCACTGAAGAGCATTTTGGCAAGTAATGACCATTGATGAGCAAAAAGAACACTGTCACAAAACCAATTGACATGAAGAAGAAAATTAGTATAAGCACCAACCAAATGTAGGTCCATGGAGGGACCAGGTAAGTCTTTTTGAACCAAGTGAAGAAATTACTCAATTTAGTCAGCCAAGCTGGAAGTTGAGGAGGACAAGCTCGAAGATAGGCTGGTATGATTGTCATAGTAGTAACTCGTAGGTCGATTAATCAGAGGTGGAAGTGCTGCGTCTGCCTGATGTTCTTGAGGACTGCTTGCCACTTCACTCACGGACTCCTCAGGATGATATACATACTCGACATCCATAGTGGATAGAGGTCGGATGGGTGAAAGATCAATTATAGTGTCCATCACTTTCTTAGCCACACGAGGACCAGTGGAAGATGATAAAGTCAGTGGATCCAATGAAATGGCATTGCACGAAACTGCAGGCGTGACACTAATCAGAATCGGGTACATGGTGTAACTTGACATTGTCCACTGAGATGTATCTGTTGTCTTTGCAACCAGGTAAAGGTGGTAAAATGACTGTACGAGTACCCTTCAGTCCAAGCGAACAAGTTACTTACCTTCGGTATCGCCTTTTCTGGTGGATAAAGTATCTGCCTGTGGATTCCTCACCTTGTGAATATCCCCTGCGCCAGCAACATTCGGAAACTTTTGTAGCAGTCCACGCCGATTAGGTCGAAGACGACGTCACAGAGACACGGCTCCGCTCGCGACTCCGCTGACTTCACCGGCTCCATAAGAAGACTTCATCAGCGTGATGACGTCAGTTCTGCCCTTTTTTCCATGCCTTCGAGGCACACGGACGGACTGACAGCAATATATACACAGTACATAATATACCATTCGACACGCACAGTGTCGAGAATAAAAAGGAAGGCAAAAGAAACAACACAATGCCTTTGACAGTAACAAATAAATTTTGAGACATTATCATCAGAATTGTAGGTATACAAGAGTGGACAACGGGGAGGCGGGTGGGTCAGTGAGGAATCCACAGGCAGATACTGTATCAACCAGAAAAAGCATTACCGAAGGTAAGTAACTTGTTCTTCTGATGGATTCATCTGCCAGTGGATTCCTCACCTTGTGAAAAGATTCCCACAGCAGTCCCACTCCCGGAGGAGGGTGTCCACCCTTCTATATCAGAAAGTCCTGAAGGACGGAACGAGCAAAATGTCCGTCCCTCCTCACATCGGAATCCAAGCAGTAATGCTTTGCGAAAGTGTGAAGGGAGGCCCAAGTTGCCGCCCTACAAATGTCCTCCACAGGAACACCTCTAGACAAGGCAGAAGTGGAAGACTTAGCTCTAGTAGAATGAGCCCTTAAACCCTCTGGGTGTTCCCTACCGGCCAAAAAATAGCATATCTTGATGCACAAGACAATTCATCTGGAAAGGGTGCGCTTGTGCACCGCTCTGCTTTTCCTGCAGCCAACAAAGCCCACGAAGAGCTGGTCGTCAACTTGAAAGTATTTTGTCCTGTCAAGGTAGAAGCTCACCGCCCTCTTAGGGTCCAAGCGGTGAAGTCCCATCTCAACTGAAACGCGTCCCCCAAAGCTCCCTGCATCGGATACTGGAGACTGAAGAATGACGGGCAGTGAGCGTTCTTGTGAGTGGCAAACAGGTCCACCCGAGGAGTTCCCCATATCTGAAAGACGTGACGAACCACCTCCGGATGAAGCCTCCACTCGTGGTCGGCGGAGAACTGCCGACTGAGACTGTCTGCACGTACGTTCAGAACCCCGGCCAGATGATTTGCCATCAGACAAATCTGATGATCCTGAGCCCAGGACCAGAGACGCAGAGCCTCTCTGCAGAGACAAAGAGACCCCACTCCTCCCTGCATGTTGACATACCACATCGCGGTAGTGTTGTCCGTCAGAACTTGAACCGACTGACCGCGAAGGGAAGGGAGAAAGGCCTTGAGCGCCAAACGTATCGCCTGCAATTCCAGAAGGTTGATGTGAAGCAACCTTTCCTCTGGAGACCAAAGACCCTTGATCTCCAGATCCCCCAGACCTAAAGTGGATGCATCCGTTATCACTGTGGCCACCGATGGAGGTAGATGAAAGGGCTTTCCTGGAGACAGATTGCCCTCCACGCTCCACCAAGAAAGATCCGCTGCAGCTTCTCCCGAGATCCTCACAGACTTCCTGAGATCTCCTTTGTGCAGATACCACTGCCTGCGAAGACACCACTGGAGCGCCCTCATGTGCCAGCGTGCATGGTTAACCAACAGAATGCAGGAAGCAAACAGACTGAGCAGGCGAAGGTCCTTCAGGACAGGAACGACCGCTCCATTGTAAAACAAAGGAATCATTTCCTGTATGTCGAGAACCCTTTGTGGAGGTGGGAATGCCCAACACACAGTAGTGTCCAGTACCGCCCCTATGAACAGGTTGCGCTGAGAGGGCACCAGGTGAGATTTGGATACGTTTATCGAAAAACCCAATTTGTACAACAGCTGAGTTGTAACCAGCAGATGATGAAGCACCTTCCCTGGCGACTCCGCCTTGATCAGCCAGTCGTCTAGATAGGGGAAAACTGAGATCCCTGACCTTCTGAGATGGGCTGCCACCACTGCCATCACCTTCGTGAAGACTCGAGGTGCAGTAATAAGACCAAACGGAAGGACCGCAAACTGATAATGTTACGACCCTACCGTAAACCGGAGATACTTTCTGTGCGACTTCAGGATGGGGATGTGAAAATACGCACCCTGCAAATCGATCGACACCATCCAGTCCTCCTGATTCAGCGCTTGAAGAACCTGTGCAAGGGTGAGCATCTTGAACTTCTCTTACTTCAGATAAAGATTCAAGATCCTGAGGTCCAATATCGGACGCAATCTGCCATCCTTTTTCGGGATCAGGAAATACCGGGAGTAGCATCCCTGACCCCTCTCCTGCTCTGGAACCACCTCTATCGCACCTTTTCTTAGTAACGTCAGGACTTCCTCCTGCAGGAGAAGACGGTGGTCCTCCGAGCAAGCACCTTGACAAGGAGGGTAATTTGGAGGAAATTCCCGAAAGGGAAGGGTGTACCCATTTTCTACAAGATCTATAATCCAAAGGTCTGTAGTAACCGATTCCCAATCTTGTAGAAAATGGGTAAGCCGGCCCCCCACAGGACCAACATGATCCAGAATGGTGGATCTAGGGCTGCTTTGCGGTGGTGGGAGGGGCTGAGGAAGAGGAGGAGAGCTGCCGACCTCGAGAGCGACCCCTGAGTCTGCCTCTGTAGCTCTTATACAGAGTGCTTTGTTGCTGTTGCTGCTGCTGCTGGGGCTGTCTGTAAGAACGAAAGGTTGACCTTCCGAAGCCCCTGTACCTCTTGAACGAACCCCTTGACTGAGATTGAAGGCCCAAAGATTTAGCCATGGCCTTACTCTCTTTAAATCGTTCAAGCACTGCATCCGCTTTCTTGCCAAGGAGTCCGGAGCCTTCAATAGGCAAGTCCAATAGCGTTGACTGAACATCAGGGGAGAATTCTGAAGATTTAAGCCACAAACTCCTCCTGGTGGCAACAGAAGACCCCATGACTCTTGCAACCGAGTCAGCTGTATCCAAGCCACTTTGGATCACCTGACGTGACGCCGCTTAGGTA
Source organism: Triturus cristatus (assembly GCF_964204655.1). Taxonomy (NCBI): domain Eukaryota; kingdom Metazoa; phylum Chordata; class Amphibia; order Caudata; family Salamandridae; genus Triturus; species Triturus cristatus. The sequence continues at coordinate 1,168,835,465 of NC_140584.1, read as the reverse complement.
TCCGAAAGGACCTCATTGAAACTTAACCTATCCTCTTCTGACAGCTTAGGGGCTAGCTGCTTTGCTGAGTCCATAAATGCATGTATATACCGGCCCAAAAGACAGGTGGCATTCGTAGACTTAAGGGCCATGCTGGCAGAAGAGAAGACCTTCTTGGCTGACTGATCCAATTTCTTCTCCTCCCTGTCACTCGGGACCTGGAGAAAAGAACCCGATAATTTTCTGGAACAGGCAGCCTGAACCACCAGACTCTCCCGAGATGGGCGAGATGTCAAAAAGTCTGGGTCCCCCGGAGCTGCCCTATACCTCCTGGCAATAACTTTACAGACTGCCGGAGCAGAATAGGGCTTATGCCACACCTCCATTACTGGCTCTATAATGGTGTCATTAAAAGGGAGTAAAGGCTCCGAAACAGCAGAAGGAGAGTGCAGAACTTCTGTTAAGATGTTAGGCTTGAACTCTGCAGAAGGCAATTGCAGATCCAAAAGTTCAGCTGCCTTCTTTATAACGGCATGGTATGGAGCCACATCCTTTGAAGGAAGGTTAGAAGGAGGAGTAATCTCCCATTCCGGTGATAAGTCCAGGCCACTAGCCTCTTCAACTCATCAAACACATCGTCCGATTCCATGAGCTCCCCTTCCTCTACTTCCTCTATCAGGTATCTTTGTTCATCCAGCACCCTTTGGGCCTCCCTCCTAGACCTGATCCTCACAACTGGAGTCGGCGGTGCCGTGACCGAATCTGACAGCGCCGGAGCCAAGCGTGGATCCGATGGACCAGCCGGCGTCGAACGATGTCGAGTCAGCACCGGTGAAGAAGGGAGTGGCGTCGATGTCCACGGCGCCGCTAGATGCCAAGACGGCGTCGCCGGAAAAAATGGCATGAAGGGAGCCTGAGGATAGGCTTGGGGAACTCCCAAACTAAAGGCCATAGGACCCGAAGGTGCACCAGAGGGGTACATGGCTCTGGAGAAGACTCCGTATATAGCTTTAAGATAATGCGTAGGGTCCTGACCTGGTCCTGGAAATGCAGGATATTGTTCAGGCATCACTGGAGTCGGGCCAACCGGCGCCGACAGTGGAATCAGCGGAGCCAAAGGCTCTCCCGGAGCTGGAAGCTCCTCAATCGGAACCAGGGACCGAGCCGGCGTCGGAGATGGAGCCGGGGCCGGAGCATGTTCCGGTGAAGCCACAGTTGACGACAGGCCAATAGGTGAATCCGGAACGGGCGAGGGAGATACAAAGTCCTTACGGTGTCGGGAGGGCAATGTCGATCTCGGAGCCGCATCCCTATCCGAGTGACGTCGAGATGAATGCCTCCTCCTTTTCTTGTGCTTCCTAGATTTAGAAGCATGCCCAGGAAGTCGACTTCGACGCCGACCTCGATCTCGACCTCGATTTCCTCCGGCCCCTTTTTTCTTTCTTCATCTTGGTTATGAAGAGCATTGCTTCCCTCTCCTTATGAGCCTTGGAGCTCATCTTGCGGCAGCAAGAGCATCCTTCCACATCATGGTCCGATGACAGACGCCACACGCAGTCGTCATGCGGATCCGTTATCGTCATGTGTTTCCCACATTCTCGACAAGGTTTGAATTCAGACATCTTCGTCGATATTTCAGCTGAAGAAGACAAAGAAAAACCAGCAGAAAACAAAGTAACAAGTATAGCTACAGAGAGAACTGACGTCATCACGCCGACGAGGTTTTCTTATGGAGCCGGTGACGTCAGCGGAGTCGCGAGCGGAGCCGTGTCTCTGTGACGTCGTCTTCGACCTCATCGGCGTGGACTGCTACAAAAGTTTCCGAATGTTGCTGGCGTAGGGGATATTCACAAGGTGATGAATCCACTGGCAGATGTATCCATCAGAAACTGGTACCGGTGGACGATAAGAGGGACCAAATTCTTTTTTGTTCTCCAACTTTTCTCGTACCAGCTCTCCAATTTTTGGAAGCCAACCGGCAACTGGAATCAGAAGTGCTGCATCAGTGTAAGAGGGTAAATGTTCAGTTGCAAAGCTGTGACATGTCTTTTGTAGATCCTGTAACACAGTAGAATGATTATCTACGTCAAAGGTTGTGGCAGCTGCCACAACGTCTAGACGATCAAGGTCTGGCACAAACATTTTAATGCCAAAGAGCATTTCGTATGGGATCCGCCCACCCAGAGATCTTCTAGGGAGATTATTAAGTGCACGTTAAACCCCATACAAGTGGGCCAGCCAGTTCCTGCCAGTATCTAAAACTCTAGCTGGCGAGGATTGCTCTAAGTCACGGATGATTCGCTCCACAATTGAATTGTCCTCAGGCCTGTATGGAGACGAAAACTGCACCAGGGCCCCCATTGACTTCATCGCATCCATGTACGACGAACGCCGGACCTTGGTCTGAATGAAAGGTGCCACAGGCAAACATCCTGACAAAGACACGCAAATCCCTGATGACATTTCGAGCGTCAGCACTGCGTTGTGGCCAAACCCAAAGGAATGTAGTGCACAAATCAACTGCAACAAATATATATTTAAACACAGTATCAGAAGAGAGTGGACCGCAGTGATCAAGATAGACACAGCCAAAAGTTTGATTGGAAATACATAGCTGTGTTTCAGGCGGGCGTGTGACCGTAGACGGCTTAATTTGTTGACAAATGTCACAAGAGAGTACATAATTACGGGTCTGTTTATATGAACTATGCCACCAGAAACGTTAAAATAGAGACCGTAGCCGACACACCGGCATGCGCAGACGCAATACCTTCGTGTGAGGCTATGATCAGAGTTGGTCTGCGGTCCAAGTTGGGAATCATCCGATCCCCAACTGAAGGAATCATCACATAAGGAACCTATTCGGAAGTTAAGCGATTAGAGTATTTTGAAGGGAAACTCTCAGGATACGCAGTTCCCTCCCTCGTTGCAGCGACAGCTGCCAAAATCTCATTATCTATTTTAGTCTTGGATCTTGTAACTGCTGCTACGGAACACATGGCTACTGCAAACTTGGCCGCTTCATCAGTCAAAGAATTACCAAGAGCATGTGCTCCCACACGCTGATGGCAAAGAGTATGTATAACATGTGTGAGGTGCAGATATTTCTTAAGATCTGCCACTCGAACCCAAAGCATTTTCTGCTTAATTGTGCTGCCTTTAGAGTCTCAGTAATCATTTTGAGACCAGAAAAATAGGTTATCATTAAAAGACTGGACACAGTAATAAGAATCGCACACAATAAGAGTATTCACATTAGGATCAGCAAACTCGAGAGCAAGTACAAGTGCACGCAGCTCCCCCAATTGTGCCGTACAGTCTCCAAGTGCCTGAGTGTGCACAATGGAAGACTTAAACTCTCCATTAACAATTGAGCCAGAAACAATAGCGCAAGCCGCAGAATAAGCATGCTTGGAATCCGTGGCCAGTTGCGCCGAGCCATCGGTATAAATGATGCAGGTGTACTCATGCAGAGGAAGTAGAGACAAGAGAGGAGGATAAACATGTTCATACCGTAAGAACTCCTGTGTCTGAAGTGCAGGATCAAAGATAAACACGACATCAGCTGATGTCAAATTAGCCCATTGTATCCAACCGGGGTGTAGTGCTTTCGAGTTAGGTAAACTCGCCTTAGTCACAGATTCCAAAGCCGCGAAGGGTGTGGCCATAAGAATGCGTTTTACTTGCACCAGTGAGCGTGCTTTTAGAATCGCCATCTGAACGGGCGTCAAGATCTTTTCAATAGATGAAAAATGCATTTCAGCAGCAGTGTATAAATGTTATTTGTATGCGATAGGAATTGTGTCATTGAACGTCAAATAAGTGAAACCCACAACTATACGTATAACTCGGTTTGTTGTGTTATCACGCGTCAATAAGTAGTTAGTTGCAAGCAAGTCTGATTGCAAAGAATTCAGGATAGAAGAATGTTCCGGAAGCCAGCTGGCAGCAGAAAAAGTTGGTTGTATCAACGCATAAAGCGGTTTGATACGCTGGGCATAATCAGGAATGTATGTCCTCCCGAAATGTCAAAATCCCAGCAAAGACTGAAGTTTCTTCAGTGTAGAAGGGGGTTGCAATTGCACACATTTTTCCAAGAAGTGAGGGGCTAAGCCCTTTCCCTCATTATTGAGCTCATAGTCCATAAAGAGTACCGCCAAATGGGGGATGTGCGATTTTGCAAAATTGAATTTATATCCATAGTCAGCAAAGGATAAGGTAATCCTGTCAACTCGGACAAGATGTGGCATTAGTTCATTGTCCGTCAGATAAATGTCATCTATGTAGGAGAACGCATCTGGGTCCGTGTCGTTCAACTACCACACAATTTGTGCCGCAAATGCCCCGGGACTAATCTTATACCCCATAGGAAATCTTGTAAATTTTTCTAATTCCTGACGGCAGTAAATGCTGTCAATTCACGGCTCTCAGGAGCAAGATTGTGACTGTAGGAACCATTAGAAATATCAAGTGTAGTTTTGTATTTTTTAGGAACAAAATTTTTCACCAGCGCAGAGCTGTGTGTGTTCTGCACTGCAAAAGTGCGGCAATGACTGTTCAGATTTCAGTAATCCAATACAATCCGATATAAACCATCAGGTTTTGATACCATAAAGAGAGAATTATTCATCTGTGATGTACATGATTGAATCACTCCCTGATACTCTAACTGGGTTAGAATGTCACCGACGAAAGCTTTCGCTTCACGCCTGATTGTATATTGCGATTGTGGCATAGAATGTAAAGGTATTTCATGAGCCGGTGAATCAACATCCCAACCAACCTGATTACGATACGCCGCCGGGGCAAGGGCCAAAGCCCACTCTGCTGCGTATGCCTTCGCATGTTCTACCAAATTCGTTCCTCAGCGGCTCAGGAGCATGACAGAGGCACATAGATGATCTAGCAACTTCTCTGGTGACAGAGTGGAAGAAAGGGGATGAGTCCCATTTGGTTTCTTGTATGTCCTCTTTGACCTTGATTTGGACTTACTCAAAACTTCGAACTGTTGCAGGTACGATCTTGGGAGGGGGAATGAGTCTGCACTCTCGACTTCTGAGTGGAACTTGTGCTATTTCTTTGAGTGTTTGGTGACATTGTTTGGCTATGTTCCCGGTTCACATTCCAAGTCAATACAGTGCATTGCTCACATGACTTGGAGTAGTGTTCGGAGCCTAGGCACCAATGGCATAACTCATGCGAGTCTATCACAGACATTTGGTTGCAACAGTCCCGGCATGGCTTACATGCTGCAGTTTTAGGAGGAGACATAGGGCTACATGCATCAAAATTGTAAGTTGCGAATACCTAATTGCGAATTCTTGAGACTCGCAATTAGGTAATCGCAATTTACAATGTATGAAACTCAAAGAGTTTCATAAAGCGATTCCTAGGGGGTTGCAAATCGCTTTACCTCATTAATCTTAATGAGGTAGATCACAATTTGCAAACCGCTAGGAATCACTAAAGTCATGGGGATGGTGGCCTGCTGGGGTCAGCAGACCACCATGTCCGTGATTGCTTTTAAATAAAGCACTTTTTTTTGTTTTGAAATGCATATTATTTTCTTTAAAGGAAAATGGGATACGTTTCAAAAACAAAAATGAAAAGTTTTAATTTCTTTTTTAAGAGCAGGCAGTGGTCCGTGGGACCACTGCCTGCTCTTAAAAAATGCTGTAACAAACATTCATAAAGGGGAAAGGGTCCCTTGCAGACCCCTTCCCATTTGCGAATGGGTTACCACCTAGGTGGTAAAGTGCGAATGTTTTGTGACTGCATTTCGGTCACAAAACATTCCTACATACTGATGCGATTCGGTATTAGGAAGGGACGCCCTAAGCACGCCACTTCCTAATAGTGAATCACAAACCCATTTTGCGATTCAGTAACAGGTTACTGAATCACAAAATGGGTTTTGATACATGTAAAATGCCTTTTTAGCATTCGCAAACGGGCGGATTCGCAGAATCGGCCCGTTTACGAACGCTAAATAACTTGATACATGTAGACCATAGTTCCCTTGCACACTGGTTGATAATATGTGGAAGAAAAAAATTGCATCAACCGACAAAGAAAAAAAGGAGTGGAGCTCCTGATCTGCATACAAAGGAACAGAAAGAAACTGATGTCAGCGTGCAGGGACTGCACTTATATGTGGCTGCATTACTCACTTCAGGACAAATCAGCGTGAAGCTGCATGGCGCCGCCTACCGGAGTGTGGAAGCACTGCTGTGTAAAAGTTTCCAGATCCATCAGAAAGAGCATGTGGCAATAAACAACACAGTGTATCAGTATCCTGCAAGCTAACGGGCAGTGTCTCAAAGTGTTTCGGAGCTTGGGAAAGTGATGAGCTGCAGAAACCAAAACATCAAGACTAACTCCTGTTTAGATTAGGTGGTGTCAGCCCCTCAAAATGTGGAAATGTTTCTACTCACTGACTAACTGTACAGATTTAAGGCAACCAAAATGCAGACCATTTGATACTCCTGCATATGTAATAATTGTGAGAAAGAACCAAAGACAACATTCAATTTATCAAAAATACAAAAAGTTAGCATTTATTAAGTTTTTAAACCGTGAAAGAAAATTTATTTTAAATCATTCATTCACTTTCATATCCATCATACAAACTCACAACCATACTGAAAACAGATTAAAAACATTGTTATAATGATAACAAATTATCATGAATTAATAAATCAGCACAAAATTTGCAATACACTATCCGAAAAGTAGCACAAATTCAATTGACTGGTGGAATTCTACGCGTGTTTCGGCACTACAAAAGTGCCTTCGTCAGGAAGACGGCCACAGTGAAAGCAATTGATGAATTCTTTGTTTAGATAGCACAGTCGAATAAGGACAATACGATATTTCGAAGATAATCTCAAAACAAATGACGATGGAACATCAGTTTATGCCGCAAAATACAGAAAGATATCCTGATGTGGTTTCAATAAGGGTATACTGATTGTCCAATGGACATGCATCGCCTGGACAGGCAAAAAGGATTAGTAATGTCTGTAGATAACAGGATGTCACTTGCTATTCTTTCTGCGCTAAAAGAAGTATATAGCGATCTTAGTTACGTTATGATGCAGATGAAGGGACTAAATACAATTCTAATTGCTGGTTTCACAGATAATGGTGAATAAAATCAGAGCCTCCGGGTATAGGGTTCCTTTTGTCTGCAGGTGTGTCTGAAAACTCACGGACTACTCACTCGGAGACCAACCTTGATACAAAAGGGTGAAAACAACAGTCTAACCGGTAATGGTTGCAAGCCCAAACACTCACAGGGCCGACTCTAGACTGCACACAATCTGGCTAGCCGAGAGCTGGACCTTCACCAAAGCAGCAGAGTCAAAGAAGAAAACAATTTGTAGAACGGAAGTGTGCTTACCAGGTAGGGTCACCACTCAGCTCACCAACTGTAAGAAAAGGTTTGGAATTTGGATGGGTAAGATTTACTATTCCCATTCTAGCCTGCGCAACAGCAAAGAAAACACAGGGCTGTGGAGAAGTCAGAATTACTATTCCCACTACAACCTAAGCAAGAGTTGGGAAAGCAACAGCAGGGAAAGCATTGGACTTTGGAGGGATCCAATTTCATAGGATCACTTCAATCTAAGGAGAAGTAGGGAAAGAGTTGGACTTTGGGGTGAGGGCGGTTCTCCTATTCCTACATCTAATAAAAGTAGGGCAATTACTAGATTCTGGTGGAGTTGTGGGGTGTGCAGGGGGATGGGTTCAGATTTACTGGTCCCTCACCAACCTAAATAACAGTAAAGAAAGTGTTCGACTTTGGAGGGCGCAGATTTAATATTCTCACTACAAACTAAGCAACAGTAGGGAAAGTGTTTAACCAAATAAATAATTGTTATAAAATATTTTATAAATAGCACAATATTAACAAGCATTGGCAATGCCACTAGGTCTCGCCAATGGGAGACCTATTGGCTTTGTCAATGGGGTGCTGCACGGAGATCGCCTGAGTGATGGAGAAGAGAGCTTAAGTGAAGAATTTGGTTTGAACTTAAATATTAGCCCTGGAAGAGTGTTCAATACTTTAAGAATTGGGTCATTAACGATAAATCATAGACGCAGTTCATACTTGAGGTCTCACATGTAAGACATGGACTGTCATACATATGTGCATTGCAAACATGGTAATGGCACAGATAAGTAGCCCGAAATCTTGGCAGTCCTGAGCACTGTATGAAGACAGTGCAGGAAAACGAGACCTATACTGGAGTCAGTTATCCGAAAATACAATTAAAATATTTCTGATAAACTTCTAATTTTACAGTCGGCAGAGACCTAAAAGTAACCCAATATAAAATGCTGATCAAGAGTATCTTTTTTTTTTTTAACATGCTATTGGATTGCCTTCGACTGCATAGTAGCAATTCCTCTCTTCACCCGTCAGTATACATGACAATTCACACATGATTTGCAAATATTGAGGATGCATACAATCTTGGCCATTACACAATAAATGCTTATTTCACAATAATAAAAAAAGAACGCAATTATTGATTTAACAGCTCTTGCGTATGAGCACTAAAAATCATGTTTTATGTATTTTCGCTATCAGCTTATGAAGAAATTCACATAATTCGGGTTTGGTTTTGAAAAACATACACAGTGGATCTTTGCAGAATGGGACATGTGTTTGTTGATCCAGTAGGCAGCGGCGGGGCTCACTAGAACCCACAGCCTAAGGAGCATGTGTACTCAAGTGCAGACAAGCAGCTTTGTTGTAGCAAGCACAACTTTCTTAGAAATGCAGGCATGACCAGTGGTGGTTCAAAGAGGCTTTTCTCTGTGTCACTGCAAACAGCATGCATAAACGTCTTTCTTTATCTTAGCCGGCAATGGGCTAGAGCACCATGCACTCAAGGAAATGTATAAGCAGCTAACAGAGCGCCATCGTGTGGCTCACAAACAGTGCAACACGATGAAAGGCTTATACCCTTCTTACTGCGAAAGAAACAGCACCATACAGAGTCCCCTTGCCAGCCTTGTTGTTGCCAGTGTGGGCCACTCTAAGGGGGTTCTCAAGGGACAGGCACTGGAATACCACCCACAGCTGAACACAAGCCAGAACAAACAGATGTACAACAAGAAGGTACCCTGAGGCTCAGATGGGCAGACGGGAAGGGCCATTGCACGCCGTGCCAGGAGAAAGCGTGAACGCGTTGCGATGGCCAACAAAAAAAGGATCACTTAGTGAAAACACCTGGGCGGGAACAAAGCACCCAAAGAAGATACAATTACTACGAATGCACCAAAAAAGGCAGCATTTCTGAATGGCACAACAAAGAAGGAATGGCAACGATGGGCATGCAAATCCCACAGAGAAAATACAACACGTCTTGCAGACAGCGTGTGCATGCTGCCTGGGCTCGACCTAAAAACAAATATCAAAAATAATATCAAATAAAATATTATTTTTAAAGTTATTTTTTAAAACAAAACTAATATCTATAAACAACTAAACAGTCTAAATATTTACCTAAAACATAATTTAAAGTGTTACTTATAAAAAAACCAATGTAAACATAATCAAAAATACAAAAGATTTCAGTAGAAACACTTCTCATCCTTCAAATCTACAATCCAAACTGGAAAAAACATAAAATCATGCTAAAATGATTACTCACAACAAAAAAGGCAACCTTTACAAATTTTAAAAGAAACACCTTACTATAATCAATGAAATAGTTATCCACTTAAAATTTAAAAAAAACAATTAAAAAAAATAATTGAATAAATGAATCAAAAGATTAACATAACCTATAATCTACTTAACCACTTAAAAAAATTATGTTTTACAATATTGTTTCAATAATGTAACAAATAATTCACATATGTATTAATAGAATTAAGTTTAACAAATAAGAAATGTATAAACAAAAATATCTATGTTATAATAGCTTCCCATTTTCTCTACTACAAGCTCAACTATCCTCCAATAAAAAATGAAAATATACTCAAAAACAAAACATTAAATATTACAAAAAATATAAAGTTACTGAACAAAATTGCAGATGACTAGCATAAATATATTAGTAACTTAAAGTACACAAAATCATAAAACATTAAAATAAAAGAAAATCGACATTATACCCAACAAAATTTAAATAAAAACAATATTCAAATCCTCCAGCGTTTTGCGATTCACAAAAAAAAGCGAAATTAGCTGACAAGTGCAATGGCTGCAATATTTACTATTTGGCCGCAAAAACAAGGTCTCCCGGCAGATACCAAAATAAATTGTGCCCCCTTATTGGCTGTACGCAATCACAGTGAAACCAGAAATCTGGGTTTTCCCCATTGACAAAATTGTGTGCTCCTAGGTTAGTGGGTTGTACAAAAACCTCTTGTGTTTTGTTTAATACACTACACAGACCCTCCAGCATTTCGTGATTTTCGTGGCCATCGTGCTATTCAGCTGATTTCGCAATTTGTTTGTGAATCGAGAAATGCTGGAGGGTCTGTAAACAAATAATATTAAAGCAAATAAGCATGTGTGCCCCACTATGTTCTGGTAGGTCAGGCCGCCGGTTTCTAACATATGCTCTTGGGTACCCTCATATGTACTAATGGACTAGTTACTTCAGTACACGAAATGAGGGGGATCTTTAGGACTAATTACACACCAATTTAAAAAGCACTTACAAATTAATATTTTAATTCTTTTCTTTTAATAGCGCTATTCTTTCTAATGCAGGATCTCAGAGTGCTTTGCATCACACCCACGTATTAGACAGAGACAATAAATCATACACGTATGTGACTCACATGTATATGGCGTTACTTATGACAAAAAGGGTTACAAGGTGTAAGAGTCCCCTATCATCCATACTGGAAGGCATTAGATTGTATTAGAAAGATTGAAACGTAAGAGCTGCAAGTAACAAAAAGATCTCTGTGCCAAAAGCAGTAGCACCTTACTTATGTACATCAAATACACATGTGATTTGCATGTTAGACAATGTGCTTTGCAGCGAGCACATTAACCGTTTATGCTGCCTAATGAGTCAATACTGTGACCAGACAAAACGTAACCGATTCAAGCTTGTTTCCGAGAGTTGAACAGAATAAAATACTATCTCCAGAGAACATGCAGGAAGAGGCTGGTGCAGTAACTTGTTGAGAGACCGAGTGCTGCTGTTTGGAAAAAAGAGGGGTGTGGCGCTTGTGGTATTGTCCCGGGACAACACTGTACATAACGACAAATAACTCAATACAGGTGTGAGGCGAGAGATGGGACAATGGTGAAGCTGGTATAATTATTGTGTGTGTGTGTGTGTACATTAACTGTAAAAATGTTCTTTACTAACTTGGCCTGCCAAACTCTTATCAGTGGGGCGCTGGGTAGCTGCAGTTAAGTTAATGCATGCGTCATTATTTAACACTGAAATGTGAGCTATCGGCATATCAGGGACTCTGTGTACTATGGCTCTAGTGACCCTGTTTGGGCAACCACACAGTACCACATAGTGTTCCATTTGTTAAGGTCGCAAAAAATAAAAACTTTTCCGGAAGGGGACAGGTGTTAAAGGAGTTTTAAAAGTCAACTATATTTAAACTCTTTATAAACAAAAGAATTGATGACGTAATTTTTTTTAAGGTCTTTCTTAAAATGTACTAAAATATCATACAGAAAATTAAAAAGATGGTAAAGTTTCAATGGTTTTCGGTTATATTACCTTGCAGGTCACTTGAAGATTGACAGCCGGGTGATGACCTATGGACACTGCAATCAAAAGTGAAAACAGACTACAATGCACTGGATGAAGAAACGCAATATCACTGTTTTCTTAAACCAAACATTTTTATTGGTTCCCATTGGCAACAAAACATAACCTCATTATGAGGCAACAGTAACCAATGGGATACAAGCAGATGCATCATGAGGTCGGGTTTTGCATAACTGCTTAGAGTCTTTGTGTTGCCCTCAGCCCAGGCTCAGTTCAGATAACAGCAAACTCAATGAACGGGTGTCCAGTGGGGGAGATAAAAGGACTCTAAACCGGTCTACTAACTGCAATTTGCTTAATTGATAAGTTTCACGAGGCACTTGTTATCACACCTGCACACAAGCTCTCAAACTGGTGCAAGGAGAAAGTGAGCCAGAAAGTGGAAAACTTCTTTGCCATCCACTGGCCGAGCCAAGAAAAGAGGTGATCCTTCCTGCCAGTACCTTTCGTGTGGTTGGATAAGATAATAAAACAATGTTATAAATAAATATACGAAATAAAAGTTTGATAGAACTGTGTTTGCAGAAGTTGCAGCTGTGTTTCCAGGAACCACTGGCAGCTCGACCAAAAGGCTCAAGGTTGTTGTTAAAAGTAAACTGAGAAACGTTCAGAAACTCTCAGAGCCAGACTGCAACAGCTATTAGCCTCAGGTGTTTAGACTGCATCGAAACAATGCCTGGTTCAAAGAAGCAAAAAAAGTGAATCACACGTGTTGAATTGTGACACATGGACAGAAGGGGAGTGAGAGGATGAAAACCTATGCAGTGCACCTGAGATACCTTGCAGCCTAATGACACAAGGAAGTGCTGTACTTGGAAAGAAGCCGGGGCATCAGTTAGTGGTGCATGGTCCCTGGAGGGTTGGACTACACAATCTAATAGCCACATCTGACAATAGCTGGCTGCCTTGTGGACCAGGTGAGCATCATTTCTGCTAACCGGTATAAAGCCTCACAACATGAAAAACACAAGGTGTGGATTGTTTGCCAATATGGACACATTAAATCACAGTCTGATAAAGTGATTGTCAACTTCATAGGGCGTCACGCGCTTACCAGAAGAACTACCATTTCTCTCATCCAAAAGCAGCGCCATTAGCACATGCCAGAGCAGATAAGGGGTTCAAAGGACAGATGTGTGTTCTAACCACTGGCTGTGCATGAAAATATGAGGCAGATGCTTAACAAGGTAACTATGTTCTTTCTGGTACTAGTTGGTGCTTTTTACTTCTCCCCAGAGTCTGACTTTCCACTTTAATACAAACACAATCAACAACAGCCTTTGACTGACACTGGCCCTGTCAGGCAGCAGGAGCCAGTGTGGACTGAGGAACTGGAGCCCCTCACAACCACACTTATGCGCACTCTGGCCACTACCTCTCGGCCATCAAGTCGCCAAGGAATGGACTTCTTCGATAGCTCCCAGGGGATCCAACTTGTGCATCATAAAATGTCCCTGGACTTGGGCAGCGCTGAGGCGGTCAGAGGCCTCCAGAGCTGCTGTGGCAAACCTCTCGGCTTCAGCTGCAGGCTGCTCGGGGTAGAAGCGGAGGTACATCTGAGTGAGCTGCCAGTGGGAGCAGTGCCCAACATACTGTTTAACATCCACTCTGCCGGGGCGGACCAGGGCAGGATCCAATCTGACATTAAAAACAGAAGAGAAGATAAAGTCTTGTCATCAGATCGTGTTGTATAGCGTACTTTGGGGACAGTCATAGGTTTTCCTGCTTTTTCTATACAGTTACAACAAAGTAAAACTCTGTACGTTAATTGAAATAAAAGAACAATGTTGCACATACATAACAAAGTGCGTTTCATTATTATCCCCTACTAATTCCTCTACATTGTGTTTAAACTTGCAAAGGGGAGCTGTGCATCTTAGCTCAGTGTTAATGGAACCTGTAAGCCTGGGATTTCCAGATCTTCTCAGGAGGGCCTATACTCAATTGTCTGCTGCGGAATCAGGCCTCAGGTTAAAGTGGTTTATAAGTGCCAAATCACAGGCTCTCTGCTTCCATGCATATACATATTGATGAAGGGATGACAAACATGCATAGAGAAACCCTTTTTGTCTACATAAATGCAGATTTTGTTTAGTGTAATCTTGCATGTACAGCTTGACGGAGAGGGTCTATATCCTCTGCTACACTCCATAACAATGTACTGACCTAACGTCTTCCTGTATGCAGACTCCTGAATTCAAGTGAGATAGGGCTTTCCTTATTTAACACTGGACAGCACAAATTTCAGTAGCAGACGCCCTGTGACCGGAACCTCCCACATTAATCTGGGCCAATCACATCTAAGAGAGGGAGGCACTTCCCATCCACTGCCTTTCATTGCCATTCAATCAATCAATCAGGGAATTGTAAGCGCGCTACTCACCCGTGAGGGTCTCAAGGCGCTGAGAAGGGGGGGGGGGGGGGTGGGGCAGAGGGGCGGGGGAGTCCGCAGATCTGTTTAGCCGAAGAGCCAAGTTTTGAGGTTCTTCCTGAAGGTGTTCAGGGAGGGGGCGCGTCTGATATCTGCCAGTTGCTCGTTCCAGGTCTTGGCTGCAATGTGAGAGAAGGATCTTCCGCCTGCTTTGGCTCTGTGGATGGTCAGGGTTTCGGCCAGTGCGAGGTTGGAAGATCTGAGGTTTCTTTTGGGTACGTGGAAGTTGATTCTGTCGTTGAGGTATTTGGGTCCGTTGTTGTGTAGGCATTTGTAGGCGTGAGTGAGGATTTTTAAAGTGACTCTTTTCTCCACGGGGAGCCAGTGGAGATTTCGTAGGTGTTGACTGATGTGTTCGTGTCGGGGGATGCTGAGGACGAGTCTGGTGACGGTGTTCTATATTGTCTGGAGTTTGCAGAGTAGGGACTTGTTGATGTCGGCATAGAATGCATTTCCATAGTGCAGTCTGCTGGTGATGAGTGCGTGGGTGACTGTCTTCCTTGACTCAGGGGGGATCCACTTGAAGGTCTTGCGGAGGATGCGGAGGGTGTAGAAGCAGCTGGAGGTGACGGCGTTGACCTGTCTGTTCATGGTGAGTGATGAGTCGAGTACGATGCCAAAGTCATTGGCGTGGTCTGAGGGGGTAGGTGGGCTTCCGAGGGCGGTCGGTCACCAGGTGCTGTCCCATGCAGAAGGGGTGGTACCGAGGACGAGCACTTCTGTCTTCTCAGCATTGAGCTTCAGGCAGCTGTTGGTCATCCAGACTGCAACGTCTTGCATTCCTTTCTGGAAGTTGAGTTTGGCAGTGGTGGGGTCCTTGGTGAGGGAGAGGATGAGCTGGGTGTCATCGGCGTAGGATACGATGTTAAGACCGTGTTGTCGGACGATAGCTGCGAGGGGGGCCATGTAGATGTTGAAGAGGCTGGGGCTCAGGTGGAACCCTGTGGGACTCTGCAGGTGATTTTCGTGGGGTCGGAGAGGAAGGGTGGGAGTCGGATCCTTTGGCTTCTTCCGGTGAGGAATGATCGTATCCAGTCCAGGGCTGTTCCTTGTATGCCTGCATCTTGTATTCTGGCGACTAGTGTGCGGAGGGAAACGGTGTCGAAGGCCGCTGATAGGTCGAGTAGGATGAGAGCTGCGGAGTGGCCTTGGTCCAGGAGGGTGCGGATGTCATCTGTGGCTGCAAGTAGGGTGGTCTCTGTGCTGTGGTTGCTTCAGAATCCGGATTGGGACGAGTCGAGGTCGGCATTCTCTTCAATGAATCGTGTCAGTTTGCTGTGGACTGTTTTCTCTGCAACTTTGGCTGCGAATCTGAGGAGCGAGATGGACTAACAGTTCTTGAGGTCGGTGGGGTCAGCTGTGGGCTTCTTCTGCGTGCTTCCAGTCGTCTGGGAAGGTGCCTGTTTTGAAGGTGGTGTTGATGGTGTGTTGTAGTTCAGGTGCGATGGCGACCGCGGCTCTGTGGTAGATGTGAGGGGGCAGGGGTCGGTGGAGGCCCCCCGAGTGGATACTTTTCATGGTCTAGGCGGTGTCTTCGGCTGTGATTGGTGTCCAGTTGGAGATGGTGGGCTGGCTGGTGTTTCAGGGGGGCGGGCGGCCGTCTGTGGCGCCAGGTGGATGGTCGATAAAGTTGTCATAGAGGTTTTTGATCTTGAGGTGGAAATAGATTTCAAGCTTGTTGCAGAGGTCTTGGGATGGGGTGATGTCTGTGGCTTCGCTGCGTGGGTTGGTTAATTCTTGAATGATACTGAAAAGTTCCTTGGAATTGGTGGAGGTGGCCAGGATTTTGTTGTGGATGAAGTTCCTCTTGGTGGCTCTAATCTGGTTGTGGTAGTCCGTCATAGAGTCCTTGTAGGTGGTGTGGTTTTTGGTTGTCTCTGTGTTTCTCCAGTTCTTCTCCAGGCATCTGCAAGTGCGTCTGGCTTCTTGGAGAGCAGAGGTGAACCAGGCGGCTTTCCTGGAGCGTTGTATGTCGGGGTTGCGCAGCGGGGCAAGCTCGTCTGCGCAGTCAGAGATCCAGGTGTGGAGTTCTCTGGCTGCGTCGTTTGCGTCGGGTGCCCAGGTGTGGTTGTCTCGGGTGAGGGTGGAGTTAAGTTGCTCGTCGGTAACCTTGCTCCAGTTCCTTCATGGGGGGCGTGGGGCTGGTTTGGGTGCCTTGGGTTTGTTGATGGTGAAGGGTACATAGTGGTGGTCGGTCCATGGCGACTGCGTTGTGTGGCTGAATTGGATGTTGTTTCCTGCCGCGTAGATGGGATCGAGGGTGTGTCCTGCGCTGTGGGTTGGTGTGTTGACGAGTTGTTTAAGTACGATGCTGGCGAGGTTGTCACGAAGGACAGTGGAGTTGGGGTCGCTGGGGTTGTCGAGATGGAAGTTCAGGTCTCCAATGAGTATGTAGTTTGTTGAGGCGATGTCATTGAGTGCGATGAAGTTGGTGATGGTGGTGGCCAAGGGTGTTCGGGGGCCGGGGGGTCTGTAGACGAGGGTTCCTCAGAGTGTGGCTTTGGGGGTGGTCTGGATCTGGAAGTGCAGGTGTTCGGCAGAGGGGAAGGTTTCGCTGGAGGTGGTGAGGCGGAGGGTGCTCTTGTGGGCGATGGGAGGCCCTCTCCTGGGTGGTTAGGGCGGTCTTTCTCTTGGATCTTGCATCTGTCTGGGATGGCGGTGCTGATGTCGGGGGCGGAGAAGCGTTGGTCCAGGACTCTGTGAAGAAGGCGATGTCGGACGAGAGAGAGAGTAGGTTCCAGATTTCCATGGAGTGTTTGTGTACGGAGCGTACGTTGAGGAGGATGCATTTTAGGGTGTCGCCGGTGCTGGCGTCGGCGGTGTTGGGGGCCGGGGTGGCGGTGAGTGTCTGGTGGCAGTGGAGGCAGGAGAACTGGCTGTGGGTCGTGTTCGGCGAGGCCTGTTGACATTCTTTAAGTCTTCCAGGGTTGAGTGCGAGGAGGGTGGTGGTGTCGTAGCGATGGGTAGTGGGAGGGCCAGGGTTTCTAGCGCTGGCCGCAGCCGGGTCGCGGACGGGTGCAGACGGGCTTGCCTTTGGCACGCCGGTGGCGCAACCGCGCAGCGGCCGCTATTAAGTAGGGGAGGTGGGAGGGAGGAGAGGCTGGGAGGTGGGAGCGGGGGAATTCCGGGGGGGTATTCCGGGGGGGAGGTGCCGCAGGGGCAGCAGCGGCGAAAGGAACAGGCAGGCACGAGAAAATAAAAACAGTGGTGGAATCAGAGCAAGACACAGATGGGCACAATAAAAGTGGCACAACAGGGAAAAATTAAGAAAAGTCACAGTGATTGCAGGCAGTCTGGTCCTAGTTGGAGCGGGCAGCAGGCGCAGGAGCGGGCAGCAGCCTCGAATCTCACAAGGAGGAGGTCAGGGTCTGGAGGCAAGAGACGGCACAGCAGAGCTGCGGGGAGAGAGTGGACCTAGACCGAGGGTCATTGCCTAAGACAGAAGCTTAGTATCTCTTCTATGGGAGACTTTACAAATAGGAAGCTTATCACATAAAGTGAATGATCATAAACTGTAGATGATGACAGCAGTACAGAGTCAATGACAGGGATGCCTTATCCACTTATAAGTCTTGCATATCCTTTCAAGAGCTCTCTTATCTTAAAAATAAAACTCATGCATTAACTTTAGGACAACTCCAATCATGTCCATGCATCTACATTCACAAATACTCTCTCTCACTTTTGAGACTCAAAGATTTCCTAAATATACAGTGTAGTCTGAAGTCCGAGCTAGAGTCTGCACATATCAGTCTAAGCTGAGAAGCTCAAAATGTGACCCCTCATTGGTCTGAATTCATCAACAGTGCTCCCCCAATGGATACAGGAGCCATGAGAATAACCAAGAATCCCTAAGCTTTTATACTTATTAGCCTTATTCCATCCAGAGTGCTGTGCGGAGTGCAAAACCAGCCTGTACAGTGTTTGGAACGCTTACACACTGTACATACATCATTGGCCGTGTACAAACTATGCTGAGTCCCGGGTCTATGAACTCAGTTTTCTCCAGGTTTAACCATAGGAAACTGCACATTTACACGGTCTGATAAAGGCTGATTGCAATACAGTTCTCAGAACGAGGCCACGATGGCTTTGACATCAGCCTTTCAATTCCAAAGTGCCTTCTTGAGATTTTATGTTACTACATCGACCACCACTACACTGATGGCACCACACTGCAGCACTGTGGCTACATCCTTTCAATGGTACTTACTTACCTGTCAATGTAATTGGTGGTCATGAACACGATTCTCGCTTCAGTGGAGGCCACGCCATCCAGAGCGTTCAGTAAGCCGCTGAAGGTCAGTCGCCCCATTCCCTGGTAAGCAGTAGGATCTGTAGGAAGAAGAGCCATAAGATGCAAGTGTTTGTGAGATCATAATGTGGAGTCGGGACGATACTATACCAGAATAAAAACCCAATGAAACAAAGTGATTCCATATTTAACAGATTAAATAGGAAGTCTCAGGTGTTTTCATCGTCAACAATAGGACATCACAAATGTTGCTATAAAAGGGGCAGAGTTAACGATAAAGAACAGACTAGATAGTCATGTGTATGCCTGTCTGCCTTTAGTATCTAGGCACCTCCATGTGAGAGGCCAGCTCGGCTGGCCAGGGTCGTGGCTCCGTTACTCACTCTGTGTGCCCATGTCCCGGCTCACAAATGCCGCATCCACGTCCTCCAGAAGGATGATGCTCTGCTGGGGTGCCACGCTCAGCAGGTGGTTCAGGCGATCATCAGACAGACTGCTGTCACTCAGGCTCATCAGACAGATGCTGTACTCTAGTTCCCCAGCAAGGGCCGTGCTGAACAAAAGATAAAAGATGTCAACAAAAGACACAAGAAGTCAACAAAAGAGACAAGAAGTCAACAAAAGAGACAAGAAGTCAACAAAAGAGACAAGAAGTCAACAAAAGAGACAAGAAGTCAACAAAAGAGTCAAGAACTCAACAGGAACCGCAATGGAAAGGAATTACATTACTTTAGGCACAACTAGAGTACCAAACTAAAACCTGTGAGGCTTACCACAAAAGACAACTAACACTAAACAATGTACACAAAATACTTTTGGTTGGGTCCAATTAGCAATATGTATCATCGCAAGGCCTATCACTAAGCCAAAAAGAAAGACCAATTAGCAACGTGTCTGCAATGAACACAGGAATTTGGTCAGCACAGATGCATGCCGCATACACATGCACAAACATGAAACTCACTATTCAATGCATTCATCGCCACCAACAGCTGCAGGACTTTTCCGGGGAGACAGGCGGAAGTCTCTCAAAGTTTACATCATCCGCATACCTTAGGTGTCATACTGAAGCCCCCTTTTAACAATGCAGCATGGGGAGAATGCAAAAGGTGTGGTGTATAAAAGTAACATTCTTAAGCACCTACCTCTAACCTTAGACCAGACCCGATATGCTGCAACTTTTACCCAGGACGTAAAGGTACATGTTTGGGGCCGTCTGTGCAAGACTTTGCCGGACACCCTAAATTGGACTGCCAATCAATCTGCATTCCCAGCAGCATCACAAATGTACAATGGTCTTCCCGTTGATGATGAAGATGATCATAGCATACCTGTGAAGTACTTTGTTGTCCCAGATGGTGATGTGGCACTCAGAATCAGCTAACGTGGCAGATTAACGGGAATTCAGTAGGAAAAGAAATAGATTTTCAGGGATTTTCAAAAAGAAGATAGTTGGAGAGACGACAGAGAGAGAGACGACAGAGAGGTGGAGACAGAAGGTTTCAGCATTTACTGTAAAAAAAGAAGAGGCTTGATCACCAGCTCCATGCCCTATGAATTATGGAAGGGTGAATCAAATAATACTGAAAGTAACAAAGGAAACAGCTTGGAATATAGGGGGTAAGTATGTACTAAAAGTAAAGTGGTTCAGATCTAACAAAGCCTTGATGAAGCAGGAAAAACGCAGTGAAGACAATCTGTCTGGTGATGAGCATAAGTCAAGGGCGGACAGGTGATTGGTAACAGAGAACCACTGCAGGAAGCCAACAATGAGTCGAATGACAGCATTCTGGAGAACCTCAAGCTGACAAATTAGAGAGCGGGAGAGCCAAAGATAGGAATTTCCGTAGACCAGTCCTGAAAGAGTGGCTGCCAGGACAACAGTTTATATGTATTCGGAGGCAGAGAAAGAAGAACTTTAAGCAGTGAGACCAAACAATTGCTAGTTTAAGGGGAATTGGTGAGCTGAGAGTGGACATGTTCCTCACAGATTCTGTATACATAGCAGAAGAAAAATGGGGTGATAGTAAGAGCTGTGCGCTCCACAGAAAAACTCTTTCTCAAGGAACAATTAAGGCTAGATTCCAACTGGCTTGCAATAGGGCTACTGTGATCAAAGCATTATTGCGCTCAATAGTAGCTGGGAAGATTGGGTGTCAGGAGGAAGGGGGCTTGGGTCCAAGTTAAAAGAGGAGCAGATGCATTAAATGTTAATATGGAAGTCGTTCAAGAGGGAGCAACAAAGCTCATAAGAAGATAAAATGCTAGTTTGCAAGCAGCGTAATATACGCAAAATAAAAAGCAAAGCTGAGGCTTCTCCTAAGAGATTGTGTGCTTTGCTGTCAGCAAAAGAGCAAGTGGAGTACTCCCTACAAGTGAAGGTTTGGGAAGGAAACTTCATTTAATGTGGTTTATTACCGAGAAGCAATGGCGAAGAAGACTGACTGTTCATGACATCTTTACATCAAGCCAGGACAGGATTGGATTCATTTCCAATAGAGCTAATAAAACCTTGAGAACTACTGAGAGATTGTGGTCTTATTATATTCGAAAACACGCAAGAGCACAATTAGTTGTCTGAACACAAAGTTGTGTATTCCCAACAAGACGTGTGGTCTCATTTAAGGCAAAGTCACATTCGACTTGTTAAAGATGTCCTAATTAAGGCAATGGAAATTTACCTTTCCAGATGGCACACAGCTGTGCTGTTCTCGGCTTCTACTTAGTGCAGTTTATGCTGGAAAACAAGAGCATTATAAGCATGCGCCAAAAGCCAAGCGATCCTTAATGTCTTCAGTTATTGAGACAGGCCTTTCGGGAGAGAGAACAGCACAGGAAAAGGCAAAAAAATGCACGCACTCTCAAGGAGTACTTAATTAAAAAATAAGAAAACAAGTTACTTACCTGTAACTTTACTTCTCCACTATTGGAAGCTTTCATAGATTCAAATGCATGAATCAATCCCCGTCGTCGAGATGGGAGTCCCCAGTATATAAGAATAGCAATGCAAAGCCATTACAAACTAGAAATCAGGCCTAGGCCAATTCCAGTTTTGTAACATATCCATCTCTTTTTGTAAAAGAGACTAAATAAACTCCACAACCAATCAGATCAGCCTCACCCTCTAGAACCCTCCTGAGAGAACCTCAGACCTTCAGAGTTTCGTAGCCATAGTGGCATAGGATAACCATAAAAGATGCAGAATGCCGAGCTTTCCATGGGGAGGAGGGTGGGTTGCATATGAATCTATGAAAGCTTCCGTTACTGGAGAACTAACGTTGTTTTCTTACTCCAGTACTGGAACTTGCATAGATTCACATGCTTGAAACAGAGTAGCTAGCAGTCAAGGGCACATTTTTTGTTCTTATTATCTTGAACAACCGCAAATAATGCACAGAACAGATTAGAGAAAGGAAAACATTTCCTCAATTTAGACTTCTTAAAATATCAAGACTACATACAGCTTAATCGTACAGAAAATTCAAAGAAGTAGTAAGAAAAACAAAAGGCATCATCAAAGCTTATAGGCAGACAATATAGCCAGAAACAATACATTTATCAAAGAATGTGCGAAGATCTTAGGAAAGAAAAGGAAGGAGGGATGAGAGGAAAAGCTCACCGCTACTGAAACAGGTACCTCAGAATTGCTTGGCCCGCTGCAGTATCACTGCGCGTCGAAGAATCAAAGCAGTAATGTCTGGTAAAAGTATGGATGCTCTTCCAGGTAGCCGCTCTGCATACATCCCAGATAAGTACCCCCGCAAAGAGGGCCGTAGAGGAAGAGACTGCCCTCGTAGAGTGAGCACGCACCTTTCCTTGGAGGGGTTTCCCAGCCAATTGATGAAAGTACTGGATAGAACTGGAAATCGAACGTGCAATACCTTGCTTGGATAGGGGATAACCCTTACGAGGAGCACTAAAAGCCACAAAGAGCTGAGGTGACTTTCTAAAGTGTTTAGTTCTATGGAGATAGAATTTTAAACAGCGTTGAATGTCTAAAGAATGGAGTGGTTTCTCAGCTGGTGTAGTAGGCAGAGGGAAAAAAATCTTAAGAACCAGAGGTTCATTCAAATGAAAGTCCGAAGGCACCTTAGGGATGAATTTGGGGTTAGTACAAAGAACCACTGTATCATTTTTGAATTGAAGAAAAGGCTCCTGAATCGTGAGCGCCTGCAATTCGCTAACCCTTCTTGCAGATATTAGCGCTAAAAGAAGAGCCACCTTAAACGAAATACATTTTAACTCAGCTTTATGGATAAGCTCGAACAGATGTTTCATGAGCTGAGCCTAGACCACATTAAGGTGCCAGAGTGGAGGAAAGACCCGAAAGAGTCCCTTCATGAATTGCTTTATTATGCTTGTTGACCATAGAGTAGGGCCTGAAGACGTCCTTCTGAAACGAGAGATGGCTGCAAGGTGAACTTTGATGGATGCGTGAGCTAAACCAGCCTTGGCCAAGGAAAGAATATAAGGAAGAATCTCTTGAGCTGAGGAAGAGAAAGGGTGAACTCCTGATCTTTGACACCAGAGACAAAATCTCTTCCACTTCATACGGTATGTCTTGTTCGTACTCTGAGCACAAGCCGGGGAAAGGATGTCTCTACACTCTGTGGACAGATTCAGGTCGAGAAACTCTCTGTGCTCAGGAGCCAAGCTGATAATTGAAGGGATATGGGATCCGGATGCAGTACTTGGCCCTGGGACATCATCAGCAATGATGGGATAGGATCCAAGGGAATATGTTGATCCACTGACAGAAGTAGCAGCTCCGTGTACCAGTACTGGCAAGGCCAGTACAGTGCTATGAGAATCATTTTGCAGGGTTCTGACTTTATCTTCCTGCGAAGCCTAGGGAGAAGCATAATGGGGGGAAAAGCGTAGCCTAAGGCGCCTGACCATGCTATCGAAAACGCATTCCCCCAGGATCCCGGATGGTAATGCTAGCTTGCAAAGCACTGACATTTCTTGTTCTCTGGTGTCGCAAACAGATCAATGGACGGTCTGCCCCATCTCCAGAAGATGTCGTCCAGTGTCCTCTGGTCCAGCTCCCACTCGTGGCAGCCTGACTTTAGCCTGCTTAGTGTGTCTGCTGTCTCGTTGAGATTCCCTGGAAGATTCTCGGCTTTCAGCGAAACCCCATGTAGGATCTCCCATTCCCAGATACTTTGGGTTTCCACAGAAGATAGACGGGATCTCATGCCGCCCTGCTTGTTGACGTAATGCATGGCCGTGGTATTGTCTGTTCTGATCAGAACCGATTAATTTTTTATTCTTGGAAGAAACGCCTGTAGGGCTAGGCGAATCGCTCTTAGCTCCAGCTGATTGACGTGTAGAAGGCGATGATGCTGTTGCCATCGACCATTGATTTAGAGGTCCTGCAAGACCGCTCCCCAACCCTCCAGAGATGCATCTGTTGGAATTATCTGAGGAGCTGGGATGACCAGAACAGAGGCCCTGCGAAATGTTCGCTTTGTGAATCCACCATGAAGCAGCCTGTCTCATTGGCGAAGTTACTGTGATCATGTCCTCGAAAGATCCTTCCACCTGACACCACTGTAAGTCTAGTTGCTCCTGTAGAGGATGCATTTGTAGCCTGCAGTGGGGTATCAGAGAACACAGGATGAATTGTATCCCAGAAGGGACTTGTAGAGGCGAACTGAAAGTGACCACCTTTTTAGAAGCCGACGAGCCATTGACATCAGCCTGACTTGACTTTCTAGTGATGGAAATGCTCTGTTTAGGGACGTGTCCAATATGGCTCCCAGAAACATGGCGTTCATGGAAGGACGCAAGTTTGACTTTTCCCTGTTGAGGGTAAGACCTAGACCTTTGAAAAGCGTTGTACAGGCCGTCACATAATTCCTGGCTGCTGCTTTGGAAGGGGCTTTAATTAACCAGTCATCTAGGTAGGGAAACACCTGGTGCTGTTGTCTTCTTAGGAAAGCCGCCACCGGAGCCAGAATTTTCGTAAAGATTCTTGGTGCCGATCTGAGGCCGAAAGGGAGGACCTTGAATTGAAAGTGGCTCTTGGCTACTGTGAAGCGAAGGAATTTCCTGTGCGATGGATGAATGGGGACGTGAAAATATGCGTCCTCTAGGTCCAAAGTGGCCATGAAATCTCCTGAATTTAGAAGTCGAAGTATATCCTGCAAGATCATTCGGAACGACTGCTTTATGAGATCCCTCAGATCAAGGATAGGGCGCCACTTTTCGACAGTCTTTCGGTTCAGAAAGAACCAAGATTAGAACCCCCTTCCTCTTTGTGATAAAGGGACCGGTTCTATTGCCCCTTTCTGCAACAGTTGTAGGACTTCTAAGTGCAGGAGACGGATATGTCTTGTTAAGTGGGTGCAAGGAGGGGTGCTTGGAGGAGGGTGAACAAACTCCAACGTATGGCCAAATTGAACTATGCTGAGCACCCAACGATCCAATGTTATTTGTTGCTAATTTTGGAAGTAGAGAGAAATCCAGCCCCCTACAGGCGAGTGATGAGGGGGAGGAACAGTAGTCAGAGCCTGCAAGCCGCTATTGCCGTCTTGAGGAATCCTTCCTCTGACGTCCTGCTCTGCCTCTGGCAGCCGATTTGGAATGGTTTGCTGACTAACCTTGTCGCTGATTGTACTGCGGACGGTAACACTGCGTGGCAGGTGTATAAGAGGAGAATCTATACTGTTTGTACCCTCCTCTATATGAAGGAAGCCCTCCACCCTTGCGTCTCGATAATTAACCTTGCGGTATTGAAGCGTCCCCAGCGACTTCACCGTGTCTTTGTCATTTTTTAAGCCTTGGAGAGCGTCATCCACGTTTTCCAAAGAGCGCTTCTCCATCGAATGGAAGGTCTAATATTTTGTTCTGAACCTCTGGTCTAAAAGGTTGCTCGAAGCCAACCCTGGCGACGTAGGACTGCCGCTCCTGCCAGGGAACGAAAAGCAGTTGTAGCACTATCCATTGCACAATCAATGACCTCAGGGGAGGCTCTCTCTCCTTTCAAGAGGATCTTTCTTGCTTCGGTTTTGCTGTCTTCAGGAAGGTGGTCGTGGTAAGGAGACAGATCACACCAGATATGACGGTTGTAGCGTCCCAAAATCGCTAAAGCGTTAGCTGCTTTGACCAGTAGGCCTGACATAGAGGAATATCTTTTGCCCGCATTGTCCAGACGTCTGCCTTCCTTGTCCGGAGGTGTAGTCAGAGGAGCTGCCGGATTCTTCGACTTCCGCTGCGCTGCGTGCGATATGAGTCCGGATTCGGCTGACTCACTAGGCAGGCCGGGCTATCCTCTGGGGCTTTATATTTCTTTTCCAATCGAGGAAGCAACGGGATCACCGTGGCTGGGGCCTTCGTGATTTTAATACCCTCATCCCATACATGATTTACAATGGGACTGGTTCTTACCGTCTTCTTATAGGGTTCCTTAAAGTCATATAAGAAACAGTCTGTCTGCACCGAAGGCATAGGCAGATGAAACCTCTTGGCCGCCCTCTCAAACAAATTGTGGAAACCACCTATGTCCCCCGGCGGAGAATCCACAGGAGCCGGTGAAGGGGAAGAAGGAGTAGGAATAATATAATCATCCCATTCCCCATGAGGGTCTGGAAGATCTGTGCCCCTTGGTCATCATCGAGGTATCTTGTTGGATAATAGGAGTAGTAGGTGGAGGATCCTCTATCAATTGCAGCGGCGGTGGTGGTACCCAGGGGGTGGAAGGCACAGAGGTTGGTCCAGTGGGAACGGAGCCCTGTTCAGGAGCCAAAGATGGTGTTGGAAATCTCCGTTTGTAGTCTGACAGCATAAATTGCAAGTCTGAAATCAACGAGGACGGCATATAGACCATCTCCTCTTGATATCCTCTATGGTAGTCCTGGGGAGGATCATAGTCCTGTTCCCCTTCATTTCCCTCTTCAGAATCCTCTTACTGGCACTTAACGTGCAGTTCGCAGGGCTATGGGCAGATCCGAAAGGACCGTCATCCTCCGAGTCCTCCTCTTCAAGGAGGTGAGCGGGTAGAAGAGGGATCACCTTGCTAGGTGAAGTGACTTCCGGAGTCACATGGCGCTTTCTGTCCTTCTCTGCAGAATTTTTCACTCCCTTCGACGATGAAGATATTGCCACAGACAGGGCTGTTGTCAATACCATCGTTGTCTTAGTGGCCATCATTGCTGCAGGCATCGACAGCTTCGTCCTCACTGCCGTCGTCGCCTCCGTCGTCGACAGAGTTGGAACTACCTTCGTCACCATCCAAGCTCCCGGAGACGATCCCGTCGTCAGAACTGACGAAAGTTGCCACTCCGCGACGACGATGTCGATGATGGTTTCTTCACCGACTGTGTCGTCGACTGCTTTGTCGACGGTGGTAACTTTTTTTCCTGTCATTCCTCAAGAGGCACAGAGGATGGTTTCTTGAGCACTTTCGTCCCTCAGGAGGGGAAGAAGGAAGAATAGCGCTTGACTTCCTCACTCCACTTTCTCCTGTTTTAATTTCTTTCCTCTCCTTTTCACCTCGGTGAGGAGATTTAGTTGGACTGAGCCTGTCAGACCCATGAGAGTTCTTTTAAGAGGCTTTTTGAGGGCACTCCTCAGAAGAAGTAGGGTCAGACCTTCTTTTTACAGATCTTCTGGAAGATGAAGCAGATGAGGCCTCATCACTGTCATCACTAGAAACTGGATCTCCTCTGGATTTTAGCTTCTGGACACCAAAGGTGTTGATGGACGGAGAGTTTGAGCAAATCAAACACTCACCCCCAGTCAACTGATCTGGGTTTAATCCATCATCATTCTTTAGCTCACTCCACCACCCCAGTTCAGACATGGCCATATGCAAATCAGTCTGACCCTGTGCCTCATGGGAACAGTCCAGCCCGAACTGCTAAGCCATGTCTTCCTTGGACCGAAACAAGCATCCTGGGACCGGTTTCGGGTTCATAACCCTCATCAGCCAGGCTATCTTGAATCCAGTGGCAAAGTGAGCAAGTTACCCACGTCTGGGCATACCCTGCCAACTTAGGGCGAACAAAGCAATACCAAAGGGAATGATGGACGGAGCGTTTGAGCAAATCAAACACTCACCCCCAGTCAACTGATCTGGGTTTAATCCATCATCATTCTTTAGCCCCGAAACCGGTCCTAGGATGCTTGTTTCCAGTCCAGGGAGGACCTGGCTTGGCAGTTCGAGCTGGACTGTTCCCATGAGGCACAGGATCAAGACTGATTTGCATATGGCTGGGTTCAAACTGGAATGGCATTGTGAGCAAAAAAACGATGGATTTAGGCCCTAATCTCTATACTGGGGTGAATGTATGACATTGTTCTGCATTCTGTCCATCAATTGTTGTTTTTGCTTTTAGCTTCTGGAGCCAGGTAAGGAGACGTCCCCTCAAGATCCCTCAATGTTTTAGTAGAAAAGGTACGACATACCTTGCAGTCCTTGGCCTTGTGGTCTGGATACACGCAATATATACAAACTTTATGTGGGTCATCCACATAAAGCCTCTTTTTAGAGCATGTGGCACAAGCTCTAAAAAGGCCTTTTTTCTCCTTGTCTACCATGATAAATAGAGAACAGACCAAGATTTAAGAGTAATCTCAAAATTAGAGCTGAAAGATTTCTCTCAAGAGTAGTAGAAAAAGGAATAGCTGAGCAGAGCTCAGTCTAGATGCTCTAGCACAACGTACGGTAGAAAATCTGAAGGTCTGAGGTTCTCTCAGGAGGGTTCTAGAGGGTGAGGCTGATCTGACTGGTTGTGGATTTTATTTGGTCCCTTATACAAAGAGGTGGATATGTTACAAAACTGGAATGGCCTGGTTTCTAGTTTGTAATGGCTATGCATTGCTATTTTTATATACCGGGGACTCCCATCTCGATGACAGGAATGATTCAAGCATGTGGATCTATGAAAGTTCCAGTACTGGAGTAAAAAGTAGTTCCCTAATGTGAGAAGTGCAAGAAGACAAGTCACCTAATCAAAAAGATGGTAAAGAGGCTATACTCCACGGAAGTGGCAAATGTGAGAAGAGGGGGGCAAGCCCTTGAATAAGAAGCAAATGAGTGACAATACAGACAATTAAGCAATAGCAGGCTCTAAGTTCACTGTAAGGTTTTGGCATGGTTGACAAGAGGTCACAAATGCGTATAATGCATTAATAACCCACAACCCAGCTTCTTCATCTATTACTCATTGTCTTTATGCTTGTCTTTAAACTTACCTCTTGGCTGCCTTATGGGCAGGTCTGTGCTATAGAACTGCCACATACACACATACAGGACTTGTGCAGAAGCTAAAAGATGTCTGGAGGCGAGACCGAAACCTCTACTGGTACTCACATGAAGCTGCTCTTTCCGCAGCCAGGAGGACCGTAGAGCAGGTAGCCTCTCCTGTACGGGATTCCTGGAAACAGATAAATCATATTAATCAACTCCAAACTGCTGCCCATTGGTTTTTATTTCGGGAAAGTACAATTGTGCTTTCCTCACTAATCTAATCTTTAGAGTATTGGATTTAGATGGATTGCATTTCATGCAATTTTCTTAACTGAGTGAATATCCACTTCAGTGAACCAACTACCAGCAGTGGAATGACACTCTGCGTAAGCCAGCGCAGCTCTGCAGTGCTAGTAATGCAATACCACACTTTAGCCCCACCACTAATGCCGCCTTTCACAGCCGCACTGGATAGAGCACACATAACACACCACCGTCTTCCTCTGCTGGTGGGCATTCTTACTTTGAACTGTGGCATAATCATGTTCACAACAATCTACTCTCAAGCAGAACCAACAAAGGCAACAGGTGCCCCACCAAATCAAAAGACCCATGCGCCCACATGAGGGCAAACTATTCAGGCACCAATATTCAATCAAAATAAACCGACACCAATGTCAATCAAAAACCCACGCATCCTTCTACAATGGGACCACATAGATGCCCACGCCCTATTCAAACAAGTACAATAATTAGACACACCAGCATACAGAAACAATCTATCACAGAGATATACTCACAGCTAGCAAATCACATACAAAAAGAGTCAGAGACACAAATAATGCTACAAGAAAAAGAAATATGTGGCGACAGCGACTTAATGCTCAAATGGTCACATTCGAGTTGCCATAAACCGCTAACACAGTCGTACATACTGCCAAATAGTGTAAAATGCACTGCCAGAACATGCACAACCAAAATCGTGTAAAATGCACTGCCCAGGACTTGCACAACCAGAATATTGTAAAATGCACTGACAAGGACATGCACAACCAATCACACACATGACCACATATGTGGGGTGAACTAGTAGAAGGGGTGCTTGCCTCTGTCGCTGTACCATTTTGGGTTATTGATGAATCCTTTAACGTCCTCCACGATCTTCTCCGATAATCCCTCATCGAGCACCACAGAGGCCAAAGGACGACGGCGACGCGGAAAGCCAAAGAGACGCCATTCAGCTCCCATGGCTGTGTACATCACTGTCTTTCCTTCCTGCTGCTTCAAGGCCAGCTCCTTGGCTGTGAAGGGGAGAATAGGAAGATGGGATCAAACAGGTTTTCAGAAAGTGACACTGTAGCCTTAAGGCCCTAAGTCCATCCAAGTCATGATATCCTGTGTATGCAGAGCAGGTCATGGATTTCAAAGCTCAAAAATACTGCTGGTGACCTGAGCAGTATGGTGTTCAGCCTCCTACTCCCAAAGGAGCTCCTGGAACCGAGCTTGCACCTGTAATCGGGGTACACCAAACTAATCAGCAAGAGCCATGCTAAGGGAGAGGGTCTGCTTAAAACAAACCAACCAACCATGGGGTAATTTGAGAATTGTCACTGCCACTTTACATCGGGCACCCCGTTTCTTAAAGAGGGTTTGGGAATGAGGTGTTGGAGTAACCTATTGATCCAAAATATTATTTGTTAAATTAGATTGTAATATATTTGCTCTATTCTTCTGTATTTCTCTTTTTTTAAATGATTCTGGCCACTTGGAGCTCCAAGAACAGAATCAGTGGGGTATAGAGATTGCAGCAGCCTGCAGAGGGAAGAAGGGAAGGAAACTGTTTCTGCAGACGGCTGCTTGGACTTGGACCAGGCAGGTCACAGTATTTCATACATGAAAAGCTGGGATTGGCCTATGTGACCGATCTGGTCTCAGGGCCTCTATATGGGATAACCGCAAGGCCTTCTTTAATCGTGAGATTGTTGAGGATTGTTTGTCTTGTGGTCATGGCTTAAGAATCCCCTGGTTGAAATATATACAGAAAACAGCAGAAGCTATTGCAAAACCTACTTTCTAAACCCCACGCTCTTCTAAAGCGAAATACCAAGAACATTACAGATTTGTTTTTGAGCAGGGCAGTGTTTGAAGCACAATATCAGAGACTGATCAGCTTACAAAGGTTTTGAACCATGGGCCGTATTACACATTATCACTGTTTGCGCCAGGCGCACCTTTCAAAAGGAGCGCCAGGCGCAAACAGTGATAACACACCCCAGTATGGTGTATGCGCTGCCCTGGGGGCAGCGCATTCATGTGAAAAAACGGAGCAGCCGCTCTTGTTTTCACAGTGCATGCGGCACCCGCCTGCACTTTCAAAGGGGTTTAGAGATCCCCTTGCAGGCGGGTGCAGTCAGTGACTGGTTCCGCCTAAAGGGGATGTGTATGGAGTCCAGGGGACATCCTTTACCCCCTGCAAAGGGCTGCTGTCAGGAGGCGCACTGACAGTGCGCCACCTTTTAAATGAGGTCCTGTCAGCGAGCCTCCTGAGGGCTTCTTTGACTGTACGCTCGCGTCTGTAATATGGCGCGGGTGCAGAGTCAAAGGACTTCCCTCATTTGCATAAGGCACATCCCCTATTGATGGCGCTGGCGCTTGAAGTGCACCAGCGCTATCAGTATTATAGAAGGGGACGGACAAGCATCTGCGTCCCCTTCTATAATACCAAAGTGCCCCGGGGCACGCAAAGCAGGCACAAACGCGTGTTGCGCCCCCGGGGCACCCTCTGTAATATGGCCCCATATCTCCAGCACATAGATGATGCTAGGGAAAAGTAATTGCTGCCGAAATTCCGTCTAGCAACAGTAAGATGCTATTTAAGTTTCCCTGTTGGCCCCCAAACCCTGTATCATGGTATGTTCTTCTGTCAGTTCAATAAGGAGGCAAGAAGGAAATTATCAATTTTAAAGAACATGGGTTATTGCCAGTACAGACCCGCACTTTGGTATCCTCGAATGCTTCCAAGCCACGAGGTGTGTTATTCTGTAGGAGCTTTCCGAAAAAAATGCATTTTATTGGTGGGAGCAAATGACTTTTTAGATACAACGGATCGGTGTTCTTATCTTCTTTTATGTGAATTATTATCTGGATGTTATTGATTTTACTCTGATCTCAATGAAGTGGGAGAGTTTTTTATATGGGGAATTGAGGTGTTACACGATTTTATCATTATGTGTTAACAATGTTTTATATGACTTTTTGGTACTTGATAAATTCCATTTTAGAGCTGAACAGGGGCTGCGCACCTCCCTTATAACACAGCAGACCCATAACTGACGATTTTGTGATTAGGTTCATGATGTGCGAGTCCCCCAGGTTCTTACAGTATTTTTAATCTGCGTTTTGAATTCCCGGCTATGTAATGGAATTTATTCCTGTTTTATGATGATGTTTTTGATGCTTTCATGGTCAATATATACCGAATAAAGTGATGGATTGATCCAAAACATTATTTGCCAAATAAGATCGTAATATATTTGTTCTATTCTGCTGTATTTTCAATCATGATGTCCGAAACTTGAAACTCCTTACAACATAATCACATTCACTACTTTGAATTCAGAATCTGAATGAATTGTTCACATTTTTCATTAGATTACATTTTCTAGACATGTGTGCTTTACATTATATTTTTATCCACTGTGCTCATAGCTAACATTTATGATTAAAACATACTCCAAGAAATGATTATGCTAGTGTTCATATATATTTGTATTAATTCATTCAATGTGAGGTTGTGCTGTGTTGAGTCCCGAGATGCTTGACTAATACCTAGGGCTGCTAAGGACAATGTGAAATAGAGCAGGGCTATCAGTAATCTGACACAGTTTCTTTTTGGTTCAAGCAGAACAATTGAATGAATAGTTTAAATGGCATTGTTTTTTCAGAGCAATAAAGAAATATATAATGCAAGCAGGTATCAAGTAGGTAAATTGCTAAATAGGGTCTGTGATATTTTTTTAAGTGCTTATCTATTGAGAATTTTGTTTAAAAGCACCAAATATGTGTTTGGTGAATTGTACATACATAATTGAATAATTGTCTCGGTTTCCACAAAGATTTCAATTTTGTTAGCCATTATGGCTAGAGACAAATAAGAACTGTAGCCACAGATAGAGCCCTGGTGTCCTCTAAAAAAAGGGTGCAACATTTCTCTTGGTTTTGCAGGCAAACAATCCCTTCACTCAGTCGCACAGACCCATGGGAAGAAAGCTGACTTGGCCAATCAGAATGCTCTATTTTTTTTTATTTGTGGTGCTGCTGGAGAATCGTGGTTCTTCCGCTGGACCAACCGCCGCTATATCACTAAATGTTTTACCTTCATTTCTCGAAAATGGCTAAACAGATTTACACCAAATCACAAAAACACACTTTCTGAATAAAGATTTGGTGTAATTCTGCATCCCTTCCCAAAATTCCTACGGGGAATTATATTGTAAAAAGAAGTTTTTAGACCCTCTTCCTTGGCTCCCGCTTGGCGGATCGCTCCGAAACTCTCCACGGAGGAGATTAGATAGATGAACTTTTTTAGGTAAGTTTTGTGGCAACCACTATACATTTATCTATTTTTGGGACACAAGCATTTTTTTCTTTTCCTAATAATTTTGGTGCGGTTTGACGAATCTTCGTGAAACTTAAATAAAAATAAGTTGTTTCACCTTGCTCCTTTCTGGAAGGTTTTAGGGAGATCTGTCAAGCTGGGGCTGAGGAAACAGAGGGGTCCAAAAATGAGTTTTCCCCATTAATTTATCCATAGCAACTTTAGACACAGTATAGCTCAAACCGCTGAATGGATTTATACTAAATTTGGCCGAAAGCTAGATCTTGGTTCAAAAAGAGTACTTTTCTTGATTTAGTGTAAATCTGTTCAGTAGTTTTTGAGCAATTCATGGTCGAAACTTCATACATATCACGCCGCTGAGCCGACAAATCTCTTGGTGAGATCTGATTGGCTGATACCACATCAACAAGGATGTGGCGGCATCCATCTTAGGACTCGGGTCTCAGTCTTGAGTCCTAGAAAGAATGCAAAAAAAAACATAAGTAGCAGAGTCGGATTACCCGGACTCCCTAGGGGTCCAAAAACATTTTTTGTTTGTTAACTTTTGCCTCATCTTTGCCTGAAATTAATCCCTCCTCCCTAGTGGGCATAGGGAGAGGATGGCCTGTTAAATTAATAGGGGGCACGTGCCCCCTCCTCCCCTAACCTCCCCTCCCCTCCCCGAGCCCCGAAGAGGCCAGGGGGACCCCATTCCCCAGAGACAGCTTATTAAGGGGTGGAGAGCATGCAGGCCCCTCCCCCATGAGCCATAATGGGCCCCAGGGACCCCATCCTCTGTGGCTGGCTCACACACCGTTTCCCAGGGAGCCCAACCCCCTAGCCACAGTAGTTTTAACAAAAGTCTGTTTCCACCTAACAGGAGCTTTGAAAATGCTTTTGCCGGGTGGGTGCAGACTTCTGTTTCCCTGCAGGCATTCCTACAGGCAGGGAAACACACATTGCTCCTTTCCAGAAGGAGCAAGCAGAACAGTAGCTACCTCTGGGCGGGAGGAATGTCAGCTCCAACAGCATTCAGCTCCCCACTAGTAATTTGTGTGTGGCAGGGTGGGAACCCACCTCTGTACCTGGGTTTGGGGGTCTCTAGACAGAAATCCCCCCCCCAAAAAATTAGAATAAAAGAAAAAAGGGATCTGGGTAGGAATACACTATTACAATATATTTACTGAGCCCTCAGGGATCCCCCCCTGCCAACCTTCTCCCTGGAGGTTTCTACCAATAGTGGAGGGGGGCCGAGTGGACCCCCCCTCGAGGGACTTGAATATGCCCCAGGGACCACCACCTCCCCGGGGCTAAGTAAATACTATTGGGGGGGGGAGGGGGAGGGAGGGGAGAGGTCCCCCTTCTGGAGCCATGTATGGCCCTGGGGCCTGCCACCCCCAGGGCCAGATCCTGCTATGTCCGGGGTGCCCGCCAAGTGAGAGCAAACACTAATTCCGCACCCAGCAAACGGGAACTGTCAAACTGTTCCCGCTCGCTGGTAGCGGAGTTATCATCTGTTTTCCTGCCTGCTTCCATGTGGGCAGGGAACTAGATAAGCACGCAAGGAGCTGCACAGTGGCATTCAGGCTATCCTCGCGCTCCCTATGAAAGGACACTGGGTGCCCTGGGTGGGACCAGGGGACAAAGGTAGACGTGGCTGGGCGCCAAGAGATAGGTCACCGGGGTCAAAATCAGCCCGGGAAGAGGGGCTGTGCGGCCCCCCCCTTCCCGTAGTTTTGGCCTAGTCCCGGGGGGGGGGGGGGTCCTGGCCCTGATGCGCATTTCACAGAATTCCAGATTTGTAAAGTGCGACTCATCACACCAAAGGGTATCCAGGTGCTGGTATGTCCGGGGTGCCAACCAAGTGAGAGCAAACACTAATTCCGCACCCAGCAAACAGGAACTGTCAAGCGGAGTTATCATCTGTTTTCCTGCCTGCTTCCATGTGGGCAGGGAACTAGATAAAAAATTGCTCCAGCACGCAAGGAGCTGCACGGGGGCATTCAGGCTACCCGTGCGCTCCCTATGAAAGTACACTGGGTGCCCTGGGTGGGACCAGGGGACAAAGGTTGACGTGGCCGAACCCCAAGGGATAGGGTCACCGGGGTCAAAATCAGCCCGGGAAGAGGGGCTGTGCGGGCCCCCCTCCCTTCCCTTAATTTTGTCCGAGTCCCGGGGATGCGCATTTCACAGAATTCCAGATTTTTAAAGAGCGACTCATCACCCCAAGGGGTATTCAGGAGCTGGGGGTTGTCGGGGAGATTAAGTGAGCTATTGCTCAGAGTCACATGATGCTGAGCTGCTGCTGGCACCCGGGGATCGAACCTTGAGCCCTGTGCTCTGGAGTCAACCACTCTGGCCGCTGCGCCACACCTCTCCCACTAATCACTTGGAAGCTTCACCATTTGGCTCTGCCCAGCTTAGTTGTTAGCAAAGGTCTTCCTGCCTTTTGCCAGGATGATGAACAGCTAACCATGGGGCGCCCCAGTGCGTTTCCCGCTGATTTTGGTGGGTCGTTCTTGATGCCAAGGAATATGAGCACATCTCCACCAAAAAAGGAGCATTTACTTCACATAGTTAAGGAGAAAGAACCTTCTTTGGTGGAGATTTACCTCTTTCTAGTCTCATGGTCTTCTCTATAGGAGGATTCATGTTATCCCATATATTTGGATAAAGATGCACCAGGAACAATCACATTGCCAAAACACACACGGTCACCGGTGACATTTCCTTGTGCTCAATTACGCAGCTATAGTGTAGAATATTTACTGGACATTTACCCAAGGAGGTAGCACTTAGTAATTAGCCAGTAGAAAATACTTAACTTGGGTAGATATTTTGTGCAAGACTGTAGACTCTGTTGGATAAAGGGGCAGATGAGATTCCTTTGTGGCCGTCACTCACACAGCTACTGACACACCCACACAGACCCTTAGACACCCTCTCACACAATAAGGCACTCACACACCCTCTGACAGACCCACTCAGACACAGATACACCCACTCACACACCCACTCAGACACACATGCACCCACTCACAGACACACTCAGACACTCTCACACCCACTCACAAACCAACTCAGGCACTCATGCACCACTCACAGACACTCATGCATCCACTTACTGAACCACTCATACTCTCTCACACCCATTCACAGACCCACTCAAAGACTCACGCACATACTCACAGACCCACTCAGATTCACGCACTCACTCAAAGACTCAAACACTCATGCACTCACTCACACACTAACTCACAGAGGCACTCACAAACTCACTCACGCACCCACTCACACACCCATTCACAGACCCATACAGCGACTCTCTCTCTCACACAGACCTTACAGTTTGGAAATAAAAAAATGTACAAAACCTTCAAAATGCACACACAAAAAAAAAAGGTTACAGGGACGTTCTAGTTAGGAATAAACATTAAAAATCATCAAAATACATTTGTATGATTTGTAATGATTAGAATGAATCTGTCCACACTTCCAGTTCTAAATGTACCTTCTTGTAGGATGGTGAAGAAGAGCTCACGGTTGGTGCCCATGGCAGTGAAAGTGACGGACTCCCAGGGGGTGCCTGTGTGAAGGTCAATCATCTGTTTTTCTCGGTTTCTCTCAATACGGATCCATTTATTCCTGTACCTGGAAGCAATAGAAAACAACCATTGGCAAAGCTAATAGCCCTGGCACTGGAGTGCCTGCAGTGTTTTCTTTTGTAAACGCATTAAAATAAGCATTAAAAGTTTAAAAGCAAAAATGCTGTAATCTAAATACATAAAAACACATGAAATAAAAGCAGCAAGCATGTTCCTTACCTTCAATAATGCGCTTTCTGGTGGATACTCTAAATAACCGCAGATTCCTCACCTTTAGAACATTCCAGGTGCCAAACGGGATCAACGCTCCCTCGCGCGAGTAGGTGGCACAATATGTTTTTGTGGTGATTTCATACCGCCATGGAAATAACAGATTGGATCCACGTAGAAGTGGCACTCCAGACGCTGAATTCAGTTTCTTAACCTATCTCATTCATAGCTTTCAGATGCAGACCACTTCAATATTACAGGTTACAGTGTGCCAAAATCTAACCGGAGACCTCCAGAGAATGGGGAGTCAGGGACTATGGTTAGACAGATTATCCACCAGAGTGTTACTTAAGTAACTTGCTCTTCTAAGGATACGTCTGACCACAGATTCCTCACTGTAAACCATGCTATGTTAAATATTTGTAAGTGCTTCCTGTTGAAGTTTAAGTTCTTCCTGGGCAGTGATACCTTGTAAACAAAATTGAGAATTGTGCTTCCGTGCAGCTTTGGAGTGATAAATCGATTTAGGATGAGAAATCTAAATCAACAAACTATTAAGATCTTGCTGCATGAGTGAAAAGGTATATGACAAAACTTTCTCAGTTCCTTAAAATCATATGAAAAATTTCTGATCCACAAGCATTGGCAAAGCCAATAAGTGTTTCTTCAATGACTGGGCTTTTGTGTCATTTTGTAGAAAGGATGGGCTTATGACTAACAGAGTGAATCAACAGTTGTGAGACTGGATGTATAAACCAAATGCACTTATGAATAGATAAGAATAAAAAAGAATCTGTAAGTCTAATGGAAAATACTAACGGATCGTGATTAATAGCACTCACAGTGG
Source organism: Triturus cristatus (assembly GCF_964204655.1). NCBI lineage: Eukaryota > Metazoa > Chordata > Amphibia > Caudata > Salamandridae > Triturus > Triturus cristatus. The sequence continues at coordinate 1,168,797,578 of NC_140584.1, read as the reverse complement.
GTTTAACTGGATGTCTGCTTTTGTTTAATATAGGAGAGTGTATACGTATCAATTTAGAACTGAGTGGGATATGTGCATGTTGGTACTTGGTTCCATGTTTGCACATATATGCATGGAAGAGTCATTCAATTATTAATCCTCTGCAGAAACCCAGATTACCCAGATGTCACCACTGCGTCCTACATAGATAAACACATATATGGAGCTTATCTACTTGTTACAGTCATCATATATTTTTTTTTAGGTATCCCCCTTCTTGAATTACTTGTTGTTTATTTAGGGATACGTGTCAAATATAAATGCATGTTTATTCATGACTTCCATAGAAAGCCACTATTGTTTCCAGCAGGGGTGTGGAATTTAATAAAATATCTACTCGTCCATGGGGCAAGTTGCTTCATAAATCTACTTGTCCTGTAACAAAATCCACTTGTCCCTTTTGGTGGCATGTAATGCGACGACAAATTATGGTGGCAAACTAATTATATACGATTTCTGATATAGCCTCTCTGATTATGCCAGGCCTCATACCATAGTAGGGTTATGTTTCCGCAGATCTACATACTAGAGCTGAAAGTAGTGGTAAGCAATAGTTCCAGGGTTGGAATGCACTTTTGAGTCTCTGCAAACCTACTAACTTGCATGTTTTAAGGGTTTTCACCAACTATTCTCTAATCTTTTCCCATTCTGAGAAAAGTTGAAAATGTACTCCTGACAATGGCAGACATAAAACTTTTTCTAGGCCTGGGAAAAAGTGAACTTGCAAACACTCAACAGATTTTTGCATGAGCAAATCCACACATGCATATTTGTTCATACTTTAATGCAGTTGACAAATATTTCTAGGAGAACCATTTCGTTGGCCTTCTTCTGTAAATTCTTGTGAATTCACCAAAGCCGTAAATCTGAACTTAATGCATAGACATATACCATGGGTACACTTCGAGACTTTCATTAATAATTGGGCCCCTTATTAGGTGTGCCGTTAACCATGACCTTTTGTGTTTATTAAAATTCTGTCTCTCCCTCTCGCTCTGTCTATTGGCTGGCTTCACTGTGAGTGACATTATTCTGCTCTTTCACAAAGAATATAATCGGCATACAAAGTAGTTTTGTTGCCACTACTGTGGCAGTGTGTGCTTTTTGAGACCAAACGCAAGTTTTGCTGTTGTCAATGTTTGTTATAATGGTGAGGACCTGGCAGCTCCCACACCAATAAGGTTATACAAAAACCATGCCAAAGCAAGACACATTATCAAAATCGAAAGGCTGACCACCAATTTCTGACCTACTTGCTTCGCCAATGCTGGTTTATTTTTGTTTCCAATAATCTTATTGAAACTGGTTACACTGATTATCCATTATGAATATTTTTGGGAAATGCTAGCATACATCAACACATTTTACTAAATGATGCTGGAAAGAAATGGTACCTAACATATTACAGTAGTTTAGCAAAATGTTTTTTTTCCCCATTTGCATTTTTTATGAACATTTTATTTTGAAAGCAAAGAATCATCAAGTCATGCTTTCAAGCTTCTGCACATATTTTCATCTAAGCAGAGAGCATTATACATAGCCTCAAATTGCTCAACTTTGAAAACGTATGTACACCTTTTTATACTGGAAATACTGTCAGTAATGCAGTCCTAGCTTACATTTACTTAGAGCGCAACCCTAATAATAAAGGCTTTGTAATAATGAACCATAAATACAAGTTTAAACAGCATTAATACATGGACACAATTAACTGCAGACAATGCCCTTCGCTGATCCATAGTGTGGTAATGTAAAATGGCAGCCAAATGGTTTGTGCTGTAGAGGGTTGGACGTACTTATCCCAAGGACAAAATACACATGAGAACTTGTTGCCCTTGACCCTAAACAATATGTCCTGGGTGTCCGGCTACATCAGATTCTAAATCTAGTAACTCGTTGCTATGACGTGGCAACAGTTGATAACAAAACTGGTTACCTAATGAGGCTATGTCATAAAGGTCTTCCAGGCCAGGTTGACCCAAAAAAAAAAAAAAGAGTCTGTAAGTCTAATAGAAAATACTAACGGATCGTGGTTAATAGCACTCACAGTGGGTTTAACTGGATGCCTGCTTCTGTTTACTATAGACTGGGTGGGATATGTGCATGTTGGTACTTTGTTCCATGTTTGCACATATATCCACTTTTAATCCTCAGCAGAATCCCAGATTACCTTAAAAATCAATAGGCTGTGTGAAGAATAAATTAAGTTATAGACTGAGACATGCAACTGCATATCAGCAGGTTTGAAGTAGATGATATCTTGCACTGCAAGGTAAGTACACTATCCTCCCCAGGGACTACTGCTGGTAGTACTGAGAGAGTAACCCTGTACCTTTTCACCAAAGGAGACACCTCCTCGTATACCTCCTGATGTGCCCACCAGAAACTTACAGGATCCACAGTGGGATGCTCCCTTGATCACATATGTTTCAGTTCATCTGCTACAATAATCAAGGATATTATAAAGGAGTCTTCATACTGGGATTGCGCTGGAAGGGGGATCAACAGCAATTCAAAATCCCAGGCTGCTACCTAATGCTTCGAGACACTTTGAAAATTGTAGACCAATCTGTACTGCGATGCGATACAGAGCTGCCCTCTTTGGAACTGGGGTACCTGGTGGATCAACATCCTGTGATTCTGGTGAAATCACTTAATCTCCCTGTGCCTACAAGAAATGAATGTGTACTTGTGTAATGTAACTGGTGCTCATGTAACGCGTTCCAAAACCGTTGGGTGAGTTTGGCTATATTTAAAAAAAAAAAAAAAAAAATAGATAATGGATGATGCAAGCACAGGTCGGGTGGGGTACTCCTCTGAGCCTCAGATGCCACTCCAGCATTGTGGGGTGTCCCTGCTGCTATGCAGGCCCTCACCTTTGTGTGGCAACCAAGCTACTGGATTCAGCACACAACAGCTGCTCAGGAGGCTGGTGTGTCTACTGCTGTAATCATGTTAAAGGGCAAAATGCAGTCGCTCTTGATTAAAGCAGCAAATTGAAGAAGGGGGGTTGGCCCGCTGTCCAATGCTGTATGTTGTGGTGGGCAGAAGCAAAATGTGAGTGACAGATGAACAGACCAATGGATGAAGAGGGCTGTCCACAAGACACTATATGTATCTCTTTTATTACATGAAGCTGGTAAGACAGCTAAAGCTTTCCCTAAGCCAAACCTAAAAATGTATGTAATCCATAACTCTTAACATAGTCTAACCTTCTCTTTCAACGCTTTAAGTTTTAGAATGCAGATCAATATTTAAATGTTGGTACAAATCACTTTCCATAATGTCACGGAAGGTTTCAACTTATTACGACATCATTAAACCATTGCTCCATTAGGAGGAACACTAATATTAAAGAACATAAATGCATATGTCACCACTGCAACCTACATAGATAAAAACATACATGGAACTTGCCTACTTGTTACAGTCATCATATATTTTTTCTTTTGGGTATCCCATTTCTTGAATTACATGTTGTTTATTTAGGGATAAGTGTCAAATATAAATGCATGTTTATTCATAACTTCTATTGGAAGCCACTATAGTTTACATCAGATTCTAAATCTAGTAGCTCGCTGCTATGACGTGGCAACAGTTTATAACAAAACTGGTTACCTAATGTGGCTATATCTTAAACGCCTTCCAGGCCAGGTTGACTGGGCTCTCAGAGAGCCGGTCAGTGCGGCACTGCTTTTCTGCTTTGACTGAAAGCAGAAAGCACAGGTGCAGGAGTGGGAAGGTGAGGGCTGGCTAAGAATTGCAGGTAAGGCATTTTTTGCACAACACGCGCATCCTGCGGTGCAGGCAATTAGTCCACACACTATAAATGCCATTATGGGCAAAGCACCCACAAATCAGGATGAGATTCGGTTTTGGGTCGCTTGTGAAACAAGCCAGCTAGAAGTGTTCTATCCTCATACAACACCCCATAATACACATAGATGTGAAGTAGGTGTGTACCACTTGGCATGGTACCATCTGTAGAAGAGAGTACTACTTTGGGAACACTATTTGCGAGTATCTATACAATTCTGCATGGCACAACCTCACCAGTGGTGTCACTGGAGGTGTTAAAACAAATACAAAACAAGCATGGAGCTGCACCTGCTCTTGATATAGATATCAAATTCTTAGGTATTTTTGAGAGTTTCCTTGATAGTTCTTAGTAGCGTTCAAAGAGAAGCGGCAGGACTAGCAGTAAGCCAGTGGTTGGCAGCAGTTCCCATTCAAGATCACGAACACGAACTTCCTACGTTTATTTCAGAAATTTACACCTGTGGGCTGTGATACCTTATCTTCTCATGCGTCAAAACCAAAACTCAAAGAAAAAAATAAGAATGACTGTACACCACGTGTGTGACTATGATCATTTAAATTCGTAGATTTTTAAACTATTCCACATGAACTATCAAGTGTTAACACCGAAAAAGAGGAGTGTTTATGGTGGAATGAAAAGGCACTAAGTCTTTGTGACACCCATGAAAAAAGGCTGGTTCCCACTGTAATTCAGTGCCCAGCCGGTTCCGCTCCTCCAAAGGTTTATCTTGTCTCACAGGAAAGACACATGCTTTCACCAAGTTTATCTTCAGACCAGAAACCTGTGCGAAATCTTGCAGTGCCCGTCTCACTGCAGGCAGGTGTGCCATTGAATCTATGAGAAATAACTGGACATCATCGCATACAGCAAGCTAACAATCTCCTTGGGGAAAAGCTATACCTCATTCACAGGCTAGAGTATGCAGCCACGGTGCCAATGGCTCCACAGTTAATGAAAATAACATCAGCAGGTAGAGACAACCCTGTCTGGTGCCTCTGGCAATCGGACACTGCTGAGAAACAACTAGGCCATTTCTTATTTGCAAAAGGGGTTACGCGGGGTGGAGTCTGGCCACCAACTGAAATGGCCGCCTCGCTGGAGGGAAGAATTCTTCAATTCAGCTGTCAACTGGTGTCCTTGGAGCCAGAATGAAAGCAATATGAATGAGACAACAGAACCCTAACTTTGAGGTTATTTTTCACATGAGAAATTTCAGTTAACCAGCTCCTCAATGAAAATGAAATCCTGGTCTTTTTCTTCAGCTGAGATTCACAAATCATTCTGTGAGACAACAGTCAGCTGCTCAAGAGATAAGTGACTTTCCTTGATTTTAAACACAGAGGCAACTTCAGGGGAATTTAATTACTCTTGAACTTTAGTTGAACTCTTCACACTGGCAGAGGGGAAGGGCAGGTGTTTTCCTGAGCCTGTGGAGGGAAAATTAGAGCACCATTTCTGTAGCTGAGAGAGTCTGTGAAAAACAACTCATTCTGTCAGGAAACAGCTTGATTCTAAAGAGTTAAGAGAAATTCCCTTTCTTGAAGTGAAAAGACTGCTGTGTGTTTAGGTCTCCCGCCTAGGGTTGCACTGTGCAGCAGTGCTCACGGTGCAAGAGTCCTTTTGTCCAGAAATGGACCCTGGAATCATACACGCTCGTGCATGTGTTTTTTGTTTTGTCTTCTATTATTGGGCTTTTAGTGGCTGCATCTTTTAGACAGAGCACGCAATAGGCCAAAGGCGGGCACATCGCTCCGCCCACAGCATATTGGTGTCTGTTATGCGCACTAAAGCCGATCTGGTTTCAATTAACGTGCCCAGACACAGGCACGATAATTGAAAGCATATGGCTGTCTGTGGCGCACGCACCATTGGCGGCTGTCTCTCCTTCCAAAAGCGATTGCTTTCGGTTTTGCGATCGCTTTAATTGTGGCTTTGCTTTCAGTTTTGCGATCACTTTACTTGTGGCTTTGCGGCTGCAATACAGTTTGTTGCTTAATTGGGAGGAATGCGTGGCTAATCTTTACGCGGTTACAAGGTAAAATAAATGAAGGCGGTTACATGGCAAAAAGAATAAAAAATGCGCTGCAAATATTTACGCGGTTACAAGGTAAACAATGCGTGCCTAATAATTGCACTATACTTCTCTTTTTCTAATGTTGCGTCAGGCTTACTGAGATAATTGACTGTATCTGCTTAGCTACAAAACAAGGACTCGTTGGGGCTAAGTCATACTTTCTGACTGGACTGAAAATGTGTGATTTTGGATAGAGTTCTTTCTCTATCCGTTACCCGATTCCCTTAATCTAAAATGGCGCTTGCTTACAAATAGAGTTATAGACATATAGACAGAAATACACAGAGCTAGACCTAGGTACAGGAAAACAGACGTACACACATATAGAAAAGGAGATTAACAAGCAAAGAGATATACAGAAACAGAGGCACATACACAAAGCTAGAAACTGAGACAGATAGACAACGAGGAACAGAGGCAGAGATAAAGACAGAAACTATACTAAAAGGCACATATAGAGTTTGATACATACACGCAAATACAGTGTACACATAGGTAGACACATATAGCGGAGCATGACAGGCAGAGAGGAGCATATACAAAGACAGAGACACACAGATAGATTGAGAGAGAGATAGAAATGCACAAACTAAGAGAAAGATGAAAACACTATGAGAGAAGAAACAGAGTAAAACAAATACATCTTGTGGCTTTGCTTTGAGTTTTGCGATCACTTTACTTGTGGCTTTGCGGCTGCAATACAGTTTGTTGCTTAATTGGGAGGAATGCGTGGCTAATCTTTACGCGGTTACAAGGTAAAATAGCGGTTACAAGGCAAAGTAAATGAAAATGAGCTGCAAATATTTACTTTGTTACAAGGTAAAATAAATGAAGGCGGTTACAAGGTAAAAAAAATGAAAATGCGCTGCAAAGATTTACGCGGTTACAAGGTAAACAATGCGTGCCTAATAATTGCACCATACTGCTCTTTTTCTTATGTCGCATCAGGCCTACTGAAATAATTAACTGTATCTGCTTAGCTACAAAACAAGGACTCGTTGGGGCTAAGTCATACTTTCTGACTGGACTGAAAACGTGTGATTTTGGATAGAGTTCTTTCTCTTTCCATTACCCGATTCCCTTAAGTTGTGTGTGATTGTGTGTGTGTGTGGTTGTGTGGGTGGCTGTGTGTGTGTGGTTGTGTGTCTGGTTGTGGTTGTGTGTGTGGTTGTGTGTGTGGTTGTGTGTGTGGTTGTGTGTGTGTGCGTGTAGTTGTGTGTGAGTGTGGTTGAGTGGTTGTGTGTGGCTGTGTGTGTTGTGTTTGTGTGTGTGTTGTGTTTGTGTGTGTGGTTGTGTGTGTGTGTGGTTGTGTGTGTGTGTGGTTGTGTGTGTGGTTGTGTGTGTGGTTGGGTGTGTGTGGTTGTGTGTGGTTGGGTGTGTGTGGTTGGGTGTGTGTGGTTGGGTGTGTATGGTTGTGTGTGTGTTTGTGTGTGTGTGTGTGTGTGTGGTTGTGTGTGTGGTTGTGTGTGTGGTTGTGTGTGTGGTTGTGTGTGTGTGGTTGTGTGTGTGTGGTTGTGTGTGTGTGGTTGTGTGTGTGGTTGTGTGTGTGGTGTGGCGAAAGACGCTGCTGTTTCCACTACTTTGTAGCCCTAAAAACAACGCCCGAGCTACAGGAGTAGCAAAATAATCATATCCTGTGTGGCTGCAGAGGAGGGTGAGGCGCTGGCCCCGGGACTGCGAGGACCAGCATACAACAGCTCCAGCTGGTCCTCTTCCCGCGAGAGCCGCGCCCCCTCACAGTGCCACGCCCACAGCCAAGCCCTTCAACTTCTCGCGGCACCCGCTTCGCGGGTGCCACTCGCAAAAGACGCTGCTGTTTCCACTACTTTGGAGCCCTAAAAACAACGCCCGAGCTACAGGAGTAGCAAAATAATCATATCCTGTGTTGCTGTGACCTGGGAAAAAACCGCGTGGCTGCAGAGGAGGGTGAGGCGCTGGCCCCGGGACTGCGAGGACCAGCATACAACAGCTCCAGCTGGTCCTCTTCCCGCGAGAGCCGCGCCCCCTCACAGTGCCACGCCCACAGCCAAGCCCTTCAACTTCTCGCGGCACCCGCTTCGCGGGTGCCACTCGCAAAAGACGCTGCTGTTTCCACTACTTTGGAGCCCTAAAAACAACGCCCGAGCTACAGGAGTAGCAAAATAATCATATCCTGTGTTGCTGTGACCTGGGAAAAAAACGCGTGGCTGCAGAGGAGGGTGAGGCGCTGGCCCCGGGACTGCGAGGACCAGCATACAACAGCTCCAGCTGGTCCTCTTCCCGCGAGAGCCGCGCCCCCTCACAGTGCCACGCCCACAGCCAAGCCCTTCAACTTCTCGCGGCACCCGCTTCGCGGGTGCCACTCGCAAAAGACGCTGCTGTTTCCACTACTTTGGAGCCCTAAAAACAACGCCCGAGCTACAGGAGTAGCAAAATAATCATATCTTGTGTTGCTGTGACCTGGGAAAAAAACGCGTGGCTGCAGAGGAGGGTGAGGCGCTGGCCCCGGGACTGCGAGGACCAGCATACAACAGCTCCAGCTGGACCTCTTCCCGCGAGAGCCGCGCCCCCTCACAGTGCCAAGCCCACAGCCAAGCCCTTCAACTTCTCGCGGCACCCGCTTCGCGGGTGCCACTCGCAAAAGACGCTGCTGTTTCCACTACTTTGGAGCCCTAAAAACAACGCCCGAGCTACAGGAGTAGCAAAATAATCATATCCTGTGTTGCTGTGACCTGGGAAAAAAACGCGTGGCTGCAGAGGAGGGTGAGGCGCTGGCCCCGGGACTGCGAGGACCAGCATACAACAGCTCCAGCTGGTCCTCTTCCCGTGAGAGCCGCGCCCCCTCACAGTGCCACGCCCACAGCCAAGCCCTTCAACTTCTCGCGGCACCCGCTTCGCGGGTGCCACTCGCAAAAGACGCTGTTGTTTCCACTACTTTGGAGCCCTAAAAACAACGCCCGAGCTACAGGAGTAGCAAAATAATCATATCCTGTGTTGCTGTGACCTGGGAAAAAACCGCGTGGCTGCAGAGGAGGGTGAGGCGCTGGCCCCGGGACTGCGAGGACCAGCATACAACAGCTCCAGCTGGTCCTCTTCCCGCGAGAGCCGCGCCCCCTCACAGTGCCACGCCCACAGCCAAGCCCTTCAACTTCCCGCGGCACCCGCTTCGCGGGTGCCACTCGCAAAAGACGCTGCTGTTTCCACTACTTTGGAGCCCTAAAAACAACGCCCGAGCTACAGGAGTAGCAAAATAATCATATCCTGTGTTGCTGTGACCTGGGAAAAAAACGCGTGGCTGCAGAGGAGGGTGAGGCGCTGGCCCCGGGACTGCGAGGACCAGCATACAACAGCTCCAGCTGGTCCTCTTCCCGCGAGAGCCGCGCCCCCTCACAGTGCCACGCCCACAGCCAAGCCCTTCAACTTCTCGCGGCACCCGCTTCGCGGGTGCCACTCGCAAAAGACGCTGCTGTTTCCACTACTTTGGAGCCCTAAAAACAACGCCCGAGCTACAGGAGTAGCAAAATAATCATATCCTGTGTTGCTGTGACCTGGGAAAAAACCGCGTGGCTGCAGAGGAGGGTGAGGCGCTGGCCCCGGGACTGCGAGGACCAGCATACAACAGCTCCAGCTGGTCCTCTTCCCGCGAGAGCCGCGCCCCCTCACAGTGCCACGCCCACAGCCAAGCCCTTCAACTTCTCGCGGCACCCGCTTCGCGGGTGCCACTCGCAAAAGACGCTGCTGTTTCCACTACTTTGGAGCCCTAAAAACAACGCCCGAGCTACAGGAGTAGCAAAATAATCATATCCTGTGTTGCTGTGACCTGGGAAAAAACCGCGTGGCTGCAGAGGAGGGTGAGGCGCTGGCCCCGGGACTGCGAGGACCAGCATACAACAGCTCCAGCTGGTCCTCTTCCCGCGAGAGCCGCGCCCCCTCACAGTGCCACGCCCACAGCCAAGCCCTTCAACTTCTCGCGGCACCCGCTTTGCGGGTGCCACTCGCAAAAGACGCTGCTGTTTCCAGTACTTTGGAGCCCTAAAAACAACGCCCGAGCTACAGGAGTAGCAAAATAATCATATCCTGTGTTGCTGTGACCTGGGAAAAAAACGCGTGGCTGCAGAGGAGGGTGAGGCGCTGGCCCCGGGACTGCGAGGACCAGCATACAACAGCTCCAGCTGGTCCTCTTCCCGCGAGAGCCGCGCCCCCTCACAGTGCCACGCCCACAGCCAAGCCCTTCAACTTCTCGCGGCACCCGCTTCGCGGGTGCCACTCGCAAAAGACGCTGCTGTTTCCACTACTTTGGAGCCCTAAAAACAACGCCCGAGCTACAGGAGTAGCAAAATAATCATATCCTGTGTTGCTGTGACCTGGGAAAAAACCGCGTGGCTGCAGAGGAGGGTGAGGCGCTGGCCCCGGGACTGCGAGGACCAGCATACAACAGCTCCAGCTGGTCCTCTTCCCGCGAGAGCCGCGCCCCCTCACAGTGCCACGCCCACAGCCAAGCCCTTCAACTTCTCGCGGCACCCGCTTCGCGGGTGCCACTCGCAAAAGACGCTGCTGTTTCCACTACTTTGGAGCCCTAAAAACAACGCCCGAGCTACAGGAGTAGCAAAATAATCATATCCTGTGTTGCTGTGACCTGGGAAAAAACCGCGTGGCTGCAGAGGAGGGTGAGGCGCTGGCCCCGGGACTGCGAGGACCAGCATACAACAGCTCCAGCTGGTCCTCTTCCCGCGAGAGCCGCGCCCCCTCACAGTGCCACGCCCACAGCCAAGCCCTTCAACTTCTCGCGGCACCCGCTTCGCGGGTGCCACTCGCAAAAGACGCTGCTGTTTCCACTACTTTGGAGCCCTAAAAACAACGCCCGAGCTACAGGAGTAGCAAAATAATCATATCCTGTGTTGCTGTGACCTGGGAAAAAACCGCGTGGCTGCAGAGGAGGGTGAGGCGCTGGCCCCGGGACTGCGAGGACCAGCATACAACAGCTCCAGCTGGTCCTCTTCCCGCGAGAGCCGCGCCCCCTCACAGTGCCACGCCCCCACAATCTATCCCATCTTAAAAGCGATTACCGGACCGCGCATCGCGGGACGCGCGCGGGTCGCAGCCCGGGGCGAAGACCGGGCAAAGAGCGGGCCGTTTGAGGCCGTTCGAGAACGTGAGAGTCCGGTCCGGCCCACCCTCCTAAGCCCTACATTCAGGACATCCAAATACAGGTATCTGTCACTTCTCTGATTTTCCTTACAAGCTAACAGTCGCCACATAAAGTTCCCTCTACAATCACTCATTGGAAAATGAATACGAGATCTAGCAAGCAAAAGAAACTTAAAACAAAAAACGGGATTGGAGAAAAACTGCTAGGCCCAATGGATGATTTCCTTGCCAAAGCTAACACATTCATTGACCAAAGTCTAAGTCTAATTGAGGGGAGGGTTTCAACCGAACTTGCAATTGCACGTCGATCCTCAATGGGACTATTAGCAGCCGCAAGAACTCCAGACATACAGCCACTGTTAACTCAAACTTCCGTGGCTTTAAACAGACTTAGCCTTCCAAACAACGTAGACCTTTCAGCTTCCCAATTCAGTGTAACTTTTACAGAAAGCGACCTAGAAAAAACCCCAGACATCTTCCCTGATCCAACCCCCGAAGAAGTAAGGCAAATGAGAGGGAGACGGGAGGGAGCCATAAAGAAAAGGAACGCTAGGAAAAACCTAATCCACACTGAAAACACCAAAACAACTGAGCACACAGTTTTGGTTGGTGACACAGACTCAGCAGTATTGCCCCATCACTCTGTCCCCCCAAATAACAACGTAGTAGTAATACATCAGCCACCACACGACCATCAAGACATCTCTATTCCAGATCCCCCAAGCACACATCAACTAGGCAAAGAAAGAGAAGTAGCGAGAATAATCAAAGAGATAGCCTCCCTCCTAAACTCCTATATTCGCCCTTTAGAAACTAGACTTAGTAACATCGAGGGTCAACTAACAAAAATTTCTGGTTCTTTTAAAACTCTTCCCCCTCAAGCCCTTCCAAAACCAGTCTTAAATCCCACTACTACTCTTCCTATACTTAAGCAACCTGTAACCTTACCTCTTCCACACACTAAAAAACAACCCACACTAATACCCCCTACCGTACCAAACACTCCGACTGTAAAAAACCCAATCCCCAAGCCCCTGATCAATCCCCCACAAACTAATTCCCAACCTATATCAATAGCAAATACCCCAATCATAGGCTCATCTGCCTCCAAAACCCCTGTCATAACAAACACATATCCAACAAAAACAAAAGGACCCCTGAAAGAGCCCTCTGATCAGGGACCTACCTTAAACATGCCACCTGAGGCATGCCCATATGTGGTAGTCATGACGGGGGTCCCCGAACTTACAGGTGAGGGGACAGAACCCAACTGGTCACTGAAGAACAAAGTCCAGTACTGGCTGAATACAAACCGCCCCATCCCGCCACCCTGGAAAAGCAGAATAGTATCAGTCAGCAGGACCTCGTGGGTGGGTCATAGGAAAAAAACTATTCGGGGAGACTGCGTTGTAATCACGTTCGAGGACCCCACTATAGCGGAGTACATCTGCTCCTGGGAACACAATAACATCACAGGGGGGATCACTACAAGATCTTTGTCATACTTTTACCCAAAAAGATACAATAACAACAATCACTTACGTGACACTGATAACATCTGGCGGAAACCTATTCCACAGCCATGGGAGCTAGAGGTCGTTGGACCAAAACTACCCCCGCGACATAGTGACCTTGATAACCCCTGGTGGCCAGCAAATCAGAATCACCAGCAAAGAAAAGTCCCGTGGCAGATTATGGGACCACAAAACAGACCTAGAAACTGGGAGCAGTGGGAGAGACCACCCCACCAACCATACGGATCCAATTATAGAGATACCACCAATGGGCAAAACTGGCCAGGCATACCGACTATGAATCGGTTTAGCGGCCTGGAAATGGTCGATTGACCAATAATTAAATCCCCGGAGCCCCCACAAGAAACCTTGGCTCCATCCATCTCCATTCCAGCCGCTCTACAATCGAAAACCCTAGCCTTAGACAACACATCCTTACAGCTTCCTGTGATCTTTTGGAACGTGGCGGGTCTCCGAAATAAAATAGAGGACGGTTCGGCCGCTGGTTTCTTGAAGGAGGCCCAAATTATTTGTTTACAAGAAACCTGGGCAACGACGCCCCTACACCTTGAGGGATACAGGACATTTACATCCCCCGCTCTTCCTAGTATTTCAGGTAGACCTAAAGGGGGTCTGGTAACCTACCTAGCAAATACAATTTCTGACATGAAGATCGTCAAGGTAGACCTTCTATCAAATTTCCAGATCCTCACCTTCATAATTGGGAAAAAACTCCTCATCACAATAATCAACATATATAACAACCTAGCGGATGACAATTTTTTGAACGTTCTTTCCCTAATTCAAGAAAAAATAATCGAACACTGGCACCCCAAACAGAAAATCGGAAGTGCCCATATAATTTGGGGAGGAGATTTCAATCTACATCCCTGCCCCAACAACGACACCTGTGGAATGGTGGACGAATATGAGAACCCTATAATCCACTTTATAGACTCAGGAGTGGGGCCAATCATGAATAAAATACTTTCCGATCTGGATTTGCAAATTATAAACCCCATTCAACAGTCAAACAACAAACTAGAACCCACCTACAGAGGAAGGGGCCATGAGACCACTGTTTACTACGTAATAGTCTCAGAAGCCCTCAAAGACCAAATTAATAACTTTAAAATTCTGCAAAACAATCTGAGCGATCATTCTGCCTTAAGTATAAACTTCCAAACAAACCAACCAAGAACATTAATGGCAACTATAGCAGATACTCTAACACAGAACAGGTTAGAATTGGGAAAAAACAATGGATATACCATAAAATGGGAAAAAGTGGACCCAAATATTCTTACAAAACAACTAGTTAAATCTACCTATAATAATATTTTGATTTGTCTCGACCCTCATGCAGAGCTGAATCAAATCGTGGAAAACTTTATGACAATTACAGAGCAAGTCAGAAAACTACTAACTAAAACTCCTAAACAAAACAAAACAAGCTCCACGGGTTGGTTTAACCGAGACTGTACCAAGGCACAGACTAACCTGAAGAAAGCTCTCGGAAATCCAAATAGAGACAAAACAAACATCCAATCTCTTCGACGGGAGTATAACACCGCTAGAAAAGCAAGGAAAAAAGAACTGAAACAATCTTTGTGGAATGCTCTGCACAAGAGTGCACTTCTGAAAGATAGTCAGGCATTCTGGAAAATAGTTAAATCTCCCTTGCTAACGGACCTCAACGGCCCAAAAATAGATGTGGCCATTGACGAGGATTCGTGGGTGAACCACTTTTCAAAAATCTTCAAACTGACATCTACTAGTGAAGAACACCATTCTAACATCAACCCAGTAGTTTACCCAATCTTAATGGATGTTGAGCTGCAGGACTTTGAAATGGCGCTATCACTAAGTAAGAGTGGGAAAGCTCCCGGCCCAGATGGGGTCCCAGTCGACTTATTTAAACACCTCCCAGACCTCTGGGTACCAATACTCACAAGAGTTTGCATAGCAACAACGAAACTCGGCCTGTTAGAGTCATGGTCATCTTCCATTATGGTCCCAATCTTTAAGAAGGGGGACCGACAAGACACTAAGTGTTATCGACCAATTTCGCTCCTCGACTCCTTGGGCAAATTAGTTGGCAGAGTTCTTCTTGAGAAGTTACAGCAATGGGTAGAAGACAATAACATCCTCTCAGATTTACAGTTCGGGTTCAGGGAGGGCTTTGGAACTGTCGAACAGGCCCTAAATTTAAGCCTGCTAACATCAAAATATACTCATGCGAAACCTGGTTCCATCTACATGGTATATGTGGACTTGTCCTCCGCATTCGACTGCGTTTCGCACGCGAAGCTCTGGTCGCTGCTGAGCGCAATGGGGGTAGACCCCCCTCTTTTGGACTTTCTGAGGGAGCTATACAGTGAAGCCACGGCGAGAGTGAGGTACGGGACAAAAGGAGAACTGACATCACCATTCAGGGTAGAGCGGGGAGTGAGGCAAGGCTGCGTCCTGGCCCCCTTCCTCTTCTCTTTGTACACCAATGGCTTAGAAGAGTCTATGTTGAGAGGGGGGAGAGACCTCCCAAGAGCAAAAGATCGCTTGATCCCCGCGCTGCTCTACGCGGACGATGCAGTCATTTTAGCACGTACCCCCATTGAACTGCAGAAATCTTTATCCAAATACGCAGATTTCATGGGTGCCTTGGACTTGCACATTAATGTCAAAAAAACTTTTGTCATGGTAGTCGGTGGATCAAGAAAAGCAACTAAGTCCATCTTTCTGAAAGACCAAAAAATTGAAAAGACCTCACAATATCCCTACTTAGGCATTATGATCGACGACGCCCTAAACTGGAAAGCGGCGGTTGAGGCCAGGAGACATCTCTTCAAACGAGCGATCATGGCATTGATGAAATTCTCCAATAAACTCGGGAAAAGACCATCAGTAGAATTACTACAGATTTATGTGGCGAAATGCCAAGCCATCGCACTATACGGTGCAGGGATCTGGGGACATACACCCACCGGCTCCATACAAAAAGAGGAGAATATCTTCATGAGATTCCTTTTATCAACCCCAAGAGGCACCTCCACCTATGCCTCACACATAGAATTGGGAATCCCTTATATCGAAGATTTAATGAAAATCCAACCTCTTTTACTTTGGAGGCGAGTCTGGCTGTCGGAAAAAAATAGCCTGACCAAAAGCATTCTGCACGACTCTATGGTGTTGGACCACGCTCACAAAATACCCTGGCTCTCTTATGTAAGACATTTTTTTTCTGACCTGGGTCTACAAAAATATTACCACACGCCAGAAAATTTGAAAGAAATATCCAAAAAAGAACTGAAATTATTTGCGTTTGAGCCATCTGGAATCCCTTAGACTGACCTCGCTGATTGCGAAAAAATCTGTTACTCACGCAATCATGACACAGCAGTCCCCGAAAATCCAGCCATATTTGACTCTGGAGATTACAACTTATGAAAAGATGCTCCTAACAAGGTTCAGAATGAATCTTTTCTTCAGGCTAGTGTCATTTCCTGAAAAAAACAACTGGAATACTCAGATGGATCCGTGCCCATGTGATGATCTTTCCCAACAGTCCACCATGCACACAATATTGTTTTGCAAATTTTTTTATACCCATCGAAAAATCTGGCTAATCCCTTTACTAAAAAAATGGGGTCACAGACAATGCCGTCCAGCTATGCTGGCACTTCAAACTTTGGACTCAGAATGTACTGTTTATCATGTATTGAATTTTTTAAAGTGTATCATGAGGCACAGAAATAATCTGTAAAACTGAGGACTAATTCGCATACCATCTAACCGTTTACATTTCCCTCTTTTTAACTGTATATTTAATTATACTTTTTAAAACAAATTTTACTGTGAATATTTGTATGCTATGATATCTTTTATGGTTTTGCAATGCTAAAAAACCGAATAAAGATTATTATTATTATTATTATTGTGTGTGTGGTTGTATGTGTGGTTGTGTGTGTGGTTGTGTGTGTGGCTGTGTGTGGTTGTATGTGTGGTTGTGTGTGTGGTTGTGTGTGTGGCTGTGTGTGTGGTTGTGTGTGTGGTTGTGTGTGTGGTTGTGTGTGTGGTTGTGTGTGTGGTTGTGTGTGTGGTTGTGTGTGTGGTTGTGTGTGGTTGTGTGTGGTTGGGTGTGGTTGGGTGTGTGTGTGTAGTTGTGTGTGTTTGTGTGTGTGGTTGTGTGTGTGTGGTTGTGTGTGTGTGTGGTTGTGTGTGTAGTTGTGTGCGAGTGGTTGTGTGTTTGTGGTTGTGTGTGTGTGGTTGTGTGTGTGGTTGTGTGTGTGGTTATGGTTGTGTGGTGTGTGTGGTTGTGTGTGGTTGTGTGTGCATAGGTGTGTGTGCATAGGTGTGTGTGGTTGTGTGTGTGTGTTTGTGTGTGTTTGTGTGTGGTTGTGTGTGGTTGTGTGGTTGTGTGTGTGTGGTTGTGTGGTTGTGTGTGGATGTGTGTGTGTGGTGTGTGTGGTTGTGTGTGCATAGGTGTGTGTGGTTGTGTGTGTGTGTGGTTGTGTGTGTTTGTGTGTGGTTGTGTGTGTGTGGTTGTGTGTGGATGTGTGTGTGTGGTGTGTGTGTGGTTGTGTGTGCATGGTTGTGTGTGTGTGGTTGTGTGTGTGTGGGTGTGTGTGGTTGTGTGTGTGGTTGTGTGTGAGTGTGTGTGGTTGTATGTGTGGTTGTGTGTGTGGTTGTGTATGTGGTTGTGTGTGTGGTTGTGGTGGTTATGTGTGTGGTTGTGGTGGTTGGGTGTGTGGTTGTGGTTGTGTGTGTGTTTGTGGTTGTGCGTGTGGTTGTGTGTGTGTGGGTTGTGTGTGTGGTTGTATGTGGTTGTGTGTGTGAGGTTGTGTATGTGGTTGTGGTTGTGTGTGTGGTTGTGGGTGTGGTTGTGTGATTACACATCACATAATTACACTGTATTCAATACAACAAACACACTCCACATACCACTCAGTACTACATAACTGCACGTCACATAATTACGCTCTACTTAATGCAATATAAATACACTCCACACAATACCACTCTGTGCCACATAATAACACAACACATAATTACACTGTACTCAATGCAACATAAATACACACCTTTCACTCAAGTTCGTGCTATATAAAAAAAACAACTAAAAAAACAATTGCAATGCAATAGGTCTCACATTACTGAATCTTTGAGGTGCTATTTGTGTTGCATTATTATTAGCAATGCCAACAGCTCAAACTTTAATAATGCGAGACCTATTGCATTGAAAATGCTTGTTTTTAATTGCTGTTGTATTTCTCACAGGACACAGGAGAAGCATAGACTCTGTTACGTAACATGGGAATTCCTGTCAGCAGAGTGGGTAGAGGGAATTTGGCTAAAAAGGGGAAAGCTATGTGGCATTTCTGACACTCTGTTTTTCAGCAACCCCTGTTTGAAAACATGCAGCCATACTTTTTAGAATCCCAGAAGTCTGTGAAAAAAGGACTCATTCTGTCATTAAACAGCCTGATTCTAAAGAGTTAAGAGAAATTCCCTTTGTTGAAGTGGAAAGACTGCTGCCTGTTTTTGAATTGTTTTTGAATTGCTCACATGACACATGAGAAGCATATAAGAACTTTCAACTCTGTGGTATTTATCTCTCTCCATTTGATAGCTTAGTCTCTGCTACGTAACATGGGGATTCCTATTAGCAGAGAGTGTAGAGGGAATTTGGCTAGGCAGGGGAAAGCGGTGTGGCATTTCTGATACCCTGTTTTTTAGCACCCCTTGTTTGAAAACATGAAGCCATAATTTGTTTTTTTTAGAATCACAGAAGTCTGTGGATAAAATGACTCATGTTGTCAGGAAACACAGCAGGGGAAAGCTGTATGACATTTCTGATTACCCGCTGACAGTTTTTCAGCAAATTTTAAAAATAGGGACAATAGTGGATTTGTACCATGTCGTTAACAGCCCCATTGAACAGCATGCATTAAAAAGTTGCGTAAGCAGTGGTCCCCATATTGCCACATTATTTTTAAACAAGTCAACCGGGACACCATCCGGGCCCGGTGCCTTGCCGCCCATGCTAGCCATTATGGCAGAATTGACCTCACTCAAAGTAAAGTCCATTCTAAGATAATGTAAAGAGGATAAGAGCTCCAAGTCAGCCTCTATCTCCACCGGCACATGATCATCTAGTGGTTTATTAGTGTAGAGCTTGGAGTAATGTGATACCCATTCCTCCTCCGGGATGGCAATCTCTATAATTGCTTTAGTTTTATCAATAAGGAGAGGCGCGTTAACCGCCTTCCAAAAGGCAGCGGAATCGCGATTCGTCCAAGCCTCATGCAGGGCATTCCACGCTTCCTCTTTTAATTAATCCTTCCTTTTTGTTAGTGCCCTCTTGTAATTCCTTCTGGCTTCTCTAATAAGGTCATAGTCCTTAACTCTAGCTTTTAAGGCATGTTTAAGTCTAGAATAGGCCTTAGTACAGGTAGAATCAAACCATCCTTCACTGTTAGTGCTGCACCTTTTGGCGTTTACCCAGAGACAATTTTTAATTTGGGCTGAAATACCTATAAAATTCTCTATAATTGCTGAGTGAGAAGAATTTTCATCTAAGCAGACACGAAAACTATTTTTACATGTCATCAGTAATTTAGAAAGAAATTCCTCTGGTATCACTTTCGTCCACTTCAATGCGTATCCATTTTGTCTGCTCAAGATGATGTTATTCAAGAATTGCGTGGATCTATTTTTCCTATTAAAGTCTTGATTAAACACCAAAATATCAACACTTAATGGAAAATGGTCGCTTAAAGCGATATCATGAGTAATAAAGTTCCTAACATGGGCAGAGTGTCTACAGGATATCAGGATGTAATCGATAGTTGAAAAGACACCTCTACCATTAAAAGTTGGACTGAAAGGGGCCTCAGGTAAACATAGGCTATTTGCAAACCCCATGTCACAAGAGAATATAATGTCATTCAGGAGATCCCCATGCAATGAATGAGAAAAGTGTGGGAAACTAGTGTCTTTACCAAGACTAATCCCACACACCCCCCTGTCTCCCTTGTTACATAAAACAATTAAAATCGCCTCCCCAAATGACAAAAAAGTCTTTGGTAATCCAGCTAAGCAAATCTTTCACATCTCTGCATAAATGTCCCAATACCTCCTCCACCATTTCAGAGGGGGCATTATTATAGGAATTCAAAATAATCACACAGGAAGCCTTGTCCACGTGCATACTAATAATATGATAATAACTATTATTAGCCACCATCTCAACTTTCCTAGTTTTTAAATAATTGGAGATGTAAGTACAAAGACCCCCTTTTGCTCTGCCATGTATCGATCTGGTTGCTGGGGTGTGCAATGTTTTATAGCCACACAAATGAATCGGCTCCTCAGCCCAGGTTTCTTGTAGACTAAGTATCTCATATTTGTTTACATAATCCACCCACACAGTGTTAGTCACTGTTGTTTTCAGTCCAGCCACATTCCAAAACATGATCTGACATTTGATATCCTTTACATTGCTGCCCAATTTACCACCAGTACCTATGCCAAAAGTGGGGATAATTTCATTGTGAGGGATGGAAGTATGCACAAAATTATCCCGCTTCTCTCCATGATTGACAGCTGTGTTGGCTGGTATCTCTTGGGGTGGTTGTACTGTTCTAGTACAACTAGGGCGGACTAATAAAGGACCCTTATAGCGGACACCATCTGATGGGCTAATAGGGGCAGCTTCGATAGAGTCCCCAGATCTCAGGCAGTCTACTTCTTCAAGCTCGTTAAGTCTGTCAAAGCGATTTTGGGTGGAAATATTAAACTGACTCCTATAGGACTGCATAGACTTTTTCCCAGTTTGGCCTAGGGGGATTCCATTGTAAGGGCTGATGAAAATATCCTAGGGTAACGGCACTGATCTGTGAGTTTCCCATAAGGTTATCTCCAACTCTATTCAGGATTAATCTCACAGAATTTGGCGTTTTGAATGTCAACACAACGCAGTCCCCTTGGTAGTTTTTTGGCCCTCTCCCTAACCAGCCTACCCTCCTTACCATTTTGAACTCATCAAATAATTTGCCGGTTAAGCCTGACCTACAACCCAGCCACTGTAAGGACTTATTCCTTAGATTCACCCATGTCATCAGCCAATGCAGGGACATTAACTAAAATCACTACATACGGTGTAACCGCTGGTGGTAAATCTAAGCGTGTGACATGTTTTAACTCCGGATTCTGGCTCGCATTACTTGGGTTTGCTAAGGAAGAAGTTGTTGCTGACTTCAACAGGGCCGGTGCGCTAGTAGCTAAGTGGACCGATGAATTAGCGGCTAGTGTATTTTGAATTATTGGAGGGGAGACAATTGTAGGAGCCTTAAAGCTAGTACTAACAGGACCAGTGTGTCTTGTATGTCAGATAATAGCTAAATGGTCATCTTTAGTAGTGTGGCCAACCAAATTCATTCTACCTGATACTGAAAGCTGAACGATATCTAAGCATTTAGCTAAAGATGCCTCAATTGCGCCTATTCTAGTTATCAGGCTACCTAGGCTGTCTCTTATCAATGTGTCTAGAACATCCAGTATAACTTTTAGCTTTTCTACCTCAATTTGCGTGCGCGTGTTAGTATTAATTATTGCTTTTTCCCCGTTTTTTGATTTAGTTACTGGTATTGACTTTGTCCTTTTCTGGGCCCATTTTCGGGTTTTAGGGGAAAACCTCTCTACTGCAATAGAGTCTATAGCTTCCCCACCGTTGGTGTTCGGGCAGATACTGGGACAATTACTCGGATTCCTGGCACGCTTATTTGGTGGCTGGTGCTGCGCATCAAGTTCCTGCTCACTACCTGACAGATGGTCAGAAATATTCACCACACAGCCATTTTACTTCTCTTATCCTCAACTAATTCAGAGCTCACTTTCTCTGTGGTACTCTCATCTACACCAGGTTTAAGGACCTCCTCGACTGTGTTAATCTGCCATTCTATGGCGCCTACAGCTCCAGTGAGGTAGCTGAGTAAAGACTGGCGGGAGTGCTCTCCTGTACTAACTGATTTCCTATTCTGAGTGGACATTGTTTTTCTCTTCCCCATATTGAGTATGTCACAAACAGATGGCAAAAATCAGGATAAAAAGGACCCAACACTTTTTAAATTACCAACAAAGCAGAGATAAAAGAAAAAAGAAGAAGGATAAAAATATATATTAGCCAATACTCATGGCAGGCTTAAAACCTTTCAAACGCACTCCCTTGGGTGTGAATAGCAGCAAAACAGCAGTCCAGTATCCAACCAAAGTTATATCAGATGTCTACAAAGTTCCAATCCTTAGGCGTTATGACACCTTTAGCAAAATAATTTCAAAGACACGATACCTTGGGACATGAATTTCAGAGCTGTGGCCCAGCCCGGGTGCGGCCGTGCTGCGGGAGCCCTGGCAACCTTTAGGCGCCTCCTGGCGCGCTGGTGACTGCGTGCACTGCGTGAAGCGCCGCTAAGGATCTTGGGAGGCGTAGTTCTCCTGTCCGGCGGTCCGCCCGGTCTGCCTGCGTGCTCCCCTTAGGCTTCTCCGGTCAACAGTGGGTAGAAGAGCAGAAGGACAAAACTGCTGGTGCAAGGTGCGTGTAATGGGCTCCCAGAAATGAAGTCAATAAGGATGGACCTAAACTATTTTCATACCAAAGTGGAAACTCTAGATAAACGAACCACCCTTTTGGAAGAAAGATTAGATAATGCAGTTTGTTGGGGTCCAGATATCTGGCATTTAAAACAAAAAGTAATAGATTTGGAAGACAGGGCCCGAAGAAATAATGTTCGCTTTTATGGAATTCCAGAAAAAATGGAAATGAATAATGATGTAAAGAGCTTGCTACTAACCTTGATACCGCGGCTACTGAACATATCTTTTGAACATCCCCTTGAGTTGCAGAGAGCTCACAGGATTCGGTCAAGAACTTCAACTTCAACCCTTGAATCTAGACCTAGACCAATTGCGTGTCTCCTGCGTCATGAACCGGTCCGTCAAGTACTCACACAGGAAAATACCAGAGACAAATCGAGATCACCTCTGAAGTTATCCACGTCTTTTGATAAAGTATCTGATGCTAAACCTTCCACTGTTGCTTCTTACAGGTAGAAGATTATATATGCATGCTATGTATTAATATAATTTTATTACTGTTTTACTCCAGTTATTACCTCTGATAGATATGATTCATTTCCTTTTCTCCTACATTGTTGTTCAATACACCATGTATATCTCATACTGTATTTGTATATACAAATCTCCTAGATGGACTTTATAACTCCATGGCTTGGTTCTTTTCATAATCTGTTTACCACGTGTAGTTTTCGCCCCTGCGTCTGCGTCTCACATTGATGTTTAAACCCACCGACGAAAGATATACATTGTTGATTCGTCGTGTTCTTTTCTTTTCTAGCAGGTAGAACGGTGTACTTACACCAATTGAAGTTTAGTATAAACAATATTTTGTGATCATATTTGCACATATTGGTTTCAGGTTAATTATACTTTTTTTTTCCACTCTCTCCCTCGCTTCAGTAATTTTCCATTACCATATTCTCACATCATTTATCAACCTTCCTTTCCCTTTTTACCCTCTTTGATACATTCTCACACAATACAAACATACAACATTTCCAATCAGCATCATGACAACTAGTCCTATGCACATTGTGCCTATCAATGTCAATGGCTTTACTAATTACATTAAAAGGAAGAAAATTCTTTCCTATTTAGCCTCCAAACATACAGATATTGCTCTCATTCAAGAGACACATCTATCCGGTATAGAATCAGAAAAATTAAAACGAGATTGGGTAGGCCAGATTCTTTACAGCTGTAAACCTCCTTCTCACACGTCAGGAGATCCTATGTCCCATACTATTACTAGAAAATGTGGTGTAGCCATTCTGATACGGAAAACTCTGCAATATCAAATACCACAGTCCTGGTCAGATGAAGATGGTCAGTTTGTTTTAGCCAAGCTGAAAATCGGTAATAACATATTAGGAGTGGGGTCCATTTATGCCCCCGTTGGAAACAAAGCTTCTTTTTTCCTTCATCCAAACAGAATTGTAACAGAGATGGGAATTTCCAAAATAGCTCTGGGGGTGACTGGAATCTTGCCCCAGATGTGGTCTTAGACAGGACGGGCCCCCTAGACACGACACATGGCAGAGATAGAGCGATACTTGGAGACATCCGTGAAGATCATGGGTTGACTGACATTTGGCGTTTACTACATCCTTCAGATAAGGGGTTTACATATCACTCTGCAGTACACGATTCCTATTCTAGAATAGACTATTTCCTTATTTCACATTCTATCATACCACATGTACCGAATTGTGATATTTTAGAAATTGCACTTTCAGACCATGCTCCTATCAGTCTACAGCTTAATTTTGGCCTGAAACGTCCTTGTAGGAACCATGGCGTTTAAACATATCCCGATACAAACTACCAACAGAAAAATCACAATCACATTTGACGACTTATATGAATGACAACAAAGGTTCAGTTTCTTCTCCACAAATTTTATGGGCAGCTGAAAAAGCCACCATTAGGGGTCAAATTATGAGAGATTCTGCCATAGCAAATAAACGTAGAACAGAACAACAGAGTATTTTAGAAAATGATATCAAAACCCTGACACATGCTCATTTTACCAATCCAATCGAAGCTTCCAGATGTAGATTGGAAAAGGCTAAAAAGGACTTCAATACACTATATACTTCAGAAGCAGTATATATGTTATATAGACTTAGGGCTCGAAATTACGAACAAGGAGAAAAAGCCGGTCGTTTACTAGCAGAACGATTAAAACAGAGAGAAGCTATGACAGCTATTTATAATTCTGAAGGTAAGCTGATAACTGAGACTCAGGAAATAGCTAATACATTTGCAGATTATTATGAGAAGTTATATAGCTCAGAGGTTGATGATGATCACCACAAAGATCCGGATTTTTTTTATAAAATAACACTCCTCCCGCCTAAATGAACAGGATCGGCATATTCTGGCAGGCAGAACAACAAGAGATGAAATTGCCCAACCAATCTTTAATCTTCCATACAAAAAAGCACCGGGAGAAGATGGTTTTCCTGGGGAATTTTACTGTTGGGTAAAACCAGAAGCAATAGACGCCCTTTATGAGGCCTATAAAGAAGCAGAGGAAACTGGTATCCTCTCCTCTCTCACAAATAAAGCTACCATAACGGTCCTTCCCAAACCTGAGAAAGATCCATTATACTGCAGTAACAATCGTCCAATTTCCCTTCTGGATACAGATTTAAAGATATTAGCCACCATTCTCGCCAAAAGACTCAAACAAGTTATCGCTAAACTCATACATAATTCTCAAGTGGGATTCATGCCAGGCTGAAATTCTCATAAACATCTACGCACTCTGGCTCACATACTCTGGCTTTCGAAGGATGCTGGAGAAGACAGAGTAGCCTTATCCTTAGATGCCAAAAAGGCCTTTGACCGTATTGAATGGAGCTATATGTTCCGTACACTACGTAGGCTGGGGTTAGGCAATGAATATATCTCTAAGGACAAATGGTTATATGAGACACCCTCCTCACAAGTGAATTGTGGGGGTTTCCTTTCAAAATCTTTTTTAGTGCCAAGAGGAATCTGCCATGGTTGCCCTTTATCGCCCCTTTTGTTCCTTCTTGCTCTTGAAACGCTGGCTGCGGCAATAGGACAGTGTTTACAAATAGCAGGCATTCCTACACCAGCAGGGATCTCAAAAATACTTCTTTATGCAGATGACATATTGCTCACACTTACTGATCTGCCTACTTCACTCCCTAGACTCATGTCTACCATTTCTCGCTTCTCAATCATTTCTGACTACAAATTCAATTGGAATAAGAGTGAAGCTCTACCATTGTTCAGGGGTACAATGAAAGCAGCTATTTTGGGCTATAATTTTAAATGTAAAGTGGACCGCCTGAAGAATTTAGGTATTTACATCAACACAGGTTTAGAACGTATGATTCAAGATAACTTAGATCTACTTATTGCCAAAACGAAGTCAGAGTATGAAAAATGGTCCCATCTTAACTTGTCTTTTTGGGGTAGAGTACAGGCAGTGAAAATGATTATAGTGCCCCGTTTCACTTATGTTTTAGGTATGTTGCCTTTGACAGTTAAAATATCAATATTGCGAGATATTGACAAAGGTATTAAAACCTTTATTTGGGGATCCCTGAGACCTAGACTTAGAACCTCAAAATTGATTGCTCACAGGCGATATGGGGGGGGGTCTTAGTTTACCATGTATTGAGCATTATTATACAGCCCTCAATTTATCTCAATCGGTTTATCTTTGGCCCAGACAGGATGATCCCCCACTATGGGTTCTCACTGAAAGACAACTGTACAGGCAACTTCAGGTTTGCACATGTTTTACACTCATAAATCACCTGCTTTACAAACTTCCAACCCTATTATTCAATCTATGCTTAAGATTTGGATACATGCCCACAAACTCCTTAAGAGTGACCAAAGACTGCATGGAAAGGTCCCCATATGGCATAACACTGATATTAGAATAGTTCAACAGACTATATCCTGGGATATATGGGAGAGAGAAGGTATTCTAACGTTGGATCACTTACTCACTTTAGAAGGTGAGCTTAAAACCTTTGAAATGCTTCAGATAGAATTTCAACTCCCTGCCCCCCAAGAGGGGAAATACTTACAACTAAAACCAGCCCTATTTCGTAGACTAGGACCATTTCCTTGGATAGTTGAGGATTCCCCAATGTTACAATACTTTAAAAGTTGGGGGGAATTCAAAGGTGCAGTCTCTGGATTTTATAATCTCATAGTGCATACATTACACTCATACCCATCACTAGCACAACTTCATGTCAAATGGCAAGGGTTAATTACTGTAGCTTATTCCAATGAGAAATGGGAGGATGTTATTATGAACATGGATAAGGGAGTCAGAGAGGCCAAAATGAAATTTACTCTTTTCAAAATTCTTCATAACTGTTACTGGTCACCACAAAAACTCAAGTCAGCAGGTTTACTACACCAATCTACCTGTTGGAGGTGCCCATAGCAGGACTGCGATATACTACACATTTTATTTCGATGCCCAATTTTGAAGGAATATTGGTCTTCCATAACTGCCTCTCTACACAGAGCTATACAAGTGTCCATTCCCTTAACGGAAAAATGTGTTCTATTACATGATGTTACTAATCTCCCAAATCTCACATTTCATACAAGACGATTGATAGCTATTGCACTCACTGTAGGAAACATTTGTATATTAAGACATTGGAGAACACCACAATGCCCTACACATGATGAATGGCTTATTGAAATGTATAAAATAGCATCATATGAAAAACTCATTTATAGATTGCAGGACAATGTTGGAACTTTCATCCAAATTTGGAACCCCTTTCTAGCTAATAAATATTCTATTTCTGGTAATATTTCAGATTTTTCTTCTAATTAGGAACTACAATCAGGGAATCACTTTTTTTTTTCTTCATTTCCTTATTAATTTATTACCATCATTATTTATATTCATGCTGTTGATGTTATCATTAGGGCTGTTGATGCTTTAGCCAGTAACACTGTTATTTGAATTAGGACTTACTGTTCACCTATTGGAAATTGTTGAGTTAGTGAGAATATCTTCAATTGAAATATTATATGTGTATGATATTATCGCTACTATCTTCCATCTATCTAGAATACATGGTTTACTGCATATTGTATACTATCTTTATCATCTCCTCCCTAGTCCACGATTCCTATTTCTTCCTTTCCAGGTTTTATGAGTGCCTCAACAATTCTATCTTTTGATATCTGTATTATCTTTTTTATATTTAGAAATCTGAGAAGGTAACATTTCATAGTAATTTATTGTGTGGCCATAATTTGATTTGTTTATACTCCTTTTTTTAATGTATTGTTTATGAACTGACATGTACTTCTAAAAAAAATAATAATAATACTAAGTACATCATGGTAATAGCTGGAATTCTAACAGGTCAGTTGGGGCCTATGGCAAAGCCTTCAGTTGTCTTTTGTGCAAGATATTTTACTATACGTGCATAAACATATAGCTATTAGAATAAAACAATGTGCCTGATAAAAAAAAAAGGGTTACGCATATAGGGGATGACTCTCACAGAGGGATCACTTAGACTCCAGAGTATACATATTGGATATTTCCCCAACAAGGGGAGAAGGAGTGCTTAGTCAAAGGGCACAAGGGACAGGGGGCAAGGCGGCGTCGCAGGCAAGGGGAGAGATTCAGGGGAGAAGGGATAGGAGCAGTGGGAGTAGACAAAGAATGAAAGAGGGAAAACGGTGGGGGAGGGTGAGACAGAGCGTGAAAGAGGAGGGGGAGGGTGAAGGGGAAGGGCGCACAAACCGGAGGCTCCCTTTACGCAGTTGACTCTCTCAGAGGGGTCTCCAAGACTCCAAGGCCTACCTACTGAATCCTTCCCCAACGAGGGGAGGAGGAGTGCTTAGTCAAGGGCGACAGGGGGTAGGAGGCGGGTCGGAACTGGTAGGTCAACAGAGGGGGAACAAACAGCAAAAGAAAAATCACATTCATTACAGAAAGTTAACACATTCAATACCAGGGTAAATTAGCGATCCAGAAAAAGACAGGATCCCCAAAAGGCAGGGGTCAGGGAGAACAAAGGGAGGGAGTCAACGAGTTGAAGAGTCCCACAAGGAAGATATATAGATAGAAGAAAAGGGAATGTGTATGTTGTAGAGTCACTCAGGGGAGAGATGCAAATGGGGAAGCTCAGAATCACAGAATAGTGATATTAAGTACAAATAACTGCTACATATAATAGTGGTTAGAGTTGAAACTATGTAAATAGTAAATTCACTCAGGATTCCATTTTCACAACGATTTGGCTAAAAACAATAGTATATTACTTATCTACAGAGCGAACGGAGAAATAAGACATCCAAGGGGGTAGAGGGGGGGGGGGGGGGGAGATGAAATGGGTGATATCAGAGCGCTTTACCTAAGGTTCCATAAAATAGCAAAGTACATTAGAATCAAGATACATCAGTAGCGAAAAACATTTCAAGAGAAGGGAAGACGATAAAAATGGAAAGTAAAAGGGTAATGGC
The DNA here is from genome assembly GCF_964204655.1 of Triturus cristatus. Classification (NCBI taxonomy): domain Eukaryota; kingdom Metazoa; phylum Chordata; class Amphibia; order Caudata; family Salamandridae; genus Triturus; species Triturus cristatus. The sequence goes on along the minus strand of NC_140584.1, from coordinate 1,168,768,873 downwards.
GTAGGGTAGGGGTTAAGGGGGAGATAGGACAGAGAGACGGAGGAATGTCTGCCCAAAGACCGGCTGGGATAGTCCTGGCATAGTAACACTGTCCATTCAGGGGGCCCATAGCCCAACATATTCCGCTGTCACTGGCCGTTTGTCTTCGCTTTCTTCGCTGCTACGCAGCCGAACTAAGTACCCTCCAGTTATCTGTTACTGTTTGGTGCTAATGCTGTGTTTTTTTGTAGACTTGTTTCTCATGCGCTGTTAATTTTTATGTTTAGCGCTTCTGGATGTGTCATATTGATTGATGTTAATGGTTTAGTTATTGCTGCCGTGCGAGTGTTACTGCGTCTTTCAATCAATCAATCAATCAGGGTACTTGTAAAGCGCGCTACTTACCCGTGAGGGTCTCAAGGCGCTGAGGGGCGCTACTGCTCGAAGAGGCTGGTCTTGAGGAGTCTTCTGAAGGAAAGTAGGTCTTGGGTCTGTCGTAGGTGGGTTGGAAGGGTGTTCCAGGTCTTGGTGGCGAGGTAGGAGAAGGATCTGCCACCGGCGGTCGTACGTTGGATGCAGGGGATAGCTGCGAGGGCGAGGCTGGTGGAGCGGAGCTGGCGGGTGGGGGTGTAGAAGCTGAGTCGGCTGTTCAGGTAGTCTGGTCCGGCGTTGTGGAGTGCTTTGTGTGCGTGGGTGAGGAGCTTGAAGGTGATCCTCTTGTCCATGGGGAGCGAGTGCAGGTCTCTCAGGAGGGGGGAGATTTGCTTGATTTAGCTTCGTCAGCATTGCATGTGTTTTTTCCGCAGCGCTGACCGCACTCGACTAATTACTCTGGAATCGTTATCCGATTTCCCATCGGTTTCGCTCTTACGCGGTGTTGCTGGTGCCTTCGCTCGTCGCGTCAACCTCCCAGCGCCAGGGGGCGTGGTAGACGACGCAGAGTGCAGCGCGATCTTTGAATTGCTTGCATTCCTGGAATTTAATCATCGCGTGCATTCCTCGAGCGGCCGGTGGGGAAGGCGAGACACCAGTCTGGGTCCGTATGCAGTCAGGCTGTAAGAGACAGAAAGGAGCCGATCGCTTTTACATAATTATCAACGCTCTGCTACCAAGTGAGATTGGGAGCAGAGTCTGCACTTCAGTTTGTTGCAGCCCGCATTTTAGGGGTCTGTATTAGCCTGAAGGCCTACTTATGGAACACTGCCCCCACCGGCGCCTTTAACAGGGGTTGCTACCCTAACATTTTAAAATCTTGTTTACCAGCCTGTGTCCCGAGGGGCTTTAACCCCATTGATTTGCGAGTGGCTTGCACCTAATTTTAGGCTGACACCCAGCCCCTGAGATTGTAGGCCCTACTGTGAGGCCAGGTGCTCTGACAACCAGGCATCCCTATTGGTCCCTAACCTGACCCACCCTATTATCATGGAATACCAGGATGATTATCAGGACATGGAAGACCCTCTGGCTGATCTTCCTAGGGGGGATGATTTTTATGACGCTGTAGACACATCAATCTATCAGGCAGTGGCGGAGGCCATGACTCCGTTAGAAAGGTTTTCCTGCCAGATTGCCCAGGCATTTGAATGGCTGCCCCCAGTCTACCACTCCTGATACCACTCCTTCAATCCCGGAGGGGACAGTACAAGGGGAACAGGGCCCACCACCATCTACGAAAAACCAGTGACTCAGGGGTGGTTTTGGATGCTTTTACCAGTTAAGCAAGCCTTCCTTGACAGCCAACCTGCCCTTCTGGCAGGGAAGCCCCCTACTCCTCCGCCCTGTAGGGCCTTCAAACGTGGCAGGAGATGCAGATGAAGAACCAGGTCCTTCCAGATCTTGGCTCCCTTCCCACCCCTCTCAGGCCTCTAAGAATTCGTCAGACATGTTAGACCGTGACGATATTGTCCACCTAAGTTCCTCCGAATGGCCCCGGCCGACAAGGTCGATACTTACGTGGCGGGGTGCATTCGTAGGCCCCTAGAAAAAGAAGCCCGTAACAGTCGCAGGGCGGAGTGTCCCCGGCCCTCCCTCGAGGGTAGAGTGGCCCTTACCCCGGATATTGCTCCCCGCATGGCCACTTTTTGACATAAATGTATTAGAGATCCCAAAAAGGGGATTGACAAGTCATGGTGGGCCTGCCACGACAAGCTCCTGGATGTCCTAGGCCCTCTTACAAAGATTTTAGATATGGCCGAGGAGGCCAAGGTCTCAGGTTCTTTAATTTCCTCTGACACTTTGTCGGGGTGGGCCCAGAGAGCCGTAGTTTTTTTGGGCAACGCTAATTGAGCACTGTCCACCGAGCGCCGCTGCTCCCTTCAAATTAAGGTAGCCCTGAAATTTGGGGATCTGGCGGACTCTGAGGCGGGCGCTATAGCTCAAGGAGGTCTCTTCGGAGTGCCCTTTATAATGGAATTAGGAAAATTTGTCAATACATTTACATCGCTTGACAAAGCCCAGACGACAATTAAAAAAGTGTTTTACAGGCCGTCAGTTCCACCAGAACGCGCAGAGAGGATAAGGCCTCAGAGAGTATCAGGACCAGTCCCGATTTGGGAACTTTTACCCGACGTGAGGATGTTGTGGCAAAGGCAGAAGCTTCCGAGAAGCAGCGGCCACTGCAAGTCCTGGTGAGTGTTCTCCCTTCTTCCCGCCTAAAAATAGGGGGGCGACTGGCGAATTTTTTCAAGGCATGGGTTTCCCTCACAGGGGATGCATGGGTCCTTCAGGCGTTGCAAGGGTTCCGTTTAGACTATCTAGGGGAACCTGTCCAGTGGTCCAGACCCTGTCCCATTCAGTTCTCTCTCCAGGAGACCGCCCTCGTGGACGAGGAAGTGACATCCCTCCTCGACAAGGGCACCATCTCTCCCGTCTCCCCACATCCCGCAGGCTTAATCAGCAATATATTCTTGGTCGACAAGACCGATGGTGGCAACAGGCCGGTCATAAATCTAAGCGAATTCAACGAGTGGCTAGTGTACCGCCACTTCAAGATGGAGGGTATTCCCCTCCTCAGAAACGTTTTGCGAACTCAGGATTGGATGGTGTGTCTAGACCTCAAAGTCGCTCACCTGGTAATTCCAATTTTTCCTCCACACAGACGTTTCCTTCAGTTCGTCTGGCGTCAAACTTATGAGTTTTCTGCTCTTCCATTCAAATTGTTCACAGCTCCTTGGTGCTTAACCAAGGTTCTCAAATCAGTGGTGGAGTTCTTGAGAGCTCAAGGCATTCAGATGATTGTGTATCTGGACGATCTCCTTCTTATGGGGGATTGCCCGCGGCAGTTGTCGGCGCATCTTCAGAAGGCGGTGGATCTACTTCGGGCCTCGGTTTCGTAGTAAACGAGAAAAAGTCCCTGTTACAGCCCTCTCAATCCGTCATCTATTTGGGGTTCGTAATAGACTCCACCGCCTCTACTCTAAGTCTTCCCTCCAGTAAAGTGTTAAAAATCCGGCACGAACTTCGACGTGTCCTTTCCAGGCAACAGGTATCCCTCCGCTAATTGGCTCGAGTGGTCGGCCTCCTTTCAGCTTCATATAAGCTATTTTCCCGGGACCGCTGCATTATCGGGCCCTACAGCGCCTGAAGGTATATTTCCTTCGCAAGGGGTTCCCTTACTCTCACAAAGTGTCCTTGCCCAGCGAGGCTCGAGAGGAGATACAGTGGTGGTCAGACCACATGGAGGCCTGGAACAGCCGCGCGATTTTGGGCTCAACACCAGACCTGGTTATAGAGTCCGACGCCAGCAGGCTAGGATAGGGAGCCAGGTGCGGGGACCTCTCTACAGGGGGTTTGTGGTCTCCTGATGGACAGAAGTTACATATAAATTGTTTCGAGTTTCTGGCGGGATCTTTCGCCGTCCGCTGCTGGACGAGGGACTCAGTACAGTCATGCGTCCTTCTCAAGCTGGACAACATTTCGGCAGTCCGGTATATAAACCACCTGGGGGGCACCAGATCCAAAGCCCTTTCGGACCTAGCCGCGAGCTTCTGCCAGCACTGCCTGGACAGTGAGGTAGCGGTGAAAGCGGAATACTTGCCAGGTCTAGAGAACCAGGAGGTGGATTTTCAGTCCCGCAATTTCTGGGATTCCAGCCTCTGGATGCTCGATCCGAGCATATTCGCGATGTTGAACGACCGCTGGGGCCCATTCTCGGTGGATCCGTTTGCCTCGAGGATAGACCACCAGCTTCCCCGGTTTTTCAGCTGGAGACCGGATCCCTTGGCAGTGGCCATTGACGCTTTTCTGCAGGACTGGAGCTTGGAGAAGGGGTATGCATTCCCTCCGTTTGCGATAATCACAAGATCGACAGCTCAAGTTCGGCATCAAAACGCAGAGTTGGTCATAATCACCCCCTATTGAAGGTCACAAGTCTGGTTTCCAGTTCTTCTGGAACTTTCTTGGGATTCTCCAATCCTACTCCCCCAGTCTCCGACTCTGCTTCTGAGTCCCTACAAGGTTCAACATCCTCTGGTGTGGACAAATCGTTGTGACTCATGGCGTGGCGGATTTCAGGGGACGATGGGAGGTCCCAGTGCATTTGCAGGAGGCTGAAACCTTTATATCCAAGGCTTGGGCGGACAGCACTGTCAAGAGGGAGAGATCAGTTTGGGGCAGATGGTCCCGTTGGTGTTTGCGATGGGGTTTGGATACCCTGGTCGCCGATGTAGCGCATGTCATCAATTTGTTTTCTGGCATCCAAGGGCATGGCTTATAGGTCGATAAACACCTTTCGCTCTGCCATTTCCTCCGGACATCTACTGGTGAATGATGCCTCTGTAGGCGAACACCCTTTGGTATGCAGGCTGCTGAGGTGTATTCGGCTTTCGCATCCTCCGGAATCTCGCTACTCCGTCCTTTGGGATGTGAACCAAGTGCTTAACTTATTTTTGTCTTGGCAACCAAACCGTTTCCTTTCCAGAAAAGAGCTTTCGGCTAAATTAGCTATGCTTCTAGGCCTCATCTCCTGCAGACGGGTCTCTGATATCAGAGCTTTAGATGTCACAAGCAGAATGTTTACTCCAAATAGGGTGACATTCACTCTCCTTAGAAGGACGAAATGTCATTCCAAGGTTATTTCTTACCCAGAGTTTCCAGATTCCTTGAAACTGTGTGTTAGATGTTTTAAAGCATATGAAGAGATGACGGAGGAAGTTCATCCACTAGGTGAACGTCAGCTCCTTATTGCTCTCCAGAAACCTTTTAAAGCGGTCTCTTCCCCCTACCATTGCTAGATGGGTGATGCAGGAAGCAGGCATCAACCTCCCTCAATTTGGTGCCCATTCGGCACGAGGGGCTATGGCCTCCAAAGCATTCGGCTTGGGTGCCTGGCTTGAGGATATCCTCAACGCAGGCAGATTGGTCTTCGGACTCGATGTTCAAGAGATTTTATTTCAAGCCGGTGATGGACAAGGCTCAGCTCGTTGTGAGCAAGCTTTGAACTAGCATAATCCTCACCTCCAGTCCTGACATAGAATTAAAAATTTCCTAGCTATCGTAACAAAGTTTCAATTCAATTAAGGACTCGGAGGCGAGGATTATCCCACCCTAGGGTCCAAAGGAGGACAGCCCTCCCCGTATGCGAGTAAGTATTTGCTTTTATTGAGAGGGTTTGGTGGGGAACGATTGTTCTGCAATGCACTAACTATGTGGCTGATTATCTTTCGCAGGCTTTGTAGTTTTGGTTCAGGTGATAATGTTCTCTCTGTCTTCGCAGGGTCTGATGCGAACAAACAGGGTGCAATTACAGTGCGCCAACGGCTGGCTTCGCACGACGAAAGTGGACAAACGGTCAGTGACAGAGGACTATGTTAGGCTATGAGCCCCCTGATTGGACAGTGTTACTATTCGAGGATTGGCTGTTTCTATGTGTTTTCTAAACTACCTTTTGCCCTATGATGTTGGGAATCGTATTTTTTTGTTATCCTTTTAATGAGTTGCTATGTTAATAAAGTGAAGAAAGAAGGCATAATCATTGCCTCCCGAGTCCTTAACAGAATTTAAACTTTCTGTTACGATAGCTAGGAAATCTTTTGTTAGAGGGTTTCTCCTAGACTGTGGATAAAAAAGGTAAACCAAGATATGCTGTTCATTGGCAAAACGTCCATTCTCTGCTGATGCCGCTGAGCACTGTTTGCTTATCTTTTCGGTTTTATGAGAAAATCAAAAAGTGTTTAATAAAGCAAATTAACATTTATAAAATACACAGACTGCTGCAAGTATTTTTTCTGGTGTTGTAAAATACCATGTGCTGACCTGCTCATGTTATTGCCGGTGAACTTAACTATTCCACTTACTACATCATAAAAGAAGTATCATCTCTGCTATATATTGTGCTTCATCTGACTACATACAGAGAACTGGCGGTGGATAGAAAAGAGGTTTTGCCAGTGGGAGGAGAACAAAATCATTTTCCACTCCGAACACTGCATAGATTGCTAACAATTAGCACCATTTTAAGTCACCAAATTCATCAGAAAGGCTGTATATTTAGCATTTGACGGCTCTTCTAATCTATCACAAGGCGGGGAAAAATCCTGGGAGTTTAGAAAATGCATCACCAGCTTCTGCAAAGAGTGTTCCATCTGCAAGGTGTATCCATGCATTGGACTGATCCTCAAGAGACTGGTACGTGTTCACTAACACTCGGGCTATACGTGGAAGAAAAAAAGAGGGGGTTTCTAAAAGGGAAGTGGCCTATCTAATAAAGGGTGTGGCTTAAACACCTAAACTGTGTTTACCACTGTCTGCCATTCGATTGTTATTTTAGTTCCTCTCTGATCTTTCTCTTATTGTATCAAGATATACAACACAACACCTAAACCCAACCAGAACAATTGGCTCTGTCAATGGTTCTTAGTTATGTAGGATAAACAAGTAACAACGATTTTGTTGTAAATAATATTGAAAATGCTTCAATTCTGAAATTATGAGACTATGAATTACAATTACTGAGGTCTGTGGAAGAGTAATGGTATTTAGGGTGTTTCAATCACCCCCAATGTGTTCCCTTCTTATTAGACATGTATGTCCCTATTTCTCTTCACAGTTTGTTCATTTGCATATCTTACACCTCATCTCTTTCCTCTTCAGCATCCTCTTTTCACTCTCTCCTGTATTCCCCTTTCACTCTCTCCTGCATTCCCCCTTCACTATTCCCTGCATGTCTTTTGCTTCACCCCATGCCCCAAACACACAATGTACCCACTCACCTGTAGGCACTGCATTTCCTTTTACTTTCGCCTTGTCATCATTTTGACAACCATGTACCTCCTTCACATCATTTGCATAGAATCACAATGGCAACTGGCATACGTGCCATTGCTTTGTGCACTTTGCAGAGAGGCCAAGGATTGAATGACCATGTATTCTGAACGGTGCTTTTACCCAGTGACGGGCACTGAGAGAAACTCGCACTACCTTCAGTCTCAGCTCCAGAGATTTCAATCGTGGTCCCTCAAACACCTGGTGGCGACAGCGTTCAAGGTATCCCCTATAGAAAAGAAATACCCTACACGAAAAAAATAGAAACATAACTTACTGGAAATAACTAACCTACTTAAAGAATGTAAGATTAGGTGAAATGTAAAATAAACAGAAGCTAAATTGTTCACATAGATTATCTTTTTTTACATTAATTATATCAGTGTTTTTGCTCTTAAAGTTAAGGACATGAACATTGAGCTTGAGAGGGACCCATCTCAATGACCATATTCATCACTACTGGACCGAAGACCAGAAGACACGCAGCCCACTTAAAGCCCTGACTAAAACTACCCTTCGAGACACGGACTATGGTGTTTTAAAGTAAAGGGCGAGGCTGCTAAATTCTGAAGGATTTTTTTAAAATTGACAGCCCTTTAAACTGAAGGGTAATGTGGGACCGTGGTCTTTACAGTCAGTGGGACTATATGCTTGCTATTGCATCCTACCTGGGAGATCAATACCTCCAGAATTATGTTTGAGTTCTTCCTGTTGCAAGCTATTGGTGGACGAAGGCGTACCTTACAAGAATAAACTTCAGTTATCTTCGTATTTGCATACAACTTCTTATCAATTCGAAAGGAAGAGGCAAAAAAACGATTAAAGGAATTCTATTTCCAAAGGATTGTACACACTAGGCAAAATATAGTGCGATGTGATTCTTCAGACCTCATGTTATACCTAAAACTTCAATTATGACTGCTTGAGTACACAATCATAGTACTGAGCATTCTCGTTAAATCTTAAATCTTATACCAGTTGTGCGATGGCTTTTATCTGTAAGGCTTTTCATCACGTGTAGAAATCAAAAATACAACTGTAAGCTTGATCTTCAACTTCAGGAAAAGAGATCGTGTATAAGAAATGTGTTAACTTAGAATTGGCTCACAACTTGACTCCTTGACTCCGGATCAATTTCACAATTGTTTCAGTCCCATCCATGAGCGTTACTATGGTATGGAATGTCACCTCGCTAGGTATCTCACATGCTATTGGCATATGATCCACTCCTGCTAACTGCTGCCAAACCCATGAAACGATGGATGGCTTGACATATGTGATTCCCAAAGGTGCTTTATCATCAAGAAATTAATAACCATAGGCCTCATTTGCAAAGTCCTCTGTTAGGATCATTTCCAGACAGCCTCCCGCTTGGTGTATATTGATTAGCACCAAGAGAGACCAATTATGCACATCCCAAAAATGAAAATATTGTGTCTTACCAGATGAAATGGTTTCCAGGACTAGGGATGAACTCGAACTTGGTGGAGATGCGGCCACTCTCATGCTGCAGGTATGAGGTCTCAACGCTGAGATGCTGGGTGCGCTTGGCATAGTGGGAAATCCAGCTCAGTAGCCACTGGTAGCTCTTGTCCCGGCTGGGCACCTCCAGGGTGATCATGTACATTCTACGGAAGGCGATCACTCCAAACTGGGCACCCTTGCGGGCTAGAGCCAAGGCAGTGCCAACTCCAACCAGACCAAAGCCGGCTCCAAAATAGGGATTGTCCTTCAAGGCCACAACAAAATCGGAGAGAGGCATTTTCTGGGATATGAATCATTAAACACCACGTTCAGCGCTGCTTCTCAGTCTTGGTTGTTTAGCAGCGCCAGCCCACACCTTGGAGTAAAAAAGAAAATATTACACTTTTTTTCTCTGACAGTATAAAAATCTCCATTTTGCAGTACGGTCTTTACAGTGGCAATGTTATGTTAAATTGTCAACAAGTTTAAATACTATCTATGATGTATTTGCTGATGATAAGAATCTTTTATATGAGCCAAGCTGTCGGCTATTTTATACGAGCTCAAGTACTCACCACTGATCGTTATAAGGATATCGCAAATAACTGAGGAGTTTCGTCACCACACAGAGCAACGAAGGCAAAGATCCTTTATCATGTTAAGGAATTCCTACGTGACTTGCAATATGCTTGTGTACATATAGTTAAGGGTATTTTATCCGTAATAATAGATGATTAGACACACTGTCACCGTTCCTTCACCCGTCTCAATTTCTTGTCTAATGCTCTTTCTTATGAAAGACACCCACTGGTGACAGATTTGTAGAATGAATGTGGAATTGGTACTGTGAAAATATGCCACTATGCGGACTGTAATCTGCGGTAAATATATATGTTAAAATGGTTAAAGTATTTCAAATCCAGTAGTCCACAGAAACATTACTACAAAATCCCATTCTTCTTTGCTGATAAAAATATTTTTGTAGTGAATAAAACTAAAAACAAAACAGCTGAAAATGTAGTACGCCTTTTGTCAGGTTAAGAGATAGTTGTAATTCTAGACAATGATCTGCCAATTACATAGTCTGCTGTCTCTAGTATCGTGCACAGCGATGTCACAACTCCAATGTATTAAGGTATTTCAGTAGATTAGTGAAGTCACTTTTTTAATTACAAGTGATTAGTGATGTCACAACTAGCCTGTAAAAACAATGGGAGGCAAACTGTTATACACTTATTGTAGACTTCCATGCTTTACATAGCTGTATATTGATACTGAAGATTAAATATTTCCTGTAGTTTGAATAGAAACCAGTATTACCAATTATTTGAACTGGCTACAGGAATGAAAGAACATATATTTGGTATTATTTCTCCCAAATAAATCAGACCAGTACTGCCAATATCAGGAACATTGCCAAATCCCCAGGCAGCAACCATCAGTGAGGTAACACCATACCAACCACTTTGAGCAACATCTAGGTATCGGGACCGCCCCAACAATGAAACAATTTTGTAAATAGTTGAAGCCGCACCTTTTAAAAAATACTGCATTACAATGCATTAACTGTCCACAAACCAGTGTTGCAGGTAGTCTGCACATATACAGAACTATGCGCAGGAAACCAGGACCTCAGTGTGTCGTGGTGTACCAAAACCCACCTTAGTGCCCGGAAACCCAACCAGACTAGCTATAGTGTCTCATTCGTTCTCCAAACTACAGCGAAGCTACCTATGATTAGACATCCTAGAACGTGTAACTCAGATCCTCCCAGGAATCGCGGGAGCAAGAACACTCTTTCGCTCACTCACTCATACTTGTCCACAACGTGAATAATCAGAGACACTGTATAGTTTAAAATGTTTATTTTAACTAACGTGCTCTATAAAGCAGTATATGAGCCAATACCTGCAGCAAAATACATAAACACAAGATAGTAAGCATTGTTACAATTCCATAGAAAATAAACTGAGATAATATTCTATAAAGATAGCTTACATCTCCGTTCAAGCACAGCTCTTCTCTCTGGAAGGGTCTTCTTGAAATGCCTCATATGCATGCAATGCCTTATTAAAAGCACTCGATTTTCATTAGTGGAGCTGTGTGTGTATTATGTCTAACATGCGTGGGACTGACCAAAGCAGATTAATGAGGGACATTTTTTTTCGACCTTGAACACGATGTGCAGACAAGACCCACAGAGTACAGCAAGAAACGTGAAAGGTAGACGGTTCTCATGTGGACAAGCACTGGTTTTGCGAAAACAAAGTAATATAGAAACGTGTGCAAAAGCGGCAACATGCCAGCCAAGCGTGTACTAACATATGCTAACTTAGCAATGTCCGCAGTGAATCCCGTATCCTCACTACACCTTCTCCTATCACCCATTGACTTTATGCTATCTTTGACCATATACTGCACTCAGCTGCCTTTTGGCTAGGTTTACCCTACAGAAATACTACTGATTGCATACATCTCTTATTATCCCCGAATTACATCACCACTTAGTAAAGAGTATCAGCAAAGCAGCAAGCCCCCTAACCATCTAGGAATGTCTGCTTCGTAACCAAGCAACATCGTCAAAGGTGAGAGATCAATAGTAACCCGAGTGATCTTGGATATCATTTCAATTGCTGCCATCCAGTAAATCTAAATGCCCAGGCAATGCCAAGCTCAGTAGATACAGTCCATGTAGAGGAGTGCAGATCTGTGACAGATAGAACTAAAGGCATTATCTGTGTTAGTAGTACTGGGATAGAGTAAATATAGTGCATACATGTAAACTTTAAACGTATGTGTCTGTAATCATGAAAACATCAGAGCCCAAGCACAATAATAATGACCGCAATCCTCTTTTATAGTTCGCACGAAATCTGCCTCCCATAATTTACGAGCTGGAATTCCTATGTTTGTAGCTGTGAAGATAAGAGTCTTTAGTAAGTAACACTGATGTTAGTACAGACTCCAGGGGTTCCTCTGGAAAGGACAATAATTAATACTACAAAGTCTGCCTCAATCTAAAGTCTGCAAATAATTTAAGTGACGTGGCCCCCAGATTCCCACGAAATTGAGCCATGAAAATGGAACTGCCAAATTTATGTCAGACCTCGGCTAGTCAGTACATATCTCTCAAAATTATATAATGAAGGAGGAAGTACAGTGTAATGGAGAAGAGAAACTGTAGGAGAGTAGAGGTGTACATGGCCTGCTAACCTGCTCATCTAATGCCACGTCCAGTGACTACATATACAACCAAAAACATACAAACGATCTGGTGTAGTCATGTAGTCAGGATTGTCTGGAGTTCTCCCAACTCAACCTGGTCTTTCTTTGCCACTAAAAGAGACCTATGGAGGGAAGGGTGGGACTAGAATATGGCGTAGAGGGCCTGGGGAGCAAAATAATACCTCTCAAAGTCAGGGATTGAGAATCCATCTCTTTCATAAGGTAGAGTTAATATAAGCCATCATTACCAAGGTTGCTAGTAACTCCACATCAGCTTGGACAACAAAGATTATTAGATTTTTTTTTTTATAGTCACAAAATCTGCACAAATGAGTACAAACAATTTCCTTCCAATAGTCATATTTAGGACCACAAAACATAACCCCATCACGCAAGAACACTGCTGAAATTTATAACAAATGAACTTTGGAAATTATGTCAATGCCCTTGGAAATTAAAATGGTGCTGCTCACAAGGCGCAAAAGAGGGGGAGAGGAAAGCAGAGAGGCAACCAACACACTGAGGAAACAATCGGAGTACCTAAGCCCACCCATCGCAAGTTCTTCTGATTACTCATCTTTACCCTAATCATACCCCAGACTCAGCACTAGCCCCATATCTCAAATAACACCACATCTACCACAACATAGGCATCACTACTTCCACCTCATCCATAGTCCCTATGCAACCCCTCAACGTCGAGTTCACCTGCCCGAACACATAGCGCTTCGCACCGAGTTCTACTCGAAATCTGATCAGGAAGACCACAGAGGCTGGCGGACCCCACGTCACTAGTTTTTCTGACCTCCATCAAAGCTCTCTTTCTTGCCAAGGTTCCGGCACTGCCCATAGCATCCGCTCTCTTCTGTCCTGAGACTGTAATATCATCACCATAGTGTCTCATCACTGCAAACACCCTATCCTGGCACTTCAAGGGCAGTCAGTAAGTCTTTCAGATTACTGCGGCATTGTTTCCCAGACCTTTTAACTGATCGCAAAGCACACGCCACCACCAAGCAGGCACGGAGCCAGAATCTCGGATGGTATCCCTAACTCTCAGACATTGGCATCCCTCCTCCCAGGTCATCAAACATCTCAAAACTTGCCTTACATTTCAGCATCTCTTCTGTGGTGCAATGTTTAAGGGGTGCTACATCTTTCAACACTTCGTCACAGCTTCTTTTCCACATTCGGACCACTGTTTCAATTGTGTTGATCTTCTCTTTTACTATTGTGCATAGCTGCTATAGATTCCCCTTTCTTCATGGCTGCCTCATTGGATGCAGCTTGACCCTTTGGAAGCCCGTGTTCGAGGCTTTCTTCTTTGCAGCCACGATGAAGGTCTGTTGTACAACCTGTTCACTAATTCAACAGGGTCATTGACTGGTATTATGTTTATGAGCAGGGACCCCCTCAGGGAACTGCTAGAGAGGCAAAAGGACTGGTAGGTAACCACATCCTCCCTTGGCTCAGTCCCTTCTCTCTCTGGTCCTCTTCTGGGTGTGTACTGGATACTGCAGATCTGGCCTCCATCAGATAAGTGCAGGGCATCCACCAACCACTTCACGCAGTCAGCAACACTGCCTCACTATGGAAGAGAAGGTACAGTGGGGAAACATGGGAGAGGGAAGTGATGCCATGCCTGAGGTCACCTCCACCAGCCGTAGACTCTCCTGTGCCACGGAGTGAGCCCACTGGCACGAAGATAAGCAGGGAGCGATCATTCAAAACACTGGTGTCAGAAGAAAAAAGACGCACTCCAATGAGAGCTCAGATATCCTGTTGCATCTACCATCAACTCTTGCAGTACGGCAGTACCTGGTATCTGCCGAAAAAAACAGAAACAGAGCTCGAGCTCCAAGATTTCACAGTCATCTTTGGATCTGCTCAGCTCTGCTGCAGAATGTAATTTAGAACAAGCATTTGCAATGCAATAGGTCTCGCATTTACGCGAGTTTGAGCTATTGACCTTGTAAATGACAAAGTCTTTTATTTTTGTTTTTGTTTTTAAAACCTAAATGAAAGGCATGTCATTTACAATACTAATAGCTTAAACTTGTGTAAATGCGAGACCTATTGCATTGCAAATGCTTGTTTACCTGTTGAGGTGGTTCTTTTATTAACTGTTGAGGTGGTTCCTATATATATATATATATATATATTATTACCAGTATTAATCCGCGAGACGCACGCAGAGGTCAGGTACCACACTCCTGTGCTCTTACTCGTCACCTCGGCCCTGCTAGAGCGCTGCGTGGAGGGGAGACAGGTCTTCCTGGCGCCTGGCAGCAGTGACTGCTATCTACGCAGCAGATCTTGTCTCTAGGGGCCCAAGTGAAAACTTTCACATCTCCTTTTCAAGTCATTTCTTCCCTAAAGAGTCGCTCAAGCCCTCCCTGGGAGTCTCCCCCCCCCCCCCCTACACTTCCACCAGGTCTGTTGTTGTGCAGATTTACCGTCTCCAGGCAAGATGCCTGTCTGCGCAGAACTGCAGCCCCCTCCCATCCACAAGGCCCCACTGACAGTACGGGAAACACACAAAGTCTGCCAATATCGAAGTACGGGAAACACACAAAGTCTGTCTGTCAATATCAGCGCTTGCCTCGAAGTACGGGAAACACACAAAGTCTGTCACTATCAGCGGTTGCCTGGAAGTAAAAAAGATGCCAGGAAACACACTCGGGCTGAAACATTTAAACTCTGTCAAAAAGCAAGGCACATTAAAAAATGAGATCTCCCCCAAACAACAGACCAGAAAAAAGTGGACTAATACAAGTAAATGGGCCAATAGCCATAGGCGTGCACAACAGGAAAAAAGGATGGACTTGGAACACTAAGTCAATAGCAAGTAGTAAATTTTGAAAGACACACTCAAAAACAATTAGTAAATGGAGGCGGAGACTCCCTCACTAAAGCATATACTGCATGTCTCAACGAGACAGCGCATGCGCTGCCTAGGCGAGACCTAAAACGGGACACTCCTTAGTCTCTCTTTATTTTCTATCAATCCAACTCGATGATGTTCATTTTCTATGTTTATTCTTAGGGTGGCAGTGCCTGCAAGGTTTTTCTCAGGACCCTTTTCCGTTTCTCTACTCTGCGCATTGACATCGTGAAGGGCGGAATAAAGGGGTGGCCGGTAACCATAAGTAACGACGGAAATATTAACCTGGAGTTGCTAGGTAAGGATTTTTAGGGATGACACAGTCCCTGTAGTGCCAACTTTACCATAAAACAGGCTTATGATATGATAGCCTTTATTAATTGTCCCGTGTTGTCGGCTAACCTAACTCTCACTAATAACGTAGAAATTTAGCCACTACTCTATCTCTCTTGGCAAGCAATGCATTGTACGAATGAGCCAGCACCAACGCTTTTCCAAATTCTGGTTAACGTTCTCTGTACAAGCGCTTTCCTTTAGCACAGTACCACCAGCTCAGAAAAGAAAATTAATCGCTTAATACGTTTGTTTTGTAATAATTAGGTTTGTTAGGCTATTCAGCCTTTCCAAACATTTCACATAAAAACAAATCTGGACAAAAGTTAATGAAAACAAGTATTAAACCACGAGCGTTTGCATAGCTGTGGCTGTCTTCTATCAAGAAGTGTTTGCAACTTAGGTTCCTCTTGACCAGGTAAACCTGTGAAGAGCCTTTATTGCTTCCCTTTCTGTGCTTTGACATGTAACATTTGTAGTTCTCGTTTCCCTGATGTAGTGACCCTTTTATCTGAATCTAGGCTTGTTTTTGCCCTGATGCGGGACATATGTGATATTTGTCCCGTGTTTTATTTGATTTCTAGACTAATTACCTAGATTTATTTTTCCCTTACAGTGGGGACCGAACATTATCTCGTTCTCTTCATTCTATGACTCCATCTATATACAGCTTACACTGAATAATACGCTGCATGACTACACACTTATAAAGGTCCAAAGGCGAGACATATTGGCTATGCCAATGCTTGTCAATGAGAGCCACTAAAACACCTATAGACAGCTGGTGTGCGATTAATTACTCCACTTAAGAGAGCAGGTTTTCAAGCACTAGTCCTTACTTCTCTGGATTCTTTCAATAAATATTGTGATCTCTTTGTATATGGATGCCTAAATAGCGCACCGAATCTGTGAACCAATGCAAAGGATATTTCAGGTTGGGCTCAAGTTACGTATCCAATATTAGTAGATATATTTAAGACTTTCCACAGTACATTCCTGTATGAGAGAAGTATCTGAATACAATGATTTCCCAAATAATGGGCAAGAGATTCATCTCAGGATGCTTAACAAATAAAAGGACATTGTCACCATAAAGCAAAACAAGTAGCTTCCCAGTGGTAAAAGCAACACCCAGTGAGCACCCAGTTTCCTCAGCCACCAAAATAAGTGGTTCCATTCCAAAAGTGGAGAGCAAAGAGGATATGGGCCATCACTGCCAGAAACCCATGTCAACTGAAAGGGGTTCATGCAGACTGCCTTTAACAGGGAACCTGCCTACGGGGTCAGAATAGAGACAGGAGGAGCTTCAGCAGACCAATAAGGAAGTGCCCAAGCCAGTCCTGCGAAGGACGGGCATCAAAAAGGGCAATTCTAATGAACAAGAATCTTTTTCTGCATTGGTAAATAAAAAGGCTGTCTCAATTCTAGTCTGAGTTCGTGTATTAGAGCAGGGATACTCAAAGTGCGGCCCTCCTGACCTTTACATGCAGCCTCCTGACCTGCAGCAGCTTTGGGCTGCTGCTTACTCAACTCAGCACTAACATTTAAAAAATGTAAAAAACAGCAATCACTTATTTAAAGGTTAATTGCAGTTAAACAAAAGGAAGTAACTAGGCCCTTAACTTTAGGAACACCTTCATTTTTAAAGACAGCTCACATATACAAATATGATAGTCTTTTCAAAATTCAAGAAGTGTGTTTCATTAACTTGTAGAACCATTTCACATTAGTAAATCAGATGATAGCAGTTCATTCAGAAGTATTTTTTTTAAAGGTGATGGTCTTCAAACATGAATTTAGAAAGATTCGTTCCTTTCATCCCTACCCTGACAACAATGCCATCAGTGATTACTTCCAAACATAGGAGAAGGTTTTGTACAAGTCATGTATTTCGAGGTCCTCTTATTTGCGATAATGAAGAAAGGAAGTTGAAATAAAACAATTGCCTAGGATCACGCAATTTGGTCAAGTGGGGAAGCCGGGATTCATGCCATGTTTTCTGGTTTTATATTGTGCAATTGAGTTCAGCCACCAAAGGTACATGCTTTGCTTCCCCTACACCCACTTTATGCAACCCCCCCTGCTGTCATCAGTGAGGCCCTCGGTCACATCAAAGACATTGCGAGTACCCCATGTATTCGAGCAAATGGAGTCAGCATACTGCAATATTGGTCTGCCAGGAATTAAACCAGCATGATCCAGAATAACCAGTTTGTCCAGCAATAATATGCAAAGATCTGAGCAAGCATTTTATTACCCTAATTCAGGAGCGAACACAGGGATACGTTTAACAGACCCTATCTTCTTTGTCAGGTAAGCACCTATACACAACCTCAGAATAGACAGGCAAAAAGACTGCATTCTTTATAAAAATGTGCTTGTAAAGCCATCAAAGCCCTCTGCTTAACCAGTGGCAAGACTTTCAATAACAGCCTTGTCTCTGCAACATTAAGCAGTTCCACAAAGGGCCGTCTGTAAACCTTGTCAATAGAGGTGGGTGCCATACCATCTACAGAGGTGTCTAGAGATGTCTTAGAGGTATCCAACTTGGTGTAGAATTGACAAAACCTCCAAGAAACTTTCCCAAATACTGTCAGCAATGGAGCCATCTTCTTGGCACAGCGTTGCCATGCCATTTTAGCTATGACACCAAGAAGCCAACCCAGGCTTGAGGCTGTGATCCAGGGTCTGTAGCGGCCTCCACACCACAATTCAGGGATTCCTTATGAATGCTACATTCTAAGTGACACCAAAGAGCAGACATGGCCTCAGGCTCTTCAGCAGAAACTGTCACTGCAAGTCCTCTGTGGTCATACTCTGCAGAAAGCCCAGAAGTTCAGCGATCATGGGCTGCAGGCTTCACAGATAACATTGATGAAGTAAGACTGGATCCAAGCCGCCAATTCAGAGGGGACCAACGTTTATTTGAAGCATGGCTGTTCCTGCCAGTGGTGGCATCGTCGGCAAAAGAACAAAGATGGACTGGGTTGCAATCCAAAACTATCAGTGGGTGAAATTAAATCAAGCAATCCACTCATCAATTGATGCACCAAGTGCAACAGGTATACCCATATATGGGTCCTGCGCTCACTGTGCTATAAACCTCATGTTCCACCCTACTGATGAGGCCCATATAGGCCGATACCAGTATAGGGTTGCTTGTGTTCCCATTCAGATGCAACCTGACTAGGCAGTTCAGGCTGGATGGTTGCATCTAAAGCAGGATCATGGTTCTTGTCTAAGGTGGCATGGTGGGCAAAAAGAAAAAGCCCATTTTGTACTGGACTGCTGCCAGAGTTCTTGCCAGTGGCTGAGATTAATTCCAGCAATACACCTATCATTTTTTGTTTTCCTCAGTGCTAGCTCCATGTAGTCAACAGATGCACCCAGTGAGAAGATGATGCAACTGTGGTAGTGCAGCACCAATATCAAGTTGCCATTCTAGCCTGCAGCTCAGTCATGCACAACCCCTTCACTGTACCATATACCACACAAATAAATTGCAAAACATTTGTGACTTGGACCTCTGCAAGCAACTGTCACAGTGACCCTATGACCAGACCTGAGGGCACACTGCAACCAAATAGAAATCCAGTGGGCAAGCCATTCTCTCATCCCCTTCCCTCTCTACTCTGCCACAGCAGACAAGTGATCTGGGGTTCCAGGATATGATTTCAGCAGCCATCTTTTCCTCCTTTCTCTGCAGCTTTTCCAAGACACCGACACCAAACAATATTTTACTAGAAAATTATTTGATACAGGGGGTATGCATTTGGTGAGACAGCTGCTTTCACAGCAGATGGTTGGAAAATAACAAATATCAAAGTCTAAACTTAATGTATGATCTCTCAGTCTAAACAGGTCCAGTTTCAGGCAGATCACGTTAGCAAATCAAATACATTCACAGTTATCTCTTTTGGCTTGTTTGCGTCAGCTTCCTTAAGCTGTTGTTGAAGAAAAAAAAAGTTGCATTCACATTCTGGAACAGGCCAGAGCGGCATTTCTCTCGCTCATCCAGTCTGGTGTGCCTCAATACGGTGCTAGGGTAGCCTATGTCATTGCAAAAGAGGAGCACTGTTTAACTTTAACTGTTGACGTGAGCTCCCCTAAAAGTCCCACTTCCTCTCATAACAGTCAATATAGAACTGATGCCACCAGTACACAGTGCTTGAGCCCACGCCGGCTTAGTGACGGGCAGTGGAGTCACACCAGAGCCTACTTTTGCTCCCTCAGAACTAAGTGTGGTGCGCAGCTGCTTCTCCCCAGCGATCAATGCCAGCCAATCCACAAAGCACGATCTGTGCTCTTCTCAGGGGCAGCCAATCCGCTGCAATGCTTGTGAAGGGCACAGTCATGAGAGAAGTAGGCTTAGGCAAAAATCCTTGGTGACAAACCATTTACCAGTAATCCACCCCCATCGGCTTGCAACAAAGACCCCCAAACCCAAAATGTTTCTACAACACTACCACGGATTTACTGCTTTGGTGGGAAGAGGTGTTGTACGTCAACCATATAAATATGGCCACCACTTTCAGAGCAGAAACAACATTATGATGCACCTTTTGTAGTCCCAGACTCTGCTAACCACTCTGCCACCAGGGCATTTTGTTCGACTTACCATTGCTTGCATGCAGACAGCATGAGCTGCACATGCCACATAGGACCACACATGTCACATAGCCTTGACCCGCTGGATGCATCCTACTTGATTCACGGGCAGAAAGCCAAATTCAAGAGCAACATTAAGAGAAACCATGTTGAGTTCAAGAAGAAGCAGCTCAAAAGACAGGCCAGGCAGATACATTCCTAAATACTGTGGCCATCTGGTTCACCCAATAGAAAAACGTCAGATTCAACATTGTATTCAGGGGACTAGGGCTTCAGTGCATACTCACACTGCATGCCCTGTGCAATCACACTTCACACTAAGAAGACAAGAAGTGTACCAGGCGAGGGCTGCATTACACAAACCCTGAACAGTGCACCCTAAAGTAGCTACACAGCTTTATTTCAGTACAACTCCTACCGAAGAAGAGAATGAAGTGATTCATTCCAAAGTAGCCCAGGAATGAACAACATTGTTTTTTACATTTAAGATGTGAACAGGTGTCTCTGTTAAACTGTACCTCCTAACTGAAGGACGTCCTTTGATTTCTGATTCTCATATCATGTAAAACGCGATTGGAGTGTCCTATGGAGATCATTGCTTTTTATTTTCTTAGATTTTTTTTTTTATATATGCTTTCCAACATTATGGCCAGCAGAATCTATAATTCACTGCAGACGAGTTAGCGTTTGGTACAGAAAAGAATAGACGTGAACTTATATGAAAGGGATCACAGAATATTAGATAAAATGGCAGTTGGAAATGACCACCTTTTGCATGGTGTACCCCCAGTTTTTTACTTTGACTGTTTTTAATGGCTGTAAAACTCTGTGCACTTTACCTCTTGAACCCATATTAAAGTGCCAGTACCCCCTTTAAACACGATGAAACATACCCCTTATTGAAATAATTAGTTTAACTATGAGTCCCTATGATATAAAGTGTATCTAGCGCCTGTAAGTTAAATGTCGCCAGTGGGCTGCAGCACCCATTGTGCCACCCACTGCAGTCCCAATGCAAACAGGACTGTAGTCTATCCTCTGAAGCCTGGCTTTGCAGTTTAAAAACTGCACATTGGGCTTGTCAAAATAACCCCTTTTGACAGGCATAAGCCTTATTTTAATAAGTCAACCTTAAGTGTCTGTTATTTTCCATAAGGCATAGTGCATCGTATTTAACAGTAGGACATAAAAAAAATGTAAGGTTAAAGATGTCTTTATACTGAAAAGGAGCTAAAAGCCATTTTCACTGTAGTAGTTGTTGGCTGCTCCTTAGGACAGCACTAGGTTACAGTATTACACTGATGTTGCAAAGTCCTCTTGTGCCCTGGGCACCCCCCAACTTTTTGCAGAATGGTACTGGTGGTAACTGACTCTGACTGACCCCGGGCTCTGCCTAACCAGGCCCAGGGCCAGTGCTATGCTGAAAGAGACACATTAAAATACAGTTAAAACACCTACATACACTAGGGTACACAATGGTACGGTGGGGTACCCCTGTGACTGGCATGACATTACCCTATAAGCCCCTAGTAAATAATAGGGCAGGGGGATTGAAACTACCTAGAAGTCCCCAGTACTCTGGGGCATGGCAGTTTAGAGGCCAGCAGCCTTTTTCAGCACTTGCATGGGTGCACTGCTGAAGCCTGAGGTCAGTTTAAAAACAGCCCTAGGCGCCAGGACTGCTTTTAAAAGGTAAATTGTGCTCAAACTCGACTTTGGTGTTTGGGGCCCTTAAACATGGACAACCTACAATGTTTTGGCATATTAGGGACCCCCAGGGTCTCCCCTAGGTATCCCAGGGATGGGGGGATCGGGTATTTAGAAGGCACACCCTTATAAAATTAGTTTTTATATGCCTTGGTAAAGTGGAATTTCACATTTCACTCCCCACATTGTGGTAACATGCTGCTCAAATTCGACTTTGATGCTAGGAGCACTGTGGAGGGAGAATCTGCAATATTTCTACAGATTCAGAACCCCTAAAGTTCCCCTAGTTGCAACTTGGGTGGGGGTTCCTGTAAATCTAAGACAAGTACTTTTGAAGTATGTTTTTGTTATTCCTGGTGCTGGAAAACTGGCCCAAGTAATTTTTCCCATTGCAAATCCCCTGCTACATAGGTTAACATGGTAGGAAGTTATTGATTAATAACTCTTGATAGGAGAGGGCTAGAAATGCCATTCAAAGACTTCCCAGAATGGTATTCATAAATCCAACAATATCATATTGTTGAATTTCTCCTAAAGTGTATATACAAGAAGTTATAAGTCTTTCTTGTTTGTAAGTCCAAATTCAGCTTTCCAGTGGTCTGTCCTGATTGGTCAGAGTTAAGTGGATTAGCCAGACTGCCTTGTAGAGGTCATAAAGAGCCCCTGGGGTTAACCAGCTCTGCTGGCAGAGCAGTGTGCTGTTTCATAGGAATGCCAGGCCAGGGGTAGGAGTCGTAAACTATGTTCTTCAAAGAGGAGAGTAGAGACCAGTGTCATTTACAGATCTGAATGTCCTGACCTTAGGCAGATGGTAGGATTAAGGAAGGTATGAGCAGGTGCAGGGGGGAGAGTCTAAGTAAATTAGCCATCCTAGGGGTGTGTTTAGCCAGCTCTTACCTCCTTGGTGGAAAATCAGCCATTATGGAATTGGAAGATTTGATGCACTCTGATACAACATAATGCCACACTCTACAGGATGTGGTCATATATTGGAGGAGTTACCCTGCTCCCATTAGTCAGATGTGACCTCCTGCTTGACCCAGAGAGCTAGTAATATATATCTGAGAGGGGCGGAACCTTTCAGATCTGCTGCTTGAAACTTACTGAAGCATGAAGTGCCCTGTTGAGCAGATAACTGACCTCTGAAGACTGCACCATCTGAAACTACAGCCCTGTGGATGATCTTGCTGAAAAGGAACTAAAGAGTGGACTCCCTGAAAGCTACAGGTTAAAAGAGCTCATCTGGAACATCACCAACTAAATCTACACCGTGGAGAACCATCAGTGGATTTGTAAGGGTTTTGTACCAGTGGATTGTGGGAACTGACGTCCTCAACTTTCAAGGACAATCTTGGAGCTTCCAGACACTTGGAGTAAGTTTGAGACACTTTGGGACCCCTTGAGGAACTTCAGGAAGAAGTACAAGAAGTTTGGAGAACTTTGAAAAAAAGCTCCATAAAGATACCGAATCAACTTGGCCAGCCAGGCCGCCTGTCTTCAACCACGAGCAGGCCAAGCCAACCAGGTTCGTCCCACTAAATGCTCCATGGATCCAACTTCCAGAGTTTGACCAGGACTAGAAGAAAACTGAAGCCGGCGAACCCTCACCGGATCCGGCTACATGAGGAGCATCGAGAGACCCCGCGAGAAAAAGCTCCAGAAACGTTTCTAAGTCCGCTTGTAGAAAAGGTGACCGGGAGCAACCGCGAGAGCCAAGTCGCCTGCCTTCCATCGTGTGCCAGCCAAGATTCCTGGGTTGCCCCACTGAAGTAATCTTGGAAGTTGACCGGGACCTCGTCACAAGTCAAGCCGGCGAACCCTCACCAGATCCAGACTGGCTGGGAGCTTTGAGGGCCCTCGGGAGGAAAAGCTCCAGAAAAGTTTCTAAGTGTGAAGGTAGAAACTGCGACTGGGACCTGCTGCGAGCTGTAGCCGCTCAGGGCTCCATCGCGCCCGGCCAGAAACTTTGACTTTGGCCCAGTCTATCGCGAGCAGGTATCACAATATGGTGCTATAATCTAAGTGCAATATTTTATTAAATCTTTGAAAATTCATATCTCCGGTTCCCTACATTGGATTCTTGTCGTTTTGGTGTCATTTTAAAGATAAAATTGTTTCCTATTTTTATAAATTGGTGTTGGATTTGTATTATGTGTTGTGTCTTAATTATTTACTGAAATTGTGTTTTTAAATGCTTTACATACCTGTTTTTGAAATTAAGCCGGTCTGTTTGCAGCCACATTACCAAGGGTTGAGCATAGGAATAAATTGTCTAAGACCTATGCTGAGTCCTACCATGTGTTAGAGGCCTTATTGCCAGTGGCAGACCTACATTTGCCCCTACCAATAACTCACTTTCCAAAAATTGAATATTCCCTTTAGTTAAGAAGCAGCTACAAACTTATTTTTTGACTGTTTGAAATATTTATTACAATCCCAATTCACTGGTGAGGTTGGATTTGTAATAAATATTTTGGAAATGAGACGTTTGGAAAGTTACCTTTTCCCTGCTTAAAGCCCTTAAGGGCTAATTTGTGTGAGCTACAGATGTTACCCAGGAGCTAAATAGCCCTTTAATGAGATGGGAACATGCTCATAGAGTTGAGATCAAGGTCTTAGGTAAGGGGTAGTGTTCTGTTCCTCTGGCAGGATGACCATCTGGGCTGTGCCCGGGAACTTATTTACCTTCAAAGACGCCTACCCTGTCAAAGACAGATGTAGCTAACACATGGGCCTAACTCCTCTTTTTTCCCCTCTGGTCAGCCAGGCACCAACCCAGTAGGGAGGGGGGCTGCACCCAGAAATGGTTTTTAGAGACCACAGAGGAGGGGTTGCTCATTTCCCTGGCCACATCTCTATGGTGGGCACAGGAGCTCTGCGTCGGAAAGGAAGGATCTGTCATCTTGGTTTTAGGTAGAGAAGGGCAGTGTAGGATTGCTTGCAGTAGGGCACAGAGGAAATGCAGAAAAGTGGGCAGTCACCCCTTTGAACTTTGAACCCATTGGTTAAGTAGCCAGGAGTTCCACAGCCACATGCTGGTGCCAAGCATACAAGTGGTACCCTAAGCACCCTCCTCAGAAGACTTTCTGGACCTGTGCAAGAATAGAAGAGGTCTGTGACCTGAGAAGTGCCTAGAGAACTGGAGCTGCTCTCCCTCTTGTATCCAGAACAAAGAAGTGGACTCCAAGGATTATACGGCTGACCTCCTGTTTAAGCTGCATGGACACTGACAAGAGATCTTTTCTGCAACTGCTCAGCTCACCAGTTCCTGATTTTGCTTTGGGAACAAGGGGTCTTCAAATCCAAAATCTCAGCTATTGCTGAAGTCAAATTGTACTTAAGAAATGTGTGCCTATCCCCTTGAGGATATGACACCAACCCCTCACACTGAGAATCAACAAGGTTCTGTTAATGTATGGGGATACTGTTGCACAACGTTATGTACACAATAATTGCTAATAGCATTACAATTCTTAATATGGTAAATAAAATAACGATAATGTACATATATATGGCCAATCATCCATTTGATGACGAAGAGCCAATGCAAGTTAAGATTGGTTTATTCTGTGTTCTTCAACATCTACAGACAACAGCCAACGCCTGTTTTGCCCCATAGCAGGCCTTGACCTTTTTCAAGGCTGGAAAATCTCATTGGCATAAACGGAATTAAAATCAGGAGATAACCGACATATGTAACACCGAGGAATGTGGGCAGGACAATCAGTGTCAGGTACAAAAAACAACACACCAATGTTAAGCATACTCATGATCAAAGACTGCAGAAAAAATTAGAGGGGCCCAACACACCAAAGGAACAATTCAAAAGCATAAGAAATTCCCCTTGGGAGCAATATACCATACAGTAGGAAAAGTCAGAACCTACTCACCACACTCAATCAGTTTTTTCGGGTCCCAATCAAGATTCTACTCATTAAACATTAACTACCACGCAGAAAATATGCATAAAGCGTCAACATCCTAAAATGCATATATTCCTGCCCAACTCGTGATCAAACTTCACATTAAGTGAAAAGGCGGCCTCAGAAACGCTGTGTTTCAGGTGAGCAATCCCAAAAATAAGTATAAACGGGCAGATTGCACCGTCCGTTAGTCAGCATGGTGTACAGTAAACAAAGTGAGTGAATATTGTGAGAGGGAGGCAGGGAAAAGGAAAACGTCCGAGTGCATCAAAGGATTACCTCAAAGTCACGTTAGAAGAGTGACTATTCTCCGCATACGTCACAAAAGCAGATAGTCCACACACGAGAATCTAAGTAAATCAAAATTAAAAAAATCATTTTAATGTTGACCACAAACGGTCAAACAAGAGAACAGTTAGGGACAGTAATACTTGAAGAGATTTAATCGAAAGTACTTTACAGTCAGATGGAGCAAAAAGGCTGGGGTGGAAATAACAGACACCATCATTAGAAAGAGGCCTATGACATGGGGATAGACATTAGCAAAAACATGTATAAAACCTGTGATAAATTGTAGCTGTAGACGTCAAGTGAGCTTCTGTCTCTGTATCCAAAAATCCGAATCTGTCTTCGGATCCGTAGTGGGAATGTATAAGACAATCACATACGGTCTGAGAGTCAGAAAGAGTAGAGGAGGAGTGTGCGGGTGTAAATTTGACTGGTGAAAAACAGAAATTGGAAGGCATGCCAAATCTATGTGTCCATTGAAGCAAATGGTCAAGCATATTGGCTATCTTGGAAAGGTGTTTTGGAAAAGCAGCACTGTTATAAGAGACACATATTAAATTCCACCCCTTTAGTTAATACATTGCTTATTGGAAAATGTTTTAAAGAAAGTAACATTCGATATCCAAATTCTATTTAAGGAAAAATGTATCTCTAATATAGAAAAAGCAATAAATGAATCCCAGTACATAAATACACCAGACCAGTGATTTCTTACCTGTGGTTCAGGGACCCCTGGTGTCCGTGTTGCCTAATCAGGCAACTGTGAATAATATTAACAGATAATACGTTTTATAAAAATAAAGAAGCAAAATGTAAAATTGGAATTTTTAAAACACTGTATAAAATGTGTAGGAATTGAAAATTGGAGGCTAAAAATGAAGTTGCTATTCTCATATTGATTCAAGTGCAAACAGAATATAATATATGATATTAATATAATATAGATGATGAGTGGCCATGATCAAATTAAGAAAAGCTCCAACCTTCCCATTGAACTTTAGATATTTTGTTTGTTAAAATGAAGTGGCTATCCTCATAGTGATTCAAGTGCATCAAACAAAAAATAATATGGATGATGCATGGCTTGAATCCAATTAAATTAGAATTTAGATCAATTTTTCCTTTTTTGTTAATTAAATATTTCATACTTTGTGTATTAGTTTGATAAATGCTTGTGTCTGTATGTTTGGGTATAGTTTTACAGTCCAAATCATCACAGTTGCTTAGGCCGAGGTCCCCGTATTCCAATAATGAGTCAGTGGGGATCCCCAGACTCTAGTAATAATTAAGAGGGGGCTCATAGTAGTCAAAGATTAAGAACCATTGCACTAGCCATCATCAAGGGGGTCAGGCTGCATTTCCAGTAGTAAACAACACATCTTTCCTGAATTACCATATATGACACCAGGTCTTGATAAATTGGAATTGGTCACAATGCTGGGTGACTCTCTCCTATAGCTACTATGCTGGTATACGATGCATTATTTTATAACAAACCACAGTTTCTCTTCTGAGATCAAACTTTCTCTCTTGAGGATATTTAGTGTCTTTATATGATTACTGTCTTACCAAGTGATTATGATATGTATAATTATGAATTATTATGCAGCAAGGTGAGTTATTGCACTATAAACAGTCTGGTTTCAAACTATGATACTGTACTGGTTTAGCACTAGTGGAGGTGATAGATTCTGTCAAGTTGACACTTAATCAGGGAAAACAGGCTGTATTGATCCTACTCGATCTAGCTGCAGCCTCTGACACGGTGTCTCATTCCATTCTTCTCCAGTGACAGGAAGATATCAGTCAGTCGTACTGCCTTGGCATGGATTTGTTCTTTTGTCTCGAACAGAGGCCAAGCAGTCTGAATGGCACCACACTCCTTGGATTTTAAAGAGATTCAGTTTGGAGTCCCAGAAGGTTCAGCAAGGAGTCTTACTCTTTTCCACAATTACAAGTCCCTTTTGGCGTCATTAGTTGAGTCTGTTGGGGGGGGGGCGTGGCTACGGCGGCGATGGAGGAAGACGTGTCCGGGTGAAGCTCCGGCGGAGGCTCCCCCCAAACGGGCTCCAAACCCTGGCGACGGAAACCCTAGTACGCAGCACTGAGCGCCGACCTGGCGGGGACCCGTCCTGGCCCTCCGCTGCTCACGCTGTCTCCGTGGGTTGCTCTGGCTGCCGCGGACCGACGGGTCCTAGCTCACTCCGGCTGAGACACACTGGGCGAGCCCGGGGATTGGCTCCGCCCACTAGGCCGCGAGGAGATGGTGTAGCGGCGAAACGCACCTCCACCGGTTAATGCGGGGGGTGAGGTAAGATCGGAGTCCCCCCGCACCCCCTGCTGCACTGCCTGCACTGGCCTCCTGCGACACCCGACTGCAGCTGATGCCGGCAGGATCGCGGCTGCTGCTTCCGAGGTGTGACTGCGACAAAGCTGGACTGCCCATGCATTTATGCTGGAGGGCTTGCACTGCACCGGCTGTGAGTGCGACGGCTGTGGGGATCATCTAGCTGCCCCTCCGCTACATTGAGGCGAGCAGTGGCCCCATCTGGACGGGGGTTGCCTATGTTGCTGATTACTGCGAGGTTGAGCCTGTGGGTGGCTGCTGCATGCTCCGTGAACTCCAGGGGGAAAGAGACAGCAGAAGTGACTGCCAGCCCTGCTATCATTGGCATTGCCCTCCTGGCAGGCCCAATCGGAGCGAGCCACTGCTACTGGGCTGTTTGCAAAGGCCTGAAGACCCATGCCCGCCTTGCCGCCACCTCCCATGCTGCCACTATCGACACCGGCGTTCATGGCGTGGATATCTCACACCAACTAAGGTATGATGAGGAGTGCAGTGCTGATGCCTCTGTGCGTGGGATGTGGTGCTGCATGGTGAGGCGCGGGGCCTGTCCTGCCTGATGCCCGGTGGCGGTGGCGCTTGGGGTCTAGCGCGCCCTGCCATTTGACTATTATACTGGAATACCGCACCATCGCCTTTGTGTTGACAGAGGGGCGCACATTGACACGAGGAGGCTCTTGCGCTGCTGGGTCACGCTCGGAGGACTCTGTGTGGGATGTCTGTGTGCCTAGCGGATGCCCACGAACCGGAGTGAACCAGATGCCAGCAAGCCGCGGATGGTGGTTGTGCTGTGACGGAGACACCAGTGCGGGGCGGGAGTGCCCTATCGCCGGGGCTCCGGGCAGTGGAGCGGACGCAGTTGCTGACCGCGACTTCCGAATATCACCGGGACCCCGCCGTGACCCTTGAGCCCCGACGTCATCGTCTTGAGATCCTGTCCTAAACGGAGCGGCACGGTGTTTGGTCGCGGTGACCTATGTCGGGGGGTACCCGGGCACGGGCCGGAACGAGGGGTACACAGGCCCAACAGCCGCCGACTAAGTCCAAGACGGACAAAATGGCGAAGCAAGGACACGATGATCAGACTGCGAACAAATTGGATGCTGTGCTGGCTGCAATGGAACGTATGGAAGAAACCCTCAATCAGACCCGCACATCCTTGGAATCTAAGATTGACAAGGTTGCCATTGATCTCACTCATCTGCATGCTGACCATCGGAAACTAACGGATCGCACGACCGTCCTGGAGTCCGCGATTGCAGACATTAAGCCGCAGGTGGCCCAGGCAGATAAACAAGTACAAGATTTGCTCGCTCAAGTGGAGTTTCTGGAGGACAGAGCCGAGGACGCGGAAGGACAAGCGCGCCGCAACAACGTGCGAATAGTAGGTGTGCCGGAACGCTGGGAAGGAAAGGTGCCTATCGTGCACATGGAAAAATGGCTCAGAAGCCTGCTGCCGGAGGGAACACTCTCGCCTCACTTTGTCATAGAACGTGCGCATAGAGTACCGGCAAGACCTCCCCCCACGGGAGCGAATCCTCGGCCAATGCTCCTCCAACTTCTCAACTATCGAGACCGCGACTCAATCCTACAAGAAACCAGAAAGCTACAATAAATTCAAATAGATAATCACAAAATAATGTTTTTCCCGGACTATACCATCCAGGTGCAGAGACAGAGGTTTTCATTCCTGGCAGTGAAAAAACGTCTTCGGCAACACAACCTGAAATACTCCCTGCTTTTTCCGGCATGTTTGCGGGTCGTGGCAAATGACAAGACACACTTCTTTGCCACATCGGAGGAAGCGGAGGACTGGCTGGACACCTTCACTGCTGCGGGGCCTCGTGATGCCCCTGTGACGACGGCCCCATTGAGATCGAGGGGCCCCCTTCGCCGCCGCCGGAGAGAGCGTAGGCCGGCGAGGATCCGGGCACCGCCATCGCCTCCGGTGGGACCACATACAGATTTGATTCTTAGCGGACAAAGAGATGCCCTGCAGGCGGTAGCGGAGATCAGAGGTTCTTTGGTGACCGTGGATGCGTCCAGCTCCGGCCAGCGTGAGCTGTCCAGCGATGATGAGAGAATGTATGGCCTACAGGACTTACAGGAATCAACTGAGCAGCCGGACGTTACCCCGCAGACAGCCGATACAATTATATAACCAATGTACAATATAATCCTATTCTGGACTGCGACCTGAGGTATTGTACTCTATACATGGGGGTATGCAGTCGCACATGGTATAGTCATGTGTAATAGTCCTGATATGACTTTGAATATAGCATGCGATGGTGGGTGGTGTCGCGCTGGGAGGGGGGGGGGGGGGGCTTGGACGGGAACTGATTTTGGGCTTGATTGCGGCTGGGTGGACACTAGCACCCAGTGTCGGCCTGGTGGGTACTCCTGAGCCGGGTTACAAAGTTTGCTTTTATTATATTGTATTATGCCTGGAGGCGGGGAGCCTCTGAAATGCGGGCCACATATACCGTAAGTTAACGGAACGAGAGACGTAGCGCATCCCCCCTAGATTGGTTGTTACTGTTACCTCCCTTGGGAGTTTGGGCGATTGCTGGTTACATCATCGCCCTTTTGGCATTCTCTTTAGTTTATTATTCAGTTTTGGTTTTTATTATGAGATCCTTTATTGTATGCTGTTCACACAAACTGCATGATGCCTTGGGTCATTGAGCTTGGGGACTGGTACGTTGCTGGGTCCTTCACACTGCATAAGTTTGTCGCACTGCCGCGACTGAGATGCTACTCAACACATTATAAGACCTATGGCTACACTTAAAATGGGTACATGGAATATGCGGGGCATGCCCACACCGTCACGTAGATACCAGATATACTCGTACCTCAAACGACATCACATACAGATAGCTCTTTTGCAAGAGACACATGTGGCCAAGTCAGAAATCCAACAATTACACCGCCGCTGGCGCGGTCAACTATATGCCACAGGGTATTCAGCCTACGCGCGAGGTGCACTAATCTGGGTACGACCAGGGGTCCCACTTAAGATCACACAAACATTAATAGACACGGAAGGCAGATATGTAGTGATCAGGGGCTCATTAGATGGCCGACAGGTGGTAATTGCATCAATATATGCTCCCAACACGGACCAGGCTAGTTTCTTTGATGATATGTCGTGCGTCCTGGCGCCATGGCATGATATTCCTATGCTCTTGGGGAGGGGATTACAATTGTGTACTGGATGTCTCATTGGACCGCTACTTTCCACCCCTTCCAGGTACAAATGCGCATGTCGCCATGAAGGCATTACACAGCTGGGCAAGGCAGTGGCATCTAAAGGACGTCTGGAGACACCGGAACCCCCATGACAGGGTGTATTCCTATTACTCTGGTGCTCATACGTTGCATGTCCGGTTAGACCGCTACATGCTCTCAGAAGGGTTGCTCCCACATGTATATACAGTACACTATTTGGGCAGGACACATTCAGATCACAACCCGCATGTATTGGAATTATCCGGGGACTGCGCCCAACCGCCAATTCCTGCCTGGCGACTGCAGCCAGATGTATTATTGGACGCACCTTTCAGGAGTCTCCTAGCCGCCAATATTGCACAATATTTTGAAGAGAACACAGGCACAGCTGCAACACCTCAGGTTGAATGGGATGCATTTAAAGTAGTGGTCAGGGGCGATTGCCTAGGCATGCAAGCGGGTATGCGGAGACAATTAGAGACTGAACTCACACACCTTGAAAATCAGCTGCTCCAGAGAGAGGGGGAGGCACTGGGAGGGGATGATAGGTCCTTGATGCAGATAAGAGGGGAGCACTCCAGATTGCTGGACCGACTTCGCAATCTGAATTATGCAGCACACTCAGCGCGCTCCCATGGTGCGAGAGACAAACCAGGCAAGCTGATGTCGTGGCTGATAAGACAGGAGGCGACTACCCCACACGGTGACTTAGTACATTCCCAACGAGATATACATGAAGCCTTTGTAGAACATTACTCCGCGGTATACAGGTCTCACCTCCTAGCTACAGACGCGGACATAAGAGAATTTCTCTCTGCCCTGACGCTTCCGCAATTGACAGACCATCAGCAGGAGGAATTGGGTGCTCCTTTGCTATCGGAGGAACTGCGCGATAGTATTTTCTCCCTCTCAAATGGTAAATCTCCGGGTCCGGATGGACTGCCGGCTGAATTTTATAAAGCCTACTCGGACATATTAGTACCGGAACTGTTGCGTATATACTCAGCGGCCCTAGAGGACTCGTCCCTCACGCTCACGCAAAATGAGGCACTGCTGGTCTCCCTCTTGAAGCCCGGCAGGGATCCCGAAATCCTTGGTTCTTATCGTCCACTGGCCCTATTGAACACAGACTATAAAATACTTGCTTCCGCCCTCGCCAAACGAATAACCCCGTTCGTCCCAGCCATAGTCCACACCGATCAAAACGGCTTTGTCCCAAACAGCAGCACCTCTCTTAATATACGCAGATTCTTCAGAGTTCAGAAGTATGCAACGAGGGACTGGCCACGGACGGGCTGCTTAGTGCTGGATTTAGAAAAAGCCTTTGATTCATTGGAATGGCCCTATCTAGCGGCAGTGCTACGTAAATATGAACTAGGCGACGGGTACCTCAAACTGGTGCGATTGTTATACCAGCGACCCATGGTACGGGTCCGCACAAGCAAACTCATATCTGACGCAATCAGGGTCAGACGTGGCACTAGGCAGGGATGCCCTTTATCACCGCTGCTTTTCTCTCTTGCCATGGAGCCGTTGGCAGCTATGCTCCGGGAGAGCGGCGCGGACTGGGGTGTCCCCCTCGATGATGGTTTGCATACGGTGTCTCTATATGCGGATGATTTGCTGATCTATATACGTGACTTGCATGCTATACCGCCGGTCATATCGGAGATATTCCATAACTTCGAGGTGGTGTCTGGCCTTAGGGTAAACTGGACTAAATCGGGAGCCTATCCTTTTCATGAAAGTGTAGCCTTGACGGACATAGTTGTTAACGGGACCATGCTTACTTGGTACCCGACCACGTTCAGATACCTCGGCATATATATTTACAGGTCACCGGTGGACGTGCTGGAGGGTAACCTGGTACGAGCTGTCACCTCCATAAGGGCACAGATCCAATTCTGGAAGACTCTGCCGCTAAATGTCATGGGCCGTATCACTCTAACCAAGATGATAATACTGCCGAGGCTGTTGTATTATTTTGCAAACCTCCCAGTGTGTGTTCCGGTGCGAATGTTTAGGGAGCTAGAGGGATTAATACGGGGTCTAATCTGGAATGCGGGACGGCCCAGGATAGCATTGCAGAAGCTATATGCACCGCCAGAGAATGGGGGCTTAGCAGTTCCCCGTTTCGAACTGTATTACTTAGCGGCGCAGCTACAATGGGTAGCCAAATGGCTAAGTGGCAAGAACCTAGCGGACACTGCCACCGCATCAGCGTCATGGACACAGACTCAGATCTATAGTCTATTTCATCCATTGGCGAAACTTCCCCGTCCGACACAGATACATATAGAATTAGCCCATAGATGCTCTCGAAGGAGCCTTCAACTCACAAAAGACGTCATTCCCTACGCCCCGGTACTCCCACTAACTGGGACACCCAGAGGCAGGGATACTGTAACGGACACGGTATTAGCACCCTGGACCACTGCAGGAGTGGAGACACTAGGAGACTTATTCGAGGATGGTGCCCTGCTGCCTTTTGCAGCCTTGTCGGCGGATACAAGATTGCCGTTGGGCCAGTTCCTCCTGCATGCAGCCATCATACGAACGCTGACACTAGCGTGGGGAGACTTGACTACTGAGCCGCCAATGCATCAGCTTATACAATATCTGTATGTGATGGGGGAGGGGTCGCATGTGGTTCACTGGCTGGTGCAGGCCCTACTCACGCATGTATTAAAACCACCACAACGACTCCGTACGCGCTGGACTGAAGACAGGGGTAGGCCCTGGACTGACAAAGAATGGGAACGTATCTTAGCTAGTGCCACGCACATACCACGCAACTCACGCTTTAAACTCATACAAACATTCATACTACACAGAGCGTATCTGTCGCCAGACAAGATAAATAACTATTTCAACGTTACTACCTCTGATTACCCAAGATGCCATTGCATAGGGGCTGACCTGCTACATATGCTGTGGTCTTGCCCATCACTCCTGTCCTATTGGCGAAAGTAACGGAAACACTCACAAGCAGCACTGGCGTCGAGATATCGAACACGTGGGAGGTCTGCATATTGGGACTCTACAAACGATCAAAAGAAAATAAAGTGAGATCTAGGTTCCAAGACTTAGGCCTAATAACCGCCAAACGATTGATAACCAAGAGATGGAAACATAAAGACTCTCCAGAGGCACCCCATTGGTTGAAATCCCTAGAGGACTGGGCGCAGACGGAGAGCATTATTCTGCATAGGGAGGAAACGGCAGGACGGCGCAAATTCCCCATCGCGCAGGCCTGGGATGAACTTTTAAGAACTCTTATACAAACTAAAATTACACCGCATGCGCCTCCTACGCAGCAGGCGGAGGTGGATGCCTAATAGGCAGTCTGGGTGGGAATGGGCGGGCTATGCATGCAAGACGTCTAAGTCACAGATGTCAAGTTCAGTAATGATCCCACATTCCAACACGGTGATCCATAGACAAAACTCCAGATACACGACACTTCATTGCCTGTATGCCCACACACAACACAGGACGAGCATCTCATATCCGCTGTGCACACATGACTCTTGGCACAACCCTACTCGGAAGTCGCAAAACCCGGCACATACACGTCCTGCTAGATAATTGATGTCTCTCATTCTCTTTTTATTTATTTATTTTCCTTTCGTTAGTTGTGGTTTAATTGTTGTAAGTAAAGACATTTTGTATTGCATTGAGATGGTAACTGTTTATCGCTCATGCACCAACGTTTATTGTGATTTTAAAGCGGCATTACGTATGAGTCACGCACCCCTAAAATAACTGATGTCGCTGTACATGGCTCATTGTCATTATGGGGACACATGAGAGGTAGATGGACCCTGCCCCCCTGATAGGAGGTGACAATCCGAATGAGATGCAGGCTTCCACACCAGTCGGTACATTTATGTTAACTCTTACACCACAGACGCTACCTGTGCCATGGTTGTTAGATGGCAAATGCTCGGAACAGTATTAGTAATGGCATAGCGAAAATGATTCTGTTACAGAATAAAGAAAAGAGGGGGGGAAAAAGAACAGGAGTAAAAAGTGGAAAATGTAACACTGTTCAGCTTGGCTGTATTAGGAAAATTGAAAATTGTAATAAAGATATTTAAACAAAATTAGTTGAGTCTGTTGGGGTCCGGATAGTGTCACATGCGGATGACGCGCAGCTCTTTCTCTCAATGGAGAAAGACTCTGCCTAAGCACCTAGAATGTTCAAGAACTGTCTAGAAGCAGTCTTCAGTGGACATGGGCCAGCAAGCTTCAATGAACATGGGCCAGCAATCTTCGATTAAATACCAGAAAACTGAAATTCTACTGTTTGGCCCCCTATTGGGATGCTGAGTGCTGGATGGCGTGTGGTGCTTCACCTTCTCCTCAGACCACTGCAGCTCGTAATTTGGGCATGAGGATCGACTGCCAGTTGACCTGGAGTTTTCAGGTTGCAGCTGTAGTTGGATCTTGCTTTGGTCTTTAAAGTCAGTAAAGAAATGTCTTCCTTTGCTCCCTTTTCAGGCTCAAACAACTGTGATGCGTGCGCTTATTTCGTAACTGGATTACACTAATGCGCTATATGTGGGTCTTCCTGCCTAGCTATTCAAAATGTTGCAGGTGGTTCGGAACGCAGCTGTTAGGATGTTATTGAAGGCCATTAGGAAGCTGGCATGTTCTCCATATCTGAAGGAGCTCCATTGGCTCACTATCAGGGAGAGGATTCAGTTTAAAACATTAGCCCTAGCCCACAGGGCTTTCTATTGCACAGGTCTGATCAATCTTTCCATTAGACTTACTCACTATTCCCTGCCAGAGCTCTCAGCTCCTCTGATGCTTCGCTTACCGAGATTTAAGCATAAGAAGTGCGATGCTCATCCTTTTCCTATCTTGAGGCGCACGCATGAAATCGCCTCCCACTTTATCGGAGCGAAATGAGGGATAAAACTGCTTTAGGAGAGCCCTCAAAACTTGGTTATTTGACAGAGCTTTCCGAGCTGGAGAAGATAGGGCCGGGGGTTTGGGTGAATACCGTCTTCCAGCACCAGGACACTCCTGTCAGAGTAGATGGGCGCTGTACAAATGCTTGATTGATTGATGGCATGCAACTTGAAAATACTTTTTCCTGTGGCGAATTGTAGTTACAACCAGGAGAATGCATCCGTGGATCGTGTACGTTGATTAACAGATTACTTTTTCTATTTAAGAGATACTTTTTCCCTAAACAGAATGTGGATATTGAATGTTAATTGCTGAAAAAACCTTTTGAGTAAGAGGTGTTGTATTAACTAAAGGGATCTAATTTAATATGCGTCTCTTATAACATTGCCGCTTTTCCACTACCCCTTTCCAAGATGCTCGACATACTTGATTGCTTGCTACAATGGACACAGAGTAGACATGACTTCTGGCCTTTCCACCAGTTATAGTTTCACCCGCACAACTCTCCCTGACTCATTCCGACAAACCCCGACTGTATGCGATTGTCGTACGCGCACTAAATATGGACCTGGAGAGAGACGCGTACGTTTGGATATAGAGATAGAAGCTCACTTGACGACTAGTACAGGTACAATCTGTCCCGCAAGTTTTATCTCGCTTTGTTGGCCTGGCAAGCTGGCCAACGCTAATTTATTTATGAGTTTTATATAGCGCAAACTTGACCCAAAAGTATTAGAAAACTTTACAGAGTAAGCGCAACAGCAATAACATGAGGTACATAGGAAACAGATTAAATATATGCTAACAGTGAAAAGACATGGGGAGATGCGGAAAGGGAACCAGATACGTAACAGGTGCTGCAGACTCTGATTACACATGGGAAGGGCAGACACGCGGTGACGGCCTTATACAGTTCTCTCAACCCCGCTTCTATCCTCCTACTGGCGCCACTCCAGGAATACTGAGATTCTGAGCTGACAACCACCATAACCGATAAACAGTGGACGCAGTGTATTGGGTATCCCCAAAGAGTATCCACAAACGCCAGACTCAAATATACACAATTTAATTATTTGCATCACACATATCTAACACTGCACAGACTGGCCTGTATGTACCCCACGTCAGTCGATATATATGCCCTCGCTGTTTGGAGTCGGATGCCACGTTCCTCCACATGGTATGGACATGCCCTCGTCTGGGGGCGTATTAGAATGAAAATGCGGGGACACTTGGGGGGCAACGGACACACTGATACCTGTGCAGGGCTTGCACTTTCTACTTGGCGTCACCAAGCGCAATGCGAAGCGGAACAACTTGAACAAATTCCTAGATTTAGCACTGGCACTAGCAACGCGGAGAATAGCTATGTTTTGGAAGTCGAGAGCAGCACCCGATCTGCGTATATGGCTGCTGGACCTCCGCAGGCCACTGTTGGTGGAACATACGACAAGTTTTGACGGCAACTCGTAACCCCCCTCAGGCCCATCCTATGTCCGGGCAGGAATATTTGTCCTTTGTGGAAGGCAGACTGAACGCGTCTAGACCCTCGCAGGGCTGAGAGGGTCTCTCGCATTTGGATCCGATACCAATACTATGGAACACAGATATGAGCAACTTGGACACTTCCTTATGGCGCTTTAGCTTCTCCATGATCCCCATCCCCAACCCCCCTTATCCTTCCACCTCCTGCTCTCGCAGACCACAAAGAGCACATACTTATACACACACTGTAGCTCATGCACGATTCGCATCACTGCCATGTGTGGGCCATTACACATTGTATAGGTTTCTTTTTCTGTGTTTTGTTTTCTATTCTTCCGATTTGTTTATAACGTTTTGATTGGTGTGCAAATAAGGTGACAAGGATGGTCTGTTGTATTGTTTGCGGAGTATAAAGTGGATAGCATACAAAGATATATATATATATAAAGTTTGTTTTCTCCTCTTGTCACCAGCATACAGGGTAGCCCAGCTCCTCACCAAGTGGCGGGTTAGTAAATGTCACTGTATGATATTGTATGACGACGACGGCAACTTGTACTATGCTTAAAACTGTGAAAAAAACAATAAAGACGATTTTTAAAAAACGGTGAAAAGAGTAAATGGAATACAGTGGGATATGTAGGCAGAAAAACAGTAGGTACACGAGTTACATAAAGCGAATTTTGACATGAGGCACCCAATGCTTTTCAATGGGGATTCTTCTTTTGGCCAACAGGGTGCAGATGTTGCACGGGAGGTTGCAGGAGGGAGACCAACAAAAGCAGAGGTAAGTAGAGATGTAGATGATAGTAGGGGCACAGTCCAGTCAGCTCACCAACGCACAGGGGCTTAAAGTGCTTTGGGTGCCTTTCAACGTCGGAGTGTTCTTACTGGAGCCGGTCGCGGTCAGAGGAAGCCTCTGGATTCACACTGCAGGCGCCGCCATGGGGATCAGGAGAGGCCAGCCCACGCTGGACACAAGGTCAGGATCACTGGAGAGACTTCACTGCACTGGTGGGCCACTCAGACTCTGGCCAGGGGCGTAGCGTACAGAGTGGGCAGGTATTGAGGTTCCAGCTGGATCTGGAGCCCTTGGAGTCGGTTTCTTCTAGACAGGTCGCTGTCCACGGGAGATTGGAGTCTTTTTCGAAGGTAGCAGCCCTCCCACGGTTCTCAGAGCTCACTGGTTGCAAGACAGGTTGCTGGTTTGCAGAAGCCAGAGACAGGCCGGTAGGGCTGGGGCCAAGGCAGTCATCATCTTCAATCTTCTCTGCAAGGTTGTCTTCTTGCATCTTAGGTCGTCGCAGATCTAGTTTCATAGTTATGGGGAAGCCAGCTAAATACTACATTTAGGGGCATTTTAGTGGAGTAGCAGGTAAGGCCAATAGGCACCTTACCTGGGAGTAACCACACCCTCTATTAGGCCACCCTCCTGTTGGAGGGGACAAAGACCTAGTCCTGATTGGAGGGGTTTCCCCATTTTCAAGATAGCGGAGACTGAAAGATGTGCTTCACCTCGCCTCCCCCACCTTAGAGATGGTGTTGTCAGAGGAGGGCACACCTCTTCTCCTGAATTTTTTCGCCCAAAGTGGGGGTGTAAACCAGGGGCTGCCATCTACCGCTAGCAGCAGAGGCTGGGGGTTGCGTTACAAAGGCAGCATGCCTTTGAAGCTTCCTCCTTCGACAACTGGCTGATCCTGGGGAGGAGGTGTGATACTTCTGCACAGGATGTGCATTGTTTCTAGTCCTACCCAGGGGTCCAGAAACATGTCTGGTGGTGGGTGGGTGGCTGGCTGCAGCGGATCAGAGACTGTAAGAAACCGGCTCCATATATACTGCACCAAAGTGAGGTACAGGGTGTATAGAGTCCAAGAGTCTCCAGAGGTTTGGCAGAGGTTAAAGTTAGATAGAAATTTACTCTCTAAAGTGGTAACTTGGTCGAGCAGTAAGGAAGTATCAGAGGACAGTGTAAAGCATTTGATTTACACACTCAGTCAGCAAATGGTCTCACACACTCAAGAACTGAACTCTAGGCCAATTGTTTTGTATAAAAAAAAATATACTGTTGTTTTATTTCTAGAACCAAGCAAGCTTGGTACAGGTAAAGCATATAAATACTTTGCAGTAGTAATTGACTTGTCTGAACACAGTTCAGAATTGCAGTATAACTGGTACTGGTTTTGATTACAGGTTTAAGAAAGAAGTTTGCAACACATTGCAGGTATAGTACATTCAATTGAATGGGCTTTTTAAGTAAAATGCAGTTAATTACTTTTCAGATTACTTTTCGAACCACATGACTGGATCCTAGATTCAGCCCTGGGACATTTCCTGAAAACAGATTAGCAAATGCATTTTGGTTAAAGGTATGATTTTTAAGGAATATTATTGTATTTCAAAAGTTGACACTTGGAAACTTTTTCACATAAAATCACCAATGTGGGGAGGAGCCAAGATGGCGACCGGACCAGACGCTTGAGCGCCCGGCTCCGTCGGCCCGTGGCCTCGGACTACTATCCTGACGCCCATCCTCGCCGATTCTCGAGGTGCAACGTGTGCGAAGACACGCTGACCGCGCTGCCGCTTTCCCGGAGTCTCAGCCCGCCCGGATGCCCGAGTTCTGGGTGCTTTTGTCCTCTGCACGGAACCCCTGCGCCATTATGGCCTTTGCCGGCCCCCTGGAAGCTCCGCAGATACCGGACCAGCTAGCTCTAAACTGAGCCCCGCGGTCCCGATCTCACCTCGCACCACGGATCGTTGCTGGATGAGTCCGGGGAGGGACGGCCGGACACCTTCTGCACCCTGTGCCTGACGGGCTGGAGCTGTGGGGTGGGCCCCGGTGCGGCGGGCCTCCTGCCCCGCTCTGAGGACCGCGCTGTGGGAGGCTGCTGACCCCCTTCACCTATTGCCCAGCCGGCGGCAAAGAGAACCTGCGAGTAGAGAAGCGACTGTCGGCCTTCCCTGTTGCGGTGTAGACTTGAGGGGAATTGACTCCTTGCCACGAACCCCCCCCCCCTGGCCATTGCAACGTACAGCGGCAAAACATGGCGTTGAGTGCCTGCTCGCGGCTGGGGGGTGATACTCTGGTCTCGCCCGCTGCCCACTTCGCCCTCCCTCTTCCGGACACCAGCTCCACAGTGCCGTCCCGGATTGCTGCCGATTTGGGGGCCCAGCTTCCGCTGACATGCGGCTCCGTTCTGGCTGTCCTGCGGGACTTTCAACTACAGATGTGCGCTGGCCTGCAGGCGCTGAGTGAGCAGTTTGACCCCATACTGTCGGCTGCGGGTCGTGAGCGCTCTGTTTGTTATCCACAGGGCGTGGGTCTCCCGGTGCTTTTATCCTCTTGCGGGGACGCAACGGTGGTGTATGATTGTGCTACACTGGTGCCTTCATCCGGTGTTCCCGGCACCCGGGGTCCACCGCTCTCCACCTCAACTGCGGATACTTTGTCCCCCTGGTCATGGCTGCCTGTTTCATTGTTGCCTGCCTCACCGCGTCCGCAAGAGTATCCTGTTGAACGACACCTAACGGCTCCGAGGAACCGTCCGCTGTGGCCCACTGCTTCTTTTTTGTGGAACTCCTGTACTTTACTTGCCAGGTTTGGATTTTATGTGGTGCACAGAGGGGCCTCAATAGCTGGTCGGCGGCCATTTCGTGATCCTACTTCACCATCTTCTCACAAGCGGCCATCTTGCCTTTGTCTGCTCGGGACACGGGGCCTTCATGTAGGGGCTGGTTTAATCCCAAGCCCGCGATCGGGCCAGGGCTAGACTGACTTCTATCGCCATGGTTCATGGACGGGCTGGCCTTGGACTGGAACTGTATGTCTGTTTTGTGCGCACTCGTCGCGACTTGTATTCCTTCGCTTACATTGTGGTGACAGGGTATCTTCGCATGCAATTTTTTGGCGTAGTGGGCTCTCAGTGTGTGGAGGCCATAACTGGCTGATGGTTTGGGGCGCTCTGGTGTCCCGTGGGCTCCTCCTCACCTTCTTTTCTGTTTTCTTCATTTCCTTACTCGATTCCTACTTTCTCTCTTGTCTATATTTCGGGTTCATTGGGCGACAGGCACTATGCTGGGGGGGGGGGCAGGCCGTAGCCTCCGCATTGGTGTTGGGTGGGGGGATTATACTCTGTTCTTAATTAGTTCTATGGGCCTTTTTCTCTTATGTCTCTGCGCTTTACTTGCTTCGATTCGGGGTCCGGGTGTGGGGTGGATCGAGTGGGGGCGGCTCTGGAGGGGTGCGTACTTGCTCATGTGACTATCCTGTAATATCTCTGCACCGCCTCACTGCGTGAGATTTTACTTCCATTGTTGTTTTTATTGATGTTGCTGCTCTCCCGTGTGGTGAAGCTATCTTGCGGACTCGAATCTCCTTTGTTCTTATCCTTCACTTACTTTTTTTTTTTTT
This sequence comes from Triturus cristatus, assembly GCF_964204655.1. NCBI lineage: Eukaryota > Metazoa > Chordata > Amphibia > Caudata > Salamandridae > Triturus > Triturus cristatus. The sequence goes on along the minus strand of NC_140584.1, from coordinate 1,168,726,808 downwards.
CCCTGATAAAATTACCTTTAAAACCTAAAATTAACCTTCATCTCTCCTTCCCCGGGTGTCAAAGATATCTCCAGTATGTAACTCATAACTCGGTGTTAATCTTGACCGTTGACACACGGGGGCTGTAATGTGGGTATCAGTGCTTCACTGTATCGTGGCCGGCCTGACGGTTGTAGGCCCGTATTTGTTCTTTTAAGATGCACGAATAAAGGTTTTAAAAAAATAAATAAATAAATAAATAAATAAAATCACCAATGTTATCCTACGGGAGGAAATTCACTTAGCTGGTAAGTTGGGTTATCGTTACTTTTTCTTACTCAGTGCTGGATCCTGGAGTTGAGAAAATGCGTTTTGGTTAATCGGCTGATTTTTAAGGAAGATTTGCAGTTTTCAAAAGTCGACACTTAAAAACTTTTTGAGAGAAAAAGTGTCAATGTTATCCTATGAGGAAAAATGAGTTATCGGTTTCAAGGTAAGTAATTGGTCTTTTGAGTTAGGGTTCTGGGGTTAGACTCAGGGCACTACCAGGGTCAGTGATGCACTGTTGTTGCACCTTCAGTGGCACTCGGGCGGGCAGGTGTAGAGTGTTGAGGCCCAATGTTATCCTATGGTGGATAGGGTGTCTCCGGTTGGTGGCTGCTGGCAAGCAGGCCACAGGGTTGTGGGAGCAAAGCTCCTAGGGTTAAGCTCAGGGCACGTTGGGGACCAAGTTAGCACCACAGGGGCGCCCTCCGCGGCGCTAGGGCAGCAGGGTGCAGGGTGCAGTTTTGAGGTCGGATGCCCTGTTGAATTCAATGGAGATTCTCTGGGACAAAGAAACACTGCAGGCTCAGGGACGAAGATCTTCCAGGAGTGACCACCACTTCGAGGTGTAAGTTGGGATGGTTAGGCACCACTGTGGGGTGACGAGTGCGGGGGATCCTTTAGACGTCGGATTTTCTTACCCGCTCTGGTCGCGGTGGGGGGGGGGGGTCTCCTGGATTTAGGCTACAGGCGTCGTCGGAAGGCTTGAGGTAGGTCAGGAGTCGCCGAATCTCGGGTCAGGATCGCTAGGGGGGGCCTCCTCGTGGTGTTTGTTCACTCAAACACGGGCCAGGCTCGGCGTATGCAGAGTGTGCTGGATTTGCAGGTCCTGGCTGGCACCAGAAGCTGCAGTTCAAACACGTCCAGTGTTCACGGGAGAAACAGCTTGGAAGGTGAATGCAGGCAGGTCCTCCGGGGTTTTTGAGGTTGCTGGCCGCTGGACACGTCGGGGTTTTGCAGGAGCAGGTTCGAGGGTAGACAGGCCTGTAGAGCTGGGGCCAAGTCAGTGGGCGTCGTCCTCTTGTTAGCTCTGCACGGCTTCTCGTCCTTCTTCTTTTCTTGTTGTTGCTGGATCTGAGGAAGGAAGGTTCAGGGTGCCCCTAAATACTAAATTTAGGGGTGTTACAGGTAGGTGAAGGGCAGTGACCAATGGGTCCCTTCCCTGGGGTGGGTACACCCTCTATTCTGCTACTCTCCAATGGTTGGCTGTGTCCCCCTATCCTCAAGATGACTCAAGGTTGTGCTTCACCTCGCCTCCCCCACCTTAGGGGGGAGTTGGCAGAGGTGGGCACACCTCTCTTCCTCACTTGTTTTTCCCGCCGGTTCTCTCGCCCAAAGTGGGGGGTAGAACCAGTGGGGACCAGTTGCTGAAAGCAGCAAATTGTCTGGAGAGGTTCACAAAGGCAGCATGCCTTTGAAGCTTCTCCTTCGTGAACCCTGCCCTTCCTGGGGGATGAGGCTTGGCACCTCGTCCCAGGATGTGCATTGTTTCAGGCCCCCCGAGAGCAGCAGGCTCTCGACCCAGGGGTCCAGAAACTTGTCTGGTGGTGGCAGTCTGCACAGCCACTCAGTCAGGTCACTGGTAGTAGGTCGTTTTTCAGGGGGCATCTCTAAGATGCCCTCTGTGGTGCATTTTACATTAAATCCCACACTGGCATCAGTGTGGGTTTAACGTGCTGAGAAGTTTGATACCAAACTTCCCAGTCTTCAGTGTAGCCATTATGGTGCATGTGGAGTTCGTAATGACAACCTCCCAGCACTATATACTCTTAATGGCAGCACTGCACTTACAGGGCCCAGGAATGGACCTGGACACTGTAGGGGTACAGGGCTCATGCACCTGTACCCTAACCACTGGCACAGGGCACCCAGCTAGAGGGTTGACTGATGTAAGCAGGGCAGTGGTTTGTGGGCATGGCACACAGGGATGTGTGCCATGTCGACTCTTTGTTTTGTTCTGCACCCAGACACTCAGCCTGCAAAGGCAGTGTATGTGTGTCAGGGTACAGGGCCTCTAAGGGTGGCACAATAAGTGCTGCAGTCCTTAGGGGCCTTCTCTGGTCACAGTGCCCTGGGTACGTATGGTACCATTTACCAGGGGCTGACATGTGGCCAGAGATGCCAATTGGGTTTTGTTTTGGGGAAAGAACACAGGCTCTGGGGTTACTGCAACAGAAACCCACTTTCTCATAGAGACCACACCAGGGTTGGTAGGTTTTGGTGGCACCTCTGAGGTGCCCTTACAGTAAATGGTACAACAAATCACACACTGGCATCAGTGTGGATTTATTGCAAGAAGTCGTTTGGTGCCAAACACTCCTGTGTTCAGTGAATCCATCATGGTGCTGATGAACTCAGGTTGTCGAGTTTCCAGTCCATATACTCTCTATGGCTCACTTGCAATATTAAGGAGAGGACCCCAATATTGTAGGTGCTTATCTGCTCATGCACATATGCCCTCATCTGTAGTATAGTGCACCCTGCCATAGGACTGAGGTCGCTAGAGGATGGCTTACCTATGCCTTCAGCCAGTGCCGGCTGGCATGGCAGAAAAATAAAGTGCATTTTAACAAATGAAATGACACCAAGACAACAAAAATTGAATAAGGGAAACTGGAGTTATGAGTTTTCAGACCTTAAATGTGGAAATAGCACCAAAAAGCGCTAAACGCCAATCGCGGTCATCTAATTGCGCTTGACCATTACTCAGGTGCACGTTAAGGCCAAACAAGATGGACCATCTGTCGGATACATGAACTAGGTTTGCTCTAGTCGGAAGTTTTATCTTCAGACTTAGTCTCTGAAATGGAAGTGAAAAATCCTCATCTTGGAAAAACAGCAGGCTGTGGCCAAAGAAGGCTCCATGTTGTTAGATAGCCACTGGATGAGGTCTGGGTGAAGCTGTTCACTTTTGGCATAGTGGCTCAGAGCGGTAGACATTTGCATTTCTTGCCTAGAGAGGGTCCCTCGCTGGCCGGATACTTTTTTACGCCTTCGCTCAGTGAAGATTTCTACCACTGGACTTAGCCAGCTTTTTGGAGCTTGATTCTTCATGTGTGGCAAGGCTGCAAACTGTAGTCGAAGAGGGCTCCACGAGGCCATAAACCTTCTCCGTGAAGTCTAACTGAATTGGATTTGCTGCTGCAGGAAAGCTCCTAGTGGGAGCAGTCTACATTTTTGACCCACCTGCAACTCGTGTTTGTCAGATCAGCTTGGCAGATTGGTTCCAGTACTCCGGAGATCCTTGAAGCCAAAAAGATTTAAAGTGGCAGGTTTCAAGAAAAGCTAGGTAGTGAACACTTTGACACCTGCCAGGGGCCCAGGATTGTGGGGTCAGGATCTGAGGGGGGGGTTGGGGTGTCAAGGCTCACTCCAGCAGAGTCCAGGACAGGTTCAGTTGGAACTGGTGAGCTCATGTTAATGTATAGGGATGCTGTTGCACAAAGTTATATAATAAATAATTGCTGTAGCATATACAATTGTTAATTTGTAAAACACTTATTTTAGAGAACATATATCAAATGTACTTATATATAGACAATCATCCATTTGACTAAAGAAAGGGGACTTAGGAATGTGTAGTATTATGCAGTGAGGATGGTTAGGCTTTACTACGCAATACTCTTACAATAACCCAAATAAGTCCAGTGGATTCACACTAATAAAATTCCTAGCTCTGTCCTGGTAGTGTGGCACAGTGCAGTCAGGCTTTACTAGAGGAACGTGTTAAGCAATTCAGAGTATCAACATGGACGATAAGTAATTGCTATTACTTAAAAGAAATCCATCATGAATTTATTAAAATAATGCAGATTTCTAAATAGTTATAGACATCAAAAGGAAGACAATCGGATGAGTACAACCGGAGATATGGACAGCCAGTTGATTTTTACCTAGCTAGTTGAGCCTGAGTGCAGAGAAGTCCTGCCCGTCCTTGGTGCTAAAGAACGGGAGCCGCGGTTTCTGCTTTTAACTCGTAGACGTGCTTGTGAGTAAAGGGATGCAAGCTCTCGACAACGGGGTCAAGGAGGCGTCAGATTGAAGATGCTGCGGGGCTCCCCCCGAGGCACAGCGAACAAACAATCCTTGGCAGGAGCAAGCTCAGCCTGTGGTCACTATGACGTCCTTGAGTTTGGGGGAATACGGTAGCCGTATGAAACTTGCTGGAGGTCAGTACTGCATTTCCGACAGTGCACTAGACCAGTGATACTTAAAGTGCGGCCCTCCTGACCTTTACTTTTGGCCCCCTGGGCAACAGCAGCACTGGGCTGCTTTTTATGCGACTCAGCACAAACATTCAAAACATTTTAAATAAACTGCAAGCATTTAGTTAAAGGTTAATTACAGTTAAAGGAAGTAATTAGGGTGTACTGCACTCCTTAACTTTAGGAACAACTGCATCTTTAAAGACAGCAAATGTGTAAAAATATGATAGGCTCTCCAGATTTCAAAAAGTGTATTTCATTAACCTGCTGAACTGTTTCACCTAGTAAATCAGATTTTAGCCGTGCATTCAGAAGTATTATTTTAAAAGTAATAGTTTTCAAATATTAATTTAGAAACTGCCATGCTCTCTCCCCCCCACCCTGATAACAATGCCATTAGTGATTAAATTCGAACACAGGAGAAGGTTTTGTACAGTACGCATCCTGAAGTCATGTATTTCGAGGTCCTCTTATGTGTAATAATGAAGAATAAGGAGGGAAATTGAAATGAAAAAATTGCCCCGGGATTCATCCCAGCCTTCTGTTTCCACATTGTGTAATTCAGTTCAGCCATTAGTTGTACATGCTTTGCTTCCCCTACACCCACTTTATGCCCCCGACCATCAGTGGAGCCATTGGTCATACCAAAGACCAAATTTTTTGGCCCCTGGGAAAATGTTTGCGAGTACTCATGCACTAGACCATTTACTTTTGGAAGATTCCCTCGGCAGGCCAAATGGCCAGTGATTCTTTGGATCCGGGTGCGGTTCTTGGCTGCTGGGGGCTAGCACCTCTAGTCTAGGGAAGTTCTGGATTTGCCTTTGGATTGTAGAGAGGTTATGGTTTCTGGTCCAGGATGAGTCCCAGTCGTGCAGTTGCAGGGTGGTTACCACAGGTCTAGTTTGTGCTGCCTTTGCTTTGTGCAGGTCCTGAACTCGCAGACTCTGGTCTCTTCTTTGACCTTTTGTTGCAAGTCAATCCGATTTGAGGTTATGATGCCCCTTAAATTCTAGATTTAGAAGTTTTATGGGTGTGGGTGCTAGTAGCCAATAGGCTGCTGTTCCCAGTGGCCAATCCGTACCTGAGGTAACCACTTCTGGACGAGTGAGGCACCTTTTCTACTCAGATGCTTCTATTCTTCCACTTTTAAAAATGGCAGAAACCTTCTTTGTCTGTACAGCCCAGGTAGCCTACCCTAGGGGTGTGGATAGCCTTCTTGGGGTTTACGCCTACTGACTACCTAATATTCCCACCTGCCTGGGTTGCAAATGTGCTGGGAGTAGGAGATTGGCTTTTCCTCTTCTGGTAGGGAAGCCTGCTTGCATATCAGAGGCGGTGACAGCTGTGAAGCTCACTGCTCTGATACACCACTTCACTAGACATTCTGTCAGGGAGGGAGGTGACACTCCCTTCCAGACAGGCCTTTGTTTCTGACTCCTGGAAGTGTTTACACATCCTGGCAGGGTGTCCGATTCTTGTCTTGGCAGCTGCAGGCTGTCAACCAGAGCACCGGAAAGGCTGGGGCAACCAGGCAGGCAACCTCTAAGGTAGCCACCTGGGTGCATGCCACATCAAATCCGACTTTGGAAAAAGGTTAGGTTAGTCAACAACAAAGTCGACATGGCACCGTACCTGGGTGTAATTTTGGGGGATTTTTCTTGTGTTGCGTTTTCACTTTATTACTGTATTGGCACAACATTAATACTTCACACATTGCCTCCAAGTTAAGACGGTCTGCTCTGTGCCATTACTACCAAGGGGTTGTGCTCAGCTTAATTTAGTAAATTTAAGAGTTTCCCCTGACAAGGGTTTGGGTTATTACTTGAGGTAGTCACCCCCCCCCCCCCCCCCCCATCAACTAACATCCCAATTTCTTACAATATCGTATTGGAAGGTGGGCAAATAGCTATCTATCTCTTACAGAGTTGGGACCTTGAAAAGCCTATTACTTGAAAATATATCCTGCAAATTTTAATAAACTACTTGATGGGCAAAACAATCCCAACCGAAAAAAACAGCTGCCAAGTTGAATAAAAATAACAATTATAACATTAAAGATTTTATCAAGTGTACACTATTTTCAGCATGGCTTGGAGGATTTTGAATAATTAAGTAATTAAAGTAAATCATTTCCCCTTGAAATATACAATACAAAACAATTTTTAAGTCAGGATTCTGTTGTCGGTCCCCTTCCTTGTCCACCCTGAACAAACACGCTCACCACAAAGGCCCTGTTTGCAAAGCTTCAAAACTTTCCATTTCAGGTGTCTATTTTGAATTACAGTTGCAAAAAGAACAGTTGATGGACAGAATGCAGAACAATGTCATACATTCACCCCAGTACAGAGATCTGCACCTAAATCCATCATATTTTTTTTTAGTTTTTATGGCCAGGTCTAAACTGGGGTGGCATGGAGAGCAAAAGAATGATGTATTTAACCAAGATCTGTTGACTGGGGGATGAATGTTTTGATTTGTTCTGCATTCCGTCCATCAATTGTGTGTCTCTAGCTTTCTCGCCCTCAGTGCGCCAGGTACACCCAGACGTGGGTCCTGGGCTCACTGTGCCACTGGATTCAAGCGATCCTGGCTGATGAGGGGTGAAACCCCAAAACCGGTCCTAGGATGCTTTTTTACGGTCCCGGGAGGACCTGGCTTGCCAGTTCGGGCTGGACTGTTTACATGAGGCACAGGGTTAAGACTGATTTGCATATGGCCAGGTCTAAAATGGGGTGACATGGTGAGCAAAAGAATGATGGATTTAACCCAGATCTCTTGACTAGGGGTGAAGGTTTTGATTTGTTCTGCATTCCGTTAATTAATTGTGTGTCTTTCATTTTGAATTACAGAGCAATTGATTTCTTACTCTCTCCATCCTACTCTTCAAGTTAACCATCGCCAGCATTACTTCAGCTCTGCCCCAAAACATGGAAGGCTTTCTCATTAGACATGTATCTGGCTATGCAACTTATTGCATTCAGAGGTGCTATGAAACCCCAACTGTGCTAGTAGTCCTTCCCTACACTCTGAATCCACTGGTAATTTCAACTCAATTCAACCTAGGATAAACTAATCATTCCATGTATACTCAACTCCACGTACACTTGTTGGGGGTGTTAATACAAAGTGTTAGCTCAGTTGCAACAAAAAGACTGTTTCTAATGTGTAGGGGAAAAAACAATTTAAAGAGGTTCTGTGGTGGGGATTCTTAATGTTTAAGGACGAAAGCCCTCACTCACCCAATGTGCGCCATGCGTCACCATCTGGCCCCTCCCAGAACCATTCCGATTGGATAAGGTGCAGGACTCATGTGGTCTCCCTAAGAGTGAAAATACGTGTGAGGCTTAAGTGCAGAGGGTACTGATGTTGTGAAAACGAAGACAAGTATGGGTGGAGTAAATGATTTGATTAGGTCCCCCAGTGACAGAGTTAAAAGAAAGTGGGGAATAGTTCTGCGCACTAGCAAGGAAGTTTACCTTTGCTAGTTGGTAGAACTACTCCCTGCTTTCTTTTAACTCTGCCATAGAGGGACTTAATAACATTTTTTACTCCAACTAGGAAGCGGTTTTAATTCCCCCATACATGTATTTTCACACTTAAGGAGACCACAATATACTTATGAAAACATTGCCCCAAAGCTCCCCATATAGTAGCTGGGTAGTAGCTTGCACCTTATCCAATTGAAAGGGTGCTAGGATGGGCCCAATTATGAAGCATACCACACACTGTGTTTACACCCAGTGCGTGGTATGCTTCATAATTGGGGCTTTTATCCTTAAGCATTAAGAATTTCCAACACTGGTAGTTTCAAAATTATTGTGTTTCTCCAGAACAAATTAGTAAAAGTCAGTGTTGGCGTGTTTTGTTGTGACAGAATAGAAGGTTGAATTGACTGTTTTGACTCTTACTAACCCTGTTGTGTTCGATGGTTAGCTCAGTTGCCTTAAATGAAAACTACAAATCTCAGAATGCACTGATTTGCTAAATGAAAACTCAGGCCTGAAAATATAATGCAAGACCTTCTTGGAAACTTCTGGAAACCTTAGTGCTAAACAAGAGCATTCATCTAATCCAGGGGTCTCCAACCTTTTCTATAGTGAGAGCTGCTTTAGATAATTGAAGGCTTTCCTGAGTCACTGCCCAACATAATCATTCTGTAAGGGTAAACAACTTAAACACCGACTCGAGTACCCTCAGTTGTGCTCCGGTGAGCAATACACCACTGTTACAATAGCTGTATCACAGAAGCTGAGATGCATGCAAAAAACAGAAGTAGCTGTTAAAAAAAAGGAAAGGAAAGAAATGAAGATAGTGAAGAAAGAAAGAAGCAAAAAATAGTAAGAAGCCAGCATAAAAATTAAAGAACAAAAGAAAGAATTTTGTTTTAAAAGGACACAAAAGTGACTTTAATGAAAGGAAGAGGGAGGCACAAAAGGAAAGAAGTAAAAACAAAGAAAGCAGCAAAAAAGAAAACGAAAAGAAAGGTGTGAAAACAAGAAGCAATAAACAAAGTGGAGTGAATAAAAGGTGAAGAAGAAAATAAAACAGTGGATAAAGTAACAAAGGAATGAGCAAGAAAAAATGAACTAGAATGAAACAATACAGAGAAATGTAGAGGAAGAAAGAAAAAAGTAAAGAGAAAAACAAAAGTAAGAAAAAAGGCAAGGCAAAAGGAAAGAAGTAAAGCATGAAAGACAGGAAGAGAAAATGAAAATGGAGAAAGCAAAAAAAGAGAAAAAAGTGACGATGGAAAAAAGTCTAGAAATAAAAGAATGATCCAAGGAAGGGGAGTAGGTAAAGAAAGGAGAAAAAGAATTAAGTAGAAAAGGAAAGAAAAATAAAGAACATTTTCAGAAGACGGTACCCGGCACTGTGAGCTTCACAGAAAGGGGTGCACATTGCTTCAAAGTGCTGCCTTTGCAAAAGGACAGCTGCATATTATCACACTAGCTAACAGGCAATAAAGTCCGAGCTACTGGTAGCTCACAATCGACATGTTGGAGACCCCTGGTCTAATCACTGACCTTTTCAATGGCCTATGCTTTTATTTTTGTCCCATAACTGCATTGCTGCCAACCTGTCATGTGACCAACTTTCAGCTTGAGATGGTTTTCAAACCAACAGCACTAGGACTATGGTGATGTGTTTTCCTATAGTCTAGGGTGACAAGATATCACGGATTTCAGAGGTCTTTCTCGGCGTCCCTGCGGTTTTCTACGTTTTAAATACATGTCCCGGTTTTGGTACAAGGTCAAGACATCAAGGAAAGCAGACCTGACACCTTGTTTCCACAGGTGCCTTTAAAGTGTAGGGTGGCCGAGGAGGGAGGGGGGGACAGGCTAGAGGTCCTACCACAGTAGCTAATTTTTGTGCAACTGTAGCCGTGTAAATAGAGAGTTCAACTGAACAAGTGTTAAAACTGGTTTCAGTGTTTTAAAGTCACTTCCACACACTGAATGTCTATATATCTTTTGATCACTGTGAGCCTTTAGTCCTACTTCTATGTTTAGCCTGTCCTGGGTCTTGCTTCTCAAAAGTTGGTCACTTTAGTAGCAATGGCAAACTTGAAAAAACAAAGCTCAGCTCGCTTAGTATCAATGGATGAAAATCACAGAATTAAAAATTTGCGAACAGACATGACAAGAATTTTCAATTCTATTAAGGACACGGAGGCGAGGATTAGGCTTCTCATTTCTTTGCATTTATTACAACAGCAACCAATTACAACACTTTTACGAATAAAAAACTACAAATCCCATGAGCACTAGGTGCCCCGTAACCATAGAGAGTACCCTATATAAAGTCTCACAGAGGTAGTCACCTCCTCTTTCTTTGCATGATCCATCTGAAAACGATTAAGTCCAACGTCTTTAACTGAAAACAATCCAGTACGGTAACCAACGTTCCGACGCCCAACAGGAACTTTCCAGCTCTCGGGGAGGAACAACTCCGCGTCCTAAAAATCGACGAACGCTCGCCGCACTTCAAAGGAAATAGAACACTCCAACAAAGCCAGGAAGGCGAAAGCAGAAATCCTTACTTGCCATTCGTATCTGAAAACAAAAAGAAAAAGCCCGTAATAATGGTCACAGAAGAACTTTTCGCATATATATAGATTATTTAATCAGGGTGGGAATACAAATCAACAGTACAATCAAATAGCATTAACAGTAAACACTGCAATTCATGACATATGATTCAGTCGAACGTATAGTCTTGGGTGGGATAATCCTCGCCTCTGTGTCCTTTATAGAATTGAAAATTCTTGTCACGTCTGTTCGCAAATTTTTTATTCTATGTCAGGACCGGAGGCTCCGACTATGCTTGTTCAAACAGCTGACCTTGCATATTAGAACGAAACTCAGCCGTGCTTACCTCATACACTTTATGGCATTGAACCACACATAAGTTCGGATTATCCGGAAAACTAGGATATGAAACTGAAGTGGTATTGCACTTGGTACGCCTGGAGATAGTAAAAGTGACCCCTTCTGGGGAGAAATGGCGACCAGCCAAATACAAAGCTCTGATATCAGACACTCTGTTGCAAGAGACCAAACATAACAGCATGGCCAATTTGGCCGAAATCTGCTTGCGCGATAGATATCTGTTAGCAGGCCAGGATCCTAAAAACTGTAGAACTACTGCGACGTCCCATAGGAACGCGTACTTTGGACATGGGGGTTTGACCATCCGAATAGCCCTTAGCAGCTTGCAGACCAAGGGATGCTCTCCCACCGGTTTGCCATCCAGCTGAACATGTCCCGCCGATATCGCAGAACGAAATGTATCAACTGTTCTGTACGCAAGACCCGCTGAGGCTAGGAAAGACAGATAATTCATGATCATGGAGACATTTGCTATAGTGGGATTGATATCCCGTTGAGCACACCAGCTACACCATTTGTTTCATGCTGATGAATACCTCTTGTGGGTATTATCGGACCAAGCCTGTTTAATGAAGGCGTTAGCGTCTCTCGAAAGGCCAGGGATCTCCCATCTATCCCTGAAACTCGCCATGCCACCAGCGGGAGTTGCCCTGCTATTACCAAGGGATGGGGTAGCTTGTGAGGATCCAGCAACAGGTTCCATGTCTGCGGAAGTAATATAGGTAAAGCACAAGACATCTCCTGTACAACTAGGAACCAAGCTTGTGCTCTCCACAACAGAGTGACTACAATGAGCTCCATTTGCTGATGCCTGGCCTGCGCCAGTACTCTGGGTATCATTACAAATGGCGGGAAGGCATAGCAAAGGCCGGGAGGCCAGACCTGCAGAAATGCGTCTGAGGCAATCGCATCTGTGTCCCGAAGTCAACTGAAAAATTTCTGGAGTTGTTTGTTCAGGCGAGATGCAAACAAGTCTAATTGACAAGTGCCCCATGTTTGGTTCATGAAGCGAAAGATTAGAGGATGAAGTCTCCAATTGCTGTAATCGCATAGGTACCGAGAGTGCCAATCCGCCACTTCGTTGCTGCGCCCTGGGAGATATTCCGCCACAACTGATATTTTGGCGATCTCCACAAGAATCTGTGACTTCGTCCCGCCCAGCTTGTTCACGTATCGAACTGCCGATATGTTGTCCATCCGTAAGAGGATACAGCAATTCATCTTCTGGGGGGAAAGACTGTGAACTGCAAACGAGCCTGCCAGCAGCTCCAGACGATTGATGTGTAGGAAAAGCTCCTCTGGGGACCACCGACCTCCATCAAAATCGGCCCGCAGCGGGCTTCCCAGACCCAGCTGCTGGCGTCCAATTCGATCACTATCGTTGTACTCGATCCAAATATGGCTCTGCCATTCCACAACTCCATGTGATCTAACCACCATGACATCTCCCACCTCGCTTCCTCGGAAAGAGGGATCCGTTCTGCATAACCGAGGCCTTTGCGGAGATATTTGATCTTCAAGAGCTGGAGGGCGCGATAATGCAGAGGTCCCGGAAATATGGCCTGGATCGATGAGGCTAACAGGCCCACAACTCGGGCCACCGCCCTCAAGGATACAATCCGCTTGTTCACAATCAATCTCAATTCTTTCTGGATTGCTCTGATCTTTTGTGCTGGAAGGAGAAGCTGGCAGCTCCGAGAGTCGACTTGAAAACCCAGGAATTCTATAGATTGCGTGGGGGACAGAATGGACTTCTGCGGGTTCACCATGAAACCTAGGCTCTGAAGTAAATCGATTGTCCACTCTAGGTGCATGAGTACCAGGCGAGGGCAACGGCCATGATAATGATGTCGCCGAGATAGACGATCAAGCGAACTCCCAGAGCTCGCAACGACACCATGACTGGGCACAGGAGTTTCGTGAAGCACCAAGGGAAGGACCTTGTACCCGTAGCAGACGCCCTGCCAGAGAAACTGAAGAAACCTCTGATGTGGAGCGTAGATGGGCACTGAAAGATAGGCATCTTTCAGGTCGAGACGCACCATCCAATCCCCTTTCTATAGAAGGTCCCGCAACAAATGGATGCCTTCCATTTTGAAGTGTTGGTAAATGATCCACCCGTTAAACTCTTTCAAGTTCAGAATCAATCTGGATCTGCCCCCTTTCTTCTGGACTAAGAAAACCGTGCTGATGAAACCTCGAGGATGGGGTTGAGTGGCCACGATAGCCCCTTTCTTGAGAAGAGCGAGGATTTCGTCTGTAATGAAATCCTGATCTTGACGGGAAAAATGAATGGGAGGAGGAAGGGAATCCTGGGAGGGAGTATCGTACAATTCCAGTATGTAACCCTGAACCATCTCCAAGACCCAAGCATCTTGCGAGATCGTTTGCGAGGCCTGTAGAAAAAATTGAATGCAACCCACCAGAACCACTTCTGAAAACAGAATGAGCCTCACCTGCATTTCCGGTGTCCTGGTGGTTTACCTGGTTGCCACCAAATCGGCCTTTTCTGAAGCAGTTTCGACCTCTTCGAGAGGGGTAGAAGGAGGTGTTGCCGGAGTTATTATCCTGGTAACCTCTTCTGTGATGTTGTTGTCCACGTGTTGCGCCTTGATTGTACCCGCGGCCGAACGACCGCCCTCGATTTCGTCCGGCCCTGGTGAAAACCGGGCAGAAGGCACGCCTGAGCGATTCCTGCACCTTGTCCAAGCCACTGAAAGTGGCCACAAACTTGGTCAACTCCTTCAAAAATGGCTGGCCGAAGAGAAGACCTTGGGCCAAGGGAATCGCCTCCGAAGAGGATAACTCTGCCAACTTGGGGTCCAATTTGAGGAGGATAGAGCGCCTCCTTTCGCTTGACATGGCGCAGTAGGCGTTGCCCAACTGGCACACTGCCTGCTGCGCCCATTCGATCAACTCATCTGGGTTTATCGGGGATCCGGATTCCTTGGCCTGAAACCCCATTTCCAGTATCTTGGTAAGTTGTCCGGATACGTCTAGCAATTTATCTTGGCATGTCCGCCAGGCGCGATCTATGCCTTTCTTGGGGTCTTTGGCATATTTCTTTAAATATGTGGGCATTGTAGGATCCACTTCGGGTGTCTCCGCAACTCGCACCGCTAGATCAGGCCTCGGGCACTCCGACCGCAGTCGGGCCCTAACGTCCTTGTCAAAGGGACGTCGGAGGTGCGATTGTACATAATCTGCCACCTCCTGCGACGGAAGCCACGCGGTGGAATTAGGGTGGACTATGTCCGTAGGGTCAAAGGTAAGGAGATTAGGCTGACTGGGAACCTCAAGGTGGTGTTCCTTCCTAGACTTTTTCGCTGGTCGGGGTGCTTCATCCTCCTCTGACTTCTTGTCCGATGAGGAGTCCCCTTTCTCACCTTGAGTGGAGTCAGTAGACTCCTTTTGAAGCAAGGTACGCATGGTCGTTCACCAGAGCCCTGGATAGTAGAGCGAAGACCTCTGAGTAAGGGTTAGAACCTTTTTTGTTGTTGGCTGGTGGTTTAGCGCTTGCTGCCGGAACCCACCCCTGCTGGATGGCGTATTCATTTAGATGTCGTTTAAGGGGTGCAATCACCCTTACTAGGGCATTGTTGACAGAATCTTGCACCCTGGCATCCAGGGCCTCCATGAGGTCCTGCTCTAGTGTGCGAGATGGCTCCTCCTCCAGATAGTCATCTTCGAAGAAGAACTCAGCCACTGTGTGACAGAGAAGTGGCCTTTACTACTGTACTTCAATTTAGGGTTGTGCCAATTGTAAGGAGGAGACACAGGGGGAAGAGGAGCAACCCCCAGACAAGCCAGACAGACAAAATACAATTTTGTGGTGGACGGAGGGCTTGTATAGACCTCTCTCGGCAGAGCCTATGCGTGATTGTACGGCCCTCCACTATAGGAATGCCTCGGGCGTCAATGGGGACTGTAGGCAGGTTTTGAATTACAAAAGCAGCTTTAAAATTGGAGCGTTTTCCCGCTCGTAATACTCACGTACACCAGTGACTCAAAGTGCACAAAATGGCTGCTGCGCAGGCGCCTGCCAGACAACAAAAGAGGACGAAACGCGGTCCTCGTCCCCGACTCCCACTCCACCTGAAATTACCGAGGGCGCAGCGCGCCCGGTAAGGGAGGCAAAAGCGCTCCCGCTCGCGAAGGGAAAAGCAACACCAATATCGAGCTATTAAAACTCTGAGCGCGCTAACAAAGCGCTTGTGAACAACACAATATTAAACATCAAAATGAAGAATAAAACCCCCAAACGGGGACAAACACATAGCATAAGAGGCTATACTCCAAGGAAAAACGCATTAATAAAGCGCATTACATTTAAACTGAAGGCAAAACCCATACAGTACAGTATTATAGAGTAGCAAGGGAAAGGCACTTAACTGGCTGCGGAGCAGCAAAGAAAGAGGAGATGACTACCTCTGTGATACTTTATATAGGGTACTCTCTATGGCTTTGGGGCACTTAGTGCTCATGGGATTTGTAGTTTTACGAATAAAAAAGTGATTTTATTGGCTGCTGTTGTAATAAATGCAAAGAAATGAGAAGCATAATCGGAGCCTCCGGTCCGGACATAGAATTTAGGGCGAGTAGATGTACCGGATTCCACACGACAGTCCCAATTTTAACCGACATGTCCCGTGGTCCTGGAAATTTCTTGAAACTCTGTTAAACGTTCAAGTCGTGTCTCCGTTTTCAGATGTCTACACTTTTCTGTAAATAAAATGAAAGTGTCTGTTTCGAGAGCGAGCATAGGATACGCATGTGCACAGTTTACACGCTTCCCATTTCGCCACCTACCTCCCTGTCTCATGAGATTGACAAGCATAGCATGGGAGCCTTCCAAAACAAATACGCTTCCCTGTATTTCTTCTATCCAGACTATTACATACCTCTCAACCCACAGCGTCTCCAAGGAGTTTGAGGTGGAGTGGTTTTGAAAGACAAGGCAATTGAAATCAATGTAGGATAAATATTTTTGGAGGCCGTGTTCGATTTTGGGGTGAGGGACATCCCACTTAACTCTAACATCAACATATTGGTAGTGTGGAAGGTAAAGATTAGTCCAGGGAGTGTGACACAAAACGAGGGTGAGGTTAAAGGTAGGTATACATCAGATCTTTAAATCGGCAGGTACTGTCCGGTACTGAGTACCTGGAGTACCTGGACTTCTTTAACTTTAAAGGGAGAGTACATGCACTTCTCAACACAATTGCAATAAAATAAATAGGGGAATACCGGCAGTTCCTAGATGCAAACAGGTACTTTAAATAGTGAGTACCTCCACTCCTCTATTTACATTTAAAAAGATGGGTATATACTGTTACAGCTCGCAGTCAAAGCCATCCTCAATGTGCTCTAGCAATGTTGTCTGTGCCATATAATATCAGAGTCTAACCCAGGAAAATTCTGACGAGGGAGGCAGGTCTCCACACATTACAAACCAACTTAGGCTGCAAATGCGCTAGGTTCTCTGTGTATGCATTTATTCCGCAGGCGCATCAACGATTCGCATAATGGAATGAATCGATTCTGCAGACTATAAACGATCAGACAATAAAATGTAAGTATAAAATGACTTGCCAAGTTTGTATTTCATTTGTCCTATGGCACCGTTGCGAAAGTGCCAGTCCTTGGAGTTTCGTAATGTCATTGACTCTCCAGTACAGCCTGGTTTTGGTACTGTGGTCCTTCTATATCCAGGACATTGACAAATGTTAGTCCTACCTCCCTGTCTACTGCCCCCAGTCCCTCGTTTTTTAAAAAAATTCTGGCTACTAGTACTACGTTCTAGTACTTTTGGCTTACCTCCCACTTTCCAAACACCTATTACAATCCGACTGACTCGGTCCCTTTTCTTGTTTTGCCGACTGTTAGCTATAAACGAAAGCAGGGGAAAAGAAGCCTGTAAACGGTGTTATACTGACTCAAGCTGCCAGTTTAAGTTAAACTAAATAGACTTGTGTCCAGTGATTGGCTAGAAATACGACCTACCTCGGAAAGCTCTATTCTCCCCGGAAGTAAACACATACGCTCCGGAACGAATGACCCATCTTTTACGGAAGTTGCGGTCCAGCTACAGGTGGGCCGGTGTGTCCAAAACTGTGCAGGCGACGAATCGATGCACTCTGCTGGTTCGTGCTGCCCGTGTTGGCCAGGGTACACTCTGGTACTATAGCCAGGGAGGTCCGGTCTCTGGCACTGTAGGGGGAGCTTCACCTGTAGGTGGCACCGCAGCACAGCCCGTGGGCAAGGTCAGTGTTAGTGTCTTAATATTTAAGCGGAGGATGTGTGCACGAGCAGTGTTTTTTTTACCTGATACTTATGAGCAAAGGAAATGGCGTTGGACGGAGGCACTTAGGCTGCCGGATTTTAAGTTTGAGTAGGAGTTTTGTGAGGTGTTTCAGGATTTTTATGACGCTTTTATA
Source organism: Triturus cristatus (assembly GCF_964204655.1). Lineage (NCBI taxonomy): Eukaryota > Metazoa > Chordata > Amphibia > Caudata > Salamandridae > Triturus > Triturus cristatus. The sequence goes on along the minus strand of NC_140584.1, from coordinate 1,168,709,474 downwards.
CATTTTGTTTGGCCGAGTAAATGGATACCCTTTTGATGTGCACTGCTGTGTGAGTTGGCTATGCTGTCATACATGCTTATATTTTAAATATTGTAAACGTATTTGGATGAACTATTATTGAAACCTGTTGATATTAGTCAATGTGCTCCCGCATGGTTAATCTTTGATCTAACATCATGATATTTATGTTTCCAGTTCGCCATGTGGTATTGGAATGCAGGCTGAAGATTATTCAGCATGGTCTGTTGCTAGAGGAAGGTAAAGGAAGTATTGGCTTAATGGCGCAGTAAGACGATGACGAACCTGTGTGCAGAGCTCCTTCTACTACCTTCTGTATCCTCCACTGGGTCTTGCCATGTGGGTGCTGAGCCGGAGTCAGCAGAACAAGATGCTGATAAGGTCATTGGAGGGACGAAGAGGACCATATCCCCTCTCAGCATGGACCATGACTATCAGGTGGTGGGGATTGAGACTGCCCACCAAGGAACCTCACTGGAAGAAAACTGCACTGAAACATATGCAGGTACATTAGAGGAGGCGGTCTCTGTAATTACCCCTTGCAGTCCTGCAGGTAGAGTGTTGCGTCTTTCTTCTGAACCATTAAACTATGTACGATCGTAGCTAGATCGAGAAACCAACATGGTAATTTCAGTGGTAAGTGCTGTTATGAGGTCTTATGTGGTTAAATGACATTGCTGCTGCCAGCATGGTTAATAAACCTTAGTGCATAGAATTTCGACTCTGAAGGAGAAGGGTTCTGGAAGGACTCGGAGTAGTGCGACATCAGTAATTATTCAATCTGTGGCATTTGTCGAGGTTCCGGGAGAGACGATTCCAAAAAAGGATCATTGAAGTTTTGTTAACTTGTAGGAGGATGAAAAATAGCTTTGTTTCCATCCAACTTAACTGTGCAGTAAACCTAAACCTCCTGTAACATTCAGTTTCTATAATTTCCAGTTGTTTTACATTGGCCCGCCAAAACTTAGTTCTAACCCATTTAGCTGAAGAATCGAGACTAGACCACAGTTTTCATATACAAGACTATTGTAATATATGTTTTGTAATTTGTAATTGAGGCTAGAAATACATTAAAGTTTTTTACTAAAGTAGGCCTTGGTGAAAGATACATTACTCCTGTGTAATTTGCTGAATTTAATTGTGCATTAACGCTTCTTATGCAAAATTCCCAATATTATGTCACTTCGAATAATTACATGCCATATGCGGTATAATTTAACACAAATGCACGGGAACAAAAGGACACTAGCCGTTGTTTGCAGTAAATTTGTTTAAATGCATCCTTGCAACAAAATTTGATGTAAGGACGCATTCCATGTTAAAATTCAGTGCAAAATGACAGATTTGCAATTCACATAAATTTGCAAAAATGCCTCACAGCTACACAAAAATAAATTGTGAATTTCGCACAACCCTATACTAAGGCACAGACACAGTCAGTCTTTAGAAGTCATAAACGGTGAAATGGACATGCAGATGGCATATGGAGAGACACCAAAACAAGTAAGCTGAAACATGGTCATCTAAAACATCATAACTCACAAGGCCCAGGATGCTATGATTACTTACCGGTAATCCCCATTACTCTTAGTCCTACTCGTCCTCGACCCAGTCATTACTAATGAGGTATTCCACTTGACAGGAAACGCTTTTAGGCTCCACCCACCCTCCTGCCAGGGGCAATAAGTACATAGCTAACAGAAAGCACATCCTGATATACCAAGCAACAAAGGCCTGAACAGGGAGGGTGGGTGGGAAGTATGACTGGGTCGAGGACGAGTAGGACTAAGAGTAATGGGGATTACCTCTATGTCCCTCGTCCTCGACCCAGTCATTACTAATGAGGCATACCAAAGCAATCTCACAAGCAGGCCTTTGGCAAACCACACAGAGAACAGAGACCGAACACAAAAAGTGGAGTGCAGCAAGTGAAAAACTTTAATAACACACAGAATCGGGGGGGGGGGGACAACCCCAACAGCACGCAACACACCACAACCAAAATTGGTCCGGTCAGGCAGAGCACAATTCAGACGATCTTGCCGAACAAAAGTAGAATCAGACGCCCAAGTCCCAGCCCAACAGATCTCATCAAGGGAAACCCCATGAAAAGCAGCCCAGAAAGCAGAAACACCCCTAGTGGAACGGGCCTGAACCCCAGAAGGGCAAGGCAAACCAGAGCCCTGATATGCCAGAGAAATGACAGCCTTGATCCAGCGACCCAGAGTAAGACTGGAGGCAGCCTTACCCCGACCAGCCAGACCAAAGGTCACAAAGAGAGAGTCTGAATAACGAAACCCCGTAGTGCGGGCAACATAAACAGACAACGCACGTTCACATCCAGAGAGTGAAGCTACAACTCAGCAGGTGAGGAAGAAGGACAGAAAGAAGGAATAATCAACTCCTGAGAACAATGAAAACGAGAACGAATCTTCGGAACAAACCCAGGATCCAAAGAAAGGACCACCGCGTCATCTAAGAAACGCAAAAAGGGAGGAGAACAACGCAAGGCAGTGAGCTCACCCAACTGCCGAGCAGAAGTAACAGTAACCAGAAAAGCCACCTTAAAAGAGAGGAATTTAAGGTCAACAGTCTGCAAGGGCTCAAAAGCAGAGGACTGCAGAGCACCCAGGACCAAAGAAAGATCCCAAGGAAGAACCGGAGAACGAGCAGAAGGAGAGGACAGCGAGAAACTCCGGAACAACTGGGAAACCAACAACCCATCCGAAGACGGGAGCGAAGCCGGATTCCGGAAAGCCCGAACAGCAGCCCACTGCCCCTTCGGAGTAGACAAGGCACACTTCTTCTGAAACCCATCCAAAAAAAACTGAAGGATAGAAGCGATAGGGCAAGAGACAGGAGACAGGAGACAGACCAAGCCCCAAACACCAGGAGGAGAAAGAATCCCAATGTTTTGAGTAGGAGGACAAAGTGGAACTCCTACGGGAGCCCTGCATCACAGTGATGAGGTGGTCAGGCAAACCCCGGACCCCAAGAGACATCCGTTCAACCTCCAGACCGCCAGGATGAGAGGGACCAGGAGCGAGGGAGAGGGCTACCTCAGCGGAGATGGGTAGCGGGGAAGAATCCAAGGAGGGCCCACTGCCAGGCTCAACAACAACGGGAACCAGGACGTCCGAGGCCAGTGAGGCAAGACAGCCACCACCCGGGCACCCACCCGCTGGACCTTCAGCAAGAAGGCTGGAATCGGAGGAAGGCGTACAGTAACCAAGGGGGCCACCGGAGAGACAACGCCTCCACCCCCCAAGCACCCAACTCCGGAGTCCGAGAACAAAAAAGGGTAGGTTGTGCATTGGCCCTCGAGGCAAACAAGTCCAGCTGGGGAGTCCCAAACCTCCGACAGATCATTCGGAAAATCCTGTGGAAGAGACACAGGGTCAGGGAAGACAGAAACCTGTGACTCAAGGCATCCGCCACCACATTGTCCACACCCCTGATATGCTGAGCAGAGATGGCTAGAAGATGACACTCCGCCCAACCCGTAATTGCACAGGCCACCAGATTCAACGAAGGGCTGCGAGTACTGCCCTGGTGGTTGATGTAAGCCACAGCTACTGAGTTGTCGGACCTCACCAGGACATTGCACCCCAGTAGACGATCCCGGAAGAAACAAAGAGCACGGTCCACCGCAGACAGCTCCCTCCAATTGGATGACCGGCGGGACTCCGACCGGAGCCAACGAGCCTGAACAGTCCACTGACCCAGAGTCGCCCCCCAACCGGACGCACTGGCATCCGTCGTCAACACCAATGGAGGCGGCAGGCGAATCCACATTTCCGTGGAGAGATTGGAGGAATCCAGCCACCACTGGAGAGCGGACACAACCTCCAGAGACACTGGCACAGAGAGAGCATAGTCCCTAACTGGAAACGGCACCCAACGTTGAAGATGCCACAGCAGAGGTCGAAGATGAACCCTGGCCCAGGGCAGCGTGAAGACAGTAGCAGCCATATGACCCTGAAACTCGAGCCACTGAAGGAGGGGAGCCGCAGCCTGGGACAACAAACTCGATCCGATACCCCCGTTCCAACAGCACCCACTGTTCGGAGGTTGTCAGATGCCAAGCAGGAAGGAACAACTGCAACCTCCCACCAACCTCGGGCGCAACACCAGTATGACCAACCTCTGGGGTGGCATAGACAGGAACGCTGCGGCCCCTGTCCAGCATCACAGGGAGGCTTCTTCTGGAACTTCTGGGGGAAACACCTACCAGTACCTAGCAAACAAAGTCCTGCGCACGCAATCAGGATAACGCTATTGTTAGCATATAAAGCGAACTGAACAATAATCAGAGACTCAGGTTTCTTGAAAGGAAAACATCAACAACAATGACATTTTTCAGAGTGATGTTCTTTATATATAACAAAGTCTGACCAATACATGGTACAAGAACATTCAGCCGACACGTGTTTCGTCACACTGTGTGTAGCTATGACTCTTCAGGGCTGAGAAGGACATGGAAATAAAGAAAAATTCTTTTAGAAGAAAAACATACATACTATAGCAAAAAAGAGAAATAGAAGCACATGGGTTCACATGGCCTAGTACTTGACCAGTACAAGTAAATCACTTAATCCAACACAAAACGAAAAGAGCAATGTGACTATTATGGCCGGAGAGGAAAACCACCCCAAGTGTTGGGGTGGAAGTGACTGTCCAGTCAAAGAGGAAAATCATTGGCCATGCGAAGTGCTCGTGGATGAGGATAATACCATAAGGTGTTGAGAAGATTGAAAACGTGAGGAATGAAAAGTCAAACTCGCATCACTGGGTAAACGTGAGTGAAAGCCCTAAATAGTATTAAGGTGGGACCCCATGCAATGGGCCCAATATTATTTAAACTGGAAAGCAAAAAAGACCGGGAAAAATAAGGTGGGGAGACAGAAAAGGAGTAATCAGTAACAATCGTGAAGTCAAAACATCAAATTTGGAAGAAAAACATTCGATATTTAGAAAAGATGCAAATGCAAAACTGTCAGTAGTGAGTTAAAGAACGATTGAACTATTGACACTGACATAATTCAAGATCACGTGGTATATACATTATCCGTGAGAATTGGTGAAAGATCCAAAAAGAAAAAAACAACCACTGATGCGTAGCAATGTACATAGTTAAAGCAAGCTGTAACATGCCTGCCATTATGCGGCGAGAAGCAGTAAGTGCTGGGTTCGAAATTATGAGAACAAGAATTACGACATTTGATAATGAACGCAACAATGCTTTAGAAAAACAAACTCCTACAATTATGGAAAACAGAGGTTAAAGGAGTCTACCCCAAAGGGGAAAAATAGAGAATCAAAAAGCCTGTGTTGTAGGAAAAGAGCAACCTAAGGAAAATTAAGCATGCACGTATCGTGACAAAGATCGCATGGAGGTAGAAAGAACACAGACAATCCCGTACCTGTATTAATGTACGAGAACGTGGTTTCAGAGAATATTGTGCTATAAAAATAAATCGTATCCGGAGTAATCAGGTGAGCGGCGAGATATTTCAAACAGCTAGGGTGATCAGCTGGGCGCTCTAGGGTAGAAAAGGCAGAGTGAGCCTGTGTGCCGGTATGGGAACAGTTAGTGAAACTGGCGGGAAAAACACTCTTACCAAAATGTATTGCGGATCACGGGTGGTGGATCCTCCGGTACGGGTGAAAGCTCTGGAGTGGGGAGAGGGGCAGAGTGAGCCGAGCGTACTGAGCAAAAAACCAATAGTAATGGTTGGCGCTGGTGGAGTCTTACCCGATATCTGAGTGGATCGCGGATAACGAGTTCCCGGTTTCCAAGATGTTGGAACCCCGAGGTCTAAACACCGGAAGTTTAAGTAGGTCAGGTGCCTCAGGGGGCAAAACAACTAAAACGCGCGATGCATGCAGCTGAAATAGTGAAGAGGAAGTGAGGGAGACGTAGTATCGCGTCGTCATGGTGACGCGTGTTGGAAGCGGCACACCGACGGATGTGAGGGCCATGCACGTAGACAGGAAAGATTATAAGAGGCAGTGTCAAAGAGTTCAAGATAAACAGTATCTAAAACATGACAGAAATAATGAGCTGGCTTGCTGAATACACAGTATACATGTGATGAGCAACATTTTAAATTCGTGTTTGGTATTGTAGGATGATAAGAGGGCATAGGGTAGAAAGTCAAACAATCTGAAATTGTATGTCACACAAACCAATCGGATATGAGTAATCAATGAGAGGGATAGGGATCCCTGCTTAAGAGAGAAAAGGCAAGACCAAAACATACAATGCATTGATAGGAGAATGAGTACATGTATGGGGAAGCATGATAGTCAGTGCTATCTATACAAAAGAAAATTGCATTATTGCACATGGAGAAACCTCAATGAAAATTTACAAGAAATCAGTTTAGGTTCCTAGAAAGTACTGTAGTTCGTGGTCGATATTGAGACCGTGTTTCACCGACTGAAGACGCATGATCCATGTCGCCTCCTGTCGTCTCAGTCTTAGCTCACGGTTGCCACCTCGGGCATTCTTCCTTGTGATGTCTATTCCGAAGAATGAAAGTTTTTTCCGTGCGCCCTGTGTTTTGCATGATGCTATGTGTGACGCCATCGGGTATTTGGCATCCACATTATGCATGGCACGTACATGTTCACTGATGCGCTCTTTTAATGGTCTGATCGTGCTTCCCACGTATTGGAGATTGCACGTACATTGTAGGATGTAGACTACAAAAGAGGAATTACAGTTGATATTGCAAGATATTTTGTATTTTCTGCCATTCCAGCTACTGAATTCCTTAGTGCCGTTCGCGGCCCATTTACAATTGCCACAGCAGCCACACTTGAAGAAACCAATGGTATGGGGTTTAAGCCACATGGTGGATGCCGGTGTGGAGTGAGGAATCGTTGGACAAAGTCTGCTTTTTAGCGTTCTTCCTCTTCTGAATGTGATTTGTGGGTGATTACTGATGTTCTCTTTGATGCTTGGGTCAGCTAGTAGTACACCCCAGTGTTTGTTGAAACTTTTGCGGATGGTGGTACTGATGGCATTATATTCTGTGATCAGTCTTACAGGTTGTTTGTCGGTGGAACCACCGGTTTTTATTTGTAGAGTTTTGTTTCTAGTGATGTTTTGGATTCGGGTGGCTGCTTTAGTGAGGGTCTGTGGTTTGTAACCTCGTTTCTCAAGTCTGTCCTTCATGTCATTTAAGCAGCTTGAGAATTCTGTGTCTTCACTACAATTCCTCCTGGCCCTGGTGAATTCCCCAAAAGGGATCGTCTCTATTTGGTGGATGGGATGAGCACTGTTCGCATGCAGAATGGCGTTGCATGAGGTCTGTTTGCGATATAATTTACTTTGTAGGGAATCATTTTTGACATAAAGTTCCACATCCAAAAAGGAGATATTAGTCTTGCTTGATTCACATGTAAATTTCATGTCCATGTGGTTTGAGTTGAGATAATCACAAAATAGATTGAGGTTATCCTGCGTGCCTGACCAGAGCAGAAGACAGTCGTCGATGTATCTGCCCCAGTATATGATGTAGTCTGTCCATTGGGCTGCTTTCTTGCCCCACACCCATTCTGTTTCTAGGGCACCCATATACAGGTTGGCAAAGGATGGTGAGAATTTGGAACCCATTGCCACGCCCTTGATCTGTCTGTACCAATTTTGTTCATACATGAAGACGTTATTATGAAGTATGATTTCCATCATGCTGGTTATCATGTTGGTGTGTTGCCACAATGAGGCTGATCTATGGTGAAGAGATTTAGACACCACCTCGAGTCCCAGATCAGGTTTGATGGATGTATACAGGGAGACGACGTCGAGAGTAGCTATAATCATGTTCGGTTGCCATTGTATGTCGTTCAGGATCCCTAGTATGTGCTTAGTATCTTGTATTTAAGAAGGCAAGTTTCTGACCACTGGGCTGAGGAACAAGTCCACATACTGGGAAAGTCTTTCAGTTGGTCCTCCTATGCCAGAGATTATCGGACGGCCAGGAGGAAAAGGGGCCTGCTTGTGTACCTTGGGAAGTGTATATAGCACAGGATATGTAGGTTTGCTGGTAGTCATGTAGCATGTCTCGGCATCATCAATCAGTCCCATCTCCTGCCAACTACGGAGTTTGCTGTTTATGAGGCTAGTCAAAGGGCCAATCGGGTTGTTATCGAGTAATTCATAACAAGTGCTGTCTTGTAATTGGCTCATGATCTCGGTGTGGTAGTCCTCGCGGTTCATCACAATGACGTTCCCGCCTTTGTCGGCTTCCCTGATGATAATGTTCGGCTCCGCGGACAAATTCTTGAGGGCTATTTTTTCGCCCTTGGTAAGATTTTCTTTGGTGTTATGGTTGCTCCTTCGTAAGTTATTTTCATATTTTTCAAGATCTTCCAGTACTAAGTTATGAAATGTGTCAATGTTATTCCCTCCAGACAGAGTAGGCGTCCATCTTGATTTGTTCTTAAGGCCACTAGGGATGGTGCCAAATGGGTCGATGTCGAGGTCTTGTAATAAAAGTTCCAGGCTTGGAGGTGGATCATCTAATTCAGAGATGGACAGGAGTAGGTGGGTGTCGTAGACCTCTTTGATGGTTTGAGGGTTGAGAGGGCCGGTGTTGCGAGTAGGTTCAGTATGGTATGTGGGCATAGTTTGAAAATGTTTTTTGAGTTTGAGTCCTCTGATGAATTTAAACAAATCTATTTTGGTTCTGCACACGTCCCCTACTTCGTACGGATTGAAGCTAAGGCCCTTGCTGAGTAGAGAGATCATATTGTTGTTGAGAGGAAAGGAGGAAAGATTGACTACTTGTATTGCAGAGTTGTCGGTCACTGTTTTTCGTTGCCCGATCTCAGTTTTTTCTTGTATTGTTCGGTTTCCTCCCCTTTTCCCCCTGTGGGTTTTTTGTCCCCTGTGCCCTGTCTCTGTTGTGTTCTCGTCTCGCGTCTGATGGCTTGTACCTCGCGTAAAAAACTGGAACTAGTTGTCTGTGGATTGGCTGAATCTGTGTTTTCCGGATCACTTTCACTGGTGGCCTCAGTGTTGAGGGATGAAGTGCTCGAGGAGGTTGGAGATTTGTTGATATTTGTGGTTCTTGGTGCATTAGGGACTACGCGGTCGTATTTGCGAGCAAAGGTGAATACCCGTCCCTCTTTGTAGTCAGCCTCATCCCTTTTAAGTTGTCTAGTTTTTCTTTCTTTTATGTCATTTTGATGTTTGGTCAATACTTCTTTCAGAATTGCATAGTTTTTTTCGGTTGCGTCTTTCAGGTTGAGTTCTGCAATTTCTTTTTCCAGATTTGTGATTTCTAGTTGTAGTTTATTCACTTTGCGCTCTGCATTTTCTATTAAGATGTGAATGAGTGTTTTGGAGTTATTTGTTAAAGATTCTTCCCATTTGCCCAACAAGTCATCATCCAGGTCATCAAAAGTAGGGAATATTTGTGAACGTAATCCTCTTGGTACTCTGTTTAATCTCAGGTAATGTTTCAGTGTGGCGCTGTCCCACCATCTAGAATTTTCTGTCTTTTTTAGCTTTTCCAATTTAATGAATTTTTCTTTAAGTCCTTCTTTACGTTGTGGATCACTGTTATTAGCTGTACCGGTCAGTGGTGTACCTTTTGCTAAATTCTCAAAAAGATCTGCTGCCACCTTGTCTCTATCCATAACAAGGGAGATGGGCACGGTGCTTGAAATATAGAGAAATATGAGTGAGGAGATTGGTGCTATGCGGCTGCCCTTCCTTATTTTGTCCAGAAAAATACACAAAAATGGCCGGGTTGGATGGGTATGAAGGAAAAGGCGCTCAAGCGTGTGCACTAAGGGTATCACTTTTCGATAGTAAGTTTAGGTGCTGCCAGGTCAGGGATACCAACCCAAAGGATCCCTGCGATAAAGTGGGAGAACCCACTTAAGGAAATAGCAAACAAAGTCCTGCGCACGCAATCAGGATAACGCTATTGTTAGCATATAAAGCGAACTGAACAATAATCAGAGACTCAGGTTTCTTGAAAGGAAAACATCAACAACAATGACATTTTTCAGAGTGATGTTCTTTATATATAACAAAGTCTGACCAATACATGGTACAAGAACATTCAGCCGACACGTGTTTCGTCACACTGTGTGTAGCTATGACTCTTCAGGGCTGAGAAGGACATGGAAATAAAGAAAAATTCTTTTAGAAGAAAAACATACATACTATAGCAAAAAAGAGAAATAGAAGCACATGGGTTCACATGGCCTAGTACTTGACCAGTACAAGTAAATCACTTAATCCAACACAAAACGAAAAGAGCAATGTGACTATTATGGCCGGAGAGGAAAACCACCCCAAGTGTTGGGGTGGAAGTGACTGTCCAGTCAAAGAGGAAAATCATTGGCCATGCGAAGTGCTCGTGGATGAGGATAATACCATAAGGTGTTGAGAAGATTGAAAACGTGAGGAATGAAAAGTCAAACTCGCATCACTGGGTAAACGTGAGTGAAAGCCCTAAATAGTATTAAGGTGGGACCCCATGCAATGGGCCCAATATTATTTAAACTGGAAAGCAAAAAAGACCGGGAAAAATAAGAATTTTTCTTTATTTCCATGTCCTTCTCAGCCCTGAAGAGTCATAGCTACACACAGTGTGACGAAACACGTGTCGGCTGAATGTTCTTGTACCATGTATTGGTCAGACTTTGTTATATATAAAGAACATCACTCTGAAAAATGTCATTGTTGTTGATGTTTTCCTTTCAAGAAACCTGAGTCTCTGATTATTGTTCAGTTCGCTTTATATGCTAACAATAGCGTTATCCTGATTGCGTGCGCAGGACTTTGTTTGCTATTTCCTTAAGTGGGTTCTCCCACTTTATCGCAGGGATCCTTTGGGTTGGTATCCCTGACCTGGCAGCACCTAAACTTACTATCGAAAAGTGATACCCTTAGTGCACACGCTTGAGCGCCTTTTCCTTCATACCCATCCAACCTACCAGTACCTCTCGGGCCCTTAAAGGAGGACTGCTGAAACCTGGAAGGCTGGCAAAGTCTTGGCATAAGAAAAAGAAAAATCCTTACGAGAAGGCTGCTGACGAAAGGAAAAGGAATGCTTTCGCTCTTCGAACACCTTATGAAGCTTATCCTCAAAAACGTCCCCATAGATACGAGGGCTAGTAAAGGGCAAACGCAAAGCCATGGACCTCTGCGCGGCGTCAGTATTCCAACCCTTCAGCAACAAATTCCGACGAGCAGCAATAGAGGAACCACAGGACAAGGCAGAAGCGCGCACAGAATTGAAGGCAATGTCCGAGAGGAATTCGGCCTGACGTTCCATGGATTCCAGCAAGTCCGGGCAACTGCCCCCCTCCTGCATCATGGAAAACAAAGTCTTAAAGTCAGTCAACAGTGACTGAGCGACATAAGCCCCATAGACACCAGAACGGATACCAAGGTGAGAACCAGCATAAGACTTCCTCAACGCAGAGTCAATCTTCTTATCCACACCATCACGTAGAATGTTATCATCCGCCATAGAAGGACGACCCACCAAACTTGCGACAATGGAATCCACATGCACCGACTCAGGAAACGATTCCTCCATGTCCTGTAAAGGATACAGTTTTGACATGAAGCGCGGCATTATAATGTGATCCGGATCCTTCCATTCTTTCAAGAGGACATCCATCACAAATGGATAGATTGTGTTGGACTTGGCCCTTTTTGCAGGGTCATCCCTAAACTTTTTGCCTTCCTCCGGTATTTTTTCTGACCTGGTGTTGGCTATTTTATGACTCTGGGCACCTTACCACTGCTGACCAGTGCTAAGGTGCATATGCTCTCCCTATGGTAAAATGTATTCATTAATTGATATTCATGATTGGTTTATTGGATTTACTGTCAGTCCCCAGTAAAGTGCACCAGGAGTGCCAGGGCTTGTGAATGCCAATGCTGCTAGTGGGCCTGCAGCGCTGGTTGCGCCACCCACAGAAGCGGCCTTGTAAAATGTGTCTAGGGTCTGCCACTGCAGAACCTGCGTGCAGTCTGGTACTGTCATGCTGGCTGGGCAAGTGCACACACTTGCCAGCCTCCAAACCTTCCCTTTGCCTCATGTTAGTCACCCCTATGGTAGGCCCACGGGCAGGGTGCATTGTAGGTGTAAGGTAGGACAAGCCCTGAGTGTGTGGCATGTCCTAATAGTGAACTACAGCCATTTTCGTTTTTCACTATTGAAGGCTACCTGCTCTCCATAGGCCAGAATGGGCTGCTGGAGTCACTACACGCTGTGACCCCAGTGGACTCATAGAGCATGGTAGAATGTCAAGTTTCGTATGCCTGAACTCAGAATAATAAAATACTTCTTGTAGTCAAGTTTATTTTAGTATTCTGGGTTTGTAAATACTACTTTTAGAAAGTTAGTATTTACTGACCTGGCCATTTCAGTCCGCCTCTGCTGTGTGTGTGTGTGTTCTGCCTAGCAACAGTAAGGAGCAGGGTTGGGGAATCCCCAGAGACAGGCTGGCTGCCAGGTGGTGGGTAGAGAGATTACACCAGGATGGGTGGGAGGAGTACACCTTGATTCTTGAATAGACCTGTGCTCTGCCACTACAAAAGCCGGCTCCGCCCCCTGTGGAGCGGCTGATGTCTCTGCCCTGCTGCTGAAAGGAAAGAGCAGAGTCACCATAACAAAGTGCTCCAGAACTGGACTGGGCCAGGCCCCCTGGCGCTAAAGAACAAAAGAATCACTGTATAAAAGTAGGAGCCTGGCTCCTAAGAAATCAGAATCCTGTTTTACCACAAAGAACCTCTGCCCGACTAGAAGGAGAAGACGACGCTGGAGGAACTGGCCTGCTGCTTGCCTTGCTGAGAAAGGAGAGGAAGAGACTTGCTGAAAAAACTTTGCTGCTTTGTGCTTTAAACATTCTCCAAGGGCTTGATCTGAGCTTGCCCCCTGAACTGAACCCCAGGACCAGTGGGTTCTTTGTGCCTTTGCTCGTCCTGAAACTCGAGCCGTCTGTGCATCCCGCTTGAGGAAGACTGCGCCCCTCATCGCCCCTCCTAGGGCCGTGACACTCGGGAACTTGCCTGCCTTCGCCCCGTGAGAGCCTCGCTCCGACCGGAGTCGCTCTCTGCCCCCGGGCTAGGCTGCCTGCGCCTCTGCCACCGCCCGCTACTGGAGCGCGCTGAAGCGCTATCACCCCTCCCGCCGGAATCCCTATCCGACGATCGTGATCCCCGCCGGGTCCCCAGCTGCACGGACCGTGCCCTGTGACCCCGCTTCGCGATCTCGGTCTGAGATCAGGCCGCGCCGCCCCCGCTGAGGAGACCCCCGCACTGCCGTGCTGAGGGTCGTGGGCCGCGCCTGCCTGAATACACGCACCCGCTCAAGAGGATCCAAAGGTGCTCCCCCTCCCATCACCGGAGTCGCACTGCCCCGTGCCGGCTCCCCCAAGGGACTGCAACGTTCCTCAGCATTCCAGTTTCGGGCTCGGGGCCCGCAACGCCTTCTTTCCCCGTCTTCGAGAGCCGCGGCAGGGTCCGGGCTGATCGTTGACAGAAGGGAGAGAGATACGCGAAGAAGAGCACCGAAGGGCTGAGACTGCCCCAAACCCCCCTGTAAGTGACTGGAATCCCGAGTAAGCCATGCTAAAAAGACTGAAGAGTATAACATTTTAAACTACCAACAAAGAACATTTGCCTGCTTTACAATCTGGTGGCATAGCGAAAATGTTATTGGTCTTGTGATAAGTCTGCTGATATATATACCTATTTTTACATAAAGAGCGTATTTTTACATATCCAAGCCTGGTGTCCATTTCTGGGGGGATTGATGTATTTACTGTGTGTGCGGTTACAAATGCTTAACTGACTAACGCCTGGAGAATAGCCTTGGCTGCTCACGCCACGCACCTAGAGGGTGAGCAAGGGTCCTTCAGAAGGGGTATCCTGCGCCCTGACGTAGAGGAGAGGGTTCCTGCTTGACACAAGGGCAACCTTGCGCCCACCAGAGACCCCCAAGTCTAACAGATAGGAAGAGAAGTAGTAACAGGCTTCCGAAATTGCCGCAAAACAACATCCGAGGAAGTACTGGCCTCCGCATCATCAGGAAACCCCATGTTCTCACACACATGAGAAAGAAGGTCAGGCAACAACTCCTTGGAAACATATTTACCTTTCAGATCCACCCCCCCCAAGGAAGCGTCATCAGAAGAATGGGAAGAAGAAATGTCCGACTAGAGGGCAACACCCCCACCTGAATGACTCCCAGCAGACTTCTTGGAGGACTTCAGATCAGACAAAGTCTCCAAAATCAGGTGCTTTAATCTGCCGTCATCCAACCTGGCTCGCTTCACCGCTGGGGCAGAATCCCCACTGTCAGCAGGGGAAGAGGAAACAGACACATGCTTTCGCTTTTTGTGATGTTTCCCCATCATGAACATGCAGCAAGTGAAAAAACTACAAAGACAGGACCCAGCGCACACAACCAACAAAGGCAGGAACAGACCAGAATGCGACCCCCCCACCCCCACCTTAAACAAAAAAACAAGCCGGAAACCGCCCATAATCAATCCGGCAAGTGAAAACAGCTGAGCTGAACCAAAACCAGGGCGGGAGGGGGCGTGGCCAATCCCTAAACTTCAAAACACCACTCATTATGGCCGCCGAAGGCCGAAAACTCGTCAAGCCCCAGTGCGAATGGCACGGCGCTCTATGGAGTAGCAGAGCACCTGGAGCCCACCCGGGCGCACCACATCGGGAGCAGGACACAGGTAAGCCGAACGGAGTACTCGGAACCCAACCCGATTGCTCCTAAAGATAACGCGGCACACGGAGCGCCCAGACACCACCTCGGGCACTCCACAAAGACCGCGCCAGAGCGGGCCAGAAAAAAGCACAGCGTAGCATTCTGGGCCAAACACGAGCGCACCGAAAGAGAAGCGGCCGGCACACGGAGCGCCCAGTCCCCACCCCGGGCGCTCCACAAAGTCCGCGACCGAGCGGCGATATTGTAACAAAAGAAGAAATACCAGGAATCGAACACTCGACCCTGAGGGCAAGAGTGACTCCCTTGCCAGAAACACCCGGGATTGAACACGGAAACTTGAGAGCAAGAGTCCCGCTCCTAACCATTAGGCCACAGTGTCTCATGCAAAAAATGAGGCACAGAAAGGACGCCCGTACGATCGGCGAGGTCTAGGCTCCTGGAAATACTTCGGACGGCAGAAAAAAATATAACACAAAGCCCCAAGGAGGCGCAGCAGGGAAGGACTCACCCGACAACAGGACCCCAGGAAACCAGCGCAGCCCAGCAGAACCGGTAACCAGGCACCCGAAGGAGTCCAGAAAGCCAAGCAGCCCGACTCAAGTAGCTCCCACGAAGGCCCATGAGCACCCCCAGAGCCCAGCAGAGGAGGAAACTACAGGACACGAAGCAGGTAAATGCCCAGCACCTACCCCAGCATCCCCGTCGGGTCCACTGACAGGAAACAAAACAGGATATGCTTTGTGATGGCTATGTACTTATAGCCCCTGGCAGGAGGGTGGGTGGAGCCTAAAAGCGTTTCCTGTTTTTTTTTCCTGTCAAGTGGAATACCTCATTAGTAATGACTGGGTCGAGGATGAGGGACGTAGAGGTAATGGCTGATTCTGCACCACACATCGTCATGTCAAGGAGTGACAGCCCTGCAACATCTCTGTATTATTTTATTTATTAATCAAATTTTGTATTGCACAAATTTGACCCAAAGGTATCCGAGCGCTTTACAGAGTTAGCACAGCAACAATTGCATGAGTTACATAGAGTAAATAAAAGCACATAGTAACGGTATAAAATAAGTATACAGTAGGATATGTAAATGAGATAGCAGCAATTACACAAGTTATATAGTAACAAGAAATATAAGCTAGCCAGTAGGATGTGGAATTGACAGTTCTGAGGTAGTTATGGTGGGAAGATTGAGGGTGGGGAGCTTAGAGGTAGCGATGTTCAAATTTACATGGAGTGTGAGGGGTAGGAGCATCAAGCCAATCCGGTTTGGGAGTGTAGGTATTTATTGAGAAGCAGAAGTTTACGTTTCTTCCTGAAATGAGGGAATGAGTGGATTTCGCATAAACCCTGAGGCAACAAGTTCCAAATTCCGGTAGCGTTCCTGGAGTAGCGTGTGCAGGATTTTATTTCTTAAATTTGAGCAGAATCAGGAGTAGTCTATTGGCTCTTAGAAGAGACCTCATTTATCCTGCTTTTGATAGCTTGTCTGTGAGAGAGACTGGTTTTGCCGTTTGGAGTTTGGTTATGCAGGCAGTTTTGATTATACATCTTGCCTCCATTGGTAGCCCTTTGAGTTTCATGAGAGTGGAAGTAATGTGGTGAAAGCGACTCTCCCCCGAGAGTAGTCTGGCCAGTGCATGGAGTGTAGCTTTCAAAGGGGCTAAGTGTGTTTTTGCGGTGCCCTTGATCGCTGTGTTACCACAGTCTAGCTTGGAGAGGACTAAGTATTGCACTACAGTCTTAAAGTCTTCGATAGGGATGAAGAGGTTTTTTTTTTTTGTGTTATTTTTTTTTTTTTGGTATAAGGTGTTTCAATGTGTAGAATTAAGTAAGAGGGTGCCTACAAGGGATTTTATTTCTGTATTTGATTCAATAGTTATTTCTGTAAAAGTCACTTCCTGTTCAACCCTAATCAGTGATGAACCAATGATTAATCAAACAAACAAAACAAGACACATTTCTTTTTCATGCGGACAATTTTCTCGCAACCAAGGAATGGGTAGAAGGCACTTTTAGCTGAGGCATTGACATGCTTTCATGTTCGGGTTTTTCTCAAGTGTATCCCTACCTGTGATAGTTCCTGGCAAGCTTAAGATCTTGAGATCTCATTGTAGAAGTTCTATTCCTTGACTTGTTGATTCTTTGAGATTCAGAACTGTAATACCACAATAAAACATGAATTGAAAGTTAGTTTGGTCAGTATATTCATCTCATATGTCTCTTTGTACAGGTACATGTATGGCATGTACCTGTATTTGGAAGCAAGACTATTCGAGGGGCCAGGAGAATATGTGCTATATGTTGCTACATAATACGTCCATTGTCTTGTTAAAAGAGAACAGAGAGCATGATAGTTGCAGGATTGCGGTCCGAGTGCCTTTTTATTAGGTTTGGTAATAGCCTACGACCTTTTAATTTCACTCACATTTTATGTAGGTTATAATTATTTTAGGGGCTTCAGCCAGCTGCCTTCATGCGTTATGTTATTGTTTCATTCACGTTTTTCTTCAGCCCACTACATACAGGATGGACCAGTTTGCGATTCTACTTCAGATATTGGCTAACTTCACTGTGAATAACTGCATTGTGTCGTTTTACCAGAAACGCATGCTCAAACTACGTAGCTTCTTTAAATGGCATGAACTGTATGGTAATTTATGCTTTTTGATACCAAAAATATATTTTTATTTTAGCCAAATTTTTAAAAAACATTGATTACGGCCCTGCAGCTTCCCCAACAATAATGTTTTGCAGAAACTTCAACAAAACGTGCATTAACAAGGCCAAAGAACTGTTGGCTGAAGCCAGACCTATTGACTTTGCCACTGTTTGTTTAGACAGAAGTGGGCCATCAAAGGCCTTCCTTTCATTTCCTTAAATCGGATAATATGGACGCTGGAAAGAATGTGCCTGGCGAAAGGCAGCCAGTGAGAGCACGTCCTCGGGTCAGATTCTTTACACTTGGGAGTGCTAGTGGGTCGTAATTAATCTGTGATTGCATCCCTTCTAGTAGAGATGATACCTTTATTTGGCAAACTCTTGTCAGGTAACCTAGAATTGCCAGTGCCAGGTGCCTAGTCAGGTCTGGAAGTTAAACTGCCAAAACTATGAACTGATGTCCTCCCTGCACGGTAATTTGCTTTTAGAAACCTGTTTCAAGTGCTACACTTTTGCCTGGCCTGCACGGAGTTTCCTCCACTGTATGATTGCTTTTTAACAGAGCATAAACTGGAATGGCAAGGAAATTAGTTGATATATACATTTAAACATGCCTCTCAAGTACAAGGAGCTAAGTAGGCCCTGCTGAGTTTCGTATGTGTGACCTGTTTCCCGAATCCCATATCTCTCAATTAAATGATTTTTCTCAGTGAGCTACTGTCTGGCGCTGCATGTTGGCACTATAGAACACCTTAGTGATTTATAAATCCCAACCTAATATGCCATAGTCAAGGTGAAGCCGTTGGTGGATCCCCCCTCTTTATTCTTGAGACAATCAAGCCTCTATTTTTAGAGGAGATAGTGACCAAGACAGCAACTATAGCCTCAGATTAACTGGGTTATAAGAATTCATGCACCCGAACCATTATGTAATCCTGAGCAGATTTCGCTTTACCATATTGCATCTCTGGTCCCTTATCTGCCAAAGCAGGAAACGTTTATTAACAGGTTAGAGGTGCAACCACAGGAATTACTACTTAGTTGACTATAGTCTGTGATAGCCACTGTGTGCATCCTGGGACTATTTACAGCAAAATAAATGAAAGTATAAATGCCCAACGAGCAAGATCAAAGGTGGTCCCTTTGGTATGAACATTTTTTAATTAGAGGCTGCCTCTACTATTTGAAAAGCCGGGTACGGTTTTGGCCCTTTCTGCCACATGCCAGCTTTGCAAATGTGACTGGCTCAGTCTTTCAGGGTTCCAGACATTTGGGCAGTTACAAGTTTTCCCTATAGACCAGGAACTGATAGTTTGGAGGTAATGTGCTGTTAGAATCCGGGGTCTCTGGTTGGCGCAGGTATGCACTTGCGACAAGCAGGGACCCTTTCCTCTAAGTCAGGGCAAAGGATTACCTCTTTAAAAATAACCCCTGCTCACCCTCTAGGTAACGTGGCGCGAGCAGTCAGGCTAGATTTCCAGAGGGCATTAGGTTAAGCATTCAAAGTGTCCCACACAATAATCACCACCCCACCACACAAAGACACGAGGCTGTATTTATCAAAATAAAGTTCTTTATAGATAAGATTTCTTTAGGCAGGTTGTCAAAATACAGTTCTCTTGTATAAATAATGTTCCAGTTACTTTCAAATGCTTTCAGGCAGTCCACAGTTCTTAAAATGGCAAAGTTCTACTTCAAAAATGCTTCTTTGGGGTATTGTGCGCTTCGTAGCGCCTCCGGTACGCATCGTACCGCTATCTGGACGCGTCGTGCCGTTCCTCACGCTTCTCGCGTGAGTACGCATATGCCGGACGTGAACCGTACGGACCGTACCCTCGTTGGTACGCGTCGTACACGTTCGGGACATCTCTTGCCAAGTCCCCGGCTTCCCACGTGAGCGCCGACAATGGATTTCACACTGTACGGACCTTACAGAGGCAGGGACGCGCCGCACAAGGACGGCAGAGCAGGTATGGCTCGTACAGAAAAGGGGAGAAAGGCCCCTATCCCTTACTCGCCAGGTATTAAGCGTTTGTCAAAAGGTGCTGGTTCTTGCCCGATGACAGGGGGAGACCCCTATCCCCCTAATTTTAGCAAAAGTTCTGAGGGTTTGTCTAGGCAAGATTGATATATTTTAATTCTTGGAGGAACAAATTCCAATTCAAAACAAGTTGATCCAGAGGTGAAAAAGTCCTTTATTTGCACTCTCACATAGGAGTGGGTATGAAGGATGAGGAAAGAGGTGGCACAGCCAACACGTGTTTCGCCCCCTACATGGCCTATAGGCCTGGGGCTTCTTCAGGGCTGTACAGTAAGGGTTAATAAAGCCATTTGAGAGTATGCAGATACATATAAGAGTATATATCAAGAGAGTCAGAGAGAATATACCGGTGGATCAAGATGTGAAAGCGCGTTGGGAGGAGAGAGAAAGGCGAGAAGGTGGATGAACAGGGTGATAAACGTTACAAGACAGCGAGTATATAGTTGACAGCGGAGAGTTAGTGAGGGAATGAATAGTGCATTGAAAGGGAAAAACAAAAGGGAGGTTGTAATGCAGAAGTCATGTGAGGGTTAGTGATGGAGATGCAGTAAGAGTTAATATGTACAAGTTTAGATACAGTGTGTAGCATATTTTAGAATGAAACACGATAATGGTCATATCATATGTCCATATTTTAGAACAAAGAGAAAGAGCAGTACGTGATTATAGGTGACCAAACCGAAGACATCAAGGGTTGCATTGGCCACAGGTCATTTAAGTATACGAAGAGAAACATTGTTATATACAGTTGGTATGTCAGTAAGGGCCATAAACAGAGATTGAACACGAGGTTGTTACAAGATACAGGGTAAATGGAATGTGATCCACATAGGCGGAACGAAGAAAGTGAGAAATTCGACAAGTCATGGAACATGGAACATATGGGTGGAGTAACGAACATAACAATGCATACACAAGACATTTAAGGCCAACAAAACATTATTATATGGAATGTAAATAAGTAAAGGTTGTATATTTACAAGGTCAGTACCGGATCACGGGCAGCAAGGTGATGAGTTGATAATGGGTTGGTAAAGGGTTATCACGAGAGAGAAGATCACAATTAGTCTTAATAATGGGTCTGGTTGTTGAGCATGCAGTGCAAGTCAGGCGATATCTAGATGCTCGACGAAACAGTGAATTTGCTAAGAGGCAAGTAGTGGTGATCTGCGGTCGTGTGAAGGCAAGTGGCGTGGTTGCTAGGCAATATCATGCTCTATAGTGATTACATTAGTCGGTTTGTATCAGGTTGCAGGCGTGGTCACGATTCAAGTATCCAACGTAGTGCTTTCAAGGATTGTTTCCATTTAAAGTTGATCATAGGTATTAACGTGCTCATGAAGGTTCCATGCGTGAACTATTTTAAGGTGATGATGATTTCAGCTGAGGTCGGCAACGCGGCAAAGTGCGGTCCCAAGGGGGATTGACGTGTTGAGATACGAGTGGCGCGGTATTAGAAAGATGTAGGTTTGGATTGAACGTGCTCATGACGATTGAGGCTTATTTTGATTCTGACAGTGCGGTGGTAGGAGTGAAGACTTATCACAGTGACAGCAAAAACGTGATCAGAATGGCGCTTACCGGGTGTTTTTAAAATAAGTAATTTACAACGAGATACGAGTGGCGTGGTAGTGCGAGTATTTATTTGGAATGAGGGTGTTTGTGACAGGTGAGGCTTAAAAACTACAAAAGTAGGCTAGTCACGGTGATGCGTTAAGGCAGTAGAAGCAAGAAGTAAGCAGAATAGGGCTTACCGGGTGTTTCTGTAATAAGAGGTTTCAACGATGTACTAGGTAAATTACCGTAGGATTCTAAGGGGAGGGGATCAAAAAGGAGAAAGAGATTTCCTTAGCACATGGTAAGAGGTAAAGCCAAAGCGAAGTATCAGCTATGTTGCAATGCTTACCTCAAGTCTTGGCAAATGCCTAATGCGAGTGTTCTATTCGGTTCGGTTCAGTGTTCGATGTGTGCCCTGAGAAAGCAGCGTTAACAACGGGGCTCAGAGGAGGACATCCGGGTTAGAACCGGGGGCGAAACACGTGTTGGCTGTGCCACCTCTTTCCTCATCCTTCATACCCACTCCTATGTGAGAGTGCAAATAAAGGACTTTTTCACCTCTGGATCAACTTGTTTTGAATTGGAATTTGTTCCTCCAAGAATTAAAATATATCAATCTTGCCTAGACAAACTCTCAGAACTTTTGCTAAAATTAGGGGGATAGGGGTCTCCCCCTGTCATCGGGCAAGAACCAGCACCTTTTGACAAATGCTTAATACCTGGCGAGTAAGGGATAGGGGCCTTTCTCCCCTTTTCTTGAAGAAACCTTACCACAAGGCCATATCCCTGAATAACCAATAAGCTTCATCAATCGTGAAAAGATATTAGCAAACACCACCTGTAAGAAGACACCGGGATACTTATAATATACATTAGATCTAGATCTCATGGCATCGTGCCAAGATCGACGAGCACAACGTTCAACAAGGGTTGAGGAAACGTTTTCAACTGAACCTTTAACCAATAGGAGCACAACGTCCAAACCAAACCCTACATCGGCAAGAAATACATTCCAAAACTTGCAACGCGCAGTAAAGAGAGAAACCAGCAAATTGTGGGAAGCAGAATCCTTAAAATAATACCTTGAAGCTGACTGAATCCCACGGGGACCAAGAATACTAATCTTTCCCCCCTCAGACTCCACCAACCCCCAATACATCAAGAAATGAGAGGAGAACCTAAAAGAATGTTCTAATAACATGATCAGACAACTCATAGATCATGCAGAAGAGGAATACAACACAGCAAAAACCGAAGTTGACTCCTTAAGTAAACATATAGAGGATTCTAACTGGGGAGAACTCATAAAGAAAAACTACGAGATCCTTAATCAAATAATTGATGAATACGAAGAGGATATTATAAAAAGGAAGAATCGCAAATTCAGAAGAGACCAACTTGACTATCAGTTCGGAAGAGTCTATACTTTCGCCAAAAAGTACGACACGAAACCACAGGATGCTTCAAACACAAACAATTCGGTGCAATACCCAGGAACCACTACCAGCTCTGACATCGACTCACCTACACCTGCATCGGAAGGCGAAAATCCAAGATGCAAGGTCAATTTTTTAGAGGAAGTACTACGTTATCGACTCGGTATGAAAACCTCAAACACCACAAATATTTCAACCATGGGAGGTTCCCAGCAATTTGGACGCCAACAGACCCCAACAATCGGCGTAACTACAAGATCCAGGAAAAAGGAGATGGAAAGAAGAACATAATGTCCACCAACCTAATAAAAAATCTATCCCACATCCAACTATCCGAACATGAAATCAGTATACTCAACAAGGGACTCTCATTCTGCCCAACTGCCCAATGGAATTTGACCAAAACACAAATAGATCTGTTCAAATTCATTCGCAAACTAAAACTCAAGGTTTTCTTTGCAGACAGGGATATGAGACAGGAAGCGCCACTCATAGCCACAACCTCAGAACTATCAATTCAAGAACTAGAAAATGTGGATTTATTAATTCACTTGAGCGAGGAAGAAAATGACTCAGACACACTAACCACAACTGCGCTGGAACTAGGAATAGAAACCAATATCTTCATAGACAGCAAACTAACCAAAAAATCCACTTTCTTACCACAACTACCTGCAGGGAACAGCATAGATGCCTTCCATCTAGCAGTTACACGCGATCTGGCAAATGAATACACCAAACACCAACGAAAATTAAAATACCTCCCACACAACACCACTCCAGAAGAAAGGAGAGCAATAAAACAACTGAAAGACAGGAAAGACCTGATAGTGAAAGAGGCTGACAAGGGAGGTAACCCAGTCACAATACATATAGATGATTACATACTAGAAGCAAATCGACAACTTGGGGATAACACCTGTTATGAACTCCTCACGAGCGATCCCACCACAGATATCCTCAAATCTATCAAAACCAGACTTGACAAATGGTACACCCTGGGACTTATATCCCAATCAGAGAAATCATTCCTATATATACCATACCCCACCATGCCAACCCTCTACCTCCTTCCCAAAATACATAAAGGCATCTACCCCCCACCTGGAAGACCTATCATAGCAGGTATCAATTCCCCTTGCTCACGGATAGGAGAGTACGTGGACAGAAAACTACAGGGACTTATGAAAGAAATACCGTCTTTCATCCAAGACACAAAAGACATTCTTGATAAACTCCAAGATATAACTTGGGAATCAGATTTCATACTAGTCTCTATTGACATTGTTAGCCTGTACACATCCATCGAACACCGCGATGGATTAACTGCAGCACAACTCTCATTATGGACACAATCAGCCAACCTATTGGAAAGCAATAAAATGACTCTTGAAATGCTGAACTTCTGCTTGGAAAACAACGTCTTCAGTTTCAATGGGAAGATATACAGACAGAGACGCGGTACGGCTATGGGAGCCAAATTCGCGCCGCCGTACGCATGTATCTTTATGAGCCATGTGGAAAAATTCTGGCTGTGGGACCATGACTTCGCCGATTTCACCTCCCACATAATATTTTGGCGACGATACATCAACGACATTTTATGCATCTGGCAAGGAGATGAAACACTCCTAAAAAGATTTCTGGACAAACTCGACAAAAACCCCTGGGGAATAAAAACGACTCACACTTTCTCCAAGAAGGAGGTCAATTTCCTGGACGTTACTCTTTATGTCAAAGATAACACTCTACATAGCAAACTTTACAGAAAGGAGACAGCTGCCAATTCCATCCTGCGATCTGATAGCTTTCACCCACGTCACAACATTAAAAATATCCCTAAAGGAGAATTTCTGAGGACCCGCAGGAACTGCAGCGAGGATGAAGTTTTTGAAACTAAAGGGAGAGAGATCATATCAAGACTATCCCAAAGAGGATATGAGCAATCCATACTTAAAAACACTATGAACACAGTATCAAAGTTAGAACGCAAACGGATGTTCACAACCAATGGAAGGGGAGAAAAAAAGAACGACTCAGCAATAAGATTCATCACAGACTATAGCAATGGCCATCACCAAATAAGACAAAGCCTGAAAAGACACTGGCACCTGTTACAACATACTCCGAACCTAGTTGAAGAAATCAAAACATATCCTGAGATAACCTTCAGACGTGCCCCGAACTTGAAAGACATCCTGTGCAAATCAGAATTCGAAGATAAACGCAAACAAGTTACCACTTTTCTGGACAGACCACCAGGATACCATACATGCAAAAACTGCAGTGTCTGCAAATTGAGCCGCAACAAAACCAAAAAGATACCAATGACACAAGGGAAAGAATTCACCATAAAAGAATGGATTGATTGCAATAGCAAATTCTGTATTTATGTGATCCTCTGCCCATGCAACCTACCGTACATTGGGAGTACAATCCGACCGTTGCGTATCCGGATACAAGAACACTACCGCAATATCCATAAATACACATCTGGTCACCCCCTGACAGAACACTTTGCCGACAAACATCAACATAAAAAGGATTTCCTTTTCTTTGGACTGGAGATTGTACACCAGACCAAAAGAGGAGGAAACCGGGAACTGAGGCTTCACAGACGTGAAAGTGAGCTAATCATGACTTTCAAAACAACTGAACTGGGACTTAACAAGGATGCAGAAATGCATGTATGGCTGGGAGAAGATTAATTTCATCAAATGTGTTTCCATTGTTTCTAATTGTTTTTCTCCCTTCCCTGTAATACAACTGCTAATACATCCCTAATTTCCTTTTTATTTTCCTTTTTCATCCCCCTTGGGAATGAGTTAGGTATTAATGTTAAGAACACTTTGCCACATATACCTAGATTTCCTTCTAGGTCCGACCCTTTCGCATACCCTACGTAATCGTTGCATAATTGTACGCATCCTTATTGACATGCAACTAACTACTCTCCCCATATTTTTCTCATTTCCCCACTACATTTCAAATCAGAACCTTATCCGTCCTTTTTCTGATTACACATGACATTTGGCAGCTGATCACCCTCCCGCGTCCCCTTCCCATTCCAAAATGGCGCATTCGCGCGAACCTGGCCACTTCCGGGTCCTAACCCGGATGTCCTCCCCTGAGCCCCGTTGTTAACGCTGCTTTCTCAGGGCACACATCGAACACTGAACCGAACCGAATAGAACACTCGCATTAGGCATTTGCCAAGACTTGAGGTAAGCATTGCAACATAGCTGATACTTCGCTTTGGCTTTACCTCTTACCATGTGCTAAGGAAATCTCTTTCTCCTTTTTGATCCCCTCCCCTTAGAATCCTACGGTAATTTACCTAGTACATCGTTGAAACCTCTTATTACAGAAACACCCGGTAAGCCCTCTTCTGCTTACTTCTTGCTTCTACTGCCTTAACGCATCACCGTGACTAGCCTACTTTTGTAGTTTTTAAGCCTCACCTGTCACGAACACCCTCATTCCAAATAAATACTCGCACTACCGCGCCACTCGTATCTCGTTGTAAATTACTTATTTTAAAAACACCCGGTAAGCGCCATTCTGATCACGTTTTTGCTGTCACTGTGATAAGTCTTCACTCCTACCACCGCACTGTCAGAATCAAAATAAGCCTCAATCGTCATGAGCACGTTCAATCCAAACCTACATCTTTCTAATACCGCGCCACTCGTATCTCAACACGTCAATCCCCCTTGGGACCGCACTTTGCCGCGTTGCAGACCTCAGCTGAAATCATCATCACCTTAAAATAGTTCACGCATGGAACCTTCATGAGCACGTTAATACCTATGATCAACTTTAAATGGAAACAATCCTTGAAAGCACTACGTTGGATACTTGAATCGTGACCACGCCTGCAACCTGATACAAACCGACTAATGTAATCACTATAGAGCATGATATTGCCTAGCAACCACGCCACTTGCCTTCACACGACCGCAGATCACCACTACTTGCCTCTTAGCAAATTCACTGTTTCGTCGAGCATCTAGATATCGCCTGACTTGCACTGCATGCTCAACAACCAGACCCATTATTAAGACTAATTGTGATCTTCTCTCTCGTGATAACCCTTTACCAACCCATTATCAACTCATCACCTTGCTGCCCGTGATCCGGTACTGACCTTGTAAATATACAACCTTTATTTATTTACATTCCATATAATAATGTTTTGTTGGCCTTAAATGTCTTGTGTATGCATTGTTATGTTCGTTACTCCACCCATATGTTCCATGACTTGTCGAATTTCTCACTTTCTTCGTTCCGCCTATGTGGATCACATTCCATTTACCCTGTATCTTGTAACAACCACGTGTTCAATCTCTGTTTATGGCCCTTACTGACATACCAACTGTATATAACAATGTTTCTCTTCGTATACTTAAATGACCTGTGGCCTATGCAACCCTTGATGTCTTCGGTTTGGTCACCTATAATCACGTACTGCTCTTTCTCTTTGTTCTAAAATATGGACATATGATATGACCATTATCGTGTTTCATTCTAAAATATGCTACACACTGTATCTAAACTTGTACATGTTAACTCTTACTGCATCTCCATCACTAACCCTCACATGACTTCTGCATTACAACCCCCCTTTTGTTTTTCCCTTTCAATGCACTATTCATTCCCTCACTAACTCTCCGATGTCAACTATATACTCGCTGTCTTGTAACGTTTATCACCCTGTTCATCCACCTTCTCGCCTTTCTCTCTCCTCCCAACGCGCTTTCACATCTTGATCCACCGGTATGTTCTCTCTGACTCTCTTGATATATACTCTTATATGTATCTGCATACTCTCAAATGGCTTTATTAACCCTTACTGTACAGCCCTGAAGAAGCCCCAGGCCTATAGGCCATGTAGGGGGCGAAACACGTGTTGGCTGTGCCACTTCTTTCCTCATCCTTCATACCCACTCCTATGTGAGAGTGCAAATAAAGGACTTTTTCACCTCTGGATCAACTTGTTTTGAATTGGAATTTGTTCCTCCAAGAATTAAAATATATCAATCTTGCCTAGACAAACCCTCAGAACAGGTACGGCTCGTACAAAGGCAAGTACGGGTCGTACCACAGCGTACAAGTCACAAATACCTTAGTTCTTTGATGGGAAGGTTCGCTGCGGCCTCAGGAGTCCACAAGGAGGTGTCCCACGTCGCGTTGTCGTCCCGTGCAGTCAGAGGGCGGCGGTGCTTCGTGGAACACTCGAGGACAGTCCCCGGCTCACAACGAGATTGGCAGAAGGAGGAGCGGCTCGGGGGTGATTCCTAGCGCGTCGCAGCACTGTCTGCTTCGTCCAGGTGACGAACAGGTGCTTGGGGTCTTTACAGTGATCTCAGCGGCGCAGGGTCGCAGAAGCTCGGCGCTTGGACGTCCAGGGTCTCTTCCTTGCGGTGCGAGCTACGGCACGGGGGGGGGGGCAGGTGCTTGCGGTGCTTGGGCCATGCCGGCAGGCCTTTGCGGTGCTCACGGTAGCCCCGGTGGCAGACGTCGCGGTGCTCGGAGAGAGGAGCACCCAGGTTTTCTGGGGGTCAGCGTTACAGGGTCACCTCCAGCAGCTTCTCTTCTTCTTAGGGACAGGTAGCGCCCACTGTTCCTGGGGCGCAATTCAGGGGGCAAGTTCACAAGCAAGCCCTTGGAGATTGTTTAAAAGCACAAGTTGAATCAAAGTCTTTTCCTTTAGTCTTTTCCTCTCCTTCCAGCACACAGGCACCCACTGCAGGCCAGTCTCTCCAGCAGAGGGACAGTATTCCTCCTTCAGCTTCTCCAGGTCCTTCTCCTTCAGGCAGAGGTTCGTCTTGTTGCAAACAGGATCTGATTTCTTAGGAGCAGAGCTCCTTCTTTTATAGCACAATTCTTTTGTTCTTTGTCGCCAGGGGGCCTGGGCCGGGCTCAGTCCAGTTCTGGAGCACTTTGTTGTGGTGACTCTGCTCTTTCCTTTCAGCAGCAGGGCAGAGACATCAGACGCTCCACAGGGGGCGGAGCCGGCATTGTGGTGGCAGAGCACAGGTCTATTCAGAGTCAAAGGTGTACTCCTCCAACCCATCCTGGTGTAATCTCTCTACCCACCACCTGGCAGCCAGCCTGTCTCCTGGAATTCCCCAGCTCTGCTCTTCTCTGTTACTAGGCAGAACACACACACACAGCAGAGGCGGACTGAAATGGCCAGGTCAGTAAATACTAACTTTCTAAAAGTAGTATTTACAAACACAGGATATTAACCCCTTGGCTGCGGCAGGAATTCCGCCGCAGCGCTGGGGGGGGAGGGGGGGGTTTGGGGGCAGTGCGGTGGCGCTGTGCTCATGACGGAGCCACTCCGTCATGAGTCACGGTTGAGCTGTGCTCATGACGGAGTGGTTCCGTCATGACTCCACCCACTGCGCTAATCGCCCGCACAGGCGGGGAATTAGCACCGCGTGGGCGGAGCGGCCGCCAACGGCCGCAGCATGACGGAACCACTCCGTCATGAGCACACGGCGCCCGTGGCTCATGACGGCGTGGTTCCGTCATGAGCACGGAACGGGTTAAAATAAACTTTACTAAAAGAAGTATTTTATTATTCTGAGTTCAGGCATACTAAATATGACTTTCTACCATGCTCTCGGAGTCCACTGGGATTACAGCGTGTAGTAATTCCAGCAGCCCATTCTGGCCTATGGAGAGCAGGTAGCCTTCAATAGTGAAAAACGAAAATGGCTGTAATTCACTATTAGGACATGCCACACACATCAGGGCATGTCCTACCTTATGCCTACAATGCACCCTGCCCTTGGGCCTCCCAGACGGGTGACTAATATGTAGTTAAGGGAAGGTTTAGGGACTGGCAAGTAGGTGCACTTGCGCAATCAGCGCGACAGTACCAGACCGCGCGCAGGTTCTGCAGTGGCAGATCCTAGACATATTTTACTAGGCCGCTTCTGTGGGTGGCACAACCAGTGCTGCAAGCCCACCAGCAGCATTTGTATGTACAAGCCCTGGCACTCCTGGTGCACTTTACTAGGGGCTGATAGTAAACCAAATAGGCCAAACATGGACACTAATCAATGTATGCACTTTTCAAAAGGGAGCACTTGCACTGTGGCACTGATTAGCAGTGGCACAGTTCCCTAAGCAGCTAACACCAACAAAACACAATGAGGCACATCAGCAAAAAGTGGAAGGGAAACTCACGCCAAGGTGCCAGGTCTAACATGTGCCCTAGTTACTAAGTTGTAGTCTGAATTGGAGTCTAAACCTGCTTCCTGCTATTGACCACAGAGTGCGATTACGGGAAAATCACTATACCTCCTAGAATTCAAGTTCCCTTTTTGTGGGTGAATTGGCTCAGTAACTTGTGTCTCTTTTTACATAGATTTCCAAGTAATTTGCAATAGTTTGAATACCTGTTAGAAATGGGGGTCTCTAGTTAGCAAGGGCTTGCACCTTTGTCCAAATAGGGACCCTTCTTCCTAGTCAGGATAAGGGAGTTACACTCCTAAAATAACCCCTGCTCACCCCATTGGTAGCATGGCACGAGCAGTCAGGCTTATCTTAGAGGCAGTGTGTAAAGCATTTGCACATAACCAACAGTAATACAGTGTAAGCACTAGAAAAGGATACCACACCAGTTTAGAAAAATATCCAATATTTTTAAATACTTAAGACGACCAAAAATGATAAAAATCCACAATACAGTACTTAAAAATCTACAGTTATCAAAATCCGCTTCAAAAACAGTTCCTTGATGTCGATAGCTCCGTCCGGGGCTATCACGGCGTCCTGAGCAAACAAATCCAAACCGTTCTGGCTGACCGTGGCGTCGCGGGCCAGCTATGGTGTCGAGAAGACCCGCAAACAGTACCTTTTAGAAATGCAGTGCGTCTATGACCTCTCGTTGAGCTTCCGAAAACCCTGCTTCTGCAGGCGTCGGTTCCGGACGTCGGTGCAGGAGTCATCGGGGCCCTCTAAGTCACACACGTTCCAAGTCGATCTTCTCTCTTTTGGAGTCAGGAGCGATGGCGGCGTGCGGTGCCCTCAGGTCGCGGTGGGAGTAGCGGCCCGGGGCGGCGTCAGATGGCGTCGCCGGTTAGACCAGAGTCTTGGTGCGAGATGAAGGCGGTGCTCGTCACGGTGCTGGCAGGTAACGGTGCAAGCAGCGTTGTCGTAGTTGCTGAAGCGCTGTCGCTGGCTGACGAACTGAAGTCGATGGCGCCGGCGTCGATAGGCCAAGGCTGCGATGCGGGATGAGGGCGGTGCATCGTGTATCTTTACGAGTGGTGCCCTCGAACCACGGTGCAAGCAGCGGTGTCGATGTCGGCATGAAGCGTCGTAGTTGAGGATACCAAGGCGTCGTCGTGAAGCGAGGCGGTGCAGAGTGCGGTGCCCACAGGTCGTGGTGCGAACAACGGCTCGGTGGCGGCATCAGCGGTCGGCGTCGGTGAGACCAGGGTCACCGTGCCCTCTGCAGTGCCTTCAGGACACGGAGTCGGCAGCGGTGTTGTAGACGTCATTGAGTTGCTTTTCTTCTGTTGCAGCACAAAACACACAGTCCCCAGTGCTGAGGGCAGAAGAGCTTGAAGTCCTTGCTGTTCCTGAGACTTCTTGAACAGGGGGCAGGCTCTACCTCCAGCCCTTGGAGAGACTCACAAAGTAGATTGCAGAAAGTTCAGTCCAGTCCTTTCACTGCCCAAGACCGAAGCAACCACTGCAGGCCAAGACAGCAAAGCACACAGCAAAGTGGATGTCCTCCTCACAGCTTCTCCAGCTCTTCTTCTTAGCAGTCTTCTTGATCCAAAAGAGTTCTAAAGTTCAGGGGTCTGGGCCCCAATAGTTATATCCCCAAATCCTTTGATCTCTTAGGTAGAGAGTGTTTGTGCCCAGCCAGAACCACTTCTGCCTTCTCTGGTGTGATTTCCTGACAGGAGGTGTAGACGTCATTGTCGGAGGCAGACCAGGTCCTCTGAGGTGCAAGGAGATCTCCCCCTTTCCCCATTGCAGCCCAGGTCTATTCAGCCCTTTCCTGACCCACCTAGACTATCTGGAGCCACTCCTGCTCCCCCAGCCTTCTGTCATCCAAAACCCAGACAGGCAATCCATATTCCAGCAGGGGCACACGGGATGATTGAGCAAGAATATACCTACTTTCTAAAAGTGGGATTTTAAAACACAGAATGTAAAAATCACCTTCACTAAAAAATGCATCTTTAGATTCTGAGTTTAGGCATACTAAACTTTATTATCCTACCTAATTCCCCGGGCCAGTTATGTTTATAAGATGTTATAAACAAACTTCCCATTCTGTCCTATGGGGAACAAGCAGCCTTGCAATAGTGTAAAACGAAATTGGCTGTAATTCACTATCAGGACATGCCACACACACCAGGGCATGTCCTACCTTTCACATACACTGCACCCTGCCCACAGGGGTAACTTGGGCCTACCTTAGGGGTGCCTGACATTTAAGAAAAGGGAAGGTTAGGGACTGGCCAGTGTGTGCACTGGCCAAGTCGACATGGGAGTTACAAACTGCGCGCACGCTCTGCAATGGCAGGTCTGAGGTACCTTTTCAGGACTACTCACGTGGGTGGCACAATCAGTGCTGCAGGCCCACGAGTAGCATTTGATTCACAGGCCCTGCCACACTCAGTGCACTTTACTAAGGGCTGACAAGTAAATCAAATATCCAATCATGGAACCACCAATCCATGACACACTTTACCACAGGAGCACTTGCACTTTACCACTGATCAGCAGTGCAAAAAGTGCGCAGAAACGCTAAGCCAGCAAAAACAGAGTCAAAACCGGGAGGTCAGAAAGCAAAAACTCAGAGGAAACACGCCAAAAGATGCCAAGTCTAACAATACCCAACAGGGCTGATGAAAGTAACCTTCCAGTGTCCATAAATGTATTTCACTTAGGTAGGTTGATATTTAAACCTGCTCTTTACAACAGATAAAATGTCAAACTACGGTAGCAAGATAAACTACCTTGACAGCTAGCTAGACAAACAATATATTTGACAAAATTGTCAGCACATAAAAACGTTCTGTTTTTTAGGCCATATGAAAACAGTATTTTGGTCAATAGGTAGACCTCTAACCTCAGGAGAGAAATTGCTCCAAAAAACCGCACCAATTCTAAATGTGTTTGCATAATTTTTTTGTGTGTGGAAATGCTACAAGAGAAAGCATGCATCACACATTTCATGTATATTTGCCACTTGTTGAAAAATATGCGACTGTGTGTGCATCCATTTTGCCCAACTACTCTTCTGTGTCTATAGCAGTGACTATTAACATCACTGAGTATGAAGTAAAGATGGAGAGTACCGTTTCTAGGTTTGACATGATTGGCGTGTTCACCTTTTAAGGTTTGATGTGTATGGTGTTTGCACAATTCGTTTTGAACATATTGTATTCCATACTCCCTTTTTAAGGAGCTTTGATTAAGCTGGTTTCTTCCCTGACTTCTTTTGATCGATACTTCTCTTGCTGGCTTGAAATATTGTCAATTACATCTTGGATCAGCCTACAGGAGTATTTCTGTCTCAATATTTTCCTATTGGTTGCTTGGGTATGTTCTTCTGCCTCCATTGCAATGCATGAGTGATATCTGAAATCAGTTAACCAGTGGCACGGGTGGCACATGGGAGCGATCCCTGACAGTGGTATCTGAAAAAGTGTATACAAAAAAAGTAGCTTTTTTACGCCTTGCTTGACAGCGCAGCGACCGTGCAACTCCTGTTACCAATACTTCAGCATATGTAGAGTGGGATTTGGCTCTCAGACAAGTATTTCTGTTGACCTCATGCTACTGGTTATATGGTGCATCTTTCCTCTTCGTAAGGGATTCTTGCAAGAGATCTACATTACATCAATCCGTGCTGTAAATCATCACACATACAATTGTTTATCTCATACATGCAGTAAACACAGAACACAAATATTTGTGTGTGTATATATATATATATATATATATATATATATATATATATATATATATATAATAATTATATATACACAAAAAACAGGATACCCAAACGAAGAGGCCACAGGAAGACTAATTTGGTCACGTAGTTTATTTGACTGCTTGCAAGCCGGCAACGTGACAGAAACCTCATCGGTAAAAGTCCTTACGCCAGACGCGTTTCGGGAATCACAAAGTCCCTTCTTCAGTGGCGTGTGGTTTGTTGAAAAGCAGAAAGCCTCTTTGTTTGGGTATCCTGTTTTTTATGGATGTATTATGTAGGAAGGTGGATATCTGACTATGGTTACCCCCAACTTTTTGCCTAGTGTCTAGCTGGTTTTTCGACTTAGTTGGCCTGAGATCCTGCCATTCAGGGTCTCAGGCTGTCTGCTCTCTCTGTAAAATGGACTCCATGTACCCTAGGTACATAACCAATTGGTAAGGATCACCTTATTGGACCCTGTACAGTGTACCCTAGGTACCCAGGGCATAGGTGTACCCTAGGCCTCCCAGGGGCTGCAGCATGTATTATGCCACCCCTGGTCTGGCCTTCCAATCAGACACAACTGGCTGATCACTCAGCTGGGGCAAGGTCGTGTAATCACCCCTTGCTTAGATATAGTATGCCTATATCTACCCTTATATATAGACACATGTGTACCTATCAGTCACTCCTATGGCAGGCCTTAACAATCCTGGAGGCAGAGTGCTTGGTAATATGTGAGATGGTGCTCTAGCATGAGCTGAGCCTGTCTGCAGCTTTCGGAACCATGTCCTTATAGCTGTTCTATGATATAACCTACCATATACTCTTAAAGTGCCTTATAATCTTAAACGGTTATGGTAACTATGGTTGGGCTGTATCAAAACATGTCGTGTAAGGTGTCTAACACTTTGGAATAATACCCCCATGCCATTTCTGGTGATGAGGATATTATTCCCCCCTTCTAGAGGGAGAGACATGTTAAAATCCTACTTTGCTGTGTAACCTCTGACCAAAGCCTCAGCATCACAAAATGGATGCTGCTGCCACGACACAAGTCTGACCTCCTGCAGCTGGGAGTGATCCCAGCCAGGGAGGCCTGGACAATAGGTTTCCTGCTTGGGGAGGTGCTAGCACCTCCCCAGACAGCCTTTAGTGTATTGGGGCAGGGTGGGCTGAAAGGAATGAGACATGCCTGGGGCACACAAGGTGTTCCTTGCATAGTCCAGTTCAAACCGGCGCTGGGGCACTCCAGCCCCAGCTCTGGCGCGAAACTGGACAAAGGGAAGTGGGTGTAACCACCCCCTCCCAGGTCCCACCCATAAGGCGTGACCTAGCAGGTATCCCAGCCCCCCAGATTAGTATAAGAGTGGGAGTTGGGCCTCAAGACTTTAGATTATCCTGAACCTGCAAAACTGAACAGAAACTCTGGACCTTCGACATTCGACGAAAGAAGAAGACTGAAGAATCTCCCTTGTAGCCAAGGAGTGGCTACCCTGTGCAAACAGGCACCATCAAGAGACTACCCTTTGCTTTGTGAAACGTTCGACGAGGAACCGACTGCAGAGCCCGACCAGAGCCTTGATTTCCAGACTTCTCCGACCCTCATCCACATCTGCAGCAGAGCTGAGATCCGTGGAGGCGACGAGCGACGTGGGACCGGCTACCTGGGAAAAGTGGCTAGTAACTTACAGCGCAGCTTCTGAGGTACCCTCGAAGTTGTGCACCGGGGATTGAGAAGCCCCAACCCCAAGTACCATCTGCACCGAAGACCAGCCCCCCACACTCCACGAGTCCTGCGTGGGGCCCTTCAGCATTTTCCTGCTTGCCGCGTCTGTCCGGTTGCTTGCCCGCTGGCTAGTGGCCTTTGTGACGACGCTCCCTGAAATCTTCTGCGCTGGTTTGGCTCCTCCAGACTGGCTCCCGCTTCTCTGCAAAGAAGAAGCACCCCAGACCTTCCTGGTCTGCACCAGAAGCAAGTCCTTTGTTCTTCGTGGGTTCCGCTTGCCAAGGCTTGGTGAGTCCTAGTCCAACTTCGACGCCGCCGACAGCAAGAGCCTTCGTGGGACAGCTCGCCTCCTGGTCCTGGTCGTCCTCGACGCTTCCTGGTCCTCCTGGCTGCAGCGACAAGCTTCACCTTCACCTGCAACTCTTCACGACATCGCCTGGTTCCTTCCTGGTTCCACGTGGTCACTGGCTAGTGACCTTGACTCTGTCCCCTCTGCTTGCAGGTTTCTTCGCTTCTTGATCCCAGCCTTGGGATCCACCGGACACTCTCCCCTGACTGCCTGTCAGCATCTTTCTTCAGGCATCCATAGGAGTCGACGACGAAAACGACGCATCTTCACCCCTATGCACCCGCAGCCTGTGGGCTAGGTAACTTGGGTACTCCGGTGCTCATCAGGATAGTGACTATCCTAGTGTCTAGTTTTCAAGTCTCAACTTCCTAGCTACTCCGGAAGTGTCCTAAATCTATCTATTTCTAAACTGTAACATTGCTATTGACTTTTACGCATTACGCGTGAGTGTTTCCACTCTGCACACGAATCCCGTGGGCCTCCCACTCCCTAACTAACGCTAGTGTAGTGTAGCCCCAGCGATTCCCTAGGCCTAGGCCTATTCTATTTCCGTGACAGTGGTTCTTATACCACTTATTTAGTATATGGTTTGCGTGGCCCCTAGGGCCTAACTGTATTACTTACCTGTGTGACTTACTGTATGCATTAATAAGACTGTGTTGTACTTACCTCTAAACTCATAAAGAGTGCTGAGGGTTTGCTTAGAATAAATACACTTTATTTTATATATATATATCTGTTGTGGTGTCCTTTCATTTGGTATTCAAGGGATTATATATGGTATCACAGCTGGCTTCACATGCCATTCAGAGTTTAGCCTAAGACTGCTCTTGTCCATGCTACCACTAGGATAGCTGGTCTATAAGGTTGACTTTACAACCAATCACCATAAGGGTATTTGGACTGATATAAGGTGTACACTATAACTAGTGACATCATACATCAGGCCAACTTCTCACATATTACGGCTGTTCCGGGTCATGAAGTTAGGCCCACCGCCAGTTCGCGGGTCCGAGCTGGCACCACATCGGTGCTGGAGAAGGAAGGAAGGAGGTCTGGCACCATTGCAGGGTGGTGTCTGATCGCTCGCATTGGCAGCAGGAAAGCAGGGTAGGCTACTGCTAGCATTCGCATCTACCCACTTGGGGAACCTACATGGTTTTATTTGAGGAAATGAACAGCACGCCCACTTGGGATGAACTACTGCGCACTACAACATCCAGAAGGCCATGTATTTGACCACGCCCACCGTGGCAGGTGTATATAATTGAGCCGTGCGCAAGTAACAGTGCTTTCTGCTTTTCAACAAACCACACACCACTGAAAAAGGGACTTTGTGATTCCCGAAACGCGCCTGGCGTAAGGACTTTTACCGATGCGGTTTCTGTCACATTGCCTGCTTGCAAGCTGTCATATAAACCACGTGAGCAAATTCATCTGCCTGTGGCCTCTTCGTTTGGGTATCCTGTTTTTTGTGGATGTATTACGGCTGTTCCCGGTCGTGAAGTTAGGCCCACCGCAGGTTCGCGGGTCCGAGCTGGCACCACATCGGTGCTGGAGAAGGAAGGAAGGAAAGAGGTCTGGCGCCATTGCAGGGTGGTGCCTGATCGCTCGCATTGGCAGCAGGAAAGCAGGGTAGGCTACTGCTAGCATTCGCATCTACCCACTTGGGGACCAAACATGGTTTTATTTGAGGAAATGAACAGCACGCCCACTTGGGATGAACTACTGCGCGCTACAACATCTAGAAGGCCATGTATGTGGCCACGCCCACCGTGGCAGGTGTTTATAATTGAGCCGTGCGCAAGTAACAGTGCTTTCTGCTCTTCAACAAACCACACGCCACTGAAGAAGGGACTTTGTGATTCCTGAAACGCTTCTGGCGTAAGGACTTTTACTAATGCGGTTTCTGTCACGTGTTATTTATATATATATATATAGAATTTTTTTTTTCCCCACCGAAGCAGCACCAGTACATTATATGCAGCAGCATTGCAAGCTTCCTTCAGACACACACACACTCTGGGCACAGGTATATCATGGACAATGGCAGTAAAAGGTTATATATACATGCACTACCCCCAAAAAATGAAACCGCAAATTATCATTTAGCTTGGTACACTGAATATTATTCTCACTATCAGGATTTCTAGCAGGCAAAAGCCAACCAGTCTGACTTTAGTGTGCTAACACGTGTAAATAGCATTTGAAATGCCTTTGTTTACACGTATTAGCGCATTAAAGCCAGACCTATTGGCTATGCAAATGGTTAGTTCTATAGCGCCTGTTTTTCAGATGCTTTTGTTTGCCCCTTAGTAAAATAGGTTTAATGTTTGTTTGGCACGCTCACTGCCTTTGCCAATGCTTGTTCCCTGCTGTCCTGCCATGTAAAATCCAAGAGTTTGACAGTAGCAGTTATTCATTCTCGTATGTATGTGTGTGTGTTTTCTTCATTAATTAACTGCATGTGGCTGGTTTTCCAGTCATGGGGATGTAGATTTATTTAGCCTCATTAGTTGAACTGATGTTAATGGAACATGGTGGGGAGAAGGTCTCCCTGGTTGATCAGAGAAACGTCAGTAAGTGAGTTATGTGCGGGAAGGGTTAGACCCATGATGGAGAAAGGAGTAATTAGTGATATCTTTGTGAGAGCCTTTCATATCTGGTACCACCAGATCTAGCTGTTTCTTTGCCTTTTACATTGTGTTTCCCATATCCAGCAGGACGGTGGCAATATGCACCATAACATACCCATGGTCCCAAAACTAGAAATATTCTGTCACATTTTCACTAATCTTTTTGTTCTTCATCATTGTTGAACAACCTCTAAGTCTGCTTCTGCTTGGGAAAGGTGCAGGCTTTTCTTTGCTTGCTCCACTTCTCGTACTTGGTCGAGCTTTTGTCCTCCATTTTGTGTTCCTACTTTCTTGCACAGAATAGTAGCTTGTGTTTTGTGTGACTTTATCACACAAAAGGTGATGAGGAATGCTTGTAGTAAGTCTACCCACTGGCAATCGTTTGGGGTACCATTGCAACCCATCAGTCTTTTGCCCACCATGCTTCCTTCGGTTTGGACCTAGCAATTTGCAAATCAGTCTTGGTCCTGCTCTAGTAGGAACAGTCCAGCTCGAGCTGCCAAGCCCGGTCCTCTCATTACCTCAGGGCCGGTTTAACCCTGAAGTCCATCCATCTCCAAGTGGTTCTTCCAGTTTATTTCCTAAGTACAATCTGATTGCCCAGACGTGGGTCCTGTGCTCACTGTATCACAGTGCTCAAGGCATACGTCACTGATGCGACCTTAATAGGTCGAAACCGGTTTGGGGTTGCCTGTGTTCCCTTCTGAAGGAGGGCTTGCCTGGCAGTTTGGAATGGCCTGTTTCCATGAGAAGCAGGGTTGGTACTGATTTGCATAAGACAAGTTTTTTACTGGAGTAGCATGGTCGGGCAAAAAATGATGGACTGGAATGCGGTTTACAAGATTTATCAGTTGTGGTCTAGATTAATTCATGCATTCCATCCATCACCTTCTTGTCACTGCAGTTTGTGTAACTTTATGCAGCCCAGTTCACTTTAGATCTAAATACATCTGCCTACGTCTAACCTTCTGGGAAGTTTGCTAAGACACTGATTGTATATTGGGGAAAGAGCTGCGTAAACTGGGCAAATGTTCAGTTTTCTTGTAGTGAGAGAGTAGGTTGACCCAGCAGTTTGCTTGGCTATGAGCCCAAGTAATGTTTTTAAAGTGGGAGGAAAGGAACTGGGTCAACTAGACCGAGCAACTCGTATAAATGGTAGTGTGACTTGTTCAAACATTGTAAGAAGCTCATATTTAAATGTTTTTAAAATAAATATTTGAAATTAGGGAGGATATGTGGTATACTGGCAGAGTTGCAGACTTTGGAAAGTGAATGGGGATTGAAATAAAGACTTCATCATGATTGAAAAGCTCATGTAGGATACCAAGTTGTGTTATATAATTTTTCTTTTACATACTTCTGGAATGAGAGGCAAGGGTCTTTCTGGAAGCCCCAGGCCTTGCCATTTGTAAGGTAAGCTTTCTAGCTTGAAATCGGTAAGGCAATATGCAAACTGAGGCTAGTGCTTAGACTGCTTGAGGATAAGCACCCTTTTGGTTGGGAGTGCAGAGTATAAAACTGGAGGAAGCTTAAATAATTGTATTAATTTTTGCTTTGTATCCACTAAACCCTAGGTGTCTTGGTTGAAGAAGGTGGCCAATATTTGTGCCAGAAATGTGGTGAGAACTTTCCGTATTCCAGCCTCCTGTCCCCACATCAGTGCACTATGTTTTCTCAGTCTGAAAATTTGGATTTCCATGCAGCTTCCCACCTGAGTCTGACTGGGCACATACCGGAAATGCCAATATATGGCCAGGAAAGTAAGGCGCACCAAACCCGGCGTAGCCTCTACCTAAGCAAGGCACTGAGCTCCACAGAAGACAGTGGACAGGAGCTTAATATCATGCCTTTGGATACAGAGAACGTGTTTTGCCCAATTTGTAAAGAGCAATTTACACAGCTTGATGAACTGAAGGGCCATTTTAAGTGTCACTCCCATCATCAGGAGATGTTCACCTGCACGAATGGGGATTGTCGG
The DNA here is from genome assembly GCF_964204655.1 of Triturus cristatus. Classification (NCBI taxonomy): domain Eukaryota; kingdom Metazoa; phylum Chordata; class Amphibia; order Caudata; family Salamandridae; genus Triturus; species Triturus cristatus. Next base: position 1,168,669,380 of record NC_140584.1, on the reverse strand, counting down.
TTTGCCACAGATGAACGCAAGTTGTTTCACATCCACCTACAACGGGTGCATAAAGTGACCCCTATTCCCTGTGCCCATAACGCCTGCCAACTCTTGTTTACTAACGCAGATGATATGTCACAGCACCACCGTACTCACTTCCCCTTCCACTGTCTTCATTGTAGCTTCGTGAGCTCAAATGTAAAGCTTTTCTGGCAGCACCGGAAAAACCATGTGGATCAGGCTGAGGATTCTCAGTCAACTCCTACAAGGAACATTGGTCTGAAAGCGCTCTCCAGGTGCAACAAGTGTGACTTTACTACAGTGTCGACGAAGACCCTGACTCATCACCTCCTTCTTCATTCAGGTACTTTCTCTGTTCTTATTGGTGACACTGTGCTCCTGCAAAAGATGCCAGGTAACCTGAATGACTTGAAGTAATTTAGGATTTCAAATAATCTGCAACTAACGCGGACTGTGAAGTGCCAGACTTAAATATCAAATGTATATGCATTTGTAAATATGGGAGGAATAATGTAGAATGTATTTGTCCAAATTAAGTGATTTGGAACTTCAGGGTAATCAATCCTTGTTACAGGAAGTGATGCAAATGTAGGGCAATAAAATTAAGTGACCCAACAAAAGAAGGGTACATGAGGTTGTTGTGGAAGGGATGCCATCATAAGGTAAAGGTGGAGATCAATAAAGTTAAAATTGGGTAGAATACAGGAAGGGATGTAGGTGCAAACCATGGATATAAGAAGTAGTGCAGAATTCTGGAAGGGATCGTGAGACGGAGAGAAAGTTGGAGAGGATGCAGTCATGGACAAAATTATAGAAGGGATGTAGGGCCGAAGAAAACGCTCAAAAGAGAAGCAAGTAGAGAGAGAACACAATAAAAACAATGCCAGGCGTATAAGTACAAAGAAGAATTTTGAGTGGCTTTCGGACATTATGAATGCTATACAGGTAGAATGGAAGACAGCTGGCAGAGAGATAAAGGCAAAATGATGGTATACTAGTTGCAGACACAGTAAGACAAAATTAGAAGCAAACTCCGAGGATACTGTAGATGGTACAGGCACTATGGCAGCATAGAGAAGATAATACTAGCTGAGAAGGGGTTTCAGGTACTGGATAAATATTATGTAGAGGGTGTAATTTCCATAGGGGCAGCATTTAGAAGGGATGTGGAATATAGTGCTAACACTGACCGTGATACAGCCACATGGCTGAGGTACAGGAACTGATGCAGAGAGGGAACATATTCTGAAACGAGTTCAGGAAAGAAAAGGGACCTGAAAAACATGCATGCAAATGATGGAAGGACGGCTGGCACAATGAAAGAATGCACACCCAAAGCAAGGTTAGACTTATGGCAGCCGACACCAGGAAAGGATGCTAGGAAAGATGCAACGATGAGACCAGGACAGAGCATTACGACAGCAAACTCTAGAAAAGGGCACTGAGAGGGATGCGGCAGAAGATAAGGGTAGATAAATTGCTGTTGATGCCAGGCATTTGCACTGGGATTGACACAGACTCAACAGACGAGCAGAGGAAGGGCTACAGACAGAAACAAAGATTACAGACATGAGAGAAGGCTGCTGGGAAAGATGCAGACCTAAAAGAATGGCATTTAAAGAGCTAAATGTTGTTGGGATGCTAGGGAATGAAAATGATGCAGGTACAAAGGGAGGAAATGGAAAAGTACGACGATGATGAAAATAGAATAGTGTTACAGGGTATACATATTATGTGGAGTGAGGCTAAGTGGGGGGCCCATTCAGAGAAAGATTTGAAAGGGGTTGTCACCCTGCGTAACAGTCAGTCATTTGTTTCCAAGAATTTCATCAGCTGGGAGTCTGACGCATTGAATTTTAGAATCTACATCACTTTCCCCTTAATTCAAAGTGGAAAAATTACAAAAGCCAGATTCCTCGCAGATAAACTGTTTCTTTGACATTAACATTTGTATTATTTTGTGATCTAACCAGAATTATCATGAAAGTTTTCCTCAATGCAGCGCTTTACGGTAGACCTGACGTTTTAATGCTTTATAGCTGTTAAAATATTGTTTTCCAATGGTTGCAAGCAGATGGGGATGTCTCACAAGAGGAACAGAATAGTCGGGAGACAGGTGACCAGGGAGACAACGTGGTCAGCAGTGCCAGTGATGGGTCCCTCCATGGCAGAAGAGGGACCGCAAGAGAAGAAAATTCTGAGAGCAAAGAGGACAGTTCATCTTCATCAGAAGAGGAGGAAACAGGGGAGTTTAGACGAAGTATATGTAACGCGGCACAGGGAAAAAGAGCACCACATATGATGGCCCAGGGACCCCGGGATCGACATTTCAAAGGTATGGGCATCTGTGTACGTTTTAGACCCCCTTAAGGGATTTGGGTGAAATTGGAATGCCTGAATTAGGGGCACCAGATAAGCTTACACAGTCTGTTTTTGTCATCGTGTAGTAACAGCATGCTGTTCGTATTGTGGAATGTTATTATTATTATTAAATGCAGCTTGTAGAGTGCCTGGTTGCTCCCGCGCTAGAAACCAACTGAGCCAGAGTGAGAGATACTGGTCAGCAGGACAAGCATACTGTTGATTGAGTTGCTTCTTGAAAAGCCAGGTTTGAGGTGTTTACGGAAGGCCAATTCAGATTGCTCTAATCTGACATCTAACAAGTCAGAGTTCCAAAGTTTGGCTGCCAAGAACCTGAAGGAGGCGCCGCCCAAGCGTTTTCTGTTGTATGAGGGGACCTAAACCTATCCCTTTCCGTCTGAGTCAAACCATCTGCTTTTGTTTGTTGTACTTTGAGAAGAAGTCAAAAGGGCGGAGACTGCAGATGCACATCAAAAGCCAAAAACTGGACTATAGTAAGAAACTGATGCACAGAAAGCAAAACAGTAGACTGACTTACACAAACACATCCAATGTGTGTCATCCAATCACTGCATCCGAGCAGGTTTGTTCTGAACAAGAGAATACAAAGTGCAATCTTTTCTCACATGCATTCTGTGTTGAACACCTAACTTTTCATATCTATATCAGTTAATGCAATATGTATTACTTTTAGACGTGCATTTAGAGAAATGCAGAGGTAGAGATCTGTCATTCTAGTCCTTGTGTCTCAGTCTTCGAGGAACCTTCTTTAGTGGTCCTATTTTCACCAGCTACATTCAAATGTAAAATTTGTCTCCTCACACCAAATGTTCTAGATAAAGGAAGACTAATATGACATGCCCACAGAGACGGATTGTACTTGCCTCTGCACATTATATTTTATGGGATGCAGTGGGCTTACTTGGGGTATAGAAGTACAGGAATTTCATTCAGAATCTACTGTCCACTAAACCGTGGCAGCACTCTCCTTGGTGAGTTAAGCTCTTTTAAAACTATTATTTAAATCTTCCTAGGACCACAGTTAAATTCCTTGATGTCCCATGAATAAGAACGTCTATTCTTTATAAATGAAAATTTGGATTGAATTTAACCCTTGAGCACAGTGAGTGTTCAAAGGTTTCTGCAGTCAGTCATTGAGACTTTCTGATAGGCACTCCCTTGGTAGGTTTTAAATTCCTTTCAGCAGAAGTGAATGTAATTGTCACTTTAGGGACCAAGATCAGCTTTCTAAGATCAGCCATTAGATATTCTTGCATGAAATAGGTTGATTAAAACTTGAAATTACTTTAAACTTAATGTTTAGTTTGATCTGGATGCCAGGCAACAGATCAATTTTAATATATTAAGATCTATTAGTTCTCCCAACAATGAGATATTTTGTATTTTCTGGATAGTCTGATGGCCTTCTATGTATACCAATTTTATGCAAACATAGATGATGCCTAGGTTATTCTGCATTTGGATGTTTACGCCAGCACCCTGCATGATCGATTTAAGAGTCATCTAGTTGAGGTGGCTAGTTGGATGAACATGAATGCCCTATGTCACAATTCTGACAAAACAGAGGTTCTGGTCTTTCCCCTCCTACTGTTTGCGTTCCCGGTGGCCTGAATCTCTAAGTAAATGTCCCACACCGACTGCCAACGTTCAAACCCTGGGGGGTCATATTTCACATGTAAAAATGTTTACAGTATCATCAGTGAAGGGAATTTATATCCAAAACATATTTGGAGATAAAAGGTAAAACCTATCATAAAAACTGATTGAAAAGTAGTTTTCCTTGCTTCTTGCAGTGCATAAGGCTAGTGTAAGAAAATGGAGTACAGGATAATGTTTCTAGATGCGGGAAACTGATCAATATAAGGTTTGCGCTTTAATTTAATTTTTTTAATTGGGTAGTTTCCGTCCATGGGATAGATTTACTTTAAAGACTTTAAAGAAAAGACATATTGTTTCTATTAGTATTTCATTTCCAGCAGTAGCCAATGCGATGTCCTAAGGCCAGAGGTGTTCTGCCCTAACTTACAAGTTCTAGGACTGGACTAAATTGCAGCATTTAACTCTGCCACAACTGGCACCACAAGGATTCCTTGAGGATTCCCTTAATCAAAAATGTTTGATCACACCACTGATATTTCATAATTGGATACAATAGATCTTTCTTACAATAGTATGTTTCTGATAATTTGTCTCTTACATTTTTCTCCCACCAATCCACCTGTCTTTATGGAGCAGGAGGGTTGGGGGTGGCGGTGGATTGCAGCCACTATCCACTATGGTTGGTGTACAGTTCCAGGTCAGCCCAGCCTACCAAAACTATGTTCACTGCTGTTGCTGCAACACAAAAATATGGTACACCATCCTGGGACTAAAAGAACCTGGTCCAAGGCAGAATATTTTTCTTCATTGAAATATATAATAAAATCAAAATAATTGGAACACAAATTTCCAAGCAGTCTCACTTGTTTGGGTCCAGAATGTCGAGCTTGTCAAATATTCTTCCCTTCGTCCCCCACCTCCATCTTCTCAGGGCTCAGTTTGAGCCAGGAGGAGGCCTTCTAGTCCATTACCTCCAAAATGCACTTGCGTCAGCTTGCAACTGCTATTCTTAGATCACCATTTATCTAAAGGATGATCTAGGTATTCTCAATGTGCAATTTGAAGAGAAAGGCATAACGGTCTGATAGGATTGACCCTTGAGTTAATACAGAAATGGATGGGTGGGATCTAGATTTCAGTACTAGAAAACCAGGCATATTCCTGAAACTGACAATGATAGTGTAACGGTGTCTTGAAAGCCTTTGCCCCATAATTTCATTTCTATTTCTCTCTAGGGTCTTGAAAATGTTTATTGTAATTTGGAGCGTGGAACCTTATCATTATATCCTAGGATGGCCGCATTTGGTGCATATATCGTTGATGAGCAGTAACCGTAAACAGTACGTTGGTGCTTGCAGCTTCCTCTGACTCAGTCTCTTGTACTTTTGTAGGTGATGTTGAGGAAGGCACAGAGTATCTATTCAAAACCCACATGTGTCCGGAATGCAAACGCTGCTTTAAAAAAAGGACCCACCTGGTGGAGCACCTGCACCTGCACTTCCCAGACCCTAGCCTTCAGTGCCCAAACTGCCAGCGGTTCTTCACCAGCCGCAGCAAGCTTAAGATCCACATGATGAGGGAGCTAGGAGAGAAGAGCCACCACTGCCCAATCTGTGACTACAGCGCTGTTGAAAAGAACGCCTTGAATCGCCACATGGCCAGCATGCATGAGGACATTTCCAACTTCTACTCAGATACTTATGCCTGCCCAGTGTGCGAGGAGAAGTTTAGACTGAGCCAGACTCTAAAGGAGCACATGAAGACCCACAAGGCCGAGCAGCAGCTGTTGACCTGCTTCCAGCAGGATTGTGGAAGTTCCACCACCGACCGCAAAGAGTTCCTACGGCACCTGAAAGAAGCTCATAGCATAAGAGCAGTGGAGTGCCGCTACCATGCCTGCTCCCTACTCTTCCCCACACGGGAAGAGATGGAGGTGCACCGCCAGAGCCACTATGCTTTCCACTGTGATCAATGCACCTTTGTCTGTTCCAACAAGCATGCCTTTCGCAAACACAAAAGGCAGGGCCACCCAGGCAGTGAGGAACTAGAGTGTGATTTCTGCCCCTTTAAGACCTTCAATCCGGTAGAGTTCAGTGACCATGTGGGGAAGATGCACGCTAATGAGAAGATCCACAAGTGCACTGAGTGCGACTTTGCCACAGCACACAAACGGGTTCTGATCCGGCACATGCTTCTGCACACAGGTAACACAGCTCATCTTGTCCTAGAGTTTACCTTTGTCTGGCCCTTACTTTTATTTATCTTGCTTATTGTGACTTAGAGAACTGTTTATTTTTGCTCATGGGCAGAAATACTGCTTCCACTCTAGTCCATTTGTCCAGTTTTTGCTTTGAGGACTTTATTGATCCCTTTCTGTGGCAATTTACATGTGTGAACAAACTTGGGGGAGGAGGCTATTACATATGTGGGTCATGAAAGTAAACCACACAAGTATGTGTGATTAGAGAAATCCTTGTTGCAAGACAGCTGCAACTGTTTTTGATTTTAGAACCCCCAGCAAAATCTTTTACTTAAATATAAACTATTTCAGAGGTAGTTGAGTTGGCACCCATGTTGTATGTATTCTCTATTAAATATGGGAATTAGTCCTCAACTGCTTCTGTCTGTTCTGTGTACGAGGTACAGTTTCAATCATGCTCACCATGGTGCACCTGTTGTCTATCACGGAAACTGGCACTGTTGCTTGCTATGCTGTGCCTTTTCTCTGTGTGATGCAAGCTTGCATCACTACTCTTTGCGATTAATCTCTTGTCTCTGTGAAGAATGTTTGTTCATCTATCATTTATGCTGTGTGTGTTGTGTGCAGTGTTGTAAGCACTGTACCTTTAGTCTGTGTTGCTTACATTACTACTCCATGTTGTACCAGTTGCTAATGGATACGGAAGCATGCATTGTTGGTGCCCATGCTGTCTCTGTTCTGTACATGTTTACTGAACGTTTGCTGAGCCGCCTCAGTGTTGCGGCTTGTTAGGAAGCCTGCACTGCATTTGCCCAGGCTTTTCCTTCTGTGTGTAGGGGAAATGTTCACTGCTGCTTCCACTGCTGTTTCTTCTCTGTACTATTGCCCTTGTACTGTTTGTACTGTTTATGTTTTGTTGATGAAACCCTCCAAGTTCTTCTACATACATTCTTTCCATATTCAAAGCTAACACTTGCAGACTAGTGATTTTGGACCCATAATGTACTTTAAAGAGTCCTGACCTATTTACCGTCTCTGCCATCCAAATCATCCTGCCACTGCCTGCTTGCAGCTTTAATATAAAGGCTTTGGGTTTGTGCTTGAGTAGAGTTTGAGTTCTCCCTCCTCCTCTTGGTTCTAGGTGAGAAGCCCCACAAGTGTCAACGCTGCGAATTCACCTGCAGAGATGTGAGCTATCTGTCCAAGCACATGCTGACGCACTCCAGTGACAAGAACTACATGTGCACCGAGTGTGGCTATGTCACCAAGTGGAAGCACTACTTGAACGTACACATGCGCAAGCACACCGGAGACCTCAGGTATGGCATTGCACACAATTTATTATGGATGCATGAAAAGTGTATGTGAGATCTACACACAATATTAACCATCACTGGCAAAACCAATAGATATGGGCTTAATAAGTGAACACATGCACACACAGCCATGCACAAATGTGCACAGATTGTGCGTTTCTATGTACAGGCTCCCTCTTCCTGTGCTTTCTTTGTCATTGCTCTATTTGTTTCTTCCCCAAGCCTGTGTTCCTTGAGGTTCATGCGTGTTATTATTTCGGTCTCTGAGTTTAGCATTGATGGGGTGCATGAAGGTGATGATTTTAAAAGGAATACAGAACCTGTCTGACAAATCATTGTTGAAACGGTTGGGGATTTGTATGTCTTATATTTTTTTTAGGAAACCATATCCACAGTAGATCAGTAATTGTGGGCAAGAATGTCTTATCTTTTACCCAGGTGCGGTTAAAATCTACGGGTTGCATTGCAGGTCAGAAACGTACGAGGCCTGCTATGATGTGATGTGATGTAATGGTTAGAAGGTAGGTCACTAGGTTGGGAGGAGATGATTCTTCTGCGACCGCCTGGGCAGACGTTGTACTTGTGACATCAGCTGTGGAGAAACTGACAATAGGATCGGTTGTCATAACTGTGATGGTAGAGTACTCCGTTGCTCTGGGTATTAGTGCTTTGCTTGTAGAGGAGTGCTGCAAAGGGTGAAGAATGTACTCTTCAATAGAAAGTCTAACCGGGTTTAGGAGAACTTGTGGCAGAGAGATGGGGAGTGTGGTTTGCAGACTTTTATTATCATCTCAAGTGGGTGATCCACCTTCAGTTCGATGTGAAATAGTTTGTTTGGGGTTTGTGCTCTAATCAAGAGTAAGTAGTTGTAATGAAGTGTGAGGCGAGTAATATCACCTCTCATGTGACTCATGGGTGGTTGAGTACTTCAGTGGAGAGTCTGCATGCGATTGGTTTGTTAAAGCTGGGCTGGACCTGAAGATTGGTTGGACTGGAAGTCTGTTTAGAATGGGGATGTTGGCTACCAGGTTAGTACTTTGCAGTAATTCATTGTATGTCATGAAGGAACACCTTTCTTTCAGGTTATGGCCCAGACTACCTTGATTTATCCTGCCATTATTGACTACACAGCTCGTGTAAGGATCCAAAATATTGTACAGGTTTATTTGACACAGAACAGCGTCCAGCCTACCAGTGACCAACAGGCTGACCGAGAACACTAACACATCCTTGAATCAGACTGATACTGTGACGGCACAGCTCATTCTGCAGTCAAAACCCCTCTTTAATCAAATGTGCATTTTCTGGTTTGTTGCATAAAGACATGTGATAATGAAATATACAATGAAAACAGTATACTTACAGTTCTTGCCGACCTCCCGCTGTAATAGAACTCACACCTACACACACATCTAATTATCCCAATTCTGATTGGATCGAACGATTTAATGAGCTAGCCATCGTCCTAGTCCATCTCAAGGCTGAAATGCAAAATCTATCAACCATCACCAAAGAACTCCTAAACACACACACAGCTACTAGGGCCACCGTGAACCGAATCAGTCACCAAACTAGCAGATATATCACCAAGAACTCAAGCCTCGAGGACACCAGACAGTATAAGATACCTTCCCCCAATGATCCATCTCGTCCTAGGAGGGCAACTGCTGTACTGTCTGACAATGACATTGATGACCTCTGCACATCCTATGCCCGCCAGACCGGCATCAGTGAGTCTCGTTGTGGCACTATCCAATCCATTCAAACCAACCCCTTCAGAGAACCCACTCACAACTACAGATCCATTAATAGAGAAAATCTCACAAATATCAACATAGTGCAGACCACTCCCCCCCCCCCCCCCCCACTTCGACTAGCAAGCGGAAATTTGCACTCATCAATTGCAGATCTGCTAACAAACATGCCCCTAACATTTACGACTTCATCCTCGCGAATGATCTTTACATTATCGTCCTTACCAAAACGTGGCTAAATAGTTCCTGCTCTCCCATCTTGGACCTACTGGTCCCTCTTAGTCACGACCTAATCCGCCTAGACAGAAACATGCAAGGGCTAGCATGCATTTATCGAAACACAATCGCAGTCAATCAAGCAGACTCCATCTCTTTATGCTCTTGCGAATATCTCTGTATCAACATCTCTGATGACGAGTGCCTCGCCTGCAAACTTCACATAATTTACCAACCCCCGGGTGATAATTTGACGTTCATCGATGAGCTAATGGAAGTTATTGCATCCAATGACAACTCACAAGTACCACAGATTTTCCTGGGCGACTTCAATCTCCATGGGAATAACTCAAGCAATCATGGTGTAAGCTGTCTTAAATCTTTTCTGGCAAATCAGGATCTGTCCCAACCATGTGACAGTCCAACCCACAACAAGGGAGAGACACTAGACCTCATCATAGCTAAAATGAACACGGTATCATTAGAATCCATCACCCCATGTGACTGGACAGACCATTATAGCACTCTCTTCTCCATCAATATCGTGGTAACTCCTAAAAGGGGTCAACCCACAAAAACAAAACAATGGAAAAGGAATGTACAAAATATCAACCCCATCGACCTGGTAAACCGATGCAACTCTGCCCTGATCCCCTCGACAGAAATGGCTGACGTCCATGACCTCACAGTCTTTTACAATTCCACAATGCTTAAAATTCTTGACTCTGCAGCGCCCATCCAGGAAAAAAAACGTTTCCTCCAAACTCTCCAAACCATGGTTCAGTGAGAACCTGAATTCGGATCGTCGAAAGCTAAGCTCAGCGGAGCGACTATGGAAATCAGCACCCTCCATTGAGCCTCTATATCACCTATATCAACTCAGAGTGCTGAGGAATTCATACAATAGGAAGATCCTGAAGGCTAAGGCAGACTTTTTCAAATCCCAGCTGAACCAAGCCATCAACCGTCCCAAAAAACGATTCGAAATCATCAAACAACAAGCGCGCAACAAGCCAAACTCCCTGGAACCAAGCGACTCGGTTGCACCTAACTGCGATGAGCTGGCCAACTTCTTCCTAGAAAAAAACAAAATCCATTGAACTCAACATCCAATCTAAGAAGGCCCTCCCTCAGGCTATGGCCCTTGATGATAAATCTCACTCTCAGATCAAGGTCCATTTTATTACTCCGATGGAAATCCCAAAAAACAATGCCTTTTGGCACACCTTCTCGCCCATCCCTGAACAAGAATTCTATAACACTCTTCTAACGATTAACCCCTCAAATCACTTCTCGGACCCCTTACCTCCTTCTCTATTCAAAATGATAAAAACCTCTATGCTTTCCCTATGGTCAAAGATCGTAAACGCCTCCCTGAGACAAGGGTCCATACCGGCCTGTCTTAAAATAGGGCATGTCACACCTATACTAAAGAAGTCTGACTCCCTCTCCACCGATCTCAATAACTACTGCCCTATATCCAACATCCCCACTCTGGCGAAATTGCTGGAAAAATGTGTTTAAATACAACTATGCAACCACATCGAGAATTACAACCTACAATATGACACAATTAAATTACTGTGTAATACTTCGTACATGAATATCATTTTAAAAGAACCATCTTAAAATACAGATAAAACCTTCATAATGTATTACAAACTTAAAGGTTGTAACATATCTTGACGACACCAATCCACAGTTATTTCATTTCATAGATCTTATTGCGCTTATTAGACCCATTACTCCTAAGATTTACTATTTACACTATTGTTGGTTAAACTACAGTTCAATATGTGCAAAGTAATCAATAAAGTGCAACATGCCATGCTAGGTTCCTGTTATCCTGGTACTAAATAATGGACATGGATTAAACCAACCTAATTAGTACATGCAGTCATACACCAAAACTAATTGAGGGCAACAATCTACAGGTTTTGCTTATCATTAGCTTTGTTGCCCGTGGTTCAATACCATTGCACCTTCAATTAGATTCTGTCCCTGTTTTTCTGTAGACAAGGATTTAATTTATGCAGAATAATATTTAAAGTGCAACATGTCTTTCCTAAAATCCTTACTCGTCTTAATACTATATGTTGGTCATAATTAAAACCATCCTGTTTAATCCTAAATCAGAAATGCCCATTAAACCAAGTGAAAAATAACTCATTATAGCTATGCCTCATACAATCTACTTGTGTCCCTGTCAATGGGCAGTGCTGTTCGCTCTTTGGAAGTTTCCCCTCTGCTATGGACATGTATTTTTTAAAAAGATCCAGAAAATAATCAGGTCCTCTTCCTGAAGACACGCTACAACTGCTTGCCGACATGTGCGTATAGTGTTCTGGTTAAAATACTGTCTCAACAAACTTGCGGTCATCCGTTAGGGCTTGGCAACAGCAGACAATATGGCAGACGCCTTCCTTACAATAATTACTAAGACGGCATGACATTTCTTTGGTCTGCCTTTTCCAAGCTGGTAAATTACAACAAAATTGGAAATTTCCAAGCCAGAATCGCAAAAGCTTTCATTTTGAATTTAGACCATTCCTGCCTCCCAGATAATTCTGAAATTTTAAAAGGCCATATGTAACGATGGCCATCTGTGCCTGGGCACTATCTGCTAACACCTCTCTATCCATCAAAGCTTAAACCTTTTTGCTGATACCTTTAGTGACTCTATTAAATGCAATTTGAGAGAAGGGTGCAGCACAGAGTTCATCTGCCTTAAAAGTGGATGCAGCCAATTAAAAAAATTTGTGTGCTGCAACATTTCTAGGGTCATTTATTGCCTCCCATACGAGTGTGGATCATGATTCATTCTTCAATTTAAAACCATTTCGAATATGTTCCAGGGTCACTTATGTACGAATTTGGGCTGGCGAAGCCTGAAGAAGTAGATTAAACAGGCAACAATAAGTTCTGTTACGGTGTTATGTGGCCCTTAGAGACCTTGTCGATATTGCTAAGTTAGCATGAGTTTGCCTGCTCTATGCTGATGCCTTTGCGTACGCCCCTGCTAGAGTTTGTTTTCGCGACACTTTGCCTCTGCCCTTTACATGATAACAGATTGTTTTTCACGTTCTCTGCTTTCCCTTGAGTTCTGTCTGAACATAATGTGCAAGGTCGATCAACAATGTTTTTGTCAGTCCCTAATACCTAGACAAAACATGTTACAAACAGCTGCAATGCGGAAAAATCGTGCTTTGATATAGCGTTGTTGCATGTTTTTAAAACACACTTGAAGAAAGCCGTTCCATGGAGCTGAGCTCTGCTGTTCCTATGATGTTAACCTTTGCGTTTAGGCTTTCAGGTAGGGGGCTGCTATCAACGCCTAGAGATCTTCTGTTTTATAAAATAACTTCTTACTACCAAGGGGAGGGGAATTAGGCCTAGGTATTTTGCTTTTTTTCATAGTCTTTTTAAAATGACGACTCCTTTTGTATTCTATGGTATTGTAACAATGCTTATGGTGCTTACTTTATGCATTTTGCTGCTGGTCGTGGTGCGCATGCTGTTTTATGAATCACTATAGTCAAAATAAACATTTTGAACTTATTTAGTGACTCTGATTATTCTTATTGTGGACAAGTACGAGTGAGCGAAAGAGTGTCTTGTTCCCGCGACTCTGAGAGGGTCGGGAGTGTTAAGTTCTGGGTTGTCAAATCATTTGTAGCTTCTTAATATTTGTTGGAGACCGAATGAGACACTATAGCTAGTTGGTTGGGATTTTGGGTACTAATGTGGTAGGTGGTACACCCCTGTTCACTGAGGTCCTGTAATCTTGTACATAGTTCTGTGTTTGAGCAGAATCCCCGCAACATGGTGCCCAACATTTGGTCTAGTTCTTATCTGCGAGACGCTTGAGTAGTGCTTGTGCTGGTCCACAATCCCCTCACTTCTGTTTCCTGTGACGGTGTAACCTCCGATATTGACGTTTTTATAGGTTTATTCAAGCTTGAAGTTTTACAAGGTATTCTTTTCTTATAGTCCATGTTTGCGCTGACGCTCTTCAAGTTGTTTTACTCCCTTATTTATAATGGCTGCGATTGATGTTCCGGCTCATAGTAGAGCCGTGCTGAGGGTGCACTTTATTCATTACGCAGTCCCTGATGCTGGGGCCGCACTTATTTTCACGGTAAAAGCCGTCCCAGCTCACCAGTTTGAAGAATTTAATTCTTGGGTCACCTTACTGGCGGTGGATGGAACTGATAATTTGTTTCACGAATACACTCCTCAGCTATATCAGCCTTATAGAGCTCTTGAAATTCCACTTACAGCTTGACAACACCGTATATGGTTTAATAGTGCCCTTCCTCACCCAATAACGGCAGTCCGTTTAGGCCCTTTAGCTATAGATGGGGCCACATGGCCTGGTTTGGCAGGGTTCACCCCACACCCACATGCTTTTAAAACATGCAACACTTCATGAGCTCCTCATTTTACACACTTTATTGATACTCATGTATAGAGCTGTAATACAGTACGTAACACGCAACGTCCAGGTGGGACCACCTGGCACTGCTGTGCAACCTGCTCGTCCTGGTGCCGTGACCATCAGTCCCCTAATGGTTAATTCTGTCATGGGCAAGCACCCACAGAATAAGGATGAATTTCCTTATTGGCTTGCAGAGAAATTTGGACAGATAGAAGCTGTCTTTCCTAATACCACTCCTGGGGAAAAACACAGGATCTTAACTATTAGTTTACCTAAAGACTTAATTCCTGAGTTGGCGGATTGTAACACCTGAGCCAGAGTGTTTGCAGCCGTATATTCTATATGTTTCAGCACTCCCCCCATGATCGTGCTCCCTTCTGTGATTAAACGCGTTCAAGATGAACACGGAGCTGAAGCGGCTGTCGAGCTGGGGATGAGACTGGTGGGGGTGTTCGACGTGGTAGCTGATATGATCCTTGCGAATGTCAAGGGCGATACTGTTAGCTTTCAAGTGGCGAACCGCTTGGAGACTGTAGCGGAAGCTGACAAACCACGAAAATTACCTAAGATAATTGCAAAGGCTTATAAAATGATAGGCCGCAATAGTTTGGGAAATAAGCCTTCTAATCCAACACAACCGCAGTCTCAGAATCAACAAAAAGCCCAACCTGAAAAGGATGGGTGTCCTTTCTTTCCTAAAAAGATTTGGAAAAATTCTAAAAAGCAGGTTCCGCAACAACAGAAGCAGGGTTCGTGTGCTAGTTCACCGGCACCTGAGTCTTCTGAGCGTACTTATGATTTGCGCGACCGCGCTCAAATTAAGTCTCCTGATATGTATCAAGTTCCTGATCAGCGTTCTTCTCGTTCTTTTGGTTCTATTGGTCTCTCAAGCTGGTGGAGGTGATCGCCAGGATCGGAGTAGAAGTCAACCTGCATCACAAACTCATGAACAGCCTCGACAGATTGATGTCAAGGACAAGCAGAGTGATTTCCCATGCCTCCGTCCCCAGTTTCAGAAGAAAAAAGTTGCCGCTTTAACCGCGAGTTATACCACAGACGGTGAGAACGCGACTCCTGGATTGGACTTGGGTAGGGCATCTGCTCGACAGTGCGGCGGAAGTTACCATAGGCCGGGAGGCTCTACGTCCAACTGACACATTCATTACTATTGAGACTGCAGATACCTGGGTTACCCCCCCCCCCACCCCCACCCCCACCCCCCCAGATAGACTCTATGAAGTCCTTTTCCTAATTGAAGGTGATATACTTTGTCCCATTAAGGCAGTTTTCTGGGAGAATCTGACCTCTTCCAGGGGTGGGGGAATCATATCGCCCGACGCCCGAAACATGTTGATTTTTATGTTGGCCAAGAAGATTTAATATCTACTTTGTTCGACGGACAACTAGACATTAAATCACAAAAAATATACGAGCTGCGTGCACTCTCGGGTACTTGCGGTGATTAGACATGCTGACAGCCTAAGAACATTGGAGGCTTCTGATTGGCTAAAAGTCCATGACTGGGCTCTAGCCAGTGATTGGCTGGAAGTCTTTAGCCCAGCAAAACATCACTGTTTCTTTAGTGGGAAAAGCGCGGGTTAAACACTGGTGCAGCCCACCCACTCTCTGAACCAAGCTGCCGAACATGCAAAGAGTGGGGCGAGGCAGGAAACGCTTTCTCTGCTGCCTGGTCCAAGCGTCGTGGGACGGGGCATCCGTGTAGTCTCTCTGCCGCCGGTTATAGAGTGGCTCGATTTTCCCCGTCCTGCAGTGTCCGTTACGGCCTAACGCAGGCGCTCGTGTTTCTGGAATTGTCAGTGGCAGGTGTCTCTGAAAGGTGAGTCGGACCCTGAATAAACCCATTAATTATCTGCAGAAAACCGCACCATTTACTAAGAAATGTACGGAAACTGTGATGCTGCATGCTACGGGCCAGGATCAATGACCATGGGAGTGGGGGTTAAAAGGTAATTTACAGCAAGGGTATGAATTTATCACGCATAACCACATTACGTTAGTTAGTGCTGGGCAAATGTTTTCCCTTTGCTGAAAAAGCGCACTCCGGTGACAGTGATCGATGGATTCAATAGTCACAGGAGCTCATCAGCTTGGATGTACCTTGCAGCTGGAGAGCTCTAGACTGGGTCATATTTAGACCCAACTGTGGCCTCGCATCCTCCATGTTGACACGGAAACCTTGTATTCTGTTTACTATGGCTGTGGTTATGTCACGCGAATATGGCGTCTTTACACATGCCCCTATATGAGCAGGGCACTCTTCTATGTAAATTGAGACTATTTATGCAGCTCACCTCTTGATAACTAACGATTGTGATATATTGGGCACTAAAATAATTGAACAACAGTGCCCCCTGTCATTTCCAAGGATGCATTAGTGACAGTCTGTGAGTCTTTTACTGTAAACACAGGGTATTCTAATCCCTGCAGGAGTTATACCTATGCACAACATTTACAGTACTGCAAGTCATTTTGTTTAGGTTTATTAAGGAAAACCTCAATAAAAAGACAGAAATGAAACGTTCTTTTATTTAAGTTTATGCCTTAGCTGTTCAAAGTGTGCTAACACGCTATTCTACATCTTCAGCATCGCAATCTCAATCACTTCAAGTTCATATTGTCAAAGACTGAGATTCTCGCACGTAAAACAAACTTGGACACAGTATCACCTCTTCACCATCTGGACACAGGGGCATGAACCAGAGCTATCAAATGAAGTGAGAAACATGATGGGGACTATGGCCTCGACCCACTGCTTAGGTAAACTAAGTGACTAAGGCATGTTTTACTCAATGTGAACTCAATGCCACATTTTTCTACATCTGGGGTTTCCTCACAGGGAGATGGCCACCATCTCTTTGGGTCAGTCACACCTACATTATGCCAAGAGTTTATTTACTGGTGCCCAATGCTATTTTTCCTCCCCAACTTTGAGCTAATTATGAATGCAGGCGTCAGACAATATCAACACCCATGTATGCATAATCCTATCACTCACATTCTTCAAGAATGACACTGGCTGCAAGAAACAGCTCATTCATGGCTCTCTGCATCGCACACGAGACCATCCATTACACCGGACCGATCTTTCTTCAACTCAAACGTCACACCTACTGCTAAAGAATGTGTCTCTGGTACAGACTGGCCCTGCGAGTCACACTCTGGAAAATCTCCCAGTCAAGAATACGGATACTTCAAAAACACCCAGAATTTCAGACAGCGGTAAGGAATTGGCACCTCCCAAACACACAAGCCTTTCCCAGCAGAGGTCCAACAAAAGAATGGAAAAACATTACTTACCTGTAACTTAGTTTGCACCTTATAAATGTTACAAATCACCATGCTGTTCATTTCGTGCTGAGCTTAGACCACTGCAAGGTGTCCTTCGTTGTTGTGCAAATTTGGGTTTCAAGCTTGTGACATGACGTATGATCAGCATGATCAAATACCCTGCAACCAAAAATGCACCATTCGGTATCACATCATGCCTAGATACAACTTCAAGCTTGCCACAACAAAACTGGAGTACTTTCAAACCCCCCTTGCAACATCCAATACAGATATTTTAAACCCACTGTCTACAAAATTCATGCTTTAAAGGACATGTTGGCGTGCTATAAATCAACCTAATAAATCTACCAGTCATGCAAAGCTAACGAGGTGGTAACTTTTCAGAAAATCCAGAGTCCCCTTCAGGCCCTTGACATGAGCACGCAGTGCTGTAGAAATGCAACAACGTGTAATACAAAATAAAAATATAGTGAATGTTACTCTGCCAGCTTATATAATTATGTCGGGAGTTGGTGGGACAAGTGGATTTTTCAAGACATGTAGATCTTAGTAGGATTTTGTCTCTTGGCCAAGTAGATTATTTTAAAAATTCCACACCCCTGTCTTCAGATGACATTTTGTTAGCGGAGGCAGATTGGCCTCCAGCCTTTGTGTTAGCCTCATCTCGAGGGGAAGATGTGATTCTTCCGAGTTTTCCGTGTTGCGTCCCTGAGGAACAAGCGCAGACTTTCGCGGAGGACTGGGCTTTGGCCTTAGCCCCAGCGGTGTATCGCAATCAGGTGGGTTGGGATGTTGAATCATCGGCACATTTAATACCGTTGCGCTCTATGCCGCAACCACAACCTCAATATCCCATCAACCGTGAAGCCAAAGCTTCAGTTTGTGACATTCTACGACAGTTGGAGTATCAGGGGTAATTGAGTCATGTACATCACCTATGCATAATCCTCTCTTTACAGTCCCTAAACGTGATGGTTCCTTTCGGATTGTATTGTTTTATAGAAATTTGAACAGCCATTGCAGCACATTTGCGGTACAAAGCACACACAGCTCAGCGCTGGTGAACAATATAGTTAGTAAAAAATACAAAACAACGCTTGATATTTCCAATGGTTTCTAAAGTCACAATATCGACCATGCGAGTAGTGACTTGAGAGCATTCAGTGCCGTCGGAAATCAGAAAAAATGTACACAATTGCCTATGGGGTATAAGAATAGCCGCGGGGCATTTACGGCACGCATAGTGTCTTTCTTACATGGCTTTGACCCCGAGGCCTTGTCGTACGTTGATGACTTTTATTTGACTGACGACGAAATCAGCCGCATCTTGAACGAGTCGACCACATAATATTGTCTTTTGCCGACTGTGGTTATAAATTAAATTTTGCAAAGTCACACATTGCCCATTTGGCAGTGCTCTTTTTGGGCTATGAGCTCAATAACGAGGGAAAGGGTTTAGCACCTCATTTCCTAGAGAAATGTGCACATTTGCAACCACCTTCATCATTGAAAAAGCTTCAATCCCTGCTGGGTTTTTTGAATTTCGGAAGAATATACGTTCCCGATTATACCTAGCGTATCAAACCGCTTTATGCGTTGATACAACCCAAGTTTTCCTCTGCCAGCTGGCTACCAGAACATACTTCCGTCCTGCAGTCTTTGCAAGCGTATTTGCTTGCAACTAACTTCCTAATGACTCTTGATAACACCCTCAACCGGGTGATACATATAATTTCAGGAGCAGTGGGTTTCACGTACTTAATGTTCAATGAAGGGGACACAATACCTATTGCATACAAATCACATTTATACACTGCGGCTGAAATGCGTTTTTCCTCTTTTAAAAAAATCTTGACGGCAGTGCAGATGGCGATTCTAAAGTAACGCTCACTGGCGCAGGGCAAATGCATTCTTATGGTCACGCCCTTACCTGCTTTGGAAGTGGTGACTTAAGCAACTGTACCTAGTGTAAGGCACTACACCCCGTTGGATTCTTAGGGCTACTTCCTTGACGTGTTCGGATGTCACGTTTATCTTTGATCCTTCTCTTCAGACTCAGGAATTTTTACAGTATGAATGTATTCATCCTCCTCCTTTGTCGCTTCTTCCTCTGCATGAATACAAATGCATAATTTATACTGATGGCTCGGTGCGACCGGCCACGGGTTCCAAACATGCTTATTCAGCATCTTGCGCTATTGTAGCTTTCTCCATTGTAGATGGAGAGTTTAAATCTTCCATTGTGCACACTCAGGCACTCGGTGACTGTATGGCGCAATTGGTGGAGCTGCGTGCTCTTGTTCTTGCTCTCGAGTTTGCTGATTCTCTTGTGAAAACTCTTATTGTGTGTGATTCTTACTATTGTGTCCAGTCGTTCAATGACAACTTATTCTTTTGGTCTCAAAATGACTACTGCGATTCTAAAGGCAGCGCAATTAAGCATAAAATGCATTGGGTTCGAGTGGCAGATCATAAACGTCTGCCTCTCACACGTTATTCACACCCTTGGCCACCAGCGTGTCGGAACACACGGTCTTGGTAATTCTTTGGCAGATGAAGCACCCAAATCTGCAGTAGCCACGTGTTCCGTAGCAGCAGTTACAAGATCCATGACACAAATAGATAATTAGATTCTGGCAGCAGTCGCTGGTACAAGGGAGGGAGGTAATTATCCTTCCGGTTTCCCTTCTAAGTACTCTTATCATGTAACTCCCGAACCGGTTCCTTATACTACCATTCCTTCGGTTGGGGATCGGCTGATTCCCACCGCATTCAAGCTTTGATCAAGGCCGCACAAGAAGGCATTGCTTCGGCCCATGCTGGTGGGTCAGCACCAGGCTCTATTCTTCAGCAACGTTACTGGTGGCGTGGTTTATGTAAACAGACTCTTAATTATGTTCTTTGCTGTGATGTTTGTCAACAAATCAAGCCTTCTACGGTCCCACATCCGCTATAAACTCCGCTATGTATTTCTAATAAACCTTTTGGCTGTGTCTATCTTGATCGCTGCAGTCCTCTTTGTTCTGATACTACATACAAGTATATCTTTGTTGCCGTTGATTCGTACACTAGATTCCTGTGGGGCTGACGCTCGAAATGTCATCAGGGATTTGCGTGTCTTTGTCGGGATGTTTGCCTGTGGTACCTTCCATTCTGACCAAGGTCTAGCGTTCCCCTCTAAGGCATACAAGGATGCGATAAAGTCGTTGGGGGGTACAGGTGCAGTTTTCGTCTCCATTCAACCCGAGGCCAATTCAGTTGTGGAGCGAATGAACCTTGACTTAAAGCAATCCTTGACAGCTAGAGTCTTAGGTACTGGCAGGAACTGGCTGGCCCACTTGTATGGGGTTCAACGTGCACTTAATTATCTCCCTAGAAGATCTCTCGGTTGCTTTCATATGTTTGTTCCTGACCTTGATGGCCTGGACATTGTGGAAGCTGCCTCTAAGTTTGACGTAGATAATCATTCTGCTATGTTACAGGATCTACAAAAGAAACGCGATACCCTGGCAACTGAGCATTTACCCTCTTCCACTGATGAAGCACTACTGATTCCTGTTACCGGTTGGCTTCCTAAAGTTGGAGATCTGGTACAAGAAAGGATTGAAAATAAAAAGAATTTGGTCTCTTATTGTGCTCCTGTTTCAGTACTTGGACTGAAGGATACTCGTACAATCCTTCTACCACCGTTGCCATGTCGAAAGACAACAGAGACATCTCAGTGGACAATGTCAAGTTGCACCGTGTGGCCGATTTGAATAGTGTGACACCTGCAGTTTAGTGCAACGCTATTTCCTTAGCACTATTGGCTTTGTCGTCATCTGTTACCCCACGGATGTCTGCTTATATGGTGGACTCTAATTGATCTTCAACCAGTTCGACAATCCTCTTCTGCAATGGATATCGGGTGCCCTTTTCAGGCTCTTAATTCCGCGAGTGAGATGCCATCTATCCCATGAGTACAACTGGACTATTTGGCGCATTCACCTTTGCTTGCACATCCAGTGAGTGCCTGCCATGGAGAACCGGCAAACCTTTCTTCCGGCTCGTCGTCCTCAACATCCAGTTTGTCTGATGCACCACCATCTAAATTGCGTATTGTATACTCTTGGTTCAAAAAGACGTACCTCATTCCCCCATGGACCTACATTTGGTTGCTCCTTAGCCTGATTTTCCTCTTTATGTCAATTGGATTTGTGACAGTGTTCTTTTTTACTAATAAATGGCCATTATCTCCCTGAACGCTCTGCAGTAAGAATGGTGGACGGAACTTTGGCTCCACAAACATTGTCCCATATCATGAAACGTGACCAGTCTCTTGTGAACATTTCAGCATTCCCAGTTCCAGATGACATCGTTTGGTACAAAGTTGCTTACGAAATTTATGGGCCGACTGAGGTCCTTCGAGTTCCATACGTGTTTCGCGTCTCATTAGGAGATGTGGTGACACAGGGGACATACATCCGGATGATTGGGATGTACAAGCAGTTCATGCATTGTTTTCAGATTTAAAATATTATGCTGCCTTTGATGCTGAAGATTTATATTTAAATTCTGCAATTATGGTGATCTTTTTTGCTAACAACAATATGGGCATCATTTATTCCACAAAACTAACATGTTGAGACATGTTTTTAATTTTACACAATGGGAACAATGTCCAACTCCCTTAGAGGGGAGTTCTAAAACTCTACGAAATAAATTCACCTATTTTTCAAATTATGATGTAGATAATCCTGCATCTTAATTTTTTAAGCTTCAAAAATCCCCTGAATCCAAGTTTCTGTTATCCCACACTAAACTGATTTATGCCAACTTGGTTAAAAACGCAATTGGCTACACGGTTATGACCACTGGAAATAGACTATAGATTTAAAATCAATCTTGGCAGGTACAGGGCACTGAGGCATTGCATCGTGCATGCCTGATCCCTGCTCAAATTTTATTTTTAAATGATACTATTTACCAAACCTCTTGTTTTGGCCTGGCAACTGTCAAAAAAGTAAATACCCCCTCCATTCCTTTCTTAGCGGAATATGACGATTGGCGGTTACATAATAACTACACTATTGAGGCTTTGCGAGCTTTGCTTCGAAATACCTCTTTTAATGTTTCTGAAATTGACTTATCAGGATGCTTGGTGTGGCAAACTAATACAAATGCATGCCAGTTGCGTTTCTATAATGTTACCCCTGGTTTCATTCAGACTAAGCCTGACCCTCGTTATCCACCTCTTCATTCTGTGACTACATACTCAGTGGGTGATTTATGCCAACAGTGGTTGGAACATTCCACCCTGGCATCAGTGAAACAACATCTTTCCCTCTTATCGAACGATATTGACTTGGCTGATTTCTCCTGGACCCTCGTAATCCAAGAGCCAAGCGATTTGTTTTTGCCGCTTACAATGAAATTTGGAAACTTTCACAGATGGAAGCAGCCTTCTGTCTGCGTCAAATTGATCAGGCTAATTTAGAAAAAGTCCTTGCTGTAGTGGACAATAGCATTGGCACACTTTCATCACGCATTTACACCTTAGATGATAATGTTTCCTCTGTGATAGATATTGTTCACAGTGATGTTTCTGTGTTATATCATGGTCAGAATCAGTTCAGGTCAGTCATGCAATTTGCTTCGACATTGCAGACACTGAAAATGGGTAAAGTGCCTTGGGATTATTTGAATGCCACTGCTTTATTTTTGCCTTTTAACCTGACTGATAAACTGACTTTTATGTCCATGAAAGATGCTGTATATACACTGTTACATATTGAACAATTAGAGCCTCTGCTGTTCTCTGTGGCGGAAAATGACTCTGCTGTTTGGTTAATTCATGGGGTTATCACTTTGCCCTTTTCACTTTTACAATTTAAATCATGCATGCAACACTTTCCTTTTGGCCGCTTTGAACTGCTTTTCTGCATGAATTATGGACCCTGCCCTTTGCATATCGGTATCTGAGGGAAGGTTTCCTTACAGGGGAGGAGTGTGATTCGACAGTGGGACACTCTCTTGTGTGCATACACGTTCAATTGCACGGCGCGTGTAACGTGTCGGCACCGAATCTTGCTTGCTTTTTAAAAGTGACACCAGTGCCATCCATCACTCCTGTCTTTACATTACTTACTAACGGCAGCTATTTTATTTTAAATAATCAAGACTGCTGTGGTTTGCGAGCGGGAGTCCCGTATTTGGTAACAGTTTCCCAGCGCGTAACTTGCTGTAGCAATGTCCTTTTTCCGCCGTCCCTAGGGAGTTTAGATTCTTCACTTTCGCCTTCCATTCTGACTTTGAAACAGAGTTCAACAAGTTGAGCAGGCTCAAAGCCCTGTTATTCCAACAGGAGGTGGCTCTTATTTCCGCCCGAGAGACCTTCCAGTTGCAGGTGGCTCGGACCGCAAGTGAGATACAGTCCCTTCTGAACACTAACCGCCCACTACATTTTGGGGAGCTAATAAACCAAATATTTAATGCATCTGACACTTCTGGCCCTGCACATTTTTTTAAACGTGTGGGATCTGGCCTTGTGTCTTCCTTTCAGACTATATTCGGAGTAATACCGGCTTTTATTCAATATTTTCCATAGTTTTTGGAGGGTTTCCCTTAATATTGGTGCTAGCAGTGGGTGTCATGCTTCTACTCATTGTGCTTCGAAATGGTTGCTCGCCTTGTGGCATTACACCACAAGCCGGGCCAGCTGCAACTGTACCGTTATCACCTGTATGAGACTTTTGGATGCTGGCCTTTAGCAACGCTTAGTGTCAGTTACGACTTGAACTTTCGCTTTGCCTACTATACTTGCGTGCAACCAGTGCTTCATTGCAAAATGTCCTTTCTCCTATGGATCTTTGCCTATCTAATACGTGGTGTCCAATCCCTGGTTTCAGCCAGTTGATGGGTCCCTTGGAGGCACATGACGAGGCTTGTTCTTTGGATGGTCAAATGACCCTTGCCGCTTTACTTGGAATCTTGGCTAAATGGGATATCTGTGTGGCTGCACAGACCTTCCTACAATGTAGTTTCATTGAATATTATGCAAGTTTTCCAATTCTGCTTTTGAAAGCTCCTGCTTATGAGGAACATGATTGTTCCTTCGACTTACTTGATTGGATGTCATCGCTTTTTTCTACCAATGACCGAGATGAGCTATTGGAGGGAATTGCATTTCTTTGCACACAGACCTTCATGGATTGACTACTTTGGTCGTCACAACCCCGCTGTCTGGGTTACAGACTCTTTTTTTCAAGCTCACTGTGCTTTTTTGCGAACTTTTCCCCTTTTTCTCCGATTTGGTTTTTTAGAAAGTTCCTCACCATTATGTTGAACATTGCCTGACTTTTTAACTCTGTTTTGTTCTTCTGTCTATGCCCTACTGACTTACCAGGGGGAGAGTGATATAGGGTGTTATTTGGCCCTTAGAAACATTGTCGACATTGCTAAGTTAGCATGAGTTTGACTGCCCTTGTGCTGCTGCTTTTGCGCATAGCTCTGCTAGAGTTTGTTTTTGCGACACTTTGCCTCTGCTCTTTACATGATAACAGATTGTTTTTCACGTTCTCTGCTTTCTCTTGAGTTCTGGCTGAACATAATCAATATCTCTTGTTATTCTGTTCTGGTCAGTCCCTAATACCTTGACAAAACATGTTACAAATCATTCGTAGCTTCTTAATATTTGTAGGAGACTGAATGAGACATTATAGCTAGTCGGTTGGGATTTTGGGTACCAATGTGGTAGGTGGTACACCCCTATTCACTGAGGTCCTGTTTTCTTGTGCATAGTTCTGTGTATGAGCAGAATCCCCGCAACAGTTCCTACCATGACGTTATCTATGATTTTGTTGTATTTCCCTCTTAGTATTTTCACACCATACATCCAGGAAGGAACATGTTTAGCTGCCAGTACTTACAGTAGCGGCTGAAGGGACAAGCTTTTCAAGGAGTTCTGTAGTGAGGCAAACACAACAACTAATTAACTATTCCTTCTTGAAACTGCAGCACCCTGATTCTTGAATGACCCTCTGGAATCGAATCTCACTCCTAAATATCTGTACTCTAATACTGATTCCAGCGCTGTCCCTTCTGTGTAAAATTTTGGGCGGGAAACTCTTCCCCTTGAAACTATCATGCTTTTAGTTTTGTTTAAGTTGAATTTTAATCCATGGTTCGCAGCATACTGAGCGGTTTTAGTAATTCAGCGCTGAAGCCCCACCTTTGTATAGCTAATCAAGAAAATATTGTCAGCATACAACAGATGGGAGACATTAAAGCAGGCCACAGTCAGGAATGCAAATTGATACTGGTCAAAGCACGGGTAATATCGGCTCGATACAAGTTAAATAAAAGGAGGGCCAGTACACAGCCTTGTTTTAGACTGATCCTTGTAGGGATTATTTTGGAGACTGTTGATCCGCTGCCCAGTCTAACTCTTGTCCAGCTATTTGTGTACAGTAGTTGAATCGCTCTGAGGAGAGAGGAAGAAATTCCCCAGTTCGTCCGCTTTACCCAAAGGATATTTCTCTGCACTGCATCGAATGCTGAGCGAAAGTCAATAAAAAAGAAATGAAGGTCAGTTGAGCATAGCCTTGCTTGTTCAATTGTTGAAGCCAGCAACTGAATATTGGTGGATGTACCAATTCCTTATATAAAACCGATCTGGTGTCTCGGCACCAAAGCATTGGACTCCACCCAGGCCATTAGTTCAGTAAGGAGGCATTTAGCAAACATCTTTGCCTCCCCATACATTAAGGCAATCGGCCTGTAATTATAGGGTAGCTTTATGTATAGGGGCCAGTAGTGACCCCCTCCAAATATCGGGTATTTCTTGGATGTGGAGCATGTGATTAAATAAAGTGACCAACCTATCTGCCCAGAATTGCGAGTTCTGTTTATAGAGAGCCTGTGGAAGACCATTAGGGCCAGACTCCCCATTTCAATGACTGTTGCTGATTATTTTTTCCACCTCGCCAGATGAGAACACTTTGAAAGGAACTTCTCTATCAAATTTTGAGTGCCAGCTTTTGGGGGGACCTTGGTTGTGACGGTGCCCCCATACATTTCTTCCAGGTGATTTGTCCAAGAGGCTTCTAAAATATTCAATGACGAAAGGTGAGTTTTCCAGATGTTAGGTTGGTTCACTAATTTCCAGAATTCTCTGGTATCCTTACACTTGGAGGCAAGTAGGATTTTGCACCAATACTGGTCTACTTCTGTTTTTGCTTTAATCCATACAGCTTTTTATATAGCAGTCTTTAGTTTGGTAGGAGTTCGTTCCGCACACTTGGGTTTGAGTTGTTTTTCAACACCCTCAATGCGTGATTCAGCTTCGTTTTTTGCTGTTAGAAGTTGGGCTGATGTTTTCTTTGGCTAAAGACTTGCCGAATCAGTTGTGGCTCTAGCCCTATGGCAGCCTGCATTCCTCTCTAATAAGAGCTTTGAGAATTCTACCCTATGATCCAATGGATTAAAAGTTGATTCACACTACTTATCCCATTAGGGTCTGGCTAGATGTTACACTTTTTGGATGTATGTATGCTACCGACCACCGAAGCTTTTTTATAATTCGACATTATGGAATAACTAATATCTGGTGGGACTTGTTCATGCAAAGAAACTTTTAGATCTAGTCCAATCATTTGTGGTTGGTAATCACTTTCCAGTCTATTTCCTAGTTCATAATTAGTCACCATATGGAATGAAGGAAGAGACAGTAAGGTGTAGTCTGACTGACTGGGAGCTTGCTGAGTGAAGCGTTGTGTGAGCCGGGATGTTTCGGAGCCACCCAGCCGGTCGGGACTTCCAGACCCAGGTGCTCCATAGTGCTTGCAAATTGCTTCCCACATGCATCTATTCTTTGTTTGATTGGTTGTAGCATTGGAATACGGCAAATCTGATCATCAGTTTTCATTATTTGATCCCTGGACACCATCTGGAGCTAGTTAATGTTAAAATAACTGGTCATAAAAATAAGAGGCAAAGGATTAGATGTACACTGAGTGGATATAAAACCCAATAAAGGTTCGATGGTTTCTTTTGTGCCTGGCTGTGGATATATATAAACCTGAATGATCAACATGGGGAGCGCACTTGGTGAGTTATTGTCCCAAACCTTTCCTGCTTGCAGATTAGGATGTTCAATGTTGATCTTTTCTATTCTGACGTTAAGTTAATCTGATACATATAACGCCAACCCTCCAAAGCGTGTCACATTGTTTTTATTGTATTTGCCGGTTTACTAAAACACAAATAGGCTGAAAGGTCTATCGCGTCTTGGGCCCACGTTCCGTGCAAAATTATCAATCTGAAATGTGTTAATAAAGTTTAAAAAGTCCTCGTCATCAATTTCTCCTAGGAGACTCTCTATATTCCAGACGCAAAACAGTATGGACTCCTGCGGTTGACTAACGGTCAGGTGATTATTCTGTCACTTGTGCAAATTCTTATGTGGAGCAGATAAAAGTGCACTCTGGAGCCAGGATTAGTCCATGTTTCATATTGAACTTAACATACTATTCAATCCTCAGTGCTTCATTTGTTTAAATTGAACTTAGTGGCACTGGCCAACGTGATCGACTGGCTCTTGATCCCTCTTAAGATTGATGCTGCAGTGGGCTGGATACGACCCATGGAACTTTTAAAACGTTTCCTCTGGCCTTGAGAGCCCCTACCGCCCCTTTCCCTACTACTGGGGAACAGACCACAAGCCTTTCAGGCTGAAGAAATTGACAGTAGGCTTCGTCCTTTTCTCATGTAATTTCTATATCCCCTTTGATAACACCTGCGTCTCTTCCCACACTTGCTCAGCAAACTGAGCCGCAGCCCTGGAAAAATTGGTCAGTTCTTCCCCACCCGAGATTGGAGCATTTAAAAAAGTGACTGAATAAATTTCGGATGATTCAGTGCGACATAAGGACGGAATTTCTTGAACCATATTTAGCACTGACCCTCTATTGATTTTGTCAGAATGCCCCCTTGATTTATAGTTTGGTGTAAAGGTCACGTTACAATGTTTGTTAGGTGGGCAGGTAAAAGGTGGGACTGATATTAAACTTGGCAGTGTATTGTAAACTTCAGCTGGCTGTTGAGTAATCGGCACCTGTGCAGTGGTTTTTAAGACTTTATTAATTGTTGGAGGGACTGCAGATTCGGACTGTTGGCTTCGAACTTGAATTTTTCTCCTGTCATCTTTATAAGAGATCGACCTTTCATTGATAGGAGAGTGCATTCCTCTTACAGGGTGACGGACTCTGGAATTATAGTTCTTTTTTACAAGATGAGCTGTTGTGATGGCCTGGCTGTTTGAAAAAATAGTTCACCCCACTTTTGGGCCTATTTCCTCCTACTGGTACTTGCTCTTGCTTTAACCCTAGTATGTCGAGTCCCATCTTTCCCTGAGCGAGGAGGGCTTCCAACAGTGGATTAGATTCTGATTGTGATGTAGGTTCACTTGAATTTGTGATGGTGGCCATGTTAGCTTGGTTGGTGTCCAAATTAATCTGGTTGTTGTCAATAGCTGCCCTCTCATTATGATCCATTTCATTTTACGTTATAACGGCTGTCTCTGTTTGTATTTGCAGATGTTTTGAAAATAGCATAAACTTGACCTCTCCGTCCAGGGTGTATTTCACCCATGCACGAGATAGTTTTTATTGTGGGCTTTCCTAAGCCTTTTGTGCTGTCTTTTAGAAGGCTGAGCAGGATCTACAAGTGGAGCAGACCTTGTAGCATTGTGTGTTTACGGTAACTCCCGACACCGGGCTAATGTTTAGAGGTGATTGAGGCCAGGGCCTGTCACTGCCATCGAAAATGGTGAGATACTTACTGGTTGAAAGCCTTTCAGTAGGATTACCCTGCTGTTCCAGATCCGTAGCGCTCAACTCCACTGTGGCATTTTCAGCTGGTGTTTTATTTATAAAGATGACTTTATTGTTAGAGATGACTTCAGTCGGTTTAGTATATCCCTGGATCTGTTGGCTGGGCAACATTTGCTTCGTCGTGGTGCTCGAGGAGTTTTCCTGTTTTTGGTCTTCAGAGACACAATTGTCCGAGTTAGTTGGCGTTAGTATATCCACTGCTTCTGAGATTATTTTTAGCTACAGCTTGATGTCTGCTAGCACGGTTTCTAAAATTCCTGGGAGATACGCCAGTTTATCGAAGACTGGACTGCAAGCTCAAGACTGGACTTATTGAACGTCAACTTGTGCCCTCTGGACCTGCAAGTTTAATGCACCTATTTGTGAATCAGTTGCAGAAATATATAAAGACCTTTGTTGCTGTATTTGGTCACAATTAAAACATATAAAAACTGCAAAGTTAAAAAACACACAATATAGAATAATCCTATCTATTACTGTCTACCACGTTACTTCACAGGGAGAAAATCAATAGACAAAAATATCTGTCATTGATTACCACATTCACAACTGACAATTAGACCAACTTGTAGGGTGTTTAAATATACAACATCAAGGTCTACTGTCCATCAATAGATGGAATTTGTGGATTTTCGTTAGAGGGCGTCGACGCGTTTCGAAGGACTGATCAAATTGTGCCTTCTTTTTCAAGACCAGACATTATTTTTCAACTCCCGTATTTGAAAAATCTATAAACATAAACATATAAATGTATTTAAGTTAACATTTAGATCAAGGTTGTATTACATCAACAATGTTACAATGTTTAGTGTACCATGGATCTGGTAAACCATCTTTTTCTTACTTAATACTAAAAAAGGTAAAACATGCTTGTCTAAACAATTTATCAAATTTATTTGTCTATTGTCTTTTAACAGTTTATTTAGGTACTTGCATGTCATACTGAGAATAAAAAAAAGGGGGGGGGGAAAACAACCTCCTACATAAAAGTAAATGTATGCCAATACATTACCTCATTGGTTCTGGATTTATACACACCCACAGCGTTCCACATTCAAATAATCAAACTTCACATTCACACTATCATGCATTCGAAATTACAGCTGATTCGACAAAGTTCGAAAAATGATTTTAATCTATGGGCAGGGAGGGTAAAGCATCCTTCTCCTTACCTCTTCCCGTATTCCTATTGTGGAGAACACACCATGTATTTTTGGTAATTGGCCACTTAAATACTTTGGGAGACGTGAACCCAGGTAGCCGTGATGACTCCTGTGGAGACCAAAGATTATTACTGTTAGTCTTCCCTTACTGAGTAAATGTCTAATTGCGTAATTCTGTTTTCTATAGATGGTATCTACCTGATTCTTTAATTCCGAATTCCAATTAGTTCTATCCGTGGAATATCCTCGTTTTCCCTTGTTTCCTTGCGTTTAATGAAACTGAGGGGCGGAAGGCCGTTAATTGTTTTCCTCCATGTTTCTTACGGACCTGTGCTGCTTATTCTGATACGTTCCTTATTCCCCGTATTATTATTTTTCGGGCCTTATATCAATAAAAACAAAGCGAAATGGAGTATTACTTCTCGCTCAATTGTGTCATTATTTAAGTCTACCTATCACTTTCTCTAATGTCTAACCAATCTATACATGACTTCATTTTTCCTTTTTATATGTCTCCGTTATTGTCGCTAAATCTCTTTTCTCATTTGTTCAACTCACTCGTATGGTGGCCTTTCTATTACTAAAATATGTTACCTTCTGATCAAAACTACACCTTGGGTATGAAAATAAAAACCAGATTGTTGTTCTACTGTGTACAAGGAGAAGAAGGATCACGGAGTCCCGTAGTGCAAATAGTTATTCATGCATTTTATCGTCTGTCATCTCCCCTCGTTAACCTCTATGGCCACCCTTTCATTTCAATTCTAGAGAACGATCTACTACTTCCTATTTTAACTCCCCCATTATCTAGAGTGTAGCTCGACGGATTCTTACCCGTTTCTTCAGTTGTAGCTCCGATAGCCGGCGGCGTCTCTCTGCGTCCGTCACGGTGTCGTCTAGTGTATTGTATGCCCTACATCAGTTTCTCTTTATTTACGTGTGTGCGTTAGTCGTCATCACGTTAGTCCTGTCATCATTTATATCTCTATTCCCGATTGGATGTCCTGACTACTCCTTATCCATTCACATTTGTTATTCTGTTAGACGGTCTTAGCAGAGTGAAAACTTTATTTAAAAAAAAGTGTTCATGTGTACACACAAACTCGATGTGTATGATGTTTTATAAGTGTGTTATCTCCAATTTCAAAATGAGATGAGGACCATATCCACTTAAATAGTGATTTCTGTCCTATTTAACATGCTCACTTATATTTTATATTTTGAGCAAATTATAAAAGTTCCTCAAACTCTAGTCCTTTGGGTTACCAAGGGTTCCTCTCTTTTTTTTATACGAAATATATAAAGAGCCATTGTGTTGAGGAGGTCCACATATACGTCTAGCTTACTAGACTGATGTGTTAGAGCATCAACCACACCTTGAAATGAACAAAGCAGGATATCCCATGTATTGCTGGCTTTTCCTACCCGGCGAGGTGATTGGCTATATGATGTATCAGCTTGAAGAGAAATGTCTGGGGACACCGATGAAGGGGAGCAAGCCAAATACATTCCTTCATCCTGTATCACCGCTGGCTCCACCTGAGCGAGTGGAAAGCCCTCATCCAACTGAGCCTCTTCCACCAAGGATATACTGATTTTTGTCTGGCCTGTGAGTGGTGAACCCTTAGCTGTCTGCTGTACGGTACCCGGGATAGAATCGTTGCCAACCGGGCCTGTTGGTTAAGATTTAAAACTGTTATTATTGGAGGAAAAATGATGGTGCACCTCGACTGCTACCTGAGTGACCTTGCCCTTTATCGATACATAATTGGACTCCATGCTGCATTTAGCTAATTCTAGTCCATTGGGATTGTGAACCTCGCCCTCAGAACTTTGACAAACTCAGGCTGCGAGGTCTCAGGATTGTTGTTAATTTTTGAAGAACGAGCACCTGAAATTGCCTTATCTCCAAGGATTGAATGCTCCTTTTCACCCAGTCCTCCCACTGAAAGGCAGGCTTTTTTTTTTTTTTTTCTTCAAGGATGACTGACCCAGGAGTTTCCTTCTGATGTTTTGATACTGAGTTAGTCACCAGGCGAGAATGGTTGTAATGGACTTTGCAGTCCGCTTATATCTTTATGATATGAAAGTAAGGTGTTCACAGAATTCTTTAGAAAGACCAATTTTGTCTGAACTTTCCCCTGTGATTTTTAGCTGAGGGTCGAAACCTCTGTTGTAATAAAAAATAATGCCTTTTCTTGTTCTGCAGTTGCTGTCGCAGCCTCTACTTGTGTGAGCCTTTGTTTAAAATTGACAAGTTGGAACTCTTCTGTCTGCACCGGGCAATTATAGGGACCCCTCTTGTCCTCCCTGAGCGCATGGTGAAAGAGGCAATAAACGTTGTACTGGATAGCTGGAGGAACAAAGAGGTTGCAGAGGCAGTTGTATGGAAGACACCTTCTTCAGTTTCCACACTTGTACACTTCCTGAAGCCTGGCGGTAACACCAAGCACCCTGCGTTGTTTCTGCCAAAACAGGGAGGTTAAAAGAGCTTATAAAATCTCACACAAACCTCTGCATCATCAGTTATTAATGCTGTTAAAATTGAACAAGGTTAAATGAGCTTAGATGCACAGGTTACTTACCTTCGGTAACGATATATCTGTAAGAAACATTAATTAGTTATAGATTCCTTACCTTAGAATTACCCCAAGGTGTCAGACTGGATCCGGAAAGTTTTTTTTTTTATCAGCAGTACCTCTGCGCGTCGGAAGGTGGCGTCTGTCAGCACCGCGTCTGCGTCGTGGTCGCCGGGATGACGTCGCGGCAGCTACTTAAACGCTGCCCTCGCGCGCTGACGTCCGTTCTGTACACGACTTTCCGCGCTAGAAATGCAGAGCCATGCAAGACACTGTCCATTGGTGCACAAAACTAGGGCCTTGAAAGGATGTCCTTAACGCTAGAAATCAGTTTGCAGAACGGGGAGGATGGGTGGGGCGGTAAGGAATCTATAACTAACTAATGTTTCTTACAGATATATCGTTACCGAAGGTAAGTAACTTGTGCATCTGCAAGATACACGTTAGTTATAGATTCCTTACCTTAGAATAGATACCCCAGCAATACCAACCCTGGTGATGGGTCTGCGAACCAAGATCACACCAGAAAGTCCTGGAGAACAGAACGCCCAAAGACGCCGTCTCTCCGGACTTGGCTGTCCAGACAGTAGTGTTTCGTAGACGTGTGCAGTGATGCCCACGTGGCTGCCTGACGGATGTCATTAAGAGGCACTCCCCTTTCTAAGGCAGTAGTAGCTGCCGTTGCCCTGGTAGAATGGGCGCGTAGCCCGACTGGAGGCTCCTTTTTAGCCAGAGAGTAACATAACATAATACACAGCACGACCCATCGAGAAATGGTGCTTTTGTGTACGGCCGACCCTTCTTTGCACCCACGTAGCCAACAAGAAGTTGATCATCCACCCGGAACTGCTTTGTGCGATCCAGATACGAGAGCGCACGTTTTGGGTCCATACGGTGGAGCCTCTCTTCTTCCTTTTAAGTATGCGGAAGCATAAAGAAGTTGGCCAAAGTAATGGTCTGCCCGATGTGGAAGGCAGTGACCACCTTAGGAAGAAAGGACGGACGGGTCCGGAGAACTACCGTGTCTGGATGAACAGACAAGAAAGGAGGTTTTGAGGAGAGAGCCTGGAGCCCACTCACCCTTCTAGCAGAAGTGATGGCTACCAGGAAAGCAGTCTTAAGGGTTAAAAGAAGTAAAGGACAGTTATGAAGCGGCTCAAAGGGAGCGCACATTAAGTAAGTTAGCACAAGTTTCAAGATCCACTGAGGCATAACAAAAGGAATTGGAGGAAAAAGATGTGTTAAGCCTTTCAAGAAACGGTTAACTACCGGGGACTTGAAAAGAGAAGGCTGATCTGGCAGCCGAAGAAAAGCAGAGATGGCTGAAAGGTAGCCCTTGATAGTGCCCAGAGCAGAACCCTGCTGGGCCAAACAGAGCAGGAACAAGAGTACTTCAGAGAGAGGGCCAGAAAGGGGATCCACAGCCTGTGCTGTGCACCATGCCACAAATTTGTTCCACCTGCAGGTGTATACCGTCTTTGTGGAGAGGCGCCTGGCTGTCAAGATTACATCACAGATTTTGGGAGGCAGTTTGAAAGACGTCAACTGCCGCCGCTCAATCGCCACGCGAGGAGATGGAGACTGGACAGGTTCGGGTGGAGGACCGTCCCCTGCGGCTGCGACAGAAGATCCTCCCGAAGAGGCAGTCTGATCGGAGGATCGATGGCCATGTTGAGCAGCTCGGGATACCAGACTCTTCGTGCCCTATCCGGAGCCAGAATAATGTCTTGGCCCCGGTCGCGCCTGATGTTCTTCAGTACTCTGGGCAGAAGTGGTATAGGTGGAAAGGCGTACAACAGACCACAACTCCACTAGCGATGAAAACCGTCACCGAGCGAGTGCCGCCTTGGAAAATCCAACACGCAGAACTGCTGACATTGTGCGTTCTCTTCGGTGGCGAATAGATCTAACCAAGGCTCTCACCACTGTTGAAAGAGACCTTGCACCACCTCAGAGTGAAGACACCGTTCGTGATCCATCATGCACCGGCGGCTGAGTTTGTCTGCCATGGCATTCAGAGAACCTGCCAGGTGTTGAACCACCAAGGAAAGGCCCTGATGTTCCAGCCATGTCCAGAGGCTGAGGGCCTCCTGACATAGGATCCACAACCCCACCCCGCCCTGTTTGTTGCAATACCACATGGCGGTGGTATTTTCCGTGAACACCTGCACTACTCTTCCCCGTACAGAGGGAATCGATGCCTTCAGTACAAGACGAATCGCCCGGAGCTCCAGGAGGTTGATGTGAAACCCCGACTCTGCCGGAGACTAGAACCCTCTGATCTCCGCCTCTCCCATGTGGCCGCCCCATCCCAGAATGGAAGCATCCGTCACCACAGTGTGGTCTGGTTGGGGAAGGGAGCGGGACCTGCCACTGACCCAATCCTGGTTCATGAGCCACCACTGCAGTTGTTGAGCAGTGCCCTCCGAGATCTGGACGTAACCTGACCGATTCCCCTGATGCTGCACCGACTGGAACTTCCGGTCCCACTGCAGAGCCCGCATATGCCACCTGGCATGATTGATCAGCAGGATGCAGGAGGCCATGAGGCACAACAGCCTCAGGGTCATTCTGACCAAAACACGGAACAAGGGCTGAAAAAGATCGGTATCATAGCCCGAATGTCCCGGACTCGCTGTTTGGGAGGATAGACCCGAAACTGCGTAGTGTCCAGAACCGCTCCGATGAAGAGGAGCTTCTGAGAGGGAATCTGGTGCGACTTCAGCACATTGATGAAGAAGCCCAGCTGATGCAGGAGGTCGGACGTAGTCTGGAGGTGGGAGACAACTGCCTTGGGCGAGCCTGCCTTCAACAGCCAGTCTTCGAGATAGGGGAAGACTGAAACCCCGATCTGCGCAGATGTGCTGCGACCACCGCCATCACTTTCGTGAACATCCGAGGGGTGCTGGTAAGGCCAGAGGGGAGCACGGTAAACTGAAAGTGCTCGTGGCTTACCGTGAACCGCAGGTAACGCCAGTGGCCCGGCAGGACGGAGATGTGAAAATAAGCGTTCTGCAAGTCCAACGCTACCATCCAGTCTTGCGGGTCGAGGGCAGACAGGCCCTAAACAAGCGTCAGCATCATGAACTTCTCCTTCCGGAGGAAGCGATTGACGTCCCTGAGTTCCAAGATGGGGCGCAGGCCCTTGTCCTTCTTTGGAACCAGAAAGCAGTGGGAGTAGCAACCACGACCTACTTCTGGGACATGAACGCGCTCGATGGCTCCCTTGGCCAAGAGAGCCGTAACTTCCTGCTGGAGAAGAGCCAGATGATCCTCCGACATGCGGTGGTAGCGAGGTGGCATGGCTGGAGGGGTAGTTTCGAAGGGGAGGGAGTAGCCCCTTCAGACTATCTGCAAAACCCACCTGTCAGAAGTGATGGTGCGCCAGTGGGGGAGGTGATGGCGAATCCTGCCGCCCACTGGCGTTTGATGGGCCTGAAAGGTCGAACTAGGAGGCTGCTGCAATGGGGGAGGGGGGGGTGGTGGTGTTGGGCGTCTGGCCCCCCCGTCCCCTGAACCACGACTCTGATTCCCATGTCTCCGGCCACGCGAAGGTTGGGGGTAACTTGCTGCGGCCTGTGACCCTGGGCGGGACGTAGCGGGACACCCCTTCCGTAGCCACAAAAGGAGCGAAAAGCAGACTGCACCGGACGGGAGCAGAGGCCCAAGGACTTGGCAGTAGCCTGTGAGTCCTTGGAGTGCTCTAGGGCGTTGTCTGCTTTGTCGCCAAAAAGGCGATTGCCATCAAAGGGCATGTCCATCAGGGTGTTCTAGACATCCCCCAAAAAGCCAGTGGACATAGCGACGGAGCGTTACCGACGTTGAAATGTTCCTGCCCAGAGAGTCGGCGGTGTCCAGCCCACAACTGATAGTAAACTTAGCTGCATCTCTCCCGGCGGCGACCGCCTGGGAGAACACTGCCAGAGCCACCTCCGGACACTGAGGCAGCACTTGTGGCACCGTATCCCACACTGAGTTACGAATAACGGCCCAAGAGACATGCAGTGTTTACGTACTGCAGTCCTAAGCTGACGGAAGAGAAATTTTTCTTCCCAAGATGGTCCAGCTTCTTGGATTCCCTTTCTTGGTGGAGCCGTAGGGAAGGCGCCAGGCGCTCCGAAGAGCACGCTGCCGGTTGAAGCACCTCAATCAGGAGGTTAGTCATGACCACCACTGTAGGAAGCTCGAGGTTGAGAGCCTCAGCCGCCCTACGCAACACCACAGCGTAAGACGCTCCTGCCTCCGTAGCCACGGGGGGAGGGGACAACATGCCACGGTCGGGTGAAGTGTCAAGACCACTGGCATCCCCCAGTTCCTCACTCCAGCCCTGTTCAAGCTGGTCAGTTAAAGGGTCACCTGACCCCTCCCAGTCCTACTCATGTTCCTCTGAGTGCCACTGTGGTTGGAAAGGGGCCCCAGGAGTGAACAGAGGCATAAAAACCCCACCTGTCGTCGGTCGATGCTGGTCCGGCGCCATGTCCACGTCAGGAAAGAGGCTGGGGTCGACGCTGGCAGGGGGGCCGACCGGCGTCGGGCACGGTAGTGGTGCCATTGGAAGCAGCGCTGGTGGAGGTGTAATAAGTTAAACCGGTGCGATCTGGATCAAGGCCTGGATCCAAGGGGGCCTGCGGCGCCGGAGCTGCCTGCAACGAAGACCTAGGCCCCCCCAACCGAGTCCGCGGGGTCCAAAGGTGCGCCGGTGGGAGGTCTACCCAAAGATGGCATGCATCGCCTCGTAGAACATACGAAGCTGAGCGGGGGTCGCTCCGGGTCCTGGAAAGGGAGGGGAGCTCGTAGTTGACCCTTCATGCTCCGCGGTCGGAGCCGTGAGAATGGCACCACCCGCGCGCCTCGTTGAGTCGGCCGACTGACGAGGAGAAGGCGAAGAGCGATGATGCTTTTTCGACTTCTTCTTGTGCTTAGACTTACCCGACCCTGAGTGCAAAGACTTGGATGACTTTGAGCCAGACTGATGGTGGCCCCACGACCGGTCCCTCGACCTCTCTCTCGGAAGCTCGAACGGTGCAGAGCCAGCTGCTGTCGTTCAAGCAGCTTTCGGGACCGCTCCCGCAAACCCTTTGGCATCAACAACTGATAGTTGGAGCACGACTTGGGGTCATGGTCGCGCTTCAGGCAAAAGAGCCACACGCGGTGCGGATCCGTCTCCGATATCAATCGGTTACAGGATCCACAGGCCTTAAAACCAGGCATCCCTTGTGCACCTGTTCGGAGACTCGAAATAAGACGTAGACAAAAGTCGAGAAAAACGTAGTAAAAAAATGACTGAGGTATCGCTCTTCCTGGATCTGCGCTGGCTGACGCGGAAAAAGAAAGAACTGACGTCAGCACACGAGGGCGGTGTCTAAGTAGCTGCTGCGACGTCATCCCGGCGACCACAACGCTGACGACTGATGCAGAGCCGACCGACTCCACCTTCCGACGCGCTGAGGTACTGCTGACGAAAAAACTTTCCGGATGAGGTCTGACGCCTGGGGGTAGTTCTAAGGTAAGGAATCTATAACTAACGTGTTTCTTTCAGATTCTTTTATCAAGAGTGTTGGTGATTTATGCACAGAACCGCTGGCATTTAGGCAGTCAGCTGCAGGAGTGGACCTCTGATTGGGCAAGCCATGCCGGCTGCTTCCGTACGTAACGGAGGATATCGCAGCTCTAGCCTTAACTGTGCCTTCCAACTATGCTCCTAGTCTCATCCCCCTGCTTTGACAGCTTTGGGCGGCACTTCCTTCTTCTTAAGGCTCACCACCATCTACATGAGCCAGAAGACGCCTGTTTCTGCCAAACACCAGATGTCTTCCGCTGCAGAGGGGCCCAATACAAGCTGGAGCATGATGGGGCACACCTGCTCTGAAGCCGCACAGTCCAGAGCCACACAGACTGCGATTGATTATTTCTGCCAAGCAGCAAACCGCTTCCGCTATGAGGGGGTGGGGGAGTGATGGTGCAAGCCCGAGAGAGAGGGTGGGGGGGGGGGGGGGGTGGGAGGGAGTGACTGTGCAAGCTGGAGCGGGATGGCGTGGAACTGTTCCGGAGCCTCGCAGTTCCAAGCCACACAGTTCTGGCACCAACACGCTGTCACTTCACTTGCTCTCCTCACAAGTTTCTAGGAGGTACTCCATTGTTAAGATTAGAGTCTTCTAAATTTTAAAGTCCGGCTTTTCCTGAAATGGCGGCTCCTATCTCAGTTTATTTGCCAGTGTAACTTTTGGCTTTTGACAGCTTAGTTTTCAGTCTCTGTCACTAGTCGCATCTTGACTTTTGACACCGATTCAGTTCGGACAGTCTGCATGAAACCTCTCCCAAAGACAGGACACACATGTTCAAAGACATTGGGTGTGTCATGGCATATGACAATCCAACGGAAGGAGTGACACGACTGACTGAGTGTGACTAGGACCTCCCGGCTTTCCTCTCACGCTATCCCCTGCCTTTCAACCTCCTATTCCACCAAAGCGTTTGGACGTATATATTCTATGGAGTCTCTTTATTTGTACTTTGTGAGTTTTGATTCTCATCCCATTGTTGAATGAGGAAATTATTAGTGTTCTAAAATTTGCATTGATATCATGCTGCAATAGTCCAAGACTGTCCTCTGATAGTTCCGTTACAGTTCTCACTTGCATGACACCACTTCTATTAATTTAGAATCCTCCCCATCCCTGATTGCTGTAACAGGTCCACCGAGGATGTGTTAGGTAGGATCAGGAGTGTTCAACTCTGCTCGGATCTTTCAGACTAGGCCTGGGTGAAATTTTATGCTGGCATAATTCAAGTAACTTAGGGAAATTTATGTGTGCCTATTTCACGAAATTACTCCAATTTCATGGTAAAAATGTACAGCATATGCATCATTAACAGAAAAAAAGAAATATTCCAAAAGCATGGTAGCGGAACTTGAGCAAATGTTTTTGGCGCTTTTGCTTTTTTTAGTGTGCACTTTTTGGGGGAGTGAAGTGTCCCCTTGCCAAACATTTACCAGAGGACGCATTTCACACTAAAATGTAGTGAAAATGGCTGCTTTGCATTCCCCTCGTTCGAGTAATTCTGTGTAATTTTGTTAAAATGACATCATTTTGCAGTGGCGGCTTCTCTACTAAGGTGGAGGAGTCGCCCGTCGTCCCACTGCTCAAAAGGAAAAATAAAATGATAATGTATCGTTATTATCATATTAGTTTTCCTATTGCAGTCAGTGGCTCTCGGTGCGGGGCTGACCAGAGCAGGGGGAGGAGTGGTTTTCAAACCCCAAGTGCGCATGACTGCTTGAGCCAGTCAAACAGTTATGCACACTTTGCATCTTCCACACCAGGCTGTAATGCCCAGCCTCCCATTCCCCGCCTGAGCGCCGAACCACAGCGTTCGAGCCAATCACAACGCTGCATTGCAGCATTATGATTAGCTCAGGAGAGGCAGGGTGCTTCCTGCTCCTGGGACCGGAGACAGGAAGAGGAGGATGGAGGAGGGGCGGCGGCCGGTAGAAGCCGCTACTGTACTTATGTGACAGCAAATTATGCAAATTTTGCACAGACCTAAACCATGCTCTTCAGTCTGTTTCAGATAATATATAGAAAAATATTACTTTTGAAATGCATCATATTTCAGGCCTTATCAGTTTGAACTACCAAACACTCAATATCGGTTGCATTTTAACAATATTTGTTTTTAACAGTAAAGCATGGTCTAGGTACTTCAAAATTGCTCTGCCACTCCATTTTCACCAAAACATTTAAGACCATAAGTTCTATGCCAATATCAATTTTAACTCCATTTGACCAAGATGTTCAACTCTATTAACAGAATGTTGAGCAGCTGTATGTTAGGGTTTTTTTCTCTGAAGTTTGCAACTGTATGGTTGTTTTCTTGTCTGCAGAATGTCCATCTTTTCAAATGCAGGGCTACACAAAGGATTTGGAAGAAGTTCTAATTTTTTCATGTGCCTTGGCATGACACTTCTGGTCCTTGAATTTAATCACTAGGATTGTATTTTAGACTCGTAGATTATTTTCCTCTTGGTTGCTGAGACTTTAGATTTCCCATCTATCCTGTGTCATCTGCCCTAGCTGTATTAGAGAAATTTCCAGCTGCATTAGGTCTCTTGTCTTAAGACTCTGGCCCCTAAAGAGTGGAACTCCCTTGTCGGGACAAGAGATGGTGGCATTTGATTACTTGAGGCAGAAGAAACCATAAGCGCAATCCCTCCTGTGTGACAGCTCAGATAATTGCAGAAATTCTTAACCTGTGAAATATTTGAAGTGTTGTACAGGAGGTGCTAGCTTCTTCAATGACTGCTAATTGAGTTAGTGTAAGGGGTTAGGAGATTTTTTTTATTGTGTCCTTTGCAATTTCCTCAACTTTGTCGCCAGAACTGGGAATAGAAAAGTTAAGATAGGCTTAAAGACCTTCCCACTTGGTGCATCGGGGAGTCCATGTTCTCATTCGTAATCCTTTTTGGTAAAATGGAGGAGGATGGTGTAAGAACTAAGGCAGTGTTGGACTTTGAAAGAGCACCGTGAATATGCTGGATGGAGAATACCTGTGAAAGACTGGCCCGTTGAGTGTTTGTGGTACTAGAATTTGTATGTGCTTGCTTCTTGTCTCTATGAATCATCAGCAGACTGCTGGAAGCTCCATGGTGTTTTAAATTTTTAAAACATTTTTTTTATTGTGTTTCAGACAAAACAAATAACAAAACAATCCACCCCAACACAGGGGGCATGTGGACAAACGTGTTACCAGTTACAGACAATGCTACCCTTTAAGCTGGGACGGGACCATTGTTTTCTGTAACCTGACATCAGTCATCCAATGTTTCTTGAGCCCGCAGGGCTTTGTCCAAGACCCAAGTCAGACTGATATTTTCAACTTGTGTCACCCCTCTCCCGGAGTCCTACCCTATGTCTTTTGTCATTTCCATCCATGGGCCTCAAATCGTTTCAAATTCCGATGACGAGGGATTGCGATGTGAAGTCTACCGCTGAGGAGGAATTGGATCCAAGGAGCCGTGAGACTGCGATGCGAAGTCCGGCACCATCAACAAGGGATGCGAGGACATGTGCTGGGGATGCGTCATGCAGTGGCGGTTCGGACGTGGCTGTGGGCTGCAAAGGCGATGCTGGTCTTTACAACAAGTCCAATCCACACTGCACCATGCAAAGGCGATCCATGACTCTGTGACCGGTTCAATCCACGCAGCAGTGGTGATGCGTCTGTTCTGCTCGGGGTTCATCGCACAGCAGAGGAGATGCCTCCGTTGCCCTGGATCAACAGAGACTGGCAGAGCACCTTAGGTCCACTACCAAGTGTCCAGGACCAGGATGGCACCACTTGTCAGGGTAAACGCACAGATGGCAGAGTCCAGGTGCTGAGTTCAAGGTTGTTGGAGCCTTCTGTCCCTGAGGGTCTAGTAAGGAGGCCAGCCAACTAGCCCTTGGAGTCATTTTGTGGTCCTAGGTTCTAAAGATTCAGGTCCAGTCGGTCTCACCCAACCAAGAGGGCAGCAGGTCAGCACAACAGGGCAGCAGTCCAGCAGACTGGTAGTCCTTTCAGTTGCCCAGCAGTCCTTCTTCCTGGCAGAGTATCCACAAGTCCAAAAGTGAACTGACGAGTTGGGAGTCTGAGGTCCAATATTTAAACCCAGTGCCTGCTTTGAATTTGGAGAAGCTTGTAGAGGTTTCTACCCTCCTGAGGTGTCGGGCATTCCCTTCTCACTGTTCTGGCACCAGCTTGTCTAAGGGTCACAGTGGACTAGTGACAAATACCCAGAAGGAATGTTCAGTAGACCTCTAGGAGTCAGTTACAAATGCATAAAAGGCCTCGAAAAATCTACTCGCTATGGCGAGTTAGAATATATCAGGTCAAGCTATTTTTAGCACCTACTCATCCATTCTGGTGAGTGAACTTAAGCAGGAAGGAACCGGTGTTCTGTTCATTCAGAAAGTGAATTAGCAATAAAGACGCCTTTGAATCTTATTTTTATCTTGAAACATTTGCTGTACTTTCAAGGACAAAGGTCAAATTTCAGTTTTTCTTTTTACTTATTGTTTCTCATGTTATCCTGGAGGTTTTTGTCAAGCGAGCTCTCTGACAATCATTGTGAAACAAAAAGCTGTTAATGTCGAGATTTATTTTTCTCTGACACAACATTTAAACAGCTTGTAAATGAACAGTAAAACATTTCAAAATATATCCAGAATTACTAAATATTTTTTTTTTGTTGTAATTCTGAATTTTGATACACACAAAGATTTAAGTAGGAGCAAATCAAAATACTTTACTTGATGATGTGCAAATCACAAATATTTGCAGAAACTCAATCTCCAAACATTGGGCACTATATAGTTTTATCAGTAAAATTGTAAGTGGGAAATGTTGTGGCCATTTCAGTGGAAAATCTGCTGATAGCAAATAAGTGCACTACCACTTCATGCTTCAGGTATGTATTTATTAAAAGTGAATTGATAAACATTCCTGCCCCAGCGCTGATGACAATGCGGTTAATGAAAGTAAGTCAGTGGCCATGTGTATCCAATATGTGGTAGATGAACACTGAGCAAATGTTTAGTCTATTCGAGCAAACAAAAGTATTTTTTGAACAGCAGACACGCTGCACTCGCATGTTTGAAGGGGTTTGCATATGTGATCAAGAAAAAATTGGCGGCTCAGTGAATAAAAACATTTGCCCAGAATCACATGATTTTAAACCATTTTATGTGCCAAGAGCATTATAATTAGGTTGAGTAGATTTTTTAAGTCACTAGACCTGCAGGTCTAGTAACATTTTTATGTTGTGCATTTCGTAATGGATTTGCATGTAGAGTTTGAAATGATTTAGAGTGTAATTCACTCTTGTCATAGATCAAGCTTTCTAAACATTTTCTTTATCTTCACTCCTGACTACTGAGAGTGAGGGTATGAGTTTCCTTTCAAGTACAGACATTAAGAGACACCTTTTGAAATGGGTACACGAGGGTTGGCCATGCAACCCAAATGGTCCCTCACAAACAGCCACCAACACATTGATAAGGCTATAACTACAAAGGTATCCAATGTTTTATGTCTGCAGATTCAGAAAATAGTTTCACACTTCATATTAGTTTGTGAGTACTTTGAAATTGCACCCGATTTAATGGCAACACACCTCATATTATTGCAACAGAAGCACTGTTGTGCACAGAAGGATCTGGTATTGTGGTGCATCACAAGTTTCTCTGGAAGGATATTTCTAATGTAATCATCGCACTTGCAAACGTTAGCATAAAACTTTGTCTCAGGAGGAAGATTGCTTTAATTGTGGGCCAGTGGTTTTCATTTCAGTTCTCATTCTTTTCTCTTATTTCCTTCTTAGATATCGTTGCAATCAGTGTTCCTACCGCTGCCATCGAGCTGACCAGCTCAGCAGCCACAAGTTACGCCACCAAGGCAAGTCCCTCATCTGTGAAGTTTGCGGTTTCGCCTGCAAGCGCAAATATGAGCTGCAGAAGCATAAGCAGGCCAAGCATTCTCTGAACTACCAAATCCCAGTATACCATTGCCAGTACTGCAGCTACCAAAGTAAGTACAAGCAGGCCCTCCACAACCATGAAAACTGCAAGCACACCAAGCAGAAGGAGTTCCGCTGCGCCCTTTGCACATACCGGACGTTCAGTAACACCAGCCTCTTTTTGCATAAACGGAAGACTCATGGCTATGTCCCAGGTGACAAGGACTGGCTAGAAAACTATGCAAACAAGGAACAGGAGATAAACTCTGCTGATGTGTTAATAAACTATGACCTTAGTGCTGCCCTGAGATTAGAAGCCAACCTGACTACATCTGGGAGGGATGTGTGTCAAAGAGGGAAATCTGCTCCCATAGAAGACCATAACAATGATTTTCCACAGATCCATGACGTAGCTGTGTCTGGCGGTGAACATTCACAGCTCAAAC
Source organism: Triturus cristatus (assembly GCF_964204655.1). Lineage (NCBI taxonomy): Eukaryota > Metazoa > Chordata > Amphibia > Caudata > Salamandridae > Triturus > Triturus cristatus. The sequence goes on along the minus strand of NC_140584.1, from coordinate 1,168,624,611 downwards.
CCCAAGATTCCTTGGACGGTGGACCCACAGACTTTTTTTCAAAGATGTCCTCTGTGGAACCACAGTCCCACCTTCCTGATCGCACATCTGATGACATTGCGAGCTGCAGCGTGCTGCTGGAGAGCATGGGTCCCCAGGATGACTCCGTCTCTGCTTCTAAGCAGTTATCTAAAGAGTCCACAGCAGTGCAGTTTGAGGACATGACCACATTAAGCTGTGAAGAACCATCCACTAGATATCCAGACCTGGGCACAGGGCAAGCGATGGTAATGGAAGAAAATAGTAATGCTGTGGATAGCTTTCAAGATTCTGAGCTGTCAAATGGGCCACTTACAGAAGAGTGCAGTGGATTAGAAAATGTGGTTGTCTCTAGTGCAGCAAGGATTGTGGTCGATAATGCAGCGGATGCCATGAATACTCTTTGTGAAAAACAGCCACCAGCTCTTGAGAAATCTTTGTTAGATGCTGGCCTAGGAACGGATGGACAGATTAACATTGATATTCAGGAGTCCTGGGCCAGTGTGTTGAAGCCAGGAGAGCTCTTGACTATTGACCTGACTGTCTGCAGCTCTGCTGCTCCTGAGCAGAATCTTCCATCTACGGACGATGATCCAACTATTTTCTCAGAAGACGTGGAAGAAGAAAGTAGATCTGACTCTGCCCTTAAAGCTTTACGAAAGCAAGACAAAGACCAGGCTGAGTCCCTCATGCTGGAAGGTAGGGTGCAGATGCTTGTGCTTCAGTCTGAAGGCCAAGTGTTCAAATGCGAAAACTGCTCCTACATTACTAGGAAGGAACGGGCGCTGTCCCTGCACTCCAAAGCTGGCTGCCTGGGTAGAAAGTCCACTCTGCTGTGCAAGGAGTGTGGTGCCAGTTTTAAACAGCAGAGGGGCTTGAACACCCACATCATGAAAAGATGCCCAGTCACCCAAAAAAAGAACAAATCCAGGACCCCTTTTCATTTAGAACATGAAAGTTGCCCAACCACAAGGGAAAGTGTGTTGCAACTAGAGAGTGTGTCCAACGAGTTGGCATGTGGATTTGTATCCTCGTTGTCACATAACCAAAGTGCGGTAGGAGCACAGTGTTCTAAAAATGGTGTTGAGGATCTCCAGGAATCTGCAGGCAAGGTCCTTGTTGACCTCTGTGTCCCTCAGGAAGTGGTTTGTGAGGATCTTTCATGTGATGCGCTGCTTAGAGAAATGCCCCCTGGCAGTAAGTATGTCTCTGGAGCAGAATGTCCTAGTTCACCTCTGAGCACAGACAAGTACACTTTCCAGCAAGGGAAATATCACTGCAGTGGCTGCTCTTTTGTGTGTTCCAGAATCTCAACCATAATCCGCCATGTAGAGGAAGCGTGCAAACAGTTGCGACAGTTCAAGTGCGCAAAAATGACTTTGAAAGGTCATCAGATGGAGAAACATATGGTCCTGGAGTCTACCTCAGAAGGAGGTAGTAGCACTGGCTCTTCCAAAGAGGATGGGGACCAAGTGAATAGCGACCAAGAACAGGATGGCGATACAGATGTGAGTGAAACTGATCTGGTCAGTGACTTGCCAGGCACCTCGGAACTGGGAAGGAAAACCGGTTCCAGAAAAGGCAAGGGAGAGTGTCTATTCTGTCCTGAATGTCCTTTTACCTGTTACCAGGAGAGAGCCATGGACACTCACAAGAAGAGAGGCTGTTTGAAGTCTGGGGAGTTCCAGTGTCCCTCCTGCTCCTTCAGCTGCAAGTCTTCCACGGCACTTCAGCATCACAAACAACTGCATAAGAAGTTCTACAGCAAGAGGCCACAGCTGAGGTGCAGGCACTGTGAGTTTACCTGCAAGCAGTCCAGATGCTTAAAACAGCACATCAGGATCCGCCATGAGGGTGTGAAGCCCTACAAATGCGCCTACTGTGACTTCAGCACTACTCGGCGCTACCGCCTAGAGGCCCACGAGTCACTGCACACAGGGGTGGGGCGGATTGCATGTGATGTGTGCAGCCAGACATTCGGTACCAACTCCAAACTGAGGATTCACAAGTTGCGGGTGCACGAGAAGAAGCCCACCCACTTCTGCTCCCTATGTGACTACAGCGGCTATAACCAGAACGACATAAGCAGGCATATGAACAGCTGCCACAACGGGGAACTCCGCTTCAGCTGCTCCCAGTGCGAGGCTAGATTCAGCTCCGAGACAGCTTTGAAGCAGCATTGCTTGCGCAAGCATGAAGAGAAGATCTGCCTCAGCTGTGAACACTGCTTCTTTGTGTGCCACAGCGATACCACACTGAAATACCACATGCAGAAACAGCACCCCCACCTTCAGTGTGGCACATGCAAGGAGATGTTCGACAGCCGTGATGACCTGGAGGGCCACAAAAAGAGCCACTTCAGCCACCACTGTGAGCTCTGTGACTTTGCAGCCAAAGAACGGCCACAACTTGTGCATCATTACATGGAGGCTCATGAGCCTGGTGAAGGTGTTGAGCGCAATCTTTGCTGTCCCTTTTGTGACTTTGCCTGCCATCACCAGCTGGTGCTCGACCACCACATGAAGGGACACGGGGGCACCCGAGCCTACAAGTGCTCAGATTGTCAGTATACCACCAAGAACAAGCAAAAGATCACATGGCATATCCGCATCCACACCGGGGAGAAGCCGTACAAGTGCCACCTCTGCGTGTATGCCTGTGCTGATCCGTCCCGCTTGAAGGTGAGCTCTGGTTACCACTGACTTGCTTGTCAGAGACTCTTCATTGGACACGTTGGTGTACTCCTCTGGTGTGAAAGGAAGTGCAGCATGTGTTGCAGTGCTCTGCTTAGTGAAGCAAAGCTAGCTTTCCAACCAAGCTTCAGATGTCGACCTTACCCAAAGAGAATTAATTTCCTATCAGCTGACTAAGATAATAAAGGAGCTTCCAGTGGCTGAGCCCCGGCCATGTAAAGAAGGGCGCACCTAAACCTGCCCAACACCAATGTAGTCACCCTTCTCATTTTCTTCTGATTCTGCTAAAAGTCATGTGGGTCTTTACGAGCAGTCTGGCGGTTATACCAGAATGTTGTGCGTGGCACAAAGAATACTACCACCCCTTCCTCAGTTTTTCGATGGGGATAGATGGGAGAACTGGTGACAGTCTTTCTTTTCTCAATTCATTAGGATGTTTTTCTTGTAGCATGCAGGATTCTTAAAGGAATGATCTTACTTGTAGCATGCAGAATTTTTTGAGTGGTCGTATAACTGACTGGAATAAAACCTTTCTCCCATCTTGTTATAACCACAGCCCCTAGCGTCCTGCCTTAAATATCTGAATGCTTCGCTCATACTGTGCCATAAACAGGCAGGAGAGAGTCTGAAAGGCTGTGGATACATATAGAGAAATCATAACTCTCTGCTGGAGATTATCCATGCTTGACAAAGGAAAACACCTCAGAGCCCTTTACCAGGGATTACTGGCTGCTTTGTTCCTATGGAGATATCACTGATCCCAAAAAATCATCCTAATGAATTGGGAGAGGAAAGACTGTCACTAGCTCTCCCATCTATCTTCATCGGAAAACGGAGGAAGCAGAACCAGGGAAATAAGGGTGCCTGCGTTGGTGTTAGGCAGGCTTAGGTATGCCCTTCGTTCCATGGCTGGGGGTAAGCCACTGGAAGTTCCTTTATTAGACAGGTATCAATCATGGTTGTCACACATTGGGTTTGCAGAGCAGTGTTCTGCCACTATGCCTCATCCTGGCATACTCGTGTACCATGAGTACATTCTGTTGCTGGCAATATCCCTGTGTAAGCTAAACCCTCACCACTGACTTTGGCTGTGATCTGCAGGTCTCACGCTTGAACACAGGCATGGCCAAGGGCTTTGATTTTTCTGAAGTTGGTAAATTGAGTGCCATTAACATGTACAACAACAACACCGGTTATTCACTCTTCTTAGAAATTTCAAAAAATGGAATACAAAGTGCTATCAAAAATACTGTATTATTATTATTATTAGGGTGCAGGTGTGTCCAAGGGCTACTGGTCAAAGCATAGACAATACTGGCTAGAGCACAGTGGAGTGAGCCTGGCTGATTGCACGTGTTTTGGATGTGAGAGTGCATACCATGTGACATTTAACAGTATTGAGATAAGAAGAACAGCAAGCCATAGCCTTAACCCCTACAGAGATTAAATGTTTCTGTGCCAGGAGAGGGCACTGAGGGAAAATCACAACTTCTGAGAAAATGGGCAAAGCTCAAATGTAAACTAAGTGGGAAAGCACATTTTGTACCAAGGGATGAAAACCCTGGGGGCGGGGTGAACTTGGTGAGGCTCCAAGGATTAGTGTAAATCAGGAATGCCTTGGCTCCACTGTGATGATTAGACTTTATTGTTGTCACTTCCTGTAGTTGTCTGAATCATGCTAATGCATATATACTGCTGCAACGTCGCTAACCACCAAGCGATTGGCAGGGGCCCAAAGGTGGCATGGTGGTTCTGTTTATGGATTTGTTATATTTGAAATGCTCATAATATGTCACCAGGACATGTTTGCAGTGGAAATAAACTGAATAAGATCCTGTAATCCTTTCGATGAGAGAAGTAGGAACGTTTATATGTGAATCAATAGAAAGAAAGGACACAAAGTCCAAAGGGGTCCAACCCCTTTAAGAAAAACAGAGGGTGGTCCCGATGGAGACGATCATACATTAGAAGTCTCTTTAAATCTGTATATTTCAAGGCTCCCAGGATCCCTGGAGGGGATCCTGCCAGTTCAAGAAGCTTGTTTCCTTTAATTTTTCCACCATAATTCTTTCCCTTGTGTTTGGAAGTGCACTGGTGAATGGGGTCTTTAACAAAATTGCATTGCTTTGATCTGTGGTCGAGCCAAGGTTCCAGAGGAGACTTGTGTCTTGTAAGTGCTTGGGATCTTCTCACTGATATGATTTGAAAACAAGTCTTCAAACACAAAATGTTACCCTTTACTTACCCTTTATTCTTCCGTAGCCAGTGAAATATTTGAAGGACTTAGTGATGTTTCTAATTATTGAGACAGAGACTTGCAAACTGTTTATCACAATGATGATTTAGTCCTACAGTGCTCTTTGGTGATGGATTGAACCTTGTTCACTCCCAGTTGCTTTATTATTATCCACACTGTTGTTGATCTTTCTTCGACCCGCACTCCACATAGGAAAAGCCTGGAAAGTCAATGGTATTAAGACTTTCCTGACCAGTAGAGCTGAGATGTGGTTATGGTAAGTGATTTGGAATGGTTGTGTGTGAAAGAGCGTCTCCTCCTTGGGGGTTTTAAATATGAATCTCTTTGAGACAAGTCCATAACAAGAAGGCTCTGATAGCCGTGCGACACAGTGGACTGCTTTACGGAAGTAGAGCAACCGCAAAAAATGAAGGACAAAGGAACACATTTGAAATTCGTTTTTAGAAGCTGGACAAATATAAAGGCCGTGGAAAATAAGAGCTTCTCAAGCTTAATGTTAATGTGGAAAGGTAAAGTGTACTTTCATTAATTGGTCATGTAGGTCTTAAAGTTAGACAGAAAAAGTCCAGGCTGTAGGTAAATGGCAGTGGTGAATGACTGTTGAATCATAAACGAAAAATGTCTTCAAGTCGTGTTTGGAGACCGAAGCAATAGGAACCTTCATTCAGTAGAAAAGCAGATCTCCTGCTATTCCCCGAAGAGGTTAGGATGCTGTGTGATCTGTTCTTGAAATGACTATTCCATCGTCCTCTATTCTAGTGTGTTTAATAATGGAGAACCTGTTCACGGGTAGCTTACGACTGCTTCAATTTGAAGGGAGCTTAGTAGAATTCATGTCTCTCTTGCCCATAGGCCCTTCCACTTGCTTCCAATGTGAATGATTACCATGCTAAAAGTGACCTGCTAACCATATCATGACCATTCCTGGATCTACCCTTAAACCCCACTTGATCAACCAGATTATCTTTCATACACCTACCCGAACATTCACTCTTGGTTGTCAAATCAGGCCAGATTCTTCAGGTTTGTTTCAGTATCTTCTGAGTGGTCAACTTTATACTTCCTGTCAAGTTACTTATACACAAGTCTCTGTCACTCTTCTCATAGCAACTCAAGTCTTGGCTCTTTTAATAAAGCATTAATGTCTTCCCAGCACCTTTGGTATCACTGGTTAGTGATAGTTTGCTATGTAACTGCACTTGCAGGTCTTATTTTGCAAAATCCCTTCATAATGTAGTTTGGTTGGTTGCATACTAAGAGCTCCATTGTTGCTTCCTTCTTTTTCCACAGTGTTTTACTTTTTATTTGCTCTCCCAAAAACATATAAAGAAACAAAACACTCCACTCAGAAGCCCAAAAATGAATGTCTTGTGGTATTACCATTAGGATGCAGGATGGAAAGTTTTCAAATTGTGGTAGTAAGCAAGAAGTCTGGAGAAGAATCTACCAGTGGAATTTCCTTCACCATAGGAACAGCATGATGGAGCCTGTTCGTCTAAGTGTCCTAATAGAGCACCATCCGCCTTTTGTACGATGTACTGTGCTGCTTGCTTCAGTTTACATTTGGTGGACTTACATCCAGGACAGTCCTCAGAATTAAGTGATTGAAAACAAATGCAGTTCCAGGTGCAGCTGCAGACGAGGAATCCCATAGGATGGTGCCTCTTTACTGCACTAACCACATAGAAACCCACTAGATGGTGGATTGGTGGATTTTATTTTAGGAAGGGTGTCTCTACCCTGACTGCCCGTAAGCCTGTATTCAGAGGAGAGCTGCTGCTCAGTCCAGTGTACATCATTTCCACACCTGAATTTTATGAACCTGTTCTTACTAACCACGTCACTGATCAGGAGCAGTTAGTCAGGTCCATCATTTCTGTACTTTGTGGGATCCACACCTTCCTGTCCCATAGCCGTACCAGGCTCAGAGAGGGAGTTCCTGGACATCTAAAAGCAGCACACCTGTATCTATGCAATTCTGAGGGAAGATTTGAAAGATTTGCAGGTGTGAATGCAGGACCTTGATGAGTTCCCTGGTCCGGGATGCTGTTATTCTTTCTCTGAAAAGCCTGAGTGATCTGCTAGGTTAGGCAATGGACCACTGGCAGAGACGTGCTCGCCTTTATAGAGTCCTAAATAGGAACACCAAATAACATCGCTCTGGAATCTAGCAGGGTCTTCAGGCAATAGGGAAGCAGGACAGGTTCCCGTAGGATGCCTACATGATATACAGGCTGTATACCATGGGGTTAAACATGAAGCAGGATCAGAATAAAGGTGTTCTAAGGCTATGCTGTCCTTAGAAGTCTACAGAAAAAACTTTTTTTCAAATGTGTTTATTACCTTTCCACTTTTCGATTAGTTTACCCCGTTCTCTGTAAAAAAATTATAGAGGCGAGACTACTGTCTAATGCAGCTGTCTAAGTGATGTATGTTATGAAATGTAAAACCCATTAGTAAGCGGTCACCAATCCGCTTCAAATTGCCATGAAACACGCAAGAGATCCTAGCCAGACTAGCATCTAAATCTGAAGAGTGCTTGAACACTACTGAAAATAGCTGCTCTGTTCCCAGCCTGCATGCACTCTATCTACCAGGTTAGTTCTTCTCTTGTAAAAAACAGAGAATTCTATTTCATCTGTATATGAGATCTTAGAAAAGATGTAAGGTGTCCAACCTCTGAAGAGTGCAATAATGCAACAAGGTTAGAATGTTCTCCTTCATGGACACTAGAAGCAGACCAGTATTCTGAGTTGGTGTCTTCAATATCTAAACTGTGAAATCGGGCTTTACGTACTGCTTGATTCTCTTTTTAGCTTGGACGGATGATTTTTAATTGGGGCGTCTCTCTGCCTGGAAAAAACAGAAATTTGAATTCTGTATTTTTTCTTCGAGTTAGTTGAAACGTTTCTCAGAATATGCCAAAATCCATATTTTGAAGCAGATTGGTTTTAATATGTGTGTGTTTTGATATGGACAAATCGTCAGGTGAACACTTAAGTAAAGCCCTATCACTCACTGAGCCGTAACCACTACTGTTCTCAGTGTCGTGAAACCTCATGGAGACATAACAGGTCGAATGGTATACAAACACACTTTAATACCGTGTTGTCTCAAGGAAAGCATGGGCACTTCCGAAAGCCTTTGGAATGCTGAAAAAAAACCTATTAAACTTACAGACCAGCAGAAGTGGAGGGTGCATCAGGTATGCCGTGGCCTACTGTAGCTGCTGAGTGGTGGTTGATCTATCGGCACTCTGGGTGTGTTGTTGTTAGTGTTCTTTGCCTTTCTTTGCTGGTAAGAGTTGAATAAAGGTGGCCAATGCAACATTTGAGCGTCAATATCCTGTTGGAAAAATGTCATTTGTATTTCTGTGAGCTCAGTGGATTCATATGACAACATAGTGTTCTTGCTTAAGTTTAATAATTAAATCCTTTTTTAAATGTATTGCATGCCTTTGCAGCAGAACCAAAATGTAATGGAGGCAAAACGTTGATTAAGCGAACATGATTTGCCTATATCCTATTAGTACCTGGTATACGAAGTGAAAGTGGCCACCATGTCTGCATTCTGCTGAGGACAGTTTATGTTCTGTTTCACTCTCTCTCCCCCGCCCTGCCAAATGTAAATATGGCAGCCCTCATTAGAAACTAGTAATTCAGTGTACTACAGCTCAGATCGCATGAAAAAACTGGCTTCATGGGGGTGTGGGGTTTAAACTAATTAACTTGTGAAGAACATTGCATGCCTGTGCTCTAGTATGCCTGGAGAGAGGCTTGCATGCTGTGGAGTGTTCCGATGCTCAAGCTTAACTGTTGCTCCCAGCTACTGACTCTGCATGTGTCTCGCGTTCCTCCCTTTAGTACCACATGCGGATCCACAAGGATGAGCGGAAATACCTCTGCCCTGACTGCGGTTACAAGTGCAAGTGGGTGAACCAGCTGAAGTACCACATGACCAAGCACACAGGTTAGTCTCCAGACATCATGGAGGGCAAGCAGTTAGAGCTTCTGTGGTTAGGCGACCCCCTGCACTAAGCTGTTAATATGACCTCCCTAGTAATTAGGCTACTGAAACCGCATTTTCGCTAAAACTATACATTGGGTGATGCTTCTAGTGTAGAATGTTAGTTACGGAATATTTCTTCATTAAACGCTTCTCTGTAGTTGAAAATAGAGCCTTATTTAGTAACTGCAAAGTAGTGGGCACCTGAAAGAAAAACTTACCAAGATAAACAATGTTAGCACTGAAAGAGGTAATGCATTGACTAGGTGGCCATCAAAAGGGAATTCCTCGTCTTTTCTGCTTTTCCTCATCTGTCATCATCTAAGGATGTTTTTTAAAATATGTGTTTCTCTATATGGCTGGATTTCTGGGATATACTTTTTGGACAACTAGGCAGATCTGCAGCTTTTGTTCTGGGCAACACCTCATATTTAGAAACCACTTGAAGGTTGCTCTGGTTTGAAGTTGGAAAGCTTTAGAATTTACTACTAACATGGTAGCTCACTGAGTTGATCCTTAGCAGAGATCTTTGTATAACTTGTACATCTCTGGTTCGAATTTCAGCTGGGCAGACTCCTCATTTCTTCTGAAGCGGTTAATATAATGAGTACCATTAAATTGTGTACTGCTTTGATGACTCCGGATTTGAGCCCTGTGTTAAAATAAGAAATTGTCATCACAGAAACATAGTTCCTCTCCACATCTTCGCACATCCTAGACGTCCTTCTTTCCACAGGCTACAGCATCCATTGTGTGGACCGTGCACATACAAGGGGAGGAGGCCTCTTTGTCATACATAATTCGTCCTGAACCTGCACCGTAGGCAGCCAGCACTCCACTCCGTAGAGCTGCTGACATGCCATTTCCCTCTCTTTGCACTAGCAAAAAAGCGGATGAGATATTCGTCATGTTTGTGATGGAACTTTATACCACAGACACCAAAGCACACCAAAATAGAGTTACTGTATTCCTTAGTAAATTACACGCTATCTACAGTCAAAGATCACAATTAACTGATCAAGTTCCAGGTATGCTGTCTTGATACACAGTCCACAACAAATTGATCCGCAGCTGGTGAAGTGTTCCGTTATCACTTTGTATTTCATACAAAATGGCAGCCGACGCGCGTTTCGCTCTCCTGGGCTTCCTCAAGGCTTATTCTGACCGTGTTGATGTCTTATACATTCAGAGCCAGTCGTCTCATATGAGTATCAGTTACCACTAGAGTCTTTCCATTATTTCTAGTCCAATAAATCGAAGTTTGTTCAACAAAATCTATTGTAGTTAGATAATCACAACTGTTTTTTCAAAAGGTCCAAGGCACAGTCATCCCATATGGGCAGGGACCATGATAAGTCCACGAATATCTGTACGGGTCCCGAAGGCGTCTTTACGTTTAGTGCTCCTAGTGGTAACTGATACTCATATGAGACGACTGGCTCTGAATGTATAAGACACCAATACGGTCAGAAAATGTCGGCTGCCCTTTTTGAATGAAATAAAAAGTCATACAGAACACTTCACCAGCTGCGGATCATTTATTGTGGACTGTGTATCAAGACAGTATACATGAAACTTGATCAATTAATTGCGATCTTTGACTGTAGATAGCGTGTAATTTACTAAGGAATACAGTAACTCTATTTTGGTGTGCTTTGATTGTCTGTGGTATAAAGTTGCATCTAGACTATGTTGTAGATCTAGTAGTGTAAAACTCAAGGTGGGTGAGTATTTTTGCACCATGTGAGCACCATTTACTTGATGTGGTTTGTACTACTAATGAACATTTTTGATGTGCAGGTCAAAAAAGCATATCCACCAATTCTCTTTGACATATGTTTGTGATGGAGTAACCATCTACCAAACTCTAAATCCAGCCCTTGCGTCTTCGGCAGTGGATCGTAGGTGCTAAGAGTAGTTCGTCTTCAAGGTATAGCTACAGATAAAGTGTGAAGATCTTTCCTTTTGCGTCAATAGCCACTCTGCTTTTAGTGGAACTACATTAAAACAATCACAATAATAAGTAAATGAAACCATACATTTTCAAGGACGTGTTCCCCTAACACCTGGATTCAGTAACGCTAGCATTTGTGTTGCCTGAGAGTTCTTTTTTTTATGTCCCTAACAATATATTGGAATGAAAGAACCATCCGGCATACCAATTATGTCAGTATACAGCGGCTACTTTTTTTTTTAAGACTCTTAAGAATACCACTTTGTGTGTTGTTTGTCATGGAGCATCTGATATGAGATACTAGAAATGTGCACATTAGTTATTTTGTTTTGTATTGATTTCTCATGATATTGCATTCGATTACAGCCAATACAGATAGTTTAAGTATGTATTAAATAAGTAGAAGCATTTGACTGATAGTTGTCTGCATTGATTGTATTGCTCATTTTTGGTTGCACACCTATGACCTTGTATGCCAACAATTTGCCTCATTTCTTCCAGGCTACAAACCATACCAGTGTGATGAGTGCGAGTACTGTACCAATCGGGCAGATGCTCTTCGAATCCACAAGGAGACACGGCACCGGGACACACGCGCCTTCATCTGTGAGCAGTGCGGCAAGGCCTTCAAGACTCGCTTCCTGCTGAAGACTCACATGAAAAAACACAGTGAGGATAAGCCCTATGTTTGCAATGTCTGCCTACGAGGCTTCCGTTGGGCAGCTGGCCTGCGCCACCACTACCTCACTCACACAAAGGAACACCCCTTCTTCTGTCGCTACTGCCCCTACAAGGCAAAGCAGAAGTTCCAGGTCATCAAGCATATCCGGCGCCACCACCCAGACAAAGCTGCTGTTGATCCCCAGGAAGGTGTTGGCAAGGATCCGAGCGCACCTACTGTCCACCTGCATGAAGTCCAGCTGGAGAGTACAGAGAGCACTGCTCCCTCCTTGCATGCCCCAGCAGAAGCATTGGCATGAGGCCCACGTGCAAAGAATCTGCCCCCAAACTCTCATGCCCTTTTTCCACTCTACTGAAAATGGATTTGAGGCACCAATGACCACGCCCTCAACTAACATCCCACAAAATCATTATAAAGTAGAGTTCTGGCACTGGCTGCCATATATATAGACTGAGGGCAGACCTTGTGTGACTTGTGAGTCTCTTGCTTCCTCTACCAGGAAGACTAAAGGGATTCAAGAACACACCCATGCTGACTGCAGCAGGACAGAGTGTTCTCTAAAACTAAACCGAACTGTACAGAATCAACCAGACATTACCTCTGCCTTCCTAGAACTCTGTTTTTTGGGGGAGGCTAGCAATTTTTCTTCAAATCTAAAGCACTTTTAATGTGAAATACCCGACTCTAAAGAATGTATGTACCATACGGAGCGTCCAAGACGTTTCTTTGGGACACTTCCCGGGTATGTCCATCCAAATGTTGGGTGTTGTCTCAACAGGTGAGAAGAGCCTTTGGAAGGAGAAAGGCACTTGTTTAAATTTTGGCACAATCTAAAGAATAGAAGCACTGCACCTTTCCTTAAACTCCTGCATTAAGGAAATAGAATAAATTGGAAATATTGGAACAGTGTGATTTAATAAGATTGATGTGAAATAACTTATCCCTACCAGGGTCTGTCTGTCTTTGACTGGCAACATTCTGCATGATACAGTGGCCTCCAGTACTGGAGCATATGCTTTCATACAAGTTGGCTTAAGCCAAAGGTAATAGTGACAGGAGCAGTGGGCACTTCTTCTCATATACTTCTACTGTTTGGTGCACGCCAGGTACCACCAATTAGCTTTTAAGTTGTCATTAAGCAATGCCATCGTGCAATGAACTGTTGAGCTCCGGCTGCATGGTATAAGGGGAGTGGAGAAAAGTAACCTGAAATGCATGTTTTTTAACTAGGAATCTGACACAAATAGCTTTAGAAAAGCCATTGTCTGCTTGACCTCGTTCAGACAAAAGGCTGCATATATTTCCAGTTTGAAAATCTTAAAATATATAAATGTGTTGAATATTTATTTATTTTTAATGATTTATAAAGCGCACAGCTACCCAACAGGGTTTCCTGGCGCTGAGCAGGATGAGTGAGGTTGCGGCAGGATTGGAGGAGGGAGTTAAACCTGACTATAAAGGAAGGTCTTAAGATTTTTGCGGAAGGCTAAGAGAGACTGACAGATACTAACTTCCAGTGGAAGAGAATTCTACAATTTAGGTCCAAGGTAAGAGAACGAGTGACCTCCCATACGGGTCAGTCGTTCTCTAGGAACTGAAAAAAGAGAAAGGCTGGCCGTTCTCAACTGGCGGGAGGGTAGGTAAGGCTGGACAAGGCTTTGAATGTATGAGGGTGCCAAGACCTGCTGAACTCAAATGATATAACAAAGGGCCTTGAACTCACTACGTTTGTTAACCCTGAGCCAGTGGAGTTGATGGAGCAGAGGAGAGACAAGAGGCGTGACGGGGCAGCTGAAAAAGGCTAGCGGCCGCATTTTGAATGAGTTGAAGAAGGGCGAACAGAAGCCTTGTCCGCACCAAAGAAAAGTACATTGCAATAGTCCAGTCTGGAAATCACCAAAGCTTGCAGTATGGTTCTTTGGGCAGCAGGTGGAATTAACCAAAGGATCTTTTTTAGCCATTTTAGGACCGCAAAGCAAGCTGCGGTGACTCCAGACACTTCGGCTTCAAGAGAAAGCTTGCTATCAACGGTAAAACCCAAGTTCTTAACCTTTGTGACCGGAGCAGGTAAAGGTCCCAAAGAGGCGGGCCAATGACTAGCTTCCCAAAGTTCAGGATTGTTCCCCAGGATGAACGACCTCAGTCTTAGAGCCGTTCAACTTTAAAGCATTGCTGGACATCGATAAGGAAATGTTATGTAGTCCAAGCTGGAGTAGTGAGGGGTCCTGATGTTGAGAAGATCAAAGAGAGAAAACGATCTGAGTATCATCTACGTAAAAAAAGATGGTCAAACCAGATTGTTCTGCGATGTCCGCCAGGGGGTGAACATAAAGGTTAAAAAGCAGAGGACTCCGAATCGAGCCCTCCGGTACTCCTGATGTTAAGGCTACTGATTTAGATTTAGTTGTATGTGAAAAGACCTGAAAGGAGCGGTCCTCTAGACAATAGGTCAGCCACTGCAAGGCCACACCTTCACTGCCTGCGACTTTAAGGCCATCCACTAGGATGGAATGGGTGACTGCGTCGAAGGCTGCGCTCCAATCCAATAGGATGAGCGCTGCCGTTCCACCCCTGTCAAGCTGCTGCCTGAGATCCTCCGTCGCCCCAAGCAGAGCTGATTCTGTGCTATGACCAGTACGAAAACCCAGCTGCGATGGATGGAATAATTTGTACAATGTCACATGTGCAGAGAGTTGAGAATTGATATGTCTGTCCGGTATTTTGGAAAAGGTTGAAAGAAGATATATGGGTCAGTAATTTGACCAAAGAGAGGGGGTCCAGGCAGGTCTATTTTTAGTAAAGGGAGCACAAGTGCTTGTTTCCAATTTCGAAGCACCTGCTCATAATTTAATCCCTTCCCTGCGGGGGTAATTCCCCCACGGTGCGGGGGGGGGGGCACGGCGCCGCTGTGCTCCTGACGAGCTCAGCTCGTCATGACTCACAGTGGAGCTGTGCTCATGACGAGCTGAGCTCGTTACGACCTCGCTCACTGATTAATTCTCCCGCACAGGCAGGGAATTTATCACGCGTGGGTGGGCCGCGGCCGTTATGACGAGCTCAGCTCGTCATGAGCGCAGCTCCACTGTGACTCATGACGAGCTGAGCTCGTCATAAGCGTGGAAGGGGTTAAAGAGGAATTGAGGAGAGTGAGAATCACACCAAGGGCAGACTCATACAAAAGTCTGACCTTGGATGGAGGGAGCGGATCAAGTTGGGACCCAGACTTAATAGTTTCCAGTAGTCATTGAAGGGAGGTGAAATTAAGTGGGAGCCAGGCCTTAATTTGACAAGACTCAACAGATGAGAGGGCTTGGGGAGCGATATTGCCCTGATCAGATAGTTGAGTGTTAGGAAAGATGAGGTTGTCTTGAAGGGAGGAGTCAGAATCAAGCTGGTGATGAATAGAAACAACTTTATTGTGGAAGAACAGTGATAGTTTGTTACATTGAAGTCGCGAAAGTGAAGGGGACGACAGGAACGTGCTTGACGCAGAGAGTTCCGACACAACTTTAAATAGAGTTTTCTGGCAATTTTGAGCAGTCATAATCTTGTCCGTATAAAAGGAAGCTTGTGTTGATCTGCATAGAGCATGGTATTTTTTCAGTGCCTCCAGATAGGCAGTCTTAGCCTGTGGAGCATAGTGCTTTCTCCACTGTCTTTCCACAAATTTACAGTGTTTTTTATCAAGTCTAAGAGAGTCGGTGAAACACGGGGCAGGGAGAAGCACCCAGGGTTGAGATATGGTGGAAAGAGGAAGAGTGGAATCAAGAGCCTCCAACAGCCAGTGATGCAGCAGAAGTTGATCCGAGTCCAGTTGGGAAGTACTGGTAGGAATTGTGTTGGAGAGCTGCTTATTAAGTGCCTTCATATTGAGTTTAGACCAGTTCCTCTTTTTTTGGCAAGACGGAAGGTCACGACAGAGGGACCAGAGAAGACACAATGGAGAAAGGGACAGCAAAGTGATCGACAAACCAAGTTTAATAGGAGGTGCAGTGGACAAGGAAGGGAGATTAGGAAAGATAGGGTCCAAGAGATGCCCCGCTGAATGTGTGGGTAGGGAATTGATAAGTGAAAGGTTCAGGATCTTCAGATCATCCATAAGAGTTAAAGCTGCTTTGTTATTAGAGGCATCAAGATAAAAATGTAGATCACCGAGCACTGAGAAGTTAGCCACCCAGAGTATATGGGGGCCGGGTTAATGATTCAGCAAAGATGGAACTCCAATTACTAGATGGCCCCTGGGGGGCGATAGACAAGACCACCAAAGAGGGTGAATTTGGGCAAGATAGAAATAGAAAAAAGCAAAGCTTCGCAATTAGGAATCGTAAGTGCCTCAATTTTACAATTTATTTTTTTAAAAAAATAACAGCAATCCCACCACCAGTTTTCTGCGATCTGTTAATACCTAGCAGCGTAAAGTTCTTAGGGAGCGCCGCAAACACGTCCGGCATGGACCCAGCATGAAGCCAGGTTTTCTGTTAGAAAACATCACATCTGGATCAGTCTCAACGAGGAAGTGAAATGGGTCCAATTGATGTTTAGGAAGAGAGCGACAATTAAGACTAAAACAGCGAAATTCCTTAGATGGACAAACAATGGTCTGATCGCATACTGAAGTATGGGAGGTCTCCATGCCAAAGGGAAAGTGGGGCCCAGTCCCGAAATGAGAGGCAGTAATGTCGAATAGGCAACTAGTGCAATGCCTAATGCCTGTATCTGGCACAAGAAATTGGCAACAAGCGTTAGGGGTGGGTTTAAGTCTGACAAGGGCCTGAGGGGAATAGATGAAGCGGGGGTGTGAAACGAACTGAGCAGGGCTTCTGGCTGTGAGCGGGTGCAGATGGGCTTGCCTTTAGCGCCAGCGGCGCTCCAGCTGCGCACGCCTGCCATGGCATGATTTTAAATATTGTGATGCTGTGCCCCACCTCAAGTGCCGCCAAACACTAGCCTGACTGAATTTGGTCACGTTTCTGCACAAACAACATGCAGCCGCGGCGGAACGGGGCTAAAACAGAAGAAATCAACAGGGAGTGTGAGCAAAGCGCCGGGAAGCAATCAACTGTAAGTCTAATCCCACTGGAAAAGTAGTTCCCTACTGAAATAGTAATCCCCCAAGTCATTCCACCAGCGGTAATCCCAAACTGTGCAAGATATGTGCAAAATAGCAACACATAATCAAAATGCTTTTAGGTTAAAAAGGTTCAAACAAAATGCATAAAAACTGAAATAACTGCAGGGTAGCCGCAGACACTCAATCATGTCCGCTGCACGTCCGCCACGGTATGATTATTACTCGAATGGTGCTACAGCGGTGAATTGAATGCAGTGCACAGTGTTTATTTTTCAGATTTATTTGCTTCCCTTAACGATTCAACAAAGCATCTGATGTAAGAATATAAAGACCATTCTACCTCTCACCCTACTAAAAATTGAATTGTGCTGAGAGAAGCTCACTCTGCATTCGCCGCTTGTGGAGATGTGGTGGCAAATACTGGATCTCAAACCCTAGCTTCATGTAACCAAATTGTGTGATCATTTGCAAATCACTTAATTTCCTTGAAACCCACATCCTATAATAACCCAAAATATTAATCGCAGGATGCCCTTCAATGTTATATGCCAAGGACAAATTAGATGTTACTAGAGGAGAAAAGGATGGTGCAAATATGATAGTACAATATCAGAGTAGACTGGCACAAGCGAAGGTACTGTGCCTTGTGTTTCCCAAGTTGCTATGCTTTTTGATTATTTTGTAATGATGCCATGTTGTATCATTCATGAATTGACTGTTTCTGGGCTACAGCTGGAGTACAAAGGAGGAAAGGTAATATCTGCCCATCCATGCACTTACTTTATATAGTAAATATTGACTTTGAACACGACAGAGGTTCACTTGCTTACAAGCCGATTTTAAGTAAGCTGGATGCAGTTTACTTTGAGGTAGGATTGTCTTCCGTTGCCTGAGCGCATTGCTTATGAAGGCTCGTTTACTGAGCTTTACTCTAACACTTCTTGAGTGTGTTCAACAGTGTGTGATACTGGCCGTGCACCTCCAAACCATAGCCCAAAGTACCTGAATAGTTGAAGACTTCAGTCGGCGGGGACACAAACTTGACTCCTAGTCAGCAACTGAGGTTTTAATGAAAATAAGCACCTTGGGCTCAGTCAACCATTGAGTTCAATTTGTGTGAGCTAATTGCTAACACAATTGGTATAAAGTCAATCATTGTGAAACTATGCAAACCTTTGATGGTTTAACAGCCAAATTGTGGTGGTTTCATTTTTTGGGGTGGTTGTGGGGTGTTGTGCAGGAAAGTGTCTGTTTTTTTTTCTTAATAATGGCACCAACCAAAGGTTTTCTGTGCTGAGGTCATGTTATTCCCAGCTGAGGATTTATATCTTTTTTTATTTTTGAGTGAAAGTGTGAAACCCATGGGTGAACCCTGTGAGCTTTATATTTCTGAAAAGTAGATAAAATTCTGAATTCAGTAAAGCAGCATTTGTGTATATTCCTCATTTGTTTTCCATAGAAACTATTACAATTGAAAACTAATGAAAGTAAGTAGGAAGAAAATAGAAGTAGGTATCAATGTTTTCAGCTGTGTTCTTTTGTGCCCAGTGGCCGATTTACAAAAATTACATACCGATACACCCATCAGGGATTTCTATTCACCGGCTAATATAGTGTTTGCTGGCTGTCAAAAACAC
The DNA here is from genome assembly GCF_964204655.1 of Triturus cristatus. NCBI lineage: Eukaryota > Metazoa > Chordata > Amphibia > Caudata > Salamandridae > Triturus > Triturus cristatus. The sequence goes on along the minus strand of NC_140584.1, from coordinate 1,168,606,294 downwards.
ACCATCTCTAGAGACATCAACTAAACTGCAGCTTAAAATGATTGTTCATTGTGTACCAACCATGCTTCGGCTCATGTGGTAGAATTTAAAGAGTGAAAATGGGTGTGAAGGAAACCTTTGTATTTTTAAATGTTCTAAGATAAAGACTTTAGAAATAGTGGTAGTTTTAGAAATCTGAATTTGGGATTACCTGTAATAGTATGAATATCAGGTGATTCAAAGAGTATTTTGCAAAATCTGTTCTCTCTTGCACACTGGCTTACATTTGGAAGCCAAAAAGGTAGAGAAATTAATTTGATAATAACTAAGGTTCTACTATTCTGTATTGACACACTTCTCATGATTTAAAAACGACACCTCACATGTGTGGCTGGCCCCTTCACCTGTGACCAACTAGGCCCCAAAATGCAAAAGGGAAACTTCAAGATTTTTTATTTTGATTTAATTAATTCTTGCATTGTGACTAGCATTGGTATTTGGGCCTGGGTTCTGTTCACATTCAGTGAAACTTACCAGATCCAGACCTTTCTGTTAACTAGAATGAAGGTAGTAACAAGTATGACCTTTTTCTGTAGTGGTGGGTATAGTGATCTATGTCACTCCTAAAATGACCATCTGCCTTCTACCTACACAAGATCTGAGAAAACAAGTTTAGGCTAAGCTATGCATACATCTCTTCATGTCTGTCTCGCTTGATTCCTGACTGATATTGTGCGTCAGGTGAACCTTTACTAACGCCTCACCATGGCAGCCTGTTTAGGCTGAAGAGGACTTGTCTTTCTTGTACTTTTAGCTCACCCACTGTGCTAAATTGGACTCCTTTCACTTTGTGGTGGTAATTTTGGAAGTGTTTAAGATGTTTTGTTGACCCATGCTTTGGACAGAGTGAGCATACACCTCAGACAGTTTCCCAGAACTTCACTTTTGTGTGGTATAAAGAGAAGCAAATTACAATGAACTGGCTAAAATGGGCACTGGGGCAGTAGTAACAACCCTCTTGCCTCTTTCCTTGCTGAGTGCAAGCTTGGCTTCTGAGATGTGGCTGACTGTTCTCTGATGCAGAAATGAGGTCTGCAAAGTGTCAATCTTGCAGTCTTGCAACGTCTTCTATAACAGATGTATAGGGTACGGCTTCTACAATGGTAGGACTAACAATAATGGCCAACTCATAAGTCAAAAAAGGACAACAGTCTTCCAGTGGTAGTGTGATGAACACCCTATGCGTTGTCCAATGCCATATGGATCATGTGAGTTTCAAGAGTCCGATTGTATGGATGAAATAGCTCGGCTGTTTTATCAACTCCACCCATTTACTACTTCTAATCAAGTATGCAGGTGGCTTGTACACTTCTGCCAACTGACCTTAAACCATGACTCGAGAAGTGCACTAATCATAAACTGTAGTGAGAACGCAAACTTCTCTCCTGTCTGAGAATTTCACAGGAAGGAGTTTGGAGTTTTGTTTTTTTGTACTAACACTTGAGGCAACGCTTTGCGGTGACTTTGAGTTGTGCACAGTGCCAATGTTGTACAAGTCGCTGAACAGCTATACTCCTGTATAAAAATTGTCCACATAAATGTTTGAACCAATATAAAAAAGGGATTGAGCAAGATCCAACACATTAGTTTCACTAGTTTTCCAGTATGCTCTCAGGTTGTATGTGTAACCAATGGAATTCTTGCGCCACATCAACATATAAAGATTGATCAGCACTGAGGTCTCTTGCTTGGTCCATACTGCTAAACAGCAGCCGCACTTTGTAAAGGATGAAAGACTTGTCAACCACTATCCTCTTCGCTCAGTACAATTGATTAGGAAGCTTGGCAGATAGATTTTTCAGGACCGGACAAATTTTAGCAACTGCAGTTCTGCTTTTTGGAACCCAAACCTCGATCTTGAAAATAACTGGTGGCATGAGACATTAAGTATTTTACCTATGCCAACAGAGAAGGCTAAGAATTTAGGGGTGATCATGGACTGCAAGCCTTCTTTAGATTGGCAGGCCAGCCGTATATCGTCAAGTTGTTTTTGGCTTATAAGAATGTTGAGGAAGCTCTTTCCTTTCATCCCCATCTCGGCACAGAAACTAGTGGCCCTGGCGTTAGGCATGTCAAACATCAACTAGGGTAATGCTCTTTATCTAGTTACCAACAACAGCACCCAAGCCAAACTGCAGGTAGTGCAGAATGCGTTGGCCAGGATTTCTATGGATATACCAAAACGGCAACCTGCGGCCAAGGTCTGATCTGCACCGGCTCCCAAAACAAAGCGCATTATGTTCATGGCCATCTGCATAGTGATCAAGGCCTTTCATCAGGACAGCCCGGTGGGAATCAAGACAATGTTTGACCAGTATAGCCCTGGGAGAAATCTTCGCTCAGCTCACCTCACCTTAATTTGGTGAACGTGCTCACAGCTCAGAGGAAGAGATGGGGAGGCAAACCGTTCTCAGTTGCGGCAGCAATACTGTGGAAGGCAATGTCAAATAATTTGACTGGTATCAAATTACACTTTCCCTTCAGAAAATCTTTAAAGACCTGGCTTTTCACATTGTAGGGAAATCCCCTCCTCCCCTTCCGCTAATCTTCTTCTGGCTGTATTGGACCACAAAGACTATAGCGCCTTGATGCCCACCGGCATTTGCTGTGCTTTATAAATCCCATTCAATTCAAAACATGTTCTGGATGGCCCTGTGGCAATCAAACAGAGTTATTAGTGAAATACATCATATGCTGCAGACTTAAACTCCACTGACTGAAAATTTACTTCCCAAATCTGGTCCATGATCTCCCTCAGATGAAGTCTTAGTATCAGAACCAGCCTCAGATCCCTCTGCCCATTTGGCCTAATTTTATGTATTTTATTTTTAAAGATTTATAGAGCGCGCAGCTACCCAACAGGGTTTCCCGGGCCTACACAGTAATCATCCACTACACAGTAATCATCCAATAAGCCATGTACATTTCCTATCTTTTTTTGCTTAAATATTGTGTGCTGGATAGAATACAGAGGTCCTCCTAGAAATGTTACTCCACTGACCGTGATCTGTGTGTGAGATATGGAGAGAAAGGGAGAATATGGTGCAGTTCAAGTGAGAATGGGTGCAACCGAAAACGAGTGAATCTTGTGATATTCATGGAAAACAAGGTGTGCTTACCAGCAAAAAATATCCTACAAGAGAAAATAAAGGAAATAAAGAAACTTCAAATTTTACCACATGAAGACAAGTAATATTCAAAGAAGCAAGTCTGTACAGATGATAAACAACCACAGATATGGTTTAAGCACCACAACTCATCAACAGCAAAGGAATCAAAGTCTGTGATCATGCAGGAATGATGAGAATAAATTAAATTCTTGGCATTTCATTCTTCTGTTTTTATTCTAATCAGTGACGGTGTTGCTTTTCTTCATCAGCCGACGCGTTACGTCCTGTTGACTTACGACTTCTTCAGGGCTGAAATAAAAAAAAAAAATATATATATATATATATATATATATATATATATACACAATTGTATAATCTTACACATACATATGTACAAACAAATTGACATGTCACAGACAATAGTTTATCTTCTTTCATATATATCAAAATACAGAAAACATCACCATATGATGCAAAGGAATATATTTAACACCATACCCACAGACCAAAAAAACAAAAAGTAATAATACAAAGAACAACGATTAGCTAAAAATGCAGAATATTTTTTTTTTTTTGCATAGGAGAGAAATCGAATAAATTCCAATAAGCATAATGTTCCAAAGTAAATAACTAAGAATAAAGAGAAAGGGAAAGTGAAGAGAAAAGGAAAAGCGAAAAAGAAATAAATAATAAGTGCACAGTAAATAGTGAACCAACTGAGTGAAAAAAACACACCACATAATACAAGTTAGAAGTGTGTTTTTATCAGAAGGTAGGTGCCACCGTGTAGGTTAAAATCAAACAAGAGTCCTCACCACCTTAGAAAACCCATAAAGGTGGGGAACCCATGAAGTTAAGAGACACATAAAGTCAAATATATCATTCTATATTATATGCTTGATCGACAACGCAGCTCCTCGTCCACCGGTGCACTGAGGGACTTGCATTGGCTCCCGGTCAGGGAAAGGGTCTCCTTCAAGTCTCTGTGTATGACATTCAGAGCAGTGCATGGACTGGGCCCAGCCCCTCTGCAGGATAAACTTGCTCTCCATATACCAACCAGGCAGCTGCGCTCCTCCACAGCAGGCCTACTGGTAGTCCCGAGATTTAAAAACTCGCGGGTAGGCGGCAGGGCCTTCAGCATAGTAGCCCCGGGTTGTGAAATAAGCTCCCTCTGAACTTGAGACAGTGTAACTCTCTACTCGAATTCCGCAAGGGACTCAAAACCTGGCTCTATCCTAAAGTCTAGCCTGGTCCACTCTCCCTGTCTCGTCTTCTGTCTTTCCGGTATGGTTTCCTCAGTCTAAAGCGCCAAGATGCCCGTAGGGTGATAGTTGCGCTCTACAAGTACATCATCAATCAATCAATCAATCAATCAATATTGAAAGTTGAGAGAAAACACCTCTTGAAGCCAGTATGCAAAGTAATGAGAGTTCTTCAATGAATAATATTAAAGGTCACATACCATTCCATTCATTAGTCTTTATTGTCGATGTATTTCATCATAAAAGACAGTTACAATACATAAAGAAAAATACAAACAAAATACATAATAACAAAACCAGATAGTCACACTTAAAAAATTAATCATATTAGCATATTCAGTAACCTAATACCTCTTGATTCTAATAAACCAAACCCAAGCCAAAAATTTAGCAACAGCAATAGCAACGTATTCACTAGGGTTAAAAACGCAATATTTCAAGTGCTTCTGACCCTTGTCTTGTTCCCAGGGTACGACATATTGGTTTGAGCCATTTAGCTCGGGGTGCAGCATAAGCGGGACATACAAAAAAGATATGACCAACAGAATCAATGCAGTCAATACACCTTTTACAGGAATCACAGGAAACACCCTTCCATTTTTTAGTAAAAGAGTTAGTCGGAAGGGTGCCTACCCTAAATTGGTGGTAGAGTTTCCTGTCACAAGGTCTAGTGATGGTATCCCAGTAGGCTTCAAGGAGAGGGATTTTTTTTTGGACTAGGAACCTTCCTGTCAGAGACTCTGCAGAAGCTGAATTTAGATGTTTTTGCTGCACCATTAACCAATAAAGGCCCTTAAAATCTTTCTTGGAGGAAAAGGGGTTATTGGCCGGATCGGTCCATAGATTACCCAACCCCATAGAATCCAGGAGTTGTTTAGTCTGTCTGAACCAGGGGATGTTGCCAGCCCCCAAGATGGATCGCACATCAAGAAAAGCCTTGGCATAGAGGTCCAACTCGGGGACTGTCCATAATCGCCTCCAAAAGGCCAATGGCTTGAACCTAGCAATGTCATCAAAAGAGTGACAGCCAAGATCCAACAGGAGCGGTTTAACTGGGGTAGAACAAGGAAGGCCCGTGAGCATTCTGAGAAATTTATGTTGTGCCTTAACCAGGGGAGAAAGATCAGCAAAACCCCAAAGTTCAGCGCCATAGAGGATCGCCGAATTGATCCTAACATTAAAGATTTTAATGGGGGGGCCTAGCATTCTCGACTGGGATTGCTTTTGTTCTTTAACTAGGCAACCAGAAAGCTGTGCAAATTTTAGGGTTAGAACATCAATTTGCGGCCTCCAATCCAACTTGTTTTCAAAAACTACCCCCAGATAGGTCATGACATTAGTTCGTTCAAGCAGGACATTGTCCATGGAAACATGACCCTTCACACCTCTCCCTTTGTTAAAAACCATATATTTGGTTTTGGACACATTAACAGACAAATCAAAATCAGAGCAAAAGTTCGTGAAAACATTCAGAGCCACCTGTAGTCCAGACAAAGTCTGGGAAAGGAGTAGGGTGTCATCGGCGAACATAAGGAGTGGAATTTTGGTGCCACCCAGCGTTGGGGCGTCCGTGGAGGTGTTGGAATAGTACTGGACCACTCTGTTAATAAACAGTAAAAACAGAGTGGGAGCAAGGACGCACCCCTGCCTGACACCCCTATTGACCCTAAATCTATCTGTAACCTGGCCCTGTTTCCCCCAGCGAACTTGTGCAAAGTTATTATCATGGAGCCTAATGATGATATTCAGGAGATCAACTGGGATCCCTAGCTCGGCCAATACACTCCAAAGTTTCGTCCTATTGACTAAGTCAAATGCTGACCGAAGGTCTACAAATGCAGCATATAAAGTACCGCCACACAGATAGACCGTTTTCCAGACAATCAATTGAAATTTGAAAGCCTGGTCGATGGTACTAGTACACGGTCTGAAACCGGCTTGCAGGGGAGAGATGATGTCCTCCTGCTCAATCCAGGCCTGGATTCGTGCCAGGATCATTCTAGCGATAATTTTCTGGACAGAGTCAATAAGACTAATTGGGCGGTAGTTCCCCGGGCAGGAGCGGTCACCTTTTTTGAAGATAGGAAGAATCTCAGCCCCCCCCCAAGAATCAGGAATGTCGGCCCCTCTGGCTACGGCGTTAGCAAAATGTGCAATATAAGGCACCCAATTCCCAGGGTCAGATTTAAAGAGATCCGTGGGAACACAATCCATACCCGGCGCCTTACCACTTGGAACCTTACTTAAAGCCTTTTCAACCTCAACACAGTCGAAGATTAAGGTCGGGGAGATGGACAGGTCCCTGTTTATTGCTGGGGCAGGCCCCTCAACCTGTGAGGAATCCGAAAACTGGGATTCAAAATGCGTCACCCAGGCGTCCGGAGGAACGTGGTTGGTGGGGACCTGGCTATTCTGTGAATTGCCCCACTTAACAATGTGCCAGAACAGGGTTAGGTTCCGGTGTTTACTGGCAGCCAGAAGGTCGTTCCAGTGATCGTTGTCCCACTCTTGTTTGGCCTTGGCTTTAGCCTTATTATAAACTTTTCTAGCCAATCTGATATTATCTGGATCTTTGTTGGCAATAGCGAGTTTTAAATTTCTATATGAATCTCGGCAAGCTTTATTGTACCAAGTAGATGGTTTTAAGATAACAGATTTCTTAGCCTTACAAGGTTTTGAGAAAAGAGATTTAGGGCCAGAGAAGAGGTGGTCATGTACGCGTGTAGCTTTGCCAACAACATCCTCAGTGCTCTGAAGAGACTGTAAATCATCCAGAGCACAGGATACCTTGGAGCTGATCTCTGATAATAGTGCACTATCAATAGCAACCTTGTCCCAGCGTACACGCCGTTGGTCATTGGTTAAAACGGCTTCCGCAGTCACTGTTTCAGAGGGTTTGGTTCTATATGCTGGACAGAGTGAGAGACTTAAAACCAGTGGGTTATGGTCACTCTCGGGGCGGTCGAAAACCGCCATATCACATAAAGTGGACCAGAACTCCACTTTAACAAGGGCATAGTCAATTCTGCTGTTACAACGTCGGCCATCTGAAAAAGTCATCTTTCCACCCTTATCAGAGGCGGTCCGCCCATTGGCGGCCCTGAAACCCCGCTCCATACATAATCCCATCCACTGAGTGGCAGACTCGGTCCACCTCTTGATAGGAGGGAGATCGAGAGGAGGGATGTTTAGGATCGCGTCCACCTCCCAAGTAAGTGAGTCGAGAGCAGAGAGCAGGGGTTCAAAACAGCAATTTAAGTCACCCACAATGAAAACATTAGTGTATATATTAATAGTGTCCAGAAACCCATCTAATTGTAAAAAGGTATTAGTACCACGTCCACCTGGAAGGCCTCTATTATAGACATTTATAATTAAAACTTCAGGTTCATTGCGGTGTTGCAAAGAAATAATCAATAGATCAGGGCTATCGATGACCAATTCTTTAAGGGAATACCCAAGGGATTGCTTAACCCATATACAGAGCCCGCCAGACAGACGGCCCCTGATACCACGAGTAGCCCCCTTGAAAAAATTTACATACCCGGAAAAATAGATAGGGTCCACAGCCCAGGTTTCCTGAAAAACCAGGATATCATGGGTGTTTACCCAACCTGACCAATCTTCCGAGGTTACCCTACTACTGAGGCCCGCAACATTCCACGAGACCAGGGTCAGGGGGAGAGAACTAGATGACATAATACACGGGGAAGCAGGGGCGGGGCCCATAATGGCTGGATTGGTTGCAAAGTTATTGGGGCCCTTACTCTCGCTTTCGGGGGGGCGAGGATCGATAGGGGTAGAGGGTGGGCTGATTAGTGGAAAAGGCGGGGTGCTGGGAGACATAGTATCCAGACCAACTTGTGCCCCCCATAAACCACCTCTCCCTGTTAGCCCCGTGTTATCTGGACCGAGACAGACCTCCCGCATGTTACTCGAGTTTTCCATGTTTGGTGACTGTCAATCAACCCCATCTAGAGAGTTCAAGGGGGCATAAAAATTTGACAATGGGAGGTTGAAATCCGGACTTGTCTGTTGGTGGGAATTCCTATTAACCCTTTACCAAGCAATGGGCGTATCACGTGTTGATGCAAGGGGGTTGTGAGGATAGAAATATGACAAATCCACAGTGGATATGCCAGTCGCTCTCGAGGTGTTGGGAAAAGAGCGAATGTGGCTCACCACCCTAGGGCCACGAAAATTTATAATCACACAATCACCCTCCACTTGTTTGGCTCTATTGCCCAACCAACATACCCTACGTACAGTCAATATTTCAGCCCGTAGACCAGCAGGTAAAGGCCTGTTATTATTTAACCAGTGTGTGACTTTGTTCTTCAGCTCACTACTTTGCCTGTAGGAGCCGAGGAACACCGGCCATTATAATTGTATAAGGTTGGGACTCGGGTGGAAGGTTAATACATGGGAGTTTTTGGAGAGGGTCAACATCCTCTAGGTTGGGCTTACTGATAGAGATATTGTTCATATTGGTGGCAGTGTTAATATTACAACCTGATTCTATCGGAACATCGATGTTGACATGAAGGCGAGGTGCTTCCACGGCCTGATGGTTAAGAGCAGGGATATTGGGTGGTGCTCTATCCATGAGTGCATTAGCAGTGGAAGCAGGCCTAGTTTTGTCAACTTTGTCTAAGTTAGAAGGAGTTTTGGGACCAATAGAAGACACTGCAATCTTTTCCAACAGAGACGTATTGGCAAACACCATACCCTCTATCTTCTCAAGCGAGGTGGAGAGTCGAGTAACTCTCTCTAATAAAGGAAGGAGAAGTGATTTAAATAACTTCTCTACAGGCTTGAGAAAATCAGAGGTAGTGGAGTCTGCGTTGGATTGGAGGGTAGAAGGGTGCGGGGACCTCGGACTACCAGTTGCCAAGTGGGAGCTATCAAACATGGTAGAATTGGAAGCGTCACAAATATTTGCAGATTTATGTGAGTTGGACACTTTGGAGGTTTTAGCACGTTTCCCCTTGGGGGGAGCTCCCGTACATTTTCTTTTACTCGGAATACGCCTAGGCTTGTGGACCTGGGTCAATGCTACAGTAGATAGTTGGTCAGAGGTAAACTGTGGGAGGCTGGTGCTAACAATAGTTGGTTCACCACTGGACTCGGGAGTACTAATTATCTCATGCAAGTCAACCAACGGACAATGAACAGGTGTGTCCGACGGTACATTTGGGGAATTACATGACATGCTGGAGAGTGGTTGGGGCTGGCTGTTGTCGGGCGAGACGGCTGTCATAATGTTGCCAAGAGATGATCTTTTAGCAGACAATTCAAGGGACAATCTTTTTTCCGTTAATAAAATCTCATGTTCGAGAACACGAGCAGCTCTTGTGATAAAGTTATCAAGGGTCCCTGTTACTTGACCCCCTAAGCTACCCCGGGCCACCTTCCTACCGGACCTTAAAGAGGTCATGATTTAGGAAGAGAGCAGACAAACAATGGGGGGGGGTAACCGAGGAGAATAAAAGATGAACCTCTGAAATTAAAATAGGATAAAATTGACTAAATATGTCTAAATCACACTAAAATGTTGGAGTGCTAAATATGGGCAACAAATACTGAATAAGGCAGTTCACCAGTCAGCAGTGACACGTGTACTCGCAATAACAACAATGTTTGTAACTCGTTGGGGGCGACCCTTTTTCAGGGGGGTGGCCCGCCCCGACCACAACCGACCACGAACGGCCACAAACGGCCCGCTCTTTGCCCCGGTCGGCGGCCCGCGCGCGTTCCGCTGGCACGTTACAAGGTTGGGATGTTAATAACGAGGGCCGTTAACAAGGAGGCGGCACCGGGAAGAGCAACCAGATGAGGCGGATCTGATTGGCGCTGGGCCCCTTGGTCCTCGCAGTCCCAGAGCTGATCAAGGCAGCAGCCTTCCCCCTAGTGCAGCGTAGCGTCCGTAGAAGTCTGTTAGCTCCGAGGCACACAGCAAGAATGGAGACTCATCCAGGGTTTTATGCTGATAGAGCCGGCGAGCGGCTCCCGCGAAGCGGGGGCCGCGAGGCGTTGATTGATGCTGGGAGGCGGCTCCGGGAAGAGCAACCAGGTGAGGCGGATCTGATTGGCGCTGGGCCCCTTGGTCCTCGCAGTCCCAGAGCTGATCAAGGCAGCAGCCTTCCCCCTAGTGCAGCGTAGCGTCCGTAGAAGTCTGTTAGCTCCGAGGCACACAGCAAGAATGGAGACTCATCCAGGGTTTTATGCTGATAGAGCCGGCGAGCGGCTCCCGCGAAGCGGGGGCCGCGAGGCGTTGATTGATGCTGGGAGGCGGCTCCGGGAAGAGCAACCAGGTGAGGCGGATCTGATTGGCGCTGGGCCCCTTGGTCCTCGCAGTCCCAGAGCTGATCAAGGCAGCAGCCTTCCCCCTAGTGCAGCGTAGCGTCCGTAGAAGTCTGTTAGCTCCGAGGTCACATACCAAAATAGTGGCACACCAGCCACCCTTGATTTCAGATATTTTGTATATCCATATGACCGCAATTATTTTTTGCGTAAATTCTATTATTACCCAGTGGTTTCTGCAAGCTAACGCGAAGAGGGGAAGATAAAAGACAAAAAGAAATATTTTTGTGTCTTTCTTCAAGGGCAAACGCCACTATTAATCTAATTTAATAACCTTAAGCATTCAATATACCATCTCACCTATTAAGGATACTTTAAAAAAATTCCCAGATACATAAAGATGTCAAATACGCATCTATGATGGCACTTTGCTATCCTTAGACAAAAATGGCTTGGTAACCAAATTTTCAGGACAATGTATAGCCAAATAATTCTAATAGGAAAGTTTGGCAATGAAGAGACAAATAGTGTCCAATTCGACCTGCAAATGAGTAGATCCAAATATCAAAATGTATTCTACATGACCCATTCACAATCTGCATATTTTTTAGCATGAAAAACGCACCATTTATCCCATCAATATTCCGTCAGGACAAACCTAAGTAATTCATTAGGAGTTTCTACCTGCATTATATAACTTCCCAAGGGTGCCTTAGTCATCACCCCACATCCTTATGAACATATCGAAAGAAAAGTAATTACCACAAAAGTGTCGGGCCACTATTATAGAGGAAAAAACCCCCACCACGAGGGAGAAGTAACATGATCGCTTTTCGCATCGATTGTCAGTCTCGAAGTAGGAACGTCAAAGTTTAAATTTAAATCTAGATTTAAAAGTTGCCACAAGAGACCGCATGCAAGTAGTTAGAAGATATGTATATACATAACATCAAACACTTAATTATACTCAATAGAGGCACCGTCTCCTGTCCAATTCACCAAACACCAGAATCGGCTCAGCGTTTCTCTTGAAGCACCCGCCGTGCAATCCTATCCCGATCATGTGATGGGTGCTCATGCCGGTATTGCGCAACCACCCTGATACAACAAACGCATGGGTGCCATATTTTAGTGGTATCCCAATAGTCAAGGCATACATGAAGTCATCATGAATGAATTTCGATATTGTGACTTCACAATCCAAAATTTCAAACAACATATTTCGAAACAAATGTATTCCGTTCTAAATGAAAACCAAAAACGTTCCAAACATTTTCTTGCCCTTTGTCCCGGCAAAAAAACCAATGTATTACAATCCTATATTTCAGTTAAATTTATCATAGAAAGTTCTAGTATACTAAATAAATATGCCTCACTCACTTAGTATCGATATAGCGGTGTATCGAAGTGAGGTCGACTAACTTCTTATCTCCTCCTCTCAGGGTTTAAAAAAGACCATATGAGAGAGGTCCCAAGGGAAAAGTTTATAAAAATCATATAATAAGGGTCCCGATACAGATCATAGAGAAAAAATAAATCCACTGTTTTGATATAAACAACGCCATCTTAAAGGACAATTTTATATGAACACTAAACCAATCCCAATGTGTGAGCCACTATAAACAATCAATGTTTTGGCTCCCGAACTGACAAAAGAAGTGCAATGTATACAGGTTGAAAATTAACCATGATTAATTTATAGGAAAAGGAAAGGACACAAGAAGCAAGTATATATAGAATGGTAAAAAGCAAAAAAGACACACAGTATCCAATGTGTATATAATTAAACATTTCCTTGTGTACAGTCCAACATCCTCTATGATGCTTGTGTTGACACACAAATAAAGGTTGCTGTCAACACGTCATCAAAAATGGAGGCTAATATGAAAAAATGTTTTTGAGCACAAGGACAGTCAAGCCAATCCATTCCGAATACTAATAGTATAGCACAATCCAATGTAGTCACACATACTCAACCGGAGGTGTGACCAAATGCAATCAAGAATGTATCAAAATTACATAAAAACTCAGAGGGTGACCTATTTTCAAAAATCTGGTAGGGCCAGTTGACAATTTCCATATTTTTATCAATCACCTAGAGGTGTCCAGAGTAACATTGGCATTTGGCATATAGAAACAAACAGAGAATGGAAACACATCAGGAAATCTGAATCCATGCATTAGATAATTGATTGTTTCATTTGATAAGTTGTTTTTTCTCTTAGAAACAAATGAGAAACACTAAAGTACAACATCAAGAACCGATTGTAAAAGCAAAAAACTGTTAAATCATAAATGGTAATGCATTTCATCCTCTGTATTGTGTCCCAGTTCAACACATCTCAGACGACAAATCCAAATAGCTTCCCTACGGCGTAAGGCAAGCAGCCTGTCCCCCCCCCCCCCCCACGTGGGGGTAATGGGATATGGTCAATACCATAAAACCATATCTTGCATTCTCCCCCATGATGCTCACCCATATGGTAAGTCATTGGAAATCTAAGGTTGTTGTTTCTTATAGCTCGTACATGCTCCTGAATCCGCTGTTTAAGCGGTCTAACAGTGCTCCCTACATCAATCTTATTGCATTCGCACCCAAGCACATATACCACATATTTAGTTTTACAATTGATGAAGTGTCTTATTTCATATTCCTTATTCGTATGGTATCTGAACTTTTTTTATCTTGTTGGTACCAAAAATGCAAACATTACAGCTTTGGCATGTGAAAAAACCCTTGGGTGCCTGTGGGAGCCAAGTTACCTCAGTCTTGTCCATAATGTAACTGGGACACAGTATGTTTCTCAAAGTTTTCCCCCTGCGGAAAGTAACCCTCGGTGTGGGTGTCACATGTTCCCTTAGACTTGGTGTACTATATAGTAAGTCCTAGTGTTTTCTAAGAATCTTGAACACCTTATCACTATTTTCAGTATACTGGGTGATAAATGCCACGTGTGTGTTGGGAACACCACTAGTAGCCCCTTTTGGCTTTTTCACAAGGGTATTGGCCCTACTCATATGTCGAATTCTCTGGTCCGCTTTCTTCAAAATTTCTTTACTATAGCCCCTCCTTTTGAATCTATTTTTAACATCTAAGATGTTCTCCTTAAATGTGAACTCTGTGCTGCAATTGCGGCGAACACGTATGGTATATTTTTTATCACTGATTTGGGGTGGGTGCTCGTCGCATGTAGGGTGCTCTTAATACAAAATGTAGGTTTTCAAAAGATGGTACTCTGTACAGTGTTGTTCTCAATAAAAAACAGTACATCCAAAAACTCAATACTATGGTTGTTATATTTGATGGTCAAATGTACATTATATGGATTATAATTAAGAAATGAGTGAAACTCCAATAGTTGTTCAGGGGAACCCTTCCATAATAATATAAGATCATCAATATACCTCCACCAGAAGACAATCATGTCCATCCAGGGGGAGGCATATTTGCCGCAGGCATGCTCCCTCTCCCACCCGCCCATAAACAGGCCGGCGTACGAGGGAGCAAACCTGGAACCCATTGCGGTCCCTTGTATCTGATGGTACCAGGATCTCCTTTGCTGTTGATGATTTATGGTGCTTAAACCATATCTGTGGTTGTTTGTATTTTATCCCCTTTAGTGGGGAGGTGCCCTTGGGCAGGGGGCCCTTTTTGGTTTTCTAGCACGCTTTCCATGATTGTTATTGCATAGGTGATCTACGGTACAGGTGCTGCCATGTGTGTATGGTCCACGGCTCTTATTTTTTGTATTGTCTGTACAGATGATGATTAAGATTGGACAACAAAACTAAATTAGTGCACATGCTCCCATGTGCTGTCAAACTAGGATTACAATCCATAAGCAACATTCACCCTCAGAGGAGTTGGTGCACACTTAATATTCTGGAACTCTACTATATCACTTCTGTAGCGTGATAATCCCTGCACAGATATGATTTTTTGGATCAATTTCTTATTCATGCCATGATTAATTCATACACTTGTATTAGTCCCTTGAATGATTCCTTTTTGATGTTACTTCAAAATGTATTCCTATATCCATTTATTTTTCATAGTGATATTATTGAAGCTGCCCCAATGCATTTCAGGGAGGGAGCAGTTGTAGGGGAGAGGAGGGTATAAACGTTCGTCAGGAGGCTAATCTCTACATGGAATATTGTCCGAAATGAGAGCGTGCCATGGAGCAGGATTTTAAGGGATTAAATGGTCCTGAGAGTATCATTTACCTGATGGCTGGATGTTTTTAGTTATGATAGACCCCTGAACAGGAATTCATTTGTACCCAGGGGTGATCGATATCCCACCAAATGTTAATTGCAGTTCGTACTTGCTTCCTGTGGCTGTGTTGTCCAGTTGATAAATCAATGATGTCATCGATCTGGTGTGGTAGAGGTGGGGGGGCTGATGTAGTAGTGCTTCTGCATGATTCCCCAGTGAGGGCTGAAACGAGGGAAGCCTCTGGTGAAATCACTGTAGGTTTCTAGGTTTCTATATACCTTCCCCAGGAGGGTGAGACATTTACTTCCTCTGCACTGGGGAGGTAGTGCACATGACCTGAATATCTCATCCTTTGCACCTACCAGATTAGCACTGCTGGCCTTGATCGCCTCTGGGTAGATCCTATTGGTTAATTTAACCGCACCTCCAGTGGGTGGGGCATATGTCACTGCTGAGTAAACTCCATTGTTAAGTTCAATAGCGCCTCCAATGAGAGGGTATTCCCTTGGTAGATGAGCAGCTTGTTCAATGAGATGGCCCTCTATTGCTAAGGATGAACTCTTAATCAATCAGGGGAATTGTAAGCACGCTACTCACCCGTGAGGGTCTCCAGGCACTAGGGGAGGGGAGGTGCAGCTCCGATCCGTCCAGGAGCCAGATCTTGAGTGTTTTCCTGAAGACGTTCAGGGAGGGGGCGCATCTGATGTTAGTCGGGAGCTCGTTCCAGGTCTTGGCCGCTATGTAGAAGGCTCTTCCACCTGTTCTGGCTCTCTGGATGCTCGGGAATTTGGGGAGAGCGAGGTCGGCGGATTGGAGGTTTCTCTTGGGTACGTGAAAGGTGATACTATCGTTGAGGTATTGTGCTCCGGTGTTAGAGGCATTTGTAGGCGTGGGTAAGCATCTTGAAAGTAACTCTCTTCTCAACAGGGAGCCAGCGGTGGTCTCGCAGGTGTTGGGTGATGTGCTCGGTTTGAGGGATGCGGAGGACGAGTTTGGCTGCAGTGTTCTGTATGATCTGGAGCTTGCCGAGCAGAGACTTGTTGATCCCGGTGTAGAGGGTGTTTCCGTAGTCCAGTCTGCTGGTTATGAGTGCGTGGGTGACGGCCTTTCTTGATTGGAAGATCTTTTATTGGATGCGAAGGGTGTTGAAGCAGCTGGAGGTGATGGTGTTGACCTATCGGAGTCGAGTACGATGCCGAGTTTTTGGGCGTGGTCCGTCTTGTAAGGGCTGCCAAGGGCGGTGAGCCACCAAGTGTTGTCCCATGCAGAGGACGAGGACCTCTGTCTTCTCTGAGTTGAGCTTCAGGCAGCTGCTGTAGGAGAGTAGGATCTGCACTTATGTTGCCCCCACTTTTTTTCTGATGTATACACTGGTTTCTGGCTATAGTCTGGCTGGGTCCCTGCTAATCAGGGCCCCAGTCTCACTGATCTCTCTAAACAACTTGGTGTGCATATTAGATGCACTAGTGATTGGATACTGTGGTACCTTATGAGCCCCTAGTATATGGTACCTTAGGTACCTAGGGCATTGGTACTTCACAGGCCTACCAGGGGCTGCAGCATGTATTATGTCACCCCTGGGAAGCATTCTCAATCGGACACTACAGGCCTGCTACGGCAGCCTGTGTGAGGTAGTGTTAGCACTCCTCACTGAGGTATAGGTTCCTATATCTCAATATACACACACATATAAACCTATCAGCCACCCCTCTTGCAGGCCCTAACAATCCTGAGGGCAGGGTGCTTGGTTTACTATGTGAGGGGGAGCTTCTGCATGAGCAGGACCCCTCTGCAGCTGGCAGTCTATTCTCTGCTGCTGTTTGTGGATGCGGTTAAACTATATACTCTTAAGTGCATTATAACCTCGCGGTAAATGCTAACTTTGGAATGACTGCATCAAAACATGTCGTGTTTGGTGTCAAACAACTTGGAATCGTACCCCCACACCAGTAACTGGTGTGGAAGTATGATCCCACCCTTCTAGATGGGGATGACATGTACCCACTGTACTAAACGGTAGAAATCTTCTAGAGCCCTGGCATCACAAAATGGATGCCACCAGCACAGACACTGGGCTGCCCTCCTGCTGCTGACCGAAACTCGCAGTGGAGGAAGCCCAACAAAAGGTATCCTGTCACAGGGAGGTGTCACCACCTCCCAGACAGGATTTAGTGTATTGGAGCTGGGTGGGTGCACTCTTAGAGTGCTTTGAAGTCCTGCACTGGGGGAGCAGTAGGCTCCTCTGTGCATATGCCAGCTCAAACCGGTTCAGGGGCTACCTGCCCCTGCTCCGGCGCGAAACTGGACAAAGGGAAGTGGGTGTAACCACCCACTACCCTGACCCTCCTAGAGGAGTGGTCATAGAGCTAGTCCCTCCCCTATCTTCACTATAAGATACCAAGTATTGACAATGCAATTCAGATTACCCTGGACGATGCTCTACAAAGAAGAATCCTGGCCCTTCGACATTCCACTATCTCTGGAAGACTGAAGAATCTCCCTTGGAGTCAAGGAGTGACTCCCCTGCTTGGCAGGCACCTATAACTTCAATCAACGGTTGCAAACTTCACCGCTCCCGCCGGAGTCCGAAGTCCCTGCGTCCCCAGAAGCGGATTTCCTGACCTCTCGACGGCCATTTTGAGTCCCCAGCGAAGCTGTGGCATCTGGACCCCACGAGTGACGAGGAACAGCAATACCTGGGAACCGTGCACTGATTTCGAATGCAAACCCTAAACAACGTTCTACTAACTTGTGCTTTGGACCATCTGTAGTCCAAGTCCCTAGCAGGTGTTGTTCCAAAAATCAGCGGCCTACCCCGTCCCGAGTGACCGTGGGCTCCTGTGAAACTTTTCCTGTGAAGGCGTCTTCGCGGTTACTTGCCCGTTGGCTAGTGACTCACCCGAAGACTTTCTAACCGACTTCAAGGGCTCTCCTTGTTGCTCCGGGCCTGCCCTCACTTACCCTCGCTGGGTAAGTCCATCAGACCTTGCTGGTCTGCATCACCGACTATCTTCAGTCCACACGAGACTTGCAGTTGCCAAGGCTTGTTGGCTCCAATCCGGTTGCCGACACCGTCATCAGCTGCAGACGTTGTGGGACACTCCGAATCCAGCTGCTGGTCATCGTCGATCCCTCCTGGACCTCGTGAGCGAAGAGACAAATCACCATCGACTACCTGAAACGACGCAACATCTGTGGTCATCCATCCTGCTGGCCACCGGTCATTGGCAAGTGACTCTGAACACTGTCCCCTCAATTTTCAGGTCCTCTTCATCTTCAATCCACCTTCGGATTCCAGCGGACACCTCTTCAGTCGTCTCAAGCAGCAAGTCTTCATTCGTCTCCATTGAAAACAGCATCGCGACCCGACACCAAAAGACACCTATGCACCCGGCTTCCCTGGGTGAGGTAACTCGTGCACTCCGGTGCCCAATTGTGTGTAGGCCCTCGAAATACTTACCCTGTAAGTGGCTTGCTTGTTGACTTCTTCGAAGTGTCCTAAAACTTTAAAATACAAACCGCGAATTGCTCCATTGTAACCTATAGGAAACCCGCGGCTTTGTTTAGACACTGCACGCGTCTCCCGTGGGCTTGTTACTTACCTGCTAATACTGCAGTAGTGAAGCCCCAGCGATTCCCAAGGCCCTAGTCTTTGTCATTTTGCAAGTCGACTTTGTTAAACCATTTTCTTAGTATATGGTCTGGTACGCCCCTAGGGCTACAGCCATATATGTGCTTAATTTATTGAGATCTGTTGACATTTGAATGTGTATCTGGGTTCTAATCTCATAAAGAGATTAGTAGAGTGTATCTAGAAATAAATACATATATATTTGATATATATACCTGTGTGGTGTCCTTTTCATTTGGTAATTCAAGAGTTTATAAGGTAAAACAAGCTGCTTTACATTCCTCAGAGACTTAGCCTGAAGGCTGCTTTCCACAGCTACCACTAGGATAGCTTTCTTTAAAAGGTTGTCTTAAACCTATCTACCATAAGAGTCGAATTGGACTGGTGCAAGGTGGCCACTATAACTAGTGACCAGCATATGCCAGGCCAACTTCTCACAGCTGCCGCTCATCCAAAAAGCGATGTCCTTCATTCCTTCCTGGAAGTTGAGTCTGGTGGTGATGGGGTCCTTGGTGAGGGAGAGGATGAGCTGGGTGTCATCGGCGTAGGATATTATGCTGAGTCCATGCTGTCTGACGATGGCGGCGAGGGGGGCCATGTAGATGTTGAAAAGCGTATAATACTTCATTGGTTTCCTTAATAGTGCCTCCAATGGTTTAGGTTTTTATGCTGCTAAGTGGCGTCCATAGTTGACACAACTGATACACATCAACTTAAAGTTCTACATTTGGTATTATCCACCCTAACTTTTGTGGCTACCTGCATATTCTAAGAAATCTATTCTTTCACTCTCCACTACAGCCCAAGTGTGAGAGGCTGGCTCACAATATGCTATACCACAAAGGGGTTTAGTGTGTAGTGAGTCTAGTGGGTTTCCTGAGATTGTACAGAGGCTAAAAAGATAACACTAATTGCTCCTTTTTGTGGCAGTGTAGGCGAGCATTTAGGCTTATCAGGTGGTTGTGTTAATTAATTTGTTACACAGTGGCAATAAATGAGACACACACTCAACGAATACCTCCAAGACCAATTTATAAAAATAGTACTTTTATATATTTATTTACTAAGACCACAAAACTTTCGTAGCAGCAAGTACGTTTTGAAATAAAATACTTTTCAATTTCAGAAGTGGACATTTTGTGCCATTTTCAGTTTTTGCAATGTTAACCTATTGGGAGTAAAACAATAATGCGGTTTTACAGGTAATTACACAACTTACAGTTCCAGTCTTCGGGATTGGAGGTCAAGGTTCAGGTAAGCACAAACACTGCACAACTAGCGGCACAGGGGTGGCCGGGTGAAGAAGCCAAATCTGGAGTTAGGGTCCAAAGTTAACTAATGGAGAGTGGGGGTGCTTGAAGACACGCTGCTTGCAAATGAGTAATGCGGCTTCTGGGTTCAAGCTTCGGACGTTTAGGCATACACTGGGTGGAGTAGAAGGGGCACAAGGCAGCACCAAACATACACCACCAGCAGCACAAATCAAGCCTGGTGCAGGGTGCAAACACGGTGTAGGTCGCCCAATGCAAGTCAATGGAGAAACTTGGTTTTGGAAACAGGCTGCAGGCACTGTACTGGAGGCTGCACGAAGAACACCAGCAACAGCAGAGGTAAGTTGGGATGCTGAGGGTTGCAGGGACACCGATGGTTGAGCTCCTCAAGTTCCAGGGACTTTTTCGTGCAAGGGTGTCCTTTGACGTCGGGTTTCTCTTACCGGAGCCTGTAACTTTGTATTCACGCTGCAGGCATCCTCGTGGAGTCCAGGAGGGGCCAGCCAACACTGGACTTGGACTCAGGATTGCTGGGGAACCTACTCTGGACTGGTGAACCATCTGAACACAGGCTGGAGGCATCCGTGCAGAATAGTCAATAATCGCTGTCCTGGAGGGCATCAGAGCCCTTTCTTTTGGTTTCTTGGGGACAGAGCCGCTGTCCTCGGAAGTTCTGGTCTTTTGCAACGGCAGGCAGTCCTCCTACGGGTTTTGGAGGTTGCTGGCTGCAAGACCGGTGGTGTTTTCTTTGCAGGATCCTCTAAGCTGTAGACAGGCTGGTAGGGCTGAGGCCAAGTCAATGGGCATCTTCAGTCTTCATTGCAGTGTTCTTTGTCTTCTTTCTTCTCCGGTCGGAAGGAACTAGTTTCAGGGTCAGGGGGAGCCACCTAAATACTAGATTTAAGGGCTTCACAGGGGAGTAGCAGGTAGGGACCAATGGGATCCTTACCTGGGGTGGCTACACCCACTTAGTCCACCCTCCTGTGGAAGGGGGGGGGGGGTGGGCATAGCCCTAGCCCTGATTGGATAAGTTACACCATCTTCAGGATGCTGGGCACTGAAAAGTGTGATTTACTCCGTCTCCTCCTTAGGGGTGTAATTAGTGAAGGAAGGGCCACCGCCTATTTTTACAAAGTTTTCCCACCGGTTCTTCCTCCTAAAGTAAGGGTTTGAACTGGAGGCTGCCATCTGCTACTAGCAGCCGGGACTGGGGTCGCATTACGAAGGCGGCATGCCTTTAAAGTTCCCCTTTCGAGCAATGTGCCCATCCTGAAGGAGGAAGTGTGACCTCCTCCGCCCAGGATGTGCTTTGATTCTGGCCACAGAGCAGAGGCTCTCGACCCAGGGGTCCAGAAACATGTCTGATGGAGACAGGCTGCCTAAAGGTAGGTTTTCAGGGGGGCACCTCTGAGGTGCCCTCTGAGTACCTGGTTTAATAATTCCAACACTGGCATCAGTGAGGGTTTATTAAGGGGAGTTGTTTGGTACCAAAAACTATTTGGTTCAGAGAAGCCATCATGGTGCTGGGGAACTCGAGCTGTCGAGTTTCCAGCCCTTGTACTCAAGGCAATATTCCCTGGCACTTCAATATCTAAGAATAGACCTAAATAGCTAACTCATCACCACGACCATGAAGTAGACTCACTCAGGAGCACCTACGGACCCCCTGCCCACCACACATATTCCACAGGGCTGCCGCCGCCATCGCACCCAAACTTGGTCACGCCATCAACGCCTCCCTCACATCTGGCATCTTCCCCGACGATTGGAAACGGGCGGAGGTGAAACCCCTCCTCAAGAAACCAACGGCCGACCTAACGGACCTGAAAAACTACCGACCCATCTCTCTCCTCCCCTTTGCGGCCAAAGTCACAGAGAGACTTGTAAACGCCCAGCTGACCACCTTCGTCGAAGATATATCCTAGATGCCACCAGTCTGGATTCCGCAGCAACCACAGCACTGAGACTGCCCTCCCCACCGCTACTGACGACATTCACAAGCTACTGGACCAGGCACACATGGCAGCCCTCATCCTGCTTGACCTCTCCGCGGCCTTCAACACTGTTTCACATCGCACACTCACAGCCAGGCTTCACAATGCAGGGATATAAGGACCCGCCCTCGACTGAATCCAATCCTTCCTCTCCGGCTGAACCAAGAGGATCAGACTCCCTCCCTTCCACTCCGAACCCACCAATATCAACTGCGGTGTACCCCTGGGATCATCCCTCAGCCCCACGCTCTTCAACATCTACATGGCCCCCCTCGCTGCCATCGTCAGACAACATGGGCTCAACATCGTATCCTACGCCGACGACACCGCTCATCCTCTCACTCACAAAGAATCCCGAAGACACCAGACTCTGCTTCCAGGAATGAAGAACGTGGCAGCTTGGATGAAGCACAGCTGCCTGAAGCTCAACTCAGAGAAGACCGAGGTCCTCATCCTCGGACCCTGCCCCACCGCCTGGGACAATACGTGGTGGTTGTCCGCCCTCGGGAGCCCACCCTCCCCCACCGACCACGCCCAGAACCTTGGCATCATCCTCAACTCCTCCCTCTCCATGAAACGCCAGATCAATGCCGTCACCTCCACCAGTTTCAACTGCCTTCTCATACTCTGTAAGACCTTCAAATGAATCCTCCCAGACTGCAGAAGGACCGTCACTCGCGCACTCCTAACCAGCAGACTTGACTACGGCAACCCCCTCTATGCCGGAATCAACAGAACTCTTCTACACAGACTCCAAACCATCCAGAAGGCTGCAGCCAGACACGTCCTCGGAACCCCACGGCGCGAGCACATGACCCAACACCTACGCGGCCTCCACTGGCTCCCCGTCGAGAAGAGTCACTTTCAAACTCCTCACCCACGCCTACAAAGCCATCAACAACATCAGACCCAAATACCTCAACGAGAGAGAGTCTCCTTCCAAGCACCAAAGAGAAACTTCCGCTCCACAGACCTCGCCCTGGCAGAGGTACGCCGCAGAAACAAAACCGGAGGGAGAGCCTTCTCCTACATCGCAGCCAAGACCTGGAACGAGCTTCTGGTGAACATCAGACGCTCCCCGACTCTGCACAGTTTCAGGAGGGACCTCAAGACCTGGCTCTTCGACTGATTCCGGAGCTGCCTCTCCCCTCCTCCCCCCCAAGTGCCTTGAGACCCTCACGGGTGATTAGAGCGCTACACAAACCCCTGATTGATTGATTGATTGAATCTTAATGCTCAAAGAAGGATCCTTAGCTCGATTCTGGCAGTATGTGAACACCTTAAAATCTCTCGGACCCCCAAGATCAAACGCGGGACCTGTGTGACCTTGTGGGAGAATCACGTGAGAACCCAATTTCTGGCGCAGAATCACTCAGTTACCACGACCACAGTCTCATTGAACGGAAAAAAACACCAAATCCAGATCCAACCGAAGGAAATCGTTAAACTAATAAAATCAATGAAGTCTAGTAGGGTGCCGGGCCGAAATGGGCTCCCTGCGGGGATCTTCCAATCTGCCACCGAGGGCTGGGCAGCGCTACTCACCCCATTATTTAACAGAGCATACACCCTTAGTAAAACACCTGAAAATTGGAGTTGCTCAATACTTTGCCCAATCTACAAAAAAGGAGACTGTCTAAATCCAACCAGCTATCATCTAATAGCCCTGTTAGATCTGGAAGCTAAAACGTATGCATGTATCCTTTTGGAAAAACTAGAAACTTGGGCAGAAGAAAACTAGCTGCTCCCTTTCTTTCAAACAGGCTTCTGAGGCGGAGCTGCTACAACTGATAACATAATCGCTCTATCAGCCTCCTGTCACCAAGCCACCCAGCCGGACCAACCTCCACTCTTTTGCTGCTTTGCCAACCTAACAGCAGCCTTTGAATAGGTCGACAGACAACTGCTGTGAAAGAAACTAGCAAACTGGGGCATTCCATCTTCATTTCTAACAGCCATAATGTCCCTATATTCGGAAACCTGGGTACAGGTGAAAACAGGCCCCACATCTCTCTCCGCTAAAATCTGTACGACCAGAGGTCTGAAACAAGGTTGCGTGCTGGCTAGGGGTGGGCAGAAAATTCTGCTCCGCCAGCAGAGCTGATAAAGCTAGCCACCCCGCTCCCCGACCCGGTCCCTGCTTCTGAAAGCAGCCAGGCCAGGGAGAGTCTCCCCAGGCCCCGGTGGACCCTCGGCTGGCTTGCAGGACGGGGGGCGCCCGTGGCCCGCCGGATGGAGTTTGAGCCCCGGGCCCGGTCTCAGCTTCTGAATCCTAGCCAGGCCGGGGAGAGCCTCCCCGGGCCCCGGTGGACCCCTTTCCTCAGCACCCGGACCCTTCGCTGGCTTGCAGGACGGGGGGCTCCCGCACCCTAGGGCATGATGGACGGTGCACGAGCCCCGGGCCCGGCCCCGGCCCCAACTTCCGAACCCCAGCCAGGTCAGGGAGAGCCTCCCCGGGTCCTGGTGGACCCCCTTCTCCAGCGCCCAGATTGTCGGCTGGCTTGCAGGACAAGGGGCTCCCGCACCCTGGGGCTCGCCAGACAGAGCACAAGCCCCGGGCCTGGTCCCAGCTTCCGAACCCTAGGCAGTCCAGGGAGAGCCGCCCCGGTGGAGCCCCGTCCCCAGTGCCCGGACCCTCAGCTGGCTTGCAGGACGGGGGGATCCCGCACCCTGGGACGGAGCACGAGTCCCGGGCCCGGTCCCAGCTTCTGAACCCTAGCCAGGCCGGGGAGAGCTTCCCTGGGCCCCAGTGGACCCCCGTCCCCAGCGCCCGGACCCTCGGCTGGCTTGCAGGACAGGGAGCTCCCGCACCCAGGGATGTAGCCCAAGCCCCGGGCCCAGCTTCCGAACCCTAGCCAGGCCGGGAAGAGCCTCCCCGGGTCCTGGTGGAACCCCGTCCCCAGCGCCGAGACCCTCTGCTGACTTTCAGGATGGGGGGCTCCCGCACCCTGGGATGAAGCCCAAGCCCCGGGCCCTGTCACAGCTTCTGAACCCTAGCCAGGCCGGGAAGAGCCTCCCCGGGCCCTGGTGGAACCCCGTCCCCAGCGCCCAGACCCTCGGCTGGCTTTCAGGACGAGGGGCTCCCGCACCCTGGGACGGAACACGAGCCCCGGGCGCAGACCCAGCTTCCAAACCCTAGCCAGTCCGGGGAGGGCCTCCCCCAGGGCCCCAGTGGACCCCCTTCCCCAGCACCCGGACCCTCGGCTGGCTTGCAAGATGGGGGGCTTCAGCACCCCGGAGCCTGCCAGATGGAGCACAAGCCCGGAGCCCGGTCCCAGCTTCAGAACCCTAGCCAGGCAGTGTAGAGCCTCCCCAGGCCCCGGTGGACCCCCGTCCCCAGCGCCCTGACCCTCGGCTGGCTTGCAGGATGGTGGGATCCCGCACCCTGGGACGCAGCATGAGCCCGGGCCTGGTCCCAGCTTTCAGACCCTAGCCAGGCCGGGGAGAGCCTCCCCGACCCTGGTGGACCCCCATCCCCAGCGCCTGGACCCCCGGATGGCTTGCAGGACGGGGGCTCCCACACCCTGGGACGGAGCACAAGCCCCGGGCCCGGTCACAGCTTCCGAACCCCAGCCAGGCCGCGTAGAGCCTCCCCGCGCCCTGGTGGAACCCCATCCCCAGCGCCCGGACCCTCGACTGGCTTGCAGGACAGGGGGCTCCCGCACCCTGGGACGAAGCACGAGCCCCAGGCGCGGTCCCAGCTTCCGAACCCTAGCCAGGCCGGGGAAAGCCTCCCTGGGTCTTGGTGGACCTCCGTCCCCAGCGCCCGGACCCTCGGCTGGCTTGCAGGACAGGGGGAACTTGCACCCAGGGGCTCGCCGGTCAGAGCACAAACCCCGGGCCCGGTCCCTGTCCCAGCTTCTGAACCCTAGCCAGGCTGTGGAGAGCCTCCCCGGTCCCTGGTGGACCCCTGTCCCCAGTGCCCGGACCCTCAGCTGACTTGCAGGACAGGGGGCTCCCGTACCCTGGGACGGAGCAAGAGCCCCGGGCCCAGCTTCCGAACCCTAGCCAGGCTGGGGAGAGCCTCCCTGGGCCCCGGTGGATCCCCTGTCCTCAGCGCCCGGACCCTCGGCTGGCTTGCAGGACGGGGGGCTCCCGCACCCTGGGACGGAGCACAAGCCCCGGTCACAGCTTCCGAACCCTAGCCAGTTTGGGGAGACCCTCTGCGGGCCCTGGTGGAACCCTGTCCCCAGCGCACGGACCGTCGGCTGGCTTGCAGGACGAGGGGCTCCCGCACCCTGGGACGGAGCACGAGCCCCGGGCGCGGTCCTAGCTTCCGAACCCTAGCCAGGCCGGGGAGAACCTCCCCAGGTCCTGGTGGACCCCCGTCCCCAGCGCACGGACCGTCGGCTGGCTTGCAGGACAGGGGGCTCCCGCACCCAGGGGCCCGCCAGACAGAGCACAAGCCCGGGCCCGGTCCCAGCTTCCGAATCCTGCCAGGCCGGGGAGAGTCTCCCCGGTGAACCCCTTTCCCCAGCGTCAGGACCCTCGCTGGCTTGCAGGACGGGGGGCTCCCGCACCCCGGGGCCCGCCGGATGGAGCACGTGCCCGGTCCCAGCTTCCAAACCCTAGCCAGGCCGGGGAGAGCCTCCCAGGGCCCTGGTGGACCCCAGCGCACAGACCCTCAGCTGGAACCAAGGAGGGTTAAGCCCAGGCCACGTCCTCTCCTCACCGGCCTGCCTGGGGAGCCCATTTTCTTCGAATATTAAGACCCCACTACAGAACTCTGGGGAAGGACAAACGATGGAGACAACCCGGCCGGCCAGCAGCCCAGCCAACTGGTCATCCAGTCCGCAGGGCCATCTAGTCACATGGCCCGCAGGGCCATCTGGTCGCACAGCCAGGCGACCAGATGGCCTGGGAGGCTGCCATACCCAGTCGCCCTTGCAGTCCGGCCGAGGGTGAACAGGCGCTCCGAGGCAGCCGCTCGGGAGGTTCCTTCCCCGGGGCTGCCGCTGCTCGCCTCCCTGCTCGACGTGCCTGGGAGCAGCGGGAAGGGGAGTGCCGGCCCAGGCCATCTGGTCACCCTGCTGACCCATAAGGGATGGTGGTCCCTGTACCTTACCCCGGTGGGGCAGGGTCAGGAGGGGGAGGCACATGATGGTGGTGGCGGTGGCCTCTCGCAGGCCCACGTTACCCCCTCCGCATCCCACCTGGCGGCAGAGAGACCCACCCCTGGGTGTGGTGGATGGGGTCCGCGGGTGCCCACGCACAGACAAAAGCTTGGCTCAGATGATGACCAGGTCGTCTACGAATGATTTAGCACCGGGTGCCCCACGAACATGCAGTGCAATAAGGGCGGTGGAGGCGGCCCCCTTCTGTCCACGCTCCGGTCCCCAAGCGAGCGGCTCTACGCATCCCCCCTCCCCCCCAAGAGAGGCCGGCTATCCCAGGCCAAATGAGGCTCCATGGCACTGCGGTATCGTTACGTTTTAGGGGGGATTCTGACTTAGAGGCGTTCAGTCATAATCCCACAGATGGTAGCTTCGCCCCATTGGCTCCTCAGCCAAGCACATACACCAAATGTATGAACCTGAGCAGGATTAGTATTGCAACAACACATCATCAGTAGGGTAAAACTAACCTATCTCACGACGGTCTAAACCCAGCTCACGTTCCCTATTAGTGGGTGAACAATCCAACACTTGGTGAATTCTGCTTCACAATGATGGGAAGAGCCGACATCGAAGGATCAAAAAGCGACGTTGCTATGAACGCTTGGCTGCCGCAAGCCAGTTATCCCTGTGGTAACTTTTCTGACACCTCCTGCTTGAAACACCAAAAGTCAGAAAGATCGTGAGGCCCCGCTTTCACAGTCTGTATTCATACTGAAAATCAAGATCAAGCGAGCTTTTGCCCTTCTGCTGCACGGGAGGTTTCTGTACTCCCTGAGCTCGCCTAAGGACACCTGCATTATCGTTTGACAGGTGTACCGTCCCAGTCAAGCTCCCCAACTGCCACTGTCCTCTGAGCGGGTCGCACCGGGCAGGCGCCGGGCACTTGGAGCCAGAAGCGAGAGCCCCACGGGGCTCGCCCTCCCGCCTCACCAGGTAAATGAAAAAACGATAAAAGTAGTGGTATTTCACTGGCGGCTCGAGGGCCTCCCACTTATCCTACACCTTTCATGTCTCTTCACAGGGCCAGACTAGAGTCAAGCTCCCACAGGCCCTCTTTCCCTGCTGATTCTGCGAAGCCCGTTCCCTTGGCTGTGGTTTCGCTAGATAGTACTATCCAGAATCCTTTGGGGTTATTTGCAGTATGACGAGCAGTGTCGCGACCCACTACGTAAACTATTTTAAGCTCATTCGAGCGACTTTGGGCTGACGAGCCTGGTGTCTGCACCTGCGCGCCTTGAAAGGTACTTTACCTATATATTTTGGCAGTCATCGGCACCCCGCATACCTACCTGCTCCCTGCTGACGAGAGGCAATTACCTCGAAACACGTGTCCAGGGATGGCATTATTTTCATATACTCGTGGCGTAGGCGTACTCACCGCAGCCACTACACTATCCAGAATCCTTTGGGGTTATTTGCAGTATGACGAGCAGTGTCGCGACCCACTACGTAAACTATTTTAAGCTCATTCGAGCGACTTTGGGCTGACGAGCCTGGTGTCTGCACCTGCGCGCCTTGAAAGGTACTTTACCTATATATTTTGGCAGTCATCGGCACCCCGCATACCTACCTGCTCCCTGCTGACGAGAGGCAATTACCTCGAAACACGTGTCCAGGGATGGCATTATTTTCATATACTCGTGGCGTAGGCGTACTCACCGCAGCCACTACACTATCCAGAATCCTTTGGGGTTATTTGCAGTATGACGAGCAGTGTCGCGACCCACTACGTAAACTTTAGATTTAGTTTACCACCCGCTCTGGGCTGCATTCCGCGGGGTGTGCCTCGATCAGAAGGACTTGGGCCCCGTGAGCAGCGCCGGCCAGTCTGTCTTCTGTATGCCACATTTCCCGTGCCCGCCGCCGGGTGGGGATTCGGCACTGGGCTCTTCCCTCTTCCCTCTCCGTTACTGGGGGAATCCTGGTTAGTTTCTTTTCCTCCGCTTAGTAATATGCTTAAATTCAGCGGGTCGCCATGTCTGATCTGAGGTCGTAGTCGGGGGGGAAAAAAATGCCGAAGCGTCGGGGGGAGCCGCCGGGGGAGTCTATGTCCCTGCCGGAGCAGGGGCCTGGTGTCCCGGCAGCGCACGGGCCCTCTTTCCCTGGATCGGATCTGGAGGGCGTTCGACCTCCCCAGGGAGCCGGCCCGGGAGAATTTCACCTCTAGCAGCACAATACGAATGCCCCCGGCCGTCCCTCTTAACCATGGCCCCAGTTCGGAAAACCAACACATTAGAAGTGGATTCCTATTCCATTATTCCTAGCTGAAGTATTCAGGTGACCGGCCTGCTTTGAACACTCTCATTTTTTCAAAGTAAACGCTTCGGACCCCCAGGACACTCAGTCAAAAGCATCGAAGGGGCGCCGAGAGGCTGGAGCTGGGATAGGCAGTAGCTAGCCTCGCGGTGGACCGCCAGCTCGATCCCAAGATCCAACTACAACCTTTTTAACTGCAGCAACTTTAATATACGCTATTGGAGCTGGAATTACCGCAGCTGCTGACACCAGACTTGCCCTTCAATGGATCCTCGTTAAAGGATTTAAATTGTACCCATTCCAATTACAGGGCCTCAAAAGAGTCCTGTGTTGTTATTTTTCGTCACTACCTCCCCGAGTCGGGAGTGGGTAATTTGCACGCCTGCTGCTTTCCTTGAATGTGGTAGCTCTGTCTCAGGCTCCCTCTCCGGAATCGAACCCTGATTCCCCGTTACCCGTGGTCACTATGGTAGGCACAGAAAGTACCATCGAAAGTTGATAGGGCTGACATCCGAATGTATCGTCGCCGTCACGGGGACGTGCGAACGGCCCGAGGTTATCTAGAGTCACCAAAACGGCCGGGCGAGCCCGGATTGGTCTTGGTCTGATAAATGCACGCATCCTGGGAGGTCAGCGCTCGTCAGCATGTATTAGCCCTAGAATTACCACCGTTATCCAAGTAACAGATGGAGCGATCAAAGGAACCATAATTGATGTAATGAACCATTCGCAGTTTCACTGTACCGGCCGTGTGTACTTGCACGTGCATGGCTTAATCTTTGAGACAAGCATATGCTACTGGCAGGATCAACCAGGTACCCCCACCTGCTGATGGGGTGGGTTCGGGGGGCGCGTGCCCATCTCCCTGACAGGCAATCTTCATGCACCCCTCCCTCTGGGAGCCTGCTGGGAGGGCTCGCTGGAGGGGTGGAGAGGTGCGGTCACATGGGCACGAGAGGCCCAGCCATCTCTCCCGGAAGGGAGAGGCGGCCCGAGGCGCAGCCTGAGCGAGATGCAGGGGTGTTAGAGCCTGGCGGCGGCACCCCTCGGAACGTTTGTTCCGAGCTGCTGTGGAAATGTGCTGGGCAGAGAGGGGTGACAGCGTGGTGCACGGAGCCTACGAACCTGCTGGGCAGCAGCATCCGAGGGCCTGGCACCACCCAACCCCTTCCGCTCGGGTCAGACCACTGGGGGGCATAAGCTGCCGAGGCCACTCGGCCTTCGCTCTGCTGGGTAGGGTGAATGGCCTCCCGCCAGGCAACAGGCCCTCGAGTTGGACGGTCCATGCGGGGAGGAAGCTCCTTGCTTGAAACAGCCGAGGCTGGCTAAGCAGTCCATCCCTAAACGGACCGAGAGTGCCCAATCGATCAGAGTACAGCTGGGGCATCCCCTGGCAGGCCGCCCTGCGCAGGGGGTATGCTGGCTTAGCGCCCCTGCCTGCTCCCGGGGCAAGCAGGCTCGGAGAAAAACGACCATTGGGAAGGGGCTGAGAGTTCGGTGCGTACCTGGGCCCTTGGAGGCCCCGGCGGGCGGACCCGGGTGCTGCCTTCCCCCATCTCGGCATCGCTGGACCTCACGGAGGTCTGACTGAGCAAACTCGGAGAAAAAAGGACCATCGGGAAGGGGCTGATAGGCTTGTGCCTACCCGGACTCCTGAGGGTCCCGGCGGTCTGGCCCGGGTGCTTCCTTCCCCCCCCCCCCGTCTCAGCATCGCCAGACCTCACGGAGGTCTGACTGAGCAACCGCGGAGAAAAACGACCATCGGGAAGGGGCTGAGATGCAGGTGCGTACCAGGGCCCCTGGGGGCCCCCCGGGGCAGGCCCAGGTGCTGCCTTCCCCCATCTCAGCATCACCGCACCTCACGGAGCTGAGAGGCAGGCACGGACCCGGGCCCCTTGGAGGCCCCGGTGGGCAGGCCCGGGTGCTGCCTTCCCCTTTCTCAGAATCCACACGAAGGTCTGACTGACCCTCTCCCTACTAATCCGGAGGAGAATTACCCCCCTTTCTTGTAATCCGTGCACACAAGGTGACAGAGGGAACCCAAGGCGTGAATGTGCCTGATCTCCTGGAGCCCAGACTGGGATTCGGGAGGCAAATGAGCCCTCATCGAGGCTTCCAGGGAAACTCGGCCATCTGGTCGCCCCATTGGAAAGCGTTGTGTGCGACCAGATGGTCGGACTGGAAAGGGAAGCCATCTGGTCGCTCTGTGCCCCAACTAAAGAGTGAGCAGGCACCGGGCATGGGGGGCAGAGGCCCAGGGCCCCAGCCATGGAGGCTGCGAGGGGGACCCAACGGGCCCACCGACCCGGGGCCCGCGGACACTTTGAGGAGCAGGGAAGGCCTGCACGGGACCGATGGACCACCGTCCTGGGCCTTTGGCAGAGCGGCAGGCCGGGGGACGGTGCCCAGGGCGGGGGGCCCCGGGACCCAGCCGGGGCTCCCGGGCCCAGAGGTGCAGGGGAAGCCTCCACAGGCCCACGGGACCCCATCCCGGGCACCCTGCCACACGGCAGGACCGAGGACACAGCCCGGGGTGGGGAGGCCACCCTCCCCGGGGCCCCGGCCAGAGCTCCTGAACGAAGCCAAGCAAGGGGAGGCTCTCCAGGCACAACGGAACACCGACCTGGGCCTTTGGCAGAGCGGCAGGCCGGGGGACAGGGCCAGAGCACCCGACCTGGGGCCCGCTGGGGCCCCTGGACCCACCCGGAGGCGAAGGGGAACCCTGCCCGGGCCTGCGGGACCCCGTCCCGGGCACCCTGCCATGCGGCAGGACCAAGGATGGACCCTGGGGTGGGGAGGGGCCCCTGGGAGCCGCTGAACCCAGCCGAGCACGCGGAGGCTTCCCGGGCATGACGGAACTCCGTCCTGGGCCTTTGGCAGGCTGGCAGGCTGGAGGACGGGGCCCAGGGTTGGAGCAACCAACCCGGGGGCCCGGTGGGCCCCTGGAACTACCCGAGGTTCCCAGAGGCGAAGGGGGAGCCTCCACTGGCCCGCGGGACCCCGTCATGCGGCAGGACTGAGGACGGAGCCCGGGGTGGGGAGGCCGCCCTCCCCGGGGTCCCTGGGAGCCCCTGAACCCAGCCGAGCAGGGAGAGGAAGGCTACCCCTCTTTCTGGGAACCAGTGCGCACCGAAAGATGCAATTGACCCTAGGTCCGGACGTGCCCGGCCTCCAGAAGCCCTGGCTGGTATCAGGGAGGCGAATGAGCCCTCATCAGGACTTCCAGGGCAGTCCGGCCATCTGGTCGCCCCATTGGAAAGCATTGCGCGCGACCAGTTGGCCGAGGGGAGAGGTACGACCAGATGGCTGGGACCGAAAGAACTCCCATCTGCCCGCCCCGAGCCTCCGCGGTAGGGCTCCCGCCTGCCCTTGCAGGGCTTGGGGGCTCCGCGTCCTGGGGGTCTCTGGGACCCTGGCTGGGCCTTAGGCACGGGGAGGACCACTGGAGCTCTCGGGCCCAGACGCCCGGGGGAGGACTGCCCGGGACCCATGGAGCCGGTCCCGGCCACTTTGCCACGCCGTGGGCTGGAGGAGGGAGACCCCGGACGGAGGGGAGGTGTTGTCCGGGCATAGCCTATCTGGTCCCCGGCAAAGAAACGCCAGCCCAGAAGTGGTGTTCCAGCATACCCTGCCCCTACTAATCTGGAGGAAATCTACCCCTCTTTCTGGGAACCCGTGCGGACCGCGAGACTCAGGGGACCCTGGGACGAACGTGCCGACATCTTAGAGCACTGGCTGGGATCCGGGAGGCAAATGAGCCCTCATCTGGACTTCCAGGGCAGCCTGGCCATCTGGTCGCCCCATTGGAAAGCATTGCGTGCGACCAGATGACCGAGGGGACAGGTGCGACCAGATGGCCGGGACTGAAAGGACGCCCATCTGCCCTCCCCGAGCTGAGCCATAGCGGTAGGGCTCCCGCTTGCCCTTGCAGGGCTCCGGGGCTCTGCACCAGAGACCCTTGTCCTGGGCAGATGGACACTTAGCAGGATGGGGGCTCCCACACCCTGACTGGTCCCTGCTTCTCAACCCAGCCAGGCAGGGGAGATCGGGGAGCCTGCCTGGGCATGAGGGACCCCTGTCCTGGGCACACGGACCCTCAGGACGTGCGCTCGTTTTCCACACATTTTTTTCCATAATTCTGCGTATTGGCGTTACGCCAATTCCACCCAGCCCTAGTGCTGGCTCCCCTCCTTTTCAACCTGTTCACGGCAGACCTGGGAAAAGCTCTTGTCAAAAGCAGCCTGGCCCGCCCTCGCCTAGGCAACCGATCCCTACACATTCTCCAGTACGCACATGACATAGTCATCATGAATCACACCAAAGTGGGCCTCCAAAGAGCCCTGACCAGTTTACATGAATGCAGCACATCGAATTACCTTACCATTAACTCAGAAAATATCAAGATTATAATAATAGGCAAGCGAAAGCACAAAAGACATATTACATGTACTATAGGCCCCAGGAAATTCAATCCAGTGCAGAAATGCAAGTACTTTGGGGGGGAGGGGGATCTGGTTTACAGAAACGGCAACCTCTGCCCATAAAAAGGAACTGACTAACAAATTGACTGCCGTAACATATGGTCTGATGAAATTGAACAGCAAGTTAAAAAGTCCCTCAGCCTTGGGCATCAGAAAGGTCACTCAAGCTTCTGTTCTCCCAGCACTCTTGTATGGGCATCAAGCGTTTCCTGAAGCATGTTCGGAAATTCTAGAGCGGGCTCAATGTGTGTCTTATTAAACTTTCTTTCTATTTCCAAAACACCTCTCCAGGGCGAGACTGAGGCTGGAGCTCGGCCTGGTCAAACAATCATTAACCCTTGAGGCCAACTTTCTAAAATATTATATCCGAATTCTAAAATCTCCGAGGGACTCCTTAAAGAGCTGCCTCAGACACATATTCGAAAAAACTGGCTCGCCATGGAATAAACAGCTCACAAGAGCCATGACCTCCCTTGAAATTAACAAACCTGCACTCGCTCTCCGTGGCATTTCATACGCCATCTGGAAATCGCGTATTAATAAACAAATCCAGTTAGTCTTGTTCCCGCAAGACCAGGCCACATTAAAAACCTTATCCTTCCTGACCCCGCTGAATGACTCCTAACTAGTGAATAAACCTCATCCCTACCTTAATGTCCCGCTTAACCCTAAAACCAGATGAGAGATTATGTGCATGCGATTGCTGGCACTTCCAATTAAGGACTTCGGTAGGGCCTGGGCATAGCAAAACACCGAAGGAGCCTGCCGACTGTGTGATTACAAATGTGAATCATGGCTACACCTCCTATGCTGTTGCCCGACCTTAACCACAGAAAGGAGGATTCTTCTGAGAGAACTATGCCTAAGAGAAAAAGTAACTACTTGCCACTAGGCCTCTACAGTATGTCTTTCACAAAAAGAACCTCACAGCCTGGCCCGCTGCAGAAGATTTGTACAACTGATCAGAAGTGCTATGTACCCCGGAACTGCCCCCATCTCAGCCCTCGTAAGGTCCTGTTAGAAATGGGGGGTCTCCAGTTGGCAATGGCGGGCGCCAATGTCAGATTAGGGACCCTTCTTCCTAAGTCAGGGCAAGCGGGCTACCCCCTTTGACAACCCCTGCTCAACCCTGTGGTAATGTAGCACGAGCAGTTAGGCATATCTCAGAGGCAGTGTTTGAAGCATGTATGACCATGTACAATAAGGCAGCAACGACACCACAAAAGGACACAACTCAGGTAGGTATAGAAAAATAATATCTTTATCTAACAGTTTTACTCGAAATTCTCAAAGCATTTCAACAACTACAATTCATGTCAACCCGTAGGGACTCCAAAAGGCAATTACTTATTCACCAGAACTTGATACTGACTAAGTTCAAGGCCGGGGCCTATGCGACCCGTTGCGCACCAGATACCTGTCGGTGAAAGGGGACACAGCACGCAGCTTCTCGAAGAAGCGGAGACGATGACAGGCGGACTCCCAGCGACCACAAGTCCGGGCTACAGAGGTCCGTAGCGTGCACCCACAATGATTCGGGCACTCGGGGACAGGCGGGCTCTCAGCGGCAGCAGCATGCGGCTGCGGTGGCCTGGGCTGGGGGTGGCGATGACTCTCGTCGTGCAGCTCCGTGGTGGGCTCACAGCGGCAGCAGCTCTCTTAGCTGCGGCAGCCCACGATCAATAGCAACAATCCTCGACAAGGATGAACAAGGTGCAGGCCCACAGCAGCAGTAGCTCTCTCTTCGCTGCAGCAGCCCACAGGACAAATCCCAAGGATGCAAAGTTGATAAAGGTGCGGGCACTCAGCGGTCACAGCTCTCTCTTCGCTGCGGCGGCCCACAGGACAAATCACGATGGTGCAAAGTGTGCGGTGCACATGGCAGTCTTTAGGGCATCAAAAGCTTTTTGACGGGTGTCAGTCCAGTTAACGTTCTTTGGCTGCTTCTTAGAAGTCAGCTCAGTCAAGGGTGCACCAATCCCCTGACAAACAACCGGCAGTACAGTTTTGTTTGACCAGGAGAGACGCCTAAAGAGCTACCCTCATAGTGGTGGAAGGAAGAGGCAGAGAGTTAAGTAGCACAAGCACAGTAGTGATCAGTAGGAGTCAACAATTCCTTTGTAACCTGTGTGTCCCTGGAGTGTGGCCTAATGGCGCACTCATTTTAAAGTTCCACTGCAGTGTGCTTTAACTCCCTCCTGGCCTGCCTCGGGTTGGTGTGTAGTGCTGCTTAGTGCATGTGTGGGGTATCTGCATTGGGTGTATGGGGTACTGGGAGGGGTACAATACAGGGATAATGCAGAACTGTGCAGTGAGGGTATGTTGAATGCACGAGCTGGGTGTATATATACTTATCAGTGGTTTAGTACATGAAAGATGTAGTGCTGAGCAGTGCATGCAGGTCAAATGCATGTGCTGGGTGTATGTGTGCCTGTGAGAGGTGCAATACAAAAGTGGAGTGTGTGCATAGTAAATATAGGTGCTGTATGTATGAGTGATACAGCACAAGAAGGGCACAGTGCTGTGCAGTGCGTCTATGTTGTATACATGCACTGGGTTTACATGTGCCTCTTAATGGTGCAATAAATGGAGGACCCTAGCTTCCATTTTGGGAGACACAAGCCTGAATGGCGAAGCATTAAGAGCGGAGGTGGAGTTAACGCCCAGAATGATTTGTGTATTGCTGCGTTCTTGTAAGCTGGGTGGGACCCAGACTGGAGACGGCAGAGCCAGGTTTCCCACCGTACACTTTAAAGGGTGCTCTTTGATTCAATGAGAGGTCACACAGAAGGGACATGGACACATCACAGGAAGGATCCTAAAGAGTAGGGCTGAGGACTTGGAGTCACCCTTTGATCCACATATCACTGTGGCTGACATCCAGATGTGAACTCTAGTCACTCCCATGGCCTGCGTTGTGGGGCTATCAGCTTTGCAGTCACTCATGCTGTAACAGACTACTTTTAAGAGGAAGAGAGGCCAGTGAAGTGGGCACTTCAAAAGAAGCAGACCCCCAACATAAACTTAAAAGCCTCAGACTCTAAATCACATTTGGTGTCTGGAAATGGACTTTAAGAAGGGGAGCTTGAGACCCCAATAATTGTCATCTGCCTAGCAACCAGATGGGCTGTGTGAGGAGGGAAGCCCAGCAAGACTTCTGCCTGTGACCAGGACTGACGGCCAAGGCCTACTAGTCTCCCTGCTGCGTAAGGGAACATGACCCAGGAAATCCAAGACCAGCTGTCCTGGCACCTGGAGCGCTAACACCTACCTGCTTGCCAAGGTCAGTGTGCCCTGTGATGAAGAAGAGAGCATTGGCGGGATCGAGGTTTAGTGAGGAGCCTGTTGTATTTTATGATGTAACATTCCTGGCTATCGATGCTGTTCCTAGGCAACGTGATGCTTCTACTACTGGAATCTGGTCAGTGAATTCTAGGAGGCTGGTGGCAGACAGTTGCTGAGGAGCAGGGTGGTCAGGAGTCGTCGTAAGCAGCTAAATGAACACCTCTCAGTTATACCCCGACAGTGTCCTGACTTCTTAACATTGGCAACAAGGATGGGATCCTGACCAAGAGGGCACCGTGGTAGTGAGGATTTTGTGGACTGCAAGCGAGATTCAGGTTTCCTATCGGATTGAGGAAGGATACCAGCTCTGGCCAGAAAAGGGAAATAATTTTGATGCAGCTCAAGTGCAACCTGACTCTATGCCCAAACTGAGTAGAGTGCAGTGACTATTCTGCACTGTTTTGGGGGGCAAACCTGTAGCCTGACAAGAGAGTTCTGCCCATAAGAGTGTGCAAAACTGTGCTGAGTGCATTAAGTTATTGCCGATCTGTCTGGAGGTGTGGGACAATGTACAATATGCGATAGGAGCTGCACGCAAAACTGTGGAGGTTGCATGGGTGACTATTGTGCCCCCGAATTGATGGCGAGTGTTGAAGGTGAACCGCTCACCTGCAAGTGGTATCAATGGAATCTAAAGGAGCGCGCTTCCCGCAGAATTTTTCAAAGGCATGGCAATTTTCTAAGAGGCCTGTCGGTGTAATCAGGAAGTGAAGAAACTGTGACGTCAGGTGGCTGTCATGATTGCTGGCTGTTCATTGAAGGGTGTGTTGTCAAGGTTGCTTGCTTTTTATTGGAGGGTGCATTCAGGGATACGGCACCCGCTTTTGGTGAAACGAAAAGTAAACTAAGCGGCACCAGCTGGAGACAGAAGTGTCGCTGGTGCATACAGCAGTGGGTGTTCATGAGTGTAGGGTGACCAACTGGCATGGGTGCAAATTCAGGATGGTGAGTGTAAAAATTCAGGACAGGAGGTCAAAATTCAGGACAAAACTTCAGGACAAAAGGTAAGTTTCACAGACACATCAGAGGAGGTCACACAATAGTATATAATGAACTCCATCCATATCCAAACAAATTCAACCATTTGCAAACCTATCCATCATGTATCCTTCCATCCATAATTTCACTCATCCATCCCTCCATCCACCCTTTGACTCATCCATCCATTAGTCATCCATCCATGCTTTCACCCTATTCATTGTAACACTCATCCATCCACTCTTGCACCCATCCAGCCATTCACTCATCCATGGAGCCTTTTAGCCTTTCACCCATCCAGCCATCCTTTCACTTCCTCATCCATCCACCCAGTTACTCATCCTTCCACCCCTTCACCCTTTCAGTCATCCATCCATCCTCTCTTTCTCTCTCCATCAACCCTTTCACTTAGCCATCCTTCCACCCATCCATCTGCTCATCCACTCATGAATCCATACATTGACCCTATCACTCATCCAGCCACCATTTCACTCCTTCAGTCATCTATCCATCCTTTTATCCATCTACCCTCCCGTTCACTCACTCATCCATCCTTACATCCACCTTTTCACTCATCCATCCATTCACCCTTCCACTTATCAATTCATCAATCCATCCATCATTTCACTCATCCATCCACCCATTCACTCGCCTATCATCCACCCTTTCACTCATCCATCCACCCTTTTACCCATCCATCTACCCTTCCACCCATACATCAATCTTTTTACCTTTTCTCTCATCCATCCTTCCACTCACTCATCCCTCCATCCTTTCTCATTATCCATCGATTCACCCTTTCATTCATCCATTCACCTTTTCACTAATCCATCCTGCATCCCTTCACTTACTCATTCACGCACCTTTTCATATTAATTATGAGCTGAGCCTTTGTCTGCAGAGTTGCAGACAGAAGAGGCCCATCAAGAATTTCACCCTTGCTGTAGTTCCTATAGCAAGGGGTGGGGTGGGGGTAGGGTTCACTATGCCCTTGCGCATAGGCAATCTGAGTCATGAGTAATGCATGATGCACAGTGCCAGGCCATGAGGTGACTGTGACATGGTGATTGTTTCCAGGGCTTTGTGGGATGAAAAACTGGGGGGGGGTCTCTCCAAAGGGGATGTTCGATGTAATTAAAGGAGTGGCTTAAAACACCTAAACTAAAAATCTGTGCTTAGTATAGTGTACCGCCTGACTGGTATTCTGCCTCTTCTGTCATTGTATCCAGATATATAACACTACAAGTAACGTTACACCTGTAACAAGCCAGAACTATTGGCTTTGTCAATAGTTGTTCGTTGCATAAAATAAAAAAAAAACAGCAATCATGGCTTCCTTGAATATAATATTGAAAATGCATCAGTTCTAAAATGGCGAGACTGTGAAAGAACTCTAGCCCCTTCCTTTTAACTTGTTTCACCAGCTTCTTTTCATGAACTGGATGCTCATGTAGCAGCATTGGCGTTTTTGCACATTTCTTCTGTCTGACAGAATGCCCTGCCCTAGACCGCGGCTGGAGGAGGCCACCACATGCTTTGCAGCCCAGACTGGCCCATTGTCATTCTGTATGTGGCAATAAGCCGCATACAGAATGACAATGGGCGGGTGGGGCTGCTCTTGTGCTCCGAAGAGGAGTGCGAGGCGGCCCCAGCAGGGAGTTAAGGCTTCATGCAGGGAACAGTGCTGTCCCCTACAGTGCCCAAAATTACGGACAAAAGGCGTCCGTAAAAAGGCTCCTCACAGACAACGGACGTGAGGTCCAAATTGCGGATGGCCCATGAAATGTACGGACGGTTGGTCACCCTACACGAGTGGTTAATTGCTGTGGCTGGTAGCAGCGCCCACAGGAGGAAGAAGCGTTGCTGATGTGCACAGCAGTGTGTGCACTGAAGTATGTTTGCACTGACCGAAGCATTGCTGCTGCACACAGACGGGCGCGCACATTCGTAAATATGTGCTGTGACTGGCAGCGGCACCAACAGGAGGAGGACGCTTTGCGGGTGTGCACAGTGTTACAGTTAGCGCTCTAGCTTTTCGGCTAGAGCGCTGGAGGAGACGCGTAGGTTGTGCTCACCTCAGGGACGTGAGCGCGTAGTTAAATAATAAACGGGCGGGCGAGCGAGGCAGTTCGCGCCCAACTGAGCAAGAGGCTGCAGAGTGATTATTGTGCTGCGCGCGCTAGGCACCTACCTGCTCCCAGACCGCAGGGGTGTGTACCCAGGGCCCCCACTCATCACAAGCAGAGGTCAGGGAATGAAACATAACACTGGCGACGAGGGTTGACTGCTGAACCCCAGGAACTCATCCACCGGCTGAACAGCCAAGGAAGCCTCGCCTAGCTGCACAGCACACCGCGCCTGCCCACGTGCAGCTGCCACCTAGTCAAGTGAGTGCACGACGGTCACTGCTCACGAGTCAGTGGTTTCGACACCACCATGAGCGACACTGAGACGCCCGACCCTGCGGGGGTGCTGCCCCATCACCCCGCATCAGGAGTGCTGCCTCCTTTTAGCGAAACCGCGGACCCCGCGACCGCCGCTCCGCGGTGGCAAACATGGATGGGTAGGCTGGAAAACTATTTCGTTGGGTCCAGAGAGACGGACGGAGCAGTGAAACGCTCCCTACTCCTCCACTATGCGGGAGAGGAGATTTACCTCTTATTTAAACACCTGCCCGACACGGGACCCCCGACTGACTATGCAGCAGTGGTGGCAGCTCTGAATGCACATTTTGGCCCCCAAGTCAACCCGGATTATGAACACTTCAAACTTCGACAAGCGAAGCAGCGTGAGGGGGAGTCGGTTGACGCGTTCCACGCGAGGCTGAGAGCCCTCGCCGACACGCACCTGGTCGGGGACCGGGCCAAGGAAGAAATCAGGGCGCAGCTGATATTGGGAATCAGGAGCAAGACGCTACGAGGCCTGACACTTCGCAAGCCCAACATCGCGATGAACGAAATCCTCGTCCTGGCCAGAACACACGATTTGTCAGCGGCGCGCGCAGAGGAGATGGATTTGGCCCTGGTGAAAGGAGCTGACAGAAGCGTAGAGGTGAAGGTGGAGAAAACGGACGCAGTCCGGAGGAAAGAACGGCCACAGAGGCCCTGCGACCGGCGGGCCCCAGACCAAGCCAAGCAATGCGGATACTGCGGTTACGACGAACACCCCCTCAAGACATGCCCGGCTCGAGGGAAAACGTGCACCAACTGTGGCATTGACAACCACTTCGCGTCGGTCTGTCGCAGGAGGACGCAAAGAAGCAGCTACAAGCGAGACAAGCCAGTAAGGAAACTGGTGCGACAACTGTCACACACGTCGCTGTCGTCGCAGCCGAGGCCCAGAAGAGAACAAACCAGAGATTATCCTGACTCAAGCACTGAGTCCGACGATGGGGAAGAAACGTACCTTGTGTCGTTCACCAGAGCCCTCAAAAGCACCCGGCGACCACAGCCACGATGTGACATACTAGTAGCTGGATCGGAGGTGAACGCCGTGATAGACACCGGCGCGTCAGTGACGGTGATGGGCGTGCAACAGTACAACCGCCTCAGACCGAGGCCGGAGCTCCGGCCGTCGAAGGCCAAGATATTAGCTTATGGAAGTGACACGCCGCTTCCGCTGAAGGGAAAGATGACGGTGGCAGTACAGTCAGAAAAGGCGGAAGATCTAGGACTGATCACATTTCTCAGAGTGGTCCAAGACAGGCAAGTCGAAGACCTGCTGGAAGCATTTCAAGGCCTATTTTCAGGACTAGGGAAGATCAAAAGGCCACCGGTACGGCTCCACATAGACCCCGCGGTACAACCGACAGCCCTTAGGCACAGGCGCATTCCGTTCCACTTACGCCCGTTAGTGGAGGAGGAGCTCCAAAGGTTGGAGGAACAGGGTGTAATAGAAAAGGTCACAGGACCCACACCATGGGTGTCACCGATGGTGATAGCCGAGAAGCCACGACAACCTGGGAAGATCCGGCTATGCATCGACATGCGCCTCCCAAACAAAGCCATCAAAAGGGAAAGGCATATCACGCCAACCATGGATGACATTGTATCTGATCTAAACGGCGCCCGATGGTTCTCAAAACTGGATTTAAATGCAGGGTACCACCAACTCACCCTAGCAAAGGAGAGCCGTTACATTACCACCTTTAGCACACACTTAGGGCTAAGGCGGTACAGACGCCTGAATTTTGGGATCTCATCGGCTGCCGAAATTTTCCAGAACACTATTAGAGATATCCTGGTCGGACTCCCTGGCGTCCTGAACGTGAGCGATGATATCCTCATCTACTCCAAAACAGTGGAGGAGCATTACCGACATGTCCGGGCCCCCCTAGTGCATCTGCAAGGGCACAGAGTCACCCTCCACCGAGAGAAGTGCCAACTGTTCCAACAAAAGATCGAATTCTTTGGCTACATCTTCACCAAGGAAGGCATCCAAGTAGACCCCCGAAAGTCGCACGCCATCAAAATGGCTGCGGCCCCCGCATCAGTGGCGAAAGTATGCAGTTTCTTGGGAATGGCCACATACTGCGGAAGGTTCGTCCCGAACTTGGCCACCCTGGCCGAGCCCCTCAGGCGCCTCACCAAAACTGACGTGGTATGGCAGTGGACTGACACCGACGAAAAGGCATTTGAGGCGATCAAAGAGGCGCTACTAGACCAAACGACACTAGTCTATTTTGATCCGACCAAGAAGACCGAAATCCTGGTGGATGTCAGCCCCGTAGGGCTCGGGGCAGTCTTAACACAAGAACAAGAACCGGGGCAATGGGCAACTCTGGCGTATGCTAGCAAGGCCCTCACAGACACAGAAAAGCGATACTCCCAAATCGAGCGGGAAGCACTGGCGATCCGATGGGGCTGCAGTCACTTCCATCTGTATGTATGTGGACATCCGTTCACAGTGGTGACCGACCATCAGCCGCTGGTGCCGCTATTCCGGGGAACGGTGCCACACCCGCCCCCACGCATAGAGCGGTGGCCCATCGGCCTGCAACAATACCACCTGAGTGTAATGTACCGGCCAGGGGCCAAAAACCCAGCGGATTCCTTGTCCCGACACCCAGAACACCGCAGTGAGCCCAAGCACAAAGACGCTGAGGACGAGGCCGAAGAGCACCTTGACATGGTGGCGGCACTGACGTGTCCCCGGGCCATAACGCTGGAGGAGCTCCGAGAGACAGCCGACCAAGACCCCGTGATGGTCAAGGTCAAGAGCACCATCCTCGAGGGAACCTGGCAGCATTTTCTGCAAGCAGCGAACTCGTGGGCCAGTGAAGACCGCGAGGACCTTCAACAGATGTGGCGGGTACGCCACGACTGAGCGTGACCAGAGGGGGGCTCCTTCTAAGAGGTTCCTGAATCATCGTCCCAGTGGCACTGAGGACAAGAGCGACACAGCTAGCCCACAAGGGGCACCAGGGGACGGAGAGGATGAAAGCCCGGGTGAGAGAGAAGGTTTGGTTCCCGGGTATGGACGACTATGTCAACGACACCGTCCGCAGCTGCCAGTCATGCCAACTAACAGGGGAGGCCCAACCACCGGCGCCCATCATAACCGAAGAGTACGGGCGAAGCCCATGGGAGAAGATCAGCGTGAACTTTGGGAGCCTGCCCGACGGGTGAGTCACACTAGTCATCATCGACAGTTACTCGAAATACCTGATAGCAGAGGCCTTACCATCCACCGCCTTCGTGCATGTAGGGCCCGCCCTGGAAAAGGTGTTTGGGATGTTCGGATACCCCGCGGAGCTGCGGAGTGACAACGGACCCCCATTTCAAGGACACGAGTTCGAAGAACTCCTAAAGTCACACGGCATCAGACACAGGCGCATCACCCCGCAATGGCCCCCAAGCCAACGGAGAGGTGGAGCGGTTCATGCGCACCATCAACAAAATAATACGCATCGCCGTGTCCGAACAACTAGACCCGGAACACGAGCTACAGCGATTCCTGGGGGAGTACAGCAGCACTCCCCATTGTTCCACCCGACAAGCGCCCTGGGCCCTAATGTTCCACGGGGCTCGCAGGGATGGGTTACCAGTAGCCCCAGGCTGGGTAGCGCCGCCATTCAGCGAGGAAGAAGCGTTCCGGAGGCGCCAAAGGCGAAATAACAGAGTCAGTGAGGCACGGAGGGCTGTGACCCGAGAGGTTCAGGCTGGAGACACGGTGGTCCTAAAAGAGCGCCGGCCGGGAGGAAAGTTTAAGACACGATATGAAAGAGGGTACTGGAGAGTGGTCGACCGTCGAGGGACCATGGTGACAGCGCGCTGAGGGAGAGACCTGGTCACCCGGAACATATCGTGGTTCAAGGTGGTGAGAAGACCCGCAGACGACCAAAGGGTGACCGACCTCAACGAAGACCATGACTCCGGGGACATCCCGGCGAGTGCACCCAGCTCCGACCCACGGAGCAACACAGAGTCTGAGCCAGGTGGCGCCGACTGCACAGGTGGTGGACCAAGGCAAGAGGTGGCACCCGAGACCCAGGCCCCGGGCGCACGAAGGGCCGCCAGGTATGAACTGAGGGAGAACCCCAGGCCCA
Source organism: Triturus cristatus (assembly GCF_964204655.1). Classification (NCBI taxonomy): domain Eukaryota; kingdom Metazoa; phylum Chordata; class Amphibia; order Caudata; family Salamandridae; genus Triturus; species Triturus cristatus. The sequence goes on along the minus strand of NC_140584.1, from coordinate 1,168,561,738 downwards.
GCAGTCGGCTGAGAGACTTTGCGTGCCAAGTAAGTGATGCGGCGAACTAAGAATCGAACTGTCGTCAAGGACTGAGTTGAGAAGGGATGTTACAGTTAGCGCTCTAGCTTTTCGGCTAGAGCGCTGGAGGAGACGCGTAGGTTGCGCTCACGTCGGGGACGTGAGCGCGTAGTTAAATAATAAACGGGCGGGCGAGCGAGGCAGTTCGCGCCCAACTGAGCAAGAGGCTGCAGAGTGATTATTGTGCTGCGCGCGCTAGGCCCCTACCTGCTCCCAGACCGCAGGGGTGTGTACCCAGGGCCCCCACTCATCACAGGCAGAGGTCAGGGAATGAAACATAACACACAGCAGTGTGTGAATTGAGATGTATTTTCGCTTACGTGCACAGCAGGGTGCGTGTTGAAGGCTGTTTTTGCTGATGCGCACAGCTTCGTGATTACATCAGAGGATAATCAGAACGAGGCGCTTGGTTTGAGCGCTACATTGACACCACTCTTTGCGCATTATAACAAAGTACTGTTGACAGTTTTCAACTGGGTGGGGGGTGGGGGGGGGTTAAGTATCTTTCTTACACCGTGTTGGCTCTCTATCCAAGCCAAATCAAGAATTTCATCTGCTGGGCGGTGACACTCAGCTCAACAGAAGTCTCACCTCAACACTGACATGTTTGTTGAACTCCTAAGGAATGTGTGGTTCATCTCTTTGGGTGTCAGACACACAAGATAAGTGACGAAGGGAAAGCTAGTAAGCTTCTATTCCATTTGTAATGCATCCTATTACTGGATGACCTGACGGCAAGGGTGTTAAACTGTCAGTTACCAGAATAGTCCTGTTGTGAGTGAAGTCAGGAGAAAGCATTTCCCCCCTATAATGTAGTCATGACAACGCAGTCTATATACGTCTTATTACAAGATCCAGGGGTTCCATGTAAGGGAGGGGAAGATTGGAAGGAAACTCTTGAGACCTATATGGTGTCTATAGGGGGAGATGTTTTTGTTGCCAAAAGAAAATTGGCCATTTTAAAACATAGTTTGGGGCTGGAAGGCACAAAGGTGGTCCAGACTCTGCCAAGACGGGTTGTGGAAGGGAGAAATGCAGATGAGGAGTCTGATGCGGACGAGGACGAAGAGTGCGAAACTGTGATTAGGGCCCTGGAGGAGAATTGTGGCACATATCTTAAATGTGATCTATCATGTAAAGAGTCCAAGGGTTCCCTTTGAAATGGACAGAGGCTTGCTCTAAAATCCCAAGGTACTCTTCTAGGGGTAGTGTGGTCGAGCAGCCTTAGGCTTATCTTAGAGGAGGGCAAGACATCTGAAAATACACACACTGGTCAATGAACGAGACACACAACTCAATAAGGTGATCCACAACAATTTCCAAAAACAACATGTATCTTGTTATATGTTCAGGCACCAGAAGCAATTAGTTCAGGTAAGTACATTTTTAAATAAGAATTATTTTCAGTTCAAAAAGTTGACAGTGCAATTTTTAGAAGCTGCTATGTTATCCTATGGAAGGAAAAGTCAATGCGGCATTCAGGTGCAGTACAGCAATTTACGGCACCAATCTCCAGGAGTTAAGGCGAGTGGTGAGCAAAGTCCAAGGCAGCATCAGCAGAACATCACAGTGGCACTAGGGCGGCCGGGTACAGGGGTGTAAAACAGCGTTGGGTGCCCAATGTTACTCTATTGGGATTGATCTTTGCGTAAAGAGGCTGCAGGCTCGGATTGGGAGGCCAGTCGGGCTGAACCGACAGCAGGGCTCACGATGCTCGGGATGTAGGGACACCTTTGGTACTCTTCTCCATGGCCCAGGGGCGATGGGCTCAGAGGTGTCTTTAGGTGTCAGGTTTTCCTTACCAGGAGCAGTTGTGGAAGAGGGCGCCTGTGTGCAGAAGCTGCAGGTGACATCAGAGAGTTCCCTGGGGACGTAACCATGGTGGACTCAGTCTCTAGAGGGATAGGGGACCACGATAACACAGTTGGCCCACTTCAACTCAGGCATGGAGCGAGGGGTGCAGTGGGGTCTTCAGGCATCGTGTTTCTGCGGTAACAAAGTCCTCACAGGAGTACCTGCAGGTTGCAGGGAAGCAGATCTGCTACTTCTCTGGAGGTCTTGGTTCATGGGTGAAGTACTGGCAGGTCTCCCGGACTTTGGGGACTCAGAAGCTGCAGGACAAGTCATCTTTTGGCGCAATAGTCTAAAGTCAGCAGGCAGGCTCGTAGGGTTGGTGCCAGGTGAGTTGCTGGGTTTTCAGTTCTTGCAGGATCTGATTTCCTGGTGCCAGTGGCTCCCTTAAATACTGAATTCAGGGGGGTTAGGGGAGTGTAGGTATGGGCTATTGACCTTTGGGGTCACTATGACCCCTAGTTGACCATTTCTTATGGGAAGTGGGCACAAGCATGTCACAGAGTTCCTAGTTATGGCAACACAAATGTGGCCACTTCTGGAAATCCATACCCACATCAGGTTAAGCCATCTTAGAGGTGGTACTAGCCTGGGCATGGGCATGCCTACCTGACTAGCTACTTTTCCATTTGTCCAGGTGCCAAAGGGAGCTGGACAAAGGGGGTTGGCCTCCTCTTCTGTGAGGGGAGTCAGTTTCGCATTTAAAAGGATGCAGCTTCTTTGAAGCTCACCGGCTTAGGAGTGCTAATCAGTAGGCCATCCTGAGGGAGGTGGTGTGAACACCGTCTTCCCGGGACGTCTTTGTTTCTGACCCCCTGAGAGCAAAGGCCCTCACTCTAGTAGGTCAGTAATCTGTCTTGATGACAGACTGGCAGAGACCAGTCCGCCAACACACCAGAGGCTGGTAGGTTTTCAGGGTGCACCGCTAAGGAGCCTTTTGTGTGCATGTATTCACAAATCCATCACTGGACTCAGAGTGAGTTTGTAAATACGAGATGTTTGATACCAAACATCCCTATTTTCAGTGAAAACAACATGAGGATGGGGAACTCGTGTTCATCAGTGTACAGTACATGTTCTAAAAGGGCTTCCCTAAAAATGGACAATTCAATCTGAAATCTCTGAAGTTGTTTCATGATAGGTCCCAGCCTACTTTGCTTTTTGTGGATTATGTTTTTATTACCCTATAGCTTTAAGAGAATGTGTTCAAACTAAACATATCTTAACATTTTATTGTGTGTGATAGGAAGATCTCAACTTGCTCCATGGCTGGCTGAATAACTCCTCCACTCCCATTTTTAGGTCTGGCATTAGCCAAGAACGTTTGATTTACAAAAATTATATGTATGACATACTTCTAGGAGTTTTCAGCAACCACTCGTCAACAATTGCTCTATTATTCTGTCATTCATGTTTTTCCTTCCACTTACAATAGTATACAGCAAGGGGCAATGTGTCAGCCCACTTCAACCAGTATCTAATGTCATTGTGAGTGACACCATTATCCCCTTCTCAAGGCACACATCCACACACAAAGTATTTCCCTTAAGTGCCACAGACTACTATGGTAATGAGTGCTTTTTGAGACCACAAACATGTGTTTGCCTTTAGCAATGACCAGTGTCTGCAAACCTTGGTGAACTTCACAGCTGCAGTTCATTGAAATAGCCTCGCACTTTGAAAGACCATCAGTCTTGGCACAATATTCTTCAATGATCCAGCACTACTTCAGTCACAATATTTATCTGTATAAATATTTCTGAACAAAATGATGTTGGTTGATTGGTTCGATTCTTCCTTTCTTAGACAAAGGGGCCTATTGTTGAGTTTCGTGGCGCAGGGCAGCGCAGCAATCCACCCTACTGCGCTGCGTCATAGTGGAAGGGCACAAATGCGCCCTATTTATCCAATACAGCGCATTCCTCTCCTTTTTCCTGGCGCTGGTGTCGTTTTAACGGCCTAGCGCCAATGCAGTCATCTTTGCATCATGGTGCAAGGGTGCCTGGGTTCTGTAGGCAAGATTGTTTTGTGCAGGAAGGGGTAGCTTCCTGCACAAAAACAATCCTGAGAAGCTGCTGGAATTATAATTCCTGGTTGGCTGTGCTATTCAGCCAAGCCCGGCAGGAACCGCCAATCTAGTCACAGTAAGATCAGTATACACTAGAGGATAACCTGTTCTCACCCTCTGGTAGCTTGGCGCAGAGTAGTCAGGCTTATCAACACACACACGCGCACACACACGCACACACACACACGCACACACACACACACCAAATTCACCACAAAAATACTCCACACAGGTTTATAAAAATAGTTGTCTTTATTATTAGCAAAACAAGACCAAAACGATAAAATTATCACATGTTTTTCTTAAGACATGCACAATTAAAGAATACCGAGGATCACAGCGTTCAATTGTTCTTGAGTATCAAAGGGACATTAGCATTCAAATCGGTCTGTCTAAAGCAGGCAAAAATGCAAGATTAGCAAACTCTGGCGTGCCGAAAAACACTCTTGTTGGATCGGGCAGTCACAGTATCGCTGAACGGTTTACACTACCAGGCTCAAGCAAAAGAGGAGTTGAAACAACATGGCCCTTCTACTGAGCCAGACTCCGCAGCCTGTCAGTGGTAGCAAGGAAGCTGCTGGGACCTCTGAGGTCTGCTCTGAATCCAGACCTGCTCTGGCACTGAAAACAAGGGAAGTTGTTCACCAGCATCAGACTACCCAAGGTGGCTGTGGTGGGGATGATGTAGTCGATGCACTCCATGTTGCCCAGGCAACACGTTAGAAGGGAATACAGCTTATGTGCTAGGCACCCAGCCCGAGGCGTTGCTCTCGTCTAGAGTTTCAGCTTACATGGCGCGGATGTGGAGGCCACGGAGCGCTGGCCTCCCAAGATGGAGTGCTGGTCCTTGGAGAAGGGAAGCACAGAGCCTGAGGAGATTGCAGCTGCCAGACTCAGGAGTCTCACTACAGCACCGGTACGGCAAAAAGTCTTTGATGACCCTGAGACATTTAGGGACAAGGGGCAAGCTAACCAGCCATTGGAAAACAATTGTAGCACAACAAAAGGTAGCAGGGCAGCACACAAAAGCATGTAGCAGAGTGGCATTCCCTCCTGCAGCACAGCACTCATCAAGCAGCAGGCCAAAAGGGAAAAGCAGTTAGCAAATTGTCAGTCCCTCCTGGCAGCGCAGCTGTCCTTTTGGCAATGTGCAGATGTTTCGCCAGCAGCATCTGTTTACAAGTCCCAAGCAGGGTCAGATTTTAGGGGGTCAGAGCCCCAGTACTTATACCCAAAAGTGCCTCTGATGTAGGGACTGACTTCACAGGAGTTCTCTGAAGTGCACCAAGATCCCTTGGAACCCAGTCCTGTCTGCCAGTCTGTCGGTGGGGAGTTATCAGTACCTTGTGGGTGGGCAGGACCCTACCTATTCAAGTGGAGTTGGAGCCCCTCCTACCCCTCCCAGCCTAGTGGGACCCATCAGAATGCAGATAAATGCAGATGCAGTTGAGCGACCTGTGTTGTGGCTGTCTAGCGGGAATGCACAAATGTAGCTGTCACCCAGCCCAATGCAGACATGTATTGGAGACAGGCTGTCAGGCACATAGAGCAGCAAGTGCAGAGAAATGTCCACTTCCTAAAAGTAGCATTTCTAAAATAGTTAAATAAAATTCAACCTCACCAGTAAGTAGAATTTATCAATACCATTCCAAACATATGATACATCAAAAAGCTACTCCGCTCCGATCAGGAATTACCACTTAAAAAGGAATAAGGGAATTCCTAATGCTAACCTATGAGAGTGGTAGGCCTTACAGTAGTGCAAAATGAATTAGGCTGAATGTCACTACCAGGGCATGCAAACCACCACAGTACATATCCTATCTTTTACTTACATAGCACCCTGCCCTTAGGGCTCCCTAGGACCTGCCTTAAGGGTGACTTATATGTAATAAAAGGGAGTTTAAGGTTTGGCAAATAGTTTTAAATGCCAAGTCAAAGTGGTAGTAAACTGCACACACAGGCAATGAAGTGGCCGGCATGAGAGGTTTAAAAGTCTGCTTCGATTGGTGGCACAATCAGTGCTGCAGCCCACTGGCGGCATTTAACTTCCAGTCCTCAGGTATATGGGATACCACTTTACAAGGGGCTTACAAGTAAATTAAATAGGTCAATCAGGTATACACCAACTACACACATGTTTAGGGAAGAAGCACATGCACTTTAGCACGGATTAGCAGTGGTAAAGTGCTCAGAGTCCTAAAACCAACAAAAAGGATATAAAAAGCAAAAAGATTGAGGAAAGACCACCCTAAGGATGCCGGGGTCTAATAGAGTAATTTTCCTGTTTCTATGTGTGCTGCAGAATGCAGCACACATAGAAAGCGGAAAACTAGGAGAAATAAAGATAATTCTCCTTGTTATGCCTCACCAGGGGAGGAGTATCCTTTTGTTGCATTCCCAGGTTTACAAGTCCTTGCAAATTTGGGAATGTTTCAAAAAACCATTGGGAGTTGCATGGGAACACCCATGGAATGCCTACCCAGGGCCGAGGAATGTAATGCAGCAATTTGTGCTGCAAACTGGGTCAAAAGTTTTCAAAACTTTCCGAAATGCACACTGAAATGTTTAGAGAACAAGAAACACTCTTCAGCTCTTCATCAAGAATTTTCACAAGAAATTATGGTACAAGCCATGTGAATATTTTCATGGAAGCATGCTCCTTCCTAAAGCAACATTTATAAGAAGCTTGAATGAAGCAATTATAATTTTAGAAACCTATACAGTCAGTAACTTTTGATTATTTGGAACCCACTGTGGTGAAAAGTGGATGTTGCTGTGCGTGTCGTCTGTAGCCTCGGCTTAGAGGCAAGGTCTTCCCTACTCAACTAGGCTTTGAGGCTGTACTTTTAAATCCACATAATTTCAGTGGTTTTGCATACGTGAGGGTCCCTAGCTGATGTCATTAGCCGCATTGTGTAATTACATTCCTGTTTGCTGAAAATTATAGCGCAATATAAATAACCAGATTGTGAACAGCCGTTATTCACTGCAACTGTGTTTTTTGCACTTTTATTTTAACACATAATGCATCCTTTCGTAGAAAAATGACCCAAGGATGCATTTTGTGCCACAACATAGAGCTAAATGACAGATTTGCATTTTTCGTAGTTATAGGTAATTTTGCCTAATATTCGTGAACTTTGACATAATTATGTGAATTTCGCACACCCCTAGTGAAATACTGGGGATTCGAGTGTGCTGGGAAACCTATTTTTGGGTCGGGTGTTAGCCAAGACCTTTTGATTTTACTACAATTGTATGTATCATATACTTGCATAAAGGGGCTTTAAGCCTCTCTTTTTATCCATTGGGCTATTGTTGTGTCATTCACATTTTGCTTCCGCCCACTACAGCGTACAGCATGGGGCAATGGGTCAGCCTATTTCAGCTACTGGCTAACTTAACTTTGAGTAACTGCATTTATCCCTTTCACAAGGAGCACATCCGCACATAAGGTAGTTCCCTTAAGTGTCAATGTTTTTGTTTTTACTTTATTAATACTTTAGTGTTGTAAAGCTACATTCAAGCTTTATCAGTTCTTGTCTCCTGACAATGCTGTTGTAAATTCCATTTGAAGTGGCATTTAATTATTTATCTGACTGCTGCTTTTTCACATCATACCAGCAGCTCACATGAACTATAAATATAAGCACTCGAGGGTGCTCTATCTTTGTAACCTGTCTGTCACTTAGTTTGTTTCTTTGTTTCACTCATTCTTTCTTTCTTCACTTTTTGTTTCTTGCCTTCCTGTTTCTTTCCTTCTTTCTTGCCTCTTTCTTTCTTATGTGTTTCTTTCTCTCTTTCTTTCTTACTCCTTTCCTTTCTCTTTCCTGACTTCCTTTGTCTTTCTTCTTTCCTGTCTTCCCATTTCTTTTTCTTTCTTTCTTTCTTCCTTGCTTTCTTTCTTTCTTTCCATCTTTCATTCTTCTTTTTCTTTCATTCTTGCCTTCCTCCTTCTTACTTTCCTTTTTCTATCCTCCCTCTTTCTATCTTTCTTTCTGTTTTTCCTTTTTTTCTGTCCATTTTTCTTTTGTTCCTTTTTTCCTTTTGCTTTGTTTCTTTGTTTCATTCTTTCTTTTCCCCTTTCTTTCTATCCTTTCTTTGTTCCCTCTTTCTTCCTTGCCTTCCTCTTTCTTCCGTTTGTTCCTTATTGTCTTTTTTCCTTGTTTCCTTCTATTCTTTCTTTTCTTTGTTTCTCTCTTTATCTCCTTTCTTTCTTTTCTTTCTTTTTTTTCTTGCTTTTCTCTTTCATTTTTCTTTCTTTCATTCATTCTTTCTTTCTTTTTTGCCTTCTTTCGAAATGTCAAGAGGCTGACAGCCAGTGCCAGACCAGTTGGCTTTTTTAAGTCTAAGTAAGCCAAGACCTTTAGATTTTACAGAAATATGTGTATAACATAGTTGCAAAATTGGGGTTTTCAGGCAGACCTCATCCATAATTCTGTGGTTCTGTCAGTCAAACTTTTCTTCCACCCACTCCACCATGCTTCAAGGGGCAATGTGTCAGCCGACTTCAGCCTTTGGATGACTTCACTACGAGTTACAGCTTACAGCTGTTTCACACAGAGCACATCAACACACAAAGAAGTTCTCTTCAGTGCTTTTTTGATACCAAGACAACATTTTTGACTTTAGACAACGATTTTACTGCTAAGGGAGCTTCGCGAAAGATAACGTCTTGCAAAAGCCATGACAAAACAAAACAAGATTTGCCACAAGGTTGGCATGCCAAGGCCAGACATATTGGCTTTGCAAATGCTTGTTTTACCAGGAAAGTAATAGGTTTAGCTTCCCACAATTTGAAGTCTTCCTTCCTGTGGCAGGGCAGATCACAGGGTGAGGGTGGGTGCCACTATAGCTTCTTGTTCTCAAGGAGCTTGACGTGTGAGTAAACGTTCTCTTTCGCTAGTGAGAGTTCTATTTGTGCATCTTGCGTGTTTGGGTAGTTTGAGCAAAGGCTGACTGTCAGCAGGACCGGGAGAGATGAGACACATTCTCCAGGAGAGCTAGCCCAGTTCGGCTGATGCAGCCCTGCCAACTCACACAGTGTCACCTTGTGACACACGATATCGGCTCCCATCACATGGTCACTCAGTGAGGAGCCAATATCACACAGTGGCAAAAAGGGCAGAAAACCACTATAAATTGTGGATTTTATGGCAAGACAGGAAGTTAGCTTTATGCATAAACATCTTATGGCCACTTCCAAGTGGCAAACCTTCAAAGAATTCCAAATAGCACTTTAACAACCAAAGAATATGAAAGAACTCAGATTTTCAGCTCATTTTAGGAAGCTTTGAACTGCCGATGTCCATTTAGGGGTGTGAAAACACCCCAAGACATTGGCACCGGCCTCAGCAAGCTTTTTATTTTATTTTGAGAAGGGGGCTTGAGGGATAGGGCAAACGTGCCTCTTAGGTACTTCTCGGCACAAGACACCACCCCCTCCTCACACGGTGAGATTTTTGTTCGAGTTGGCAGGTCTGCTGATGGGCATCTTTGGATGACCTACAGCCATGTTTCCTCCGCTTCATCATTAAGCATTGAGTTACTCATTCCGATGTGCGTCAGTGGTCGAAGTGCAGAAAGAAAATGTGGAGGAACTGTGGGCGAAGAACCAGAGGCGGGAATAACCTGAGCATTGTGTCAGTGTTGGAAGGCGTTCCCCGGGGAGGCTGCGGAGTGTGTTCCTGACCACCCTGAGGCCCACCTTTCCCAGAATTAGGCCGAGCAAGAGCAGAGAGGCCCTTCCTGGAAGGGTCTCGCACCTAGGATCGCACGCGCTGCGCTTACTCTCTCTTCGGATAGAGGGACACCACACAGTAGGTCGTTATAAGGCAATAAGTTTTTATCGGTAGTTGTCAGGGATCTTTATGATCCGGCAGGCAGGTGCAGAAGTAATGCCACAAGCGGCAGCGATCTCGTGATGAGGGAAAAGGGGTAGCGGGACAGTCTTTGAATCAGTGTCTCTGCGAGTTATCCGGCGCACAGCTCTCAATCCTCGAGCTGAGGGGATGTTGCTTCTCTCGGCGATCTCTGCCGATTCTCTTGGAGGAACGGGCCGCGAGTCACTCAGCAGGCACCGGAGGGTCTTAGTTCAGGGAGCCGCGACGGCGTCAGCAGGGCTCAGATGGATCAGAGTTCGGGGAGCCGCGACGGCGTCAGCAGGGCTCAGATGGTTCAGGGTTCGGGGAGCCGCGACGGCGTCAGCAGGGCTCAGATGGTTCAGAGTTCGGGGAGCCGCGACGGCGTCAGCAGGGCTCAGATGGTTTCAGAGTTCGGGGAACCGCGACAGCGTCAGCAGGGCTCAGGTGGTTTCAGAGTTCGGATAGCGATCTTCTGTTCGGTGAGCGATCGAGCCGCGACCAGGTCAGCAGGCTCTCGTCAGTCCAGGTCTTCTCTGCCTCTCGTCCCTTCAGCACCCCTTGTTATACTCCCCTTCCTCTTTGAAGTCCGGAGTCCTTGCGGAGAGGGGTCTGGTGCCTGGGGGGCGGTGTGTCGGGGTTTCCTGTCGCTCAGCCCCCTTGATCTGTTCAGATGTGTCCGGGAGGGACTCCAGACGCCCAGCAGGAGAGGCGCCCGCTCACCGGGGGCCTGGTGGCCGATCGAAACCTCCCTCGGGGAAGAGACCAGAGGTGTGACAGAGTCGGCGCCTCTCGGTCTGGTTTGGGGGGGGTGTCGTTCTCCCTCGGCCGGGCATGCGTTTTGGGGATCTGGTCGGCCCTCGGGATGTTGGTCCACGGAAGCCGGAAGGCCGTGCCCACGAGGTTCGGCGTGTTTGTAGTGTGACTTGCTGGTCGGGAGGGCCCACGCCACGAGGCCGGTCTCACACGGGCCCCCCCCAGCTGAAAGGCGGGGAGAACTACCCATCCACTTGGGAGTTCTCCTCGCTGAAGCGGAAGAATCGGGACAGGCCGTCCGCGTTGGCGTGGTCAGTCCCGGGGCGATGTTCCACAGTGAAATCCATCCCCTGGAGAGAGATGGAGCAGCGTAGCAGCTTGGGGTTTTCCCCTCGCATCTGCATCAACCACCGCAGGGGTCGATGATCTGTTTGCACTCGGAAGTGTGTTCCGAACAGGTAGGGCCGTAGCTTTTTGAGGGCCCAGACTACGGCGAACGTCTCTCGTTCAATTGTGCTCCACCGCTGTTCCCGGGGCAGTAACCTTCGGCTGATGAAGGCTATGGGCTGATCTATGCCTTCGTCGTCATATTGTGAGAGGACTGCCCCGATGCCGTGTTCTGAGGCGTCCGTCTGGACCACAAACTCCTGGGCGTAGTCGGGTGCTTTGAGTACTGGAGCCGCGCACATTGCGGCCTTTAGGGTGTCGAACGCCTTCTGGCAGGCGGGAGTCCAGTGTATTTTCTTGGGGTGTTTTTTGGAGGTTAGTTCTGTGAGAGGGCCGGCGATGCTGCCATAGTTTTTAATAAACCTTCGGTAGTAGCCGGTGAGGCCCAGGAAGGCTCGGACTTCCGTTTGGGTTGCAGGGGGTTCCCCAGACAAGATGGCGTCGATCTTCGGCTGGAGGGGGGCGACCTGCCCACTCCCCACCTGGTGCCCCAGATAAGTTACGGAGCCGTGCCCAATTTGACATTTGCTAGCTTTGATGGTGAGGCCGGCCCGGCGTAGAGCCAGCAGGACTTGACGGAGGTGCTGGAGGTGCTCGGTCCATTGGGAGCTGAAGACTTCTATGTCGTCAAGGTATGCTGCGCTGAACCCCTCTAGTCCGGCCAGGACCCTGTTCACCAGCCGCTGGAAGGTGGCCGGGGCATTTTTCATTCCGAACGGCATCACTCTAAAGCGGTAGTGCCCATCCGGAGTGGAGAAGGCGGAGCGCTCCTTGGCTCCCTCGGTGAGGGCAATCTGCCAGTACCCACTGGTCAGGTCGAAGGTGCTGAGGTAGCAGGCGGCCCCAAGGCGGTCAATGAGTTCGTCGGCACGGGGGATAGGATGAGCGTCTGCTCGGGTGACCGCATTGAGGCCTCGGTAGTCCACGCAGAATCTCAGCTCGGGGGCAACACCCGGGGTAGTCGCTTTCGGAACCAGGACTACCGTCGGTCTGTTGGGCTGTGAGGGCGGTCGATAGTCTCACTGCTTCCACGGATCCATCGGTTTCCTTCGCCCCCAGGGGGTCTGGGAGGGGCTCGGTGTCTTCTTCGGCCCCATCGTCGGTGGCTAGGAGTAGACTTAATTCGGTCCGAACAAAGTGGGGCTTGAGGCGGTTCACGTGGAGAACCCGGAGGGGGTTCCGCGGGGACTGCACATCGATGAGATAGGTGACTTGGCTCTTCCGCTCGATCACCTTGTAGGGCCCAGTCCATTTATCTTGGAGAGCGCAGGGTCTCACCGGGGCCATGACCCAGACTTGTTGGCCCGGCTGAAACTCGACCAGCGTAGCATTCTGGTCATACCAGCGCTTCATCTCTTCTTGACTGGCCTCGAGGTTTGCTTCTGCGAGTTCCCTGAATTTTCGGGTCTGGTTGCGGAGCGCCAAGATGTAACGGAACACGTCCGGAGGGGTCCCCCGGGGGGTTGCTTCCCACCCCTCTTTGACCAGGCTCAGGGGTCCTCGGACGGGGTGTCCGTATAACAGTTCGAATGGGCTGAATCCCAGGGATTTTTGGGGAACCTCCCGGTAGGCGAACAGGAGACATCGGAGGAGGACGTCCCACCTCCGGCGTAGGGGTTCCTCGAGGCCCATGATCATCCCTTTCAGTGTCTTGTTAAAGCGCTCGACTAGGCCGTTTCCTTGGGGGTGGTACGGGGTGGTGAATTTGTACGATACTCTGCACTGCTGCCAGAGGGACTTCCTATAGCGGGAGATAAAGTTTGTACCCCGGTCACTCACGACTTCGCGGGGGAACCCCATGCGGGAGAAGATCCCCATCAAGGCCCGGCCCACCAAGGGGGCCGTCACGGTGCGGAGAGGGATGGCTTCGGGGTAACGGGTGGCATGGTCCACCAGGACGAGGATGAATCAGTGGCCCTGGGCGGTCTTGGGGTCCAGGGGTCCGACAATGTCGATTCCTACCCGCTCAAAAGGGGTACTGACGACGGGGAAGTGTTGGAGCGGAGCCTTGCGCTTGCCCCCACTCTTTCCGCTGGCCTGGCACGTGGGGCAGGACTTGCAGTGGGCCTCCACATTTGCTCGCATCTTGGGCAATAGAAGTTGGTGACGAGTCGCTGGTAGGTCTTACCCTGGCCTAAGTGTCCGGCCAGGGGTACATCATGGGCCAGGCCTGTCGCGGCTGTGTTAGCAGCTTACCTGAAAACCACTAACCTGACTAGAAGACAGCAGGGACGATGTTCGAAGAAAGGTCCTTCTTCCCGATAGCGCGGCTACCCCCAGAGAGGAAACAACTACTCTGGGAACTGGCGCCCCACCGGGAGGGAAGGGAGTGAAGGAACGGGACTGGAAAACTGTGCGATGGAATCTTTCGACGAGCCTCTGAGGTGTCAGGGGCCTCGGGGAAGGTCGCACCAACTAGAAGGGAGCACAGGCAGACATCAGTATACGTCCCCCGGCCTGCAATGCCTACTACCCTCTATTGAGGACCCCAATCCGTTCCCCAACACAGCTTACCTCAAGGAATGGGGAAAAGGATGTTGTAGTTCCTCAGACAACAATGAACTCAAGGAAGTAAAATAGGTAAGTGATAGGAGGGACCGGCACGAGAGCGAGTCCAGTCGTGTCGTCCTCCACTGCAGTCTTTCCTAGCTGGTACGCTGTTCAATGCACAGCGTGCACCTAGGATCAAAATATCCTCAATACGAGTCAACGCTGTTATTGGCACAGCGTGGAATGAGCAGCTCTACTAACGGAGGGTTTTTTGAAGCTGTACTACGCGTTTTCAAGCACGCGTCTAAGGGCCTAAGTACCTAGTAACAAGGTGAACAGGTTCTGTTCTCCTAAGGGAAGATAACCGGTGAGGAACCAAGGGTCTCGTGCTCCCGAGGAGCCCTACCTGTTCCTTTCGCGATGTCGGATGGAACGAAGCTAGCGCCCGACCTCCGGCGGGGAAGCACCTTCCGCCCGGCGCTATCCTGAAATGACTGAAGTCTCTGGAAGCAGCTTGATCTCTGGGTGAATCCGGAACGTTGATATCACGCCCGACCTCCGGCGGGGAAGCACCGTCCGCCTGGCGTGCAGGAACGAAATAGGATTGTCAAGCCCCGCTTCCTGGACTGGGCGGGGCTTAAATAGCTGTCCAATCAGAAAACGCGCGGTTTTCCCCAGCCGCGAGCTCGCGAAGCGGGGCGCTGTGGGAATTGTAGTTTAGTAACCGGTTGTCCGGTTGTCCGACAGCCGTGAGGAATACAGGCCATGACAGGCCCAGGAGAAGACTTCGGAAGCATAGGGGTACTACTAGTACTCGGGCCGATCCCAACTCGGCCGACTTCTGTTCGCTGTAAAGCAGTCCGTTCTCCCAGTATACCCAGTGGGTGCCAGTCCGGTCGCCGGCTGCTTGGGCCTCGGCCTGTTGTCGGGGTCCAATGAGGGACGGGCAGGTGGATTGTTCTTGGCAGAACTCTTCACGGGAGGGGCCCCCTTCGCAGGGCCACGGGGCCAGTTCTGTCAAGTCCCCGAGTTTGGTCAGGGCTTCGGGGTCGGAAGGCCCGGATTCTTCGCCGGGAGCGGTTGGTTCGTCCAGAAGGGGGTCGTTGGCCTCTGGTGGTGTATTCTGGCTCTCGGGGATAGTGGCGGTGCTCAGGGGCCTGGCCTCTCCCCCCTCGGAGGAAGGCGCCCGGAGAGTCATCGAGCGCATGGTGGCGCATACCCACTCGGGTAGGCCCATCATCTCGAGGTGGGCCCTTCGTTCCACTTGTCCCCACGGGGAGTTCTCCAGGTCATTGCCCAGGAGGCAGTCCACGGGCCGGGAGGTTCGGACTGCTACTTTTAACTTGCCGGTGACTCCCCCCCATTCGAAGGGGACTAGGGCCATCCGGCAGAGGCTCTCGGAATTGTCTGATGATATGACGGGGCAAAAGGCGTCAGGCAGGATCTGATCCTCGGAAATCAGGTGACAATGGGCCGCCGTGACACTCGCCCCCGTGTCCCGGAGCCCCTCGATGCGGTGACCGTTGACCGTTACCTGCTGTCGGTACTTCTTCGTGTTGGCGGGCAGGGGCGTTCCGGGGACCATCTCCCGGTCCCCTAGGGAGACCAAGGCCATGGCGGCTGGTTCCCATTCTTCGGAGTCTTCCATCTCTTCCCCCAGGGCTACAGAGGCCATCTGTCGAGCCGGCAGGGTTGTGGTGGCGGTCCGCTGGTACAGGGGACACTGAGGGTCACTGGCATAGTGTCCGGTCTGCTGGCAGCGGAAACAGGTGATCCTCACTCGGGGCCCCGGCCTCCCGGGTGGCCCGGTGCTGGCCGGAGGTGGAGCTGGAAAGGGTGGAGATTGTCCTCTGGGAGGGCTGAGCGGGGATCCCCCCGGGAGCTCCCTTGGCCGGCCTTGGTTCCCTCCGCCCCTCTGGCGGGGGGGTCCCTGACTGTGGCGACCGTAGTCTCCCACGGGGCCCCGGGAGGTCCGGGTGTTCACCCACCGGTCAGCCTCGACGGCCAGTTTCCGAAGGTTTGTGAGTTTGCTGTCCAGGAGGTGCTGCCACAGCTCTACGAAGCAATTAGCGGCCAAGTGTTCCCATGCGATTAGGTCGAACAGCTCCTCAAAGGTGGAGACCTTGCTGCCCTTGATCCATCCGTCCAAGGCCCGGCTGTAAAAGTTCACGTACTCCACCCAGGTGGTACCGGGTATCTTTTTGCAGTCTCTAAACCGTTGCCGGTACATTTCAGGGGTGAGCCCATATCTGGCTACTAGAGCCTCTTTCATGTGACTGTAGGAGTTCATCACGGTGGAGGGCAGGTCCAGCAGGGTATCTCTCCCCTCACTCAGGAACCGGCCCCACAGCCCAGCCCCCCAGTCTTTCTGCGGGACTCGGTGGGAGGTCATGGCGACTTCGTAGGCCTTGAACCATTGCTGAATGTCGTCGTTCTTATAATATTCTCTCACCACATCTTTGGGGATGTGGACCTTCGGTTCCACGGTGGAGGAGATGGGTTGGGTTTCCGAGGGTCGGGCCTCCGCCCTCTTGGCCTTGAGCTCGATTTCTTTTAGGCTACGTTCGTGCTCTAGTTGGAGTTTCTTTTCTTCGTGTTCTCTCTGTCGTTTCTTTTCCTCTTGTTCTCCTTGTAGGCGTAACTGTTCCACCGCCAGTTTTTTCTCAGCCAGTTTTATCTCTCCTTCGATTTTTAGTTTTGCTAGTTCCAGTTCGTGGTTGCGACCTCTTTCTCGGTCCGCTAGTTCCTCTGGGGATAGGCCCCCTCAGGGGCGCCGTTCCTCCCCGGGGTGCTTCGTGGTTCGTTGGGGGTTTCTCCTTCTGTTTGTGTCTGGGGAGCTTCTGCCTCGACCCAGGTTTTTAATGCCCCCTGGAAGTCCTCTTTCGTGCTTAGTCCGGTGGTAGCGATTCCAAAGTCTTTGCAAAATTGTTTCAGTTCTCGGTGCATATAAGATTCTAACTGGTCTTTTTGAAATGCCGTGCTTGGGTTGGTGCCTGTGGCACCTAGGGAAGTTTCTCCTTCCATTCTTCACGGTAGTGCGTCAGCCGTCTACTGCACGATCTCTAGGTGTTGGCTCGGATCCCGTCGCCTGCCACCAAATGTTGGAAGGCGTTCCCCGGGGAGGCTGCGGAGTGTGTTCCTGACCACCCTGAGGCCCACCTTTCCCAGAATTAGGCCGAGCAAGAGCAGAGAGGCCCTTCCTGGAAGGGTCTCGCACCTAGGATCGCACGCGCTGCGCTTACTCTCTCTTCGGATAGAGGGACACCACACAGTAGGTCGTTATAAGGCAATAAGTTTTTATCGGTAGTTGTCAGGGATCTTTATGATCCGGCAGGCAGGTGCAGAAGTAATGCCACAAGCGGCAGCGATCTCGTGATGAGGGAAAAGGGGTAGCGGGACAGTCTTTGAATCAGTGTCTCTGCGAGTTATCCGGCGCACAGCTCTCAATCCTCGAGCTGAGGGGATGTTGCTTCTCTCGGCGATCTCTGCCGATTCTCTTGGAGGAACGGGCCGCGAGTCACTCAGCAGGCACCGGAGGGTCTTAGTTCAGGGAGCCGCGACGGCGTCAGCAGGGCTCAGATGGATCAGAGTTCGGGGAGCCGCGACGGCGTCAGCAGGGCTCAGATGGTTCAGGGTTCGGGGAGCCGCGACGGCGTCAGCAGGGCTCAGATGGTTCAGAGTTCGGGGAGCCGCGACGGCGTCAGCAGGGCTCAGATGGTTTCAGAGTTCGGGGAGCCGCGACAGCGTCAGCAGGGCTCAGGTGGTTTCAGAGTTCGGATAGCGATCTTCTGTTCGGTGAGCAATCGAGCCGCGACCAGGTCAGCAGGCTCTCGTCAGTCCAGGTCTTCTCTGCCTCTCGTCCCTTCAGCACCCCTTGTCATACTCCCCTTCCTCTTTGAAGTCCGGAGTCCTCGCGGAGAGGGGTCTGGTGTCTGGGGGGCGGTGTGTCGGGGTTTCCTGTCGCTCAGCCCCCTTGATCTGTTCAGATGTGTCCGGGAGGGACTCCAGACGCCCAGCAGGAGAGGCGCCCGCTCACCGGGGGCCTGGTGGCCGATCGAAACCTCCCTCGGGGAAGAGACCAGAGGTGTGACAGAGTCGGCGCCTCTCGGTCTGGTTTGGGGGGGGTGTTGTTCTCCCTCGGCCGGGCATGCGTGTTGGGGATCTGGTCGGCCCTCGGGATGTTGGTCCACGGAAGCCGGAAGGCCGTGCCCACGAGGTTCGGCGTGTTTGTAGTGTGACTTGCTGGTCGGGAGGGCCCACGCCACGAGGCCGGTCTCACAGTCAGTGTGTGGAGTCAGAGGTGTGGCCAGAAAGAGCAAAACATCCCAATCTTTAGTATTTGTTTGGCATTTCACTGACCTGTTACAGCTTATTACGTTATTTAATTCAACCAATGGATGCTCATGTTTAGTTAAGGTTTAGTATGAGTTATTGACATTAAAATACATTCACAAAGTGGGATATGTTTCCAATCACAGAGAGCCCCAAATATGCTTAAAGGTGGAATCACAAGCCATTTGTCTCCGATCCATGCACATTCTGTCATCAGCACTTCTCTCTTTTTCCACAAGAGCAGTTCAGACATAAATGGCAAAATATCCTAGTTTGCAATTGTTTTCCACATAATTATGGCTTTGCCATATTCGCCACATAATACATCATCTGCTGCATAATCTGACAATTTTATTTAAAAAATTGTTGGTAGCTCAAACAGATCAAAAGTTACTAAAACATGTGACTTGTGTTGCTGCAAAGTGGAGTGCCCTTTGCAAAGGTTGACTGGTCATCTTTCTCACTGCTGCATTTGCGTATTACACTGGTACTAATGAGGCAAAATCTTTGAAGAGACAGTATGTGTAAAAATGTCAAAATAATGTTTCAGAAAATGTATCGCATTATGCTGCAGCCTTTTTTTTGCTGCATAATTTAGTCAATGCACATAATTTTGTCCTCCATTGTGGCATAATTCCAATGCCCCCAAAGCAGGCAGCAGATGTTAAAAGTGCGTGTGCATGAAGTGGAGAGACTATGAAGTTTGTGAACTTAGTTTGGTGTGCTTGCAAATCCTGCATTGCCAATCCCTGGTGAGTTGCACTAGTACAGCTGAAACACGGCAAATGGGTGAGGCGGGCTGGCCTCAAGGGTCCTGTGACCTCAGTGACAGAGTCACTGTCACTCTAGGGTGTGCTGCTTCATAGGCCTGCCCGCAACACTGGAGGTGAACTTCAGTGTGGATTGTGGTGGAAAGCATTCAAGGTTAAGCCACACTTGCCACCGCTCGGGACCACCTGCTAGTGCTAAGACACCAGAGCTTCTGAGGTCTAGCAGGGCCTTCTGAGGTCTAGCAGGGCCTTCTATGATCTAGCATGGGAATGTGCTCCCTCTGGAGAGTGGTCTGGTGGACTGGTCATGAAGGGTGAACCTGGTTCCCCAGTTCCAAATTCGGTTGATCTGGCCATAGTGCCACATCCTATCCCCCACTGAACACCATACTGCCCCACTCATAGAAACCTGCATTGCCTTCAGCTGCAACCCAATTGTGCCCCACTATAAACACCTGGATCTGACTCAATTCAAATTCCGCACTAGACAAGAGTAATATGCTGCCTGAAATAACAAGTGATAACATCCTGGAAAAAGCAAACACTCTTAGAGAATGCAAGATTATGTAAAGGACGTCAAATGTAGGCAGGAACAACATGGTCACCTTAACGCTTGTACACATTATTCAGAAATCAATGAGTGTTTTTGCCTGAAAAGTTAAGGACATGACTTCAGGGCCCGGAAGGGACCCCTCTCAATGTCCATTGCTTATATCCTTATAAAACATAAGCAAAAAGTCCTCATCTCTGAACAAAGAGGCGTGATACACATTGGCTAAACTAAAATAAGGAAAACAGCTGATAAGAATCACATTAGAGTTGCACACTCCATGCATTGATCCGGTATTGCAGGACCTCAAGGAATGGTGCACTTCCGCACCCAGGGAAAACAATGCTCTTCAAAGTAAGACGAGAAAACCAAAGTTTTGCTTCACTAGCAAACTCTGTAAAGTGTTGTTAATGTGTGTGGGTGTGAATGAAACCAATCTGTCAACTCGCGAAAACTCTGGCTTGCTTCATTTTGTTATTTTTTGTATTTTTAAACTTTTTTTCTCTTCATCCCGAGGCTGCACTTTGGAATAGAAAAATGTCAGAAAAAGACGACATTTCGAGCAAAGGTGTTCCTTTCTCTTTTGGATCCATTTCACAGGAGAACGAATGAAGGAGAGCAGAGGAAAGAGAGGGTAAGAGCCGTTTTTGAAGTCTGAGGAGGAGTGAGACAGAAAGAGAGGGAGGAAGAGGCAGAGAGAGAGGGGGGGCTGCTCCCAGCGGTTGAGCGGGAGAAGTGGACACTGTCATTGTCTTCTCTGGGCAGGAAGGAAAGGACAGTGTGGCATACTTACAAGCTCCTATTGCCACCACAATGTCACTTTTTACAACGTTGTGGTGGCAATAGTGGTTTCACGTTATTTAGAAGACAGGGTTAAGCCACATTA
Organism: Triturus cristatus; assembly: GCF_964204655.1. Classification (NCBI taxonomy): domain Eukaryota; kingdom Metazoa; phylum Chordata; class Amphibia; order Caudata; family Salamandridae; genus Triturus; species Triturus cristatus. Next base: position 1,168,541,664 of record NC_140584.1, on the reverse strand, counting down.
AAGGTTTAATGCCACCTTATAAATAAGGCACCCTTTCACACTATACTTAGCGTGAAAGGGGAGGTCAATCGGTGTTGTGGTGGGCGTTCCACTGCAACACCCATTGATTTTGATGCTTCCCCATATCTACAAGGGTGGCGTAAATATGGAGCAGCGCCAACATTAAGACCAGTGAAAACCTTGTCTTACCCTGGAGCAACGAAGAGAAATGTTTAATTTCTCCTTGTTTTTGCTGTTTCCGTGTATGCTGCGTTGTGAAGCACACATGGAAACAGCAAAGCGCCATGGATTGTTTATGTGCAGGAAGGTGTCTCTTACGGAACATAAACAATCATTTGAAAAAATAACAATTTGCAACTTCTGTGTGTGCTGCAGCACACACAGATGTAACAAAATGCTATTTAAAGATTATTTATGTGCAGGAAGGGACACCTTTCTGCAAATCAAAAATATTTCCCAGCAACGCAGACACCCTTGCACTATGGTGCAAGGGTGCCTTTGTTGGCATTAGGCAGCTAATTTTAGCAGTAGCGGTGCAGAGGGAAACGCAGGGCTGCACCAAATTGTTGTAAATAAGGTGCAGCCCTGCGTTTCAGAAGTGGTGGAGCACGGTGTTAAGCCAAGAAGGCTGACAATGCGCTCCGTCACTTCTATTGTAAATATGCCCCAGAGTGCCTTTACTTCTCTGCCACCTGCCCATCCCCGAACAGGTCAAGCTTTATCTATAGGCCTTGGTTATTTCTGCCCTTTTTGGGATACATTTTTAAAATAAAAATGTAGAGGAACAGATTCTATTAAATTTAAAAAGTAGGACCACGCTGTGCCCTGCAGATCCTGCCTAATTCCACCACTGATAAACTGGCATTCTCATATTCACTAGATGACCCTAAGCTACCATTTTATCTTTCTGCTTCTCGCACTGTGAGAAAGCAGAAGAGTTTAGTTGGGAGCGGGCAGGTGGGCGGGTCTGTTCTAGAGCAGGGGAGGAGTGGTTTGCCCACTCCTGAGGGCGCTGACTGGTTGGTCGGCCCTTTGGGGCTGCCGAAACAAGTCATGCGCACTCTGTCCTTTCTCCATGCAGGCTGCAATGCAGCCTACATGGAGAAAATGGCCTCTCCATAGGCACCTGGATTGGATCCGCCCCGACCAATCACAACGCTGCCATTGCAGGGTTGGGATTGGCTTAGGGGAGACTGTAGAGCAGGAATTGGGACCCAACCGGCCGTTAGACAGGTCAGTTTTTAAAATGTATTATCCCTTCCCCGCCGGCCCCACCTATTTCCAACCCGCGATTAATGCCTCCTGCGACTAGATTTGAGCTTGACGTGCATTTCGCTTTGCAGGATTATTAGATCAATTATAATCAGGGTGTAATTGTGTATTTGTGTCTGGCTGGTCCCGAAAATAGCACGCTCCAACCATGGTACCTTAAGAAATGCCTCCTGGCACTGAGGTTTCAACTTCATGGACAAATATAAAATACATCCTTTCCAGTCAGCAGACTTGGTATTATTGGAGCAAGGTTGCCATCAAGTGGCCAAATGAATAACTACACATTACATTCATTTGTCGATCAATTCTCGCCATATTTGATAATGTAGTCACAAGGAGTATAGTAAGTTTTGTTGCTCTGAAGCTAGGGAACTGTAAAATCCGCTTTCTTAGAAACCATCATTTGCGTTAAACAGAAGCGAGTTCTTTCTTTAACATTATCTGCTTAAAAACAGTTTCTCAGGTTTGAAGATGTGTCCACTGGTCACAAACGCCCAGATTCATCAAAACATTGTTTTTGTCATTGGTTCACGCAAGTTGACACAAGGGCAACGCGATCCTTAAGTCAGATTTGAAAAGCCACACAAGGCCACCTTCCGTGGTCCTGTGTTGCTTGGTAAATTGAAGTAACTCAAGGCAGCGGAAGCCGCTGCCTTGTGTTGTTCTTCGCCTGGAAGGAGTGTGGGTGTTCTCACGCATCCAGCCATGCTTTTTTGCGCATTCCCACATTTACCAAGACTAGTAAACCTGGGAAATGCATCAAAATCAGAAGCCTTGCTTATAGAGATGCAACTAGGAGAAACACCTGTATTTCTGCTCATTGCTTCCTCTTTGTAAGCGTGCTGCATTCTCCAGCACAATTAGTAGAGGAAAACGTTTTTAAGGATTGTTTTTTGCAGGAAGGTGTCCTTTTCTGCACAAAAACTATCTTACCTGCAAAACAGGAACCCTTCCACCATAGCCCAAGGGTGCTTGCCTTGGCGCTAGGCAGCGCACAGCGCACCAGCGCAGGGAGAGAGCAGGAATGTGCGTTCCTGCCCTCTCCCTTTGACGCAGCACAGCAAGTTGTCTCCCCGTGTTGCGCTGCATCAAATAGTGATAAATCTGGGACAAGGTAACTTAGAAAGTTCTAGACCCCTAGGCCCAGAGTAGCTAAGCACTTGTGTTTCCCTTGCGCCACACAAGGCAAAGCAAGCCCTAAAATCAGATTTACTAAGCCACGCAAAGCCGCCTTGCGTGGCTATGCATGGCTTGGTAATCTAGGGTAACGCAAGGGAGCACACGTCGCTGCCTTGCATTACTTTGCGTTGGGAAGGCGTTCAGTGGGTGGAATGTGGGTGTTCCCACGCATCCACTGATTGATGTTGGCACATTCCCACACTTATCAAGAGTAGTAAACCCGGGAATGTGTCAAAATGTTATGCCTTCCCAACAGAGGTGTAATGAGGGGAAATATGTTTATTTTTCTTTGTTATTTCCTCTTTCTATGTGTGCTGCATTCTACAGCACACGCAGATAGAGGAAAATGTCTCTGAGGATTGAGTTTGTGAGGGAGACGCCGCGTCTCTCACAAAAACAATCCCGCCTGGCACCATGGTGCAAGGGTGGCTGCATTGGCGCTGGGCTGCACTGTGTACCAGCGTAAGGAGAGAGCAAGAATGCATCATACCTAAGTAGATATGGTGCATTCCTGCTTCCCCCTGTCATGCAGTACAGCACAGCCAGTTGTCTTGCTGTGTTGCACTACTTTTTAGCAATCTGGGCCCTAGTCTTTACAACAAAGTTGTGTTTATCATTTCGTTTCCTGTGTTGTCTCAGTAATACTAATTGTGAGAGACAGTATGTTTTGCAATACATTAATATTCATCAATATTCACAGGCAGGGTTGATGTTTCAGTCGGCTGGAGTGAATATTCCAAGAAAGACATTCATGGTGACTCCAGTGCTGTGCCCTCGCTTTTAAAGTGGATGGGGGAATCAACATGGGGGAGCCGTGGATGGGGCGGGGGGGATGTGACAGAAGTGACATGGGGATGAAAGCAACATGGGTGGCGAGGGTGGAAGGGCAGAAGCTACAAGGGTGAAAGGATATTGCAGGAGCAAATTGGATCACCAGGTAGGGGGGAGCAATCAGGAGAAAAAGAGCCATGTGGAGCTGGAGGGGAGAAGCCCACAGACAACAAAGCAATGTAGATGAAGTGGAGGAAAAGCACACAGGTAAGAGAGAGGAATCCCGGAGCAAAGTGGGTACGCAAAACTATATGAGGGAGACAGCTGGAAAACACATGCACTCTCTGGGAATGCTTAACCATAAAGAAAAAAGTAGCACCTGAAAAAGCGAGCAGTGAAAGGCTCAGTGATGTGTCCATGTTCTAGGTGAGGGAAAAGCACAAGTAGAGGAAGGAAATCCCACATTTGTTAACAAATACAAAGCAGGTAAATGAGAGTGAGATGAAGCTAACCCTCTTTGCCCCCGAGAGCCAGCAGAGCTGTTCTTCTGCCTCTTTGCCCCCGAGAGCCAGAGGAGTTGTTCTTCTGCCTGTTTGCCCCGAGAACCAGAGGAATCGTTCTTCAGCCTCTTTGCCCCGAGAACCAGAGGAGTAATTCTTCTGCCCCTTTACTCCCCCTGAGAACCAGAGGAGTCATTCATCTGTCTCTTTGCCCCCCTGAGAACCAGAAATCGCCTTTTGCCTCCTCAGAACCCCTTCTGCCTCTTTGCAACCGAGAACGAGAGGAGTCGTTCTTCTGCTTCCTTGCCCATGAGAACCAGAGGAGTCGTTCTTCTGCCTCTTTGCAACCGAGAACCAGAGGAGTCGTTCTTCTGCCTCTTTGCCCCCAAGAAGCAGAGAGGTTGTTCTTCTGCCTCTTTGCCCCTGAGAACCAGAGGAGGTGTTCTTCTGCCTCTTTGCACCCGAGAACCAGAGGAGTCGTTCTTCTGCCTCTTTGACCCCCTGAGAACCAGGGGAGTCGTTTTTCTGCCTCTTTGCCCATGAGAACCAGAGGAGTTATTCTTCTGCCTCTACCCCCCAGAACCAGAGGAGGTGTTCTTTTGCCTCTTTGCCTTAGAGAAACAGAGGAGTCGTTGTTCTGCCTCTTTGCACCTGAGAACCAGAGCAGTCATTCTTCCGCCTCTTTGCAACCGAGAACCAGAGTTGTTCTTCTGCCTCTTTGCGCCTGAGAATCAGAGGAGTCGTTCTTCTGCCTCTTTGCCCCCAAGAACCAGAGGAGTCATTCTTCCGCCTCTTTGCAACCGAGAACCAGAGTCGTTCTTCTGCCTCTTTGCCCCTGAGAATCAGAGGAGTCTTTCCTCTGCTTCTTTGCCCCTGAGAACCAGAGGAGTCGTTCTTCTGCCTCTTTGCAACCGAGAACCAGAGGAATCGTTCTTCTGCCGCTTAGCAACTAAAAACCAGGGGAGGTGGTCTTCTGCTCCTATCCCCAGAGAACCAGATGAGGTGTTCTTCTGCCTCATTGCCCCCCTGAGAACCAGAGGAGTCGTTCTTCTGCCTCTTACTCCCACCCGATAGAAACTAACAAGTCCTACCGAGGTCAAATCCAAACCATTCAGGCTAAGCCCTACAGAGAACCCAGGCACAATCACAGAGCTGTAAATAGCAACAACCTCAAGCGCATTAACATCTCTCAGGCTGCCACTGTCCATAACAATAGCCAACTGAAATGCGTACTCCTCCACTGCAGATCAGCTAGTAAACATGCACCCGATATCTACAAACTCATTGTCACAATGAGCTTGATATCGTTATCCTCATGGAAACCTGGATAAACAGCTCATCTCCTCCTATTTGAGACTTACTTGGCCCCCCTAGTCACGGCATATTTGACTGGACAGATTTAGGAAGCCAGGTGGTGGAATAGCCCGCATCCCCTGAAACACAATCTCTGTGCACCAGTCAGAAACTGTCATATGAATATGTTTGCATCAACATCGCTAGCAACAACAGTTTCATTTGCAAACTACACATGTTCTACCACCCCCTGAAGACAATCTGCTGTTCATTGATCAAATTATGGAAGTCATCACATCCAACGATGACCCTCAAGTGGCCCAGATCTTCCTCGGAGACTTCAACCTCCACTGGAATAATCCGAACGACCATGCAGTGAACTGCCTAAATCTTTCTATCAGACCACGAGTTGATGCAATTCTGCGACAGTCCCACCCACAACAAGGGTGAGACATTGGACCATTTCTAAAATGAACAACATCACATTGCAAACCATTATCCCCTGCAACTAGTCAGACCACTACAGTATCATTTTCCTCATCAACGTGGAGGTGACCTCGAAGAGAGATCAACCCAAGAAAACAAAACAATGGAAAAGGAATCTTTGAAACATTAATCCTAATGACTTATCAACCCGATGTAACATTGCCTTGACTCCTCAGATGGGCATGGTAGATGTCCATGACCTCACGGAGTTCTATAATACTTTTGTTTTGGATGTCCTTGACTCTATCGCTCCCCTTCAAAAACAAAACTTTTCCATCAAAGTCTTCAAACCTTGGTTCAATGACAATCTAAACTCTGAAAGACGCAATCTAAGATTAGCAGAAAGAGCCTGGAGATCCGTATCATCCACTGAACACCTAAAACGCTTAAGATCAGTAAGGAACACATACAACAGAAAAATCCAAAATGCAAAGGCCAACTTCTTTAGAACCCAGCTTAACCTAGCCAGATATTGTCCCCAAAACCTTTTTGAAATCGTCACACACCAATCGCTCAATGCTTCAAACTCACTGGACCCTGGATTTATCACTCGCCCAAACTGTAAGGAATTGGCCTCCTTTTTCATGGGAAAAACTAAAACCATTGAAAACAACCTACAATCAACGAGGGAACTATGTCCAGCGGCCTTGCACTTTTTTCCACTCACCACCCAGGTCACGGATCAGCTTGGTCCCTCAGGACCCTATTGATTGATTGACCTGGGGTACCCACGTAGGTGCCAGCGTGTTGTGGGACCACTCTTTCCAGGGCCAGAGACCTTTCACCAGAGAGGTGGGGCACAATCTTACCGTGGTGAAACAAAGTGCCAGGGCAGCATAGGGATCATATGTGAGGTCTCCGATTGTTAATCTGGGTAGACAGAGGGTCGACCCGGTGTCTCAAGTGCCAAGATGATCAAGGGGAAGAAGAAGAAAGGCACGTCTGACTCTCATGAACTCCACCACCCCCAGCTCATGCTATGCTGCAACCAGCGGTTAAATGCCTGGCAAGCAGGTGGGGGCAGGTGGTAGGTTGGAGAATATCAGCTGGCATAGGCAGATAGTCATCGACGATGGCCGCACTTCTCAAGGGTTAGAGCAAGCTCCAGCCCAGTTGCTGCAGATAACTGGATCCATCAAGTAAGTAATTATGATGTTTGTCCCGCTGTGTTCCTCATGCAAGCTTCATTCCTAGGATGGTTGTTGGTGTCGTGGCTGGTAGCGTTAAGCTAAGGATAAGTGCCCATAGGTAATCCCAAACTCTGGGAGCTGCCACCATGAGCTCCTACACAGTGGCCATCTTGAAAGCTCCTCCCACAGTTTACCACACAAAGGGCTGATTACCCCCTACTCATAGTCTGGAGCCAGGGCTAGGATGTAAGGGGGACCTGTGTGCCTCAAGAAACCAATGCATCGGAACCATGCATAGCTGTTGCAGCTCAGAGAGATCAACGCATCCCTTAACTGCATGGAGAAAACCAGCGCATCACTCTATGGAACCAAGGCATCTTGGCCCAACATCGTACCTTCTAAACTGATGCATTGCCATCCCCGCGTGGAGAAGAATTGATGCATCCTCGACCTGCGGGATTGACATCTATGCATCTCACAATGCATCTCGCTTTCACAACCAGGAAAGATACTTTGTTCACCAGGGCCTGCATAGGTCCTGGAGCCGGCCTTTGCTCCATTGCGGTTGGCCTGAACTTTGAGTCTGCCCCGGTCCAACGTGACCTCAAGTAACCCCTAAAGAGCTATTTGCTTCAAAGTGCTATTTTACACTTATTCTTTTAAAATGTTTATCTCGACTTGTATATATTGGATTTTTGTCGTGTTGGTCTTGTTTTATTCAGACTATTATAAATAAATTTTCTAAACCTGTGTGGAGTCTTTTTGTGGTGTTTGCATTGTGTTACTGTGGTTGTGTGTGTTACACAAATACTTTACACATTGCCTCTATAGATTAGCCCACCTGCGATGTGCCAAGTTACCAGAGGTTGAGCAGAGATAATCTCAAAGTGTGTCTCTGATTTACCCTGACTAGGATTGTGGTTTCTGCCTGTAAAGGGTGCATACTCTTACAACCGGAAATCCAATTTCTAACACAATGGATATCACAATTTGAGGGTCCAACCCCTTCGGTTTTATAAGTGCTCCAGCTCATTTATGTTTACACTGGTGAATTCTAGCACAGAATGGACAGAACTTCACTGGGTGGAGAATATGCAATCTAAAATGCAGGATTAGGTAGGGTCACCCACAGACAACTGCTAGTTATGTACTATGCGCTGCTACAAGCCTGTCATAACCATCACACACAGGACAGGGAAACAAAGAAGTTTTTAGTCACCCAATCCCAGACCAGGATACTGTGAAAGAACAAAAGCACTGCCAAAACAAAAGGAAAAATCCAGCGAAGCAATGCTCAGTTTGTAGCTTTGTATGTGAAGAAGAATCAGGCACTGCACATGCGCTGTCATTTGAGGGACATTTTGTTTACTTACATGGGACTCAGAACCCTCCCACTGCTTACCATTGGTTGTCTTCATCATCACTTTAATTTCCTTGCTTCTCTTTGGTCAGTGCGTGCCGTCTTCAAATCTTCGTGTGGTTATCCCTATACTGGAGCATGGCACAAGTACTGCTTCCTTGCTCTGTGTCCTTCCATTGCTTGTTCTTTCAGAGCTACTTTTCTATTTTAGATGCAGCACTCCATAAGACCGCTTGTGCTTGCCAATGTTGTTTGAAGCTTTGCTTTGCCCCCACCCACTCTCTCTGCTGTTTGTGTTGCTTTGCCTCCATCCTCTCTGCCATCCATGTTCCTTTGCCCCATCCTCCCTTTCCAGCACCCGTGTTGCTTTGCCCCATCCTCCCTTCCCACCATCTGTGTTGCTTTGCCCCATCCTCCCTTTCCAGCGCCCTTGTCGCTTGGATCCATCTTCCCTTCTCACCATCTGGGTTGCTTTGCCCCATCCTCCCTTCCCACCATCTGTGTGCTTTGCTCCATCCTCCCTTCCCACCATCTGTGTTGCTTTGCCCCATCCTCCTTTCCCACCATCTGTGTTGCTTTGCTCCCGCCCTCCCTTCCTGTCGTCCATCTGCTTTTCCCCAGGACCTGCCATAAAAACACGCTATGATGCAGCATCGCCGGCCGCATCATAGCACCTTTTCACTTCCCCTATATGCCTGTGTGGTGCCTCCCTACACTCTACTTTTCTATTTTAGATGCAGCACTCCATAAGACTGCTTGTGCTTGCCCATGTTGTTTGAGGCTTTGCTTTGCCCCCACCCACCCTCTCTGCTGTTTGTGTTGCTTTGCCTCCACCATCCCTGCCATCCATGTTGCTTTGCCCCATCCTCCCTTCCCACAATCTGTGTTGCTTTGCCCCATCCTCCCTTTCCAGCACCCGTGTTGCTTTGCCCCATCCTCCCTTCCCACCATCTGTGTTGCTTTGCCCCATCCTCCCTTTCCAGCACCCGTGTTGCTTTGCCCCATCCTCCCTTCCCACCATCTGTGTTGCTTTGCCCATCCTTCCTTTCCAGCACCCGTGTTGCTTTGCCCCATCCACACTTCCCACCATCTGTGTTGCTTTGCCCCATCCTCCCTTTCCAGCACCCGTGTTGTTTTGCTCCATCCTCCCTTCCACCATCTGTGTTACTTTGCCCCATCCTCCCTTCCCACCATCTGTGTTGCTTTGCCCCATCCTCCCTTTCCAGCACCCGTGTTGCTTTGCCCCATCCTCCCTTCCCACCATCTGTGTTGCTTTGCCCCATCCTCCCTTTCCAGCACCCGTGTTGTTTTGCTCCATCCTCCTTTCCACCATCTGTGCTACTTTGCCCCATTCTCCCTCCCCACCATCTGTGTTGCTTTGCTCCCGCCCTCCCTTCCTGTCGTCCATCTGCTTTTACCAAGGACCTGCCATAAAAAAACGCTATGATTCGTCACTGCCAGCCGCATCATAGCACCTTTTTACTTCCCCCACATGCCTGTGTGGAGCCTCCTTAACCTCCCCTATGTTGCCTGCCTTGCCGCCCTCCATCCCAGCACTAATTAAAACAACAAGCACTGGTAAAGCCAATAGGTCTTGGGTATGTGAGGTCTGGTGACTTTGTTCGTGGTTTGTTTAGCTGTGTTTACAGCAGCTACTGTGCAGCATGGCTGAAGGTAAAGAAGAAAGCAATATGATGCAGCCATAAAAAACATTGAGAAAGCTTATAGCTCTCACGTAGGCGAGACTGATTGGCTTAGCCAATTTTTGTTTTTAGAGAGGCAGCGTTCTTTCAAAGCACCCTTCGGGGCATATTCTCAAGAACGTGTGATAACCATCGCAAAAGTAACTTAATGCAACTCTCAACATCGCAGTCTATCACGGGAAAATTATGCTGTGTCAACTAAGTATTCACAACACGGCGGTACCATGCGATAGTCACCAGATAACGCGTCAAATGGCCGCGCTAAAATCAAAGCCATGCCGCAAAAATGCGAAACACAAATGCAATAAAAGCTGCGATGAGGCCAATTGCGATACAAAAAGCAGCGGAAACCAGCGGCAGGCTTGCAAATCCCACGTGTCTGGCGGGAAAATGCACTATAAAAGCTACAAAAACAACATACCAGAAACAATCCAAAGTGCGTAGCAACATGGATGCACCCCGACCGTGCGCAGAGGCTAACGCGAACCCCACAGACCCCCCCGACCACCAGCAAGGAACAACGGGGTCGGGGAAGGCCAAGGAGAATGGGGAGAGGAGTTGGCCTAACGGCTAGGGCGGTCGACCTCGAATCTGGGGAACAGGGTTTGAGTCTCGGCAATGACACTGAACATCCTGTGATTCTGGGCAAATCACTTAATCTCCCCGTACCTAACAAACATGAATGTGTCCTCATGTAATGCAACTGGTTCTATGTAAAGCAATTTGATACCCGATACCAGGTCAGGTTCGCGCTATATAAAACTCCGTAAAAAAAAAAAAGGAGAAGAGGAAGACGGGGTACAGTCTGCAGGAAAACAAGATCAGCGTCACGGAGGTGACAGAACACTACCAGCAACTGATCCACAATCAGACTACCTTGAATGCAGCCGGAATGTCAAGGAGGCCAATGGAGGAGGCCAAGAGGCGTTGGCATGACGTGAAAACTTAAACCAGGCACAAAGACGCTGCCAACAGGAAGGCAGCAACAGCGACATGAGGTGTGAGTCCTGCGCCACAGGAGGAGCTGGAGGAAATGGAGGCCAGTCATCAGTGCGGAGACGGTGCAAGGAGGTGAGAGTACGGACACAACTCGAGAGGACCTGACACAACAACAACAGGGTGAGTAACGACCAGGGACTGGGGGGACGGGGGGAGATGGGCACAATGACACACATGCACAAGTATGTATAGCACACTGCACACCCACAATGACCCAGGATCATGTCCCTCATCCCCGTGGCAGACTGCAGCACACACACATAGCAATCACACCCCATCCCATGACAATGTGGCACAAAGTGCAACACCGACACTGCAGAACAGGGGACACAACTGGGTCCCCTCATGCGCAGAAACAGGCCAATCACATTTGACAGAGCAGGGAACTGTGAGATGCATATGTGCGGGTACAACCTCACATCCGTCATGTAGTCCATATGTCCACTGTCCCCCCTCAAATTGCCAGCACCGCCCAAATAGTCACAATGTACATTGTCACACAGTCTGCATGTGAACAAGAACAATACGCTAACAAAAATGTCAACACAATGTCAACATGCATCTCCCCTTCACATTGCAGAGGTACAAAAAAACACCTCCAGCAGGTCAGACCAGACAACCCATCAGTGATGCCGGAGACGACCACCACACCTTCGACACCGACGCCCTACAACAGCTCATGGACATCTCAGGCAACCCACCCCCAGGAGCAGGGCAGCCAAGCTACATAGAGGAGACCCCAGCCCCTGCACAGACCACACAGCAGGAAGCACCCGCCACCACGGCTGGCTCCCAACACTTCACCGAGGCACACATCGCATTCCAATGCTAGGTGTCAGAATGCCAAAAGGAGGTGGCTGAACATGTGCGGCTGGGGTCAGAGCTCATGGAAACCAAACTTCATCACATACGGGGTGTCGAAGTCCCATCAGGGACCACCTACACCCCACAAAGGAGACCCACACTGCGACAGAGACACATGCATTTGCACATTTCCTGAAGTGAACTACGCCCAGAGCCCCGTAAATACCATCCACACACCCACGCTGGTCCTCTGTACGACGGCCCAGTACACGCCTCTTATGTATCGAGTGGCTGACGACAAAGCTACATCTCCAAGCTCTAACCATCTGTCTGCGATGACATGGTTTGCGTTCGCTGTACACAGCACAAGGTAATGTTGTAGGGCCTGGGGCCTTCGTGCACATATCATGACCACACGGACACACGCAGATATTTTTTGCAACTGGCTACGGGCAGCTGCAGTGGGGGGGTGTCACACCTGCATCATCTTCCTCATCGTCGTCCCAGGTCTCCCACACTGCCTGAGGTGACATTGCTGCGTGGGCTCTCCACAGCACATAACCAAAACAGTAAAGGACGATGATTCTTGGTGCACTGAGTTAGTGGCACCTAGAATGCTGAGCAGGGGATCAGGCAGAAGATGGCATCCACGACAGGTGCGAGCAACTCCGTCAGTCTGCCAGTACGACTGTTTCGACACTGGCAGTTGGAGTTGGTCCTGGCGATGGTGGCGTGTGCCTCCTGCGGTAATGCGACGTCCGGGCCGGTCAGGACTTGATTTGATGTGTGAGCCCTGGTGGGCCGCAGTTGAGGCTGGAGGCAGCGGTCAGCGCAGGGCCACAGACACATGGCGTTGATGACCCTAAGGCCATCACCTCAGATGCCATCCAATATCTCAGAAGAAGGGGTCCCTGACCTGACCAGCACAGAGTCCCGGATGCACAGTAGCCGGCATAGGTAACCCACCACGGGATGGTGACTTGCGGTGCACTGAGGTAGGGCCACACGTACAGAGCGGGTCCTCATCGATGTCGAAGGTGAATGTGGTAGAGGGTTGCGGGGGACAGTGGAAGGTGTCCTCCAGAGCATGATGCAGGGGGCAGAAGCTATCCGGAAGCAGCAAATGGAGGAGTGTAAAGCGACAGCCTCATTGCCACCAGCAATTCGGTATCAGCTTCATGAGGATGAAAACTACCCCCTAGTCCATAGACTCAGACGCCACCAATGTATGACCACAGTGTCCATGAATGTCGGGGAACAGACTTAGTGGCACCGGGGCTGATAGGGGATGCAGTCTGTGATGATGCTGGCACACTGACATGAACTCCGGCGTTGCCAAATCAAGACTCTGTGACCTACTGGACCACAGTGTAGGCCGAAGGCAGCGGTCAGCAGTGGGCCACAGCCATGTGTCGTAGGCTCGCGATGGACAGAGTTAATGACACCAGGGCAGTTGTCGGTAGTGTTCGATCACCTCCGTAATGATGATCCTTTTTTCCTCCCAAATGCAACGTATCATCCTTTTACACCTCTCCTTGTGTGCAATGATATGTACTCTGCCTTTGAATAATCGATGTTCAGTTCCAATTCTGTGACCTACTCGAGCACAGCGTAGGCCGAGAGCAGTGGTCCGCGTGCGCCCACAGAATCTTGTGGTTGTGATGTACCACTAAGACCTGGCGGCACATCGAAGGTTGTATAGTGACATACACTCAGCCATAATGAATGTGCTCTGCCATGGTGTAATCAAGACTCAGTTCCAAATGTGTGACCTACTTGTCCGCTGTGCATGCCGGTGGAGTACGTCAACAAGTAAGGAGTACTGCGGGCCTGTGTTGCGGAGGCCATGATGGTCTGAGGAGGCTGCCAAGGCGCAGGCCTTGGGTTTGGAGATTGCACCGGCACATGGTGGGTCCTCTTTGACACACGCAGGTGTCGGCAGGTGGGCATTGAGGCCTGGGTGCGCTGGGGCGGGCAGGACTGGTTCGGGGACCAGCGTCCCGGGGTGCAGCAGGCGGGCAGGATCGCTAGAAACACCGCTCACAGCATCAGCTTAGTGGCGGGGTGAGAGGCGCCACCCTGGCAGTTGTTGTTCATCCACTCGGACACTGCCGCAAGGTCGCCCTGAAACTTAAGGGCATCCTGCTCAGTATTATTAGAGAGTGCCACCACCACCAACTGAGTATCGTCAGCGTAGGAGACCATGGTTAGGGCCCTGCTGCTGGCTACTGCCGCTAAAGGTTGAACATAGATATTAAATAACAGGGGACTGAGGGAGGAGCCCTGTGACACCCCTTGTTTCACTGGATGTTAGCCAGACGCAAACGGTGGGGCAGTTACCGTAAAAGACCTCTCATGGAGAAATGAGGCAAGCCACTTCAGAGCCAAGCACGTAATTCCAATCTCCGCGAGGCGTCTCAGCAGTATACCATGAGACACAGAATCAAACCAGCGCTTAGATCTAACAAGATCAGCGCCGACCTTTGACCCTCATCCATTGCTGACCAGAGATGTTCTGTAACAGCTAGGAGAGCTGACTCCGTGCTGTGGCCCGGCCTGAAACCATTCTGGGAAGGGTCCAGTATGTTATTCACTGCCAGAAAATCCGACAGAAGGGAGTTCACATAAGCCTCAGTAATCTTTGCCCCCCAGGGGAGCAAAGAAATAGGGCGATAGTTTTCTGGTTTGGCTGGGTCGAGCGCAGGTTTCTTAAGTAATGGAATTACTTTAGCCTTTTCTAGGCCCTGGTACAGTAGCTGTACTGAGGGACACATTGATCACCTGGTTCAAGAGAGGTAAAATTGTCGCCAGCATTTTCTTGAATTGGTCAGGTTTAAGTGGGTCAGCGGGGGATCCTGACTTGATCCTGCTACAAAGAGCTACCAGTTGATCAACCGGGATCGGCGGAAAGGTATGAAGACCATTATTATTTGTTTATCTCACTTGTAAAGCGCACTGTCACCTAGCAGGCATCCTGGCGCTGACAAACAAGAGTGCACAAATTGTGGGTAAACCCCGAGGAGCTAACAACAAACTAGAAATTGGGGAATAGCCAGGTTTTTAATCTCTTCCTGAAAGGGAAAAGATCCCTGACATGTCTCAGTTCCAGCGGAAGCTCATTCCATAGTCTGGCAACTGATACACTGACGGCTCTGCCGCCTGATTTGACTTTCTTGACTCTAGGTGTTTTCACCAGTCTAGCTGAGGAGGAACGCAGGCATCTCCCTGGAGTATACCATTCAAACTTTCGCTGCATGGAGACGGGCCCGATCCCATGCAGGGCCTTGAACACTAAGCAGAGAGATTTAAACTGGATTCTTTGTCTAATTGGGAGCCAATGCAGCTCCGGCATAGCCAGTGAGGATGAGGAATCTCTAGGCCAGCCTAATACTAACTTGGCCGCTGTTGACTGAATCCACTGAAGTCTATCTAAAAGATATTTCGGGGACCCAAGTAGCAGCGCATTACAGTATTCTAATCTGCTTAGTATAGTACTTTGTACTACTAGCGCTCGCGCCTGGGAAGGCATTAAGGGAAAGATCTTTCGCAGAGTTCGAATAATGGCGAAACAACTTCCCACTGTTTGGTTAACCTGAGCCCCCAACGTTAGTTTGTTACTAAACATAACGCCCAGGTTCCGAACCTTCTCCACCGGTCGTAATGCGGTAGGTGAATCTGAAGGCCAAAAGTTAACAGGCTGCACCGAAGGAATCTTCCCGACTGAATAATAAAAGACCTCGGTCTTTCCAGCATTGAATTGCAAAGAGTTTCCCCTCAACCAGTGAGCCATGGCCCGCAGGCAGCCATGAAACACTTCCAAAGAAGTCGACTGAACTCCCTCTAAGGAGAGAATCAGTTGCGTGTCATCGGCATAATTTACTACAATAATATTATGCGCCCTAATGACAGCGATCAGGGGTAACATGTAAATATTAAAAAGAATAGGGCTAATTGCAGAACCCTGAGGTACCCCATGCGTGATGTTAGTAAAGGCAGATTGGTAAGGTGGAAGGGCCACTGCTTGACTCCTCTCTGAAATAAAGGATTGAAACCAGCTCAGAGCGAGGCCAGTCACCCCAACCTCCCTCAGCCTCCTCAAAAGGATGACATGGTTGAGCGTGTTGAATGCGGCAGACAGGTCAAGCAGAATAAGAACTGCTGCCTGCCCTCTGTCTGCCCGCATCCGAAGCTCGTCCATCATCGTCACCAAAGCCGTCTCTGTGCCATGCGCAAGCCGGAAGCCAAATTGTACATCCTCTAAGATTTTGTTTATTTCGAGGAATTTTGAGAGATAGCTTCCAACCACTCTTTCTACAATTTTGGCCGGAAATGGCAGGAGGGAGATAGGTCTATAGTTGTTGGGACTGGCAGGGTCCAGAGTGGACTTCTTTAACAGAGGAGTCACCACTAAGGAGAGACTGATTACAGATCAGCCGAAGTGTAGGAAACAGCTCTGCTTCAAACTCCTTCCAGAATCTCTGTGGCAGGGGGTCCAAAGGTGAACCCGAGGAAATCCCTAGGACCATCTTACCAAAGTCTTCTGCTGAGAGTATCGCAAACTCAGTTAGCTTATCAAAGGGCAGACTCTCCGAGCCTCTAGGTATGATTTCATTACCACCCAAAGAGCAGCCACTGAGACCGTTGCATTCTGGACTTGCTAACTCAGAGTGCCGAGGATCCTCACCCAGGTCAGCAATAATAGTTTTAATTTTGTCATGAAAAAATCTTGCCAGACTATCGCATAAATCTTGGGAAGGGGGTGTCTGATTCTTAGTGCAGTCGGGACTGATTAAATTGTTCAATATTTTAAAAAATGCATCTCGGTCTATTATGAGCATTCAGGATAGTGCTGGAATAATAGTCTGCTTTGGACAAATTTCTTTCTTTCTTATAACACACCATCAGACTTTTCCAAATAAGTTTATCCTTACCATCATATGCCCTTCTCCACTTTCTCTCCGCCTGTTTACAGTCAAGTTTCAGTTTTTTTTAGTTTATCATTAAACCAGGGGTCCGAAGGTCTGCCCCCTCTCTTATGATCTTTTAGTGGGGCAGGTGAGTCTAATACCGAGGTGATCTGTGAGCAGAGGGAAGCATAATTCTCCGAATTTCGTAGTGCGCGCTGCATCGCATTTTGTGATGCAGGGCGCGCAACGAAATTCGTTTTATTTATTTAATTGTTTACTTACCTCCAATTATTCATATTCCGGTGTTTGGTACCCCCCACCCTGCCCCTCCCCGCCTTTCTGCCCCACGGAACTCCCTCCACGGGCCGTGGCTGGATGCCAACCACATTTAGTTGCAACACACTATAAAGAGGGGGGGCAGGAAGCAGCTTAGAAAAGGAAAGGTCCAGTACCGATGCTCCCAAGGACTGACGTTGTACTCACTGAGGGGTAGCTGTTCCTAAAGAAGAGAAGAAAAGGTAACCTATTGTGATTGAGAAAGAGTGTAGGGGTGATCTTTCAATGAAGTTGGGTTTGACAATGAATATACGGGGTAGTGGTGGTCAAAGCAGTAGCACATCAATCCTATAGATATTCAATATGGTGAGAGTTAACAATACTTGATTCACAGTCAAGGTGCCCCTCAAGGTAACAAATAAAACACCCCACTACCCAGGATGTCACCTAATGAGAGTTCAGCCGAACTTCCATATTCAACTGATTAATGTAAAAGATTGTACCTTGGCACTCTCCAAATTCAAATTACCATTTGTTTATGGCTGTAAGCCGAAAGGATACATAAAAAAATAAATGTGACAACTCACAGGAAACACTAGTCAAGAAGCATGAATTCAAAAGAGATCAGGTTTAATATTGAATAACCTTAGATAAGCCGTGTTCCACTAGAAACCTACAGTCATGTCTAGGACACCAATATCTAAAACAGTAATACAAATAAGGCTAACACAGTCCTGTTGATTATTGTTACACAGCAGAAGTATGGTTGATGTATGGAGGTCCTGTTCTTAAAGCTTCCTGGTTAGTGGCAGATGATGGCAGCCGACACACCCTGAAGCGCGAAACATGTTGACCTAACTTCACTTTTTTCACTTATTTTCCCGGATTTGAGAGCAGCAGGAAGACACTCGTCCTTCCTCTTCGTTTGTTTCAAGGAGGAGCTCCATATCCCTTGTCTTTTAACCTTATCTTCCGGACCCCTGAATAAAACTAGTTTCTGGGCACCGTGAAGGTAATTTTAACTCACCCACTCACTTCCCTAGACCCACATACTCATATGCACAACTGCGGTGTCTCCTTAAAAGATCTCCGATAAAGAGCCCTCTTACGGGACCCGTGGACGGCAGCGCCACCCCCACGAGGAGCCACGCCCAATGATGAAGCATGACACTCGCAAGGGTGTGTGAGGGCACTAAGTTGAAAAGGAGTAATTCCCCCACCTGCACTCAAACCCAACTTCATTGAAAGATCACCCCTACACTCTTTCTCAACCACAATAGGTTGCCTTTTCTTCTCTTCTTTAGGGACAGCTACCCCTCAGTGAGTACAATGTCAGTCCTTGGGAGCGTCGGCACTGGACCTTTCCTTTTCTAAGCTGCTCCCTGCCCCCCCCTCTTTATAGTGTGTTGTAGCTAAATGTGGTTGGCATGGGCTTAAATTAAAAAGTAATACTTAACACTGGTCTGCCGTCTTGGAGCAGCAAAACAAATGATTGAGTATGCAGAATACTGCCTCAAGACGGTGGAATGGTTTTGAAGCTTGCAGCAGTGATGTCTGGCGCTCTGCATAAGAGAGGTCTGGTCCAATGACAGCACGACTGCTGGTACTCTCCTCACTCAATCAGCACCAGTCTGCATTTGCAGGTGGGCTGCGGGGGGGGATGCATTTAAAGGAAATATCTCCTGAGGTCAGCCTTCTCTGGATGCAGAGTAACACAGAGTCAATAGGCAAATACTGGTACTTAGTTCTCTTCTTTAGACACAGCTACCCCTCAGTGAGTGCCACCAATTAAGTTGACATTTTTAAATGTATTTTAGGATATGTTTGTACTAAAAGGAAAATGCGCCACCTTGTTTTTTAGAAGGAAAGTGGGACTTTGTTGAGGCCAAGACAAAAGTCAACCCAGATCAGACTCGCACGGCTGGCCCGAGGGCGGCTGATGGGAGATGCAATCGCCTCCGTTGGCCTTCAGGCTTCAGTGCAGTTTGCCTCAGCATTTGTGAATTGCACTAGTGGGCAGAGGCACCCGATACTCAACCTGTGCCTCCTGTGCCACCAGCTGTCCGAACTCTGCTTCCTCCTAGGGAGCGGTGCACCTCTGCTTGTGTGCGGGAAGGATAGCCACCATGTTTGTGAGTGCATTGTGAGGGATTTATCTATATGAATACACGATTAACACTGTCTTTTGTGAACTCAGGGTAAGTGGTTTACAGGTTGAAAGTTGTGCCTGTGTGAGTGCAGGATGAGGCATATGACTGTGTGAGAGCCGTGTTTGGGGTGTGCCTATGTGAGGACAGCAGTGTGAGTGTGGGGTCCATGCATGTTATGTCTTTGTGTGAATGCACTTTACCAATAACAATCCTATTGGCTTTGGCATTTTACCCTTAACAAGCACACATACATGGACTTTCAGAAATACAGTGCGGAGAGAGCAAATGAAATAGTGTGTATGAGAATGGTAGTGAGTTTTGAAATGGCAGAGGCAGACTCTGTCGAAGGAGGCTGTGGAGTGTCGGGGGGCAGCGGACAGAGAGATATCACTCTAGCCACGGGGCCAGTTACTCTGATTGCACTTGGGCCCGTGGCACCCTAGCTCCGCCAGTGGTGGCACGACATGGCAGAAGGCACATTAAGAGAAAGGCTACAATGACGGGCACACGCTCTGCAGGCAGGAGAGGTGGCATGCACTGGCAGAGGGTTGGTGTACCCATGGCAGGGCGGGCGGGAGGGGTGCTGGAAGTACTGCTGGATATTTAAGATGCAAAACAGGACTTCTAGAAATGCCTCCCAGTTGTTTCCTTACAGTGCACTCCTGTCCTCTCTGGCCAGTAATATTTGTGCACAACAGCTTTGTTTTATTTACAATTTGAAAGTACAGCTTGTGATTGGTCAATTCTCCGGTGTCTGCCATTGTTTCATCACAGTTTACCTGCTTTGTCTCTGCTTTCTCACTTCCAGGCTTCCTTGCATCTTGTTGTTGCAGAAGGTTTCTGTATATTGTAACACCTACTGGATGAACAAAAACAGTGCACACATGTTCCCTTCGGGCATCCTTCGAGGTTTATTCTTTGCATGTGATGTAGCAGACATTTGCAAACAATACAGTGTTATTTTTATTGCCAATTCCTTTATATATTTGTTTCCACTTGGTAATGAAAGGTTCTGGACGGAATTTAGGAGACAAAGGGGGGCACAGCTTGCAACACCTGGCAGGTGTTGGAAAAAAGGGGTACCTGGAGGCGTGTGTGGGAGGCTGGCATACAGATATACAAAAATATCTCCATGGAAACTGACCATCACAAGGGGGAGCAGACAAGGCTGCACCTGAGAGGGGATGAACTCAGGGCTCTGGTGGGGGAAGGTGCCAACGTCCTCAAGCACAGGGACAGTAAATTGCATCATACAGACATAAATATCTATGTGTAGTAATGTGTCTAGTGTGCAGTGAAGTACATGGAGTAACAGTATTATCAAGCCGTACACGTGACACACAAGCAGTGCTTTACTGGAAATCTTTAGGACGTGTTATTGTTGAAAAACCTACAAACAACGGTAAGGGTAATACTAGGTATGCACTGGTGAGATGTACATGAATAGTACAAAATTATATGTATGATTCGGGCGCTCCTCTTCCAATGGTCTACCGTCAAGACCAAATGATTCCAAAAATATGAAGATTCGTGTTATTGTTGTTGCATTGTGTCCCCTGTGTAGAACATTACTCATGGAACCTACTGTGACAGCCTTTGTCCTTTGTATTTGGGTTCATTCTATGTACACCGAATGAGAGGGCATCTATCTGTTGCTGTAATGTGATTTTTAGTCTAGTATTCAAATACAAACCTCTTGTACGTTTCCAAATGATGTATAACCCTTTCATGTGGATGTGTGCTCCAGACAGTTTGGGTTTCATTTATATGGCATTACATTTAGTCATCACCTTGGGTACACCTAGTTTTAGCAGGGAAGTAGTCTGTGGTAGGACCAGTTCACAATTAACAATTCAAATTTGTTTCTATGCTACAGTAACCACCCATATTGTGGAGTGTGCAGACATTTCTTTCCACTGCTGCCCTTGTGATGGTCCATGAACAGAAACATGTCCAATCAATGGAAAGCGCTGCCTGTTTAGGGAAGAGGTTTGTCCAAATATTAAAAGGCGGCCAGAACATTACAAACTAATGCCCAATTCTCTGTCATTAACAACCATTCTCCAATCTACATAGCCTCAACAAGGCACAGAACCCTCACACTCATGCTCGGCTTTTCCTTGAGAATATACAGCATATTATTATTGAACAACACTCCAGAAGGAATTGCTTGGTGGGTTAACTCCCCTGCAGCAGAGCTCTATGTCGAACCTGCAGGCCACAGAATGAAATCCCAGCAGACACTCAGAGCCTCTTCACCAGCTGTCTGTTAAACTTCGACATGTGCAATATCTCTTGTTACTTTGCATATCAGAATTATGAGTATTGTGACAACAATTGCATCCCCGGATGACTTTAGTCAGGTGAAAGATGCTTGGTAAATACTGGGAGATCCGGATTTTGGTGCAGTAGGTTGCAAAGCCCATATTATTTCGCTTTATAAAAATTCCTACTTTGGTGGTATTTTTTGCATCAAATAAATTCTGATTAAGAGAATATGCATTTTACCACATACGATAAATATCGCACTAATTCCTAATTCGTAATGAAGGTGTCATTCTTTCATCCATTTGAGGTCAATAAAATATGAACTATTGAAGGTTCAAGGTTAAGATATACATTAAAAAATATCAACTATTAAAAAGACTCGAAAATAAATATGGAAAAACTCTCCATCATCTATTAACAATGCCCAAATCTAGCTAAATTCACATTCCACTGGTGTATGGAATCATCTAACTAGAAGTCTAGTACTAACATATTTTGGGGCAAATCTAGGATTCTTGAAGGTCAAATGATTTGGATCTATTCACGTTTAATTGGTGTTTATTTTTAAAGATGTTATCTTGGAAGTCTTTGCTGGTTGATGATAACACGTATTTTTAAACAGCACTCGAAAATGTAGGGAGTCATTTAAAATCAGTCAAAAGCAGGACATTAGTCAGAAATTAGCTGATGTCACACGGATCAAAAGTCGCGTTTCACCTGCCGCATTTAGGCAGGTGAACAGGGTCCCCTGCTTCTATGCGTCTACAATGACCCCTATGTATGGAGCGGCATGGCTGGCATCTGAAGCCCCCACCAACAGCGAAAAAAACAGTGCCATTGTTTCTATATTTCAGAAACATCCCCCACCACCACCACATTTTGTGGGTTTGTTTGTAAAATACAAATACAAATGAAGACTGGCTGCAATGACACTGCGCAGGGCCGGACAGGCCTTTTATTCCACCGGGCATTTCCCCAGTGGGCTGGAGCCCTTGGAGGCTGGTTTTGAAATCCCAGAGCCGCTCCTGGTGCCTCTGTCATTGGCACAGTAACACAAAAGACCCCAGTTTCCCGCAACCCAAAAGGAATTTTTTTCTTTTCACAAATGAATGAAAGCCCAATCAGCGGCGTAGGAAGGGGGGTGCGGGCCGCCCCAGGTGTCATCACTGAGGGGGGTGACAAAATGGCAGAAGTAGGACCAGCTGTCCTATTTTTGACATTTTGTCACCCCCTCAGTCCTGTTTCTGTCATTTCTAACCTGGGAAATCAGTGGCGTAGCAGGGGGGGAGAACTCCCCCCCCCCCCACCCCCGGCCGCCCCAAGCGGGCTAAGATCTAGCTACGCCACTGAGCCCAATCCATAGAACGTCAGTGTATGGGGCTAGCCAGTATAATCATCTGGTTCAAAAAAGACCAGGGGTATGAAGGTCAAAGAATTATCGTCAAACTAGCTGCGTGCCTTCTCAGCTACACATAATAAAAGGAAGTAGGAGTCGCCTCGTGTAAGCTTCCACTGCGAGCCATTGGGTAACAATGGCCGCTCGCTCCTGCTTCTCATCATTGGCTGAGCTCGTACACTGCAGGGAAGGCACTCAAACATCATGCCCAAAACAACACTGTGTCCCTTGGTCAGTGTCTTCATCTGACAACGCGGAAAAGATAATAGATCACCTACAATATCCCTGCAAAAAACACCCTGCTTGTAGTGTATAAGACAGACTCTCTGATAAACATAGACTGCAGACTTTACACTCGACATACAACTAAAAATGTGCCCAGGGAACTGTGCCATACCTACATTTAATCGTCCAGACCCTGGCACGTGATTAAAAACACAAACTCATGTTCTGATCGATAATTATGAAATGCCATTATTGGCCTTTTGTGATACTATTCTGTTTTAAGCGGAGGGGCTCCCTTTTTCCTTAATTCCCCTTTGTTTTGAGAGGGGGCTTCTGTCACTCTCCCCAACTCCCTGAGATTAATCCCAGCCGGCACGAGGGGGCTTCAAGAGAGAGGGAAGGAGGGGAGAGGTAGAGAGAAGAGTCAGAGTAGAGAAGGAGAGAGAATTGATAGATGGAAAGAGAGGAAGCGATTGAGCGAGAAGAGGAAGGTAGCAGGGTGGTTTGGGCATTTTTGGGAGGTCTGCTTTGGGTTCCCCAGTTTGGCCCAGTCACTGCGGCTGGCTGACAGCAATGTCCCTGCAAGGGCCCACTATAAAGCAGGCGGTCCTCCTCCAAGCTGGTGAAGCTGAGCCCCTGCCACCCTGGATGGTTAGCGAACCCCCCGCTGGGCTCTAAGTGAGCCCCTTAGTTTGTGATAGACAAGATTTACCTATATTATCTTTAGGTGAAAATGCTACATGGGACACGGAACATCTGGAGTGTTCCTTTCGGATGTGCTTCCCTAGAAGGAGGTATTGCACTATTACATCAGATATACTTCCCTTCGCGTTCCTTTACCCTGTAGTACAAACCTCTCCGCTTAACCTTTTTTTTCCTACAAAAAGCAGCGCAATCAACAGCTGCATTTCAGACATCATATATAATCATACATACATAAATAAAAATAAATAGAACAGAAATGTACAATTAACACTGTCAAATGGGCTGGCCACAATGCAGGAATTGGGCTAAAACATGGTATTACGCAATGTTGCAGGTAGACCAGAGCACGTGGCCAGGCCCGTGTCGGCGTGACACTGATGCAGGAAGCCATGTAGCAGAAGGGCGGAGCTACACAAATAGGCATGCTAGAAACATTTGCCAGTGCACTGAAAAAAACATACATTAAAATCCATTGCCTCTGCTGAGTGCATATACATGTTAAAATTAGCAATATCTTTGCACCAACAGAAACAGGATACAGAAAATACCGCGCTAATCAGTCAAGGGCCCAAATGTAAAAAAATAAATCCTCAGTGGCGCAATACTGTTGGTAATGTACAAGTAGGAATAAATAAATAAAAGCATAGATTAAATATTATACGTACATAAGTTCTCTATGGCCTAGGGCTACAAACTTATAATGTACCCGGCAACCACAGAACCATCAATATCTTACAGGTCAGCAAGCCATGTATCAAAAACAGCAGCAACAGAAACTGTACAATGTACACAATAAAAAAATATATATACATAGCGGTCAGCATTGAAGTGCAAAGCCAGGATTTAGCAGGTGATGTATACAGACGGGCCATTTTCAGCATTGCTGTGCGTTTAGCAATGGGGTGCACACCGTCTACAGCATTCTCTACAGCCCCTGGGGGTCAGTCCCCTGGCGGCAGTGGGGTTCGAAAAGAACACAGGTGTGGTCCACATACACCCTCAGCAGTTTATAGCTTTCTACGGTTTGTTATCTTTATATGGACGAAAACAGTGGCGGGCGGGATTTTGGTGCCATCTTTGGAGAGAAGGTGGATGTGTCGATAGCCTGCAAGTGGAATAAGGTGAAATCAGCATTCTTGTACAAGGACATTTCACTGATCAATCATTTAATGATTCACTGACATTAGGCCTGATATAAACACATACTGGCAGTGGAAGGTCAGACATATTTAAAGATGGCGGTAGCTGTGGCGGAAGTTTCTCCCTCTGAGGAGGCTTCTTTGGCTATGCCAGGAAACCATCATGGAAACATTTTGTAGTTGCAATTGCCCCATTTCTATTTGGCATGTCTGAATCACTCCCACCACATGCAGGTACTGGCAATCTTAAAACCAGACAGGTACTTAACATGCTAACAGAATTCAACAGCATGTCAGGGACACTTGTGTGCTGTTCTGTGCAGGCCCCATGCTTCCATATGCAGCATTGTCCAGAGGCAGCACAACTGAAAATGGTACCAATCCAAAAGTCTAAATTGAGATGCCAGTCTGAAACTATATTCTGCTGCGTCCATACCTCTCACAAAATGTTTACAATTATGGAGCATTCTGCTTCTGGGATAGCCCCCATCCGACATCTAATAATAGAGGGGGGAACAGATAGGATGGCGAACGAGGACCCTCTGCATTTTCTAGTAGGAGTCACGTTACTGTCATGTTGGTATTCGCTGCTGTCCATGCGCAAGGGTGAACTTCCAGCCTCCTGCTCTCTGAGGCGTTAAGTCCTCAGAGCATCTAGCCTCATTCTCACTGGTGTAAATCCAGATCCTGCAGAACTGATTATAAGATAGACCTCAGTATCCTCTTCTCACACATGTGAATGGCTTACTCATTCCTGACCTGCACATTAGCCCAGCCTGTGCTACCACTCCACCCTCCCCAGGGTCACCCCACCTCCATTCGCTGAGAGTCGTGCCCTAGGTGACATGGTCTACAAGGCGACTAGAGTTAGAGCAGGAGGTCACTGTTGTGGGGTTGTACAATAACCTGTGGACATTGAAAGAACCATGCCAGCGGTAGAGGGCTTCAGACTCTAGTTCACACACTCTCTATGCAAATGAAATGTGTGCAACAGGTGGAAGGGCCTCACATCGCACCAGTAGGTCCTCTTCCACCATGAGAGAACATCTCACCTTCGTTGATGCTCATGAACGGCAGTGTGTACTGCCCGACAAAGTCGTTCTTTGAGGCTAGGTCGTAGTCCTCCACCACAAAGCGCACGAGTGCCAGCTCGGGGACGTGGATATTGAAGTGCAGAGTTTCATTCCAGACCGGATTAAATCCTGAGTGTAAAGAAAAAGAATAGACATGGTCAGGGAGGAGGGTTACTGTTGTAGAAAGGAAAAGTCACTCATCATGGACCTTAAAACTTGTAATTGTATTTATTTGTAAAAGAAACATTTCCACCATAAGCACTGTATGCAGCAAGAAAGCTGCAGACATGACCAGGGCAGGGAACTGGTTCTGTTGATCTGTGGTGCTGTTCACTTGGAATGACTGGGACAGGTACATACAGACATGTTTACATTACACAGATTTACAATTTAAGAAGACGTGCGCCCAGAATCACACAATGTTTGGTCAAGTTTTGAAGGCGGGATTAGGACACAAGTCTCAAGGATCGGAAATCTGTTGTTTTGTCACTTGGCCATATCTCCTGCCTATTGCTCTCCTGGTTCATAGTTCTTGCTTCTAACTCGCAGAATGCTCATGTCATTCAGGAGACCATGGCCCCTTTATGCAGCATCTATCTGCTTCCATGAGCGAATTAAAGCCCTTGTGCAGAGGCGGGCCCTCTAACAGGACCACAACCACGCCCCAGGCACCACCTCCCAACAGCCCCATTTGTCTTCAGGACCATTTTCATAACCAAAAGCCAGGCGATGTACAAACAGCAATTAAGGATGGTACTTGGGTCAAATAAAATAGGAGTACAATAGTCACAGGTGTGAGTGACATACGTACTCCTACATATTCATTGAAAGAAATGAAAGCAGTCGTTAAAGACCTCAGGAGGCCGCAAAGAGACTACAAAACAGCCCTAGTAAAACAAGTTCTTTAGTAAGGCCCAGCCAAAGTAAACATCTCACCCAGAGCACACTTCTGAAGTAGGATGTTTACATGTAGATACCCCATGGAGCAGTGATACAAAGGATGTTCAGGAGCACCTGCTGCAAAGCCGCTGTTGCCCCTAGGATGTGTCAAGATGCGCATATATGTGTATCCTGGGAGGGAGGGTGGGGCAGTAGACACCGCCCAACACTGAGCAGGGGTCCAATGCACCATTACCTAAATGTATTCAGTCTCCTTTGCCCTGGGTGTAATGATGAGGCTGCTGCAGGTATCACTGGGGACCTCAACAACGCCTTCCTGAGGAGGAACCGAAGGCGTCTCACTATCGTATGCAGAAGGATGGATACCAGCACCCCCTTTCCATGTAGGGGTGCATCCCACGGACTTGAGGCCCTAGGAGAACCACTGCTTCACGTGTAAGACTAGGGAAGGACGTCATGTAGTCTTTTCACACTGTCCTCTGAACTCGCGTCAGAATCAGGGTCAACGGACGGGTCAGTCTGCTGGGAAGCGATCGAGGATCACCACTGTTGGACTGAGAAGAAACTGGAACATTTTGTCAATTGAAGACCCTTTGCTCCCATCCTTGTAGGGTCTGCTCTTGAAAATGGGATCTGTAAGAGCCCCTGACCTGCAGCATAGGTGGGAGACATGTGATTGACAAAGCCAATAGGAAGTGAAAGTGCTCACTAGAGCTTCAGTCAAATAGGTGGAAAAAGAAGTTGTATTCTTGGGAAACACACACTGTACACAGGCATCCAGACCCCCAAAGCAGATATAAAGGGCTGGTGCTCTAGAAGTTGGCAGGCATGCTGGGGGAATGGGCCATGAATACCTGTGAGCTTTTTTCATAAACACGCTGGATTATGCCATCATCATTGATAACTTTATTTCGGTCAAAGACCATAAAAGTGCAGATAAAATACATACAAAGCACGAAAGAATAAAACAAGATAAAAATAGAGTGTTAAAAAGACATTAAATTCAGAGGTTATCAAAAAGTCAAATTTAAAAGAGAAAAACTTTATCTATCACATATTTACAAAAACATTTGTCTTCTGCACCACATACTAAGTAGAATACGAGATACGGCAAAGACAATAGGAGGATGGGTATCATAGATCAAAACCCGACAGGCCTGTGCAAAATGGCAAAATCCAAGATTCCTGCATATCGGGATTAACCAACATTTCCTAATTCGAGCATATGCGGGGCAAAAAAACAGAACATGAGTAACATCTTCGCTTTTGTAGTTACATGTAGGACAGGCTTCCCCTTCTGATTTGGCCCATTTAGAGGTAAAATGCCTAATGGGTAGGCTACCATGCCTGAGTTGAAGGTACAGCTTCCTCGCTAGAGGCGGTTGTATTACGTCTAAAAGTTCCTCAAATCGGGGTTCAATTTTTACTAAGAGGAACTCAGCAGACAACCTACTCAATGTTGCCGATCTCTGCAGATTTGACAGATTCTGCCGCCTCGTCTGAATTTGAAGATCTAATTTCGTCATCCCTGGACAAGACAGCTCAGGGGTCTCCCTAATCTGTGCAATACCTAGCCTCTTACTAGAAGCCTTGATATCGAGCAACCATGGGATATTTTGATTTTTTAATTGGGGCAAGATCTCCAAAAACTCAGCTCTATAAGGGGCCAACTCAGGAACAGACCACAACCTCTTCCAGTATAACATAGGTCTTGCAGCTACGAGCTCATCTATCGGCTCCAGCCCCAGATCAAAGCGTAGGGGAATGAGTGGTGTACTTAGTGGTAAGCCTACCAGATTCCTCGTAAAATTCTGCTCTGCCCTCAAAAGATTGGAAATATTTTTGTGGCCCCAAAATTCAGCACCATAAATTGAGGCCATTCTTGCTTGGAGTCGGTAGATTTCAAGAGCCGGGGCTACCGGTTTAAGATCGGATATCCTATGAACTTTGCTAATACCTCCACTCATTTGCGTTAGTTTAAGGGAAGATTTGGAGATTTGAGGGCCCCATTCAAAATTCTCTGTTATGGTTATGCCAAGATAGATATATATTTTGACCCGTTCCAGAGGGATCCCGTTAAGGACAGGGTTCGGTCGAGTCCGCCTCAGGGGATTGAAGATCATATACTTGGTTTTATCCAGGTTTATCTCCAGTCCCCGCGAGGCGCAAAATGCCACAAAGCCGTCCAGGGTACGCTGGAGGCCCGATGATGTTTTGGATAGCAACAAGGTGTCATCCGCAAACATCAGAGCGGGCACTCTCCCAGTCGCTAGTCTGGGAGAATCACTGTCTGTAATACCAGACAGATGATCAACCAGACCATTTATATATAGACTGAATAGCGTTGGGGCCAGGACACAACCCTGGCGTACTCCCCTTAAGACAGGGAAGCGTTTAGATAGATCCCCATGCCTCCCGCACCTGACCCGGGCATAATTGTTAGTATGTAATCTGATTAATGCTGTCAAAAGGTAGGGCGGGAGTCCCAGGTCTGCGAGGACCTCCCATAGCTTAGCCCTGGGAACAAGATCGAATGCCGCCCGCAAGTCAACAAACACAAGGTAGAGGCTGCCACCCTCCACTCTTGCAGTTTTCCAAAATAAGACCTGGAGGCGGAATATTTGGTTCAGAGTAGAGATACCTGACCTAAATCCTGCCTGAAGTGTTGTTAATACTTCATTTTCCTCCATCCAGCCCAAGATCCGATCCAGAAGAATCCTGCCCATTAGCTTTTGGGTTGTGTCTATAAGGCTAATGGGCCTGTAGTTGGATGGGGTTAGCGGGCAACCCTTTTTATAAATGGGAACCACCTCAGCACCTAACCATGACCCCGGCAGATCAGTTCCAAATAAGATCTCATTAAACAGAGCAACCAGATACGGTGCCCATATTTTTGGCTGCGTACGAAATAGATCTCCTGGAAGTTTATCCAGGCCGGGGGCCTTATTGGGAGGTAGCCTTCCTATTGCTGACTCAACCTCCTTCAGGGTAACAATTTTGAGGCATTCGGGGTACCTCCCATCCCCAGTATCGTTTTGGTTCTTATTCCGCCGTCCACCCAAGGCCCACTCCAATCGATACTCATGGGGGGAGCCCCGAGAGGTCGACGGGTAAAGTACCCCATCTATCCCAAGCGGTAGGACAGCCGACCATTTCAATCCCATTTCCTTCGGGGGTTTACTATTTGGATCAATTATAGTATCCAATTCAGCACTAGCGTATAGAGCACTAAAGTGTGCCTCCCATGCTGATGACGCAATGTTTGGGGCACATGCCCTATCACCCCCGTTCGTGGCTGTTATGACGGCAGCCCAAAATAATTTGGTATCCCTACACTTAAGCGCGGATCCCATCTCTTCCCATATCTTATCCTCCCAATCCTTCTTACCCCTTATAATTGCCTTTTTATAGAGTAGTCGAGATTTCTTTATACATATTCTATCTTGGGTTTATGCAGTACAGATATGCTCTGGATCTTTTCTCTTACTGACAGAGACATTGCACAAGTGCATTCTGCAGTCTGAACTCCCATACAGGGTTGACAGACCCCAAACATGCTGGGTGAGAGGTTCTGACCACCTCTACCTGCACATCCTATCAAGGGCACACATTACCAAGCTTTTCATACACGTACACCCTCCAGGCTTGACAGATTTTAGAGCTTTCAAAGGAACCAAACTTTCAGAAAATCTCAGAATTTTAAATTCCCAGTTCCACACTTATTGTGAGCAGGTGACGTCCAACCTTTCCATCACAAAAGCAGAAGCGCACACCACAGGAAGGAACATGCTTAATACCCGAAAGGAAGTCTCTTAGAGTGCACATCAAAGGCCCCAATTAACAAATGCCTTGTGTTATGGCCATTGCAGTGAACCTACCTTATGCTGTCCTGTGACTGCCTGTTGACACCTCAGTTGTGGTCTGCCTGTTGCTTGTGTTTCTGCTCTCAAACTGCCAGTTGCTCAATAGTATTGCCTTATAGCCTTTCGTCATGGGCAATACCTGCCATTGAAGGCCAGCTCCAGTGTTATAGGCCCAAGCCAAAGGCAAGGAACTATGATTTGGAAGCAAGACTTTATAAGCAGAATAGCCCCTTCTGACAGGCTAGTAGGCAATTAGAACATTGTCCACCTTTGGAAAAACAAGCCAGCCAGGTTTAAAACCACCAGCGACTAAAAATGTCATCTCTCTACTTTCACGGCTTGTGCTGTTCACTGGTCAGTTAATGCCGTGGCTGTGAGTGCTGGGCACTCACTAACATAAAAGTACACAAGGAACTGCGAAGGTAGTGAAAGTGATGTGTCCATAACCCTAGTTTGTTCCTTAGCTCTGCAAATTGCTTCACTTTGTCTGGCAAAGCAGAGGAGACAGGAACTGGAATGGCTGACTCGTTCTGCCTCCCAAGGCTTTGTGGCAGTGTGTTGCGCACACTGAGTCTCTCACTCAGCTCTACAAGGTATGTTTTGACACCCACAGGTCCCACAAGCGAACTTAGTTCAATGCACCAGCACTGAATGTAAATAACAAGTTATTATAGCTCCGCAGAACCCAACCCAATACATAAGTGAGGTGGTGTTAATGCTTTTGGGTTACAAACTGGGAGCGGGTGCAATCCAAGCAGCGTGAAGAATTTACCCCCGCAAAAAAGAAACTGCAGTCCCTGGGCCACAAGTACGCAATGTTGTACCTTGCCCATTTGAGAATAGACCATGAGGGCAAGCAAACCATATTCACTTCTCCGAAAGCAGTCATAGACTTCATCCAGAGTCTGGGGCGGAATCGCAATACCCCTCCACGACCTGACATGGGTGTCACAGATGCTGAGGAATAATGTGCTCTGCCTGATATAATCAAAGTCTCTTGCTGAGGCATACAATGATCTATATTGGGCTCACTGAGGTATGCTGTATACTTATAGACTATGTATTGGGAAATGCAGGTTTTATATAGCCCGTTGGTGATCTGTTAAATGGTTCCATACTAGAGCCCACATCATATAAGTTAGACTCGATACTATTAGTATAACGCTTAACCAGTGGCAGCTGTTGCTTTCTCCTAAACTGCACCTCTTTGTGGCCTGGCAAAATGTACTGTTCTCCCGGCCCCCTCTGTCCATCCAGAGGGTAGATGGCATCTCGATCCCCGGGAGGGTAAACCCCACTGGGATCAGGTGCGTTTAAAAGGTTGTTCTGGTCCTCTTGGACTAACGTGTTCTGTACGAATGTATTGTATCTTTTTATTGCATTGGGGATGGCTTTGGCAAGTTCATGCCGCTGCAGCGGATGGGGGGTGGGTATGTTGTTTTTTTGTTGTGACTCTGGGTGCATGTTACCAAGTAGACGGTCATACTGACATGCTTCTTGCCCCGCAGCCTCATTCCCATCATGGCAGCGTAGATGGAAAGGAGTGTTATGAGTGGCCGCCCCAACCTGCTCGCGTGGAAAGTACGCAGGTTAAACAACCACAAAAAGGTTAGGCAACTGCTGGTGCACCTGGATCATCATCAGGTTCACAGTGCATCCTACAGGAAACGCACCTCACTACACAATCAGCTACCAATATTGGGGCGCGATGGGCACACACGAGACTGGCCTCCTCCCACTCTTCCTATTTCAGGGGAGTTCTCTTCCTGGTCCGTAGAGGTACCCCCTTTAGCACACTACACTCTGAAACAGACGATCAAGGCAGGGAATATGCTACTTACCAGTATGCATCTGTTCTTGGCATGTAGAGCTGCAGATCTACACACTTTTGCATAGATCGCCATCTGGTGTTGGGCCCGGATGTTTTCAGTTTGTTTTTCCTCTTGGCAAGTCTTTGGATGTCACAAGGTCGGTGACTCCTCCTTTGGATCGTATTGCGCATGGGCTTCGGCTCCATCCTCAGATTGTTTTTCGCCAGCAGGGAAAGATGGAGCGTAGTAACAACAGTGAAGAAACCCTTGTGTGTTGTATCTAAATAAGATAAACTGGAACAGATACAGGTAGCCGGGGAGGCGGGTGGGCGTGTGTAGATCTGCAGCTCTACATGCCAAGAACAGATGCATACTGGTAAGTAGCATATTCCGTTTGAGGCATATGAGCTGCAGATTACACACTTTTGCATAGACTATATAGCAGTTCCCAACCTTAGCGGCGACCACCGGTATCTGTTGCAGTGGTTTGAAATAGTGTTTTAAGTACAGCCTGGCCCACACAAGCTTGTTGCTTAGTTTGCACATCTGCACAATAGTGTTTGGTGAAAGTGTGCGGTGGTGACCATGTAGCTGCTTTGCAGATATCGTCTAATGGGATGTTCCCTAGAAATGCCATGGAAGCCCCTATCTTTCGTGTAGAATGGGCTTTAGGGGGAACGGAAAGTGTTCGTTTTGCTTTGTGGTAGCAAATCTGGATGCATTTTACAATCCACCTAGCTATCCCTGATTTTGAGATGGGGTTACCCTTGTGTGGTGGAGAGAAAGAGACAAACAGTTGTTTGGTCTTTCGGAAAGGTTGTGTTCTCTCGATGTAGTAAAGTAAGGCTCGTTTTACATCTAGCGTGTGAAGAGCCCTTTCTGCAACGGTCTGAGGTTGCGAGAAAAATACTGGTAGTTCTACAGATTGGTTTAGGTGAAAAGGGGAAATGACTTTAGGTAGGAATTTTGGGTTGGTACGGAGAACAACCTTGTTCTGGTGCATTTGAAGAAAAGGTTCTTGTATAGTAAGTGCTTGTATCTCACTGACTCTTCTAAGGGAAGTGATGGCTACAAGGAAAGCTGTTTTCCATGTTAGGAATTGCAGTTCGTATTTATGCAAAGGTTCGAAGGGAGGCCCCATCAGCCTTGTGAGAACGATATTTAAGTTCCACACAGGTGAGGGTGGTACTCTGGGGGGAATTATTCTTTTCAGGCCTTCCATGAAGGCTTTAATGGCAGATACTCTGAAGAGTGATAGATGTTGCCT
Source organism: Triturus cristatus (assembly GCF_964204655.1). Classification (NCBI taxonomy): domain Eukaryota; kingdom Metazoa; phylum Chordata; class Amphibia; order Caudata; family Salamandridae; genus Triturus; species Triturus cristatus. The sequence goes on along the minus strand of NC_140584.1, from coordinate 1,168,508,187 downwards.
GTTTTGTAAGTAAGCTGCAATTGCTGCGAGGTGTAGTTGAAGGGACGTTTAGGCTAGATTACACCCTTGTAGGTGGAGTAAGTAGCCTATGATGTTTTGTATAGACACGTCCAGAGGATTGATGGTGTTGTTATGGCAATAAACCACAAATATTCCAATTGGCAGCGTAGCAGGCTCTAGTGGTAGGGCGTCTAGCTTCTCTGATGACGTTCATACAGTCAGGGGGAAGATTTAGGTACCCGAATTCTAGGATTTCAGGAGCCAGATCGCAAGGTTGAGCTGAGCTGGGTCCAGGTGCCTGATCTCTCCATGGTTCTGGGTCAGGAGGCATGGTGAGAGGTGTAGCTTTTGGTGTGGTACTACCGAGAGTTCCAGCAGCGTGGTGTACCACGGTTGTCTGGCCCACGTTGGAGCTACTAGGATTAGTGTGAGGGAGTGCTGTTGTAGTTTTTGCACCACTAATGGAATGAGTGGGAGAGGCGGAAAAGCGTACGTAAATTTGCCTGACCAGTTCATCCTTATCGCATTGGGTGTGGGTATCTGGTGGCGAAGCTTGGGCATTTTGTGTTTTCGTGGGTGGCGGAGAGGTCTATCTGCGGATGCCCCCACATTTGAAAGAACGGATGAAGAACGTGTGGGTGAAGTTCCCACTCGTGGATTTGTTGTGTCTGTCTGCTGAGCAGATCTGCCACGGTGTTTTGGACTCCTGGGACATGTTGAGCTAGGAGAAAGATTTTGTGGGGAATTGCCCATCTCCATATGCTCTGTGCTAATTGAGAGAGCTGTGGAGAGTGTGTGCCGCCTTGTTTTTGTATTTAATACATGGCCGTCATGTTGTCTGTGCGAATGAGGACTGCCTTGCCTGAAATCTGTGTTTGAAAAGATTTCAGGGCTAGAAAGATTGCTAGTAACTCCAGATGGTTGATATGGAGTAACTTTTGGTGCGGCGTCCATGTGCCCTGCACTGTGAGGTGTAATAGATGAGCTCCCCAGCCGGAGAGCGATGCGTCCGTTGTTAGTATTATCTGGGGAACCGGGTCCAGGAACGGTCGACCTTTGGAAAGGTTTGTGGTGTTCCACCACTGCAGAGAGTGATGGGTGCGACCGCCTACCAACACCAGATCTGTCAGTTGACCCTGGGCCTGGTTCCATTGGCGCACTAAGCACTCTTGGAGTGGACGCATCTGGAGTCTTGCGTGGGGCACTATAAAAATGCAAGAGGCCATCATCCCTATTAGTTGCATGAACACTCGTGCTGGAAGGGAGTGTTGAGGTATGAATTTTTGTCGCAAAGCCTGAATGCTTGCAATCCTGGCCGGATTGGGGTAGGCTATTGCTTTTGAGGTGTCTATGGTGGCACCGAGGTATTGTTTTATGTGGGATGGTGTTAGCTGGGACTTTTGGTGGTTCACCGTGAAGCCTAGTTGGTGAAGTAGTTGGATTGTGGTGGCGGTGTGGTGTACACATTTATTGTATGAAGTGGCTTTTATCAGCCAATCGTCCAAGTATGGTAAGACGTGAATGTGCTGTCTTCTCAGGTGTGCCACCACCACCGCTAGGCACTTGGTGAATACCCGTGGTGCTGTTGTGACTCCGAACGGGAGCACTTTGAATTGGTAGTGTTGTCCGTCCACTACAAATCTGAGGTACTTTCTGTGAGCATGGTTTACTGGAATGTGGAAGTATGCGCCTTTCAAGTCCAGTGTGGTGAGAAAGTCGTTCTGGGAGAGGAGCGAAAGTACCTGCTGAAGCGTTACCATGTGAAAATGGTCTGAGTGTATGTATGTGTTTAGGGGCCGGAGATCTAGAATAGGTCGTAGAGTCTCGTCCCTTTTTGGTATTAGAAAATATAGAGAGTAGACCCCCAAATTTTGTTGATTGACAGGAACGTGTTCTATTACCTGTTTTTGTAGGAGGGAGATTACCTCCTGCTTTAGTAATGTTGAATGTTCTTGTGACATTGGGCGTTGCCTGGGTGGAATGTTTGGGGGGGTAGATGTTAGTTCCAGGCAGTAGCCTGACCAAATTATTTGAGTCACCCATTTGTCTGAGGTGTTGGTCTCCCAGATATGAAGGAAATGTTGGAGTCTGCCCCCGACCGGAGTGGAATGGTCTGGGGGGAACGGGGAGAAGTCATTGGGTAGTAGGTGTGGCAGAACGGGCGTTGTTTGTTTTTCCTCTGCCCTTGTTGTTGTTACCCCTGTAGCCGCCTCTTTGGTAACCTTTTATAAAGGTGGTCTGAGTAGGGGATTTGTACGATGTGGACGCTGTGTCTGAGGAGTAGCCTCTGGATGCACTCCGAAAGGAGGAGCGGTGAAAGGAGCGTCTGGGCGGGTGAGACTGTAAGGCCCCCATGGATTTTGCGGTATCCGTGTCCTTTTTCATCTTCTCTAAGGCCTCATCCACCTTTGGCCCGAATAGATGTTCCTGGTCAAAGGGATGGTTAAGGATGGAGGCTTGTACTTCTGGTTTAAACCCAGATACCCTTAACCAAGCATGACGAAGGAAAGGACGCTGGTGTTAATGGTTCTGGAGGCTGTGTCTGTTGCATCTAGGGCACAACGTATAGAGGTGTTTGTGATTGTTTTACCCTCTTGAATTAACTCTTTGGCTCTACTTTTATATTTTTCAGGGAGATCGGATTATGCTTTCTAATTCGTCATAATGAGCCCTGTCATATCTGGCCAGCAGTGCCTGAGTGTTTGCTATACGCCATATGTTGGCGGCCTGGGATGCTGTGCGTTTGCCTGTTGCATCTAGCAGTTTTGACTCCTTGTCAGGTGGTGGTGCATCACCTGACGCTTGTGGGTTTGCCCTTTTACGTGCCGTAGATACCACTAAGGAATCTAGTGGCGCTGGTCCTCTGATGTAAGAGGGATCTGAGGGAGGAGGTTTGTATTTCTTTTCAATACGTGGGTTAAAGACCTTGGCTCTAACTGGGTCTTTAAAAACTTCTGCTGCATGCTTTACCACCCCTTTGAGCATGGGCAGTATGGAGGTGGACCTATGTGAAGTATCAAATGTGTCTAGGAGGAAATCTTCCTCCACAGGGTCATTATGCATGTCTACCCCGTGATAACGTGCTGCCCTTTGCAGAAGATGGTTAAACCCTAATGAATCTTCTGGTGGAGATGGTCTAGAAGGGTAAATATTGTCTTGTGGGACGTTGGGGATATCTGGTATATTGTAATCGTCCCATGGATCTGGAGAGCCTGTAGGGGTGGGGTCTTGTGGCACATCCCCTGTATCATCATATGGGTCCCCCTGATCATCATCGTCTGGAGCCGGAGTAGGAGAACGATGAGGTGGGGGTGGAGAGGGTGGAGGGGGTGGAGGTGGGGAAGGAGGAGGAGGTGGAGGGTGAGGGGAAGGTATTCTGAACGGAGAGATAGCAGAGTCCTTCCTCTTTGGAGGTGGAGGCGGAGCAGGCTTCTCCAAATGTCTCTTCTTAGTAGAGAGTGTCAAATGTCCAGTTTTTGGATTCTTGGTGAGAGTTTTTTGCAAGGGATCTGATGTAAATAGCTCTGGTGAGGTAATTTGGTCCGTCGGCGCTGAAGGCGTCGGGCCGATGATTTTTTATGTTTTTCCGTGCCGGTTTGATGTTTAGAACCCGGCTTGGGACCCTCCGGTCTCTTGGTCGGCGCCGAGATGGGCTTCGGCTTGGAAGTGTCGGTGCCGGTGACCTTGTGTGGTTTGGTCGGCACCGAAGATGGCGTCGGTGCCGAAGAGCTGGGTTTCGACCCGGAGGGCTTCGGTGCGGAGCTCGGTGTCGAGGTGGAGGCCGGTTTCTTTTTCGGTGCCGAAGAGTGTTTCTCGGCACCGCTGGCAGGCTGGCTCGAGCCCGAGCCGCCGGAAGGCTTACTTGGCTTCCTCACCGGGCCCGAAGGTGGGGTGTGTGAAGCAGTGACTCTGGTCTTGCCTAGGCCTGGAGGCGAAGACGTGACTGAAGCCTTTTTGGGTGTTGGCGCGGGTGTGGGAGGGGGTAGATTGGTACTCACAAACCCCTGCGCCGGAGTGATGTCCTCCACATCTGACTCGTCGGCCTCGGAAGCGCTGACGAGGTCCTCTTCGGTGCGATGATGTTCCGGATCGTCGATGTCGTCTCCGAAGATGTCGACTGGAATGGACGTCGAGGAGTGTGCCATGTTCCATCTGGCTCTTCGGTCCCGAATAGTCTTTTTGGATCGGAAAGACTTACAGGCCGGACAGTCTCGAGCCTCGTGTTCAGGTGAGAGGCAAAGGTTGCATACCTCATGAAGATCGGTGTGGGGAAATTTGGACCCAAATCGAGGGCACTTTTTAAATGGAGTTCTTTCCATGAGCCAGGACCGGAGCCTGGGTAGGCGCGAAGGCCGCCGTCGACGACTGGAATCGAAGGTTTGTGTCGATGAGAAGGCGCGTTGATTGAAGAGATCGTGATCAAAACAATACAGCGATTGGGGAGAGGATTGCGCGTCGATCGTCGAACTGGAAGCTGTTCGGAACCGGAGCGCGAAGATTACATCCGAGCCCGATGGCGGAAAAAAACAAGCTGACGATGGAGCCGAAGCCCATGCACAATACGATCCAAAGGAGGAGTCACCGACCTCGTGACTTCCAAAGACTTTCCAAGAGAAAAAACAAACTGCAAACATCCGGGCCCAACACCAGATGTCGATCTATGCAAAAGTGTGTAATCTGCAGCTCATATGCCTCGAACATATATAATATCTGGCCGGTAACAGTGGAGGGACAATCCTGTCCCTAATAAACATATATGGCCCTAACATTGTTGACCCCGAATTCTACACCACACTCTACACCCAAATATATGACCTACAACCTTCTACTATCATCTGAGGTGGAGATTTTAATTTTCCAATAGACTCACACATAGATAGGTCCGCTGTCTCATCAGGGCAGGACAAACAGGCAGCCAGGGTGCTCAGGGAAGGAATGGGGGATTACGGACTTGCTGATGTGTGGCGGGTTCAACATCCAGAGGGCCGAGAGGGCACGTTCATCTCTACTGAACATTGCATGTGGTCACAATTAGATTACTGGTTGGTGACCAAGGAAGCTAGCACATGGGTATTATAAATGCGTCATCTACCTAGGATGTTATCAGATCACTGTCCTGTTTTGTTGTCCCTGGCACTCCCATCTAAGGCTCCTCAACCCTTTCAATGGAGACTCCAGGCCTCTGCTCTGTTGGATGCAGTGTTTAGGGATGGAGTAAGGACGGCAATCGTACAGTATTTTGCTGAAAACAAGGGTTCGGTTGCTTCAGTTGGCGTGTTGTGGGAAGCCTTTAAAGCCACCATTCGTGGGACATGTATAGGGCTTTGAGCTGGTGTGCTGCAATCCTTGCGCTTTCTCGAAAATACCCTGCAGACACTGGACAGGGCCTATGAAGCCACTTCGGATCCCATGACGCTGACGTACATCATAACGCACTTGACGGAATACACCGAGGTGGCGGACCAAGAGGTTTGCTATCTGTCAAAACACTGGGTAACACAAGGGTATGGGGAGAGGGTTAGCCCAGGCATAGCTTAGCAGCCAGAATCAGGGGACCTCGGGACGCTCAACATATACCAACCATTACCACCACAGATGGGGAACATTTTTACGAGTCCCGGGCAATTTTAAACTGTTTTGTTGATTTTTATACAGATCTCTACAGCACACATCCCTCTGCGGATGTGTGTGAAACGGCCATATATCTGAATGACTTTGCACTGGCTTGGTTCTCACCGGGGGATTGAGAGTTTCTGCTTCAGCTGATAAGGACAGAAGAGCTTGGTGATGCCATCCTTTCATTTCAAAACCTGAAGGTGATGGCCTTCCTTGCAAATTTTTCAAGATGTTCTCAGAGTTGATAATACCCACCTCATAGAAATGTTCCAGGAGGCATGTGAGAGCCAAGCGCTACCTCCCACCCTGTGGGCAGCGCTGTTAATCACACTGTTGAAACCAGGCAAAACATCAGAGAAGATTGTTTCGTATTGTCCGCTTTCACTAATCAGCACTGACTTCAAAATCCTGGTGAAAATGATCACATCCAGGCTACAACCGCTATTGCAGTTAATGGTCCTGCCAGACTAGACAGGCTTTATCCCTTCTAGATCTACCGCTCACAATCTCCGCAGGCGATTCACAGTCCTACTTCAACTGAATCCACCATTGCCAGCTGCAGCAGTTTTTCTAGACACCGCAAAGGCATTTGATTCTATAAAATGGCCTTACATGTTCACTGTGCTAGCCTGGATGGGGATACCACCAGCCTTCCTACGTCGGATCCGCCTGTTATATGCAGAACCATTTGCCCACGTCTGAGTGAACGGCATAATTTCTGATCCCATGCGCATTTGTAGGAGGACGGGTCAGGGTTGTCTGCTCTCGATTTTATTCACCCTGGCGCTGGAGCCCCTTGCTTGCATCATCAGACAAAAGCACTCATCTGCGGCATGGCGCTTCTGCCAACGCCCCCAGGTCTTATTATTATATGCTGATGATATGGTGGTGTATGCAAGGGAAACAAGTGTGAATCTAGACTCAATGGTGCGTGTATACGTTAAATACGAATGTACTTTGGTCTAAGCGTTAACTGGGCTAAATCGGTTGTCTTTCCACCGACCCCTGCCACGGTGCCTCATGTGCTAGAGTACCCATTAGAGTGGTGCACGGAACCCCTGAAATACTTGGGGTATGGATACATCGCAACCCTGAAGTTCTAATCCACCAAAATTACGGCACAGCCATTTCAAAGCTGCGGGACCAAGTGGCCCGTTGGGCCGCCTCCCCCTTTCACTGACGGACAGACTAGCAATCATAAAGATGGTCGTGTTACCCAAGTTGTTATACCTTTTTATCAACATCCCCATTCCACTGACACCGGCTTTTTTCAAATTGTTACAATCCTGCATGACGACTCTAGCGTAAGGCGATAAAGAGCCTAGGATCAGTTCGTAGACACTTATGTGCCCCTACATTCAAGGAGGATTTGGAGCTCCGGACTTTCACCTGTATTATTTGTGTGCTCAAGCCCACTTTGCCCATTATTGGTATCACCCTCAACGTTACACAGGACACACCGCTATTGAATACGATGAAGCCCACCTTATTGCCCTCACTGCTGTCCTTCCGTATGTGCAAATGACAAATACGCTCAAGACAGTCGTCCACTAAGCAGCACGACTAGAGCCTGGCAGGCACTCACCATGCGTGCGAACAAGACTACACTGTATGCTCCGTCATTACCCCACTACACCACCCATCCCTACCTGTCACAAAGGAGTCAGGGGCACTAGCCATACTGCAGGAGGCGGGACTATGGGTTATGGGCGACGCATTCTCTGATGGATACTTTATCACGCCTACAGAGTTTGGAGGAAACCGGGACTGCACCTCCCTACAGAGCTTTGTACATTAGCTATGGAAGCGCTATACCCATCGTTTCCCCAAGAGCCACCCGCGCGGCATTCTCTACAGACCCTACTGTCGTGCAGAGAAATGGAATGAGATCTTAGACATCCTATTAACGCAAACGGACTGGGAATTCTGCTTTGTTCTATTGAATAAACTCACACCAAACTGTAAACTCAGGATCATACATTTTAAATATCTTCAGCAGACCTATTACTCCACCCTTCAACTTCCCAAATTTGAGCTACGAGCAGAGGCGACTTGTGTGCGGCATATTTTTTGCATCTGGTGTGGATGTGGGGTACAGTGGCCTTGTACTGGACGCAAGTCACACAGACCATATCAAAGAGGGTAGAGGAGCAGGTAGATTGCTCCCCCAAAGTGTGCCGACTGGGCCTTATTAAATCGCTCCAGCCCGCTAACCGCAAACTAGTAGTGGTGTCATTGCAACTAGCTAAACGCAAAGGAGCTCATTTATGAGCCCCTGCGTCACTTTTGCGCCACCGGTGCGTCACTTTTTGTGACGCACCAGTGGTGTAAAACATGCGCCATGTTGCGCCATATTTACGAAGCGACGCATCTAGGTAGATGCGTCACTTCGTAAACCCCTGCGCTACATTATACGTGCGCCAGGTATAATGTATGCAGGGTGGGCGTACCCCCGCAAGAAAGGGTCGTAGGTGTGGCGCAGCGAAATCTATGAGATTTCGCTGCGTCACTTCTAGGACGCCAATGCGTCAAAACCTTACGCCTGCCTCATGCCAGGCGTAAGGGTGACGCAGGCCCTTTCACATGGGGCTTGCCCCATGTGAAAGGAACATTGCTGGAGTTGCGTCAAGCTTCCGACACAACTCCAGCAATGCGCCACTTTTTGCGCTGACAGATACGTCAGTTATACTGACACTCGAACTGCCGCCGGAGATCTGGGGCGGAATTCCTCCACAGCGCTTAGTTCGCTGTTATTTCTGTCAGTACTGATCATTGTGCTGCCGTAGGGAAAGGTCTTGAACTGAAGAGTCTTCATTTCATCGAGGCAGCGCCGGGACAAAATGGTGGCCGGTTGAATCGCCTCGGAGCAGAACGGCTACTGAACTCTGGAGGGGCGACAAAAGCTCTGATTGTCCCCCTATGAATACCACAGACTAGTGACAGACACCTACGGCCCGACAACATCACCCGAGCGCACACGGGGACGTTCTCTCCACACCCCCTCAACTAAACTTAACATCTAGTACCTCCCATGCACAGCACGAACCCGACCGCCTGGGCCACACTACAAGTAACTGACTTTCATGAGCTTCCCCTCCGGGGCAGCAATCAGGCAAGAATACACTTGTGAAGGGGATGCCTGACTTCAACATGGCGGCCGTGGGAGCCACAATCATCAGGATGCAGCGATCAAGGGATCTCAAAATACCCGGGTGCCCGACCTCGTCATGTCCTCCACACAAATGGACTAAACAACTAGGCTCCTACCTTCTATTCCTCACACTTGAAGCCCCTCCATCCACACCGGACTCCTTGGACTGGCACATAGAGCTTACTCTAGCGAGGCTAGGGGTGCTCCCCCACTCTCTTCCCCCTCCCTCCCTCGGCTCACCCACCATGACATTAATTTTGGGATCTTCCTTTGACCGTTGAGACCTATCTAGCTGACCGATGCCCGTTAGAGCTACCTGTTAGCTAAAGACTTCCCCCCGGCCGTCACCTACCCAGCCGGACTTTGGGCAGACTTTCCTTTGTCTCTCCGTTGTATTCTCCCCCTACCCCTTTTCCCTTCCCCCTACCCTTCTACGCTCCATTTTTCTCGTCTTCCTCTGCTCTTTAAAATGTTTTTCTTTTTTAACCGAGACCTGCTATTTGGCCGTTGCCCGGTGGAGCTAAAGACGAGATGGGCCGTGGCCTTCCCCCTAGGCCGTCACCTACTCAGGCAGACTTGGGGCAGACTTTCCTCCGTCACGCCGTCGTATCTCCCTCTTACCCCTTCACCCTAGCCTTCTACGCTCCCATTTATCTCATCTCCTATGCTCTTTAAATGTTTTACTAGTAACTAATGTAACCTGTTAACTGATGTTATTTTGTAACTTTGTGGTACCTCATGTAAAGCGCTCTGATACCCTCGGGTCTAGACAGCGCTATATAAAACTCAATAATAAATAAGTGAGAGAATCAGAGGCTGCAGATTAGGACATTAGAAGGTTACAGCAGAAGGCCTATACTAGTGATGTGTAGCACGTTGCTGCTCCACTGTCTTCACTAGAGCTCTCAGCATTCCAATGTTCTAATATAGCCTTATGGCCAGCTGCCGAGGACTGTACCAGCTGCTATAAAGGCTCTGCACCAGAGTTATAGGCCCGAGCCGCAGACGAAGGCCTGTAACGAGGGTGAGGGTCTTTAACAGCGGGTATAGCCTGAGGCAGAAGGGCACTAAGGCTAGAACATTCAACTCACTGAGGGTAGAACGTTCTTAATTAAAAAGGTAGAAACAGAAAGACCATGTTGGAGCTCCGGGCTTATACCAGCCATTATAAGCCCAGAGCTGCTTAATTATCAATTGAGCTCTCAACATTCCAATGTTCTAATAGTAATTATAGCCAGCTCGTTTGTCTTCAAAGGAGCTGTCAGCATTCCAATGTTCTTAATTAACAGCACGCCTTGGTATTTTCACTTGTTGAGCATAAAAAAGAGTTCATGTGATGTTCCGGCTTCAAACGGTTAATAAAAGCCTCTACTAAAATCCTGTTTGTGAAAAAAGAACCATAAATACGTCTGCACAACTGTGTTGGAAAACTTCATTTTTTGTGTGTGTGTCTTTCTTCATTGTTTATTCTGATGAAGGCCTATGGGTGCAGATGCATCCTGATCAAAAAGGCCAAAATATGTCGCAATTTCTATAGGTTTGTAGTTTTTTAAATAACTTTATACTGAATAGTTTCTTTGTTACACCGACAGTCTTTTATTATAAACTTTGTGTAACTTTGATTTCTCTATTTAAACTACTGAGTCGAACATGATACAATTGTGAAGACAAGTTAAATGGGAAGTGAATATTAACATAACTATGTTGAGAGGTTTTTTATGTAAGTCGTATTTTTTTTTATAAATCTTAAAAAAAAAAAGAAAACAACATAAAACAATACAAACCAAAACAAGTGCAGTAAGGTGCAGTTATCAGGAATTACAATACTGTCGATATTAAAAAGCAGTAAAAGACAAGTCAGTAAATTGGGTCATTATCACAATCATCCACTTCGTAGGTCCTGTCATTGATTAAAATCTTTAAAGAGTCTCATGATCAGAAGACATTGGTGGAGCATCACTGAAAGGGGTACATGGTAAACCTCTATGCTCGTTCCAGGGGCCCCATATTTTTGTCCATTTAAGTGGGAATCCCCTGCTCTCATAGACAACCCTCTCTGCCTTCCTACACCAGTCCATATCGATTTCCCAGACAGTGTGACGTGGCTTAGCCACTCCCTTCCATGTTCTGGCAATATTGCGCTTTGCCACCATGCAACCCAACGAAATCCACATTTTCTGTGTTCTTGACAAATCCGTGGCGTTCCAGATATTTAGTAGACAAAGCAGGGGGGAAACTTCTATAGGAGTATGGCAATCCCGGTGCAAAGTAGAGACAATCTTTCCCCAGTATTTCTGAAGGATAGGGCATTCCCACCATTGGTGTAGATAGGTACCGATATGACCACATAGGCTGGGGAACCAAGAATCCCCATCTTAACTAGCACTGAGCTAGTGTAATATGCCCTGTGGAGAAGTTTAAGTTGTATTAGCTTGAAACGAGACCGGATCGCCACCTCCCCGGGTGAAGCCAAGGCCTTCCTCCAGTCTTCATCAGTTATGTCCCCTACATTGTCCATCCACTTATTACGTAGTCTATCTTGAACGTCAGGTGTGTTATTAAGGATTTTATGATAGGTCAAAGAGGTGGCTTTCTCTGGAAGGTAATTGTCCAGTAGTCGATCTTTCAAGGGCGAGGAGGCCGGCAGGACAGAACCCCTAGGTATTGCTTTATGTAACGTGCTGCAAGCTTGAAGGTAGCGAAAGGTTTCCCCCCTTGCAATTGATATTCTAGACCTGGCATTTCTTGGCGTGGTTACCCCTGACTTTTTGCCTCTACCTCCTCTATTTTTGATGCTGTGATTGATTTTGTTTTGCTGGCTTAGATGCTTTGGACACTCTGCCACTGCTGATTAGTGTCAAAGTGCAAGTGCTCCCTGTATAAAGTGTTATGGTAATTGGTTGTCCATAATTGGTATGTTTGTCTTAATAGTAAAGTCCCTAGTAGAGTGCACTATGTGTGCCAGGGCTGGTAATGCAAATGCTACTAGTGGGCCTGCAGCACTAATGAGGCACAAACACAAGTAGCCCTAAAAAGAGATCTCAGGCCTGCCACTGCAGTGCCTGCGCGCAGTTTGTTAACTGCCTTATTGTCCTGGCAAGTGCACGCACTTGCCAGGCCTTACCCTTCCCTTTTTGTGCACATCAGACAACCCTATAGTAGGCCCAAGATAACCCCCTGGGCAGGGTGCAATGTATGTGAAAGGTAGGACATGTACTGAGGTGTGTACCATGTCCTGCCAGTGAAATACTACTAAATTCGTTTTTCAATGTTGCAAGGCCATCTTGCCCATAGAACAGAATGGGGAATGCTGTGTCACATGTTTCCAGCATATCTTCCCATAGGCATAAGATGGAGGGTTGGAGTTTAGTGTGCCTGAACTCAGAATTTAATAACACATCTTTTTGTGAAGATGGGTTTTGAAACCACGCTTTTAGAAGTGTCTGGTTTCTTGTCCTAACCATCCTGCATGCCTCTTCCTGATTGTGTATTGACTGTCTGGGTTTGGATGTGACAGGGTCTGGGAAGTGTCCTGACACCAGGGAGCAACAACAGGTTTGGCCTGCATTTGGTGTGTTGGGAGGAGTAGCCCCTTTGATGCGAAGAGGGTTGTGCGTCTGCCACAAAAGAATGGCTCCACCTCCTGCGGAGTGTCTGAAGCCCAGACCCCGACGATCAAAGAAAGAAGGTGTGCACTGGCAGGAAGACCCCCAGGTCTGGTGTGGACCTCAAAGACTTCAAAGGCATTTAGGGGTATAAATGTGAGAGCTGAAACCTCTGAACTCAAGACTGAACTTAAGCCTGAAAAAGGATTGAAACTACTTTGTGATCAAGCGGAACCTATGCCAAAGAAGAACAGCTGAAGAGACTGAAGAGAAGGACTGCCTTTGCTGTGTGTTCAGGGGTTGGCCTGTAGTTTGCTGATTTGACTAAGGAGAGGACAAGGGACTTTTCTGTGTGCTGTGTCCCCCCCCCTTGAAAGGCCTTTGCTGCGTGCTCTAGTAACTTGTCTCCAAGGACTCGAGAGGAGCTGGCTACCTGTTGTGGAAACTCAGGAACATAAAAGTTTCCAAGTGTGTCTCAGTGACGCTTTGTGCTTTTTGCAGCCTGAGATCTTCGTGAGAATTGCCCCGTGACCCTGTGGCCCGGAGCAGTCTTGCGCTCTACTTCGATCGGCAGCGTGACCAGAAGTGCTGTGATCATTATCGCCATTGGCCCGGACCGTCGTCCCAAGGGGGAGCCGTGAGAAATCACCATCGCCCGCCCAAGCCTGCCTTTGCCAAGGAGAGACCTGTGAACCTTCACCATTGTGGGTCCGAGGTCCTTTGCCCAAGATCAATGGAGTCGCGCCTGGAGCCGAGTCAGCTGTGAGGCCGTCGCCTAGTAGCCTGACTCTCACTGCGAGGAGCAGCCGCCGCCAGCCCGAAGCCGCACAGCGTGACGCTCAAGCTGTGAGGAGAGGAGAGAGATACTGCACCCCCCAGGTAACGCTCAGCAAGCGTGCATGTGTCGCTGCATGGGGCGGAGTGTGTGATACGAGAAACCGCTCTCGGCCTTTCCCATCTTTGCAGCGCGAGCCTCCGCTCAAGTCAGTATCGCGGCCCGTACTCGCCGAGGAGTGGCAGAACCGGGGTAGGATTGTGGAGCTGTACTTTGTTTCCTTCATAACAGTATTGGGGGCATATTTTGGCAGTTGCTGACCGCGAGTCAGCCAAGAGTGGCATAGAGACCTTCACTAGCACCGATCCGTGCCGAACTGCATTATTACTTGCTTTTACGATCCGCATTGGTACTTGCATTACGAACTGCATTATTACTTGCTTTACGAACCGCATTAGTACTTGCATTAAGGACTGTCTTATTTCTACATTATGAACTGCATTACGTACTGTGTAACATTGTATTAGGACTGCATTAGATCATCGCGAACTGCTCATTAATACCGCAGGAACCTACAAATGATTACTGGCCTAATAACCGGCCCAGTGAAATATTATGAATACGCATATGCTGGATATTTTCTTTATCGTTTGGTCTCATCGTATTTCTGCTTGATAAAGATACCGCTATTATCCTAAATCAGTGTGGTGTCCATTTGTGGCGTTATCACTGTGTTACTGGGAGTGTGGTTGCAAATACTTTACACATTGCCTTGGAAATAGCCTGGCTGCTCGTGCCAAGCTACCGGGGGGTGAGTAGGGGTTATCTAAGAGTGTGTCCCTCCTTTCCCTGACTAGAAGCAAGGGTCCCTATTTGGACTAAGGTACCTACCTCAGCCAACTAGAGTCCCCATGTTCTAACAGTCTCTCTGTAGGTCGCTAAACGGGACGACCCCACCCTCCGCCCACCTGTCACCAACCATAGTTAGACCAATCAGGTCCCATTTGTCGAACACCGGCTGTTTTGACAGGCTTCAAGCAACGGAGTAACTTGCATGATTTTACCTTTCCAGCCTAAAGCAGCTGTTGCCTTGTGCCAGAGGGAAAACAGTGGTGGATGTTGGGGTGTGTCTGGGCGCGTGTTTTGTCCCACCATATAGAGTTCTCAAGTAAGTACCGGGAAACATATTATGCCTGTCGATCCTATAGGCAGGGTCTGCAGTGTGTCGATGCGTCCAATGATTAAGGACCACTAATTGTGAGGCCCAATAGTAGGATCTGATGGCGGGCAGGGCGATGTCACAATCATATCAGCTTTTTGTAAGCTTGGTGAGGGCGATTCGGGGTGTACCGCTACTCCAGAGCAGGGTGCGTACCTCGGAGTCAACTGATTGAAAGTAACGAGGTGAGACCAAATACGGTGTATTCTGTAGGACATAAAGAAAGCGTGGAAGAGCCATCATTTTATAAAGGGCGGCCCTGCCTAACAGTGTGAGAGGTAATGTTTTCCAGTGCTGCATGTCAGTTCTGAGGCAACGGAAGGGGGGTACGAGATTTCGTTCATGGAAGATTACTGGGTCAATTGTGACATATATACCAAGATATTGGAAGCCTTCCGTGACTATTTTTGTGTCACAACCAGCGGGGAGGAGCGGGCGGTTACCACTTAAAACGGAAATCAATGATTTATCCCACTTGATAGTGTAACCAGGATATTTTTGAAAAAGTGCAAAAATGTGTAACACCCGGTGAATAGAGAACCGGGGTTTGGCCAGGTAAAGTAAAATGTCGCTAACGTGGAGGGAAATGTTATCCCTCTAGTCCATCGACCAATTAAGCCCCCGAATAAAGGGGACTCCCCTAATACAGAGAGCCAGGGGTTCAAGCGCCAAAGCAAAAAGCAGAGGCGACAGAGGTGGGGGGGTAGGACACCCCCAGAGTACGCAATGATCGGGGAATGGTCCGAGACACCTCTGGGAAGGAAGGAGAACTCGCCGAACATGAGGAACTGGGAGGCTTTGCAGAAGAGGTAATCTATGAGGGACATTCTCCCATGTACCCCGGAATGGAATGTGTATTGTGTGGTTGCATGGCCTCCATACGTCTATCAGCCCCAAGGCTCCAAGGAAATCTTCCAGTAGTTTCCCAGACGACTCCCCTCGTCTGGGCGGCAATCTATCTAAATCTCCAGTCAGGGCTGCATTGCAGTCTCCCCCCACCAATATGTCACCCTCTGGCAGGCTCAACAGATGTGGACCCAGGTCGGTCAAAGTAGAGGAGTGAAGTCTGGGGGGCACGTATAGGGAAGTCACGTTTAGGGATCTACCCTCCCACTGCCCCGATGCTGTGACAAATCTGCCCAGAGGGTCACGGGTGATCTTATGCATCTGGAAGGGGAGGGAGCTGCGCACCAGGATACCCACCCCCTGGAACCCGGAGTATAACCTGCATGTGCAACCAATTTATATCTCCATCTATTGAGTGCGCAGTAGGAGGTACCCTGGATATGTGTCTCCTGGAGTAATACGAGGTCGGGGCTTGTCGTTTCAGATATTGTACCACTATTTCTCGCTTAATTCGATCTCCCAGGCCGTTAACATTCCACAAGAGTAATTTCAGGCGGCCCATAGACGTAGCCGCAGTGTGATCAGCACTCATTTATATTTAACCAGATAAGCAGTAGTGCGGGACCTCAAACCCTCTCCCACTACACACAACAGTGGAGACATTGCAGATGTGACCATAGAAAAATGATGAATCATATTATTGACGACCCAAGTTGCACTGAAAACGACACCATTAATCAGGCTACACAAAAAACACAATCGAAATCTACAATAAAACCCTTGAAAACTCCCTGGAACCCACCCCCACCCTGCCTCCCTGCAAAGTAGACCGAGAAGTGCCCACCCCCCAATTGTGCAGAGCACCTGTGTACCCAAAACAAGTAGACTGTGTAAAGGGGAACGCTACACAGCCGAACTACCCAAGGATATAGCACTCCTCCCCCATGTAAAAACTATGTAAGCCCAGGATGTAGCACGTACAAAACCATGAACCCTATCTGGGAAGTTACGCACCCCCCTACCCCGCAATCAGCAGCCCCACTCTCCACAGTGGCCCACCGCAGTGGGTCAAGAACTATGATAACAATTAGGTGAGACACACAAATATTATCAGTGAGGGAAATATGCAATTATCAAACATTATTTCTCAGAATATAGTCACCCCTGACCCGTTGGGCCGGCCACAGCATAGAATCCATGTGACAGATCACGGGACGCCATTAGTCATAAAGGGAAAGTTTGGCCACAGTTGCGGATGAAAGTCAGCGGATGATCAAACGCCTTTGTCTCGGTCTGCCTTCTCTATTCGCCTTTCCTGACTTAGCGAGCAATTAGGGGAGGAATGTCTCTGTGTTCCAGAGGACCACCAACCGTCCAACCAGTCCCAGGCTTCCTCCGGCGTCTGGAAAAACACAACCTTCCTTCCGCTTGTAGTTTTGCTGGAAAGAGCATCGCATATTTCAGGTTGTGACCCCTGAGGGCCCATTTTACTTCGAGAAAGGACCTGCATTCTTGTTGCACCTTGTAAGTGAAGTCGGAAAAGAATCTAACGGTGGAGTTCTCAAATTTGAGTGGTGGGTCAGCCCTTGACGCTTGAAGGATGATGTCCCTGTCCCGGAAATTGAAGATCCACGCTAATATAGGACATGGTGGAGCAACGGGCTTCAGGGGACCCCCGGACACCTTGTGGGCACGTTCCACCTAAAAAGATTTTGAGAGGGTCCGAGGTTGTAGGTGGTTTTGGATTAGATCCTCGACAAAGGGGTCCGCTGCTTGCCCTTCCGCCCTTTTGGGGACCCCATTCATTTGCATGTTATTTCTGTGTGCGCGTCCTTCGTAATCCTCCAGCTTAGGTTAAAGATCAGATGTCTGAGCCTGCAGTCGCATCATCGTCGATTCGAGTGTTTTCTTTGCGTGTTGAAGCATGGAGAACGACTCTTTGGTCACAATGACCCTGTTCCCAATATTGCGTAGATCAGCACGTATGAGGGTGACTTCCATTGACACCATGTCTATCTTGTGTTCTAGTGCCATCCGGACTCCTTGTATGGCCTCCATGCCATCCACTAACGTCGGGGCCCCTTCGTCGGTATGTTGCTTAGCTTCCAGTTCGTCTGGCTTACCTTCCGTGGCGTAGGGCTTAGAGTGCGCAAATTTCGCTAACTTCAGCTAGTGGGTTTGCCTAGAACCCTTTGCGGCGGCCATTGCTTCAGACTCAAATGGTGGGTTAAGAACAAAGAGACAATAAGTCTTGGGGGCCCAGTTGAGTAGGACGACCAATAGTGCGGCAGCGTAATGATGTTTCAAACCGCACAAGTATACACCAGGAGTGCACCAGTGTCGTCGGGGCCTCGGTGATCCGCGTCTTGTGCTAGTGTCGTGGCCTCTCTATACATGTGTGTAGTAGCCCACACCCGTAGTTCCACACTCCCGGGCTCCAGTATGCCAATTCAACGTTGTTTATTGATCAAGTATGAGGCCTTGTACACAAGGAGAGCGTCTGGACCAACCACACGATCCGCGTCCTTCGGGAGACACAGGGGAAGTGATAATTTATTTATTTATTTATATATAAAGCACCAGAATCGACCCCCAAAGGGGTATCTCTGCACTTGGAAGGGCAGCGTATGGAGAACTGTCTGCTATAAATCAAAAACAGAAGAGGGAAGTCTTGAGCTGTTTCCTGAAGTGGAGATAGTCCGTGCACTGTCTCAGTTGCAAAGAAAGCTCATTCCAATAGCGGGGGCCCAGATAAGATAGGGACTTGCCGCCCAATCTGGCCCTTTTAATTCCAGGTACCTCAAGTAGGGATTTAGATTCTGAGCGGAGAGACCTCCGAGGTATATAAGGGATGAATTTGTCCGCAAGGTAAGTAGGACCAGAGTTGGCCAAGGCCTTATATATGATACAGCAAACCTTGAACTTCACTCGCTCCCGTATAGGGAGCCAGTGGATCTTGTAAAGCAAAAGGCGGGAGGCAGTCCTGGGGGGGCATTGACGATCAGGCAGCAACTCAGCAAATATCCACTACGCTGCTAAATTCAATGAACCCTCACCCGTACCTTGCCTTACTTCATGGGGGAGGGGTGCAATAAAGAGTTGCGGGACGGGCCAGTGGAAAGAAGATGAGGCCCCACCCCGTATGTCAAGCTTGCACTTGCCCCAAAGTACTGCGGAGGGGGAGCGAGCCCGACCACAGTCCACTTCCTCTTCCCTTGTCGTCGGAGTTGTAGTGGCAGTGCGGGAAAAGCTCTGAGGCCAGCCGCGCACATCGGGTCCCATCCGGCGCACCTGATCACTGGTGCTTGGCCGAGAGCCCCCGCGGACGACCCAGGGAGACTGGCACGGAGACTCACCTGGAATCGAGGCGCAGATTTGCCAGGGACGGGTGGGGGCGTTCAACTGGGCCAATATTCAGGGCCTGTGGGCCCGCGTCTGAAACCCTGGAGCTGCATAGTGGAACGGCGTGAGGCGTCACGGCCAGATATCTCCCCCTCTCACGGCCAGCAGTTTAAGTGACAATTTCTCGGGATCAGGATGTCGGATCTTCTTCGCTGTTTGATCGGGTAATACCTGGGAAATAGGAGCCCCTGGTCCTTGGAAATGACGGGCTGAACGGATATTGGAAACGGATGGGGGGAGTTTAATTAAATAGTAAATGGAGCTCTACTCCATTGCGGCCATCTTGAGTGTTGGCTAGCCACGTCCCCGTAATTTGTATTTTTAATAGTTTGTTTATATGACTGAATACAATGATGAGGATTTTAATTATTCTGGTGATTGAGTGGTTTACTTTTTTTTTTACTTTTGGACTGATTTAGCTATCAATTTCAGATGCCTCATTATTTGGCCCTTTCTAAATACATACACACTCTGTTGATAAATGATCGGTTTACAGTTATTTTTTTTGTTTGCTGTTGTTGGACTGGCTCTTGACTCCACTTTTGTTTGACTGCCTTTGCCTGTTCAACAAGCATTGGCATAGCCAATAGGTCTCGCCTTTAGGACCTTATAAGTGTTTAGTTATCCAGCACAATATCCTTGGTGCAACAACCTCAAGTGCTGCATGGCTAAACACTTATAAGGTCCCAAAGGCGAGACCTATTGGCTGTGCCAATGCTTGTTGTTCAAATCTACTTGAACTGAGGGAGCACTGCTTTCTGGTGGCATAATGCCATTGAATTTAAAGTTACCTGCATATGCAGAGAGCAGGGACCACCTACCATCAGCCTTGTAACACAATGCACACAGTCCCAAGGTTTACCCACGACAGCCGTTAATCTTTCCTTAACCCCTTATCATCTGTCCTGGCTGTAGACATCAGTAGCAGCTATATGATGAGTTTCAGAGTCTTTCTCGTCTTGCTGACAAATAGCTTTTCCCACTTGTGGCACCAAAAGAATGACTGCTGCTGAGCACAGAGTAACTCTGCAAATTGCATGACAAAATAATCCAGTTCTGGAATGCTGACTAATGAATTGCGTTAGTCTGAGTCGGACCCATGATGATTGGCACTTGGTGGAGCTGGATGTAGTACAGATAGGTCCACACCAAGCTACACATCCATAAAACCATTTTAGCGAGTGTGTATGACAAACATGACATGGAGGATGAGCCGCATTCAGTGAACTAGAAGAGTGCTGCGAGTACAGAGACGCATTTCACAATGATAATTACATAAGGAAAAGAATGTTGACAGGCAAAGTTTCTGATAATTGCTTTGTCACCAAAGACCAACACAATGAGCGCAATTTTGACAGAACTGCCAGGAATAACATTAAATGGCATAGACTGAGGAAAAAAGGAATAAATCATGGTGAAGGGAAATAGTAATCCCAGTGACGCCACCTTACTTGATCCATAGGTGGGCTCAAACTCAGGAAATACTCAACACTCACCGCAATCAAGCCCGAGGTTCGCGCATCAGAACGCTCCTCCTGGAACTAATTGCGTGGGATTAAGATTGTGATTGACAAGAGAAGCTAAGCATTCTGGGAGTTGAAGGCAAAGTGAGTAACGTATGTAAGACTCGGTAACAAGCAAGCGTTGTGGGACAATTTAGTATAGTCTCAAGCAAAGTTCATGACGCATTATTTTTGTATTGTGAAAACTGAATGACAACCTGAAATAATTGACGCAAACATCCATTTTTATATTTACTTCAACACTTAGGAGTTTTCTGTAAAGCACTTAAATTTGCCAGAAAACTCTTGGAACTTGTTTGCTGCAGTTACACCATTTGATGTCTCTCTCGTTAAATAATCTTTATGTCAGCTGAGGTTGAAATTCAGCCTCTTTGCTTTTAACCCATTAACTCATTGGATTTGTGAGCCCGAAGTGTGGACAGTCATAGCTATCTCTGACTCACACTGACTTCTGGGGCCGCCAACCACAATAGACCCTAGTAACCCCCGCGTTGTAATGGTCTGTGATCTAGCTACGACCTGGGTCGACGAGGAGAGGAGGAGGCAGCAGGGGGAGGGGAGAGTGGACCTGTTTCCCTTGCGGGAACGAGCAGGAACCATCTGTTAATTACAAACAGATGGTTTCAAAGCTCGCTCCCGCAAGGGAATCGCCAAACGTGCACGCGTTGCCATTGAAAGTGATGCAACGTGTGCACGTTTTTGGGCCAAAAACTGAATCAATTACTAAAGGTCTCCTCCTATGCAGCACATGCGAGGTGCGTAGGCGAGACCTAAAAATGCTGAGGCAGGGGAATTAACTAGAAAATACTCGAGCGAGTGAATTTGTTCTTCAAGCGTTCACTCACCAATATACATATGTCACTCAACTCTTCCTATAAATGTCGTCTCTCAATGACACTTTTTGAAATTTTCTAGGGAAACTCCAAGAATGAATGCCTGACCACCTCCTGAAGACCATGCCTCAGAAAACGTAGAGCCTCCTCATCTCTTCCAGACTCAAAAATACATTCAACCTATTGCTTCTCAACAAACTCAATGTTAAGGTGTCTCAACATTTCTTGGTCCACACTGAAATCTATGAGAATGCAGTCTTTCACACAACCTTAAAATGTGACCACTAGCTAAGTCTCCCAACTTTCACCTTGCCTCTCACCTGCACACTTGAGAACAGCAGTCAAGGCTTCAGGTTTCACACTCTGGTAATGCCATATAGGCAGGTGCCATACATTCGTAGATGGGCAAATAAAAACATGTAGACCTCATAATGGATTTTGCCACTTAGTTTAACTCCCGGGTGATTGTCGTAGCCTTGTCAAAACACCAGACTATCTGTCAGTATTTCAAATAAACATTATGTGAGGTAGATTACCACCCAGTTTTATTACATGCCAGAGGGTACAGCTTGCAACCGCTGCAGTTAAAGGCACAACGGGATGAATACAAGGCGCTCAAAGGCGGGATTGGCAACCTCAAGGATATTGATAGTAAGTCTCACCAATAGAGCCCGAATCTCAGCAGTGACCAGAGCTGGGTGCTTTGAACCTGATGAACACAAAATGCACCTCACCAGTTACTACTTAAAACATTCGGTCTATGTCAAATCCAGTAACTCTCAAGGAACTGTGCCGCATTTGATCGATTTCATGGGAGATAAGAAGTTAGAATGTTGTATGTTCTAATATGTGTATAGGAAAAATACCACCAGTTTAAAGGGTTGATCAAAAGGAGGGCTAGCTAACAAATCAGAAGCAAACATTGACACCTTATTTGAAAGAAGGGCTGGAGTCGCAGCCAACCATAAAGCTGTATACAGTACTGATGTAAGCAGCAGAAGTGCCCATCTTATGGGCCAATAACTGTAACTAATAGCTGAGCTTGGACTCTGCCCACCATCACCTCAGTTTATGTTACCCCCATCCCAGGCTTTAACCAATGGTTGGGCTGCGACACTGCACACCATCACCTCAGCTTATGTTACCCTCATCCTAGGTGGCAACCAATGGCTGGGCTGGGAAACTGCCCACCATCACCTCAGCTTATGGTACCCCCATCCCAGGCTGTAACCAATGGCTGGGCTTGGACTCTGCCCACCATCACCTCAGTTTATGGTACCCCCATCCCACGCTGTAACCAATGGCTGGCCCTAGACTCTGCCTACCATCACCTACACTTATGGTACCCCCATCCCAGGTTGTAACCAATGGCTGGCCCTGGACTCTGCCCACCATCATCTCAGCTTATGCTACCCTCATCCAAGGCTGTAACCAATGGCCGGCCCTGGACTCTGCCCACCATCACCTCAGCTTATGGTACCCCCATCCTAGGCTGTAACCAATGGCTGGCCCTGGACTCTGCCCACCATCATCTCAGCTTAATGCTACCCTCATCCCAGGCTGTAACCAATGGCTGGGCTGGAACACTGTCCACCATTACCTCAGCTTATGTTACCCCCATCCCAGGTAAACATCCATAAGGCTGGTGTTATGGGCAACAGAAAGAGTCTTAAGACAAAGTGCTTTAACCACAATCAGAGCAGTGAGGGCATGAGGCACAAACAATATGCAAAAGGCAAAGACATTTGAGCCATGAGATGTAAAATAGGCAGATGTCCAGAACACAGACCACCAAGGCAGAGAACATGACTAAAAGACAGAGTCCAAAGACAGGGAGAATTTATAACAGACAGAGTCCTAGGACAGGGACCCCTGCAGTTATTTCCTTCCAGACCAGACTGGCGTACGGACATGCTGTGCCTGGATCGGCATGGCACAACACGCATTTATTTTCCAAGGCGCTGCAAGAGAAGAAGCCAACTAGACCCGATCTCACCTATGTTGTAAATGTAAGCTCCCAACTCCTGATCCTTGTGGGGTCCAGGTTACCCTCATCCTCAGGCCCTTCTGCCCATGATCTATTAGGGTCAACTCCAAAAACTATGAATGAGCTTCCATTAGTTTGCAATCCAGCATGAACAGCTAGCAAATTTCTGGCGTTTCCTCTTAACTTTCCATATGAACTGGATTTTTACTAGACTAAGAAGCAGAGAACCTCCTTCACGTAAAGTGTATTTTCATTCTGCATTTGGCCAATTGTCTATAGGAGTCGATTTATTTAGAAATAATATAATTAGGAAAAAAGTTTATTAGATTTTATTAATTATATTTTTTACTAGTAAGCATTTCATGCTTTTCTGTGATTTATGGTTTAAATGTTTCTATTAATAATAATGCACACACGACAAACAAAATTACATGCGCATAGCGCTCATCAAACCAGCAAGAAAATACCTGACGGAAGTCCTGTAACAGTGTCATCCGAACTGCATGCGCATAAGCGATGAGAAACTATAACCTGGATAAAAATAACACAGAACCCCCCCCCCCGCCCTGCGCTCCACGTCCTCCCCAGCGACCCTCTGACCTTCGTGCTCCTATCGTCCTCCCTCCTCTGGGACCCTCGTTATGCGTAGGAGCCGGAGATACCGGGGGCATGTGACTTCTGTAAACTCAGTTGCCAAAAGTGACAGAAAGGGCTACCACAATTCCTGATATCGGTCCCCCTCCCCGGCCAGAGTCAGAGCCAATTTTTCCATGCCCAGAACATACCACAAACGGTGCAACCAGCCGGTGAAGGTGGGAATCCGAGGGGTGCGCCAATGTGTGAGAATGTTTTGTATCGCCGACCCTAGGGCAATGGCTATCTGTCTGCCCCTACGGGATCTCAATGGGTAGGTCAGGGGATTAGGAAGGCCTAACAATACATATGCTGGAAAGCGCAGTATTTCAGTCTGGAAGTGCTTATCCACTTCATCTAACACCTGGGTCCAGTATGCTTGAATAAGGGTACAGTCCCATAGTATGTGGACCAAGCTTCCCCGCTGGCCGCAACCCCTCCAACACGCCGCCTCACAAGAGTTGTCCATCACGTGTAGTTGCTCCGGAGTATAATACCAGTATGTTACAATCTTTGTAAGTGTCTCCGTGAGCCCCATGTGGTATGCAGAGTGTCTGGCCCTATGGTAAATACCCTCCCAGTCCTTATGGCTCAAGGTTCTGCCCAACTCCCGCTCCCACCGCTCCCTGCTGGGGTTGTGTGAGTGCTTGTGTTTGAGTTGCAGTTGCTTGTAGAGATCAGAGATGAGATTTTTGTCCGTCGTGCGTGTGAGGAGCCAACGCTCATACGTGGAGAATCGCCTATTGGCCTCAGTGCACACCTGCGGCTGGAGCGCCCAGTGCCGCACCTGCAAGTACCGTAGCCTCTCCGTCTCAGGTAGCCCAAATTCGTCCTGCATCTGAGTGAACGAGTGCACCCCTTCCACCCCATATATGTGGTACAGGAACCGGCAACCCGCCGCCTTCCAACCTGCGAAGGCCGCGTCGTCTAACCCAGGAGTGAAGTCCGGATTGCCAGTCAGCGGTGTGAGTGGAGACGGAAAGGTCCTGAGCTCATGGGCGAGACTAGTGGCATCCCACACCTCCAGGGGAACACGTGTAATAAAGGAGGCGTACAGATTGGGGGGCCTATGAGGCTTACGCAGGAAGGGGATGTCTTGCAAGGGCCGCACCGCCACCGCCTGGTCCTGAAACAGCCAGTGTTTCTCGGATTCCCATTTGCTCCATTCTACTAAATATCGCAACTGAGCAGCCTAGAAATAAAGCTTTAAGTTGGGAACCCCCAAGCTCCCAGCCTCCGGCGCCAACGACAGCAGAATTCTTCGCATGCGCGGCTTCCGACCGTTCCAGACAAACCTGGCCAGGTCGGCCTGCATTTTTGGAAGCCACCCGATTGGCGGCCGTAGAGGTATAGTGCGGAAAATATATAGAATCTGCGGGAGGATAGTCATCTTGACCGCCGCAACCCTGCCCAACCAGGAAAGGGGGTAATGCCGCCACCGATCAAGCTCCCGCCGGACTCTGTAGCGAAGCAGGGAGTAATTAACGTCCACCACCTGAGGAAGGGAGGGGGCCAGCCGGATCCCTAGGTACGGTATAGTGTCCGACGCGCAGTAGGAGTAGAGTCTGCAACAACTCCTGGGTGGGATGTGACGAGGAGAGGTCCAGGGCTAAGGACTTCTCCGCATTCACTTTAAACCCGGCCACCTGCGAGAAAGCATCCATGTCCGCCCAGCAGACCGGGAGTGCAGTCGCCGGGTCCGCTAACGAGATCAATACATCATCAGCGTATAAGCTAATCGTGTGAACAAAGCCTCCAAACTTAACCCCCTTGATCCCCGGGTTCTGTCGCAGCCTCTGGGCCAGGGGCTCCATATAAAGGGCAAAGAGGAGGGGAGATAAGGGACACCCCTGCTTCGTGCTGCGCTCAATACGAAAGCGAGAGGAGGTGTGACCATTCACCCGGACCGGACTCAGAAAATACTCAACACTCACCGCAATCAAGCCCGAGGTTCGCACATCAGAACGCTCCTCCTGGAACTAATTGCGCGGGATTAAGATTGTGATTGACAAGAGAAGCTAAGCATTCTGGGAGTTGAAGGCAAAGTGAGTAACGTATGTAAGACTCGGTAACAAGCAAGCGTTGTGGGACAATTTAGTATAGTCTCAAGCAAAGTTCATGACGCATTATTTTTGTATTGTGAAAACTGAATGACAACCTGAAATAATTGACGCAAACATCCACTTTTATATTTACTTCAACACTTAGGAGTTTTCTGTAAAGCACTTTAATTTGCCAGAATACTCTTGGAACTTGTTTGCTGCAGTTACACCATTTGATGTCTCTCTCGTTAAATAATCTTTATGTCAGCTGAGGTTGAAATTCAGCCTCTTTGCTTTTAACCCTTTAACTCATTGGATTTGTGAGCCCGAAGTGTGGACAGTCATAGCTATCTCTGACTCACACTGACTACTGGGGCCGCCAACCACAATAGACCCTAGTAACCCCTGCGTTGTAATGGTCTGTGATCTAGCTACGACCTGGGTCGACGAGGAGAGGAGGAGGCAGCAGGGGGAGGGGAGAAATCTATGAGAATGCAGTCTTTCACACAACCTTAAAATGTGACCACTTCATAAGTCTGCCAACTTTCACCTTGCCTCTCACCTGCACACTTGAGAACAGCAGTCAAGGCTTCAGGTTTCACACTCTGGTAATGCCATATAGGCAGGTGCCATACATTCGTAGATGGGCAAATAAAAACATGTAGACCTCATAATGGATTTTGCCACTTAGTTTAACTCCCGGGTGATTGTCGTAGCCTTGTCAAAACACCAGACTATCTGTCAGTATTTCAAATAAACATTATGTGAGGTAGATTACCACCCAGTTTTATTACATGCTAGAGGGTACAGCTTGCAACCGCTGCAGTTAAAGGCACAACGGGATGAATACAAGGCGCTCAAAGGCGAGATTGGCAACCTCAAGGATATTGATAGTAAGTCTCACCAATAGAGCCCGAATCTGTGGAGAAGTGTAGCTCACTGGTTAGAGGAGGCATACCCTGAAGCAGAGATCAGACCCGGGACCTGGGTTCGATTCCCGACGCGGCAGGGTCCAGAGCCCAATCGTCCACGGACTCGATAATTCTCGCTTCGGTGCCCACTCTAAGCACGAGTTCACACTATGCAGCTCTGGGCAACAAGCCTGCTTAATCTCCACAATGGCCCCCCGCGGCGGGATGCCTGGCTTTCACCTTGGGGATGCCCAGTACGGGTTATCTTACAGGGAAAAACCAGGACGGGTTCCCAATGCAAGCGCCAAGATGCCCGTAGGGTGATAGCTGCGCTCTATAAGTACATCAATCAATCAATCTCAGCAGTGACCAGAGCTGGGTGCTTTGAACCTGATGAACACAAAATGCACCTCACCAGTTACTACTTAAAACATTCGGTCTATGTCAAATCCAGTAACTCTCAAGGAACTGTGCCGCATTTGATCGATTTCATGGGAGATAAGATAAGAAGTTAGAATGTTGTATGTTCTAATATGTGTATAGGAAAAATACCACCAGTTTAAAGGGTTGATCAAAAGGAGGGCTAGCTAACAGATCAGAAGCAAACATTGACACCTTATTTGAAAGAAGGGCTGGAGTCGCAGCCAACCATAAAGCTGTATACAGTACTGATGTAAGCAGCAGAAGTGCCCATCTTATGGGCCAATAACTGTAACTAATAGCTGAGCTTGGACTCTGCCCACCATCACCTCAGTTTATGTTACACCCATCCCAGGCTTTAACCAATGGTTGGGCTGCGACACTGCACACCATCACCTCAGCTTATGTTACCCTCATCCTAGGTGGCAACCAATGGCTGGGCTGGGAAACTGCCCACCATCACCTCAGCTTATGTTACCCTCATCCTAGGTGGTAACCAATGGCTGGGCTGGGAAACTGCCCACCATCACCTCAGCTTATGGTACCCCCATCCCAGGCTTTAACCAATGGCTGGCCCTGGACTCTGCCCACCATCATCTCAGCTTATGTTACCCCCATCCCAGGCTGTAACCAATGGCTGGGCTTGGACTCTGCCCACCATCACCTCAGTTTATGGTACCCCCATCCCAGGCTGTAACCAATGGCTGGCCCTAGACTCTGCCTACCATCACCTACACTTATGGTACCCCCATCCCAGGTTGTAACCAATGGCTGGCCCTGGACTCTGCCCACCATCATCTCAGCTTATGCTACCCTCATCCAAGGCTGTAACCAATGGCTGGCCCTGGACTCTGCCCACCATCACCTCAGCTTATGGTACCCCCATCCTAGGCTGTAACCAATGGCTGGCCCTGGACTCTGCCCACCATCATCTCAGCTTAATGCTACCCTCATCCCAGGCTGTAACCAATGGCTGGGCTGGAACACTGTCCACCATCACCTCAGCCTATGTTACCCCCATCCCAGGTAAACATCCATAAGGCTGGTGTTATGGGCAACAGAAAGAGTCTTAAAACAAAGTGCTTTAACCACAATCAGAGCAGTGAGGGCATGAGGCACAAACAATATGCAAAAGGCAAAGACATTTGAGCCATGAGATGTAAAATGGGCAGATGTCCAGAACACAGACCACCAAGGCAGAGAACATGACTAAAGGACAGAGTCCAAAAACAGGGAGACTTTATAACAGACAGAGTCCTAGGACAGGGACCCCTGCAGTTATTTCCTTCCAGACCAGACTGGTGTACGGACATGCTGTGCCTGGATCGGCATGGCACCAGTGGGAAACAAGAATTTCTTTTCCAAGGAGCTGCAAGAGAAGAAGCCAACTAGACCCGATCTCACCTATGTTGTAAATCTAAGCCCCCTCACTCCTGATCTTTGTAGGGTCCAGGTTACCCTCATCCTCAGGCCCTTCTGCCCATGACCTATTAGGGTCAACTCCAAAAACTATGAATGAGCTTCCATTAGTTTGCAGTCCAGCATGAACAGCTGGCAAATGTCTGGCGTTTCCTCTTAACTTTCCATATGAACTGGATTTTTACTAGACTAAGAAGCAGAGAACCTCCTTCACGTAAAGGGTATTTTCATTCTGCATTTGGCCAATTGTCTATAGGAGTCGATTTGTTTCTAAATAATATAATTAGGAAAAAAGGTTTTTTTATTAGATTTTATTAAATATATTTTTTACTAGTAAGCATTTCATGCCTTTCTGTGATTTAAACTGTTTTCGATGCAGCTGTAACTGTTGATATGGACCATTGGGTTTCTAAATAAACTATTTAAAAAAAGCAAAAATAAATACACAAGTTAACTGTTTTGTTGCTTCAATTCAGCCCATGCGAATGCTTCCAATGCCTGATGGCAGAAAATGCAATCTGAGGATGACACTCGCGCACTGGGGCATTGTGGGCCTAGGGTCGTGTTATCCTTTTCAACTTCCTCCCCTACCCAAGCATTAGATGAATAACAGCTTGTGAAAGTAAAATAGGTTCCCACTGCATACTATGGTACATCATCGTGCTCCGCCTTGGCCTCTCCTAAATTCTGCAAGGCTCTGAAACTTATTCCATTGCCCACAATGTTCCTGGCACACGCGACAAAAATGATAACATTGCAAAGAATATAGGTAACCCGTTCCTGGTCCGCACTAGTCACTCTAGTCCTGTCCAGCAAGTGCTTCTCCACTTACCGTTATTGTCTATGTAGGTGGTCTCCTGCTTCACCTGGTCCATGGGAACGCCATAGATTTCCACTCGCACTAGCGGGTCCACAATGTCATACGCGCTGTTCTCCACCTTGGGCAGCTGCTGAGCGCTGATGACCTGCAACAGCAAAACACATCCAGCTGATTCCATCACATTGGGAGTCATACCTCCACGGAATCAGTTTTAGGACCTTTGGGAGGAAATTGTAGTCTATGTGCCATGAATGAAAGGCAGGACATCAATGGACTAGCTGGAGAGACCTATCAGCAGCCTGCAATCACAGGGTCCTAGCTCTACCCTCTCTGGAAGGAATATCCCTAATTTCAGACTATGGGCTGCATTACTATAAACATTTTACCCTTTGTATCTGTGTAGCTACCTGCACCTGCACTGGATAATATTCTTAAATTACTAGGGTTTGGAGATTGGTCACAGCTTGTGAAATGTCTAGCCCAAGTCTACCATCAGAAGTACCAAACACACAAAATGTGATGGGAGGACGCCTGTAATAAGTCTAACCACTGGGAACCGCTCAGGGTAACATTCCAACCAATCGTTGCTTCGCCCACCATGCCCCCCTCGATTATCCCCGAGCCATAAGCAAATCAGCAATGATCCTGCTCTCTTCGGGCTGGACTCCTCCTACTGGAGCAGGGTCAAGGCTGATTTGCATATGGATGGGTAACATCTGGGGTAGCAAAGTGAGCAAAAGAACGATGGGTTGGAATGCTTCCCGAGCGGCGGCAGTGGTTGGGCTTATTACAAGCTTTCCTCCCATCACCTTTTGTGTGTTTTATCTGGGAGACATCTGTTACATCGCGGTCTTCACACCGCAATACCTTTACAATGCAGGCATTACAACGCAAGTCATTACTACGAGTTGCGCTGGATGGCGCTCTAAGCTAAGTAATGGTATGATTTACTATTCCAATACCTTCCCTACTGTAACGTAGGCTGGAGTTGGAATAGTAAATCATACTATTCCTAAGTCCAGCGCCCTCCAGCGCAAGTCGTTGTAACGCCTTGCGTTGTAATACCTACGTTGTAAAGATATTGCGATGTGAAGACCGCGATGTAATATCACATATTAGTTTGATCTACCAATTAGAAGTAGCCAGTGGCAGTTTGGATCTGGTTACCTCTTTTGTCACAATTCCTGACAGACAGTGTTAAAACATGTGACCTCAATCAAGTATATTTCTGGTGGCCGTTCAATCTGTTACTGTGGTGTCTGATCTGACCCCTTTTCTAGCGGCGACTACGGCGTAGATATTACATTATACATTCTGGGGCGTCTAGAGGCTCTGCAATTGGGAACACTACTTTAATACTCACTCAATGACACATGAGAGCATTCTCATGATGGCCACTTCCGCCAAGGAAGGAAAGGAGATGCTATCAACCAAAGTTGGTAAGAGACATTGAAAGGTTGCGTTAGATGCTACTTTGCGGATGGCGACACCGCTTGCCCACGACCCAAACATTACCAGTCTGGCTCAGCTAATCTGAAGGCAGGAGAAGCAGGCAACATCCTTGTGACAATTTAGAAGAAGGACCTGGGACGCAAGTAGACAAAACTCTATAAATAACACGATGCAAAGCATTCTCACTTGTATGTTTAATTCGACGGGTGAGTAGCCATCCTTGCCCTCCGGCTGTTCTGGATTAAAGTTGCCGTCAATTTTCCGAAGGAAACTTGGTTTCAGAAGGTATCCACAGGCAGCATTCTGGTGAAAGAGACCATCACAGAGGTCCATGTCTACACCGGCCGTCTGGAAATTTAGGGCCACTGTAAGCAAAGTAAGAAGAACATTCCTCAGCAAATGTGGCTTTTGACAACACAAGCTTTTAAGACTACAACCTCCATCATACACCTGCAACAGAGTGGCTAGAATAGCACTGCTCGCAGCCTTGGGTGTGATAAATACAGTGGTGTCCAATGTAGATTCCGATGGAATGGATTCCTGCAAAAAATTCCAAAGATATCCAAATAGAAGGAAATTTACATATGCAGGGCCCAATTCACAGAACTAACTTAAGACAAAATCCTAAATTTACTACCATTTTGGTATTCCCAGAAGGCAGTTACTCATTTTGGTATTCACAGAAGGCACTTACTCATTTCGGTATTCACAGTAGTTAGGAGTCCTAAAGTTAGGACTCCTATATGCCTTCTGTGAATACCGAAAGTCTTAAAATTAGGATTTTTCTCAGTTTAGGAGTCCTAAAGTTAGGAGTCCTAACTTTACTACTACTAAATTGAAAAAAATCCTGATTTTAAGACTACTAAATTGAGAAAAATCCTAATTTTAAGACTTTCGGTATTCAGAGAAGGCATTTAGGAGTCCTAAAGTTAGGAGTCCTAACTTTACTACTCCTAAACTGAGAAAAATCCTAATTTTTTTTTTTTTGAAACAATTTTTATTGGAAGTACACATCAGGTCAATTCACTAATTTTAAGACTTTCGGTATTCACAGAAGGCATTTAGGAGTCCTAAAGTTAGGACTCCTAACTTCTGTGAATACCGAAATGAGTAAGTGCCTTCTGTGAATACCAAAATGAGAGTACGTTTAGGATTTTGTCTTAAGTTAGTTCTGTGAATCGGGCCCAATAAGTCCTAATATAGGTAATTTAAATAGCTTATGATTGGTCTGTAAACCTTATCTGGATCCAGCCCTTGTTGACTTACTTTGGACGCCTGCTCCTTATGACCGGCTCTAGGGACCTGCCAACAGTTTGAAAAACGCGTCTGTCAAGATGTCCTTTTCTCACAGAAACAGGTACCCCTTGAGCCATCACGTTACACTCACATCATCTGCCCTCTGTGTCAATGACATCCCGCAGGTGTAGACCCAGTGCCTCATCAGCTTTGGTTGTACACAAGGGGCTATCTCATGCCAGAGGCGGGATCGGCATCAGGGCGTCATCCACAGATCCACTCTTAACTTCTACTTCCACCCCTGGAGTTCCGCACCCAGACGACTAACTTCAGTCTCCTCTACAAGGCTGGACTCCAAGGTTCACACAAGCTTTTGAACCCAGAAACTGCTGAGATGGTCTTTTTCCACACAATGGGTCCTGAAACCCTTGGCTATAATAACACCTGCTCGCGGACTCCCTCTCACCAGCGGCCTGGAATTCTGATAAGCTGAGAGTTAAACCCTTAATAGCTACTGCTCTAGCTGGGTGAGGTGCCAGAAAATCATAACGAAAATATTGTCTGTCAGGATAAGGTGTCCTAAATGTACACTAAAACTAATTTGGACACAATGGGGCATATTTACACCAGAATGGAGAAGCGTGGCGTTAAGCAAACATTGCTAATGCCAAGCTTCTCCAATCTGAAAACACAGGGATATGCTGTATTCACAAGAATGCGTCGCACCCCTGCGTTTCCCCTAGCACTGGCGCTGAGTACATCTGCCTAGCGCCAACGCACCATAGTGCAAGGGTGTCTGCATTGAGGGTAAGATTTTTATGTGCAGGAAGGTCCTCCTTCTTGAACATAAACAATCTTTAAATGCATTTTTGTAACTTCTGTGTGTGCTGCTTAAAGCAGCACACATAGAAGTTGTAAAACTGATTTTTTTATAAATGATTGTTTGTGTGCAGGAAGGGTCACCTTCCTGGACATAAACAATCATAGGCAATTTGCTGTTCCTATGTGTGCTGCACAAGGCAGTACACATGAAAACAGCACAAACGAGAAATCAAGCATTTCTCCTCGTTTTGCCTGTTTAAGACCAGGTTTGGTCTTAATTTTGGCGCTTCTCCTATTTACGCTGCTCTTGTAAATAGGGGACAGCGCCAAAATCAATGGGTGTTGCAGTGGAACGCCCACCGCAACACCCACTGCCCACCCCTTTCACGCTAAATACAGTGTGAAAGTGGTCTTCTATTTACAAGGCAGCTTTAAGCCATGGTAAGTGGCTTAACGCTGCCTTGTAAATAAGGCGAGGCCCCTATCGCCACCACAACTTCACCGAAGTGGCAATAGGGGCTTGTAAATATGCCCCCATATTCCTGTCAAATGATAGTTTTACTAACGATTTTAGCCTTAGCAGTTGCTTTATGGAGTTGTCAAGTTTGGTCAAATGCAAAACTCGAATATGATAGACGCAATGAAAATAACACTGGCGGAGCTTCCAGAAGCTTGCTCAACAACACAAGAGTTGATTCAGAGTTTGGCGGGCGGGGTTATGTACGTCACAAACGTGATGGAAATGCCGTCCGCCATATTATAAGTGACACTGGATATAAATATGATGCACTTGTAATAGTGCGGGGGGATATCCGTCATGTTTGTGACAGGGTAACGCGTCCGCCAAAGTCCAAATCAGACCCCTGATCTCTTCACATGAACTCGAGGGGCAAACTAAGTCCGGCTCCCATGCACACACATCCTACGTACATCTGAGACACAATGTTATTCTGGTTGGTAGTATGAAATGTTCAAAGCAATAATATCACAGGAAGATAAAATAAACAAAGAGGCGGCCTAGCCCTGTGTGCTGGTCTGCACAACGGCTGGCTCCGGAGCTCTCCTGTCCCACACAAAGGGCCGGCCTAGCCCTGTGTGCTGGTGTGCACAAGGGTGGCTCCGGAGCTCTCCTGTCCCACACAAAGGGCCGGCCGAGCCCTGTGTGCTGGTGTGCACAGGGGCGGCTCTGGAGCTCTCATGTCCCACGCAAAGGGCCGGCCTAGCCCTGTGTGCTGGTCTGCACAGGGGCGGCTCTGAAGCTCTCCTGTCCCACACAAAGGGCCGGCCGAGCCCTGTGTGCTGGTGTGCACAGGGGCGGCTCCGGAGCTCTCCATTCCCACACAAAGGGTCAGCCTAGCCCTGTGTGCTGGTGTGCACAGGGGCGGCTCCGGAGCTCTCCTGTCCCACACAAAGGGCCGGCCGAGCCCTGTGTGCTGGTGTGCACAGGGGCGGCTCCGGAGCTCTCCTGTCCCACACAAAGGGCCGACCTAGCCCTGTGTGCTGGTCTGCACAGGGGCGGCTCCGGAGCTCTCATGTCCCACACAAAGGGCCGGCCTAGCCCTGTGTACTGGTCTGCACAGGGGCGGCTCCGGAGCTCTCCTGTCCCACACAAAGGGCCGGCCTAGCCCTGTGTGCTGGTCTGCACAGGGGCGGCTCTGAAGCTCTCCTGTCCCACACAAAGGCCCGGCCTAGCCCTGTGTGCTGGTGTGCACAAGGGTGGCTCTGGAGCTCTCCTGTCCCACACAAAGGGCCGGCCGAGCCCTGTGTGCTGGTCTGCACAACGGCTGGCTCCGGAGCTCTTCTGTCCCACACAAAGGGCCGGCCGAGCCCTGTGTGCTGGTGTGCACAGGGGCGGCTCCGGATCTTTCCTGTCCCACACAAAGGGCCGGCCTAGCCCTGTGTGCTGGTCTGCACAGGGGCGGCTCTGAAGCTCTCCTGTCCCACACAAAGGGCCGGCCGAGCCCTGTGTGCTGGTGTGCACAGGGGCGGCTCCGGAGCTCTCCATTCCCACACAAAGGGTCAGCCTAACCCTGTGTGCTGGTGTGCACAGGGGCGGCTCCGGAGCTCTCCTGTCCCACACAAAGGGCCGGCCGAGCCCTGTGTGCTGGTGTGCACAGGGGCGGCTCCGGAGCTCTCCTGTCCCACACAAAGGGCCGGCCTAGCCCTGTGTGCTGGTCTGCACAGGGGCGGCTCCGGAGCTCTCCTGTCCCACACAAAGGCCCGGCCTAGCCCTGTGTGCTGGTGTGCACAAGGGTGGCTCTGGAGCTCTCCTGTCCCACACAAAGGGCCGGCCGAGCCCTGTGTGCTGGTCTGCACAACGGCTGGCTCCGGAGCTCTTCTGTCCCACACAAAGGGCCGGCAGAGCCCTGTGTGCTGGTGTGCACAGGGGCGGCTCCGGATCTTTCCTGTCCCACACAAAGGGCCGGCCTAGCCCTGTGTGCTGGTCTGCACAGGGGCGGCTCCGGAGCTCTCCTGTCCCACACAAAGGGCCAACCTAGCCCTGTGTGCTGGTGTGCACAGGGGCGGCTCCGGAGCTCTCCTGTCCCACACAAAGGGCCAACCTAGCCCTGTGTGCTGGTGTGCACAGGGACGGCTCCGGAGCTCTCCTGTCCCACACAAAGGGCCGGCCTAGCCCTGTGTGCTGGTGTGCACAGGAGCGGCTCCGGAGCTCTCCTGTCCCACACAAAGGGCCAACCTAGCCCTGTGTGCTGGTGTGTACAGGGGCAGCTCCGGAGCTCTACTGTCCCACACAAAGGGCCAGCCTAGCCCTGTGTGCTGGTGTGCACAGGGGCGGCTCCGGAGCTCTCCATTCCCACACAAAAAGGGCCGGCCTAGCCCTGTGTGCTGGTGTGCACAGGGGCGGCTCCAGGGCTCTCCTGTCTCACACAAATGGCCGGCCTAGCCCTGTGTGCTGGTCTGTACAGGGGCGGCTCCGGAGCTCTCCATTCCCACACAAAGGGCCGGCCTAGCCCTGTGTGCTGGTGTGCACAGGGGCGGCTCCGGAGCTCTCCATTCCCACACAAAGGGTCAGCCTAGCCCTGTGTGCTGGTGTGCACAGGGGCGGCTCCGGAGCTCTCCATTCCCACACAAAGGGCCGGCCTAGCCCTGTGTGCTGGTGTGCACAGGGGCGGCTCCGGAGCTCTCCATTCCCACACAAGGGGCCGGCCTAGCCCTGTGTGCTGGTGTGCACAGGGGCGGCTCCGGAGCTCTCCTGTCCCACACAAAGGGCCGGCCTAGCCCTGTGTGCTGGTGTGCACAGGGGCGGCTCCGGAGCTCTCCTGTCCCACACAAAGGGTCAGCCTAGCCCTGTGTGCTGGCCAAGCTTCTTTGGTGTATTTCTTTACCATACAGAAGCATTTCACCTTGGTACATATCAATGCTAGAAAGACATTTATTAATGGTGATAGTTTTTAAACATGAACTTAGAAACATTTATGGATCACCCCAAACACAAAGTCTGTTGTGAACTGACAGGCAAATCAAGTATATTATCAATTAGGGGGACTGTTGGGCTTTTATGAGAGGTCCAGCATACATGCCCTTACAGTTATCCAAAACTGAAGAGTATGCAGTTCCTCAGAATAAGAGAGAGAGAGAGAGTGTTAATGTGTTAAGTAGTCATGTACAACCTAAACAGGGCCCACATTCCAATTATATATAGAGTAACATTATAGATTATTAATTCAAACGTAAATAGAGATTCTACAGTGCACGAACCTGAACTCAACATTTAAACCTGCCCTCATAAGTGTTAATAGGAAAAACGAGGCTCCGTGAGATATAATGCTTGCCCAGGATCACACCATTTTAACAAGCAGGGAAGCTGGTATGGATTCCAGGTTATCTGGTTTCACATTTTGAAATTCAGACATCAGAAGATTATCTCTGTCGTGCTCTCTCTTCAGTTTTACATCAAAAGTCGGTGTTTGGCTCCATGTTTGGACCACATAAAATGACACAGACATACCAGACCCACCTGGCAAGCCAAGAAATCATATATTTGGGAAGAGGGATCACACCACAAACACTCCTTCCGAAGCTACACCCCTGGCTACCTGTGTGGCAGCGGTACCCTCTAGAGGAGGAAGGAAGGGGTGGAGGGGTCCAGCGGCAGTAATGGGGGCCAATGACAGCAAAGAACCCAGTGCACAGACTCATGCGCACAGCAATGCTCCAAGGGCCGCTGGAGGCCATGGCTGCTGTTGCTTGGGGTGAGCAAAGGCAGCTGCCTGTAGCATGTGGTGGGGATTGATAAAACAAGAGTACAAAGGTGTGCATCTCACCACCACATATGTACATTGTATGAATTTTTCCGTCCAAAACGGCGAGATTGCACCCACGGTTGAAGACACTGATGAACAGTAAAAGCAGGAAAATGGCCACAATAACCATAGTAAGACTTTCCATCTACACAGGAGTGTTGGTTTCCAGATAGATGCGACAAGAAACATGGGAATAACATCAAGACGCAAGAAACTTTTTGTGTTTTTATATTGGGAGGGAGGATGTTTGGATTTAGCGTGAGAAATGATAGATGACATATTACCTGATTGTATTTTGATTGCCCTCATTAGGAGCGTTTGGTTGAGTTCACATGTTTTAATTAATTATTATTGTAAATTATATGGCATTGAAGTAGGGAGAGTAAAAGTATAATGTTTTCGTGTTAGAACACAGATACAGCATTCTGGGAGTTGTAGTTTTACAGTTGATCTCTCATTAAAGGGAGAGCGTTAAATTCTGATGTTTAAACTGTCAGTTAGGTGACTGCACACCTGAAGGCATGGGGAGGAGCTACACACGGTGGCGACAGATTGCATTTGTTTAAAAAGCCACAGTGAATGAAGACGTGCAGAGGCACTCGCCATAACAATTAACTCGGGTCTCTGACTGATGTTTTTAAAGTTATGCTTGTCACGGTAAGCGCGCTCGCAATTAGTTTGTGTTACTAAAGCTTTAGGACTGACATGGGGTTAATGGGGACAATGGCAGTAATCTTAGAATGTAAAGAGATATGCTGTATCTTTCTCTCACAGGGCCGTTGAATTCGAATCGAGGCTTCAGTTTTTATTAATATGTGAACCATATTGAAAGTTAAGTCGAGTTTTTATGTGCATGCAGCGCTATTGATAGATAAATACAGTTCATTAGGTCATTGAGAAGTATTATGAGAGGCATTGTGTTTGTGCATAGATGAAAAGTGGTACATTTTTCAAAAACTAATGGTGTTGTGTTTATGGGTTTGTTATAGATACCCCTGACGAAGGGAAATCCTTTTTCCCGAAATGCATTGGGTGCATTGGTAAATAAAGTCGTGACATGTGGAAACCCCTCCTGTTTGTAATTATTCTTGGAGCATATTCGGGCATGGATAAAATAAATCGATTAAAAATGGAAAAAGAAGAAAAGGAACAGTATTAAAGAGTATATAAATTGAAGAAAATATATTGACAAACTTGATTTATTGGATTCATTGGAGTGACGGGCAAGGCTGTGCTGCGTGTAAAGGGATCTAACTGGGTCCCTGTGTATTCGTTTCTAATTCGCAAGCGCAATTGGACGGAGCGCGTATCTCGCATTGCACGCCATAATAGGTCTGAAGCAGATAAACAGAGTTAAAAAAAGATTGATAAAACAAGAGTACAAAGGTGTGCATCTCACCACCACATATGTACAATGTGGTGGGGTCCCTCAACTCCTGCTGGCTGGGCTCAAGACAGCAAGCCCTTCCGCCTATGCTTCATGTGTACCCCAACACCACGGGTAGCATGTCGGTGCACATTGAAATCTTGGGTCATTATGAACCCCTGGGTGCATGCACGGCCCCCTGCACTCTCTGGACACCACCATTTATTTACTCTGGTTATCGTCTTCCACCGTCGCCATCTGTCTCCTACGATGCCCCCCATCCATCTAGTCCTCTTCTAGCCTGTGCGCTTTAGGTGTCATTGCCTCGCTCGTGCAGCTCCCAGCTTGTCTAACTGAGAAGCCTCAGAAGTGGCACGTCGTCTTGACTGGAGCATCCTCGGCATAGTGTGCCTGCTGCTCAGGATCCTAGCCACTGACTGAGAGAGGCTGCATGACAGCTCCCCTGATCTCATGCCCCTGGAAGAAAGGATACAAAAGGGGGTGGTGATGGACGGAGCATCAGAACCAATCAAACACTCACACCCAGTCCACAGATCTGGGTTTGATCCATCACCGTTCTTTAGCCCACTCTGCCACCCCAGTTCAGACATGGCCATATGCAAATCAGTCTGACCCTGTGCCTCATGGGAACAGTCCAGCCCGAACTGCCAAGCCATTCCTTCCCTGGACCGGAAACAAGCTTCCTAGGACCGGTTTCTGGCATTTCAGCCGTCTTCAGCCAGGCTTGCTTGAATCCAGTGGCAAAGTGAGCAAGGGACTCACGTCTGAGCATACCCTGCCAACTTATGGCGAACAAAGCGGTACAAAAGGGGGTGGTGATGGACGGAGCATCAGAACCAATCAAACACTCACACCCAGTCCACAGATCTGGGTTTGATCCATCACCGTTCTTTAGCCCACTCTGCCACCCCAGTTCAGACATGGCCATATGCAAATCAGTCTGACCCTGTGCCTCATGGGAACAGTCCAGCCCGAACTGCCAAGCCATTCCTTCCCTGGACCGGAAACAAGCTTCCTAGGACCGGTTTCTGGCATTTCAGCCGTCTTCAGCCAGGCTTGCTTGAATCCAGTGGCAAAGTGAGCAAGGGACTCATGTCTGAGTATACCCTGCCAACTTATGGCGAACAAAGCGGTACAAAAGGGGGTGGTGATGGATGGAGCATCAGAACCAATCAAACACTCACACCCAGTCAACAGATCTGGGTTTGATCCATCACCGTTCTTTAGCCCACTCTGCCACCCCAGTTCAGACATGGCCATATGCAAATCAGTCTGACCCTGTGCCTCATGGGAACAGTCCAGCCCGAACTGCCAAGCCATTCCTTCCCTGGACCGGAAACAAGCTTCCTAGGACCGGTTTCTGGCATTTCAGCCGTCTTCAGCCAGGCTTGCTTGAATCCAGTGGCAAAGTGAGCAAGGGACTCACGTCTGAGCATACCCTGCCAACTTATGGCGAACAAAGCAAAAACCAAAGGAAATGATGGACGGGGTGCTGAACATCACATCTCATGTGCCAGATCACAAATGACCGCCCACAGCTACCAATGGCGAGTCGAGGAAGCTAAAAATCCTGTTTATAGATTGCAGACCTAGTATTCAGAACTCTCTGGCCTGGAACAAATAGTAATGCATAAGAAACTGCCATGGGCGCCCCGTGTGTTACCAAATAAAAAACAAGCATTGGCATAGCCAATAGGTCTCGCCTTTGGGACCTTATAAGTGCTTAGCCATGCAACAGTTGCATAACTAAATACTTATAAGGTCCCAAAAGCGAAACCTATTGGCTATGGAAAGCAGCTGTGCGGCCTCGAAAGTAAAAGTGATCGCGATCAAACATCAAAGCGGCCGTTAAAGTGAAAGTAATCGCGGTAAAGCGCGGTGCGTGCGCCCGCGCACATGCACTGTAGCTCTAGGCTGGCCTGATAGCACTTTTTGGAGCGCTGGGTCAGGCAAGACCTAAAAAAAACTTTTAGTCATGAGGCACAGCAGACACGCTGCTCTACAAAACGGCAAAGCCAATAGCTCGCACATAGGCGAGGCCTATTGACTTTGCTAATGTTTATTCCTAATAGTAGTTCTGCGCTTTGAGTACGATAAAAAGAAAAAAAACTCCCTGAAGTAAGGTACCTCTGTTGCCCACTGTTCAAACAAGCAAGGGCACTTTTCTAGCGCTGTGTGCTGGTTACATGGCTCACTACTGCGGCGCTTAAAGGCAGAAATAGTCTGAATTGCGTTTCTAGGGCGGCATTTTCAGGGATCTTCTGATTAGTGCTTAGAAAATGTACATTTTATTGCTGTATCGAGGGTCATCGCTTTAGTGAAATCAATGTGAATACTTGAATATTTGCAGTGCCCGATACTGTCCTGTTGTCTACGAGTAAACAGGTGATCCTGCCTTGTTCGGATTGCAGAGCAGAATGTTTCTCGTGATTGCTGCATCCGTCACTTCCTTTTGAAGGGGAGCTCGTGCGCTCAGATGGCTCAGTGAGCTACGGCTCGCTGCTGTCATCTAGCGTGACCTGTGGGCCCCGAGTTCGAGTCCCAGGAAGGCTCCCTTGCCACTCCTTCTGTATCTAGCACTGTGTGTTATTTTCAGTGCTTAGAAGCGGCAGAAGAGTAGTATGGAGCTGTATATGCATTACAAGTTGCAGAGTTATTATTAAACTCATGGGATGACCCTGATGTATAGAAACCGAACGCCGGCATAATGACGCAGCGTGCTGGTTAAGGTGGGGCTGCCTGGAACAGTAAATTAGTATTTAACACACATTTCAGCAATAGAGCCCCAAACTGTTCTTTTCTATTTCAGATATGCGTGCTTATTTTTTTGTAATCGGTTTAGGGTTTTTGATGTACAAGTCCCACCTTTCTATTCTTGAAGCGCTAATCATGTTTACAGCTACAATCAATAGCCGCGGAAACAGATATTTTTTAACAAAGTCCTCCAAGAAACAAATGAAAATAAATTGAGAGTCTACCGACAATGTCTCAGTAAACTATTGGTTGGCACACTGTGCGGCTATTGGGGTCTCAGTTTTAGGAAATGTTTGTACAGGGCACTAGTTACCAAGCAAAGTCTCAGTAAAGGATGAGTTTGAACAGGTGTGGCTATTAGGGTCTCAGTTTTTAGAAATAGTGGCACAGGGCACTAGTTCTCACAGTGAGTCTTAGTAAAGTATGGCTTTGCACTTTGTGTGGCTATTGGGGTCTCAGTTTGAGGAAATGGTAAAAAAGGGCACTAGTCTCAGTAAAGTATCTGTGTGCACACTGTGCGGCTATTGGAATCTCAGTTTTAGGAATTGGTGGCACAGGGCCTACTTCTCAGACAAAGTCTCAGTAAGGAGCGGATTTGCACCCGGTGTGGCTTTTGGGGTCTTAGTTTTAGGAAATGGTGGCATAGGGCATTTGTTATCAAACAAAGTCTCAGTAAAGTATAGGTTTGCACACTGTGCGCCTTTTGGGGTTTTTAGATTTATGAAATTGTGGCAGAGCTCACTAGTTTTATAAAACATTGGCTGTATATAGTACATTTTTATTTTTCACCATTATTATGTCAAACATCCCTGTAATGTTCAGCGTTGTCTTTAATGCACATCTTGGCAAGTACCAGAGCAAAGTGCTGTTGGTTTTATCAGACTCGTAAGTGACCATGGAGACTTCATTGCTCCTTCTTGTCACGGGACCTCCCTGAACGTCGTTTTTTCCCATCTTAAAGAACACTAAACTACAGAGTGTCAAGTGTGAGATGGGCGCACAGGTAAGGGAAATAAAACCACAGGGATAGCTAAGGAGTAGGGGGTGAGCAAAGGAAGCATAAGACAGAACTGAATTCAGGGCCCGATGCACAAAGCCATTTTGCTATCGTAAACCCTTCGATTTGAAGAAGCACAGGGTCTGAGACTGCACAATTGCACTTTTCTCTGTTTCCTGAAGCCCAGTTGAGACTCAGAAAAGCCTCTCTGACTCACAAAAGGGGTTTGGGGATCCATTCTGAATCGCAGTTAGGATAGGGCATGAAAGGGGCCTCTCCTCATTACGAGTGCAGGTGCAAATCGTTGATCAGCTATGAACACCTCAAAGGAGATGGCAACTGATCTGCAAAGGAGAAGAGGCCGCTTTGTGAATGGTCAGTCAACATTCGTGCAGAGCAGGCAATGTTCCCCGAAACCACTGCCTGCGCCTCCTATGCATTCCGAAACCAGAAACTTATTTAGGTCTAGCTTGACAGTGCATCTGTTGCCAGACCGTACGTGAACAACATTAAACAAGCATTGGCATAGCCAATAGGTCTCGCCTTTGGGACCTTATAAGTGTTTAGTTATGCAGCATAATATCCTTGGTGCAACAACATCAAGTGTTGCATGGCTAAACACTTATAAGGTCCCAAAGGTGAGACCGATTGGCTATGCCAATGCTTGTTAGATCTCGCCTCAGACAGTACATGCACTGTCAGTTGCAAAACATAAGGTTAGCGTGCAGGGGAATTCTAGCCCCCCCAGTGCTTACCATTTGTTATCTTTATTGTCACTATCTTTTGCTTGCTTTTTATTCGTCAGCTTTTGTGGGCTTTCCTTCCGCTTCTGTTGTTTGTCCCTCCCCTGTCGTATGGACCCGTTACTTACTTCCACTGCTCCCTTTTTTCAAGCATTACTTTTTTTTGTTTTTGGTTACACACTGTACAAGTGTGCATGTGTTTTCCAGCTGTCTCCCATGTGTACTTTGTGTTCCTCTCTCCAGGCCTTGTGCTTCTACCTTACCCGCACACCTTTCGTTCATTCATATTGGTGCGCACCTACAAAATGACAGACAGCTGTGGCAACACTTTTTTTCTACGTTATTTTCAGCCATGCTGCACAGCTGCCATGCTGCTTTACTCATGGTCAAAACGAATATGACTCATAGGCGAGACCTATTGGCTTTAAATACAGTCAGAGTCCTGCCCACCCAGCTCATCATATGTTGACCTGATACAAGCCCCAAGCAGTAGAGTCATCACTGCTCGGCCCCTGCATATGAGCCGGGCACCCCCTCTTCTCACAGACCACAGTGGGGCGGGCTGGCAGTCATACAGCTATCGACCCAACGTGAGATGGCGGGATAGAAGGCGCTATCATGCATGCATCACATGTTCCATCCATCCTCAAACTCAACTGACCCCACTCATCCAAATTCTTCTCTCACAGTCAAACGCCTCTCAGAAGCACATGGGCTGCCTTTAAACGCTGCCTTCAAAGTTTAAAGGATGCATTCGAACCTGCAGCCTATCAAATTGGAGAGCGGTGGACCTAAGGCATGGACTCATTTAGGGGTCACCGGGGTCACAGCTGTGACCACTGGCTTGCTTTTTGCAACCCCTGCACTGCCTTTGCGACCCGTGGCCTCAGAGGGGGGACAGGCAAGGAAGTGACCCAGTGCTGAGATGCGCAGTGTTACTTTTACTGCAGCCTCTGCTGTATATTTATTTATTTGAACATTTGTAAAGCACGCTGTCACCATGGCAGGCATCCTGGCGCTAACTGAAACTAATGAGAAGAGGCCAGAGGCAGCAGGGGAACAAGATTAGTGGGCAGAAGAATTGGGCAAAAGCCAGGTTTTGATTCTTTTCCTAAAGGGTAGAAATTCAGAAATATGTCTAATTTCCACTGGGTGCGAATTCCAAAGCTTGGCAGCTGCCACATTGAAGGATCTGCCTCCGGATCTGAGTTTTTTTAATTTTGGGACCATTACCAGCTTAGCTTCAGAAGAGCGGAGCTGCCTAGCTGGGGAATACCAAGCAAATTTAGATTGGAGGGACGCAGGGCCTGTTGCATATAATGCTCTAAACACTATACAGAGGGCTTTAAATTGGACTCTCTGCCTCACCGGGAGCCAGTGGAGTTTGCTCAATGAGGAGGCTGCACTTGCTCTTCTAGGAAGCCCCAGTGCCAATTTTGCCGCTGCTGATTGGACTCTTTGGAGTCTGTCTAACAGGAAACCAGGGGATTCCAGCAACAGGGCGTTACAATAGTCGAGACGACTAAGGATGGTACAGCGTACCACCTGGGCCCGTGCCTGAGTGGGGAGGAGAGGTAATATCTTCCTTAGGGAGCGGAGGATGGCGAAGCAACAAGCAGAGATCTTGTGAATGTTCGTCTCCATACTGAGTTCCTGATTCAGCATGACCCCGAGGTTGCGGATTGTGGCTACTGGACGCACTATGGTCCCGGATTCAGGAGGCCAGAAGTTGTCTGGGAAGGGCCGAGGAATCTTAGTACTAGTGCTAAAAAGTACCTCCGTTTTCCCTACGTTGAATTGGAGGGAGTTGTTTTTTAGCCAGTAAGAGATGTCCCGTAGACATTTGTGAAAGGTCTCAATAGAGATAGAGTCTTCTCCCTCCAAGGAGAGTATCAACTGCGTATCGTCAGCGTAGTTGATAATTTTGATGTTGTAGCTTTTGATAAGCGAGATCAGAGTTCTTAGGTATAGATTAAAAAGAATTGGACT
This sequence comes from Triturus cristatus, assembly GCF_964204655.1. Taxonomy (NCBI): domain Eukaryota; kingdom Metazoa; phylum Chordata; class Amphibia; order Caudata; family Salamandridae; genus Triturus; species Triturus cristatus. Next base: position 1,168,463,343 of record NC_140584.1, on the reverse strand, counting down.
GATTGCAGAGCCCTGGGGGACCCCATGTGGGACCAGAGTGAACATCGACTGAAAAGGGGGAATGGATACCGCTTGCTGTCAATCCTGGAGGAACGAGTGGAACCATTGTACTGCTGAGCCTCTTATTCCTGCCTCAAACAGTCGTTTCAACAGAATATCATGGTTCACAGTGTCAAAGGCGGCAGACATGTCAAGCAGGATAAGGAACGCTGCCTGCCTTCTGTCTGCACGCCTCTGAAGCTCGTCCATCGCTGTGATCAAGTGGGCCTGAAACCAAATTGATCCGCGTCCAAAAGATGATGACGTTCCAGATGGGTAGAGAGGGTGTTACTAACCCAGCTTTCGACAATTTTGGCTGGGAAGGGTAGCAAAGATATGGGACGATAGTTCTTAGAGCAATCTGGGTCAAGAGAGGGTTTCTTCAACAGGGGGGAAACTAATGCCCGCTTCCACTGAGCAGGAACTATTCTGGTTGCAAGAGATTGGTTGCAAATAACGTGCAAAGAAGGAAGAAGTTCCAGCTCAAATTCTTTCCAAACTTTTTGAGGGACAGGGTCTAAAGGAGACCCAGAGGAGATCTTGCTGGCTAGTTTAACAAAGGCCTCATACGAGATAGAAGGGAGCTCAAGTAGGAAATCATTTGAGGCCAATGGTGGAACTGCTGTCTGATTCACGGGGGGTCTTGAATTAAGATCAGGGTATAGGGTGGTGTCAGGGGAGGCATCTAGGTCCTTAATGATGAGCTCGATTTTATTTTTAAAAAACGCAGCAAGATTGTCACAAAGATCTTGAGACGGGGTAATGGTGTTTTTGACACATTCCGGGTTGGTGACACTATTCAATATATTAAAGATGTTTCTAGAATTATTAGAAGAATTGCAGATCATGGATGAGTAGTAATCAGCTTTAGATTTTTTTATTAAGTTCTTATATTCCCGCATTTTATTTTTCCAAAGTTCTTTGGTGGTTTCAGAGTAATTTCGTCTCCACCTTCTCTCAGCCTGTTTACAACTATGTTTCAGATCTTTAAGGCTGTCATTAAACCAAGGCGCAGAATTGACGCTCCTGCATTTGCGAGTTTTAAGAGGGGCATGAACATCAAGGATAGTGGTAATCCTTGAACAGAGAGAGGAATAGTTATTATCAACCTGTTTATTCTCGTCAAAGAGATGATCTAAATGAAACACTTCCCCTATAGAGTGCAGACGAGTAAGGGCTTTCCAGTCTCTACACTTGGTTTTATTGGACATCCCAAGAGCTTTGGGATAGTCACTCTTAAGGTCTAAAAGGAACTTAATGAGTGAATGGTCAGTCCAATCCATGGGTAGAGTTTCTCCCATTGTTACTAACTGGGGGCCAGCAAACAATAGGTCTAAGAGGTGTCCACCCCTGTGGGTTGGTCCTGTGACCAACTGGGAGAGTCCAAGGCTCTTGCAGGAGTTCAGAAGGTTGCGAAGACCGGAGTCGAGGACGCCATTCTGCCATAGATTAAAGTCACCCAGAATTAACAATTTTTGATGCGAAAGTGCAATATTAGTTAAGATGGTCAAGAGCGCCTGTTGATGTTGAAGGCTAAACGCGCCCGGTGGACGATAGCAGACTATCCCGGTAACAATGTTTCCGGACCGAGTCTGAATAGATAGTCCAAGAAGTTCAGTTCCTTCGATCGAGTCTAGAGCACAGGACTTAATGTTGCAGGTTGCAGTGAAAATCACACCTACCCCCCCTCCTCTACCGTTAGGTCTAGGGATATGTAGGAATTTGAACCCAAGAGGACATGTAAAGCCCGGGTCGACCATGCAGTCAGGGCGCGTCCAAGTTTCTGTCATAAAAAGGACGTCAAGTTCGTGAGATTCAATAAGGAGTTGGATTTCAATACAGTGCTTGGGCAGGGACCTTACATTCAGAAGTCCACAATTCAACAGGTTGTTGGCCAGAAAGTCAGCTCGGGGCAGAGCCGTGTTAAGTAGAGAGAAGGTTCCTTTGTCAGCATGAAACTTACCAAGTTGTAAGAGCGTCTCTCTGGAGTAAGGAGGGCCAGAGGGGAGTATGCTAAAGTCGGTAGGAGCGAGACATGCAGCATAGCCGGCGCTAGGCGCTACCTTGGCGCGGACGGGCGCAGAAGGGCTTGCCTTAGGCGCGCCTTCGGCGCGCAAACGGCGCTCCCGCTGCGCTCGTCCGCTGCGCGTCCGAAATCTGCACATGATTTATGGATCTGTGGGAAGGGGCGGAAAGGGGGGGGGTGTGGCCTCAAAAAGGATCGTGGTCACGGCAAGAGCCGGAAATGGCGCCAAGAGTGTCCCGGTACTAGCAGCCGCGGCAACGCTAAATCCGCTGTGCGACGTAGTCTGGGCGATAGAAGTTTACCATCTACAGCTTTGAAGGGAACAGAGGGTGAGTAGTTAAAAAATACAGAGATAATGAACATTCAATTTTAAAAACGTACAGGAATCGTGCTCCCGGCTTTCCGCCTCAGGAGTATCAGTTAACCGAGGCCCTTAACCCTAAGCTGGTTAAAACAAATTTGTGTACAGCAGCGCAATGTATACTCTGCTACAGAACAATAGACACATGAAATAAAAAACAGTTTTTGTAAACAAGATGTTACAGATCTGTATTATCGTGAACCCACAGAAAATATTGTGTTTGAATGAAAACCCCACTTATCTGCTGTGGTGAGTGATAACGCCTTGCAAGAGGTGCTAATAAAAATTTATTAACGACACCAAGGAAACATTTGTATCACACAGGTCTACAAGTGGACAAAACCAATAATGTTTTTTAAATCTTTTTGTGCGTCTTTCTGGAATTTTCCAATACATTTTCTGCTCAAGGTATATATTAGCGAAGCTATTAAATTCTGACAGTGTGAGGTATAAATAATGTGGCTTCAAAGAGTGGCACTATATTTCCCCCCTCCGACAAACAAACATGCGTATGGTCCCATTATCTCAGCATCCTATTTAAAATGTAGGTGGTATGGGCATTTATCTGTGTTAGTAACTTGAGTCTTTTAACTTCAACCGTGTCAGTTACTGAGATGTCATGCGACATCACATTCTGGTTGGACTCAGCGCCAAAGATCATATGATGTCACTTTCCGTGATGTCATTGGGTCAAAGGTAGGAGATGTTGTGTCACTTCCGCTACCCCTGTCATTTTGGTGACATGACGCCCATGCCTAAAGGGAGGAACGGACCTTGAGAATGGGGGACCAGAGAGGAGGGGCCTCAGAAGAAGGGCCTATGCCTTTAAGTTGTCACTAAAGATTCCTGTGACATTCCTATGCTTCACAGGTTGCCTATGTGTGGAGTCTTCACGCCTGATGAGTGACACTTTGACACGTTACAGAGAGTTCGGATTCATAGTGAAGGAGGTGCAAGTCGGACCATTCACCGTTGAGTAAAAGGGTCAATCGAAACATGCCGAATGTTGGTAATTCTTTTTTTTTTTAAATTATATATTTTATTATTTTCTTTTATATAACCGTTATACAACTCACACAGACGTAGTTGGAAGTACATTTTATAAAAGTATATCAGTATTGCATATACATCACAACTAGTTACAGGTTAGTACAAATATTTCTGAATATATTCTTTGGTACAGGCAATCTGTTTATCAGCGGGTGTCTTGTGTTCCCCTTGGTGTCGTCGTATTTTCTTTATTTTGAGTTTGAGAATGACTCCCCGTAGTCATAATTCCGTAGTATTCCTGACATGGACCCCATATTTTATCAAACGTCCCTGGACACCTTCGTGCCATATGGTATGGTATTTTTTCTGCTGTCATATATACATCCATCACTTTTTTCCAATCCAGCAACATGGGTGGTGTTGGAACCCTCTAGTGTTTTGCTAGGAACCTTTTCCCCACTATTATTCCTAGGTTTGCAGAGAGTAGCTTGGTTCTGGTTAGATCTATTTCTGTGGGTATTCACAGAAGTAGGTACTTGGGGTCCATTGGTATTGATGTTCCTACTATGTGGCTAGGTTCTTGGGTGAGGGAGGTCCAGTATACGGTGTTTGTTCGCCAGTGCCTTAATGTATGGAAGTATGTTCCCATTTCCGTGTAACATCTAAGACAGTTTGGTGTAGCTGTCCTCTCGGATTTATGTAGCCGGGCCCTGTCATAATATGTTCTATGCAGGATTTTAAATTGTACCAGTCGGAGACGTGCTTTTATCGCTACCTCCCTGGGGTGCATCAGTGCTGCTTCGCTACCCTATATCTTCGAGGGGTCCTAGTTCTACCTCCCATTTCGTCCTTAACCCCTTGCGCGCTGCGCACATTCCCCCGCTATGCGGGCGAATTAATGAGTGGGCGGGGTTCTGACAGCCCCCTACCGTGCTCCGCACACGCCCACCGTGACATCGGACGGCTGGGGGCCGTCCGAAGCATGCAAGGGGTTAAGGTTACCAGTGTGTCTGGCTGATTATTGATCAGTGTTTTATATGTTCAGGAGATTGCCTTTTCATCTATTTCTCCCATGAGTAGGCTTCCCTCTAGCTGTGAATATTCACGCACTGTCTCAATTTCGATCTGTTGTGATTCCAGGCGTGAGTAATTTGTCGGTATTTGTGTTATTGTGTTTGAGATACTTCAAATTCTTTCTGTAGGAAGTCAAATGAAGCTAGGGTTCTCCTTCCAGGATGTCTCCTACTTTCGAGATCCCCAGTGTTTGAACCCTTGCAGTTTTGCGAATTCCTTAGTCGCGTTCCTACCCATAGTGGGGTCTCCCATGTTACCCGTGTATCCCAGAGCATTTATTTTTCTGCTTTTTTTCCAGGCCTCTATCACCACTTGTGGAGCCGGGAGTATTCTTTTGGTGTCCTCCCCCCATAGAGGTAATGAGTGTGGGATTGGGAACTGAATTGGGTTAGTTCACGTGCATATGTGGGATGGTTATTCAGGGCGTGCTCCCAGTCATTAATGATAATGAGTGTGCCGCCCATTAGTAGGCTCTGATGCTAGGAAGAGATGTAACTAAGTTATTTTGATTTCTTTACAATGTACCGAGCGCTACTCTCGGGGCTTTACCCTCCCAGAGGAACTCTCGGACCGCCCCCTCGATCTTGTGGAATACCTCGTCTGGCAGTTTCTGGTATGTGTTTTGGAATATGTAGATACGTTTTGGTAGCGTTATCATCCTATACATGACAACTCTGCCTAGGAGTGTCAGTGGGAGGGTTTTCCATCCGTCTGTCGTTCTGGAAGTCCGCCATCACCCTGTAAATGTTATGTTGCATGCTTATGTCTCTATCCAGGGCAATATACATGCCCAAGTATGTAAAGCCGTTTTGAGTTATTTTCAGGTTTCCTGGGACGTCTTCCTGATCTACCTCGTGTCCTGCTGTGTATGCACTGGATTTCTTCCCGTTTATCCTGTATCCCTCATGGATCCCGTATGTCTCAAAGGTTTTTAATATGCGGGGAAGAGTTTGCCGTGGGTTTGTATCATATAGAAGGATACCGTCTGCATAAAGGGATATCTTTTCATCCTCAGATATTGCCTCCTTCTCACGGAAACCTGTAATATGAGGATGTGCACGTACCATGAATGGAAGTGGTTCCAACGTTAACGCGAATTATAGTGGTGATAGCGGTCTTCCCAGTCTTGTGCCCCTTCCAATCTGAAATTCATCCGAAACTGCTCCGTTCACCCATACCCTGGTGCATGGTTTTGTGCATAATAACTTGAGCCGGGCTCGGTTGTGGGGCCCAAATCCATATCTCTAGAGAACCTACTTCAAGACGGGTCAATGAATGGCGTCAATTGCTTTTACAGCGTCTAGGGATACTATTAGATGTGGTGTGTCTCGTTGTCTTGTGGCCTCTAGCCAGTTGTTAAGACAACTAAGGTTGGGGCGGGTCGACCTTTTAGGCATGAAGCCAGTTTTGTCCATATGTATGAAAGTGGTTAGGACTTGTACCACTCTATTTGCCAATACTGTGGCTAGAATATTAGTCTCTATCTTTAGTAGAGAGATGGGGCGATACAAGCTGCAGGTCGTTTGTGGTTTATTTGGTTTATATATGACTGCTATCATAGCGTTCCTGAGATCAGGGTGTAATATGCCCTGCTCCTTTGCTTCAAGAAATGATATATGTGGGTGCGGGCTTAGTATGTTTCTGTTCCTTTTATAGAATTCCACGGGTATACCGTTTGGTCCTGGGGTTTTCCCTGCTTTCAAGCGCCCTATGGCTTCCTCTATCTCAGTCACAGTTATCTCCTCTTCTAATTTCTGTACTGCCTCTGTCGGGAGGGTTGGGGAGTGAGATTTGTGCCAGGTACAGATCTATCTGGTGAGTGTTCGCTAGGGGCCTTGCTTTGTAAGATGCTGTGTAGTAGTGGGTAAATTCATTCGCAATCTCTCGGGGTGTTGTGTATGTGTGGCCTGCTTCTGCCTCTATAGCTGTCACCCATCGGGCTTCTGCCTCGTTCTTGCCCAGCCAGGCTATCAGTTTCCCGGCTTTGTCTCCTGCATCATAGAGATGTTTATGAGAGGCTTGGAGCTCAGCTCTGGCTTTTTTCGATGGCAAGGCCTGATATTCGGTACGCAGGTTCATCATTTCGCGTAGTTGCTTGGGATTAGGGGGTGTCTAGGGAAGCTTCTAGCTGAAGGAGACGAGACTCTATGTCCGTTATGTCCTGTACTTCCTGCCTCTTTTTTTGTGGAATTATATTTTCTGCTCTGTCGTGGAGGACGGTCTAATATGCCTCCCAAAGTATTATGGTGGATTGTACTGATACGGTGTTTCCCTAAAAATATAGTTTTGTGGCTGCTCTAATCTTTCTTGCCTCTTTTTCGTCTCTTAGTTCCCATGCGTTTAATGTTTGGCCTTAGTTTCGTGTCTGCTGCCCCACAGTGAGCCACTTTGGGGAGTGGTCAGAGAGGCCCCTGGGTAGGTTTACCGCCTTTTCTTTCTTTTTTATTTCTCCTGCTGGGGCAAATATATAACCCACCCCACCCCCATCACCTCCCACACACTTTCCCCCATATGTCAACATGGCAACTGTGTTGCACGTAGCTCTGAGAGGTTTGTCGCCCACCCCACCCTCTTAATTCCCCTTTGGCCCCACTATTGTTCTACATAACTATCAACAAACACAAATACGTATTAAATTGGGGGTCGTGGCTCCGGACTGTTCCTGTACTCAAATATCAATTGAATTGGTTTGTCTTACTTGCCTCTTTCCAGCCTACCATAACTGATGTTAATGTCCTCCCTCTGCAGAGTCTAGCTTACATGCTTTATCCAGCATTTCTTCATATGGGTTTTCCCGTGTTTATTATCGTCGTCATCAGTGGGTGTTCTGGTTCCGAGTTCGTTGAATTACCAGAGCGTGGATCTGTTTCGTTTTCGTCTTCAGCTCCTGATCTAGGCGTCTTAGGGTCTTGGCTGTAGAGAGTTCTTCTTGTGTCAACAGACATTCTGGTTCTTGAGGTCGTTTTTCAGACTGTGTGGATTTCCATTGCTTCATAAGTACCAGGGATCTCTTGCAATGTTTTTCCCTATGCCATTGTTTGGACGCCAATGCTGGCTGCCAGCTGGTTACTGGGGATCTCCTGATATCTTTATCGGGTCGGAGCTCCTCTATCCATGACCATGCCTCTGCCGGGGAGTGGAAGAACAGAGCATTCTGGTTGTAAAGGACCTTGAGTTTAGCTGGGAATATGAGCATATGTTGTATGTTCAGTGCTCTGAGTTTGGTCTTTACCGCATCAAAGGTGCGTCGTTGGGATTGCACATCCCTCAAATAGTCTGGAAAAATCATTATTTTGACCTGTTCGTGTTTGAGTTCTCCTAGTTTCCTTGCTTCTCTCAGGATCAAGTCTGTTTCCTGGAATATCAGGAACTTTGCAATGAGGGGACGGGGCGGAGTACCCACGGGGGTTTGCATTGGGTGCCCTATGTGCTCTCTTTATTATAAAGCATGCTGAGAAGCCCGCAGCTGGAAACGTGGTTTGCAGCCAGTTTTACAGAAATTCTCCTGTGTCGATCCCTCCACCCCCTCGGGAAATCCCACAAAGCGTAGGTTGTTCATCCTTGCACGATTTTCGGTATCGTCCACTCTCCACACCATCTCCTTCATCGTGGCTTTGAGTTCTGAGACGTCTTTCTGCATGTTATGATTCAGATCTTCCACTTCTGAAATGTTGTTTTCTGCTTGCATTACCCATTCCACTACTTGATGTAGATCTCGGCGCAGAAGGGTAACTTCTTCACGCACTTCCCTATTTTCCCCTCTAGGGGGGCTCTAGCTGCATGGATTACTTGCAGGAGCATTGGTGTGTTAGGTATTGGGGGGCCCAACCTCTTGGTCTACCAGTGGGACTGTTGTTTTCATAAACTTGTCCAGTTTACTCTGTCCTTGCGGATTGGGTTCTTTGTCCCTAGCCATGGTTTGAATTTCTTTGGCGTGTCGTTTAGGGGTAGCCGTGTCTTCTTTTAGTCTCAATGATTACTCTTCCTTGGGTTTCTTCCGTCTTTCGCTCCTCTTATTCAAGCCAGTTCAGGGTGCATGAGACAATGGGGACCTGTTCAGTTCCTGTTTAATTCTTCTTTTTCTTCCTCCTCATGGGAGGGGGGCCGGCTATCTTCTTATTCTGTGGGTGAATGCCCCTAGGGCAGGGTGGTCATAACCATAATCCCTGTGGGGAGACCTGTTATGTCAGGGTGCGCTTTCCTTAAAGCCTTCCCCCCGCCTCACAGGGGTTTCGTACCCCTAATGGTCACTGTCTTATCTCCAAAGGGCCTATTGATTGTATTGTTGCTGGCCCCCTCACCCGGCTCACCTGGTTGCCCGCTCAGCCGTGGGTAGAAGGTCCACGATACCTCAATTTCTGTGTCACTTCTGCCTGTTCCAGGGCCTTCTCCATTCCAATTCTAAGTTGAGGTGAGGGGGGCGGGACCCTATTGTAGCCTGGGTCTCCTCCTGTTGGTCTCAGGGCTGAACAGAGGAGTGTCCTCTCATTTGTCGGTGGGGGGATGGCCTGCAACAGCCCACTCGGTGTCCCTGCTGTCTGCTACTCAGCATGCAGGAGTTCCAGGCCACTGAGGACCTCCCTCGTCTACTGGAGAGGGTTGTCGAACTGTCGGCCCAGTCCCCGTCTTCACCCCCTTGGAAGCACACTCAAGCGTGATATGCGGGGGGCGGGGGTGGGGAGATGCCTCCCTCCCGACTAGGCGGGGAAACAGGAGATGCCAGGCAGGGGCCACATTTGGGCGCGAGGCAAGATCGGCCCTCACTTCCTGCACAAGCCGCACCTGCCTAATGCCGGCCGCCTCTGAACAGACGGGAGTCACCGCGGCGCTAGCCTATGCCTGCCCCCCCACGGCTCACTTGCCTTACTGTCTTCAACTTCAACTCGTCTCAGCCAGCACCGCACCTTCCAGATGTCCTCGCCTCCACCTCAGATCCCCAACCACTTGGGGCAATGTGGGCTCTAATCCAGAATCCCGGAGGTGCCGGAAGAAGGTAGGGGGAAGCCGCAGACAAGTCGAGGGCAGTGCCCAGGCGAAGACGTTCAGGCCAAGTCCCCCGGATATTAAAAGGCCACGTCTGGCGGGGACCGGAGGTATATGTGGGGGGGGGGAAAGGCAGATCTTCTAGTTTCTGTTGTCGGCATAGGTTTAAACTGGAGAGGTGTGTTGGGGGCAACTTCTGGTCTTTAACGTCAGCTTATGTCCGGGTCAGAAGGATATGTGGCTCACGCCCTCTGCATGGTGTTTTCGGATGGAGCCTCCATCAGTGAGCCACTCGATGTCTGGGCTCCAGATCTGGTCGTCTGTTGGTCTTGGGTTGCTCATCACCCCTCCTTCGTTTCGGGGCGTTCAGCAAGTCAGGTCAACCACTTTGCCTGGCTCATCTCCCCACATCGCCGCGGCACTCCAGCCGCACCTGTGCTCAGCCGTTGCTCCGAGGCCACCTGTTTCCGGCTCTGTTTATCACCAATATTTGGCTCAGCAGGCACCAGGAGTTAGCGTCATGTTTTCCACTCTGGTCTGATTTTCTGGATGGGCGCGGGAGGTATGGATCTGTGCTGGATTTGTTGGTAGGCTGGCGGAGCCCTCGTTCAGAGCTGCTACTCCGCCATGTTGATGGCCACGCCCCCAATGTTGGTAATTCTTGACACTGTGAGGGCATTCTTACCACATGGTGCAAAGTCTGCAATGGCATGAAGTTTGCCATTCATAATCAATGCACTCAGTTACTCGATCATTCATCCATGCACTCCCACATCTCTCTTTTTGTTCACAGTGTAAAATTCCTCCATTTATCCATAAACACACATTCTCACCAACTAGGAGGAAACTGAGATAGTAAAGAAAGTCATCAAATTGTGAGCAAGGGGCAGGCAAAAAACCCACTCTAAAGTCCTAGTTTAGATCTTGGCAGATGGGTTACTCTTTCACAATAGTGACGAATATACAGTCCCCCTAAATATAAATCCCATTATATCCTATGGGATTTATATTTCGGTGTGACGGAGTAAACCATTTGCCACGATCTAAATCAGGCCTTAAGTCTGTATTGGATGCAATAGGGCCATCTGTCAACAGACAGCGACGTCTGAATGAAGGTGAAATCCAAAAACTGAGTGAGAATGAAAAGAGGTCCCAGATTTTTTCAGTATCTTTTCTGCTGGGACTCTGGGGAGTGAGTGAGAGACTGAGAGGATGTGACACTGCAATCTTCAGCCCTTCCATCTTCTCTCCTCTCGACTGGCGTCTCCAGGTGATACTCATAAATGTGGCAAAAATGCAGCAATCTGTACCTCAGGTTTGCAACCAACTTCTATTACCCCATTGGTTGCTTGCAAATACTCATGTGCATCCACATGACCCACGCATACAGAGTGGGCTCCCATTGGCTATTTGAATAAATGGGACCCTACATTGCCCTTTGTGAAGTCACACAATGGACTCCTACCACTAATCACCCCCAAAGGGAAGGTGTGTAAAACTAGAGTTGCAGAACCAAAAGTACTTTCTCTCTAGTCTTGAGACAAAACATTTGTGGAGCCACGGCTGTTTGCTTATGTGCAGGGTGAGTCAGAGACTTCAAAAGGGCTCATTTTAATTATAGTGTATCAGGTGAGTTTATTACTAAATATAAAAAAATAGAACACACAAGTATTGCTGTTCTCTCTAGCATATTAACATGATTTTCAGCACTTCATGGTTAGAGTGAGTAGTCAGGCCATGTGCGCTTTGGGCCACAGCTGTGTGGAGAAATCACCCAATGTTAAGACTCCCTCTACAAACTATGAAACTGTCAAGTACCCTCGACTGACGATGTTGTTTCTCCACAGTATTTCTGCAGCAGTAAGGTCCTGCACATAAATACAAGCAAAGTGAGTCCAGAAAATAAGCACTGTGCCATGTAACCTACATATGTTGACATATTGTTGCACTTGAGACCCTACCTACTGTCCAATCATACTATATCTGCTCCCCAACATTTACTCCCCATTATGGGTTATTAGCTTTTGAAATTCTGTCCTGTGGTTGGTCAACACCATAAGTCCTTGAAGACTGTTTTTCCCATTGAGTGTATTGTGGAGGTGAAACTGAATGTTGGGTACTTACCACATGTCTGAGTGACAATGATGCAGAGCTCAACTGCCTCTGCCAAGCCCTGGTGGACTGGGCTTGACCTATGTGTTCACAACCTTTTCACTGATTATTACTTCTACATGACTTGCCTGTAATGTTGTTTTGTTTCTTGGAAATATAAATATATGTTAAGAAACAAAAATAAACAACCATAACTGCGTATTCATGGGCCATGGTCAACCGCTGAGAAAGATGGCTGCACAGTGGGGCGGCTCCGTCTAAACTCACCGGTTCGAACATAAATCCGCTTACTGATCCGTGAATACTGGTGCTACAATTACTCCCTCATGTGCCGCAGCCTGCAGGGAACGATTCGAGCTGGGAACCGGACAGCACAGACAGGTGGTGGTGGAGAACGGCTTGCCTGCGTGGTGACTCCGGCGGCGCAGCGTAAATGCTGGGAGAGAGCGCTCTGAGCCCTGCCGCTGCCGCGGTGATCAGAGCCGCGGCTGGAAGTGAATGAAACAGCCAGCGACCCAGGAAACTCCGCAAAGGGTGAGTGCAATCCACTCTGGTGGGAGACAACCTTGGCGGGTGTGCCGGTGGGAATCAACAGACGGGCAGCAAGCTGAAGTCGGGGAACAGCCCTAAAGAGGACAGGGCTTCGCGAGCATACCGCAGAGACTAGCGGCGTCGGGCTGTTTCGTCTGCCATGCCCGTGTCCACTTTGAAAACCCAATGGAGTATTCTGCCTGGATTGGAATCGCCCATGAGTTGAGGGGAAAGGAGAAGACAGGTCACAAGAATTGAGGGAGTGTCAGCAGGTCCCTGCTGCTCGGGCGCTCTGAAGAGACGTGAGCCTGGCTGTCCTTGCCGGCACACGGGCTACCCTGAAATGAGCTTCACAGCCATGAGGCCATAAACGTTTGCGTTATGGGCTGAGACTTTGCAGCCATCTGATTTGGGGAAAATACAGGACTTGGTCTCGACCTGTGGGTGCAGAGATGGACCGTGACTGTATCAGTAACTGTGCCTATTCGACTCCACTACATCCATCTAGTACTGCACTTGTTGTACAAGCCAGTATAGACCCGAACTTCTTACATTTGCGGGCAGCACGAAGGCAGTGAAAGCACAAGCAGCTCCAGCGGCCCAAAAGCTGAAGAGAAAGTCATACATATACAGCGCCACCTTGGGGACTCAACTGCAGAGGCGGCGTCAGCTGCATTAGTAGACAGGGGACAGGTGGAGATCCTGAAAACACGTGTTGCTGCCTCCTTTATAGTGGCCTATGTGACTCTCGGCCCCCCCCTGGTGCCACAAGCGACGATGCCCAGAGGAGATTGGGTAATCAGACAATCCGGGCAGGACTAGACAGAAACCGTGCACCGGAATAGGGCGTACCGACATGAGGCAGTGAATAAAGACAGAAGCGGCGGAGAGGTGGGCTAACCGCACCCGCACCCGCAGGAGTGGCAAAGGTACCCTGGTGAACCTCAACAAATACAGCAAGGGGACTCCTTTGGCCAATATAGTTTGTCCACCTAACAGCACATACGTCCTCATCATGGCTGGAGGCCGCAATGCCAAGTCCACCATGCAGGCTAAATTAGACAAATATGCTTGGAGCAAGAGCGCGGGCGCTAAAGAAAAAGAACTCGACGACGAGCCTGAGAAGAGGCAGGAAGTAACCGAAGAGCCGAAATTAACCCTTCACGATATAATGTCAGCCATTACGACAGTCAGGACGTCACTGGAGTCCAGAATTGACAATGTCTCTACAGAAGTATCGTTGATAAAAGCTGACATGAGTTCAATGAACACTAGACTCAAAGAGGTTGAGTCAACCACAAGCTCCCTGCCAAAGACGCATCCACCCTCCAACAAGCGGTAAGTGACCTAACACCACGCTATGATAGGATGGAAGCTCAGCTGGATGAGTATGAGGGGCGTTCCAGACGCAACAACGTGCGTATTCTTGGTGTGCCCGAGAAAGCGGAAGGACAGGCAACAGACTTCTACGTGGAAGACAATGTCACGAAATACCTAAAGCCATCAAGATTGTCAAAGTTCTTTTTGATTGAGCGGGTGCACAGAGTGCCTAAGGGCAGACCAAAACCCTGTGCTCTGCGGAGACCCATCTCGCACATCACCCCCAATTGAGCTTGACAACAGTAAGGTGTCCTTCTTCCCGGACTTCACCCTAAAGGTACAGCGACAGCGACTAAAATTTCTCGAATTAAAAAAAGCCTTGCGCGATAAGGATATTAAATATGCGATGCTCTTCTGGGCCAAGCTACGAGTGGAATCGAAGTGAAAGGCCTGGTTCTTCGCTACTCCGGAAGAAGCATGGGACCGGCTCGACGGCTCCACACGGCGGGAAAGAGGGGTCACCAAGGCCAACGAGATAGACCAGGGAAACCGCAAGTAGAACACAGAGCAAGATCCTCCACAGAAGAACGGGCACTGATTGAAGGCAACAAAGAGGACTAGTCAAGAATCTTTACTTCTTTCAGAGACTTACGCTGACTCTTACAGAGAGCCCTACACGAACTTGAATCCGGTTGGCGCGCCTTTGAGAGGAAGGTGAGGTGTAACGGGCTACTGGCTGCGAGGGGCAGGAGACGAGTCGATTTACAGTAAGATGGAGCAAATGGAGAAACTAAGACACTAAACCAGTATTCACATAAAGTTATTGTTAAACGGACGTGGAGTTGACACACGCACCACAAGTTAAAGGGGTGGGCGATAGGCACTCTGCAAGTTTGGGGTGGCGGGAGGTTCCGATATCGCCATGCAGGGAGGGGGGAAGTTTTATGAAAAGGGAGAGGTGGGTTTCCAAATATCGACAATTTCCGGCAAGCAACATGTTGCACGCCCAAATGATTGCTCAACTTTCATTGATGAGAGGGAGCGGGTTGGGGAATGTGAAGTTAGGAAAATGGACAGTTTGGACAAGTTACGCACTACACGAAAAGCAGAAGTTAGCACAATCCACGCATTGGGAATGTTGAGACTGACAACTGGTAGGCTGAGATGGACGAAAGGTCCCCCACACAGATTCGAGGTGGGTGGAGGTCCTCCCTCGATGACACAGATCACCAATTTGCGCGCACATGGCTACAGCATCGAAACAGGGACTTAAATTGTTATCCTGGAATATGAATGGGTTAGGGGATAAGATTAAAAGAAGAGTTGTGCTGCAATATATAAAACATCATTCCCCTGATGTGATTCTACTCTAGGAGACCCACTTATTAAGCAGTGCCTGTAAAGCACTGACGGGATGGGGGTTTAAGCTTGTAGGGCACTCAGCGCTTGGCTCAGGCTCCTGGGGGGTTGGAATAATGACTCGTAAGACATTCCAGATGACAACTGAGCGCATATGGACAGATAACTTGGGTCGATATGTGGCAGTCTCCGGGATGTGGGAGAGACGGGCTTAAACTTGGTATCCGTTTATCTACCGCCAGGCCTTCAGCCCCCAGCACTCAGAGACCTTGGTGATCTCCTGCTCACCTTACCAGAGGGTAGACTCCTAATTGAAGGCGATTTTAATTCAATAGTCTCGGATTCCTTATATAGATGGCTCCCGAAAACGCTACCTCCTGCTCGCACACAAATTCACAATTTTATGGAGGCCATGGGCCTAGTAGAAGACTGAAGGATGCTCCACTCCGGGGGACAGCAGTACACATATTACTCTGGGGCTCACCGCAGTATGTCCAGAATTGACTACATCATAACGCTAGTGGACCAGCTAGAGACCATCAAAGAAGTGCGCCACCTTGCCAGAGGTATATCAGATCACTCACTCGTATGGGCCCAAATTGAGGTGGGAGAACCCAGAATTGTCAGAGTAGCACCTATTAATTCGTGGTCTCTGAAAAATCCTCAAATAAAGGAGAAAATTGTACAAGACACAGAATTATACTTTCAGGAAAACGAACATTCGGTGGAATCGGCTCAGACATTATGGGAAGCCTATAAGGTTATAATTCGAGGAACCGCTATCTCTCAAATAGCTGGGTTTAGAAGACAAAAGCAGGAAGAATTAGTGGGTCTAGAAATAGATATACTGGAACTAGAAGGGAAGCTCCAAGATACAAACTTTGACGAGACATTAAAGACAAAAGAGTATTCAGCAGTGGCCACTGAGGCGGCCAAGACATTGCACCGGGCAACGCTCAGCAAGATCTATGATGTCGGGGATAAAGCTGGAAAACTGCTGGCCTGGTTGGACCCTAGGAAACAAGCAAGTAGTGTAGTGGTAGAGCTCGAATTGGTGTCCGGGAGAGAGACTCACTGAACCACAGGAGATTGCAGATGCCTTTGGTACCTATTATCGTGGTATATATAAGTCTCAGACGCCATATACCGAGGAGGACATGCACTCCTTTTTGGGGAATATATCCCTGCCTGCTCTCTCTGAGGGAGATTGGGCAGAACTTGACAAGGAGCTGACCATTACAGAGGTAGAGAAAGCCTTACACTACTTACGGGTGGGAAAGGCGTCGGGCCCAAATGGCTTGCCCATCGAAATGTACAAGTTAACCTCGAGTAAGATCGCACCCTATCTCACTGGAATGTTTCAGGAGAGTAGAGAAGCAGGATCGCTTCCCATCAACCAGAGGTTGTCGACGATTGTGGTAATTCACAAGAGTGACAAACCCACGAATCTGTGCTCGTCTTACAGGCCAATATTGCTGCTCAATGCAGAAGCCAAGATACTGGCGAAAGTCCTAGCCACTCGCTTACTAAGCGTCATAATGCAACTGGTACATCCAGACCAATCGGGCTTTATGCCTGCTAGGAACACTTCTCTAAATTTGTGGAGACTGCAGGGAGTGCTAGACCGAGCCACCACGATTGCTGAAGACACTGTGGTGGTATCTCTGGACGCGGCCATGGCGTTTGATACAACAGAATGGTCCTACATGTTTGCAGTATTAAAGAAGCTAGGGTTCGGCCCAGGCTACTTGGGGTGGGTCCGCCTCCTTTACTCCACACTGCTTTTCCAAATAGTAGTCAATAATAAAAAGTGTCCCGTCTTCGAACTTGGCAGGGGTACCAGGCTGGGCTGTCCCCTCTCCCCACTGTTCTTCGCTCTAGTGCTCAAACCATTGGCGAAGTGGATACGGAAGGACCCCGTCATTAGAGGGCTAAAATGGACAGAGGGCTGGGAGGACTGTATTTCGTTATATGCCGATGACATTCTATTGTATTAAGCATCCCCTCGGCCTCCCTAAATAGAGTGCTCCACAAATTATCATGGTATTTGGAAGATTTGCAGGCTACACGATAAATTGGTCCAAATCGATCTTCTATGTCCTTAGTGGAGGGATGCCGTCCCTGTCCAGAGGCTTCCTCATAGCAAAAGCAGTGAAGGGGTTTAAATATTTGTGGATCCGAGTCTCTAAAGACCCGACTCAATTTCATGAGCATAATCTTCTACCCCCGTTGCAGAGACTCAAAAGTGATGTTCAGCACTGGAGATCGCTTCCATTGCGCCTACTGTGGTGTGCAGCCTTATTTAAAATGATGTCCCTCCCACGGTATTTGTATGTTTTACAGAACACGCTGCACCCAGTGGGAGCTGATTACTTTGGAACCATAGATGGAGCCATGAGAGAACTCCTGTGGGATGGCAAACCACCTCGAATAGCTATACAAAAACTTACATTGGGGTGGTATGATGAGGGAATTGGCCTCCCAGACATTAAGAAATATTACTGGGCGGCACAATTAACAGCTATAAATCAGTGCACAGGGAGATCCCGGAATTAAAATGGACAGGTGGCTACTCCCGGGAGGGAGTTTTGCAGGGGCACTATACACTAACACAGCCAGTAAGAAATTGTCGGGCCCACTGGACACACGATCCAAGTGTGGCGGGTGGCTACTCTGAGCATGGGATGGAAGGGTAAGATCATACTGGCCACCCCACTCTGGGATACCGACCTTCTTGGTAACCTGCGATACACCCGAGGATTTGACCGCTAGAACTTAATAGGGATCTCTAGGGTTGGGGATCTATGGAAGACAGGAAAAAATGTTCTCTTTGCCCAATTACAAGTGGAGTATGAATTGGCCAGTTCCGAGTATTTAAGGTATCTGCAGATCCGACATGCGCTACTCGCGGCGATATCACAGGGGGAGATGCCGCCAGACTCCACCCCACTGGAAGATGGAGTCCTGGACGGGGATCGCCCAGAAAAAGCCATATCACTAATATATAAAAAACTCGTCAACAACATGACAGACCCTCTTATTCGATTACGGGCCAAGTGGGACTATGATTTCGCTGGCCTGGAGGATGACGAATGGCTTGAAGCCTTGGCCTCCCCTAAGGAAACTGCTATATGTACCAGGCTTAGGCTCGTGCAGCTGAAAATAATCCATCGAATAGACCCAGCGGGACCTATGTTAGTAAAGATGGGTTATAGGGAGGAGGCAGGATGCATGAGGGGAAGTGGTCAAGAGGGCACTTTTATACATACACTTTGGGAATGTACAGTAATCCAGAGATACTGATTGTCCTTATAGAAATGTATGGAACGTGTAATGGGCTGCACAATCGACTGTAACATTAAACTATATCTCCTAAATATCTGGGGCCCCACGAACCTACGTACCAAAGAAAGGACATTGGTGACACTTGGGTTGGCAATAGCCAAGAGAAATATCGCTAGACGGTGGAGGGCGAAGGAACCGCCAGTGCCGGCCGAATGGAGAAAGGACATGGACTGGTGTATGGTAACAGAGAAAACTGTGAATGAGTCTCGGGGATGCCCCACCAAATGGACACAGATTTGGGGAAAGTGGAATGACTACAGGGGAGGGATATGTGATCCCCGGGAGCAAGGGCGGGATGCTGCTAGGGGAAGGCCGAGTGCTGGCGGTCCCAATGGAAATGGTTTGTAACATTTAAGTAATCTCAGATGCATTGTGAAGCTCATGCCAGAACAAAACCAAGTGAATGTAAGTTTAAAATTGACTACTGTGTATGCTATTTGTCTCAAATAAAAAAAAGTTTCTTAAAAAAAAAAAAAGAACTGCGTATTCAGCTATTCAGATAAATACTTACCAAGTTGGCATCCCACGTTCCACATCTCCTGGGGATTGTAGTTGGAGGAGTCAGTCCTCAGGCCACTTGGGTAGATCCGAGAGAGTAACCGGGAGTTATAGAGGACAAACTCGTTCCCTGTGAGAAGACAGAGGTGGTGAGACAGTGTGTTCTTCCTAATGATTGGGGTCTAGGAATATCCCCACCATGCCACAAGCCTCTCCCCTGCCCACTGGAGAGAATTCTTGCTATCAAAAACACCCCCTAGATGAGGGGCAGGCAGGGGATTCAAAAGGAATTTGTATGGTAGCAGGACTCAGAAAGTTAGGGAATGATAGGAGGGGTCTGCGGAACTACCTTAAAGCACATATATTCATACAGTGTTCATGGTGGCAGTTTAAGTCTCCGGTTATTTATCTAAAGCCCAGATAGAAAAACCAACTGGCTCTCACACTCAATGCTACAAACTGGATTGCAGTCTTATTAGTCTTATTACTGTCAAACATCAAAGATCCTTTAAACCTTAAGGTGGTCTTATTACTGTCAAACCACAAAGACCCTGTAAACGTTAGTGGAGTCGTAATACTGCCAAACATCAACGGTCCTGTAAACTTTAATGGAGTCTTTTACTGCCAAATCTCAGAGACCCAGTAACCTTTAATGAAGCCACACTACTATCAAACCCCAAAGACCGTACAACAATTTGAGGCTTACTACTACCAATCCACAAACCCTCTTTAAACTTTAATGAAGTCCTATTACTGCCAAACATCAGAGGTCCTGTAAACTTTAATGGAGTATTTTTACCACCAAATCTCAAAGACCTTATAAACATTAATAACGTTTTACTACTGTCAAACCTCAATGACTCAGTAAACCGTAATACAGTCTTATTGCTGCCAAACCTCAAAGATCCTGTACATTTTAATGGAGTCTATCACTGCCAAACCTCAAAGACCCAATAAGCTTTACTGGAGCCATACTGCTAACAAACCCCAAAGACCCTGTAACAATGGAAGTCTTATTTACTACCAAACCGCAAGCATCTTCTAAACTTTGATGGAGTCCTACTACGGCCAAACCTCAAAGACCCAGTAAACTTTAATGAAGATGCACTACTTTCAAACCCCAAAGACCCTGTAACAAATAGAGTCTTACTATTATCAAACCGGCATAACCCTGTAAACTTTAGACAGAGACTTATTACGGCACAAAATTAAAGACACTGTAAACTTTAATGACATCTGATTACTGGCAAACCTCAAAGACCCTGTAACTGTTATAGGAACCTTATTACTAACTAGCCTGAAAGACCATGTGACATTTAATGAAGTCTCATTACTGCTATACCTGAAAGACCCAGTAAACTTTAATGGAGTCTTCCTACTTATTACCTGTTGGAAATGCCATTCTTTTCGTGGTATTCCCTCAGATTTTTGCTTTGACAGTTTTCTTTGGCAGTAGAACTCTTTGCACTTTACCCCTGCTGACTGGGGGTAAAGTGTTGTGCTCCCCCTTTAAATTGGTTTTAACTGCAAATTTTACTTCTGAAATGACTAAACCTTACTTTAAAATATTTATAAATCAACCCTAAATAGACCTTGTTACCCATATGGCAGGGTTCTTGGTATTTAACTGCAAGACATGTAAAACGTTAATGTTGAAGATGTCATTGCAGTAAAAAAGCCCTTAAAGCTGTTTTCGCCGGAGCAGGGTTGGCTGTCCCATAGTAAAGCATTGTAAAACAATATTATGGCTAATAAATGTTATCTCTACCCAGGAAGCCACTATAAATTGAATTGTTGGACTCCTTGAGATATTTTTGTGCCCAATTCACTTATGAAGTTGGATTTGTAATAAATATTTTAGAAATATGAGGCGTGGCTAATATCCAGGCCTCCACCCTTGTTTTGGTTGCTAAGCCTGACTGGTCTCCATCCCAATGGGCCTCTTGCTGACATCACAGAGAGATCCTGATGAAGTGTTAAGACCTGTTTGACAGGTCTGCTGGATGTACATGTAATATTTGAGGTGCACTTTAACCCCTTCAGTGCCCATGACGAGCTGGACTCGTCATGGGCTGCGGTGGCGCTGTGCCCATGACGAGTCCAGCTCGTCATGAACTCCGCCCGCTAATGGAAGGCGCGGCACTGGGCGGGGAAAGGGGCGGGCATGCAAGGGGTTAAAGCAGGGGATAAGAATGACAAAACAATTTCTGTGTATCCACTGTCTGCTACCAGACTATTGCATCTGAGATGTTTGGAGTACAGGGACTGCCTAATTTGTAGTGTTAGGATTAGGAGAACCCTAGGATTACCACAGCACACTCCCCACACACTTTTAGCCCTCAGAGGACACTTTGGCCATCTTAAAAATTCCCAATGTGGGTAGGGTTAGCTCCAGGAACCTTTACCCCATCAGTTAGGTTGTCCCCATGGGTCATTCCAGTCACACCCCGGTTTGCCTCTAATGTCTGTTCCACATGGTTCTCATTGTTTTCTAGTTGGGTAGGTGCCATATACTCTGCTATGCACTTTATAACTATTTTCTAGTTGGGAAGATGCAACTGTTTCTCGATTTATTTACCTAAGTGCTAATGCAAACAGGCAGTGCTGATTACTTAAAGGCCTCTGTTTACAGCTGACCTCAAGATTGCCTGATACTTGTCTGTTGTTTATTTGTTTAACTGCTGTAAAAGGTGGTGCTGACTACTTAAAAGCCTCGTTATCCTGCTGAAGGTCACCTGGTAGGCTTGTTGTAGTTTTATTTGTTGTAACCTAATTAGGGGCCTCCACTCCCAGCTACAGTTTCCTGCCAGACACAGCCTTCTAATTGACAGGAAACACTCAATAATCACCAGGAAGGCTCCAGTGTTCAATATGTTTGTTTACTCAACATTCAATTTCCTGCCTCAGTTTCCCACCAGAGATAGCATTTGAATTGAAAGGAAACACTCAGTAATCTTCTAGAAGGCGCCAGATATACTCTTGTATGACAGGCTATAAACACAGCTTCCAAACTTAGTCCCCTGCTTGGCCTTGTCGATCTGTCTTGAGAGAGCTGTGTCCTGTCTGTTCCGGCCTTGAGTTCCCGAGCCCTGCCGCCTGCAACAGGAATAATGTGGACATCTTCCCCTGGAAGCTGGGGGAAAGCAACCCCTCTTGGTAATCTGTCCCTTCGAGAAAGCTACCAACAATCTTGAACCCTGAAACCTCCTCGATCAGACAGCGCCGCTGTGTCCCCACCGTCTATCTATTCATCATTTAACGCTCCACCTCTTTTCGGCCCATTATATGGACATCAGGTTATTGCACTAACCTGGCTCTTGTAGTTTTAGTACTATTTTTTTCTTCAAGGACACTTTGATTTGAAGAGGTAAGCCGTGGCTAAAGGAAAAGGACTAATTGCGTGAAGTATTCATCGCAGGAGTCGGTGCTCAAGGGCCCTTCACATGGAGTCAAATTTCTTATAGTAATTCTTGTTTGTTATGTTTCATTAAAGACTCCCATCTCAGGCTGCCTGTAAATTATCCAAGTATTATTGTCTGAAATGATTGTGTTCTTGTTGCAGAGTATCTCTCCGTACCTCCCCTGACTGGAAGACTCTTGCTAAACCCCTTCCTCCCAAGGGTTAGTCACCGGTATCATTCATCTCTTCTGATACTAAAGCTTCCCCTCAAGGGGAAGTGGTGGAATATCTTTGCTTCTGGATAAGCCCTTGGAAGTGAGGTGGGTGGCCCTAGATGTGACACTTCTCAATAACTTGTGCAAGGCATAACTGTGGCATCTCCATGCACCCACTCCAGAACACTCATGGAAGATCAGAAGAGGACTTAAGCTGCTGTCTGATACCCGAGAAGAGCCAGGAAGACTGGATCAGCACTCCCTCTTGTACCCTAGTCAAACAAGTGGACTCCAAGGGTCATAAGACTGACCTTCTGTTAAAGCCACAGGGACACAACAAGCTACACGAGGCCTATTCCTGCAATTGCCCTGCTGACCAGTGGCAACGGGACCTGCACTGGTCTCTGCCTGCCACCCTGTGAGTCTCTGAGCGCCCCCTCAAATGCCCTGGGGGGGTCTAGAAGCGTAATTCTGTGGTGGATTGGGTCTTAAAGGACTTAAGTCAGAATGTAAAATCTTTGACTAGGATGAGCCTGCTTAATGGATCTGACCCGTGCTCCATCGTGGTCAGAGTCAATTTTGCTCCTCGGTTCTGTTGTTCTACAACTTTGTGCTTCTTGGCACTATTTCCACTTAAAACTTTAAACATTTATATCTCTAGTTCCCCTTATTGGATGTTTGCCATTTGGTGTCACTTTGTAAATTGTACTCTATATTTCTAATTTGGGCTTTTCATTGTTTTGCATTTTGACTTAATTACTGTTTTAATATTGCATAAATATTTTACACATGGCCTGTAAATCAAGTCAGTCTGCTCTGTGCCATAGCCACGGTGGGATGAGCTCAACTAATTTAGTGGCCTGTAGGGTTTGCCCTCAGAAGGACTGTGATTATTGCTGGAGGTGGGTACTTAGTGTAAAGTTCAATGGAGTTTTCCTACTGCCAGACCTCAACGTAGTCATGCTACTGCTGAACATTAATGACTCTATAAACTTTAATGTAGCTTAAAGATGACAAATCTAAAGATATTGTAACATTAAATGGAGTTTTACTACTGCTGAACCTTAAGGACCTGGTAAACATCAACTGAGTCACGCTGATGCCAAACATCAATGACTCCCTGTAAACCCTGACAAATCATTATTAGTGCAAAACATCAAAGGTACTTTAAACCTTATTGGAATCTGAATACTGCCAAACCCCAAAGGCCCTGCAGACATTAATGAATTATTAGTGCTAGTAAACCCCAGATGAGCAGTTTAAAGTAGAGGTACTACTACTACCAATCCTCAAAGGCTCTGTAAACAGCACTGGACTCCCACTACGAGCAAACCTAACTACGCTTTAATCTTTAAGAGAGTCTTACTACATTGAAATATGAGGACCCTGCACATTTGTCAGTCTTACTCCTGCATACCCCAATGAACCTGTAAGCTCCAATGGAGTCTCTACTGCCAAATCTCGAAGACCCTCCCATTCTTATGGAGTCTCAAATCAAGTTATCTTACATAAACTATAAAAAAGATGCCCATTTAAGCTCAAAAAGGGCCCCTTCAGCATTTGTAGTATTCGTGTCTTGATCCGCAGTGAGACCCCAGTGTATCGATCCTTGCGGTCATTCTTATGGTGCATTTATGAAGATTGTTTAAAAGCAATGCGCAAGTGACTTTAAAACTGAAAACATTTGAAAGATTGGTTTATGAAAGTATACTAGACCCGAAATTAGCAGGGATTCATTGGGGACTGTAGCCTTGGTACTATACATGGCAAAGTTGTCTTGCCTAAGAGCAACCACGCCTCATTTTAAATGTCCCTCAATAACCCCAGTGAATTCAATGGGGTTTTGGTTCTGACAGGTCCCAATGGGCACACAGACATTAGTGAAGCGCTGCTACGTCATTTTAGCTACAAGGACTACATCTCTGCAGTCTCGTTTTCAGGCCCTTGGAGCCCGAGATCTTTGCTCTCTCACCCTCCCCTACTTTACCCCATGCCATACTGCCTCCTGACCTCACCAACACTTACCAGACTCTTTGATCAGCTTGCGGGCCTTGCTTTCGGTGAAGGAGGACATCTCGTAGGGTTTTCCGTGGGCGGCAGTGTGGTGAAAGCCGGCGAAGTGGACAGACTTGCAGTAAATGACGAGGTCGCTGAGTGCCTGAGAGAGGCGCCTCTTGGACTTCTGAAACACAGGAAATCATATTACAGCTCATGCGGTTGAGTGACCTGCTTGGGCAGTGGGGTACTCGACCCCCAGGGTTTATTCTTATACCACAATAAGAGAGTGCTATGCCAAGCTCGCACCACTGTACAGGAACCCATGGACCATCTCCTACAACCAAGACCAGCCAGCCCTGGCAGCTTAGGCAGCAAACTGACTGGCCTGGCTTTAACAGTAACATCCAGACCACTGCTCCATGAAGGGAGGTGCTTGTGCAGCAAATGAGCACGTCTTTGGAATACACACACAGTACCAGCAAAAGTTCAAAACATGATCACGAAATACCTTGATTCCATTCTTATGATTCTGTGCAATATATACTTGTATTAAACTTGAGGAAGTCCCGTTCAGACTTGGAGGGACTGGACTGCCAGTATGCAAGTTAGTAGGGTGAAACCTACTTTTTATTCACTTTATTCAACATAATTATGGAGCACTTACATCCTGATATGTACTCAGATATAGTCATGAGATGCATATAAATAAAACATTTAAATTGCACAAGAAAGAAATGGTCTGATTACAATTAAGAGAATAATTATTAAAATATTTTTTAAAAGATTGTCGCTGCAGATGTAGGGGGAGGTAGGAACATGGAAAACGAACCAGGTAGTAGCAATAAATGTAGATCATTGTAGTGGTGGTCGATGTAGTAACACATCCTGACCTACAACCAAGGACCAGGGACCACATAAAAGAAGCCGGCCGGAGGCTTTCATTTCCCTTTCACACCTTCCACCCCAGGCAACCTTGGTGGATATCCTATTTAGCCAATACTGTAGTTCGGTAGGAGTTATGCCAAAGTAATGTATTTGACATCAGAACGCACCACTAAACTCAAGCTACGTGGTTACCTCAAACCGGTATTATAAGGTGGGACTCCCAACGAGAACAGGGAGACCTTTCTGTACCATGAGAGCTCACCAAGAAACTCACTACAAGGCTACAGACCATCCAGAACTGGATCTTAACCTGCCACACAGAACTCACATCACACCACACCTCAGGAGACCACACTGGCTTCCACTACACAAACATGCTCAATTCAAACTCCTGACACACACATTCAAGGCGCTCCACAACTCAGGCCTCACCTACCTGCACCGTCACGTCTCCTTCCACCATCCATCCAGACACCTCTGCTCAGCAGGGCTCCTACTCGCCAACATCCCACCCATACACAAAACCAGATCCGGAGGATGAGCGCTCGCTTACATCGCTCCTAAAGCATGGAATGACCTCCGTCTCCACATCGGAGCCTCCTCCTCTCTTCTTGAATTCCACAAGAAGCTTAAGAGCTGGATCTTCAATTAACCAACCCACCATGGGCAGGGCGTGGCACACACACCTGCTCAGCAGCAGGAGGCCCTCACTGGTGATGGTGCACTTTACAAATACACATCACATAACTGAACAAGAATAGAATAATGCATGTCTCAACTGTCAATCCCCTTCCCATTCACCTCAATTGATCAATCAATCTAAATGAGATATTGCAAAGACATTGGAAGATTTTGAATGCAACTGAAATAGCTACCTCCCCACCCCGAGTCTGAAAAGCTAGCCGGTCCACGTGGACTTTGTGGCACTGTCTAAAAGGAACAAGCATTGGCAAAAGCCAATAGATCTCCCTTTTGGGACCTACTGGTTTTGCCAATGGTTTTAGCCATGCCACAGAGCATCCTGGATGCTGTGCATTGTCGCTAATGAATAAAAAGACATGGCCACTGCGTTATCTTGTAGGAAGAAGCACCTCACATGCACCCACCAATAAAATGAGTTACTGCTTTTTTTCTGTTTAGTTACCGGTCAGAGTTGGACGGCAACACGGGGTGGGAAACAGGAAGCACCATGGAAGGTGTGGTTAGGAGAGAAGCGATGGGCGTCAGAGCAACTTGGAGCATGCAGGAAAGAAGCACATATGGGAGTGCAAGGCCAGGAGGAGAAGCAACGGGTGAAAGGAGGGGCTGCCGGCTGAGGAAGCTACACTGAGTGCGGATGGGTATGAGAAGCAATGAGCCAGCAAGGCAGAGCAGATGAAGGTGAGGCACACGGGTGAGAAAGCAACAGGAAGTGGAAGTATACAAGGATGATTGCAACATGGAGGGGCATAAGTAGAAGTACATGGACAGCTGAGAGCAACAGAGTCCAGGAAGAAAAAAGTACACAAGGGAAATAGCTGAAAAAGCATGCACTCTCATGGAGTGTTCAAACGAAAAGAAACAAGCACAGTCTGAAAAACAATCAGTTGAAGAGTAGAAGCCAGCCATTCAAAATTGATGGTAAAGGGCAATGCACCATGGAAGAGACAAACACAAGATTGACAAGCCAGGACACAAATAAAAAGCAGGAAAATGAGTGACAGGAAAGCCAACCAATGGTAAGCAATGGGTGGGCTCCAAGCCCCTGTGTATTCTTGGTAAGCCCACAATATGTCTCACAACAGACTGTGCAATGTGCTGTCTAGTACGCGAAACTAAACAAAGGTAGTGCCTTGAACACTTGGACGTCTTCCTGCCCATGAATGGTCACTACCCATGTGACTAGTGGAAGGAATGTGAGGTAGAACAATACATGGACCTAGCAGCTTAACTTAGGTGTGACAGCTCTGTGACAACAAAGGACCTGTACTAACTGCAACATAAGTCATCGTATAAATGTATATATGTGTGTGTGTGTGTGTGTGTGTGTGTGAGCGTGCATGCGTGTGTGCGTGCGTGTGTGTTGAGCACCCTTCCATATTTACATTATTTTTAAAAATATTTTGCAAAATTAGTAAATGTAAAAGTTAAAATTAAAATGCTTGAAGGAATAAAGTTAATTTTTACGTGTTGCTGGTTCTCACAAAGGTACCATGATGCCTCGCAACTATAATAAGTTATTACAATATAATACATGGGAGTCTGCAATCCGCATATAAAAATCTATCTCTAATTTCCTTATTACAGGTGACTTCTAACATGTCTAGCCACCTGAAATCAGGGACACTGGAATTCAGCTCAAGGTAGGACAAATTATGTGGTATGGTTGGCAGTGCTGACTAAATAATGCATCAAGAAAAAGCTAATTATGTGGTGTAATGCGGCACATTTTGTGATAGCATTGGTTCAATATTGATTCAATATTTTGTCATTTTTACACATTTTTAACATTGTCTGGGCAAAGATTACACCTCACTCATACCAGCTTTAGAACCAAATGCAGAAATAAGCTACTGAAAGACGATTAGTCATCTTCCAAAACGCGGGAACACGTGTCGCCATGTTTTAGTAACTTTTGGCATGTTTGAGCCAGAAACATTTTTTGTTGGTTAAACTCTGCAGATTATGCAGCAGATAATACAGAAATGAGTAGCTGGTCAACTGTAATAAATTATTACAGTAGTCTTCTAGCGTCACAACTACTGAACTACTGAAGGCTTCCATGTATAATAAAGCTCTTACAAGCTAGTAGTTTAACCACATCAGACTGTGCTCTGGGCACTGCAATACTGAAGTTAACAGAAGTGGCGCAGGAATTATGTGTGGTATATTCTGAAGCACAGAACACCTTGGGGCAGATTTACAAGCCCCGTGTGCCACTTTTGCACCGCCATTGCGTCACTTCTCTGATGCAGAGGTGGCGTAAAGCTAGCGCCATGCTGTGGGAGATTTACAACGTGACGCATCTAGGGAGATGCGTCACGTTGTAAAGCCCTGCGCCACATGAAACCTGCGTCAGGTTTCATGTGGGCGTTCTGGTTCAGGGTGGGCGTTCCGGGCGCAGGAACGCCTCGAAAAAGTGCCTGAGTGAAATCTACAAGATTTCACTCAGTCACTTTTCCGACCCCGCTGCGTCAAAACCTTGCGCCTGCTTGAAGCAGGCGTAAGGTGTGACACACCATGTGGAAGATAGGCTGGGTTGGCACAGTCCTGGAGTTGCTTCGCGCCCGCGACACAACTCCAGCACTGCGCAAGCCTTACACCAGCAGATGCAACACGTATCTGCCTATACTTGCGCCATGGCGTGCCGCTTTGTAAATGCGGGGCATCCGTGGTGGCGCAACAATGGCATTGCGTGTCGCACGTTTCTTGGCGCATCCCTGCTGATTTGCAGGGATGCGCCAGGAAACATAAATCTGCCCCCTTGTGTCTAAAGTCTTTGGCACAGTCATTTTTTTTAATGAAGCTTTTTATTTTCCTGTGGTTCTTATAGTTTTTTCTTCATTTTTCAAAAACCTTTTATTGAAACAACAACTCGCCATCTGTATTTACAGGATACATAATGCAAAATAGACCGACAATTTACCTACAAATCAGATATGTCATGGTCATTAGCTAATAATGATTGTTCAGTTACCAGCTGTCTTCTCCCCCCCCACCCTGCCACAGTCATTGGTAAGGCTTCTTGGCACCAGATGCACAGTTTGTGCCTCTTCACCTGGCACATTGACAGGATAGGCATCTACCACACCAAGCTTTTGGGGGATGCAGAGTAATGAACATCACGAGTTTTCTTGATTATAAATCCACGAGGCACATTATTGTTGACACCTGATTCCCAGGGTCCCTTTTCCTTTGCCTGTTTAACTAACATTGGATAGAGACACAGCTACTCCAGTGTTGTGTGCCTGTACACGCTAGGCGCTTTGGTAGAGTAGAACAGGCCTGTGTTTGATTAATGTCGTTGCATATTTAACAAACTACATAGGTACTTATCATGAGAGTCCAGTGAATACCGATTCAACGCAAATAGTTGCTTGTACCCAAACTGGGGTTACAAATTGAGAACACATTGTATTTTTTTAGCTGCACGATTTGCACAAAGTAAAATAGAGCACGTGCACGGTTGACCAGTGGCGGGCGGTGACCGACAACACTGGAGGGGCGTTGAGCGGACCGAGAGCTAAACCCAATGACAGGCATTGTAATAAATCACACTGCCTTCAGGCTCACGATCATGGCTCCTCAACAGATTGTTGTTTGTAACAGGCCATGACTGAGGGCTCTGGAGTTGAGGCACAAGGCAATGCGAGTTTCTCACAGTGCCTGTCAGTGGGCCACAAAGATAATCCGGTACAAAAGGGGGTGGTGATGGACAGAGCATCAGAACCAATCAAACACTCACACCCAGTCAACAGATCTGGGTTTGATCCATCACCGTTCTTTAGCCCACTCTGCCACCCCAGTTCAGACATGGCCATATGCAAATCAGTCTGACCCTGTGCCTCATGGGAACAGTCCAGCCCGAACTGCCAAGCCATGCCTTCCCTGGACCGGAAACAAGCTTCCTAGGACCGGTTTCTGGCATTTCAGCCGTCTTCAGCCAGGCTTGCTTGAATCCAGTGGCAAAGTGAGCAAGGGACTCACGTCTGAGCATACCCTGCCAACTTATGGCGAACAAAGCGGTACAAAAGGGGGTGGTGATGGACAGAGCATCAGAACCAATCAAACACTCACACCCAGTCAACAGATCTGGGTTTGATCCATCACCGTTCTTTAGCCCACTCTGCCACCCCAGTTCAGACATGGCCATATGCAAATCAGTCTGACCCTGTGCCTCATGGGAACAGTCCAGCCCGAACTGCCAAGCTATGCCTTCCCTGGACCGGAAACAAGCTTCCTAGGACCGGTTTCTGGCATTTCAGCCGTCTTCAGCCAGGTTTGCTTGAATCCAGTGGCAAACTGAGCAAGGGACTCACGTCTGAGCATACCCTGCCAACTTATGGCGAACAAAGCGGTACAAAAGGGGGTGGTGATGGACAGAGCATCAGAACCAATCAAACACTCACACCCAGTCAACAGTTCTGGGTTTGATCCATCACCGTTCTTTAGCCCACTCTGCCACCCCAGTTCAGACATGGCCATATGCAAATCAGTCTGACCCTGTGCCTCATGGGAACAGTCCAGCCCGAACTGCCAAGCCATGCCTTCCCTGGACCGGAAACAAGCTTCCTAGGACCGGTTTCTGGCATTTCAGCCGTCTTCAGCCAGGCTTGCTTGAATCCAGTGGCAAAGTGAGCAAGGGACTCACGTCTGAGCATACCCTGCCAATTTATGGCGAACAAAGCGGTACAAAAGGGGGTGGTGATGGACAGAGCATCAGAACCAATCAAACACTCACACCCAGTCAACAGATCTGGGTTTGATCCATCACCGTTCTTTAGCCCACTCTGCCACCCCAGTTCAGACATGGCAATATGCAAATCAGTCTGACCCTGTGCCTCATGGGAACAGTCCAGCCCGAACTGCCAAGCCATGCCTTCCCTGGACCGGAAACAAGCTTCCTAGGACCGGTTTCTGGCATTTCAGCCGTCTTCAGCCAGGCTTGCTTGAATCCAGTGGCAAAGTGAGCAAGGGACTCACGTCTGAGCATACCCTGCCAACTTATGGCGAACAAAGCGGTACAAAAGGGGGTGGTGATGGACAGAGCATCAGAACCAATCAAACACTCACACCCAGTCAACAGATCTGGGTTTGATCCATCACCGTTCTTTAGCCCACTCTGCCACCCCAGTTCAGACATGGCCATATGCAAATCAGTCTGACCCTGTGCCTCATGGGAACAGTCCAGCCCGAACTGCCAAGCCATGCCTTCCCTGGACCGGAAACAAGCTTCCTAGGACCGGTTTCTGGTATTTCAGCCGTCTTCAGCCAGGCTTGCTTGAATCCAGTGGCAAAGTGAGCAAGGGACTCACGTCTGAGCATACCCTGCCAACTTATGGCGAACAAAGCGGTACAAAAGGGGGTGGTGATGGACAGAGCATCAGAACCAATCAAACACTCACACCCAGTCAACAGATCTGGGTTTGATCCATCACGGTTCTTTAGCCCACTCTGCCACCCCAGTTCAGACATGGCCATATGCAAATCAGTCTGACCCTATGCCTCATGGGAACAGTCCAGCCCGAACTGCCAAGCCATGCCTTCCCTGGACCGGAAACAAGCTTCCTAGGACCGGTTTCTGGCATTTCAGCCGTCTTCAGCCAGGCTTGCTTGAATCCAGTGGCAAAGTGAGCAAGGGACTCACGTCTGAGCATACCCTGCCAACTTATGGCGAACAAAGCGGTACAAAAGGGGGTGGTGATAGACAGAGCATCAGAACCAATCAAACACTCACACCCAGTCAACAGATCTGGGTTTGATCCATCACCGTTCTTTAGCCCACTCTGCCACCCCAGTTCAGACATGGCCATATGCAAATCAGTCTGACCCTGTGCCTCATGGGAACAGTCCAGCCCGAACTGCCAAGCCATGCCTTCCCTGGACCGGAAACAAGCTTCCTAGGACCGGTTTCTGGCATTTCAGCCGTCTTCAGCCAGGCTTGCTTGAATCCAGTGGCAAAGTGAGCAAGGGACTCACGTCTGAGCATACCCTGCCAACTTATGGCGAACAAAGCGGTACAAAAGGGGGTGGTGATGGACAGAGCATCAGAACCAATCAAACACTCACACCCAGTCAACAGATCTGGGTTTGATCCATCACCGTTCTTTAGCCTACTCTGCCACCCCAGTTCAGACATGGCCATATGCAAATCAGTCTGACCCTGTGCCTCATGGGAACAGTCCAGCCCGAACTGCCAAGCCATGCCTTCCCTGGACCGGAAACAAGCTTCCTAGGACCGGTTTCTGGCATTTCAGCCGTCTTCAGCCAGGCTTGCTTGAATCCAGTGGCAAAGTGAGCAAGGGACTCACGTCTGAGCATACCCTGCCAACGTATGGCGAACAAAGCGGTACAAAAGGGGGTGGTGATGGACAGAGCATCAATCAATCAATCAATCAATCATAGGCATTTATAAAGCGCACTACTCACCCGGAGGGTCTCAAGGCGCTAGGGGGGGGGGGGGTTCCGCTACTGCTCGAACAACCAGGTCTTGAGCTTCTTCCTGAAGGAGAGGTGGTCTTGGGTCAGGCGTAGGTCGGTGGGGAGGGCGTTCCAAGTCTTGGCGGCCAGGTGGGAGAAGGATCTTCCTCCTGTTGTCGCTCTGTGGATGCGGGGGACGGCTGCGAGGGCGTGACTGGTCGAGCGGAGGTGGCGTTTGGGAGCGTAGAAGTTGAGGCGGCTGTTGAGGTAGGTCGGGCCTTGGTTGTGTAGGGCTTTGTGTGCGTGGGTGAGGAGCCGGAAGGTGATTCTTTTGTTGATCGGGAGCCAGTGCAGGTCTCTCAGGTGTCTGGAGATGTGAGTTCGTCTGGGGACGTCGAGGATGAGTCTCGCCGAGGCGTTCTGGATCCGCTGGAGTCTCTTCTGGAGCTTGGCGGTGGTACCGGCGTAGAGGGCGTTGCCATAGTCCAGTCGACTGGTGACGAGGGCCTGGGTGACCGTTTCCCTGGTCTCGGTGGGGATCCACCGGAAGATCTTACGTAGCATGCGCAGGATGTTGAAACAGGACGAGGAGACGGCGTTGACTTGTCTGGTCATGGAGAGGGAGGAGTCCAGGATGAAGCCCAGGTTGCGTGCGTGGTCTGTCGGTTTGGGTGCGTTGCCCAGGGCGGGGGGCCACCAGGAGTCGTCCCAGGCGGAGGGTGAGGAGCCCAGGATGAGGACTTCCGTCTTGTCTGTGTTCAGTTTCAGGCGGCTGGTCGTCATCCACTCGGCCACGTTTTTCATCCCTTCGTGTAGGTTGGCTCTGGCGGTGGCGGGGTCGTTGGTCAGGGAGAGGATCAGCTGGGTGTCATTGGCGTAGGAGATGATGTTCAGGTTGTGTTGGCGTGCGATGGCCGCAAGGGGGCTCATGTAGACATTGAAGAGGGTGGGGCTGAGCGAGGACCCCTGAGGGACGCCGCAGATGACTTCCGTGGCTTCTGATCTGAACGGGGGCAGGCGGACTCTCTGTGTCCTTCCGGTGAGGAAGGAGATGATCCATTCCAGTGCCTTCTCCTCGATCCCGACGTTGCTGAGGCGCTGCACTAGGGTGCGGTGGCAGACAGTGTCGAATGCCGCGGAGAGGTCCAGGAGGATGAGGGCCGCTGTTTCTCCGTTGTCCAGCACGGTTCGGATGTCGTCGGTGGCAGCGATGAGGGCGGTCTCGGTGCTGTGGTTGGCCCGGAAGCCTGACTGGGAAGGGTCGAGGGAACCAGTCGTCTCGAGGAAGGCTGCCAGTTGCTTGTTGATGGTCTTCTCGATGACTTTGGCTGGAAACGGGAGGAGCGAGATGGGGCGGTAGTTCTTGAGTTCGGTGGGGTCCGCCGTTGGTTTCTTTAGTAGAGCGCTGAGTTCGGCGTGCTTCCAGCTCTCAGGGAAGGTGGCGGTGTCGAGGGAGGTGTTGATGATGTCCCGCAGGTGGGGTGCGATGACAGCGTCGGCCTTGTTGAAGATGTGGTGAGGGCAGGGGTCGGTTGGGGATCCGGAGTGGATGGAGTTCATCGTGCTGATTGTGTCTTCGAGGTTGATCGGTGTCCAGGCGTTGAGGGTGGTGGTGGGGGGCGTTGGTTTGGTCGTGGGGAGCGTTGGTTGTGTTCTGAAGCTGTTATGTATGTCAGCGATCTTGTTGTGGAAGTAGGAGGCGAGGGAGTTGCAGAGGTCTTGCGATGGGGTGATGTCGTTGGTTCCGGCGTCGGGGTTGGAGAGCTCTCTGACGATGTTGAAGAGTTCCTTGCTGTTGTGTGCGTTGTTGTCCAGCCGGTCCTTGAATGCTGTTTTCTTGGTGGCGTGGATCAGTTGATGGTGCATTCGGGTGGCGAGCTTGAGGGTAGTCATGTTGTCCGGCGTTGGGTCTCTTCTCCAGGCTTTCTCGAGGGCTCGGCAGTTCTTCTTGGAGCTCTTGAGTTCGTCGGTGAACCACGGGGCCTTCTTGCTTCCGGGTCTGCTGGGTGGGGTCCTCAGAGGGGCGAGCTCGTCCGCGCAGGTGGAGATCCATTTCGTGAGGTTGTCGGCGGCTTGGCTGGGGTTCGGTGAGCTGGTGGGAGGGTGCTGGCTCAGGGATGCGGTGAGTTGTTCGGCTGTGATCTTGTTCCAGCTTCTTCGTGCAGCCTGTTGCTGGTGGTGGTGGACCGTGGTTCTTTTGAAGGTGAAGTGGATGCAGCTGTGGTCCGTCCAGTGGAGTCCAGTGGCGTGGCTGAAGGAGACGGGCGCAGACGGGCTTACCTTTGGCGCACCTTCGGCACTCAATCGGTGCTCCCGCTGCGCGCGTCCGCTGCGCGGTCGCTCTGGGGGCGTCATAAGAGGGGAGCCGGGAGGGAGGGTCTGCGGGGAGGCGGGGAGCGCGGGATCCAATCGGCGGGCGGGGGGGCGGGGTCTCGTGGGAAGCCGCGGGAACCTGGGGGCTCGGTGGCGGCTGGGGCGGCGCTCGGCGTCCCTGTGGTGGCTCAGGCGGAAGGCAGCAGCAGGAGGCCCAGCAGGTAAGGAGCAGGCGGGAGGTGTGGGGGCAACCAGGCCGAGGGCACAGTGGTCACACCAATCAAACACTCACACCCAGTCAACAGATCTGGATTTGATCCATCACCGTTCTTTAGCCCACTCTGCCACCCCAGTTCAGACATGGCCATATGCAAATCAGTCTGACCCTGTGCCTCATGGGAACAGTCCAACCCGAACTGCCAAGCCATGCCTTCCCTGGACCGGAAACAAGCTTCCTAGGACCGGTTTCTGGCATTTCAGCCGTCTTCAGCCAGGCTTGCTTGAATCCAGTGGCAAAGTGAGCAAGGGACTCACGTCTGAGCATACCCTGCCAACTTATGGCGATCAAAGCAAAACCAAAGAGAATGATGGACGGAGTGTTGAACATTGCAAGCACTCACCCCCAGTCAACTGATCTGGATTTAATCCATCACCGTTCTTTAGCCCACTCTGCCACCCCAGTTCAGACATGGCCATATGCAAATCAGTCTGACCCTGTGCCTCATGGGAACAGTCCAGCCCGAACTGCCAAGCCATGTCTTCCCTGGACCGGAAACAAGCTTCCTAGGTCAGGGTCAGTGGTCAGGGATGGGTGATGTTTATGGATAGAAAGAGTTTTATGGTTCAGGAATGTTTGTTGTAACGCTTTTCGCCCTAAGTGGGATGGGTATTCCCAGACGTGGGTCCCGTGCTCACTACGCCACTGGAGTCAAGCTATCCTGGCTGATGACGGCTGATAGCCAGAAACCGGTCCTAGGATGCTTGATTCCGGTCCAGGGAAGACATGGCTTGGCAGTTCGGGCTGGACTGTTCCCATGAGGCACAGGGTCAAGACTGATTTGCATATGGCCATGTCTAAACTGGGGTGGCATAGTGGGCAAAAGAACGATGGATTTAACCCAGATCTCTTGACTGGGGGAGAATGTCTGCATTGTCAGCATTCCTTCCATCATTTGTTTGTTGTAACGCTTTTCGCCCTAAGTGGGATGGGTATTCCCAGACGTGGGACCCGTGCTCACTACGCCACTGGAGTCAAGCTATCCTGGCTGATGACGGCTGATAGCCAGAAACCGGTCCTAGGATGCTTGATTCCGGTCCAGGGAAGACATGGCTTGGCAGTTCGGGCTGGACTGTTCCCATGAGGCACAGGGTCAAGACTGATTTGCATATGGCCATGTCTAAACTGGGGTGGCATAGTGGGCAAAAGAACGATGGATTTAACCCAGATCTCTTGACTGGGGGAGAATGTCTGCATTGTCAGCATTCCGTCCATCATTTGTTTGTTGTAACGCTTTTCGCCCTAAGTGGGATGGGTATTCCCAGACCTGGGACCCGTGCTCACTACGCCACTGGAGTCAAGCTATCCTGGCTGATGACGGCTGATAGCCAGAAACCGGTCCTAGGATGCTTGATTCCGGTCCAGGGAAGACATGGCTTGGCAGTTCGGGCTGGACTGTTCCCATGAGGCACAGGGTCAAGACTGATTTGCATATGGCCATGTCTAAACTGGGGTGGCATAGTGGGCAAAATAACGATGGATTTAACCCAGATCTCTTGACTGGGGGAGAATGTCTGCATTGTCAGCATTCCGTCCATCATTTGTTTGTTGTAACGCTTTTCGCCCTAAGTGGGATGGGTATTCCCAGACGTGGCACCCGTGCTCACTAAGCCACTGGAGTCAAGCTATCCTGGCTGATGACGGCTGATAGCCAGAAACCGGTCCTAGGATGCTTGATTCCGGTCCAGGGAAGACATGGCTTGGCAGTTCGGGCTGGACTGTTCCCATGAGGCACAGGGTCAAGACTGATTTGCATATGGCCATGTCTAAACTGGGGTGGCATAGTGGGCAAAAGAACGATGGATTTAACCCAGATCTCTTGACTGGGGGAGAATGTCTGCATTGTCAGCATTCCGTCCATCATTTGTTTGTTGTAACGCTTTTCGCCCTAAGTGGGATGGGTATTCCCAGACGTGGGACCCGTGCTCATTACGCCACTGGAGTCAAGCTATCCTGGCTGATGACGGCTGATAGCCAGAAACCGGTCCTAGGATGCTTGATTCCGGTCCAGGGAAGACATGGCTTGGCAGTTCGGGCTGGACTGTTCCCATGAGGCACAGGGTCAAGACTGATTTGCATATGGCCATGTCTAAACTGGGGTGGCATAGTGGGCAAAAGAACGATGGATTTAACCCAGATCTCTTGACTGGGGGAGAATGTCTGCATTGTCAGCATTCCGTCCATCATTTGTTTGTTGTAACGCTTTTCGCCCTAAGTGGGATGGGTATTCCCAGACGTGGGACCCGTGCTCACTACGCCACTGGAGTCAAGCTATCCTGGCTGATGACGGCTGATAGCCAGAAACCGGTCCTAGGATGCTTGATTCCGGTCCAGGGAAGACATGGCTTGGCAGTTCGGGCTGGACTGTTCCCATGAGGCACAGGGTCAAGACTGATTTGCATATGGCCATGTCTAAACTGGGGTGGCATAGTGGGCAAAAGAACGATGGATTTAACCCAGATCTCTTGACTGGGGGAGAATGTCTGCATTGTCAGCATTCCGTCCATCAATTGTTTGTTGTAACGCTTTTCGCCCTAAGTGGGATGGGTATTCCCAGACGTGGGACCCGTGCTCATTACGCCACTGGAGTCAAGCTATCCTGGCTGATGACGGCTGATAGCCAGAAACCGGTCCTAGGATGCTTGATTCCGGTCCAGGGAGGACATGGCTTGGCAGTTCGGGCTGGACTGTTCCCATGAGGCACAGGTTCAAGACTGATTTGCATATGGCCATGTCTAAACTGGGGTGGCATAGTGGGCAAAAGAACGATGGATTTAACCCAGATCTCTTGACTGGGGGAGAATGTCTGCATTGTCAGCATTCCGTCCATCATTTGTTTGTTGTAACGCTTTTCGCCCTAAGTGGGATGGGTATTCCCAGACGTGGGACCCGTGCTCACTACGCCACTGGAGTCAAGCTATCCTGGCTGATGACGGCTGATAGCCAGAAACCGGTCCTAGGATGCTTGATTCCGGTCCAGGGAAGACATGGCTTGGCAGTTCGGGCTGGACTGTTCCCATGAGGCACAGGGTCAAGACTGATTTGCATATGGCCATGTCTAAACTGGGGTGGCATAGTGGGCAAAAGAACGATGGATTTAACCCAGATCTCTTGACTGGGGGCGAATGTCTGCATTGTCAGCATTCCGTCCATCATTTGTTTGTTGTAACGCTTTTTGCCCTAAGTGGGATGGGTATTCCCAGACGTGGGACCCGTGCTCACTATGCCACTGGAGTCAAGCTATCCTGGCTGATGACGGCTGATAGCCAGAAACCGGTCCTAGGATGCTTGATTCCGGTCCAGGGAAGACATGGCTTGGCAGTTCGGGCTGGACTGTTCCCATGAGGCACAGGGTCAAGACTGATTTGCATATGGCCATGTCTAAACTGGGGTGGCATAGTGGGCAAAAGAACGATGGATTTAACCCAGATCTCTTGACTGGGGGAGAATGTCTGCATTGTCAGCATTCCGTCCATCATTTGTTTGTTGTAACGCTTTTCGCCCTAAGTGGGATGGGTATTCCCAGACGTGGGACCCGTGCTCACTACGCCACTGGAGTCAAGCTATCCTGGCTGATGACGGCTGATAGCCAGAAACCGGTCCTAGGATGCTTGATTCCGGTCCAGGGAAGACATGGCTTGGCAGTTCGGGCTGGACTGTTCCCATGAGGCACAGGGTCAAGACTGATTTGCATATGGCCATGTCTAAACTGGGGTGGCATAGTGGGCAAAAGAACGATGGATTTAACCCAGATCTCTTGACTGGGGGAGAATGTCTGCATTGTCAGCATTCCGTCCATCATTTGTTTGTTGTAACGCTTTTCGCCCTAAGTGGGATGGGTATTCCCAGATGTGGGACCCGTGCTCACTACGCCACTGGAGTCAAGCTATCCTGGCTGATGACGGCTGATAGCCAGAAACCGGTCCTAGGATGCTTGATTCCGGTCCAGGGAAGACATGGCTTGGCAGTTCGGGCTGGACTGTTCCCATGAGGCACAGGGTCAAGACTGATTTGCATATGGCCATGTCTAAACTGGGGTGGCATAGTGGGCAAAAGAACGATGGATTTAACCCAGATCTCTTGACTGGGGGAGAATGTCTGCATTGTCAGCATTCCGTCCATCATTTGTTTGTTGTAACGCTTTTCGCCCTAAGTGGGATGGGTATTCCCAGACGTGGGACCCGTGCTCACTACGCCACTGGAGTCAAGCTATCCTGGCTGATGACGGCTGATAGCCAGAAACCGGTCCTAGGATGCTTGATTCCGGTCCAGGGAAGACATGGCTTGGCAGTTCGGGCTGGACTGTTCCCATGAGGCACAGGGTCAAGACTGATTTGCATATGGCCATGTCTAAACTGGGGTGGCATAGTGGGCAAAAGAACGATGGATTTAACCCAGATCTCTTGACTGGGGGAGAATGTCTGCATTGTCAGCATTCCGTCCATCATTTGTTTGTTGTAACGCTTTTCGCCCTAAGTGGGATGGGTATTCCCAGACGTGGGACCCGTGCTCACTACGCCACTGGAGTCAAGCTATCCTGGCTGATGACGGCTGATAGCCAGAAACCGGTCCTAGGATGCTTGATTCCGGTCCAGGGAAGACATGGCTTGGCAGTTCGGGCTGGACTGTTCCCATGAGGCACAGGGTCAAGACTGATTTGCATATGGCCATGTCTAAACTGGGGTGGCATAGTGGGCAAAAGAACGATGGATTTAACCCAGATCTCTTGACTGGGGGAGAATGTCTGCATTGTCAGCATTCCGTCCATCATTTGTTTGTTGTAACGCTTTTCGCCCTAAGTGGGATGGGTATTCCCAGACGTGGGACCCGTGCTCACTACGCCACTGGAGTCAAGCTATCCTGGCTGATGACGGCTGATAGCCAGAAACCGGTCCTAGGATGCTTGATTCCGGTCCAGGGAAGACATGGCTTGGCAGTTCGGGCTGGACTGTTCCCATGAGGCACAGGGTCAAGACTGATTTGCATATGGCCATGTCTAAACTGGGGTGGCATAGTGGGCAAAAGAACGATGGATTTAACCCAGATCTCTTGACTGGGGGAGAATGTCTGCATTGTCAGCATTCCGTCCATCATTTGTTTGTTGTAACGCTTTTCGCCCTAAGTGGGATGGGTATTCCCAGACGTGGGACCCGTGCTCACTACGCCACTGGAGTCAAGCTATCCTGGCTGATGACGGCTGATTGCCAGAAACCGGTCCTAGGATGCTTGATTCCGGTCCAGGGAAGACATGGCTTGGCAGTTCGGGCTGGACTGTTCCCATGAGGCACAGGGTCAAGACTGATTTGCATATGGCCATGTCTAAACTGGGGTGGCATAGTGGGCAAAAGAACGATGGATTTAACCCAGATCTCTTGACTGGGGGAGAATGTCTGCATTGTCAGCATTCCGTCCATCATTTGTTTGTTGTAACGCTTTTCGCCCTAAGTGGGATGGGTATTCCCAGACGTGGGACCCGTGCTCACTACGCCACTGGAGTCAAGCTATCCTGGCTGATGACGACTGATAGCCAGAAACCGGTCCTAGGATGCTTGATTCCGGTCCAGGGAAGACATGGCTTGGCAGTTCGGGCTGGACTGTTCCCATGAGGCACAGGGTCAAGACTGATTTGCATATGGCCATGTCTAAACTGGGGTGGCATAGTGGGCAAAAGAACGATGGATTTAACCCAGATCTCTTGACT
This sequence comes from Triturus cristatus, assembly GCF_964204655.1. Lineage (NCBI taxonomy): Eukaryota > Metazoa > Chordata > Amphibia > Caudata > Salamandridae > Triturus > Triturus cristatus. Next base: position 1,168,422,797 of record NC_140584.1, on the reverse strand, counting down.
GGGGGAGAATGTCTGCATTGTCAGCATTCCGTCCATCATTTGTTTGTTGTAACGCTTTTCGCCCTAAGTGGGATGGGTATTCCCAGACGTGGGACCCGTGCTCACTACGCCACTGGAGTCAAGCTATCCTGGCTGATGACGGCTGATAGCCAGAAACCGGTCCTAGGATGCTTGATTCCGGTCCAGGGAAGACATGGCTTGGCAGTTCGGGCTGGACTGTTCCCATGAGGCACAGGGTCAAGACTGATTTGCATATGGCCATGTCTAAACTGGGGTGGCATAGTGGGCAAAAGAACGATGGATTTAACCCAGATCTCTTGACTGGGGGAGAATGTCTGCATTGTCAGCATTCCGTCCATCATTTGTTTGTTGTAACGCTTTTCGCCCTAAGTGGGATGGGTATTCCCAGACGTGGGACCCGTGCTCACTACGCCACTGGAGTCAAGCTATCCTGGCTGATGACGGCTGATAGCCAGAAACCGGTCCTAGGATGCTTGATTCCGGTCCAGGGAAGACATGGCTTGGCAGTTCGGGCTGGACTGTTCCCATGAGGCACAGGGTCAAGACTGATTTGCATATGGCCATGTCTAAACTGGGGTGGCATAGTGGGCAAAAGAACGATGGATTTAACCCAGATCTCTTGACTGGGGGAGAATGTCTGCATTGTCAGCATTCCGTCCATCATTTGTTTGTTGTAACGCTTTTCGCCCTAAGTGGGATGGGTATTCCCAGACGTGGGACCCGTGCTCACTACGCCACTGGAGTCAAGCTATCCTGGCTGATGACGGCTGATAGCCAGAAACCGGTCCTAGGATGCTTGATTCCGGTCCAGGGAAGACATGGCTTGGCAGTTCGGGCTGGACTGTTCCCATGAGGCACAGGGTCAAGACTGATTTGCATATGGCCATGTCTAAACTGGGGTGGCATAGTGGGCAAAAGAACGATGGATTTAACCCAGATCTCTTGACTGGGGGAGAATGTCTGCATTGTCAGCATTCCGTCCATCATTTGTTTGTTGTAACGCTTTTCGCCCTAAGTGGGATGGGTATTCCCAGACGTGGGACCCGTGCTCACTACGCCACTGGAGTCAAGCTATCCTGGCTGATGACGGCTGATAGCCAGAAACCGGTCCTAGGATGCTTGATTCCGGTCCAGGGAAGACATGGCTTGGCAGTTCGGGCTGGACTGTTCCCATGAGGCACAGGGTCAAGACTGATTTGCATATGGCCATGTCTAAACTGGGGTGGCATAGTGGGCAAAAGAACGATGGATTTAACCCAGATCTCTTGACTGGGGGAGAATGTCTGCATTGTCAGCATTCCGTCCATCATTTGTTTGTTGTAACGCACAAAGATAATCCAGCAGGCACTGGGGGTCTGTGCCTGCTCTCCACCCAGCTGTCTGAAACAGCTAGTGAAGAGCTTTAAAGTGCGCATGTCAGGTTGTCCAACACAAGGCAGCCGGCCAAAGTGGCATGCGCAGTGTAAACTGGAGTGAGCACTACTCCCCTGCTGCCAGTCAGCAGCTATGGCCCAACCTCAAACTGCTCAGGCTGGGAGCAGTGAAAATAAACTGGTCATTCATTTTATTAGCATTTCATTTTTCATCTCTGCTGCACTGGCAGCAGTGGGGCGACACTCCTCCTCCCTAATGAGGGGGCCGCCACTGCGGTTCACGGACCACAGAATGAGGTATAATGTGCACTACTAATGCTTTCTTCCTAATTACAAAATACATATATTATAACGGTGAGCAAATTACGTATCCAGTAAATACTAAACCCTGATTACTCTGCATTTAACAGACACACAAGATGGAGTGCAATCTGTGGCCCTCTGCGAATGAGGGCCTCATTCTTCTAAGTGTATTCCGGTCGAGCTGGAACAATTGTCAGTGTGGTGGTGCTGCCCTCAATATACATCACTGAAGTCAGAGAATGTGAAAAATAGTCACAAGAGTGTCACATAAAGAACAAATATAGCAAAGACGTCAGGCTCGTTCAGCAGTGGAGAAATAAGGCTGTGGTATGCAGCTGGTGGTCCAATGTGGAGAACACTCACAAATATGTTACTAAAGCATGGGATGAATGAATGAATGAGTTTTTATTGCACAATTGCTTAGAATCATTTGCCATTTTCCATATTAAAATTCACACTTAAAGTTGTACACATTGCCTAATCTTCCAGCAGAGGTCATTTAAATGTGTGACTCGGGTAAAAAACATCCTTAAGCAACCAACGATCTAAGAGCTAAATTCAGTTCCTATTGATAATACATACAGAAAAGCGAAAGCAGCCATTCGATATGCAGAATTGTCTAAAACCCTTGAGGCTTAAAGTGCTGCTGCGCTCTTTATGACATGTGGAAGCATGGTGAGGTGGTGCACTGTAATTTACAGACAGCACGTTTTCCATTGAAACGAAAAACAACATTTGCATTTTACTGATCAAAACCATAGTTCACAAACTAACGTGTGAAAATCTGGCTTCAGCAAATATTTATCATTTGCACATCACCAAGTATAGTGTCTTAAATTGTTTTGATCCAATTGTTTTTTTTGTTTCCATCACACTTTAGAATTACAAAACAATGCGCTTCATTTGTGCTTTTCCAGTTGCTTATATAATTTGAAATATTTAGAAGTTAATTTACTGGTATTTACATTTCGTTTGGTGTAGATAAAAACTGACATCCAACAGCCTTTCCTTTCCCACTCCCTGTTCCCCAGCAAGATTATGCCATGGATTAATACACAAACAAGCATTGGCACAGGCAATAGGCCTTGCCTATGCGAGATCTTTCAGCTTTGTCAATATGTATTTTAGCCACGTTGGACAGCACAACATCTGTGATGCAACTTGGCTTAAAGTTAAAAAAACGAAAGTGCTATGATACAGTCACCACTGATCGCGTCATAGCACTTTTATTTTCATGGTATTGCATAGGCAAGAGCTATTGGCTTTGCCAAGGCTCGTTATAAAATGTATGCTGGTGTGAAGTAGGCAGAACCCCAGCCAAGCCTTGCCCTCACACAGCAAGTGACCCTAGTTCTTTCCCATTGTGCGGGAGAAGCCTGCCTCTGCTCATACACTAATTCAATTACCAGCCGTAAACTGATATCCAGCCATTGGCTGCCAGTAGAGGGGCGGGGCCAGGCGAGCTGCTGCTGCCCTTAGCACACACGAACAAGCCAAAACCACCCGGGCCCTGCACCCACCACCCCCGTCCTCAGATGGTGTTACCTGGGCATCCTGTCAGTTCAATTCCATGGTACCCCGCATGGGGAAGGAAAGACTGTCATACAAATAAAAGCCCCTTCTGTCACCTCAACGGATGCCCACCAAAGCTCACTCCCCATTAATAGTTCTTGTTGATCACGTGTCATGGTACACTTTGTTTTGAAAGCAGCTCTTATGATAGCACAGTGGGCTGACTGTGTGCTGCGGTGATCCATGTTTAGGGCAGGATGGCATGTCCCAGTCCCAGTGAGGTTGCCATGGCCGGTCTTTAGCATGGGCGAGCTGGGCCCAGGGCGGAAATTTTCTGAGGGGCGTATAGAGGTGTGTGCATTAAGGTTATGCCAACAGAAGTGCCCTCTCATCTTGATCCAGCCGTATCCATGCCTGTTCATTTCTGTCTGATTTGACAGCTTAGAGTGGTTTTAGTCCTTCATCATCATTCAGCGGGGATGTTTTTAGCACTCCTTTAGCCTCCTTCCTTACCCTCCCTTCTAGCGGCGGATGGTAAAGAGAGTGGGGGGTGGCGGGTGGGGGGATTTGGAGGGAGGTGAAAGAAAAAATAAAAATCCCACATATCTCCTCTGCCAGGCCGCCATCTCTCTCTCTCTCCTGTGGTTGCGACGTCTCTCATCCAGAAGCAGGAAGCACACAGGCTCCCCTAAACCAATAACGATGCTGCTGTCAACCTGCTGTCACCAGTATGACAGCAGCGTTTTGATTGGGTGGACCGCCGTGATTCAGCGCTCAGACGGGGACTGGGAGCCTGTGCACGTTTTCCACCCAGGCTGCAATACAGCCTGGTGGAGACGGCCGGCCTAACCATCATGCGCACTTAGGTGCATAAACCACTCCTCCCCCTGCTGACTATGAGACAGTCCAGCCCGCCCCATAAAACAGCCTCAGTAAGGAAACATAATATGGTAATAACAATCTGTTGTTATTTTATTTTTCCTTTTTTGCAGTGCTGAAAAGCAGTGGGGCGACGCTCCTCTCTCTGCCTTAGGAGCCGCCACTGCCCCTCTTCCCCCTCTGACTCCTGCTGACACACATCAACAAAACCATCCTCTGCGTGAGGCAGCTGAGGTATCGGTGACTCAGATGAGCTGACTTAGGAGGTCCGGGCATGTTTGTGTTCAGAGGCCGGTCCCTGCTCACAGGGCCGGACTGGCCATAACGGGCACCGGGCATTTCCCCGGTAGGCCGTTGGGGTAAGGGCCAGTTTGGGGCCCCTTGGGGGCCGTTTTTGTTGCCGGGGTTCAGCAATATCGGCCCCCGGTATCAAAATCGGCCGAAACCGGCCCTCGCAAACTACTCGGCTGCACTCCCCCTCACCCCAGGGGGGGGCAGCTGAGCAGTTTGTCAGGGCCGGTTTCTGTTCCCAGTCCGGCCCTGCCTGCTTATCCAGGTACTGGCCAGTGAACACAAAAGGGACCCCTGTTGGCTCGTTTAGCTCACTGCCATCAGCAAGGGTGCCAGATATCCCTCCGCCCAGGGCGCTGTCAGAGCAAAGGCCGGCTCTGGAGGTAGCTTCAATGGTTAATGAAAATCAGAACCTTATGTCACACGCAGCGCCCAGAGAAAATGTAGTGTCCATCAAAGGAGGAAATGCGTGCATTTAGGAACGGTTGTATGGCCTAGCTGTGTGGATGGATTAATCCCAAGGCACCATCTCGCAGGAGCGAGCGGGGGAAGAGTGCCCTATGGAGATGAAGCCGTAAAATAAACTCTTTCACGCTGTAGGGGAGAGAAGGATGGGAAATGTCTGAGGGATGAGACACTGAACTGATTCTCCGAACACGCTCCATTGCAGAAGGGAGGTGCATGCCCCGAGCGAGACAATAAACTGCTTCGCCTCAATGCATGAGTGAGTGAGTGGGCAGAGATGTGGTCGGAATAAGAGTGTGAACTGATTCACCATAGGGTCTCCATGGCAGGAGTGAGTGAATGGTGGGATTTGTGTTTGCGGTGACTCACCTTACTGGTTCCCTCAGGGCACTCCCTCGCATGAGTGAGTGAGTGGGTGAGTGAGTGAGTGGGCAGAGATGTGGTCGTAATAAGAGTGTGAACTGATTCACCATAGGGTCTCCATGGCAGGAGTGAGTGAATGGTGGGAGATGTGTTTGCGGTGACTCACTCGACTGATTCCCTCAGGGCACTCCCTCGCATGAGTGAGTGAGTGGGTGAGTGAGCAGGGACATGTGTGGAATGAGAGTGTGAACTGATTCACCATAGGGTCTCCATGGCAGGAGTGAGTGAACGGTGGGAGATGTGTTTGCGGTGACTTACTCGACTGGTTCCCTCAGGGCACTCCCTCGCATGAGTGAGTGAGTGGGCAGAGAGGTGTGTGGAATGAGAGTCTGAACTGATTCACCATGGGGTCTCCATGGCAGCAGTGAGTGAACGGTGGGAGATGTGTTTGCGGTGGCTCACTCGACGGGTTCCTTCAGGGCACTCCCTCGCATGAGGGAGTGAATGAGCATGGACATGTGCAGAGTCAGACAACTGGCTTCAGTCAGGGTGCTACTATAGAATGGGTTCGGTAGTCTGGGTTCTTGCACTGAGAAGTGCCGGCCCCTTCTAGGCGCTAGCCACTCTGGATGGGAGATGATTTGCCAGATGAGGGCGGGGAGCGCCAGCAGGCTGTAATGATTTTACTGAGGGGGTTTGCATGCCTGACAGAGGGTGCATCTGCGAAGGAAGTCCAGGTTCTGGCAGGTGACTTGGGGTTAACAACGTTGGGAGGCGGGCGGGTGCGAGGCTGAAAGGCCTCAATCAGATGCACTCTTATGGAGTGCTGGCACCAAAACAAAAGAAAAGTACCTCCAGAAGCATGCAGCCAGTGGAAGGACACTGGCTGCGGACAGGAAGCTGTAGTTGGTCCATGCTCCAGGCATGGACTGACCCTCAAAGAGAAAGTGAAACTCGGAGGTGCCTGGGAGGTGCTGATCAATGAGTAAAGCATAAAATGTGTCAAAATACAACCAAATTTAAAGGCATCTTTATTGCTCGTTCACCTTCCAAACTCCAGCGTGCAGTAGCAGCTCCAACCGGACAGGTGTGGTAGGGCGGGGGGGAGGGGCGTGGGGGGTTAATTAATAGGGGGAAAAAACACTTACTTTAGAACGGCTGGCCGGCCTCGCCTCAACCCCATTATCTTCTTCCTTCCTCTGCAGCAGGAAGCACCCGACATACAGGCTCCCCTGAGCCAATCACAATGCTGCAATGCAGCGTTGTGATTGGTCTGAGCATGTGTATGGAAGTTCCGACCTCCAACAGGGAGCATGTGCTTTATTCCTGACCAGGCTGTGTCATGCAGCCTGGTAGGAACACGCAAAGTGTGCATAAACTGTTTGGTTGGCCCAAGAAGGCCGGCCAAACAGTTCATGAGCACTTTGAGAGTGCAAACCACTCCTCCCCTGGCCATCCCCCACCCCGCCCAACACTGCACACGGGGTGCATGCAATAGGAGAAATAAAATGACAATAACGATACGTTGTTGTGATTTTTTTTTCATTTTTGCGCAGTGAGGCAACGTTCCTCTGCCCTAGCAGAGGAGCCGCCACTGGCAGCGTGGTTATTAGGTGTTATGCAAATGATATTACATGAATCATATTACACCCACTTATTACTGTGACTGATAAAGTTTCCATACTCCGTTAAATGTCAGGAGGTCAAACCTGCTGGAATTTAACAGAGAAAAAATGCCCGATAATTAGGGAACACGCAGGTTTTATTGGGAGCAATAAACACTGCACGTTCCTCCGGTCACTCGGTGTTAGTGTTTTTATGGATAACTTGTAATTTAAAAAATATATTAAAAATCTCAGGCTCGATTACAAATAAATGGACGTGGTTCATTAAATGTTTGGCCATGGGAATGAATTACAAAACGTTTATATTTTTCTTAACGATTATTAAGACAATTATTGTACAACAGTTCACTGATTACATGTATGAACGTTTGAGTTTAGGAATTACACGTTGTTTTTGTATGTTTTACATGATTCATTGGTAATATATTGTACATTTCCTTTTGTAGGCAGGCCTGGAAAGCCCCCTTTCTAATGATCATTAGCTCTAATCTATCTTTTTCTCTCTTCCTTTATCAAACAATATTTTTAATTTCTGTCTCTAAAAGCCTAAATCCTGTGTACTATATTTACTTCTAAAGTGGTCATGAGATTGCTGCCCACCTCTACGTGAGGTCACGCACCGGTCTCGACCCCTGAGAGTCTCCAGTCTCTTCTTACAGCAAAGGCTCTCCGGCACGAGGAGCACACGGCGTCCCTCGTCTCCCAGGCTGCGCTGACACGGCTGAGGGGCGCCATTGTGTGTGCGCGAGAGGCCCAGTGATGACGAGGAGGAGGGACCCACCACGTTCCCACACGGGCTAGATTGGGTTACGCGGTCCGAGCACAGAGCCTGGCACAGCCGTTGTTCACCAGTGGCACCAAGAGCGGCCTGGCATCAGTGCCCTGGTTCCAACAACAAAGTATCTATGGGTCTCTTTCATTAGGTTTATTCTTTACACAGTGGACATTTTATTTTGCTGTAAACAATAAAGAATGACCTGCTTTGAATTTTTTTAATGCAAAATGTTGTGCATGGAATCACCTCTATTACACAGTAACTCAAAGTGTACAGTTGTGTGCATGTGGTTGTGTGTGTGACAGGTATGGTGCTGCATAGTGGCGGCTCATCATTACGGGTGTTCGGACAGTGCCCCGCTGATAGAAACCGAGTTATTATTTTGGGAGATGGTGATTTCCATCAACGTATAATGGGCAGTCTGACTAGAGCAACCCACAGTTCTTACAGAATCTCTGCGCATACCGTAGAAGCTAAGGCATGAGCAGCAAGCAACCCGAAGAGGGTTGGGAGTTAGACTCCGGCATGACCAACAGTTTTAAAGCCGAGAAAACAGCTCAGTTAAATTCCCTAAAACAAGTTAAAAAAAGAGAAATGTTTAATGAGCAAATAGAAACAAAAAACAATTAAAATCGGATCAGAAGGACTGAAGAAAATAATTTTTAACGTTTATGACAAACTTGCCTAGAAAATGTGTACAACTATTGAACAAATAACAGTTCGCAGTTCAGTGGCATAAACCATCATTCGGGCTGATTGCAGTGGAGCAGAGATCAGATACACCAAGCAGCTGTCCTGGTCAGAGGTTTTACCTTTGGACTTGGCCTTCTGAGCCTCTCTTATGAAAGTCACAATCCTGCAGTGGGGCGGGGGGTTCAATACGGAACCCAACACGGGGCTAGGTGAAGCCAAATATGTTGGCGACAAACTCCTGTTGAGGCTGTTGGTTTTGGTGCCAAGCACTTACCACGAGACACAGCTGTACTTGGGTAGACACCAAGGCTGCTTTGCTGCTGACAAAAGGTTGCCACCTCAGCAGATCCAAGGTTTCACCATCAGACTTAGTCAGTTTTTGGTTCTCAAAATCTTCTAGTGGGCAAGGCAAGGACGGTAACTGGGCAGAACTCTAGAACGCCAGAGGCTTCCATCACCAGCTGTCACTGAATCAGTACTCAGTGTGCAAAAACCTTTTGAGTTGTCAAACCCGGTTTTCATGCCCAAGAGTGCGGCCTCCATAGAGGAGCCTCAGCACCATGTCCTGGTCTTCTGGAGGTAGAGAAAATAATGAAGTCCTACTCTTTCACTCTCTAATTATCCTTGGCTCTCTTTTTCTCTCTTTTTCACCACCTGTATCTCTGGTATCACGCCCAAGATGGCACTGAATATGCGCTCCACGCGCATCGCATACTGACTGTGAGAAGGTGGCCTGATGTATGCTGTCCACTGTTTCTAGTGGGCACCTTGTCGCAGTCCAAACAACCCCTTATGGTGAATGGTTAAAGACAACTTTTATTGAAAGCTATCCTAGTGGTAGCTGTGGAGAGCAGCCTTCAGGCTAAGTCTTGAAGGAATGTAAAGCAGCTTGTTTTACCAGTCTATAATCTCTTGAATGATCAAATGAAAGGACAACCACACCAGGTATATATTCAAAATATATGAATTTAAGATAAAACACACCCATGCTAGATGTCAGTATTCACCCATGCTCAAGTCCGTCTGTACCGATAATTTAAGGTTGAGAGGTTAACCTAACCTGCTGTCCGAGTGCTTCCTGCATGTGTGGCAAACCTCAAGAGCATTGATCTATAGGCGGCAGCCCAGCCGCTAGGAATGCACCACCCTACGAAGAATGGGGGCCGCTGAGGACTTGTCTTTACTCGTCCTCTTGTGGGACAACAGGCTGTGGATTAGGACGAACTGGCAAGCGAGGGGCTCATGCGGAGCCTTGACAAACGGCAGATAAATAAAGCACCGATTCACGGCGAAGTAAGTGGACTCTCATTTCCATAAGGCAGCAAACATGGAACCCATTTGGGCGGCCCATCGAGGGCGTGTCATAGTGCCAATATAATTGTGGGGGAGTGTCCGCAATTGCAACCATCAACGTCCAGCCTCTGAAGAAGAGATTAACTCGAAACGTGTAAGGCAAAGCGTTGGGACTGCTCGTTTTCTTGCATGTCAAGTCCGTCTGTACCGATAATTAAAGGTTGAGAGGTTAACCTTACCTGCTGTCCGAGTGCTTTCTGCATGTGTGGCAAACCTCAAGAGCATTGATCTATAGGTGGCAGCCCAGCCGCTAGGAATTCACCACCCTACAAAGAATGGGGGCCGCTGAGGACTTGTCTTTACTCGTCCTCTTGTGGGACAACAGGCTGTGGATTAGGAGGAACTGGCAAGCGAGGGGCTCATGCGGAGCCTTGACAAACGGCAGATAAATAAAGCACCGATTCACGGCAAAGTAAGTGGACTCTCATTCCCATAAGGCAGCAAACATGGAACCCATTTGGGCGGCCCATCGAGGGCGTGTCATAGTGCCAATATAATTGTGGGGGAGTGTCCGCAATTGCAACCATCAACGTCCCGCCTCTGAAGAAGAGATTAACTCGAAACGCGTAAGGCACAGCGTTGGGACTGCTCGTTTTCTTGCATGTCAAGTCCGTCTGTACCGATAATTAAAGGTTGAGAGGTTAACCTTACCTGCTGTCCGAGTGCTTCCTGCATGTGTGGCAAACCTCAAGAGCATTGATCTGTAGGCGGCAGCCCAGCCGCTAGGAATGCACCACCCTACGAAGAATGGGGGCCGCTGAGGACTTGTCTTTACTCGTCCTCTTGTGGGACAACAGGCTGTGGATTAGGATGAACTGGCAAGCGAGGGGCTCATGCGGAGCTTTGATAAACGGCAGATAAATAAAGCACCGATTCACGGCGCAGTAAGTGGACTCTCATTCCCATAAGGCAGCAAACATGGAACCCATTTGGGCGGCCCATCGAGGGCGTGTCATAGTGCCAATATAATTGTGGGGGAGTGTCCGCAATTGCAACCATCAACGTTCAGCCTCTGAAGAAGAGATTAACTCGAAACGCGTAAGGCAAAGCGTTGGGACTGCTTGTTTTCTTGCATGTCAAGTCCGTCTGTACCGATAATTAAAGGTTGAGAGGTTAACCTTACCTGCTGTCCGAGTGCTTCCTGCATGTGTGGCAAACCTCAAGAGTATTGATCTATAGGCGGCAGCCCAGCCGCTAGGAATGCACCTCCCGACGAAGAATGGGGGCCGCTGAGGACTTGTCTTTACTCGTTGTGAGACCGGCCTCGGGCGTGGGCCCTCCCGACCAGCAAGTTACCCTACAACCACGCCGAACCTCGTGGACACGGCCTTCCGGCTTCCGTGGGCCAACATCCCGAGGGCCGACCAGATCCCCAACACGCATGCCCGGCCGAGGGAGAGTGGAACCCCCCAAACCAGACCTAGAGGCGCCGACCCTGTCACACCTCTGGCCTCTCCCCCGAGGGAGGTTTCGATCGCCCACCAGGCCCCCGGTGAGCGGGCGCCTCGCCTGCTGGGTGTCTGGAGTCCCTCCCGGACCCACCTGAACAGATCAAAGGGCCGAGCGACAGGAAACCCCGTCACACCACCCCCCCCAGGCACCAGACCCCTCTCCGCGAGGACTCCGGACTTCAAAGAGGAGGGGGAGTATAACAAGGGGTGCTGACGGGACGGGAGCAGAGAAGACCTGGACTGACGAGAGCCTGCTGACTTGGTCGCGGCTCGATCGCTCCCCGAAGAGAAGAACGCTACCCGAACCCTGAACCACCTGAGCCCTGCGGACGCTGTCGCGGCTCCCCGAACTCTGAACCATCTGAGCCCTGCTGACGCTGTCGCGGCTCCCCGAACTCTGAACCATCTGAGCCCTGCGGACGCTGTCGCGGCTCCCCGAACTCTGAACCATCTGAGCCCTGCTGACGCCGTCGCGGCTCCCTGAACTACGACCCTCCGGGGCCTGCTGAGTGACTCACGGCCCGCTCCTCCAAGAGAATCGGCAGAGATTGCCGAGAGAAGCAACATCCCCTCAGCTCGAGGATTGAGAGCTGTGCGCCGGATATCTCGCAGAGACACTGATTCAAAGACTGTCCCGCTACCCCTTTTTCCCTCATCACGAGATCGCTGCCGCTTGTGGCCTTAAATCTGCACCTGCCTGCCGGATCATAAAGATCCCTTACAACCACCGATAAAAGCATATTATCTTGCAACGAATTACTGTGTGGTGTCCCTCTATCTAAAGAAGAGAGTAAGCGCAGCGTGTGCGATCCTAGGTACGAAACCCTTCCAGGAAGGGCATCCCTGCTCTTGCTCGGCCTAACTCTGGGTAAGGTGGGCCTCCGGGTGGTCGGGAACGCATTCCGCAGCCTCCCCGGAGAACGCCTTCCAACATTTGGTGGCAGGCGACGGGATCCGAGCCAACACCTAGAGATCGTACAGTAGACGGCTTACGCAATACCAAGAAGAAATGGAAGGAGAAACTTCCCTAGGTGCCGCAGGCACCAACACAAGCACGGCATTCCAAAAGGACCAGTTAGAATCTTATACGCACCGAGAACTGAAACAATTTTGCAAAGACTACCACCGGACTAAGCACGAAAGAGGACTTCCAGGGGGCATTAAAAACCTGGGTCGAGGCGGAAACTCCCCGGACGCAAACAGAAGGAGAGTCTCCCAACGAACCACGAAGCACCCCGGGGAGGAACGGCGCCCCCGAGAGGGGCCTATCCCCAGAGGAACTAGCGGACCGAGAAAGAGGTCGCAACCACGAACTAGAACTAGCAAAATTAAAAATCGAAGGAGAGCTAAAACTGGCTGAAAAAAAACTGGCGGTGGAACAGTTACGCCTACAAGGAGAACTAGAGGAAAAGAAACAACAGAGAGAACACGAAGAAAAAAAACTCCAACTAGAGCACGAACGTAGCCTAAAAGAAATCGAGCTCAAGGCTAAGAAGGCGGAGGCCCGACCCTCGGAAACCCAACCCATCTCCTCCACCGTGGAACCAAAGGTCCACATCCCCAAAGATGTGGTGAAAGAATACTATAAGAACGACGATATTCAGCAATGGTTCAAGGCCTACGAAGTCGCCATGACCTCCCACCGAGTCCTGCAGAAAGACTGGGGGGCTGGGCTGTGGGGCCGGTTCCTGAGCGAGGGGAGAGATACCCTGCTGGACCTGCCCTCCACCGTGATGAACTCCTACAGTCACATGAAAGAGGCTCTAGTAGCCAGATATGGGCTCACCCCTGAAATGTACCGGCAACGGTTTAGAGACTGCAAAAAGATACCCGGTACCACCTGGGTGGAATACGTGAACTTTTACAGCCGGGCTTTGGACGGATGGATCAAGGGCAGCAAGGTCTCCACCTTTGAGGAGCTGTTCGACCTAATCGCATGGGAACACTTGTCTGCTAATTGCTTCGTAGAGCTGCGCCAGCACCTCCTGGACAGCAAACTCACAGACCCTCGAAAACTGACCGAGGCTGACCGGTGGGTGAACACCCGGGCCTCCCGGGGCCCCGTGGGAGACTACGGTCGCCACAGTCAGGGACCCCCCCGCCAGAGGGGCGGAGGGAATCAAGGCCGGCAAAGGGAGCTCCCGGGGGGATCCCCGCTCAGCCCTCCCAGAGGACAATCTCCGCCCTTTCCAGCTCCACCTCCGACCAGCCCCGGGCCACCAGGGAGGCCGGGGCCCCGAGTGAGAATCACCTGTTTCCACTGCCAACAGACCGGACACTATGCCAGCGACCCTCAATGTCCCATGTACCAGCGAACCACAACAACCACCCCGCCGGCTCGACAAATGGCCTCCGTAGCCCTGGGGGAAGAGATGGAAGACTCCGAAGAATGGGAACCAGCCGCCATGGCCTTGGTCTCCCTGGGGGACCGGGAGATGGTCCCCGGAACGCCCCTACCCGCCAACACGAAGAAGTACCGACAGCAGGTGACGGTCAACGGTCACCGCGTCGAGGGCCTCCGGGACACGGGGGCGAGTGTCACGGCGGTTCATTGTCACCTGGTCTCCGAAGATCAAATCCTGCCCGGCGCCTTTTGCCCCGTCATATCATCAGACAATTCCGAGAGCTTCTGCCGGATGGCCCTAGTCCCTTTCGAATGGGGGGGAGTCACCGGCAAGTTAAAGGTGGCGGTCCGAACCTCCCAGCCCGTGGACTGCCTCCTGGGCAACGACCTTGAGAACTCCCCGTGGGGACAAGTGGAACGAAGAGCCCACCTCGAGATGATGGGCCTACCCGAGTGGGTATGCGCCACCACGCGCTCAATGACTCTCAGGGCGCCTTCCTCCGAGGGGGGAGAGGCCATGCCGCTAAACACCGCCACCATCCCCGAGATCCAGAATACACCACCAGCGGCCAACGACCCCCTTCTGGACGAACCGACCGCTCCCGACGAAGGGTCAGTGCCTTCCGACCCCGAAACCCTGACCAAACTCGGGGACTTGACAGAACTGGCCCAGTGGCCCTACGAAGGGGGCCCCTCCCGTGAAGAGCTCTGCCAAGAACAATCCACCTGCCCGTCCCTCATTGGACCCCGACAACAGGCCGAGGCACAAGCAGCAGGCGACCGGACTGGCACCCACTGGGTATACTGGGAGAACGGCCTCCTGTACAGCGAACAGAAGTCGGCCGAGTTGGGATCGGCCCGGGTACTAGTGGTACTCCTACGCTTCCGAAGTCTCCTCCTGGGCCTGGCCCATGATGTACCCCTGGCCGGACACTTAGGCCAAGATAAGACCTACCAACGACTCGTCACCCACTTCTATTGGCCCAAGATGCGAGCAAATGTGGAGGCCCACTGCAAGTCCTGCCCCACGTGCCAGGCCAGCGGAAAGAGTGGGGGCAAGCGCAAGGCTCCGCTACAGCCCTTCCCCGTCGTCAGTACCCCTTTTGAGCGGGTAGGAATCGACATTGTGGGACCGCTGGACCCCAAGACCGCCCAGGGCCACCGGTTCATCCTCGTCCTGGTGGATCATGCCACCCGTTACCCCGAAGCCATCCCCCTCCGCACCGTGACGGCCCCCGTGGTAGGCCGGGCCTTGATGGGGATCTTCTCCCGCATGGGGTTCCCCCGCGAAGTCGTGAGTGACCGGGGTACGAACTTTATCTCCTGATATATGAAGTCCCTCTGGCAGCAGTGCGGAGTATCGTACAAATTCACCACCCCGTACCACCCCCAAGGAAACGGCCTAGTCGAGCGCTTTAACAAAACACTGAAAGGAATGATCATGGGCCTCGAGGAACCCCTACGCCGGAGGTGGGACGTCCTCCTCCCATGTCTCCTGTTCGCCTACCGGGAGGTTCCCCAAAAATCCCTGGGATTCAGCCCATTCGAACTACTAAATGGACACCCCGTCCGAGGACCCCTGAGCCTGGTCAAGGAGGGGTGGGAAACAAGCCCCCGGGGGACCCCTCCGGATGTGTTCCGATACATCTTGGCGCTCCGCAACCAGACCCGGAAATTCAGAGAACTCGCAGAAGCGAACCTCGAGGCTAGCCAGGAAGAAATGAAGCGCTGGTATGACCAGAATGCTACGCTGGTCGAGTCTCAGCCGGGCCAACAGGTCTGGGTCATGGCCCCGGTGAGACCCTGCGCTCTCCAAGATAAATGGACTGGACCCTTCAAGGTGATCGAGCGGAAGAGCCAAGTCACCTATCTCGTCGATGTGCAGTCCCCCGAAACCCCCTCCGGGTTCTCCACGTGAACCGCCTCAAACCTCACTTTGTACGGACCGAATTGAGTTTACTCCTGGCCACCGACGATGGGGCCGAAGAAGACACCGAGCCCCTTCCCGACATCCTGGGGGCGAAAGAGACCGATGGGTCCGTGGAGGGAGTGAGACTGTCAACCGCCCTCACAGCCCAACAGTCCGACGACTGCCGCCAGCTACTAGGGCAGTTCGCGGACCTCTTCTCCCTGACCCCTGGGGTCACCAACTGGTGTGTCCACGACGTGAACACCGGCGACAGCCCGCCAGTGAGACATCGGGCCTACCGGGTCCCTGATCGGGTCCGAACCTGCATCCAGACCGAGGTGGCGAAGATGCTAGACCTCGGGGTGATTGAACCCTCCGACAGCCCCTGGGCCAGCCCGGTAGTCCTGGTTCCGAAAGCGACTACCCCGGGTGTTGCCCCCGAGCTGAGGTTTTGCGTGGACTACAGAGGACTCAATGCGGTCACCCGAGCGGACGCTCACCCTATCCCCCGTGCCGACGAGCTCATTGACCGCCTTGGGGCCGCTCGCTACCTCAGCACCTTCGACCTGACTAGTGAATACTGGCAGATTGCCCTCACCGAGGGAGCCAAGGAGTGCTCCGCCTTCTCCACCCCGGATGGGCACTACCGCTTTAGGGTGATGCCGTTTGGAATGAAGAATGCCCCGGCCACCTTCCAGCGGCTGGAGAACAGGGTCCTGTCCGGACTAGAGGGGTTCAGCGCAGCATACCTCGACGACATAGCGGTCTTCAGCTCCCAATGGACCGAGCACCTCCAGCACCTCCGTCAAGTCCTGCTGGCTCTGCGCCGGGCCGGCCTCACCATCAAAGCCAGCAAATATCAAATTGGGCACGGCTCCGTAACCTATCTGGGGCACCAGGTCGGAAGTGGGCAGGTCGCCCCCCTCCAGCCGAAGATCGACGCCATCTTGTCCTGGGAACCCCCCGCAACACAAACGGAAGTCCGGGCCTTCCTGGGACTCACCGGCTACTACCGAAGGTTTATTAAGAACTATGGCAGCATCGCAGGCCCCCTCACAGAACTAACCTCCAAAAGGCACCCCAAGAAAGTACACTGGACTCCCGCCTGCCAGAAGGCGTTCGACACCCTAAAGGCCGCCATGTGCGCGGCTCCAGTGCTCAAAGCACCCGACTACGCCCAGGAGTTTGTGGTCCAGACGGACGCCTCGGAACACGGCATCGGGGCAGTCCTCTCACAGTACGACGACAAGGGCATAGATCGGCCCATAGCCTTCATCAGCCGAAGGTTGCTGCCCCGGGAGCAGCGTTGGAGCACAATTGAAAGAGAGACCTTCGCAGTAGTCTGGGCCCTCAAAAAGCTACGGCCCTACCTGTTCGGAACACACTTCCGAGTACAAACATATCATCGACCCCTGCGGTGGTTGATGATGATGCGAGGGGAAAACCCCAAGCTGCTACGCTGGTCCATCTCCCTCCAAGGGATGGATTTCACTGTGGAACATCGCCCCGGGACGGACCACGCCAACGCGGACGGCCTGTCCCGATTCTTCCGCTTCAGCGAGGAGAACCCCCAAGTGGATGGGTAGTTCTCCCCGCCTTTCAGCTGGGGGGGGCACGTGTGAGACCGGCCTCGTGGCGTGGGCCCTCCCGACCAGCAAGTTACCCTACAACCACGCCGAACCTCGTGGACACGGCCTTCCGGCTCCCGTGGGCCAACATCCCGAGGGCCGACCAGATCCCCAACACGCATGCCCGGCCAAGGGAGAGCGGAATCCCCCAAACCAGACCAAGAGGCGCCGACCCTGTCACACCTCTGGCCTCTCCCCCGAGGGAGGTTTCGATCGCCCACCAGGCCCCCGGTGAGCGGCCGCCTCGCCTGCTGGGTGTCTGGAGTCCCTCCCGGACCCACCTGAACAGATCAAAGGGCCGAGCGACAGGAAACCCCGTCACACCGCCCCCCCCAGGCACCAGACCCCTCTCCGCGAGGACTCCGGACTTCAAAGAGGAGGGGGAGTATAACAAGGGGTGCTGACGGGACGGGAGCAGAAAAGACCTGGACTGACGAGAGCCTGCTGACTTGGTCGCGGCTCGATCGCTCCCCGAAGAGAAGAACGCTACCCGAACCCTGAACCACCTCAGCCCTGCGGACGCTGTCGCGGCTCCCCGAACTCTGAACCATCTGAGCCCTGCTGACGCTGTCGCGGCTCCCCGAACTCTGAACCATCTGAGCCCTGCGGACGCTGTCGCGGCTCCCCGAACTCTGAACCATCTGAGCCCTGCTGACGCCGTCGCGGCTCCCTGGACTACGACCCTCCGGTGCCTGCTGAGTGACTCGCGGCCCGCTCCTCCAAGAGAATCGGCAGAGATTACCGAGAGAAGCAACATCCCCTCAGCTCGAGGATTGAGAGCTGTGCGCCGGATATCTCGCAGAGACACTGATTCAAAGACTGTCCCGCTACCCCTTTTTCCCTCATCACGAGATCGCTGCCGCTTGTGGCCTTAAATTTGCACCTGCCTGCCGGATCATAAAGATCCCTTACAACCACCGATAAAAGCATATTATCTTGCAATGAATTACTGTGTGGTGTCCCTCTATCTAAAGAAGAGAGTAAGCGCAGCGTGTGCGATCCTAGGTACGAGACCCTTCCAGGAAGGGCCTCCCTGCTCTTGCTCGGCCTAACTCTGGGTAAGGTGGGCCTCCGGGTGGTCGGGAACGCATTCCGCAGCCTCCCCGGAGAACGCCTTCCAACACTCGTCCTCTTGTGGGACAACAGGCTGTGGATTAGGACGAACTGGCAAGCGAGGGGCTCATGCGGAGCCTTGACAAACGGCAGATAAATAAAGCACCGATTCACGGCGAAGTAAGTGGACTCTCATTCCCATAAGGCAGCAAACATGGAACCCATTTGTGCGGCCCATCGAGGGCGTGTCATAGTGCCAATATAATTGTGGGGGAGTGTCCGCAATTGCAACCATCAACGTCCAGCCTCTGAAGAAGAGATTAACTCGAAACGCATAAGGCAAAGCGTTGGGACTGCTCGTTTTCTTGCATGTCAAGTCCGTCTGTACCGATAATTAAAGGTTGAGAGGTTAACCTTACCTGCTGTCCGAGTGCTTCCTGCATGTGTGGCAAACCTCAAGAGCATTGATATATATATATATATATACACACACACACATATGTGTGTGGAGCCTGTATATGATATTTACTGTTCTCATAACTGGCGCGCTTTTCCTGGTAAAGGATAATTAAATAGACAAATTTAGTGAAACCAATTTTAGCTGTACCATTTTAGGGTCAGAGGACATGACCTGTGGCACTGAATAATGGCCAAAAGTCACAGTCTTAACCAGCAAAATTAGGGTCCAGAAAAAGGTGAAAAATCCAGAGTGACACCTGCAGAAAAGGTGGATTCCATACATCCGCCATCTCCAAGCTTGTAGACTGTGCCTCATACCCCATAATTGTATCATGTTTTCCATTTTGTGAGAACTCATTAGTATCACTATAAAATGTCAGCCTGAATACCTACACAGTTGGTGACAGTGCAGGACTCTGAGAGCTGGGTCTGCAGCAGGGTAGGAGGTGTGGCCATCATCCAGCCTATACCAGTTGAGTGATGGCTTCAAGCTGAATTAATTGAGCATGTCTGGATTTAGCCGCACACATGTGCACTTTAATGCCTCTTCTATTAGATGCAACTTGTGCTGTGTCAGAGAGCCCACGGGGCAGATGACTCAGCCCCCACACCCCTTGAATAGGGCTGGGTTTCCCAGGCAATCTGATGCCATTCTTTGTAGCTGCGCATTATTAGGATGTGGCCTAATGGCTACAGCGGTCGACCTTGAAGCTGGGGAACCAGCTTCGAGTCTCAGCAGGAACGCTCAACATCCTGTGATTCTGAGCAAATCTCTTAATCTCCCTGTGCCTAACAAAAAGAATGTGTCCATCTGTAACACAGCTGGTGCTCATGTAAAGTGCTCTGATACCTTCGGGTCGAGTTTGCGCTATATTAAACAAAACAAAAAATGTTTGCAAATTGAGCGTTCTTTATTATGATTAGATCAGAATATAACTATGTGATGTAATCAAACTACTCATTATATGTGTATTAATTTTTGTGCTCCTCATATGTGTTCGTGAGAACATACAAATTTATCTTGTAATGGTAATGCAAATGTTAATAAAAGATATATAATAATTAAACAAAAACAAAAAAAGAGCTGCATGGTCACAGGGTGTTGCTGCCAGAGGAGCGCAAGGCCAATTAAAAGCCGCCAGCTAAGGAGACTTAAACCTATGCAGCTGTGGGGCCTTTCCCACCAGCTGGAGGTAGGCCAAAGCCAGGCGACAGAGGGATTTTCAACCGGCTCGCATACAGACCCATCAGTGGAAGGTGGATGACCCTTGAAACCAAAGGTGAGGACATTAGTGAATGCATTCACGGTCCTTCACTGTGCCATGTCCATGTTTTGAGGATGGGAAGTGCTTGGAATAAATAACTACATGTGCAGAAGTCGTCAGACGTACTGCATTAGAATATATCAGTTCTCTACTAATTCTCTTAGATCTTTCTGCGGCCTTTGATACCGTCTCGCGAACAAGGCTCGTCAGCCGTCTTAACGAATTTGGGGTCGCAGGCTGCGCTTTGTAGCTTTTGTCCTCATTTCTCACAGATAGGTCTCAAAAAGTAAAAATGGACCAATTTTACTCTGATTCCACTCACACCTTCTGTGGGGTGCCACAGGGATCCTCATTGAGTCCAACATTACTCAACATCTACGTCGTTCAATTGGTCAAGGTAATTCATCTTTTGGGCTGGGGGTTTTGTCCTATGTGGATGATACACAAATAATTGTATCAATTACCAACAGCATTGAGGCTTCCGCAACCAATTTTAAAAGCTACATGCAGGCCGTCGCCGCTTGGATTGCAGACAACTACCTGCGGCTCAATGGGGACAAAACGGAAGTCCTGATTTTTGGCAATCAACTATCCATTTGGTCCCTCTCTTGGTGGCCTGAAATGCTCGGCCCATGCACCTGTCCTGCTGTATCTGCAAAGAATCTTGGTGTCATAGTAGACGGCTCACTCTCTTTGGACCCTCAGATCAATAGAACGGCATCCACCTGTTTTGATGTTATCAGGATTTTGAGGAAGATCTTTCCGTGTCTGGCTCTCTCTTCTCGTAAACAGGCAGTTGTTAACCTTGTTTTGTCCAGGTTGGATTACTGTAATGCCTTCTATCTGGACATCAACAGGGGATCTATTCACAAACTGCAACTTGTACAGAATGCAGCAGCAGGACTTGTGATGGATTTTCCAAAATTCCACCCAGTCTCTGCAGCAATTGGTAAATAACATTGGCTTCCTCTAGAAAAGAGAACTCTGTTCAAGGCCCTATGTCCTGTCAATAGGGCTCTTCATAAATCTGGTCCTGAAGGCATCAAAAAACTTTTCCAACGGTATGTCCCTACCAAATGATTGAGGTCTGTCAACAAAAACTGGCTGGTAGTCCCTAGGTTCAGGAGGGCCGGGGGAGGGGTAAGAGCCTTCTCCTTTGCCGCCTCCAAGCTCTGGAACACTCTCCCTCTAACAATCTCTTGTCTAGAGTTGAATCCACTTTTTCACAAGTCCTTACAAACATGGCACTTTAAATGCTAAATTCCTTCCCTCCCACTTAAGACCACCGGTTCTATCCCTAGCGCCTTGATGCCTTTGGGCAACGTTCCAGCTCTACAAGACTATTACTCATTCAGTCACTCATTAAAGTGAAAGTTTCCCCACCTGAACTTACACACATTCAAAAGCCTCCCCACCACCATGCACCCTGTTGATGATGATGCCATAATTAATCAGGAGGCGAGACTGATATCATATGTCCCTCAGAGGTGGCCAATGTTGTTCTTAGGGGTGAGTCAACATTATGTGCTATTAAGCCATATAAAATTGAGATGTTATCAACTGGTGCATCCTGAACCGAGTGCTTTCAAGGTGCTCTTATTTGACAATCAAGGAAAATGAGGCACAGCGAAGTAAAGGAATTTTGACTAAGATCACAGCATTTTCTCGCCTGGGGAAGCCGGGCTTTGATCCCAGGATTCCTGGTCACACATTGTGCTATTTATCCACTGGATTGATATCTTCTACTCTGTCTTGTTTAATAAGAAAGGACAAAGCTTTCTCCTCAGTTCGATCAGGAGCTAAGTAGTACACTGTGTTAAAATGAACCAACTACATGTTTAATCGATCTGACACAAGATGTCTTTCTAAATAAAAAGTACACCATGGACAGGTATTGTCTTAAAATTCAAGCGATCATTTCAAAGTTATATACTAAAAAAGCAAGGCAGACTAAAGAGCGAAAACTGGCACCTATATATTCTGCAAGGGCAGAGAGGTTTCAGCGGTGTGAAGCTTGTTTGCGTATTCATGGATATTTGGGTACCTTTTGTTATGCATTGTAGTTAATCTGCAGCTTTCTCTACCATCCCTTAATTTTTGTTTTATCAGAAGTTCCACCTTTTTCCCTCATTTAAACGTTAAAAGCTTTGACTTTTTTCCATGTCTCCTCGTTGCTTTATGTTTTGTACAGTGGCTAAACTAGTTTCATCTTCCTCTTCCATGCAGTATTGCTTCTAGACCTTATCTTCCTCCGAATTCACTGTCTGTATCTATCTGTACACGTCCCCCAGTAGCTCTTTATGTGTCAATATTTTTGTTTCTCATTCCATATTTCGTAAGTTGTTTTGTCTTTTTTCGTGTGCATGTGTATGGCAGTGGTAATGTGTCTTTTCCATCCTTTTATACTTCTCTTGTACTTTTGCGTCATAGAAGTGGTAGGCCTTGCTGTCACTGAGGATGTAGCTAATTCCTGAAATTTCACTGAGGAATATTTATGAACGAGAGATGCTTTTAGAGATTCTTGTAGATGGTATTGTTTTTTTTAACACTTTTTTTATGAAACGTACATCAGTGATAATGTACAGAATTACTTTAACAAACTGTCCGACAATACATATGCATCCCCCTTACATCGTAGTCTGCAATCTTCTATTACGGCAATCCTGACGGATCAGAAGTCATTCCTTCTATCATCCCATGCCTGCTAACCCCCTCCCGTCTTGGTGACCTAACCTCCCTCCCTCTCTCGCCTACTCAAGGATTCCTGAATGTCTCCCATTGATTCCACACTTTTTTCCATTTTTTGGGGCAGCCCCTACTCTCATATATTGTCTTCTCAGCTGCACAACAGCAGTCCAGGTCCATCTTCCATTGAGCTAACTTCGGGGGTTGGACAGCTCCCCATGTCCTAGCAATGTTCCTTTTGGCTAACATTGCCGCCACCAGCAGCCAGAGTTTCTGATATTTCGGCCAAGTCTGGTTCCCCGATACACACAATATGTGCCATCAGGCCTCCATAGTAGCCCTGGGCGTAGTTTGCGTAGTAGTGCTACGTGTAGCTACACGAAGTGCACTTCGCACTACGCACGCTACGCAACTACGTAGCGTGGTGGGGAAATGCTGTTTGCACTGATTGCACAGTGCCGGATGCTTGTCTGCACTGTGCAATCATTGCAAACGGCATCTTGCACAGTGCAAGTGGTTGTTTTCTGCCGCTCGAGGAGATTTCTCCTCGAGCGGCAGCTTTCTCAACGCGGACTGGTAGTTTCTCATCACGAGCGGTCGCGAGCATACGTGACCACTCGCAATGAGAAACCTGACCTCCCCGCGTTGAGAATCTCCCGGGAGGTTTATTTTCTACGCTCGCGATCGGCAACTTGATGTTGCTGATCGCGAACGAGGAAAAAGTCTCGCCGGGATGTTCATTTTGCTCACTCGCGGTCGCCAACTTGATGTTGAGGACCGCGAGCAAGCAAAAAATGTCCGCTACGCTATGCGTTTTTGCACTGTGCTACGTGTGCAATTCGTGTAGTGCGTAGTAGAGAAACCTACGCACGCTCCGTGAGCGTAGTACTACGCCCAGGGTTACTCCATAGGGACATGCTGTCCAATCACATCTGACATTACCCGCACCACCCTCTCCCAAAATTGTTGTATAGCAGGGCAGTCCCAAACTATGTGAAAGAAGGTACCCTTCTGCTCGCAGCCCCGCAGACAACGGTCCGTGGGAGTGCGCTCTAATTTGTGCATGAGCGTGCTGGTGAAGTACGACCTATAGAGAATTCTTAATTGTATGAGTCAGAATCTCACCCTGATTGCTACTTCTCTAGGGCTCTGCATGACCTCCGCCCAGTCGTCCTCTAGCAGACCAATGTCTCACGCAAAGTCCTTAACAAGCCAGGGGAATTATTGATAATCTTTTTATATGTACAGGACAATGCCTTCTGACTGACTGACTGACTGACTGACTGACGTATTTGTAGAGCGCACGAATGCCGCGGCGTCTTGGCGCTTACAGATCCAGAAAAGTGAGAGGCAGAGGAGCAGGGTGATCTAGACAAAAAGCCAGGTTTTTAGATCTTTTCTGAAGGGCGTTTTAGATTCTCTGGGATTGGGTCCAGTATGAGCCGGTCCTCTAATGGGCTGTATTCAGGGAGTTGTTCCCCTTCTCTGACATGTCTATGCAGCACATGTCCTAATAGTAGATAACGATATCTTTCTTTCTCAGCTAACTGGTATTCTTTTTAAAAATCTTCGAACGAGATTATCGCCTCAATCAATCAGGGAATTGTAAGTGCACTACTCACCTTTGAGGGTCTCAAGGCGCTGAGGGGGAGTCCGCAGATCTGTTTAGCAGAAGAGCCAAGTCTTGAGGGCCTTCCTGAATGTGGTCAGGGAGAGGACGGTGTCTAATGTCTGCTGGTAGCTTGTTCCAGGTCTTGGTTGCAATGAGATAGAAGGATCATCCCCCTGCTCTGGCTCTGTGGATACGTGGGGTTTCAGCCAGTGAGAGGTAGGAAGTACCAAGGTTTCTTTTGGGTACGTGGAAGTTGATTCTGTCATTGAGGTATTTGGGTCCGTTGTTGTGTAGGCATTTGTAGGCGTGAGTGAGGATTTTGAAAGTAACACTTTCCTCCAAAGGGAGCCAGTGGAGACTTTGTAGGTGTTGGCTGATGTGTTCGAGTCGGGGGATGCCGGGACGAGTCTGGCAGCGGTGTTCTGTATTGTCTAGAGTTTGCGGAGTAAGGACTTGTTGATGCCGGCGTAGAGTGCATTTCCATAGTCCAGTCTGCTGGTGATGAGTGCGTGGGTGACTGTCTTCCTTGACTCAGGGGGGATCTACTTGAAGGTCTTGTGGAGGATGCGGAAGGTGTTGAAGCAGCTGGGGGGGACGGCGTTGACCTGTCAGTTCATGTGTGATGAGTCGAGTACAATGCTGAGGTTCTTGGCGTGGTCTGAGGGGATAGGTGGGCTTCCAAGGGCGGTCGCCCACCAGGTGCTGTCCCATGCAGAAGGGGTGGTACTGAGGACGAGGACTTGTCTTCTCTGCGTTGAGCTTCAGGAAGATGTTGGTCATCCAGACTGCAACGTCTTGCATTCCTTTCTGGAAGTTGAGTTTGGCAGTGGTGGGGTCTTTGGTGAGGGAGAGGATGAGCTGGGTGTCGTCGGTGTAGGATACGATGTTGAGGTCGTGTTGTCGGACGATGGCTGCGAGGGGGCCATATAGATGTTGAAGAGGGTGGGGCTCTGTGATGAACCCTGTGGGACTCCGCAGGTGATTTTTGTGGGGTCGGAGAGGAAGGGTGGGAGTCTGATCCTTTGGCTTCTTCCGGTGAGGAGTGATCGGATCCAGTCCAGGGCTGTTCCTTGTATGCCTGCGTTGTGTAGTCTGGCGACTAGTGTGTGGTGGGAGACTGTGTCGAAGGCCGCTGATAGGTCGAGTAGGATGAGGGCTGCGGAGTGGCCTTGGTCCGGGAGGGTGTGGATGTCGTCTGTGGCGGCAAGTAGGGTGGTCTCTGTGCTGTGGTTGCTTTGGAATCCAGATTGGGACGGGTCGAGGACAGTGTTCTCTTCAATGAATCGTGTCAGTTTACTGTTGACTGTTTTCTCTGCAACTTTGGCTGCAAAGGGGAAGAGCGAGATGGGCCGATAGTTCTTGAGGTCCGTGGGGTCAGCTGTGGGTTTCTTGATCAGGGGTCTGACTTCTGAACGTTTCCAGTCATCTGGGAAGGTGCCTATTTTGAAGGTAGTGTTGATGGGGCTTTCTAGTTCAGGTGCGACGGCAGCCGCAGCTCTGTGGTAGATGTGAGGGGGGTAGGGGTTGGTGGGGGCCCCCGAGTGAATGCTTTTCATGCTCGAGGCGGTGTCTTCGGCCGTGATCGGTGTCAAGTTGGAGATGGTGGTCTGGCTGGTGTTTCTGAGGGGCAGGGAGCCGTCTGTGTCGCCTGGTGGAAGGTCGAGAAGTTGTCGTAGAGGTTTTTGATCTTGAGGTGGAAATAGGTTCCAAGCTTGTCGCAGAGGTCTTTGGATGGGGTGATATCTGTGGCTTTGCTGCATGGGTTGGTGAATTCCTGAATGACACTGAAAAGTTTCTTGGAGTTGGCCAGGATTTTGTTGTGGATGAAGTTTCTCTTGGTGGCTCTGATCTGGTTGTGGTAGTCCGTCATGGCGTCCTTGTAGGTGGTGTGGTTTTCTGTTGTCTTGGTGTTTCTCCAGTTCTTCTTCAGGTGTCTGAAGGTGCGTCTGGCTTCTTGGAGAGCGGTGGTGAACTAGGCGGCTTTCCTGGGGTGTTGTCTGTCGGGGTTGCGTAGCGGGACGAGCTCGTCTGCACAGTTGGAGATCCAGGTGTGGAGTTCTCTGGCTGCGTCGTTTGCGTCGTGTGCCCCGGTGTGGTCGTCTCGGGTGAGGGTGGAGTTAAGTTGCTCGTCCGTAACCTTGCTCCAGTTCCTTTGTGGTGGGCGTGGAGCTGGTTTGGGTGCCTTGGGTTTCTTGATGGTGAAGTGTACGCAGTGGTGGTCGGTCCTTGGCGGCTGTGTTGTGTGGCTGAATTGGACGCTATTTCCTGCCACGAAGATGGGGTCGAGGGTGTTTCCTGCTCTGTGGGTCAGTGTGTTGACGAGTTGTTTAAGTCCGATGCTGTCGAGTTTGTCACAAAGGTTTGTGGAGTTGGGGTCGCTGGGGTTGTCAAGGTGGAAGTTCAGGTCTCCAATGAGTATGTAGTTTGTTGAGGCGATGGCATGGGGTGCGATGAAATCGCTGATGGTGGTGGCAAAGGGTGTTTGGGTGCCGGGGGGTCTGTAGACGAGGGTTCCTCGGAGTGTGGCTTTGGGGGTGGTCTGGATCTGGAAGTGCAGGTGTTCAGCAGAGGAGAAGGTTTCGCTGGAGGTGATGAGGCGGAGGGTGCTCTTGTGGCCGATGGGAAGGCCCCCTCCTGGGTGGTTGGGGTGGTCTTTCCTCTGGATCTTGTATCCATCTGGGATGGCGGTGCTGATGTTGGGGGCGGAGGATGCGTTGGTCCAGGTCTTTGTGAAGAAGGCGATGTCAGGCGAGAGAGAGTCGAGTAGGATCCAGATTTCCATGGCGTGTTTGTGTACGGAGCGTACGTTGAGGAGGATGCATTTTAGGGTGTCACCGGTGCTGACGTCAGCGGTGTTGGAGGCCGGGGTGGCGGTGAGGGTCTGGCAGCAGTGGAGGTAGGAGAACTGGCCATGGGGCATGTTCGGCGAGGCCTGTTGGCATTAACTAAGTCTTCCAGGGTTGAGAGCAAGGAGTGATGAGTAGTGGGAGGTCCAGGGTTCATGGCGCTGGCCGCGGTCGGGTCACGGACGGGCTTGCCTTGGGCACGCCTGAGGTCAGGGTCTGGAGGCAAGGGACGGCACAGCGGAGCTGTGGGGAGAGAGTGGACCTAGACCGACTCCTCCATACATGGCAGAGGTGCACTATATCTAGTAGTTTCCACGTACTAAAACCCTGAAGGTTGCCCACCTCATTTAACATATCACTATCCCACAGCGAGGTTCTTTCGGTCAGTCTGTTGTCCCATCCTAGGAATATGTTAGCCCTGACCCACACCTCCAGCACCGTCTTTGTGTGTGGTGGCATACTTTATTTCCCTGCTCTTCGGTATAGTGCTCCTGGGTATCCTCTAGGCCCCATCACCCAATGATCAACTCGATATGTAGGGTCGTTCCTGTCTGTGAATATCTAATCATTAAGCGTTATTAATTGCGACGCCCAATACTATTTCTGGAGATCTGGTATGGCAAGGCCAGCATTATACTCCTCTCTGAAGTTTGGCTAGCGCAATTCTTGCCCCTCCTCCATCCCATAGTAATTTCCTTAGCTCGCTGTCAGCTTCCTTGAAGAATTTTGCGGGTATTGGAAAAGGGGTGTTTTGAAGGATATTCAACATTTGCGGCGGTGCCATCATCTAGAATAGGACTCCTCTCCCCATCAGGGAGATCGGCAGAGTCCTCCAGTGGGTGACATATCGTTTCAGACGTTTCATTTGGGGCTGCCGATTTCCTCCCAGAAATCCAGCCTTAGTCTTGTCAATGAGTATTCCCAAATATTTAAAATTATCTTTGACTAGGAGTTTTATCTCCCCACTAAGTACGTACGGGGTGGGCGTCTGATAGCATGAACAGAAGAGACTTATCCCAGTTATTCTGGTATCCTGAGTACCCTCTACATAGCTTAAAAATCTGTATTAACTGGTTTATTGTGAAGCAGAGAACGTCATCCGCGTACAATGATATTCACTCTTCCCATTGTCCGCCCCCTGGAATTCCGTAAATCACTGGGTCCCCTCTAACCCATGCTGCGAGTGGCTCCATTGTCAGTGCAAATAGGACGGGGGAAAGAGGGCACCCCTGTATCATTCCCTTGTGTAAGGCAAAAGAGCGGGACACCAAGCCGTTCACCCGTACCCTGGCCAGCAGGTTTTTATACAACAATTTGATCCAGGATTGAAACCGGGGATCGAACCCAAATCTTCCCAAAACTTCGAACAGGTAGTGCCATTCGATACTGTTGAACGCCATACGTACGTCCAATGACAGAAGCGCCACCTCCTCCCCAGGATGGGATCTTATTAGGTGCATTACCCCATATAGGCACCTGAGATTGGGCCTGGTGCTCCGGTGAGGCACAAAACCAGACTGATCTGTATGTATCAATGCCGTTATTGGCCCCAAAAGGTGATTCACCAGGACCTTAGCCAGTATTTTAACTTCCATGTTCCACAAGGATATAGGTCTATATGAACTACATTGGTCCGCTGGTTTTCCCGCCTTGGGGATTACTACGATGGTTGCTGTTCGTTGATCTAGTGGCAAACCACCCTTTTGCCTCACCTCATTGAACATTTCCGGGTGGTACGGTGCTAACACACTCACCGTGCTTTTGAATAACTCCACGGGCAACCCATTTGGTCCCGGGGCCTTCCCACCCTGTAACTCCTGTATGGCGCCCGTTATTTCCTCAGTTGTTATGTCTTTCTCAATGTCCTCGCTATCGTTATCGGGTAGCACCGGGAGTCTAATTTCAGCTAGTAGTTCCCTGCAGTTCATTTCCGACCTCTTCATAATAGTCTGCAAAGGCTCGCGCTATCTCCTCCCCAGTGCAATGCCTGTCCCCCCCCTGTAGGTCGCAGATTTCCCCCACCCAGTTTCTTTCCCTATCCCGCTTCTCCAACCAGGCGATCATTTTGTTGGCCTTGTCCGCCAAATCATATATTCTTCGTTGGGTGGCTAGTGCAGCCGATCTCGCGGCGCTGTTTGCCATATCCCGCATTTCCTGTCTAGGCGATGTGTGAGTCTTGGATCGGCTCTTCCCCCTTCTTTTAAATTGGCCTCAATGTCTACCACTTCTTTCTCCAGTGTATTGCATTGTAACCTTTTTTCTTTATTACTTCCACCAATGCAGGCCTGAATGTGTCCCCTTATGACTGGCTTAAACGCTTCCCATAGGGTGCACGCTGAGTCTATTGTACCCTTATTCTCCTGGAAGTAGACTTGTGCCCTCTCTTCAACCTTTTCGGTTACTTCCTTATTTTTAAAGAACCAGGGATTTATTCTGGGTGGTAGTGTAGTGGTTCGTGTCGGCCCCAGCAAGACCACCTCCATCGGGGATCGAACCGGGAGACCTTGTGGTCCAATTTTGGTATTGCATAACCACGCCTCACCCCGTGTGTTAAGACTCGATCTAGCCGGGAGTAGCTGCCATGTGCTGCTGAGTTAAAGGTGTATTGCCGGGTTCGGGAGTTGTGAAGTCGCCATAGATCCACCAAGCCCATGGCCTCGACAAATGCTCGAAGTGGCTCCACCCCTCTCACTCTAGTTGTCGTAGTTTCCCTATCTTGCCCTGGGTCAATAGTGGCATTCATGTGGCCCCCCAGCATCAATATTCCTGGTGGGAGATCTACCATGAGGGTCCCCAGCGCTGAGAACGCCTCTGACTGTATGGCTGGCGGAATGCAACGTGAGACAATATTGATAGTCTGTTCCTCCCACCTTCCCGTGAGAGCTACAGATCGTCCCAGGGGATCATGCCAAATCTTCCCCACCACCAGTGGGAGGCCTGTCTTTACAAGTATTCCCACTCCTCTCGATCCAGTTGTGTAATCGGCATGGGCAGCTAGTTTGTACCCATATCTGTCAAGTGCTCAATACCTGTTACCCTTCAGGTGTGTTTCCTGAAGCAGCACCACATCTGGGGAGTGTCGGTGCAGGTACTGTAGAACTATCGTTCGTTTAATACGGTTTCCCAAACCATTCACATTCCATGACATGACTCTAAGACTGGTATTCCTTCGACACTCCCCTTGGTGCTGCCCTTTCACAGTCTGACCCCTCCCCTGGGATATCACAACCTCAACAGATGCCATATCTGTAACGGTGCCATTATTTCATTTTCAGTATGCTGTACTAATATCACAAACGGACGTCTCAATACTTAATGAGAAATATTACTATAATAGGAGCAAAATAAACACATCGTACCCCAACTATTGCTACCCCCTTAAAACAATAACTGCATCAGGGTTGGCGGGTGCCAAACGATTGGAACACCAGCCCCGGGTCCCCTTGCCCCCCAAGATCCTTTAATGTTTGTTTTAGTCCTGTCAACAACTTAACTGACTTTTGGCCGCCAGAATTGTATCTACAGGTGGGAGTCCATTCTCACAGTCCCCCCACCCCCGTCTTCTTGAACCGTGGCATACGACCTGCTCTTCGCAGTCCTCAGCATAGGTCTTCCACGGTGTCTTCATTTTCCATACCCATCTTCCACTGCACCTGGTACCTGGGCCGGCGTACCCTTGCTCCCTGTTCTCCTTGATCATCTTTTTGCTGTTCTCATCATCTCCCACGCTGAGAGTTGTGGCCCACATTGCACCACCCCTCCAATGTTTCCTCTGCGGAGTTGAAGTACCATGTTTTCCCTTTGGCGATTACTCTCAATTTTGCAGGAAACATCATGGAGTACTTGATTTCTCTTTACTCCCTCGAAGCTAGTCGCTGTCATTGGACTTGCAGTGTAGAATCTGGAAAGAACCTGGTCACCGTGTTCTCATGGTGCAGATCCCCATACAAGCGTGCCGTCTGCAGAATGGTGTCCCTGTCGTGGAAACTGAGGAGCCGCGCAATGATTGTCCTGGGTGGGGCACCTGGCTTAAGTTTGGGGATGGACGCCCTGTGCGCCTGCTCTATTGTAAAGTAGTTTGAGAGTCCTTTTGGCTTCAAGTGATTTAGGATTAAGTCCTCCAAGAACAAATCAACACTGGGTCCCTCCATGCCCTCCGGAACCCCCACTACCCTAATGTTGTTCCTTCGTGCCTGCCATTCTTGGTCTTCTAGCTTGGCCACCATTGCCTCTTGTTGTTTTGTGAGGGCCTGAACTTGTTCCTCAAGGCTTTTCGTTCTGGTCTGCAGATGTGCCACCTCTGTGGCGGTGACCTTGTCTGCCGTTTTTTGGAGATCCCCTCTCAAGAGATTTACATCCACAGTTACTGCATCAATTTTAGGATCTATCGTGCCCTTCAGATCCGCAATGGCCGCCATTATTGCGCTCAGTGAGTGTCCGCCGTCTCTTCCGGTTGCTGGTCCTGGGCTTCCGCCGTCTGGTTTGGGACCGCATATTTATCCATCTTATTAGTCTGCGCCCCTGCGTATCCCTTTGGCTTCATTGGGGTGTGCTACATGGCAGTCCACTGTACTCCAAATTGTTTGCGAGGTTCCGGCCCCCTGGTGTATTCTCCTCCAGGCATGTCGTCTGTCTGTTTCCCCTCAGAGCCACGCAGGCACTCGGGACCTTGCTTGCCCACTGGCTTGTGTCGTTGTTCACTCCCTCTCCCCGACCGGGTGCGTTATCTGTCCCTTGGAGTCGAACTCGAGGGAGAGAAAAGTGGAAAGGCCCCTCTCGTCCGTAACACAATCGCTGTCTCTTTTGTCCACCTGTGGGTATGTCTGCCCCTAATGCCTTGTTACACTCTTTCACACCCAACGTGCTCTGTGTGGGCCGCTCTCCCCTTTGTCCCTTCTACCAAGGACTTGACCCCAGCTGCTTCCTGTGCTTCGTCGCCACTCGGTCTTTATAAGTTCTGTGCCAGCTTTTCTCCAGGTCTTGTAGTGCCCAGGACCCACTGTCACTGTGCAGTTGTTCCCTTTAGACTGTCCCCAGCTGTGGTGACTGCCCCAGTACGGGCTGTGTGAGCGTTTTCCAGGTGTTTTCTTGGCTCCCTTAATCCCCAGGGCCGGCCTCAGCCGTTCGCGCTCCATTTCGCCTCCAGCAGGGGCCGCTTTATTACAATATGGCCGTGCACGTCTCGGAACACTGTAACGTGCACTCTGGCATGGGACAGGGGGGTTGTGGCTGTTCAGGCTCCCGATCCGGTTGCGATGTCCTCCCTTGTGGTAATGTGTGGGGAGACTGGGAAGCAAGGCCGCACCTTCTCTTGTGGAGCCCGCTCATCCGCCCCGCCCGGCACGAACTTACAGTACTCCGGTGCTGCCCTCAGTAAGCGACCGCCCGCCCGCCGCTGTGCCTTGATCCCTGGGTGGTGCTTGGTGCCGTGGCGATGCTCCTTAGATTCTGCTCTCACGCCTCTCTTTCTTCAGCTTCACCCGACATGTGCACCGCCGTCCTGCAGGCCTCAACCTGGCTGGGTAACAAAAGACGCCTCACACGCCACGATCTTTTCCGACCATGGGCATGTCGTTGGCCCTCGATGTTCAGGTGCACATTTATGCTGTTTCCGTCGTTGCTGGGTGTCCGGATATTGGGGTATTAGAAACCCTTGTGCCGGAGCTCCGCTAGGATGCCGCCTTTTTGCTCAGCTCCTAGGCCACGCCCCCCTCTGTAGATAGTATTGTTGACTCACTCACCAGTACGGATGATCTCACCGAGGCCCAAAGTTACAAGAAGTCTGTTTTTGTGGAATGTTTGTATTTTAAAACATAACACAATACTTTTTATAAAGCACGCCGTTCACCCCAAAAGGTACCTTGGCACTGAAGTACCAGCTGAAATAGCAGATGTTCGTTACTAGACTAGAAAGTGGAAAGGAGCGATGTGTTGGGTCAGATGGCAGAGGATTCAACGGTATTTAAATGCAATGAGACACCACGAAAAAGGGGTGCTTTACTAGGTATAGTGTTTTGAGCAGGGCTTTTTCGGGTGGGGTATCCTTTAGGAACAGTATTTCCATTTTTTTCAGCAGATGAATATGAAAATGTCAGAAGGCGCTACCAATAAAAAATTAGGGGTTAAATCTGTGTAGTGAAACAAATTAACCTGGCATCATGAGTGTGGCTGCAACAGTTTTCTTCTGTAAAGTGATAGTTGCGATATTGATTGTCATCATACTCTTTATTTCAGTAAATTACCATAGAAGAGATGCAAAATAAGTAACATATTGAGAAATAAAATAGTAAAACCTATAAACGACTATTCAAATTCTAAAACATATCTGGACAATAGGCATGATTTATGGATTAAAAAAACACAAGTTCTTAGGTTTAATACAATAAAATACAAACTAGTCATGGTTCCATTAAATGTAAAATCATACATTTTATGCCATAAAAGTATCTTAGCTGTTATTGTCCGCTGGTATAGAAGCCATCTTTTCCTGATAAGCCAAGCAGACATTAAAAATCTTGAAACAGCAAAAACCAATGGTTAGGCTGGGTCTGTGTGCAAAATCCTGCACACTCCCTCATTTGGAGTGGTACTGAGGTTCCTGCATATAGGAATCAACCATTGCGACCTTGCACTTCTAAACGCCGGGCACAAAAAATAGCTTGTCGGCTATTGTCTCCTTCTTATGTCCACATGAAGAACAGCAAAACACACAAGGGTTGGGGGATCCCACCACACCAGAGGTAAAAGCACAAAGTGACAGTATTCCATACCTAAACTATACATATAGTTTTTTTGCTAGATTAGGTTCGATTTCATCTGTGAAGGATTCAACAAATTAAGTATCCTTGACCGTTAAAAAAGAAGGGCTTCATTTATGAGGCCCCTTGTGCAGCGGGGACGCCAATTTTTGTGATGTTCCGTGGTGCAGTAGCCTGCTCCATATTTACAAAGTCGCTATAGGCCACTTTTTTTTGGCTTAATGCTGCCTTGTTAATATCGTATGCAGCACACATAGAAAGAGGAAAAAGCCTCTTGCGATTGTTTTTGTGCAAGAAGTTGTCCCTGCCGGCACAATAATAATCATCCCTGAAACGCAGGCACCCTTGTACCATGGTGCAAAGGTGCCTGCCTTGGTGCATGGCAGCCCATTGTGCAGAAAAGGACCGGAATGCGCCGTATCTCATAGATACAGCACACTCCTGTCCTTTTCTTTTGAGGTCCAAAGTTGTTAAAGTGCCCTTTGGATTTGTTGTTAAGAGAATATTTAACTTGTAGGGCTTAAACTGACTTTATAGGTCCTTTACACTTCTACCTGGGCAAGATCCCCCAGGATCATACCAAAGATTGACTGGGCCTATCCCCACAAATGATTCTTTTATAAATTGAATCCAGGGAAATGAACAGCACAGGGGTATTTGAGTATTTCCTCCAACCCCCTACGATACGGTAACAGTTCAGGTCAAACCCTGACCTGAGGGGGGTTGGAAATAAGGGAAGGCTTGTCTTAACATCTAGAAACATCTAGAAAAGGCCCGGGAGTGGGTAAAATGGGCAAGCGCAAAACGGCGGCGGTGGTCCACACCGCACCAATCACCAGCACAATGGACAGTTTCCTACAAAGAGCAGCGGGGGTTCTAAATCAAATTTGTGTCCCGCCAACTTTCCCGATCCCCAGTGAATCACATCTTATCTTGCGCCTCCAATAGTGGGCTTCAGGATCCCGAGGAGGGAATCGAGCTGATAGCCACTTCTCCACGTCCTACTACTACCAACAAGCAGCTTGTTTGTGTTGAGCCTACTGCGGGGTGCACACTGGGGAGTAAGGTTCTAGCTCACACTAAAACTAACCAAGTAGTGGCCCAGGAGGGTCAGTCTTGTAGTGGGGCTGGTTCAGGGGCCAAGACTAAATACCCCACCACTGGGCCAAGGCGAAATGTTTGAAAGTGGACACATCAATGTTAAACAACCAAGGTGCTGCACCCTTGTCGAAAGACGACTTGGCGACCATGCTAGAGGCCGGCCTGATTTCTCTTCTGGACCACTTGGACCTTAAGTTGGAACCAATTAAACAAAGGCTGTCTTCTATAGAGAGAGATCTTTCAAACCTGTCTCTTTCTCTCAAAATTTCAATCCTACTCCCCGTGTCTGTGACACAGCTGAGGATCCCGCTGACTCGGCTCCTGTTATCCGCACCCCAAGCAGAATTCACTTTGCCCAAACCCTCCACCAAGTGAGCACCACCCCCTTACCTGGCCCATCAACGAGCACCGGAAAACTTCTAACCTGCACATGTGGCTCGCAGGTGAGGCCATGCGCCCAGTTGCCACCTGGAACCGAGGCCAGTCATTGCAGGGAGGCGGTTCCTCCTGTGAGGGGAGTAGAAGGGGATGCCTCAATCCGTTCTACTTTTAAATAGAATAGAGTATCTCAGGGTCCAGACTCCATTCATTTACCTCCGGAAGCAACACTGTATGTAGTGGTTTTATGCAATGTGCCAGTACTTAGGCCGGATACCACCGAGAACTTTTACCAATTAAAGACCAAGGTCCTGTACTGGCTTACCAACAACACTCCCCGGGGCGTTGAAGTGAAAGGGACATCCTCATGGTTAGGAGGGTGGCCTGGATAGGAGGCTTGAAGAAGTGTAGTGATGGTGACTGTATAATCATCAATTTTAACAGACCACACCTGGCAGATAGGATTCTCCATGCCGCCAACCATTGTAATAGAACAGGGGTTATTTTTATCCACCTACATCTATGATTTCGCACCCGACCCCGTCTCCATCTGAATGGGCTCAGCATCTGCCCCCGGTCCCTTTATTCAACTCATTTGAGCCGCTGGGTTACCTTGATCACTGTGATTGACTGAGTAGCCGGGACCAAGAAATTCTATAGTGCCCTTCAATAAGATCAGCGATCCCAGGTAAACCACAGTAGTCATTCATCAGGTAAAAACCTCTGCACCATCATATCATGGAATATAGCCGGCTTGGCTAGTAAGTTCACGGATCCAGGGTGGCTGGCCTTTATCAAAAACATGACATTATCTGTTTCCAAGAGACATGGACCATTGACAATATTTATTTTTTGGAGGGCTTTAAGCTTTTTAATATTCCAGCTCAGTCTACATGGTGCCATTGAGGTATTGGGCGTTAACCTTCAACTCAGGGTCCCACAGTCTAACGCTCCTGAAATTTTATAATGCCACTTCCCTTCTCCCTGAGGTGTGTAATGTCACTCGCCTAAGCGCATTCTTAACGAATGGTAGGGCCACGCCACGGAAGCCTGGTTTCATAATCCTGGTAGGGAACTTTAACAGACATATCTATGGGGCTCTGAGGCAGGGGGGCACAGGGGCTAGTGAGGATTCCATTTGTCCTCTTGTAGACGGTATGCATTTTGATCATTGTAAGCAGGGGAGAAACTAAACGCACTGAATGGTGAACTGGACTTGAAATTAACAATAGGGAAATTGAACCCCCCCCCCCCCCAAGCGATATCTTACTCCAACTTTTAAGGGGTGGGCCGGGAATCTTCAATCATTGATTTTATTTTAATTTCTACCCCCCTTAATTATTTGATTTCTGACTTTTCAATAATAGCCAATAGTTTAGTGACCACAACCCCTTGTGTATCAAAGGTAGATGGCTCATTTTTTATTTAAAAAGTCACCACAGGAGGAGGGGTCCTACGGGCAACAGACAGAGGGAGACGACTTAGATGGGGGCAGATTTTTCCAGACATTCTGTGCGGGTCTCTATTTGAGATGTGCCACAGTGAATTCCACATCTGCCAGAATGCGAAGGAAGCGTCAGATGAGTCTATCATCTGCATATTTGAATCAATATCCTGTTCCGTCGCGAGATTATTGACTGTTCCATCTCAGGGAGCTCAGAGGGAGAGGGGACCCAGATGGTTTAACCCAGAATGCTCACTGGCAGCCAGGAGGCTGAAACTAGCTCTTCATGCCTCCCCGATGAATGTCACGCTAGTTAAAATCCGTTGAAAACAGTATAAAATAGCTTTAAGTAAACGTAGGGCGGCCCTGAATGAAGAAGCTTGGGGCAACCTCATGAAAGCAACAACATATAAGTCCAGCGCAAAGTTCTGGTTATCAATAGTCCTATCTTGGTAGAAGAGGCAGCCAATGTATTAGAAGCTCATATCACTGAAAATGAAAGGGTCAGCCATTTCGAGGACATGTTTAAGGGAGACCTGGTCCCTCTTCCTTTAAGTAATCCTGGTGGTACACAAAAAAACTAGTAGTACTGGAAGTAGAAGTAAGGCGTGGGATTACAGGATTGACATATAAAAAGGCCCCGGGCCCTGGTGGAATCCCACCCGATCTTTATCTGTCGGATGTGACACGTTGGGCTCCCATGCTCACCTCCGTAATTAATGCTGTTGCTAGGTTTGGCATCCCGTCTTCATGGGCGACCTCCATTATTGTGCCTGTTTTTAAAAGGGGGATAGGGGTAGCACTGTCTGTTAGAGACCTATCTCCCTGCTAGATTCGGTAGTAAAAGTTGTGGGCTGGATATTGTTGGTTAGGTTATCGTCCTGGGCTACTGACAATAACATTCTGTCGGACGCCCCATATGGGTTTCGCCCTGGCCGCTTCACAATCGATCAATCTTTGAATCTATTCCTAATAATTAGTAAATACACAGTCGCCCACAGGTGTACCATCTTCCTGGCTTTCATGGATCTGTCATCCGCCTTCGATTGCGTTAACAGGGGCAAATTATGTCAGATTCTTTTAGCATTAGGGGTAGACAGGGAGAAAGTCTCTTTTCTTCACGATCTCCACCGGAACACCAGGGCGGTAGTGCGATATTCGTCAAGTTTGACTGTATCACGTTCATTTCCTGTCAGGGGTGGTGTCCGTCAAGGCTGTAAACTGGCTCAGTTTCTTTTTAATCTTTACATCAACAACTTAGAGAAAACCCTCTTGGAAACTATGGCTGATTATCCCCGGATCAGACGGCGAGGTCTGCCTATTCTGCTATATGCAGACAACGACGTCTTGATGGCCAGGACAGAGAGGGGTTTACCAACCATTTTATCTTCGTTTGCCCAGTTTATGGGACATTTGGACTTAAAAGTCAACAACTCCAAATCTTATATTATGCAACTGGGGATGCAGCCTAGTAGATCATATGCCTTCAAGGTAGGGCCGACCCGAGCCCTAAAACATCTGCTTTCTCCTACCTAGGGGTGCTCCTGGATGACAAACTGAACTGGGGCCCAACAACTCACACGAAAAAGAAACAACCTCAATAGCTTTTAACAGTTTTTAACAAGTCTTTTGCCCTACCTGCACTGTGCTACTTGTTCCCCACAATCTCGAGAGCTGGCACTGGCCCTCCTGCGGTGGGAGCACGGGTCCGCCATCTTGGACAGTCTCGGGGTTGGCGGGCTAGTCTTTTTGCACACAGAGCATATTTCAACACTAAATAGCGCGAGCGCGCTCAGTGTGATTTTCTCCTGAGGCTCAGCCGGGAGTGTTTCTTTTTTACATGCTGCTAGAATTGCGATGTTTGCACTTTGATCTATGAATTTTTAGAATAACGTTTTTAACAGCCTTTAGCAAGACTTTTGCCCTACCTGTACTTTGCTACTTGTTCCCCGCAATCTCGAGTGCTGGCACTGGCCCTCCTGCGGTGGGAGCGCGGGTCCGCCATCTTGGACAGTGTCAGGGTTGGCGGGCTAGTCTTTTTGCACACAGAGCATATTTAAACACTGAATGGCACGAGTGCGCCGGCTGCACCACGAAGGCGCGCCAAAGGCAAGGCCGTCTGCGTCCGTCCACGATCGTTCCGCGATCAGCGCCAGCCCCCCTGCTCAGGGAAGTTCAGGTAACTCCTCTAAACTGCAGTATGATAGTACACTTTTAAAAAATATTAATTCTAAAACTAACTCTGATACTAGGGCCCACTCCTGCCTCTGTATCAGTCCCGACTGTCAGCTCATGGAGCATTTTAAGGGTTGCCCAGGGTGCAGGATCGAAATTCCAGAGCTTTTATTTCAAACTATAGATTCTTTTAGAACTTGTGTAAAGTTAGATTCAAAGATGAGTACCTCCATTTGGAAATGTGTTCTCATGAATGTGAGATCACTGATTAAACATAGTTTGGAGTGTGTTTCATCTATAGAGGATGTAGGCGTAAAGATTGCTTTCATCACAGAATCCTGCACTGATAACGCATCAGGTCCGGACTTAGTTAAGGCCACGCCTCCTAACTATGTATGCTATACTTTGAATAGGCCCACTGGAAGATGAGGCGGATTAGCGGTAATCTACCATTCCTCGCTGGTCGCTACATTTAGTCCAGGAGGGGTGGAAGGCTGTGAGGTTTTGGACTTCTCCTTTCACCTGTCTCCTCAGTACACTTTTTCTAGGCTCACTTATCTATAGACCACCTGGCCCTAAAGGTTGTTTTTGCGATCAGGCGGGAAGATTTGTGAAAAGTGGTATCACCGCTAACTCCTACACCGTTTTAGGCAATTTCAATTTCCATTTGGAAGCCTCTTCAGATACGGACACAGCCAAATTGTTAGATTTGATGAAGGACAATAACTTAGAGCAACTTGTGACTGGTGTGACCCATCAGGCAGGACATACACTTGATGGTATTTTTTCTAACAATCCACAATTGCAAGTTACGACTATTCTTCCGTTACTCTGGTCTGACCACAAGGCGGTTCTATTTAACCTTACTATCCCCGAGCGCCATTCTCAAAAGCCAATAAATAAAAAACTGGTGAAAAGAGCGTGGAACAAAGTAACGGCTGAAGATCTCTCCGAGGTCTTCAATAAGACCTTAATCATGCCTCCTAGTAACCTTGAAGAGGCTACACGATCCTATTCAAGCTGGTTAGAAGAAGCAGGTCATAAATTAGCTACCAGTAAAATGTGCCATTTTACAAGGCGGGTACCCTCTGCCCCTTGGTATTCTCAGGAACTAAGGGATCAAAAATTGACTTCTAGGGAGGAGCCTAGCGCGGGACCAAGATGGCTGCGTGAGCACAGAGCTCCCGAGACCCTCGTTCCCTCCGGCAACTATCCTGGCAAAAATCCTGTGTCAAATATCCGGAATATTGGAGATGAACCATTGCTGAGGCGAACGTCGTTGTCCGGACTGAAATTGCACACCGGAGACCGAAGTGGTGACAAGTGGAAGTTTGCGGCCCATCCCCGGGAGGTGCCCGGGTCTCGCGTTGGCAAGGGCCCGGACACTAATTGAACAACAGCGGCCGTGTGTGGTGCAGACCATCGGATGGGGGCTGTTTTTTACTTTCGCTTTCGCTTTCCTCTACAACTGCATGCCTCGGCCCGAGAGTGTCTTGGGCACCAGTCGCCTGTAGCTCAGCCTGCACATGCAGGGGCTTGAATCGGGGTCCCGGATCCAGCGGACCTCGTGCCAATTGGGTGGCTGAGTGGCCTGTCTTTGACGCTGACTGTTCTGGTGTTGAGGATGTCGGCCAAATCGGAAGCCGAAAAACAGAAGCCCAAGAATACCAGGCGGGGGGGCTACACCCAAACTAACAATATGGACCGCTATGCCCAGCAAAAGGGATCGCCAAGCGGACCCGGGAAACCACAGGAAGTATCGAGAGATGACTCGGTCCCCGCACCGGAATTGACCCTGCAAGACATCATGGGCGCCATTGAGGGGATGAAGTCCTCTATTGGGCAACAGTTCGAGACCTTGGCACACAAAGTGGACACTATTTCAGTTGACGTTAACTTGCTTCGCGCAGACCTGGGGAAAACTAATGAAAGAGTTAAATCATTGGACCTCAAAACCTCTACCCTCACGGGGGACGTCTCTGATCTGCAAATAGAGGTCCGTACGCTGAGGACTGCTAACGATCTCTTTGCCCGCAAGATGGAGGATTTTGAAGGCCGGGCGCGGCGCAATAACGTGCGCATTGTTGGCGTTCCGGAGAAATCGGAGGAGCAATCAGCGGACTTGTTTGTCGAGGACTTGGTGGTTAATCATCTGGCGCCTAAGGGCCTCAGCAAGTTCTTTGCGGTCGAGCGGGCCCACCGAGTCCCGGGTGGGAGGCCCAAGGTGGGAGCCCCCCCGAGACCGATCATCGCCAGGATCTTCAATTTCAGGGACCGCGACGCCATTCTACAGGCGTCACGAGTGTCCGGACCAGTCACTTTCCAGAACACTGCAGTGAGTTTTTATCCTGACTTCACCCAGGCGGTGCAGAAGCAACGGCAGAGTTTCCTGGGGGTTAAGAGGAGGATACGCGAGATGGGCCTGAAGTATGCCATGCTCTTCCCGGCCAAGTTGCGCGTCGAGTACGAAGTGCGAACCTTTTTCTTTGACTTGCCAGACGAGGTTGGGGAATGGCTCGACACATTGTCTCAGCGGCGGACTAGCGGGGATCATGCTGGCGGAGCAGAAGGTGGTCATGTCGCACAAGAGTGAGGACTCCGGTGATTGAACATTTTGGCTAAGCTCAGGACAGTGGTTTGCTGATTTGCTTTCATTGCTGGCTATTGTCCGGGGGTGGCGAGGGTACAATGGGAACTCTTTCCTCCTACGGGGTTTCTTCTTGTAGATTAGTTTCTGCTAGGGCGACAGGCACACTGCAAGTTGGGGGGGCTTTTTAGGCTTACGCAGGGGTGCAGGTGGGGGGTGGTATGGGTCTGTTGGGGTGTTTGTTGTTGTTTTTCATTTTGCAAGGTATCGCAATGCAAGTCTTTTTCGCTCGTGTGCTGCTCTCTGGGAGGGGCGGGGGTCTCTTGCCATTTTGTGATGGGGGTAGGGGTTTGAATATACTTAGTTGGAATGTTAATGGCCTGGGGGATCGTATCAAGCGGGGGATTGTTTTGCAATTTCTGAAGAGGTGCTCTCCTGACATAGTCTTGCTGCAGGAGACGCACCTGATAGGCAATACGTGTCATGCGCTCAATAGAAAGGGTTATAAATTTGTTGCGCACTCTGGGTTTTCCTCGGGATCTCGGGGGGCTAAAAATACTCGTTAGGACCTCGCTGCCGTTTGAGATTGATTCTACCACTGTCGATGAAAAGGGGCGCTTTGTGGCTGTTGCGGGGAGGTGGGAGGGCAGGACACTGGTTTTGGTTTCTGTTTATGTCCCTCCTGGCCTGCAGACCGCCACATTTGCTGACTTGGGGAGGGCTATGCTGGATCTCCCCGAGGGCGTGTTGTTGGTGGGTGGTGACTTTAATGCAGTTGGTTCCGGATTACTAGACAGGCATCCGCCAAGGGACCCCGGGGGGGCGCAGAGATGGCTCCCAGATTTTATTGATACATTAGGTCTGGTTGACTGCTGGAGGCTGCTGCATCCCGCTCAGCGGCAGTACACTTTTCACTCTGGGGCACACGATAGTCTCTCTAGAATAGACTATGTTCTCACGTTGGCTGCCCAAGCTTCATTGGTGTCCGAGGCTAGGCACATGGCTAGGGGCATCTCCGATCATTCGCCGGTGTGGATTTGTATGGATTTTGGCCGGGGAGCGGCAGGTAGGATGGCTCCGATTAACCCCTGGTATTTCCGTGACCCTAGGACTCGTAGCGCATTGCTGAAAGCGGTCG
Source organism: Triturus cristatus (assembly GCF_964204655.1). Lineage (NCBI taxonomy): Eukaryota > Metazoa > Chordata > Amphibia > Caudata > Salamandridae > Triturus > Triturus cristatus. The sequence goes on along the minus strand of NC_140584.1, from coordinate 1,168,380,311 downwards.
ATCTCTACTTTTTGGAGAATCTCGGCTCGGTTACCTCCGCCGTGTCTTTGTGGGAAGCATTTAAAACAGTACTGAGAGGGGAGGCCCTCTCCTTGATAGCGGATGTCAAACGTCGGAGAGACGCGGAGGTGGCACAGATCGAGGCTGAGATAGTGGTATTAGAGTCAGTCCTGGAAGACGGGGTTACGGCGGAAACACTGCATAAGTTGAGAGTAAAACAGTCTGAATATAAAGCACTGGTGACAAACGCGGCCAAGGTTCTTAGCAGGGATCAGCAAGGGCGATTGTATGATGTAGGGGACAAGGCTGGGGAATTAATAGCGTGGCTAGACAGAAAAGAACGAGTGAATAGAGTTGTGCCAGAAATAGTGACAGTCGGCGGGGATATTGTCACCGAACCCGACGGGATAGTCCAGTGTTTCGCGGACCACTTCCGCATGGTCTATACGTCTGTGTCGGACAAGCCGGAGGAAGACTCGCACGAACTGCTGCGAGATATTGCACTGCCTTGTCTCTCTGACATAGACAGGGAAGACCTTGATGGTAACATCACCGCGGATGAGGTTGCAGTTGCTATCCGCTCGCTACACCCGGGCAAGGCCTAGGGCCCGAATGGTTTGCCGATCGAGTTGTATAAACTCAGGCCGGATAAGATTGCTCCGCATTTGCGCGATATGTTTGTAGAGGCGCGGGAGAACGGGTGTCTCCCATTTGACCAACGTCTGGCGACAATAGTGGTTATACACAAAGATGGCAAACCCCGGAACAGATGTGGATCGTATAGGCCGATCTCCCTACTCAACGCTGAGCCAAAAATCCTCGCCAAACTGTTGGCTAACCGTTTGATCAGGGTCATTGGGGACTTGATCCACCCGGACCAATCCGGGTTTATCCCACACCGCAACACCGCGTTGAACCTCAGGCGACTCCATGGCGTGCTCGCGAGGGTTGGGACGCTGCGGGAGTCGGCCATCTTGGCGTCACTTGATGCCACGATGGCTTTCGACACTGTAGAATGGCCGTATCTGTGGGCAGCGCTCACCAAATTTGGCTTCGGACCGGGTTTTATAGGCTGGATTAGGCTACTCTATGAGGAACCTTTGGCTAAAATTGCGGTGAACGGTAGGGCGTCATCTCCGTTCGAGCTTGGGAGGAGCACCCGGCAGGGTTGTCCTCTGTCGCCACTATTGTTCGCCCTCGCCTTTGAGCCGCTGGCGGCATGGATTAGATGGCAGCCAGACATAATAGGGATCCGATGGTCGCCAGACCACGAGGACCGAATTTCTTTGTATGCAGACGACATTTTGTTATACTTGACCTCATCTAGGAAATCCCTCATAGTGGTCTGTGACGTCTTGAATTCTTTTGGTAGAAACTCGGGTCTCGCCATTAACTGGGGAAAGTCGCATCTATATGTTCTAAGTGGAGACACCCCTATCGTCCCGCGGAATTGCTCCATCCAGATCACGCATATATTGGGGAAATTATGGCACACGAAAGGATTTGAGAAGTGGGACCTAATTGGGATTTCTAGAGTTGGGGATTTGCTGGCTAAGGGTAAGGTGAAATCGTTTGAGATGCTGCAGACGGAGTACGAATTAGGGGGTACTGAATACTTTCGATATGCCCAGGTACGTCATGCTCTGCTATCAGTCTTCGCCGAGGGGGAGGTCGTGCCTGAGTCTTCTCCTTTGGAGGATCGGATTCTGGATGGTCATATGCCGGAGAGTACAATCTCCTTGATTTACAAGAAGCTTGTAAATGTTTGGACCGATCTCCTCCTTGATGTGCGAGAACAATGGACTAGGGATGGTCTCGAGCTGGACGATGAGGACTGGCAATATGCCATTTCCTCTCCGAAGGAGGTTGTGATTCCGGCGAGACTTCGGCTGGTGCAGCTTAAGATACTTCACAGGGTTTACGTCACGGGGCCCCGCCTGATTCACATGGGTTTCTCGGATGATGGCTTATGCAAGAGAGGTTGTGGGATGTTGGGCACCTTTCTACACATTATTTGGGAGTGTGGGGAGATCGTAGAGTTCTGGAAACAAATTCATGACGTGATGGAAGAGGTCACGGGTATCGCACTCTTCCCGGAGGCAAGACGATGCCTATTGAATGTCTGGGGTCCCACCGACTATGATGCCGCTCAGACCCAATGGGTGACCCTGGGGAATATGGTGGCGAAGCGAGATATTGCGCAGCTGTGGGGATCCCAGAGACCTCCCACCCTGGTAACATGGATGGAAAATATGGACTGGGGCATGTTCCGGGAGAAAACGGTGTACAGTGCCCGAGGTCGCCCTAAGAAATGGCATAAGATATGGGGGCAATGGAACCATTATAGGGGAGATATTTGTGTGCCCCCGGTTACTGAGATTCTTGACGTGCAACTTTCCCCTTAGCTCTACTTCCAACATTGGACGTTAAACTGTTCACAACCTGGAGTTCGTACCTCTGCTTTCCCCTCACTTCTTTGGCGTGGTGTGCTGCCCCGCTGAGGGGGGTGGAGCCTCGCCCCGGCTGAGAACTAGCGCATGCTTATTATATGCTCTGCCTTGCTTGTGTGTTTTTTATTTTTAGTTTGCATTAAAACTAAACCTTTGTTACTCCTGATCTATAGCTATGGACCTTCTTACGTATTGCTCTCATCGTGCTGCCGGACCTCCGGGATGTCGGCTGAATAGCTGTGTACCATGCTGACGTAAATAAAGGTTTTAAAAAAAAAAAAAAATTGACTTCTAAACATTTGGAGAGAAATGGAGAAATAAATATATGGATTGTGATAAGGAGGAATATAAACGTGGACTTGCTAAGTATAAGCAGCTGATTCATAACGCAAAGGTAACCTTCTTCTCCATTAAGATCAATAACGCAAAAAACTCAGCAAGGGAATTATTTAACACAGTCACCAGTCTGGCAAACCCAGTGGCTATTACTACCATACCGAGTCAGGAACTTTGTGACAAATTGGCTAATTTCTTCTATGAGAAAGTGAATGCCATCTTTTCCACTTTCTCTAATGCTAAATCTAAGAGGACATTGGGCAATACGGATGACCTAATTTCAGAAAAGAAAGCTCATCTGGATAAATTTGCCCAGCTCACAGTTATTGACACTTTTAATCTTCTTATGCAGGTTAAATCTGGCTCCCCTCCTGACCCTTGTCCGACACCTATAATAAAGTTAGCGGCAGAACCGATCTCCCAAGTTTTGACCCCCATTTTTAATACTATGTATTCATAAGGATACTTCCCATTAGAATGGAAAAAAACCTCTATCTTGCCTCTTTTAAAAAAACTGAATCTAGATGTAAAAGACCCCAACAGTTTCAGGCCGATATCCAGACTCCCGTTATCTGCATAAATTGTTGAGAGGAATTTAAACATGCAACTTAGTTAATTTCTGGAGTTGACGCAAGCATTGGACCCAACCCAGCATGGATTCAGAGGGGGCCACAGCACTGAATCGGCTCTTTTGAAATCTACCGGAGAGATTCGGACTATTTTAGATGAAGGGGGCAAGGCTGCTCTGATCATGCTAGATCTCTCGGCAGCATTTGATATGGTCCATCACGATTTGTTGATGGACCGGCTGCGGGAGATCGGAGGTCAGGGCTCCGCATGGAGACTTCTGAAATCCTTTTTCTCAAATCGGAGTCAGTCAGTGTCTTTGGGGGAATTTTCGTCCGAGCCCTTTTCATTACCTTGTGGGGTCCCACAAGGGTCCTCTCTAAGCCCGACACTATTTAATGTATATGTGTCCTCTTTGGCGCCCCTTATTCAGTCATTCGGGTTTAGTTTGACCTCCTACGCCGACGACAAACAAATCATGGTCTCATTACAAACAGAGGAGTGGCGGAGCACAGCGAATCGATTTAAAGACTGTATGAATGCCGTAGGGATTTGGATGGCCCAAAACTGCCTTAAATTGAACTCCAGTAAGACGGAGGTGGTATGTTTTGGCAACGATCTGAATTTTTGGACCACTGAATGGTGGCCAGACACCTTGGGTCCTCTCCCCGAACCCAACAAGAAGGTAAAATCTTAGGAGTGTGGGTGGACCAAAAGCTCAGTTTTAGAGACCAAGTGAATTCAGTGTCTTCCGCTACGTCCTTTGCCCTTAGGTCTTGTAAGAAAATTCTGCTGCTCTTACCTGTAGAATGTCACCAAACAGTTGTCACAGCACTTACTATGTCTAGGCTTGATAATTGTAATAGCCTGTATTTCAATTTCCAGGAAGGAATAATGAATAAGTTGCAACTCCTGCAGAATGCTGCCGCTAGGTTGGTGTCAGGTATCCCTAAATATGCTTCAATCTCTAAGGAGATTTGGAGGCTTCATTGGCTGCCAGTTAGGAAGCGTACCCAGTTTAAAGCTTTGTGTCTGGTTCACAAGGCGATTCATGGAACAAGGTCAGCTTACTTAAAAGAGCGGCTATTTTGGTATACTCCTACTAGATTACTGCGCTCATCTGCAGCTAAGCAGGTCTATGTGCCTTATGCAAAAAAGGCCTCCTGGGGTAATTGAAGCTTTGTAGTGAATGCAGCTAAAGCTTGGAATAATCTTCCATTACACCTCCGAGGGTTGACAAACCTGTTGGCTTTTCGTAAAGCTTTAAAAACCTGGCTGTTTACAGAATAATTTCACTTTGGCTTTGACCCTTGGGTAGATCTCACACAGCGCCAGGACACCCACGGGTAACAGTAGCGCATAATAAATGTAATAAATAAATAAAATGAAATAAATAAATAGGGAAACCACCGCAATTTTAATTTTGCTGGTAGACTGGGTAAAAGACCCGTGGGGGCTCTCTTGGAGCTATACAGAGCTAAGTGTCAGTCAAAAGTACTTTATGTCATCGAAATATTGGGATATGCTGATGTAAAGGATGTCCAAATAGCTGGAAAAAAATTCTTGAGACGTCTGCTGTCAGTTCCCCAGGGTACCCCTCTTTTATTGTCCACGAAGAGTTAGGAATGCCTTATATCACAGATTAGATAGCCTTTTGACCGTTGCTACTTTGGCTAAAAATATGGGTCTAGGCTGGGGATTCGCTAAATAAAGCACTCATGAAGGATTGCATGGCCCTGGATCAAGTATTAAAGATTTTATGGTTGAAGTATATCAAAATGAGTTTAACGAACCTGGGTAGAGGTGACCTTTATTCTAATCCTGAAGGAACTCGAAAGGTAGATATACCCTTTATTAAGATGGCATTCAGAACGCGTCAGACTATACTAAGTGGCCCATTAGTATGTCGGGTGGATCGCCACCGCCCGCATGGCGGTGGCGATCCGCCTGACATTTCCTCACGCCCGCATGTAAATTCCCCCCGCCAAATTACTATGACAGGGGGACCCCGGCGGACGGAAAGACCGTCCACCGGTTTTCCGCCCGGTCGATGAGTGGACCGGGCGGAAAAGCTGTTATTATGGTGGCGGTGTCTGGTAGACACCGCCATCCATATTAAGATACATGCAGGGTTATGCCTTTCCGTGGCGGTAACGTCGCCACGGAAAGGCATGCAGTCTTCTACATAGGGGGCCCAGGGATTCTGGGGGGTGCACATGGGGGGTACCTATGGTACACCCCTGCATTTCAATGTACAACGTGGCAGGCACCGCGCGGGGCCAGTCACGTTGTGCATTGAAATGCACAACTTGCATTTTTGCCATTGCGGCAGGCGGTGCTTTCAGCCTACTAGCGTGAAACAAACTATTTGGATCATTTAGTCAGTCAACAAGGTCTAGGGAGCAAAACCTACTATACACCAGCACATTAAATGGACCTGGGGCTGCTAAATACAAGATGACCTGGGGTGTCAATTATTAAGTATCAAGGATCGATGGTTCACCAGGCCAAAACCTGCATGAGGTTTGTAAAACTACCCCAATGGAAGGAGAGTCAACTCAGAACCCCTCGCTTGGTGGTATCCAATGTCAAATAACATTTTGTGAACTACTGCAAGCTCTCTGAAGTTAATGATCAAGCAGTCCCCTGGTCGGTCTTTCTGCCCCCTCCCAATCCACCTCACTTGGCGTGTAAACAGGATATTGTTGGCCACAGAAGTCAAGAAGTTCTTGTACTTCCTCAGCCAATTTAGGCATAAGTTTCCCAGTTCAGAATATGTCTCAATCTGACCACCACTTAGCTTTGGAACTCCAGTCAATCCAGGCACGTAGAGACTGGCCGCTTGGGGCAGACTAATTATCGGAAGATTCCTTGTTCCTTGGGCGGAAGGTCCTGCCTCGTTGTTCCCAGAAACGGTTCCCCCGGTATCATGGGCGCCCTGTTTGTTGTTTTCACATGGTTTTGAGGCAATTTTAGTATAGGTTTCAATCTCAGTTAGCCTCGCCAAGATAAGGGAGAGTTCCGCCCACAAAATTCCATCAAATTGCTTTGCCAGGGCTTCCATGAAGTCATCGGTCCAACTAGGTTTTAGTGTATCGACTATCCCTGCATTATTGTTAAGGTTTTTAGTACAACTAGTTTGTGAAGGCAAATGTGCAGTTGCGCACCCCCAAGTGGTAACTTTTTTCTAAGAGACCGCTTTGCTTTTTTGCTACTTTTTGCATTTTCTCTAGAGCACTATCATGGGATGACCCAGCTACGGTAGCAGACGTTCAGGCCTTATCTGTCAGGTGATAATCAACATCAGGCAGGAGTGCAGATGGAAATTCTGTGACACCCACAGATAGGATTGAAAGGAAGGAAGCAAAGTTCAGCACATGTTCCACACCTACCAACGAAAGTCTCTTCTCCGTCAGTTCAGTCTTGGTGGCAATAACCCCAATAGCCATTAGGAGCATCTAATTAATTGAGGTGATTTTAAGAGGAGGCGGAGTAGCTTGCGCACCCCTGTGCACTTAGGTTTCTCCATACTTGGTTCTACTTGTTAGAACCAAGTATCAAATGATGGTTCTTGGGGGATGGGCGAAGCCCTACACTCCCGGAAATTTTAGGCTGGTGGTAGGGTCTAGGAGCGAAGGACTTAAGGCTTGCCCAGGGGGTGAGGGGCAGGGCTTAGTTAGGGTTCTTGGGCGACTGTTAACGGGGTTGAGGTGCCATTTTGAATTAGCACACACCAGCTGGCAGGGATAGAGTTAGGTTTGTGTAGGTTGTCTGGCTTGGGGAAGCGGCATGGCTGTTCTGGTCGACGTGCAGAAGGCGCTGCTTGTGTTGCAGCAGGCGGGCAGGTCTGACGTGCTGGCGAATGGAGTGCTGGTTCAGGCAGGCATTGCCCCTGAAGAGTGCCCAAAGAGATGATCGGCGGGCGGAGAGGCAGCAGCCGTTTTGGCTTGTGTGTCACCCGCCTGCAAGGTACAACGAGATGGGGTGAGTGTGGGCGGCGGGCCATCTGCTACAACCCGTGGTTTCGCAAAGGGGCTGAGCTGCAGGGTCGGGTGGGGGTGTGGCCAGGATTGCTCCAGTTGCAGGGCAGGTGTAAGCGGGGGGGGGGTGCGTCCTAAAGAAGTTGTTTTGTGTTCCGCGCAATGAGGTGGGAGGGCGTGGGAACAGAGGCAGGGTTCGCGGTGTGGGGCCCAAGTTTAGGCCCCTACCTTTTGTTGAAGGGCGGTGGAAGACAGTTTCCGCCGGCAAATCCTTGGGCGGGGATTTAGTGCTTTCTCATGGCTTTGGCCTGCACACTGTAGTGCAGCCTGAGGGTGCGGTGATGCCGTCGGGCCGGCAGGAGGCTGGGTAGAGTGACGCGTCAGGGTGAGGGGTTTTATATGATCAGGGATTGCTACTGGACCTCTCGAGCCCACGAAGGCAGGCCCTGATTGAGAGGAATGTTGACGAGGCAGGACTGGGGAGAGGGATGATGTAGCGTAAGCAGCTGGCACCCAGCCCCCTCCCAGGGTTTGTCACAGGGGGTAGTGGGGCCACTGAAGAGGACACGTTGGTGCTTGGGGGGCAGGGGGAGGCCATTACCCTGGGGGTTGGAGGTTTGTCCCGGGGCTTATGGGTAGGTGGGGAGAGAGTGACGCCCGAGCATTACCAGTGGGGGCGGAAGCGGTTGGTGCTGTAGTTGCAGGGGAGCAGAGGTGTGGGGGTCCTGGGATAGTGGCCCTGCCCCGATACATGGTTTGGTTGGTGGTGGAGGCTTTCCAGGAAGGGGCCCAGAGCGGTGGGTGCGGTGCCATCTTCCTTATGTTTTGGCAGTGCAGGCAGGGACAGCCTAGTGCCAATCAGGGGTTGGCGGTCGGTGTTAGGGATTGGTCGTGGACGGGTCATTCGGGAGGATCTAGTGCGGCCTGTCCAACCCGGGCCCGAAGACAGGGCGTGCGTGCGTTGCTACAGCCAGCCCTGGAAAGGCAGGGGACCTGAGCCAAGTGAGCCAAGGCCAGGAGGGTGCATCTGTCTGGCGAGAATACGACCCTTCAGAGGAGTTGTTCCTGTAGCAATTTTGGAGATAGGGAGATGGGGAAGTGCCGGGCATGAGTGCGCAGTCAGCGATGGCTGGAGCATGCTGGGCATTTAATGGGGTACAGTGTTTTGCTGGAATATTGTAAATACTGCCACGAGTGTTCAAAATGTGGTGGCAAGCACATGCTTACCCAGTGTGGCATCCAGGGAGGGATTGTGGGGTCACACAGGGGGCATTGGGGGACAGTGGATATGTTACAGTGACTGGAGACGGGGCAGGGGTGGTCAGGGTTCCATGGGAAAAGGCATGAACACCGGTTACATTATTTAGGTATAGCAGGTCAGGTGCAGATGCTTGTGGGGTTCCACTGTTCAGCCTATTTGTCCTCCTATGAACGCCGGTTAAGTTGGACTGCTTGGACAGATGGCTGGTCATGCTGGGGTCTGAACAGGAGATGGAATAGTTGTTGACAGGTTTCCAGTTGGGTTTTCATTTGTGTTATGAGGGTCCTAGGGTTTGACAGTGGGCGTAAAACGTGAGATCAGTCAGGAGCCACGAGGTGCTGGTTTGGAGAAAGTTAACGAAGGAGGTCAGAATGGAAGGGCAGTTTTCAGACTGGTCAATTTGATCATTTCACCTATTGGGGTGGTGCCCAAGAAGGAATCGGGTAAGTATCGCCTCATCCATCACCTTTCGTGGCCTGAGGGATTGTCGGTTAATGATTTCATTCATGAAGGGTGTAGTAAGGTGCAATACTGCTCAGTTGACACTGCTGTTCAGTTGGTCAACAAGGTTGCAAGGGGCACCCTTATGGCAAAATGTGACATCAAATCAGCATTTCTCTTGCTTTCGGGTCACCCTGTGGACCATGAGTTGTTGGGTATTCAGTTTGGTGGGCAGTTTTTTGTGGACAAAGCTTTGCCAATGGGTTGTTCAGTTTCTTGTTCTCTGAGGCTTTTAGTTCTTTTTGCAAAACTATTTTGTCTACGTGGCTGGAAAAGAAGTGATGACTCACTATTTGGATGATTTTTCCACGTTCCGGGGATTGTTAGGAGAGTTTGCCAGGGTCTAATGCAGGACTTGGGGGTCCCTTTGGCGCCCAAAAACACAGTGGGGCCTGTTCAGGTGATTACCTTCTTGGGCATGGAGCTGGATTCGGACAAGATGGAGATTTGTCTGCCTGATGAGAAGAAGAGGCATTGTTTGGAGATTTTGGATGCGGTGTTGGCTAGGTCAAGGATGTGCAGATCTTGTTAGGGCACCTGAATATTGAAGGTAGGGCGGTCAGGTCCGGCAGGACATTTTGGAGGAGATTAGGCTGGGAACTGTCCGGGACCTCAATGCCGCATCACAGGGTGAGAATCACAGCAGGGGTGCAAGTGGATCTGAGAATTTGGCATACGTTTCTGGACGAGTGCAATGGCATTCCAAAGTCTGGGTTTGGGGAGCAGATGGAGTGGTCCGTGGAGATGTATTCAGATGCCGCTGGAAGACACTGTTTTGGCCTTTTCTGGCAGGGGAGTTGGTGTGCCGAGGAGTGGCCGGAGCAGTACAAAAGGGGGTGGTGATGGACGGAGCATCAGAACCAATCAAACACTCACACCCAGTCAACAGATCTGGGTTTGATCCATCACCGTTCTTTAGCCCACTCTGCCACCCCAGTTCAGACATGGCCATATGCAAATCAGTCTGACCCTGTGCCTCATGGGAACAGTCCAGCCCGAACTGCCAAGCCATGCCTTCCCTGGACCGGAAACAAGCTTCCTAGGACCGGTTTCTGGCATTTCAGCCGTCTTCAGGAGTTGGTGTGCCGAGGAGTGGCCGGAGGCATGGAAGGGGAAGGGCATAGCATTGCGTTCCTGGAATTATTTCCCCTTGTAGTGGCTGTGTGCTTGTGGGGACGCTACTTGGTGAACAAGACAGTCCTTTTTCAATGTGGATAAAATGGCGGTTGTGGATATGGTCAATCGGCAGGCTGCGAAGGAGCCAAAAGTGTGGCGGCTGTTGAGAGTGTTTGTGTTACAATGTTTGAGGCACAACGTGACTTTCAAGGCGAGACACCTTCCAGGAATACACAATGAAATTGCTCGATTTCAGTGTACGAGGTTCCATGGGTTGGCCCCAGGAGCGGACGAGAGGAAGTCTGTGATGCCAGACCACTTGTGGGACGCAGGCAAAGGTGCGTGATGTAACTGATCCTGGGTTCGCTATCCGACTCGATCCAGAAGGCTTATGGGCTGGCGTGGGAGGAGTTTCTGCGGTCGGGGCTGTCCCCCAGGGAATTTCAGATGGAGGTCGAGCCCAACGGGATGATGTGGTACATTTTATCATGTACTTGATTCACAAGGGTATGTCGGCAGTCACAATAGCGGGTAAGTTGCCGGGCTTAGCCTTTTTTGGAAAACGGCAGTGGGGATACGAGCCCTTGGCGGGTGACATGGGGAAAAGCATCTCGGAGGGGTGGTTGAGGGAGAGTGGTATGGGTGCCCGATTGAGACGGCCCATTACCTTGCACATTTTGAAGCAGGTGATTGCTGTGCTTCCAAGGGTGTGTCAGAATGCATGGGAGACACTCTGTTTTTCAGTTATTATGATGTGGCTGTTTTTTGGCACTTTCCGAGTTATGGAGGTGGTTGGTTTTGCGACGCGTGTGGGACTGCTTTGGCGTGAGGTCCGTATGCTTGGGGGGGGCAGTGCAGGTTTGGATTCCCAAGTCCAAGACGGATCAGTCAGGAAAGGGCCTTTGTGTGACATTGCGGGCGTACCCTGATCTGTGCATTTGACCATGTGCTTGGTGGAAAAGGTTGAGGGAGTTGGGGGGGTGGGGGGGTAGAGATTTTTCTGCATGAGAATGGAGAGTGTTTTTCGGCTTCTCAGGCGTTGGGGGCCCTGAGGAAAACTTTAGGTTTGTTGGGCTATGTGGCAAAGGATTTTGGGACGCATTCTTTCAGGGCTGGAATGGCGACGGAGGCCAAGGGCAGGTGGTTGGTCGGCGGGGGAGATTCAGCAGGCTAGGCATTGGCGATCTAGCTGTTATCGGCGCTATGTGCGTTTGGGGTGGCGGTTGCACGATGACTAATAACATGAGTTTGTTTTCTGATAGGTTGCATTGCGGGCCCACTTCGAGGCCATTTAGAGGTTTGAATCCGCGGGCATTCTTTTGTGAAGTGGGCAGCAAGACATGTTGAGTCTCGGCGAGGAGGAAGACAGCTGGGTCTGCCTGATATGGTAGTACAGTTGAAATGGTTTGGGAAAAGGAGCATGAGTTGGCACGAGCTATTCCACAAATTGAGGGACTTGGTAAAAGGAGCCCATTGCCCGGACATTTTATTGGTGCACCTAAGAGATAATGAAAGGTCTGGCTTTAGTAAAAACTGTGAAGCAGGACATGCTTGAAATTAAAGCAGCATGGGCGGGAACAACAGTGGTTTTCACTGAGTTGATGCCAAGAAGAGAATAGAGGAGGGCAAACAAGCCAGGGGCCATTAATAGAGCAAGGCGAAAAGGGAACAGGGAGTTGCGGAAGTTTTGCAAAGCGCAGGAATTTTTCTTTTTGGGGCACAGCGATATCAAATATGACGCATCAAAGTTTTTTCGCGATGATGGGGTGCATTTGTCTGTTTACAGGGTGGAATAGTATTTGATGCAGATCAGTGGTATGTTGGCGGGGAGGCTGCATTTGCAAACAGGAATGTAAGTTTGTTTCTATGTGGGGAGGATAGAAAAACTCTGGGGGGGGTTTCTGGTGGCAGGTTTTTTCCAACAGTTTGAAAGATTCAGAAAAAGAAAGCACAGGTCAATGTTCAGACCCAGTTCAATTTTGGGGTGGAGGGGAAGGGGATTTGTGGAATGAGATGACAGCAGTGAAGACGGATAGATGTGGGGAATTGTGAGTGACGGGTGTGAGTGGAGTTTGATTGATTTAGTTAATACACTGTATAGTGAGGCCAAGGCAATGAGTAGTCTGTATGGTGGAGAGCCAGGTTAATGGGGTTTTACTGTTTTGTGCACCTGTTTCATTAAAGCGGCCTTTTCCACACCATGACAATATTCTGTAGGTATTGGAGACCCCATCGTGCCCGATGATGGTTCTGGGGGGTGGGCAAAGCCCTACCCACCCGGAAATTTTGGACTGGTGGTAGGGTCCGGGAACAAATGACTTAAGGATTGGCCAGGGGGTGAGCGGCGGGGCTTAGCTAGGGTTCTTGGGCAACGGTTGTCAGTGTTGAGGTGCCATTTTGAAAAAGCATGCCCTTGTTGGTAGGGATAGAGTTAGGTTTGTCCCTCCCACCCATCCCCAATTTTTGGTTGGTTCTTTCTGCGGTCTTTGATGAGGTTGGTGCACGAGACGGGGAGGCAGGTTGGGGGGTTTTGTTGCTTTATGAGCAGGTGCATGACGTTTATTTTCCCATCAGTTTAAAAGGTTCGGAAAAGTGATGGGTGTGAGTGCAGTTTGATTGTTTTGGTTTTAAAAGGGAGTTTTGATTAGGGGAGGGGGAGGGGGTTTTGAGTCCAAGGCAATGCGTAGTATGTATGGCATAGAGCCAGGTTAACGGGGTTTTACTGTCGTTTTGTGCACCTGTTTTATTTAAGCGGCCTTTTCCACACCATGACAATAGTCTGTAGTTATTGGAGACGCCAACCCACCTGATAGAAGGGTGTACTCACCGAGGTGGAACAGCAAATACCAAAAGGAAAGCCAAGTGAGGTTGCCCAGCCCAGTCTCTTTTGGGAGTAGACTGGCCCGCCCTTGGCCCGAGCTTTCCCGGGCGAGTCATTAAGAGCGCATGGTGACTGGTGCAGGGGCTGCGGAGGCGTGTAGTCCCCCAGCAGTGTGGGCGTCTTGGCACAGCTTCCCCCTCCCTTGCAATACAAACCAGGATCCATCAGCGACTACAACTTGCTGTGTTACGCTTACGAGCTCGTGGTGACCGTTGCAGAGGCTGATGGGGCGTGTTGTCCTCCAGCTGCGGGCATCGCGGCACAGCTTCCCCCTCCTTTCTCAGCACAAACCAGGATCCAGCAGAAGCTACAGCTTGCCACGGGCCTGCGTCCCGCTTGAGAGCGAGCAGTGACTGATGCAGAGACTGATGGGGCATGTTGTCCCCCAGTGGTGTGAGCGTCTTGGCACAGCTTCCCCCTCCTTTGCAGCACAAACCAGGATCCAGCAGCGGTCACTGATCTGTACACTCCCGGCTGCTTCCCAGATTATTTGACTTTGCCACTCTCCATCAGGGCAAAATATAGTCTCATGAGGTGTTAATGAGGTGGCAATGTGTTTTGATACCTCTAAGAGGCTATTGGCATGGTCGCCAAAATGGAGCTCTGAGTAAACAATGTAGACGCATTTGCGAGACACTAACAGGAAGTTTTGGCTACGACCAATGTTTTGCACCTTAAATATCTGATCTAGTAGGAACACCATCATCTGCTTCCTAGGAGGTGAATCATGTCAGCTCTCAAGCGCTGCATATGAAACTTGAAAGCACTGTCAGATCTTCAGCAACAAGCTGGCTTCTCTGACATTCAGCCACGAGGAAGAACAATGATCAATATGCTGCACAAAATATTGAAACGCTCCATAATTTTTGGATGCATCAAGTTTTTGCTTGTGAACTAAGTATGAATTTTAATGCTTTTACCTGTTATGCTCCAAAAAAGGATGGGTTGGGGGTAGGAATGGGAGAAGTGTTTTATGGTACAACAGATCAATCCAGGGGTTATTTAAGGTGAACCATGTAACTCTCTCATTGAAGGACGTCTAGGGTTTAGAAGTGTTGTGTATAATAATGGGAACCATGCCATTTCCACTGAAGGATAAGTCAGGGTATGGTATGGTTCAGACAGGCTTGTGTGCAATTATGGAATAATGGATTTGAGCAATTGCTACAGCAGGACAACAAGGGAAAGGATTGTGTTGGGTGAGATTGAGCGCAGTGCTTAGGAAGAGTGCAATTTCTATTAGAGCTGTTGAACTGCTATCCTAGATGCAGGTTGGCTAACAATTCTAATAGAAATTGTGCAATTCTGTTTGACAGCTCCTCTTTTTAAGTAAAGCATGCTATGTGTATTTGGGGGAACTATGTAATTTGTTACTGAAGAAAACAGGCATAAGTGAAACGTGATTAAAAGATCTGATTCCTGGGGCGTGGCCAACAGCATGACCGGGTAGCCGCATCTTCTGCGAGCTCCGCTGGCCTGTATGAAATCCTGGTAATATCCTGCTCCTCATCGCCGTTCCCTTGATGAAATCCAAATCGGAGGGCGAGCTAAATCGGCGGGCGTTGAGAGGGGAGCATCATGCCACTTCACATGAAGAAACTGAGGCTTTTCTCAGTGTGTTGGGCAACGCGCGGTCTCACCCAGGATGGCGGCGGCAGCAATCTAAGTGTGGCTGCGGATCGCGTCGCAGGGTAGCGGGCCGGTGCCCTGGAGAAGTACCCTGCGGTTTGAGGGGAGTGGCGAGGAGAGTAGGAGTCACAGTCGGCCTTTTCCCCCTGAAAACATAATTGGAGCATCGTTCGGCCGTGCCTTGAGGGACTCCGGGAGCGGCAGTCAAGCACAGACCGGGGGCGGGGATCCGCCCGCAGTAGCAGCAGCCGGTCCCAACGGAGACCGGGGACGAGGCCTTGTGCGGGAAGAAATTACAGTGGCGGATGAGGAACGAAGGGACCCCGGCGGAGGGGCTCCTAACATCGCCAAGACTCTCCGGGATACTGACTGTGGAGAGGGACTGCTTGAAACGAAGCCGCGGTAAGCCGCTGATTTACGGCGCACCGGCTGGGCTCTGCGCGACGGTCGTGGCGCCCCCCCCCCCCCCCCGGTGTTCCCGGGACTCTGTTGTGGTTCCGAGGTGCCACAAGGGACACAATATTGCCAGACACGGGGGACCACGAGTGTTGGAACCGGCGCTCTGTGGCGGAGCTATTGGAGGTCAGATCCTGTAGCATTTGAAGCGCTGGGGGGCCCCAAAGCATGACAGAGCCTGCAGGTGAGGGGAGGTTTCCCCCTTTCTGTTATATTGCTTCACCAGCCAGCAAGGCATGTTGTCCTACACACATGTGTGAGGTGACACTAATTTGGTGCGAGACCCACCCGCCCCGCACTGGTGCCCACTGCGAGGTCTGCGAGCTGGGAAGTGCACACGGCAGCGCAACGCATAAGAACAGTCCAAGGCTTGGAAGGTGAGCCCGAGAAGCGCAGTGCCTGTGTCCCCCAGCCCCCCTCGCTGTGAGCCGTGCGTAGTGTGTGCACCGTTGTACTGGAGTGAGGGTACAGGGGGGAGCGGAGATTATTCTGGACTGCTGCGATTCGCAGGCGTGCTGCAGCCGCTGCCCTCCCTACTGCGCCCCCTGAGGAGAGCTGGGCCCACTGAACGAGAGGTGGGGAATGCCTACACACTTGAATCACATGGACAGATTGCGCTGGGAGGTGTGCCACTGATGAGAGCCTAGTATTCATATTGCGACTTCCAGATTGGAGAGGCACTAATACCCCAAGCGTTGGGAGACAGGTGGTGGCGAAGAGACAGTCACCAGAGAGGCGGCCCTTCGCACTCCCATAGACTTTAGTTGTGGCCTCAGAGGCGATTCTCGGCTCCAGGGCGGGAGCACGCTTTTGATTGGACCATAGGTAGTCCGTGGGTTGCAGTAACAAGTACAGGAGGCTTGCTGCGCCACATGCAACGGTGGATTGCCTATCCCTTTGTCGGGCCCCGGTAGAAGAGACAAGAGGTTCCGCTCATTTTGAGAACATTTTGAGTGCTTTAGCGACAGTAACCGCGGGCAATTGTTACAGCCGGTGTGGATTGGCGTCATGTAGTGGGGTGCTTCCCTGGCCCACTGATACCTGACACACAACATATCTGAGTGAGACGTAAAGGCAGCAGCCGGATCACAGGGTCGCCACAATGGCAAGAAACAAGGAGCAAAAAACGACCACACAGGAGAGGCTGGACCGCTTCACGACAATTTTATCTGCCCCACCAGGAGCGGAGGGAGGTTCCACTCCCCGCCCAGGCATGGATGCAATACTACAAGCGATCCAGGCTACACGAGAAAGCCTGGAAACTAAGATGGCTGAGTTGCGGATGGAGGTCTCTTTTCTGCGTCAGGACCTGAGAAAAGTCTCTGAAAGAGTGACAGAGGTTGAACAGCGAGTCTCAGACCTGGAGGATCACTCGCAGAACAAAACCACAGGAGTAGCCGGTTTATTAGAGACTGTGAAGGAAGTGGCCTGGCGGGTTGATGACGCAGAAAACAGGGCCCGTAGGAACAACCTGCGATTCGTTGGCTTTCCAGAAAACGCAGAACGCTCAGATCCAGCCCGGTTCCTCCTCACTTTCATCACAAACGCTCTCCCGGAGGCACAATTCTCATTGTGCTTCGTCATAGAATGGGCACACAGAATGCCTGGAGCTCGACCGCAGCCAGGAGCCCCACCTCTGCCAATGATAGCTCGATTCTTGAACTTTTAGGACCGAGATTTAATACTTCAAGAGTTCCGGAAGAAGGGCGAGGTCAAATATGAGAATACGAAGGTGATGGTCTTCCCTGACTACTCCAGAGATGTTCAAAAACAACACCGCACCTTTGACCCAGTAAAGGTGAAACTCTGGGCTCTTGGGATCCAATATATGCTCCTGTTTCCTGCCAAACTCAAGGTAATTTTTCAAGACAAGACACATTTTTTCCAGACACCAGAGCAGGCTTGGTCATGGATTGAGGAAAAACCTCAGTTGAGATGGGCAACCCCGCCCGCGGCTCTCCCAATAGCCGACAAGCGGCTGGGCTTGGACTGGGGGCTGAGCAAGGAGAGGCGACGGAGACGACCGCCCAGGCACCAGACTCAGATTACAACTACACCTGGGAGAACCCTGAGACCCAGTGGCCATAGAAATGCTAACACAGATACAGACGATGATACTGCCCTCGAATGTACATCAAAAACCTCGCAGAGGTCAAGTGGTGATGAGAACTCTGATGAAGCAAAAGCGTGCAGATCCGCGAACGAAGACGACGCGCACCCCCTTCTGGAGCAGATCCAACACATGGAGGCTTCAGGCTCGAACCCTCCGTGCAATAACCCTCAAATCCAGCAGTTGCACAACGGCGATGAAGAGAAAGGATGAACTGGGGCTAGCCGCCCTCTGAGGGACGATGTGGGCTTCCCGAGGTTTGGAGGACTTTGGCCACTTTTTGGGTAAAGGGAAGCACACAGTGAACTGTTCCTTTAGTGTTCTATCGTTGAGTGGGAAGGAGAGGGGGGCAGGCTACAGACCTCTGGGTGGTCTACCTGCACCAGTGTTGTCCTGTTGACCAGTTAAGGGGTGACGGGAGTGCTTGCAGAGTGTGGGGAGGGGGGTATGCTGGGTGTAGCTCGTTATTTGGGACTCAGAGTTTAGGGTAGGGGGGTTGTTTTGTTTTACAAAATTATACATGCGATGACATTGATGCAGGGTGGCATAGCGATGAAGAGGCATATACTGTGATATTACGGAATAGACAGCGGTGGGGAGGGGGTAAGGGGACCGCTGATGTGTTTGACACACTAGACCACCAGGATGGCTACATCTAATTCAGAAATGTACTCAATCCTCTCCTGGAATGTGAATGGGATGGGAAGCAAGGTTAAGAGGGACTAGTGGCTGCGTACTTCAAAAGGTTGAAACCTGATGTCATTCTCCTACAAGAGACACATTTGAAAGGCACTAAATGTGGGTTCCTAGGCAGAGGAGCTTACAGACTTATGGCCCACTCTGGATTCTCCACAGGGGCGAGTGGCGTGGCAATACTTCTCAGGAAAAACCCACCCTTCAGAGTAGAACGCACCTGAGCAGACCCCAATGGCACGTATGTGGCGATTAAAGGGGTATGGAATAGGAGGCACATCACACTTATTAGTGGATATGCACCACCCAAGCTCCAAAAGCAAACAACAAGCTCGTAGCGATTCTCTTAGAAGCTGGGTCAGATACACACATTATAGGGGGAGATATTAACGATGTTATGGACCCCATGAAGGAGCGCATGACTGTCCCAACTGGGAACCTTAAAGAGACGCCGCTTAAGCGGTATGCAGACACCCTAGCGCTCACGGACATATGGTGTCGACAACATCCTCAGATTAGAGCCTACTCATTTCACTCGGGGCACACAAGTCCTTTTCATGGATCAATTATATATTTGCTCCAATGGGGGAACTTGGGGAGGTCCACAGGGTAGAGTACCTG
This sequence comes from Triturus cristatus, assembly GCF_964204655.1. Lineage (NCBI taxonomy): Eukaryota > Metazoa > Chordata > Amphibia > Caudata > Salamandridae > Triturus > Triturus cristatus. The sequence continues at coordinate 1,168,361,710 of NC_140584.1, read as the reverse complement.
GCAAGGGGCCTCTCAGATCACTCACCCTTGTGGCTCACGGTGGGCGCCCGTACACACCGACAGAAGGGGGAGTGGAAACTGAGCCCGTGGGAACTTAAGGACCCGCTGGTTGCTAAGGAGCTCAGGGTGGATACGGAGTTGTATTTTAATGAGAATCTGGGGTCGGTGGATTCAGCCATCACCCTATGGGAGGCCTATAAACCGGTGCTAAGAGACAGGGCACAAAATATTATAGCACATAAGAAACGAGAAGAGCATGAGGAGATCGCGGGGCTATTATCCCAGTTGCTGCAGCTCGAGTCACAGGCAAGCAAGGGTGGTGACCCCTCAATGCTACGCAGTCTACAACTCCTCCGACAGGAATACTTTTCATTGGCCAAAAAAGACGCACAGAATGTGATACAAGACATGTACCGGCACATATACGACGTAGGTGATAAGACTGGTAGGTTACTCGCCTGGCTTAGTAAGAAAGAGCTCGAAAGTAGATGGGTTGAACAGATACAAACGGAGGATGGTCGGATTCACCTGACCCCTATTGCAATAGCCAATGCCTTCGCAGACTATTATGTGGCCTTCTACATGCGGCTTCACCTGGCCGAAACATCCCACATACAAACATATCTTCGTGATATACAACTCCCCAAATTAATGGACAATGAGTCCAAGATGTTAGAAGACAAAATCACATCAGAAGAAATCGCATCAGCGATTGGCCAAATGAAAACGGGAAAGGCTCCGGGACCTAACGGGCTACCCCCAGAATTCTTTAAGCAACATGCAGCACTTTTTAACATAACATAACATAACATAACTATACTTGGAGGCGCATGAGACGGGCAGCCTCCCCAGAAGCTTGCAGACGGCCAGGATTGTAGTAATCACCAAAAAGGACAAGTCACCGCAAGAGTGTAGTTCATATCTCCCAATCTCTTTAATTAATATGGAGACAAAGATATTGGTTAGAATATTAGCAAACAGGCTAGCGGTAGTCATTACTGGTCTCATTCACAGGGACCAATCCGGCTTTATGCCCAAACGATCGACAAGGCTTAATTTGAGGAGACTGCACAATTGGTTAGAAGAGGTTCACGGTAGAGAGGATCCCCACCTGGTCTTCTCCCTCGATGCTGAAAAGGCATTCGACACTGTCCACTGGCCTTTCCTCATGTCTATATTGAAGGTATTTGGAATTGGTCCTATATTCAGACGCTGGATCGCTGTACTCTATGAAAGACCCGTGGCCAGGGTTAGAGTCAGTTGCTCGTTATCGCCCCTGCTCTTCGCCGTGGTGTTGGAACCACTCGCCCGTGATCTGACTGCACCCGGGCATCATGGGATTTAGGAGCGGAGAGGATGCAGAGACTGATGAACGCATATCCTTATATGCGGATGACATCTTAATGTATGTCACAAACCCAGAGAAGACGCTCCCCACAATTATGGATAGCTGTGAGACGTATGGTATTCATGCTGGGTACAAAATTATTTGGGAGAAATGTTATGTTATGTTATGTCGGGTATTTGTAGAGCGTGTGGCTACTCCCAGGAGTGTCCCGGCGCTAGAACAAAGAACACGCACCCGAACAACAGAAAGATGAACCAGGCAACAGAATGCTAGTTGAGCCGGTTTAAAGTTGGAATAGCCATGTCTTGAGCATTTTTCTAAAGGCAAGCAGATTCTGGGCCTGGCGGAGAGGCAGGGGGAGGTTGTTCCATAGGCCGGATGCAACCGCCTGACAAGAGTGACCACCGACCCGCGCAAGTGCGATTTTCGGCACAGAGGTCAGGAGTTGAGACGAGGATCTCAGAGTACGTTGAGGGACATAGCGGCGGAACCTATGTCTTAAGTAAGGAGCTCCAATCTGATTAAAAGCTTTAAACACAAGAACAAGGGCTTTAAAATAAATTCTCTTCTGAACCGGCAGCCAGTGCAGGGAGGACAAGAGCGGAGATGTCCGAGTGCTAGAGGGCACCAGGAAAATGGCCCTGGCCGCCGCATTTTGAATCACCTGCAAACGGGAGATCAAATAGCTAGGGAGACCCAAATACAAAGAGTTCGCATAGTCCAGACGCGAGGCAACCAGAGCCTGGACTTTGATTCTTCTGTGGGAGACAGAAAGCAAAGGTAAGAAGTTCCTCATCATTCTTAAAATCCCGAAACATGTCCCTGCCACAGACTGAATCTGGGGTTTCATAGAAAGCGAGGAGTCCATCTTGACTCTGAGATTCTTGACCACGGTCACTGACGACCCAGGGGGGGACAGATCCAGCGGCCACCAATTATGCCAGATCTCACAGGGGCGGTGGCCAAAGAAGATAATCTCGGATTTGTCAGGATTACATTTCATTTGGTTATCCTTCAACCACGAGAAGACTTCAGCGAGACAGGTATTTATTGCATGACCTTCAAACTCGGCGCCCTTCGCACAGGTGAATAGCAGCTGAGTATCGTCTGCGTACGATACAATCTTTGCCCCGTGTTGTTCAGCGAGGCAAGCAATAGGGGTCATGTAAAGATTGAACAGAGTAGGGCTCAAGATAGAGCCCTGCGGGACCCCAACATTCAAAGGTGGAATAGCAGCTGCCAACGGAGGGGACCATAAGGTTTGAAGATGATTACTGAGAAAGGACCTGATCCAACTCAGTGCCATGCCGCCTACACCCCCCTCGGCCAACCTTTGCACCAGTCTGTTATGGGGCACGATGTCAAAGGCCGCGGAGAGGTCCAAAAGGACCAACACCGCGTTGCCTCCCCTGTCAAGCGTGGCTTTAATAGTCTCAGATATTTCTAAAAGGGCTGTTTCGGTACTGAAATTAGCCCTAAAACCGGACTGACTAGGGTGCAAAAGATGGTTAGTCTCAATGTACTCCGTGAGAATGGAGTTAACATATTTCTCCAGAACCTTTGCAAAAACAGGAAGTAACGATATGGGACAGTAATTACCGGCTTCCTCCGGATCCGCCGTGGTTTTTTTTAGCAGAGGGAGAATTCTGGCATGTTTCCAGCACAAAGGCATATATCCTTCCCGTAGGGAATTGTTTAAAATCCGATTCACTATAGGGTTGATAGCCTCAGCAATTGCCGACAACACCCTGGCAGGACAGGGGTCGGCCGGTGAGCCCGATTTCAAGGACTTCATAATGGATAGTGATAGTGATTGGACCATGGGGATAGCAGGATCCTACATATATCCAGTGGGTGAGAGTAGCGATCATGCCATCGGCCACAGTCAACTCCAGCTGGCCCAGGAGGGTGTCAAGTATTTAGGGATTTATGTTATCACTAATGCAGCAATGGCGTTGGACCGCAATCTATATAGGGTGCTCAGGGAGTTTCAAGTGGACGTTGAAAGGTGGGGAACTCTGCCACTAACGTTGTTGGGCAGGGCAGCACTGTATAAAATGATAGTGCTCCCCAAATTTCTTTACGTATTGCAAAATACCTACCAGTTCATACCAGTCGAGGCGTTCAATAAAATTGATGACCTGTTGCGCAAGTTTATTTGGGAGGGGAAGCCGCCTAGGATAGCATTAGCGACACTGCAACGTAACCAATACAGCGGCGGTATCTCGCTGCCTGGCCTTCGGACATATTACTGGGCGGCCCACCTAGTTGTTGTGAACAAGTGGCAGCATGCAGAGAGAGATCACCCCACATATGTACTTGAACGCACACAGTTTACCAAACACCCACACACGCACTACTTATATGGAGGGAAGGGGGCAGCTCAACACCTGACTGCAACACGGATTGTTATAACAGCCTGGAAACAGGCTGAACGACAAATGAAGTGGGATGGCCAGATCACTAGGGAAACCCCACTTTGGGTCGGCACCCGGCTTCAGGAAATTACAAAACTCCGAGGCTTCCAATAATGGGACCTACTAGGCATTTCACAACTTGGATATATCACACCGTAAAGAACTTGTCACGTTCTCCCACCTACAGGCTGAATATGACATGAGCAAGACTCAACACTACAAATACTTGCAGCTGACCCATGCCTGGCGAGCGCAACACTTAGACACTAATGATATACCGGAATATGCACCACTGGAGGGGCGACTACTGATGGGAGAAATCGCGGAGAAAGCGGTTATCTGCACATATAGGACAATAATTAACAACAAGCCAGATACTTTACGGAAGTTGCAGGCGAAATGGGAGGCAGAGTTAGGTGAGATGGAAGACTTAGATTGGGAAATGGCACTGATTCACCCACGTGAGGTGGCCATTAAGTCCAGGCTTCGACTGATACAATTTAAATATCTGCATAGAGCGTATTATGATAGGGCGCGACTGCACAGTATGTGGAGGGTGGAAACACCAGACTGTTTGCGATGTGGGGTGACGGTGGGTACACTCTTTCACACTGTGTGGGACTGCTCACGGATTCAACAGTATTGGGCCACCATGTTGGGAAGGTTGGGTACTGTCTTGGGAGAGACGATTCCACTCAGTCCGCAGTTTGTTTTGTTGGGAATATCCACTGACATTGATCTCCCTAAACCAAAGTTAACCTTACTTCAACTAGGATTAGTGGTAGAGAAACGCAACTTGGCCAAGGCGTGGGGGGCGGTGGCGATCCCATCCCTGACGGAATGGGAAGAAAGTATGAATATGTATATGTTGTGAGAAAAGACAACGTATAAAGCACGGGGCTGCCCCAAAAAGTTCTGGCAAATATGGAAGCCATGGTTAACACATTATGGATTGTCACTCTCTGACTCACAGTGATCCCCTGTGGCGGGTGTGTGGGTTATACAGCTGAAAGATGCCCACAAAAAATGTACAAGATTCTAGAACAGTTACTAGATTATTCACCATATGATACCGATGTCTCGCTGAAGGTGCCACCATGTGTTGATATTAATCAATGTCTTTGTAATGTAATAAAGAAAATGTTAATAAATATATTATTAAAAAAAAAAAGATCTGATTCCTGTTATTTGGCTTATATATGAAATGTGTAAATGGGGACTTTTCAGACAGTGTAAGGAGGTTTTCTTCTTTTATATGGGCTATTAGGTGGTGGAGGGGTACATATATTTTTTGCTGTAATGATTTTAACTAACCGAAAAATTCAATAAATCTTAATCCAATCTGTGCAGTAAGACACAATAACCAGGCCTCATGAGTATGGTTCCAATTGCTTTCTTCTGTAAAGCGATTCTACAGCAAATGACTAAAATGGCATGAATGAAAAAAAAATCATGATATACAAATATTGCATCAAAAATATTGTCAACTCAAAATTACTTTGGAACAGAAAATAAAAGGCAAGAATATTGTTTGTTTAGGTATATATTATTGTGTATTTAAATACCATTTTATATACTATTGTTGTATTTAGCATTGGTTGGAGAAAACACAATTTTCTATAATTTGATATAATATTGTTTTTAATTGTTTAAGGGAAATTTAATTTAAAAAAATGATTAGCATTTTTAATTTTATAGGGGGTTGTAAGGTTTGTCGGCAATTAGGGTGAGATGTTATTTAAAAAATAAGTTATTGTTTTTAATTTCAGTTTATTTAAGTATACAATTATTTTAATGAATTGTATATGTATTAATTGTTTTGGTTTTAATTCTTTCATTTAATAATTTAATATTAATATTAAATTTTTATATTTCTTTCATTTAATTTCAATTGTTGGTGTTTGTTTTTTGAGCAATGAGAGCGAAGTGTATTTTTAAATATTTATACGTTTTCTATATTTTTCAGTGTATTTGTAATATAAAAATTTGTTTTTAGAATTTCAATTAATTTGTTTTCTATTTAATGATTGCACTTTATTTTACATATTTTTAATTTAATTTAATTTTTAAATAGTTTTTAAAAAAATTAGGCGTCTACCACTGTCCATACTTTTGCTTATGTTGGAGCGGAAATAGTAAAACTTACCTCTCAAAAGGCCAGCACTTTCCTTGCTTTTGCTTACATAGATTTGGGAATCGTAAATTTTACCCCTCTAAATTCCAACATCTTCCATACTGTTGCTGAAATTGATGTGGAAAATCAAACCCCTCCAAAGTCCAACACTTTCCCTGCTTTTGCTTCCATTGGATTGGGATTAGTAAATCTGATGCGAATAGTAAATATGACTCCTTCAAAGTCCAACGGATTCTCTACTTTTGTTAAGATTGTTAATATTTATTATATTTTATTACAGTTTTAAAAATATTTTTCAAATTATTTTTAAAACTAAACACTTTTTAGTTATTTATTTACATTTGTATTTTAATGGTTTTGTATTAAGTTTATATTTATTATATAGTGTTGTATGCTTTTTTGAATATTGTTTTGTAATTTATTTGTATTATAAATTTAATGCAAATGTGTTTTAATTGTTTACATATTGTCTTAAGGTTTTGATATATTTTTTTGATATTTTTATTCGACAATTATTTTCAATATTTTTTACATTTATTTTTAATTATATTATCATTTTAAAATCTAATATGTCAAATAAATTAAATATAATTCTATATATCTTTATACATTTAAGTATAGAGCAATAAATATATATATATATGTATATGTAGATAGATATGTTCATGTACTTACATTTTTCTGACAATATGTTTTTCAATATTTTTGTAGTTTACGTACAAAGTATGCAAAATCGATATTTTGGTTTCTGATATTTTCTCTCAATATTTGTATAACACAATAAATATGTTCCTGACATTTGGTCATACAAATTATTCTAGAACACAATCTGTAGCCATTACGCTGTTCCATGGTATCAACATGAAATCTGACCTTTGCACTGTAGTCATAAACGTGCAAATTTACTTTTTTATTGCATTTGTTGTAAATTGCATGTTTCACAAGACCACTGTTTCATAACAGTATTGTTATGCTTCTTCAGTTATAATAATTGTATCCCAGCAACACAGTACTTAGAACAAGTGCTCTAAAATGCAGAGTCGCACATGTAAGCCCTTTTTTCTGATTATAGTGAAATATCTTGGCTGATAATAACTACACACAAAAAACAGAATAGCACAAATGGTGAGTGTAAAGTGCTATTCATTACCATTGCAGTTGTCTAGATTTAGACTCTTGTGATGCACAGCCCCTTCGCACACCCACCGATAGAAACAGATAGCATATTGAGATGACCAAGTCGGTCACTAAGATCTTTCACCTGTCAGTGTTTATCAGCTGATGCAATGAAGACACAGGCATGTGTGCAAGCAGGAAAAACATCACTTGGGGCACTGTACAAACCTGCCAATAAGTATAGTATTATGTCTCATAATTTTTTACAGCTGCACAAAATGCCATGATAATACAGGCAGAAAGGGGGCAATTTCCTTCGGTAGTCCTGGCTCCATACTGAAATTGTCATTTGCTGAATTCCACAAATGAGATATGCACCTGTTATAATCAGAAGCAGATGATATATATGTTGTTTACTGTATTGTCATATGAGCTGTTACTGTAAGAGATAACCGCCAAAAAGTAATAAAGAGATTCAAATAAATAAGTTTTTACAGTTGCTAAACAATTAGGACAATATCTAAAATATTTAAGATGTTTACATCTCATCACTTTCACATGTCTCCAGCCGCCACTAGTTATACCCATGCGTATGTACACAAACCAAGGTGAAGAGACAGTGAGCCGTGGTGTCCAGTAGCAAAAGTATTTTTACCTCTATGGAGTGGCATAAACTGTATATGATGTTGGTGGAAGTGCAAAGTGTAAATGGAGGATTCGGGTCTGAGACACAGTGAGGAAGGATGGAGTGCAGGGGATGGCGGGAGAGCTGTTGGGGCGTTGGCTGACAGAAGCTCTGGCTATAATAAGAGTCATGAATTGTGAGTGGGTAGAAGAGATTGCTGGGGTGTGAGTTTGAAGCGTAAGTGACCACAAGTGGTATGAGGATGATAGTGTAGTGTTTGTAGCAGCGGATGGAGCTAAGTGGAAAGAAGGATATGGCTGGAAGGGAAGGGGTTCACTAGTTAGTTATCTTACCTTTGGCCTACCTGGTGATGTGGTACGACGCGGAGAGGAAGGGGATGTTGTCTTTCCTTTGCTCCTCTTTCCACTAGTGGGACTCTCCGCCTCCATCTCCGCCTCTTCATCTTCACCCGTGTCCTCCCCTGAGCATACTTCGTTGCTCTGCCCATCCGCACAGTCATGCAGATTCCCAATCTTCTTTCCCTTCAGAAGGATTTTTCCTCTCAGCTGCTAAAAGACAAATTGAAAGAAAAGAAGTTGATTCTATTGGGACATCACCCATCAAAGGCAAGGTGCATCACATGCAGAGGGGCACCTCGCCCTTCCCCATCATTACACCACCCTCGTAAATAGGGGGCAGCGTAAAAATCAATGGGTGTTGCTGTGGAACGCCCAGTGCAGCAACCATTGCCCGCCCCGTTCAAGCTAGTGTTAGGGTGAATGGGTGGCTTATTTACAAGGTGGAACTAAGCCACATTAAGTGGCTTAATGCTGCCTTGTACATGAGGCGAAGAGCTTATCGCCAAAGGAAAGTCACCAAAAGTGATGTTCCTGTGGCGATAAACTCATGTAAATATGCCCCATAGAGTGTGAAGTGAAACACAAAGCCCACATTGCATTTATAGGAAATAACAGAGTGTAACAGGATGGTACGAGCAGAGAATAACAGTAGACTAAGAAAATACCCCTGTTTGATACCATGGTGAAGAGAGTGAGATACCGACAGAGAATATTTTCAAGAAGAGGAAATGGTACATTGGAGAGATAAGACTGACATGAACCACACGATCAGTCAGTGATCACTAGTGTAGAAAAATAGATTCCAGAAAATTATGGTGATCCACCCTTTCAAAAGGTACAAACAGGTTTAGTTAGTTTAGAACAGAGGAATGTTTAATATGCCTGGCTTGATGAAGAGTATTGGAAGCAGAGTGAAGCAGTTTCTATGGGGTAAACAGTACAGACGCCAGATTGAACTGGTGAAAAGAGATGAGTACGCAGAAACTAGGTGAGCTCGCTGAGAGCTATATGTTAAAGTTTTTTACATAAATATGGGGGAAGAGAAATCAGCTGTAAATTAGAACGGTAGTAAGGTTAATCAACATTTATTAGAACAGAGGGAGTACTGAATACTTATAGAAAGCATAAAAGACACCATATAGAGTTGTTAAATCATTTTTAGATAAGATAGGAAATGAGATTGATTTCACCATGAAGATGCGAATCGTCACTGAAAGAGGTAGTAGGGCCAAAAGAAAATTAGGTTGTCCTCAAAGACTACAGATGCATCAAAGGAGCACAGAAAGAGATGGTCGGGGTAGAAGGATATAAAGGAAAGAAAAAAGAGGAGTTGAAGAAAAAGGAGAAAAATTATATTGGATGTCAGATTTTGTGAGAGAAATAAGAGGAAAGTCACAGGACCCAATTCACAGAACTAATCTGAGACAAAATCCTAAACTTTCTACTTTTGGTATTCACAGAAGGTATTTAGTAGTAGTAACGTTAGGATTTTGTCTGAAGTCTGTCTTAAATCTGTCTCAGGTCTGTCTTAAGTCTGTCTTAAGTTTGTCTTAAGTCTGTCTTAAGTTTGTCTTAAGTCTGTCTTAAGTCAAATTAAAGTCAAACTTAGGACAAAATCCTAACTTTACTACTACTAAATACCTTCTGTGAATACCAAAAGTAGTAAGTTTAGGATTTTGTCTCAGATTAGTTCTGTGAATTGGCCCCATGAACATTAAAGAACTAAGAGAAAGACAAGCAAGATAGGAATACTTAGATTACTGAGAGCATAATACAGACCCCGTGGGTTGTCGGACTGATTAGTAAAAAAGGCTTGAAAGTAATGATCACTAGCTGCCTTCAGCTTTCCATACGAAACAGCTCTGCAGTCTTTCTGCTCTATGTTACTGGAAAGTATTGTGTGTTGTCACCTTTTCTTTTGTCTAATAATTGTGTCTCTTTTGTTCAATCTGGTTTTCAGCCTGGTCATTCTAGTCCACAATACTTTTTGTTCCTAACTCTCTAATTCACATTCGACACAATAATCAATCTTCAGCTCTTCTTCTTCTCAATCTGTCAATCTCTCTACTGCTTTGAAGATGGTGGATCACTCAAATCTTATTCATTCTCTATCAACACTTGGGATTTCTGGCACTGCTCTTAATTGTTTTCATTCTTTCAACATACAGATCATTCGTTTTCAATGTGCAAGAAAGGAGTTGTCATTTCTCCCCACTCTGTTCTCCTTGGTCTACTTCTTTATCTGCATACCATCGCGTTCGGTTCTATTACTTTTCATTTCACATTGCTATGCTGATGACTCTCAGATCTATTATTCATTTTCCTTCTTTACTGACCCCCACTTGTCTTTCTGCCATTGCAACTGGATGGTGTTGCAGTTTCCAAACCGTAATCCAAAAACAACTGAGATTTTCTTTTCTCCTGCCTCATAAACTATACCTACTCCTATTTACTTTAATTCTACTCCTTTTCACTTTTCTTCCCCAGCGTGATGACTTGGAAGGATCTTTGATTCATCATTAACTTTGTCCAAACAACTTTTGTCAGAACTGTCACTTGTATCTTCATAATATCCAAAAAGTGGAATGCAGGTCACTCTCTGGAAGCTCTAAAGCTTGGTGGGCTCCAATGCAGTTAACATGTAAACATGCTGCAAATTGCAACTGCATGTAATCCATGACCTACTGCAAGAGTGAGATGTGGCTAAGGACAGGAAGTAACAGTTCAAGGTCTCCCTATCTCAGAGTTTCTACTAAAAGCTCTGGTGCTCTCCATTTACAAGTATTGCAACCCTTCCTAGAAGTGCTGCTTCTCTCTGTTTCAAATGCAAGAAGTGCAGGTAATCAATTCCTGGCAGCATCTTCCCATTTAAGCGACTGTTGCTTCATACTTTATCAGTGACCTCTGGCGGGCCAGTTTTATTTGATATAACTAAATAAGGCTGATTAGACACATGTAATACTGACCACTGGGGAGAACTACTGTGGTTTGTCCTAAACTACTTATGGCACCAGTGACAACTGTGTGTACATTTTCAGGCAGATACAAAGACTTCTGTAGAGAGCATAGAGATGAAATTCAGGTTCAAATCTCATTGTCTGATGAGTTTACATTTTATCATGTTTGAAAAATGTGAACTTCAACACAGTCACAAAAAAATGACCAACTATTGAATAATGAGTTAAACACACAAAAATGTAAGGTCCGAACACACATACCTAAATTGCATACCAGCTTCCAGTGGGTCTGTATTTCAGTTCAATTTTGTCCCTTTAGTCCACTGAGGTTACATTTTACTACTTCCATTTTAATTGGTAGTATACAACATGGAGGCGCAGGGCCGGCTCTAGGGCGGTGTGACTGGTGCAGCCGCACCTGGCACTGACCTCGGGAAGGGAGGAGTGCTACGTTTTGAAATAATGTGGGTTTAAAAAGAACATGCTGAAAAGTTCCTTGTGTGTCCAGCAGTTTTTGTGCAACGATAAAAATGTCAAAACAACTCTTGGGATTAATGCTCCTGCTGGAGAGGGATCAGAGTTCTTCTAGTGGCAGTTTTCATTCATGATAAAGTAGAGCAGAGGGTTAATGTGCCTGCTGCAAAAAACGCATACCGCACAAATAACCAAACTGTATTTTATGCGGATCGCTCAGTAGGTTACTGCTTTTGTCATAGAGAGCCTTTTGTTACTTGTAGATCGTAAGTTGCAATGCTAATACAGCACAGTGACCTATGAACTGTTATCAAACAGCTGCATGCAAACTGCATGGTATAGACTAGAATGTTATTTTTATTCCAGTCTTTCATGATCTTAATGTTGCTAAAAAACGGTTGATTTGGATAGTAATACATTCTTTTTAGTTAAGCCAACTCCAACGACTATGCTACGTTTTAAGTCCAGAGGTTGTCCTTCTCCAGACCAAACACTCTTAAAATGCCTACTAGTATCGATGACATGTTACTCCTACACCTTCTAACCCTCATTGTCTTATGCTACATTTCCTATAGAGTGATTTATATATCAATGATTCATTGGCTCTGTATAATATGTGTGTGATGTACAGTGCTCTGACACCCTACACTGGTATGAGTAGCGCTATAAAACAAATAAAATGCATGTGAGAGAGGTGCTATGGAGAGATGAGGGGCACTAGCAGTGAGGGAATTTGTGGAGAAGGAGGTCAGCACAGATTGTCGCACTGGGCGCCACCAGTGTTAACACCGGCCCTGTGGAGGTGATTACGCAATGATTCAACCCACACAGCCTATCTTGCTTTTTGCTTTTGTCTTCCTTCTGTGCCCCAAGGGGACACCAATGGTGGAAACTGAGCCGATTCCATGGACTGTCCATCTGTGGAATCTGCTTTGACTTTTACTAAACCTCTTACTCGCATACGAGTGGACCACTGTGGAACGTGAATTTGCCACAGGTCTTTATGACTGTGTCTCATCTCATGTAGCATCTTTACTGAATGGGAGAGAGAGTGAAATTGTGTGAGAGCTATTTTTAGTGAGTGAATGAGACTGTGAGTGACCTGGAGAGTGAGTGAGCTTGTGAGTGGGTGAGCGAGCGAGTGAGTAAGTGAATGAGACTGTGTGTGAGCTGGAGAGTGAGTGACCTTTTGAGAGAGCTTGTGAGCGAGTGAGTGAGAGAGTGAGTGTGTGGTTCCTATTATCTTTTGAGAGATCAAGCAAGCACATTTAACAACTTTAGGAGTATATAGTCCACTCTGCCAGGTCCATCACAGATGGAATGTAGCGCAGTTTGTGCAAGCTCTGATTGGCAGTCCTACCTGCGGGGATGGCAGCTCGGTGGGCACGAGTCCATCGATGGTGGTCTTCAGGAGCTTGTTACCCAGGATATTCTTCAGATGGTAGGCCATGACATCTTGCTGCTCCACACTGCAGTGGTTCTCCAAGGAGAGGATGACAGGGTACTCCGAGGTCTGCAATACAACATAAAGTAACAGGTGTCAAGGACAAGCACTCTGAGCACTCTGAGTGGGCGAGGACTTGGCTACCATAACCACTTGGCTCAGAGTTAGCTGGAAACATATGTAAATCTACAAACCATTATAATGTGTCCATTTGGGTAAAATGAAGTGAAGCAAGACTTGTATCATTGCTTTATTTGAGCTGGTGGTTGCCAGTGGGAGCCACTGGCACTCATTTTTGTGGACCAGCTCTTAAGTTTTCTAATTAGACTTTCACCCAGAGCAAGAGCGAGAAAAACACAAAACACTGAATGAAAGAAGAGATAGACAAAACAATAGTGACAACTGGTGACATCTCAGATGAGAAAGAACAAGCAAGCATGAGATAACGGGCAGGGAGTGTCAGGTCGTTAATACAAGATGCATGAGGCGGAATCAAGACTACGCAGTCCTGGTATTCAGCACCCCCAAAATATTCATAGTATCAGCAGAGGGACTTTGGGCTCTGGCGCTTATTGTTTTTCCAAGGAACCAAACAGTAACAGTGACTTGTTGGATGTTTAGTAAACTATGGCATGATAGTAAAATGAGGAATAACAAGAAGGTGCTAGAAGTTGTAGGTTTAGTGGTAGGATACTGGAAACCACAAATGAACCTCTCTACACAAGTGGTATTCTCGCTGCAAGAGTGAAAATCAGAGCACGGCTCTGAAGATTTTCATCAGTCCATTAGGTGAAATCTGATGTTTATCTCCTTCATTCAATCTCCAGGCCTTACCCCTCCTCTACTGGTTCAATGTTGATTCTTCTCTCGCTAGACAGTGGCTCCTTACTCTGCTGACTAAGTGAAGTGGCAGAGGGTGGGAGACAAGAGTAGAACAGAGAAGTAAAGTGAATGATCATGATGTAGCAAAAGTGAAACACAGGTGAGGTAGGGATAGATATTGTAAAGGGTGTGGTAGCCAGAAAGAAAGATACAGGAAGGTAGAGAAAGGGAGGAAGAGATCTATGTAAGATTTTAGAATGAGTTCAAGAAGTATAACGAGCTAAATATAGGAATAAGGAAATTTAGAGAGGAAGAAAGGCACGGTGCACCAAGGTGAGAGGTAAAGATACAGAAATAGCAGAAGAAATGTGAGTTAGAGTAAGGCAGAGAAAACAAGCTTATTTACAAGCCCCATGCCCGTAAGTCACTTTTTCCTATGTTAAAAGTGACGCATCGGCGGCGCAGGGGGCTTGTAAATAAGCCCCTTAATTTTTAGCTTCCAATTCCATATTCCTCTGCTTTTACAGAGCGTTTCAAAACTTAAAATTTACAATTTACTTCTTTATGTGTGTTTTAATGAATCTGCTAATAATTTTTTATTTTATAAACAGTAGCGGACCCCTGAGTAGGTGTCGCAGGACTAGGGTGCGCAAACTACAGGTTAAGAATTACTGGCCTAGAGTAAAGAAAAGGTGAGGGCTGGTAGGATGGAGGAAGTGAGTTTGGAGTACAGAAGAGATAACAGTGAGTTTGGAGTACAAAGAGACCTATAGAAAAACGGTTTCCATGGTTCACCCCAAAAATACGAGAATTTAAGCAAAATTGCTAGAAACTTGAGAGGGCCTGGAGAAAAGATTACAGCCTAGAGAAAAAACAGAAATATAGAGAAGCGATCAAAACCTACCAGACAGAAACTAAGAGAGCTCAGGCCCAATACTGTGAAAATAAAATAAAGGGTGCAGCCAATGCACCCAGGGAAATTACCAGAATAGCAAAAAAACTGACAAACTGTCCCCAGCCAGAAAGGTCCGCAGAATCTGCACCTCAACCCTGTATGGAATTAGCAGAATTTTTTAACAAAAAAACTCTCTCGATATATAATGCATTCCCCCTGCTCCCAGCCCCGAGAACCTGAACTCTGATTCAGAAAGGGCTGAGGGTGGCTCTGCTCCTTTAGAAGATCTTCCCATGCCAGACCTTGATACTCTCTCCAAACTGCTAACTACAATCAAGGCAGGCTCCCCCAGCGATGCAGCCCCAGTGCACATGTTGCACAAGGTAATGAAGGTTATACTTCCGGTTTTATTGGAAGTTCTCAACTCGTCCATAACCAGTCCAGTACCGAGGTCTTGGAAACACGCCATGGTAAAGGCATTACTTAAACACCAAACCTCAACCCGGAAGTATGGAGCAACTACCGACCAGTTTCGCTACTTCCTGTGTCCAGCAAAACTTTAGAAAGACATATAAACAATACCCTCACTAATTACCTTGAATCCCACCAAGTCTTACACACATCCCAGACAGGCACAGAAACAGCACTGTTAACAGTTATGGAGGAATCTCGGAAACTCCTTGATCAGGGAGGCACAGTGGCGATCATCCTGCTTGACCTTAGGGCCACATTTGACACTGTAAATCACAGCATTCTCTTGAACAGACTCAAAGCGGTAGGAGTGTCAGGCAAAGCCATCTCCTGGTTTAAATCGTTTTTAATGGACAGAACATTCCAGGTATTCGAAGGCATCCACTCCTCTAGAAAGCTCCCGCTAACATGTGGAGTCCCTCAGGGATCCTCATTGAGCCCGATCCTTTTTAATGCGTACCTAAGACCCCTTGCTGAGATAGTTCTCCCGTATGGGGTCCAGATTGTGACCTATGCGGATGTCACTCAGCTAGTTGTAACCCTTAACCGCCCAAAGAAGATCTCAGTCGACCTAGAAGCCTGCCTAAGAACTGTGGCTTCTTGGATGGACCAGTCATACCTCAAGCTGAACGGGGATAAGACTGAGCTAATGATTCTCGGCAATCACACTAGCAGCTCTCCAGCTGTGAAATGGCCCAGCTGCTTGGGCTCACCTCCAAAACCCAAAGAAAGGATCAAAAGCTTAGGAATCTGGCTAGACAAATCACTTGAACTGGACCACCAAGCAGTACAAGTAGCAGCTTCATGCTATGGCATTATAAGGCAACTGCGGAAAATTCTGCCATTGCTTCCGGTAACTGCACGCAGAACTATGGTACAAGCTTTGGTATTGCCACGGTTGGACTATTGTAATTCTCTATACCTGGGCACCCCGAAAGCTACCACAAGGAAACTACAGGTGGTGCAGAACTGCGCAGCGAGGCTGCTACACAACATCCCCAGAAAACAATCAGCTAAACTAGCACTGAAGGAACTGCACTGGCTACCCATCACATAACGCATAATGTTCAAAGCACTATGCATAGCGCACAAGACCCTCTGGGGTACAGATCCAAAAATTAACCGCGCGGTGATGTCTTTTCATTGCCCCTCCCGTATCCTAAGATCTGCCAATCTATTCCAAGCAACTGTTCCCAATGTCCGGAGAGTACGTTCTGGTGGTCGTATGTTCTCATACAATGCATCTACTCTATGGAACATGCTCCTGATTCAGCTGCGTTCAATTACCCACCACCTTGCATTCAGGAAGCAACTAAAAACATGGCTCTTCCAGAACCTGCCGTGAGATTGTAGTCCTCTAGTGGTTGCTACCAGCGCTGGGAGGCCTAAGGGTAGCCATGCGCAATATCAAGAATGAATTAATAATAATAATAACACAGGTTCCAGTCCTCTGCTGACCATGCTCTGTTTCCTACCTTAAACGCATACTTGTTGATGGTGGAAACAACGTCTTTGAATAGGATCTTCGACGTTAATGTGTGCCCGTGGTATATGATCGGCTGCCCATTGGGTCCATCCCAGATGTCCAACTCCACACACCGGCATCCCCTTTTCAAGGCCCTGTAGGAGGCGAGAACTTTTCAGAAATAGCCATCTACACCCCTTAGCACATCCCACACTCCTACTTCAATCACAAAAATAGTTACTCGAATCTGTATTATCGCAGGCATTTCAGGCCAGTTCTCTTATAGGTTTCTGGCTACAGGCAGCTTTGGCTGTCAGTTGTAAGCGTTCATGTGATCAAAACAGGATCAAAGCATTTCAAGGATGGTTTCACTGTGCCATTGACTATGCATTTTGGATTTGGGGCCATATGTATTTAGCTATTTTGCATTCGCATACAGGCCGATTCGCAGATTTGGCCTGTTTGCGAACGTGAAAAAGGCTTTTCCCATCTATCAAACCCTATTTTGCAAATTGGTAACCTGTTAGCGAATCGCAAAATGGGTTTGCGAGTTGGTATTTTGAAGGGGTGCGTTTAGGGCGTCCCTTCCAAATACCGAATCGCAGCGGTATGTATGTATGTTTTGTGACAGTGAAACATCCTAAGGGACCCCTTTCTCTTTGGGAATGGTGGTGAAAACATTTTTTAAGAGCCTGCTCTTAAAAAATGAAAAGAAAACATTGCATTTTTTTCTTTTAAACGCAACCTATTTTCTTTTAAGGAAAACTGGCTGCTTTTATTAAAACAAGCATTTGAAATGCAATAGGTCTCGCAGTTACACGAGTTAAAGCTATTGGCATTGTAAATGACAATGCCAATAGGCATTGTTATTTGCAATGTCAATAGCTCAAACTCGCGTAAATGCGAGACCTAATGCATTGCAAATGCTTGTTTCTTTTTCTGTCACCTTAGTACATCAGATTATATCAGTGCATTGAGAAGTATTTTTGAAAAGTGATAAATTACAAACATGACTTTACAAACATTCATGTTTCCACCCACCCTGACAGCAATGCCAGTCGTGAACTAAGAGGCAAGTCGGTTATGTGCGCCTTTTGGGCAGTCTGGGTTGCTATTATACAGAAACAACATTATGGTTTAGTAAATCAAACACAGAATGTTTTGCACAGAACAAGTCCTGAAGTCTATTATTTGGAGGTCCTTTTATATGTGATAATAAAGTAAAAGGAGGGAAAATTAAATAGAAAAAATTGCCTAGGATCACACTGTTTGATGAGGTGGGGAAACTGGGATTGATACAGATTTTCTGGTTTAACATTGTGCAATTCAGCCACTAGAAATACATGCTTCGCCTCATATACACCCACCTTATCTCTCCCTGCCCCCTCGACAGCCACCCTGCTGGCTTCAATGTGGCCCTCAGTCAGGTCATAGACCAAACTTTTTGACCCCTGGGAAAATGTTTGCGAATACTCATGTTTTGGAACATGTTACCTCTTGTCAGTAGATGAAGAGTCCATCGTTTTTAAATAGATTCATTTGGCGAATGGTTTATAAACAAAAGTAGGTACCAATAAAAACTTACTAAACTCTGCAAGCCATATTGGAAGTTTCGATACACGTTCTTGCACATCACGAACACTTTGAGTTGTATTTAGAAGATGTTTTATTGTGCACAGATCCTTATCTGGTTAGACAGCAGGACGCATCACGTGTCTGTTGGCACTGTCTTGTAATTTGCACTTTCCATTCATAAAGCATGTGACGAAGGGCGCCGGGGTTACATCGTGACACTCCTGGAGGCGACAATAAAGGGATGCGAACAAAACGCGCGGCGGACCCTTTAAGAAGAAAAAGGCGGGTCCAGCAAAAAGGAAGCCGGGCACATTCTTATCGCCGAAGCCCCTGGACCAAAAGCTAAAGTAGAAGAGGACCGTGAAAAAAAAGAGAAATTCTCGTCGTTGAAACCCCCTCGTCGCCGAAGGTCTGAGAGGTGTTGTTGTCCTTCTCGTTCTTACTTCACCAGGGAGACTTGGTTGTTCTTTGTGAGCCGCTGAAAAATCGCCGACGGGCTGAAAGGGGGAAGTTAGAAGGGACGGGGATTTTGCTGGATGGGAAGAAGACAGACGTTGAGGACGAAAGTGCGCCACAGACAGCCCCGGTGCCCGGCCAGAGGGGCGCGAGAGCACCCAGCGCGAGCTCAGGAGGGCACAGGTGAGCGCGCGCGCCCCCCGTCAAGCGGCAGCGGGTGTGCGGAGGTAGCGCGAGGGCCCCTGCGGGTGAGGAGAAGGAGGGCGCGCGCCAGAGACCATCCGGCGCTGGTGGCGGCCGGGGTCGAGGCTTGAGACGCAGTGGCCCCGGCTGCAGCCAAGGGGGCAGAGCTCGGTGCAGCCCGCGTGGAGGCGAGAAGTTGTGTGTTGAGCCATGGGAAATTGAAACAAGTGTCTTGTGATGAAATCGTTCACAAGTGGCGAGCCTTCAGTTTCATTAATGCGTCACTCGCAGTATTAGATAGAGACGTGTTAAAAGTGGGAGCACGCAAGATCGCTTTGAATTGTGTTGAGCAAAAGGGTTACATTTTAAAAAGATAATTTAGACTGTAAATCATCAGTTATGCACCATCAATGTCCGTTCCTACTCGCTTTGTTGCTGCCCGTCGTTTTACATTTGTCATTTGAAGCACTTTGCAACCGTTTTTGGCATCTAAATATGACACACAAGGCATATAAACCACGGCAGGGAAAGGGTTAATTAAATTACTCATGTTCTGCTGTTACTGAAACATATTGTTCTATTCAAGCCCACTGCGTTCCAGTGACAAACAAGCCAAAAACAGGGAGGCTGGCGATTACACAAAAGGGTTCATTATAAGGGAAGGTACATACAAAACGTGGTTTGCAGGAGCTTATTCTAAAAGCAAAGTACTTTAATAGGTAACAGGCCAAAAACAGGGAGGCTGGTTAGGACGAAAGTGAAACTGCATACTGGCTTGCTGAGGGAAGGGAGACAGGAGATGTGCACGCCGCGTGGCTGTAGGCGCGTACACCAACTCAAATCCGCCGAGACCATGCGCGTGCCCATCTCCTGTCCCACTTCCGAGGCAAGTCAGCAACAATAGATCTCGCTGGCGACAGCGCTTCGCGCTGCGTTCGCCAGGCGAGACCTAAAAATGATTGCTTTATTGAAATGCAATCACGGACATGGTAGTCTGCTGACTCCAGCAGGCCACCATCACTGTGCTTTTAGCAATTCCCCGGGTCGCAAATTGCAATCTACTTAATTAATATTAATGAGGTAGGTTGATTTGTGACCCCCTAGGAATCACTAAATGAAACTCTGAGTTTCATACATTTGGGATAGCTATTACCTAATTGCGATTTGCAGAAAATTGCAATTAGATAATCGCTATTACAAATGTTGACACATGTGGCCATTGGTGATTTGGAAAAGTTGCTCCTCCTTACTACACACACAGAAGGTGGAGATCTGTTAGGAGCAGAATCAGGTTCTCCAGTCCTATGAGGGGCATCAGACCAGAGGCTTGCAACCCCACTAGGTGCACTCACAGGGCCCTCTCTTGTCAAAGGTAACTCTCTCTGATTAAGGCTCCACAGAACTCTTAGCATAGTGCAAGTCAGACATGTTAGCTTTGTCGGTAGTTGTTTAGAACTGCTTACCCTCCAATAGGGGGTGCATGTAAGCTTTTTCTTAGGGGATATCTTATTCCTGCAAGTTATAATTCATAGAAAATGTACTTTATATAGGTGGGATGATTTTAGGAATTAAGAGCTACAATGACATTGGCAAAGTTTCCATAAAGGATGATAACATTTTTAAAAGTTTCAAAAATGTTAAACATCTTTTGGATCTTTAATAAAGTTGGTCTTGTGGTTCCAAGATACAGCTTTAAAACAGTATTTCATTTACTAACATTGACATTGTAAAAATACTTTAAATCCTTTGTACAATGTTGATTCTTAACTTTTTAAGAAAAGAGTCCAATTTAGCTAAACAAAGTTGCAATTTCTTCTCATTTAATACGTCAAAAATAGTAACAAGCATCTGTTTGTAGCATGTAGTGCTGTAGATTCACATGCATGTATACTCCTACCATCTAGTGATGGACTCAGACATTACAACTTGTTTTTTAGGTCTCGCGCCTAGGGTTTCAGTGCGCAGCACTGCTCGCGCAGCGAGAGACCTCATGTAGGGGTTTGAAAACGGACCTAGGAATCGCACACTTTTCCTTTTGGCCCACGCTATTGGCCTTTGCGTGCCTCTTTTTATTAAAGACAGCACGCAATTGGCCAAAGGCGGGCGCATTGCTCCGCCCATGGCCTATTGGTGTCTATTACGCGCACCGCTGCCATGTGGTTTCAATTATCGTGCCCAGACACGGGCGCGATAATTGAAACAACATGTCTCGCTTTGGCGCGCGTGCACCACTTGCGGACTTTTTGTAAATGTTATGTATCCCAAAAACAACGATGGGTGTACTGGTGGCCTTCAGTCCTTTCCTTCAATGTCTACAACGCGAGTGAAGAGAGGGGGTTAATAAAGTGCTCTTGGGTAACTAAAAATGTAAACAGGACGCATCGCAAAAACAACTCGCCTATAAATATAATCTAGGGATGCTACCTTGCTTGCGCCTTACTCTGTTAGGACATCATGTTTCTACTACAGGCTTTATTATCCGGTGTGTCTGTTCTATTACTTTATCTGACATGCTAGTCCAGCTGGTTCAATAGAAAAAAACATCACAAGTCCTCGTACTTTCTCCTGCTACCAAATACAGTTCGGCCATTGCTTCCATGCTCACTTCACCCTCCCTATGTTTTCCACTCCCTGTGCCTGTCCCTCTGCCTTGCACTCTCTTTGCCACTTATCCTCATGTTATTCTCTTGTGCCCAGTCCCTCGGCTCCACACTTTGCTTTGCCACTTATCCTTATGTTCTTTATTCATTGTACCTACTTGTCTATCCTGCACTCTGTCCTAACAGTTATCCTTATGTTTTTTTCTTTTCCTTTCACCTGCCCTGTTATTCTCATATAAGTGCTCGTGAGTAACTACAGTTGTAAACAAAATGCAGCACAACGACTACTCTCCTATAAATATAATCTAGGGTTGCTACCTTGCTTGCGCGTTACTCCATGTTGTTAGGACATCAGGTTTCTGGTACGGGACTTGTTATCCGGTATGTCAGTTCAATTACCATATCCGGCATGCTAGTCCAGCTGGTTCAATAGAAAGAAAACACAACTCCCAGAACGTATAACGTTGTCTCAGAAGTATTCAAAAAACGTTAGAACTATCCCTCTGTCCCGCACTCTCTCCTCCCACTTAAACATATGCATACAGTCTACCTTTCCTTACTCCTCGTTGCTTGCTCCCTTTTTTTGTCTTTATTAGGTCCCTCATGTTTTATTTTCTGCCACATAGTACTTAACATTGCATTTTTTCGCTTTTGCTGCCTAAACACGCACCAGTACAATATGCTCTCCCTTTTGCCCTACACTCTAAACTTGCCACTTATCCTCATATTCTTCAATCATCGTGTCTATCTCTTACTACACACTTTCTGCTGCCACCTCTCCTCATGTTTCTCCACTTGCTCGATCTGTCTCTCTGCTTTGCACTCTCTACTGCCACCTATCCTTATATTTTACTACTGTGCTACTTACAAATTTTATGTTTCTTTTATTTTTGCTTTTGCCGTTAGCCAATATTTTGCCACTACAGATTTTTTAGAGTGCATACCTTAATGTCCAACAGTTATCATTGCACACGCACACATAACAGCTCTATTATACCAGCCTATTTACAAACATTACGACAAAAAGACATCAGATTACCTCTTCGTAAAACACTCCAATAGATTTGCAATTATACTTTAAAAAAAAAAGTTTCACAGCATGTTTTTAAACCCCTACCAAATCTAAAAAAAAACCTTCACCATTACATACCGTATTTTCAAACACGTTAATATAGCACGTCTTTACATAACACTTGCACCCTTCTTACACACATTTAGGGCACCCTTAGCATGGCGGGCGGACAAAGTCTGCCCACCATAGCCCCGGGAAATGTGAACGCCCGCAATGCATGCGGCGGTCCCGCAGATACAATTAGGATGCGCCCGCCATACTGGCGGGCGCATCCCGCATTTTTAACATTGCGGCGGGTGGTGCAGAAGGCACCGCCCGCCGCAATTCCAAAAATGCAAGTTGTCCATTTGCATGAACAACATGACAGGCACCACGCAGTGCCTGCCATGTTGTACATGCAAATGCAGGGGGGTACCATAGGTACCCCCATGTGCACTCCCCACCCCCCAAAATTACCTGGGGGCCCGCTACGGGCCCTCAATGTAAAAGACCGCATGCCTTTCCGTGAAAGGCAAATCCCCGCAGGCATCCTGATATGGATGGCGGTATCTAACAGACACCGCCACCATATTAACAGCTTTTCCGCCCGGTAGGCAATCGGGCGGATTGCCTACCAGCGGAAAAAAACAGCAGACGATCTTTCCGTCCGCCAGCGGGTGGGAGAAAATGTCGGGCGGGTTGCCACCGCCATGCGGGCGGTGGCGATCCGCCCGACATACTAATGGGCCTCATAGTCTTCTATTATCATTTATACCATACCTAAAAAAATAAACCATTTCTATACACACATATTATATGGCTTTGATACCGCTGCTCCAAAAAGTATACATGCTCTAGCTATAATTATTACATTTACCCACTGTCCTACCGCATTAATCTGACAATGCATACAATTACTTCTATTACATATATCTGTACATATAGAAGCCATTTTTTGTAAACTCTTTCTCAAAATATATTTTTTCGTTAACAAGCTAAACAAGCATTTGCAATGCAATAGGTCTCGCATTTACGCGAGTTTGAGCTATTGGCATTGTAAATGACAATGCCTTTTATTTATGTTTTGGTTTTTAATGCATAAAATAAAAGGCATTGTCATTTACAATGCCAATAGCTTAAACTCACGTAAATGCGAGACCTATCACATTGCAGATGCTTGTCTTCAAAGAGTTTAGAGTCATTAGATAAGCTGTGACTCTTTACTTAGGTCACAATCGCATGGGCATCAACTTCACCCTTAATTTCTTTCAGTTTGGGTGAGAGGTGAAAGGTGAAAGGAGAGGTCAGATTAAAACTACTGTGATGTGCTGTGCACATTATAAACTGGTTGAAAAGTAAAGTGTGGAAAAGGTAAACAAATGCCATTATTGTCAGCTTACAGGTAGGAGAGGGGACCTGTGAATCTGCAATATTATATGCTACAAACTGATGCTTACTGGGTAAGTAACAGTTTTTATTCGACGGCCCCCAGCGCCGGGATGGCGCCGGGTAGCTGTGCGCTTTACAAATACTGGATTAACCTTTTTTTTTTTATTTGTAGCATGTGTGGCTGTAGATACACATGCAATGCATCGACTGTAAATCAGTTTTCTCCTAAGCAGTGGCTAGCGAGTAGATAATGCAGGTGTTTGGAAAACATTTCTGAATAGCATTTGGCCAACCATAGCCTGTTGATGGGCCAGAATGTCCACACACTAGTGCTTCCTAAAGGTGTGTGGAGCTGACCAGGTACCTGCTTTGCTTAAGTATGATAATAGGATGTTACCTACAAATGCCATTGTCACCCTCTTTTGGCATGTGGTGTGTGCCCTGGGAGGTAGGGATGTGCGTTTGGCTTTGGAATAGCAACTGTGAATGGACTTGATGATCCCCTGGCAATGCCTACCTTGGAAACTGGTTACCTTTGTGTGGCTTAGCAAAAGCTACAAAAAGCTAGTTAGTCCTGCAGAAAGATTTAGGACTGTCATTATAGAACATGACTGTCCAGTTGACATCTAATGTATGTTACACCTTTTCCACTAATTAATCTGGTTAAGGAAAGAATAAAGGCAGGTCCATAGTCTAGTTAATGTGGAAAGGTGAGACTACCTTAGGCAAGAACCTTGGATTCGTTTTGAGGACCACCCTGTCAATTTGTGAATTAATGAATGGTTCTTGAATGGTTAGTGCTTGACACTCTGTGGTGTGCCTGAGCAAGCTTATGGCTACTAAATGCTACTTACTAGGATCAGAACTGTAAGTTACAAGAGTGGATGGGTTCAAAAGGTGTACCCATAGGCCTTGTGAGAACAATGCTAAGGTGCCACACAAGGTCTTGGGGGATGGGGTTCTGCCCCTTTTAAGCCCCTCCACCAACACCTTA
This sequence comes from Triturus cristatus, assembly GCF_964204655.1. NCBI lineage: Eukaryota > Metazoa > Chordata > Amphibia > Caudata > Salamandridae > Triturus > Triturus cristatus. The sequence goes on along the minus strand of NC_140584.1, from coordinate 1,168,336,935 downwards.
ACCACAGGGATTTGGAAGATGGACGAGTGTTCTCTATTCTGCCTTTATGCCATGCCAGCAAGTGAGTGAAGATGTACAGAGTGTACGCAAGACTTGACTTGTGGAGGTTCAAAGGTTAGCAGAGGATGTCTAGAACCCTGACTCTGAAAGGATCTATTCGCTTCGAGATGCAGTAGAGGACGAATCGCTTTCACTTGGCTGCTTAGCATGCACATGTGGTAGGACTACATGTCTTGTGCAATATGGCCCTACACTTATCGGCGAGATTTATTATTATTATTAATTACATTTGTAAAGCGCAACTTTCACCTTAAAGGTATCCTGGCGCTTGAGCAACCTTACCAAAAACGGATCAGAAACACTTTTAAGTCCACATCTAAGGTAAATCATTAGGTCCATCCTGCTGGTGCAAAACTGGTCATCCCGGGAAAAGTCTAGTATTCAGATGTTACCTGAATTGAACAAGGTTCCTACTGGCTCCTAGAGGGGCGGGTTGCATGCTCCAGAAATGCGCTGTCCCGGCTGAGAAGGCCCAGCCTCCATTTCTCACTTTCTGAAATATCGGGATACAGAAAGGGTTGACTGAGGATACACGTAGGTTCCTCGATGGCATGTATTGTGTACATTTTCTTTGTAACAGACTGGGTCCTGTTTCTTTTAGTGCCGTGTACACAATACATACTGGTTTAAATGTGATTCTTTCTTTCACAGGAAGCTAGTGCAGTTCCTTAAGGGTGCCCGTGGAAGAGGCATGTCTGGGTTTGTGTACTGCAATGTGTGGTGCTGCAGCCTGCACTCTGTGCAATTTTTATTAGATAATCTGGGGATCCAAGTAGCAGCGTATTGTAATAATCAATTCGGCCCAAGACTGCACTTTGAACCACTAGCTTTCTTGCTGGCTGTGGCAGCAGGGGTACCATTTTCCTTAGGTTCCGGAGTAGTCCAAAACACATGGCTGCCGTCCTATTGACTCTTGTCTCCATGGAGAGCATGTCATCATTATATACTCCCAGGTTACGTACTAACTGTGATATCTCTGGGGTGCCTGTGTTTGTCCAAGGCCTGTGCTTGCCCAAATTGTTCGGGAGTATATAAGGAGCTTTGGAGAATGGGCAACCCAGAAATTCAGTTTTTTCTCCAATGAGTTTAAATGAGTTGAAGTTAAATCACTTTACAATCTCTCTTAGACCGTTGTGGAATGCTGCTAGTGAAATGTGCCTGATTGTCCAATGAAAGGATCAACTGCATGTCATCAGCATAGTTTACAAAGCTAATACCGTAAGACTGAGTAAGTATCAACAATGGGTATAGATAGATATAAAAAAAAGGATAGGGTTAAGGGCTGAGGACTGAGGTACACCTTGTTCTACTTTTTAAAACTCTGAGTAAAAAGAGGGAAGTGAGATTGCTTGGGTTCTATTTGCGAGCTATGATTCGAGCCACCTTAGTAGTGTCCAACACACACCTGTATCTGCTGAATGCCTGTGTAGGTAGGAATACTCTAGAACCTCTGGTGCTGAATCACTATTTTGAGCTGCTTGCAATCGGGGTGCCTAATCTGACAATGCTGTTATGTGAGAAGGTCATGCGTGGTCAGCAACGTCTTGTGAGGACTGAAGAACATCTGCATTGAGTATCAGGTTTGTCTGGCCCTAGTTGGGCGAAGGAGGAAAGGTGTAAGCAATTATCCCGGTCATACAGAGTGCAAGGACTGCGGTGTGGGTACTTGGAATGGAAGCTTAGGCATTTTGCTTTTTCGTCGGCGGAGGGGCCGAGAGGAGAATGGCTGTTCTTCATAATTTGAAGTACCAATGTAGGACATGCCGGTGGAGTTCTGACTCATGGATTTGTTGACCCATGCTGCTTAACAGATCTGCAAACTCAATTTCCACCCCCCGTAGGTGCTCTGCTAACAGGTGGATTTTGTTGCCGAATTTCCAGTGCCAGATTTCTTGTGTTTAAGCAGACATCTGGGTGGAGGGACTACATCTCTGTTTTTGTATGTAATACATGGCTGTGATGTCATCAGTCTTTATGAGTACCAACTAAACAAGCTTGTAGAAAAGTTTGGGGGCTAGGCAGATGTCTGGCAGCTATAGGAAGTTGATGTGGTGACCCTATTGCTGGGGAGATCCTTGCACATACATGGTGCTAAGATATGCTTCCCACTCACTGAGCGATGCATCAGTGATATTAGTCACCTGTGGAAGTGTGTCTAAGAAAGGCCTGCTAAGCAACTGGCTGTTAATGTTCCACCATTGCAGAAAGCACTGGCTTTTTTCAATAGCAGATCTTTCCACTGACCCGCCACTTGTGCACACGGCCTCGTGAGACACTGTTGGAGTGGGCAAATGTGTAATCTGACCAGTTGTGTAATTGCTTTGCAGGATCCCATCATACCCAAGAACTTCATTACAGTTTTACAGGAAGGGTACGAGTGAACTGAAAAAGAGGCAGCAGCTGAAATGCCATCACCTTCTACTGGGTGGGTTGTGCTTTCCCTGTGACAGTGTTAATCCCTGAGCCAAGGAAAGACTTTATCTGTTGAGGTTGAAGGTGGGATGTCTTTGCTTTTATGGCAAACCCTAAGCTGTAGAGCAGGATTATGGCTGTTTGAGTGTGTGCTGGGCTGTTTCAGTGTCTGCTGATGCTCTTGATCACTCAGTGGCCAAGTTACAGGGAAGCCATGGATACCTCTTTGGTGAAGATGAGCGGCAACCACTTCCAGGCATTTGGTGGAGATCCTGGGGGCTGTAGTGACTCCAAAGTATAGACCTTTGAATTAGTAGGTATGTCCACTTACCACAAACCGAAGGTACCTGTGATTGGCAGGGTGTATGGGAGTATGGAAGTAGGTGTTCATCAGTTCTTGCATCACCATGAAATCCCCTTGTGGCAGAGCAGTGGAATGACGCCTTGCAAGGCTATCATATGAAAGTGCTCTGTCAGGATGTACTGATTTTATGGACTCATATCCAGGAGCCTGAGCGTGCTGTCCTTCTTTGGGATGAGGAAGTACCGCAAATAGATGCCTTTTCCCCATTGGGTGGTGGCACGAGCCGTATTGCACCAATTTCTAGAAGCGTTTGGAACTCTTCCTTGAGAAGAGTGAGGTGGTCTTAGCTGAGGATGTGGTATCAGGGTTTTATGTTGGTGGGGTGGTGTTGAATTCTAAGCAGCAGTCCTGATGGAGTTATATTCACACCGCTTGGTGTTGTCTATGTTTGGTACCCTGCTGGTTTCAATGCTGAGAATGCCCCGTCTTGGTTTCTCCTTTGGATGCACTCTAGGACAGCATTTCAGCGCTGGGTGTTAGTTGGGCCGCCGCGATCCCTGACGGGCCTGTCTTGTCCTTCTTGAAGCCAAGAGAGTCCTGTTCTCTTTTAATGTCAGAGGACTCCAAGGATGACTGCTAATACATTTTGGAATACTCGTATCACCATTCCCCTTTGTTCCTTAAGGTTTTATTGTAGCAAAAGGTGAGGGAGAATTTGCAGGAGGCCTAACTGTGGTCGGAGGAGAGACAAAGGTTGCCAATGCCATGCTGGTCTGCCCAGGGATATTTTGCATTGCAACTTGGACAAATTAGAAGTTTGTGCATCCAATCAGCACTTTTCTGTATTCATTTTTGGGGATAACTTAACTGTCGGACAGGTCCGACTGCACAGTCACTGTGATCCGTGTCACTGGTATCAAAGAGTGGAGCAAGGAGGCCCAAGAGTGACTTGGCATCACATCGGTGTTGCAGACATTGCTGCAGGCGCCTGAACCCGATGGTAGAAAAAACAAACTAGAGAGGAGGAGGTGGCCAAAACAATCTAGAGTGGAGCTGGCACCCAAAACAATCTGGAGTGGAGCTGGGACCCTAAACAATCTGGAGTGGAGCTGGAACCCAAAACAATCTAGAGTGGAGCTAAGACCAAAAACAATCTAGAGTGGAGCTGGGACCCAAAAAAAGCAATAGTGGAGCTGAGACCCAAAACAATCTAGAGTGGAGCTAAGACCCAAAACAATCTAGAGTGGAGCTAAGACCCAAAACAATCTAGAGTGGAGCTGGGACCCAAAACAAGCAATAGTGGAGCTGAGTCCCAAAACAATCTAGAGTGGAGCTTAGACCCAAAACAATCTAGAGTGGAGCTGGAACCCAAAACAATCTAGAGTAGAACTGGTACCCAAAACAATCTGGAGTGGAACTGGAACCCAAAACAATCTGGAGTGGAGCTGGGACCCAAAACAATCTGGAGTGGAGCTGGAACCCAAAACAATCTAGAGTGGAGCTGGAACCCAAAACAATCTGGAGTGGAGCTGGAACCCAAAACAATCTACAGTGGAGATGGGACCCAAAACAAGCAATAGTGGAGCCGGGACCCAAAACAATGTAGAGTGGAGCTGGTACTAAAAACAAGCAATAGTGGAGCTGGGACCCAAAACAATGTAGATTGGAGCTAAGACCCAAAACAATGTAGAGTGGAGCTGGGACCCAAAACAAGCAATAGTGGAGCTGAGACCCAAAACAATCTAGAGTGGAGGTGGAACCCAAAATAATCTAGAGTAGAGCTGGTACCCAAAACAATCTGGAGTGGAGCTGGAACCCTAAACAATCTGGAGTGGAGCTGGAACCCAAAACAATCTAGAGTGGAGATGGGACCCAAAACAATCTGGAGTGGAGCTGGAACTCAAAACAATCTAGAGTGGAGATGGGACCCAAAACAATCTGGAGTGGAGATGGGACCCAAAACAATCTGGATTGGAGCTGGAAACCAAAACAATCTAGATTGGAGCTAAGACCCAAAACAATCCAGAGTGGAGCTGGGACCCAAAACAAGCAATAGTGGAGCTGAGACCCAAAACAATCTAGAGTGGAGCTAAGACCCAAAACAATCTAGAGTGGAGCTAAGACCCAAAACAATCTAGAGTGGAGCTGGGACCCAAAACAAGCAATAGTGGAGCTGAGACCCAAAACATTCTAGAGTGGAGCTGGGACCCAAAACAATCTGGAGTGGAGCTGGGACCCAAAACAATCTAGAGTAGAGATGGTACCCAAAACAATCTGGATTGGAGCTGGACACCAAAACAATATGGGGTCCGATTCACAGAACTAACTTAAGAAATAATCCTAAACTTACTACTTTTGGTATTCACAGAAGTTAGGATTTTGTCTTAAGTTTGTCTCAAGACAAACTTAAGACAGACTTAAGACAGACTTAAGTTAGGATTTTGTCTCAAGTTTGTCTTAAGTCTGTCTTAAGTCTGTCTTAATTCTGTTCTGTGAATACCAAAAGTAGTAAATTTAGGGTTTTGTCTTAAGTTAGTTCTGTGAATCGGGCCCCTAGAGTGGAGCTAAGACCCAAAACAATCCAGAGTGGAGCTGGGACCCAAAACAAGCAATAGTGGAGCTGAGACCCAAAACAATCTATAGTGGAGCTGGGACCCAAAACAATCTAGAGTGGAGCTAAGACCCAAAACAATCTAGAGTGGAGGTAAGACCCAAAACAATCTAGAGTGGAGCTGGGACCCAAAACAAGCAATAGTGGAGCTGGTACCCAAAACAATATGGAGTGGAGCTGGAACCCAAAACAATCTGGAGTGGAGCTGGAACCCAAAACAATCTAGAGTGGAGATGAGACCCAAAACAAGCAATAGTGGAGCTGGGACCCAAAACAATGTAGAGTGGAGGTAAGACCCAAAACAATATAGAGTGGCGCTGGGACCCAAAACAATCAATAGTGGAGCTGAGACCCAAAACAATCTAGAGTGGAGCTGGAACCCAAAACAATCTAGACTAGAGCTGGAACCCAAAACAATCTGGAGTGGAGCTGGGACCCAAAACAATCTAGAGTAGAGCTGGAACCCAAAACAATCTAGAGTAGAGCTGGTACCCAAAACAATCTGGAGTGGAGCTGGGACCCAAAACAATCTAGAGTGGAGATGGGACCCAAAACAATCTGGAGTGGAGCTGGAACCCAAAACAATCTAGGGTGGAGCTGGTATCGATGTGACTGGTCTTACAGCACATTTGTATCTTGAACCTTATTGAAGGAAAACAAGTTGTAAAGTGCAAGGCCAGCATTAGTTCGCAGGAGCACGCAGAGCATGTGTATCTGTAGCGACACATGATACAACCAAGCTATTTAACAACTTTTAAAAAGCTGTCATTCTTTTTAAGAAATATATATCAAACCCGTTTCAAAGACATTGACATGTTTATGTAAAAGTGATATGTATACTTATTTCTGAAACAAGTAAGACGACAAAGTAATTGAAGACCTGTTGTCCTCAATATAATCCACGTAGCGTCTGTACTGTGTCACCCTGTTTCTTATGGACGGCTTAAGTGACTTTTTTTTGCACTTTATTCAGTTACTTTCCTCCCTATTCTTGCATTTGTCCTATCCCTGGAGGATTTCTACTTCTCCATGTTTCTGATTGGTTGACTTGTGTCCTTTTCGTGCTGTTGTTTTTGTATTTGTTTTTTAGCACTTTCATCGCTCTCGTCCCTGTTTCACAGAACCTTTATGGTATATTTACTACCTTTTTTACGTTTTTTGTGAGGCCACAGGAGCTACACTCGTCTAGCTCCTTCTAGCATTAGGATGGCATCACAGCACTGGTGACAAGAAGACCCCTTCCTTTCTTGAGCACACCCGGGCCCTTGCAGCCATCGTCAATATACTCCCTGGCTCCAGCTCACATGGTGGACGTCCAATTATCAGGGGGACATTGCACGGTTGGATCAGCGCAGGCACCCACAGTTTTTGACACAAAGCCTTTTCTGCTTAGATTGACCGGGCTTTTGTAAAAAAAAATAACGCCCTCTTGACGCAGGCGCAAAGTGGGAGAAATATTTGAATATTTCCAAACATTTCACACACTGCATGTTTGCTGCACAGCATAGCACACATCCATTGAGTGGAATGTTATAGGCAAATTTAAAGTCAAAATACAAAAACGACTCTGGAAGGAGTAATGTACACATCACTTCGGCTAAATAAAGGCGCTAGACATCGCAGGAAACCAATCCCTAAAAACAAGGAAAAATACTGGTGCTGAAATAACCCATATTCATACAATGTAACGTGCGGAAGCGCACTCTGTTTGAAATATGAGAAGCATAGGATTTTTTAATACAGATATATCAGTCCATTTTCCATCACGTTGTCGGGTCATGAATAAAAACGCAGACCGACTGCGCAGTAGTCAAAGATACTGAGATCTAAGTTCATTTAGCGGTGACTAATGGCAGCCGGGAAATCCACTCAAGCCATCCCAGTCCATCGAGAAATCCTTCCATTATCGGTTGTACATCACATGTGGTGTGTGGCAGATAGATGGTAGAAGGGGGGATGCTGTCTAGGTTTCTGTCTCTTGTGTAAAAAAAAAACACATGACCATCCTCGGGCCAGTGTTGATTATAGAAAAGAAATGGCTGACCCTAGAAAGGACAGAAACTGTCAGGAGAAATTAATTCACGGGTGAAATCTGAGTACCAAACAAACATCAAACAAGCCAAGACTTTCGAGTAACTAGAAATGCTGTGTCAAACAACAGTTCCACCACTAGTCGCCAGGATCACCAATAAGTCGCCCAGATCATGAATAAATTATTTATTGTGACACAAGTTTCCGCTATACAAAACTGCAAAAAACAGGAGACTGGTTAACTCAGATGGTTAAGTACTTACATTTGAGGTAGGTGCTGACCTTTGGGTCACATATTCAAGCACGTGTAGGGCTGGTTCACTCTTTCATCCTTCTGATGTTGTTAACATGATCAATTCTGATCGATTATTGTCTGTTTATAGAGGCAGCGGCTGCCCCATGTCCTGCTGCATCTGCTCCCCCAGCCCCGCCATCGCGCTTCCGTGAGGCGCTAGACAGACGTTCGTCGTCACACGCTGCGGTCTCGAGGCGATGTCTCTGCTGAGACCAAGCATTGCCACGGCTTAGGTGAGCTGCTCTCGTCTACACAATATGCGCCCTACTGTCACGAGACATCTTCGCCCTCAGCTTGTCTCTCCAGCCCCTCCCAAACAGCGCAAGAAAGCCTCACAAAGCCGAGGTGCCGGATGGCGAGACAAACCGGCGGAGAGTCCGGTAGGCGCTCCTGTTTTTACATTGAATCCTGGGCAGAGGATGGAAGGTGAGGGTGAGGGCGCAGTTTGTGGGTCATTCCTACACAAGTCAAGCAGAAGTAGCTCGTAACTCTTTTTCAATTTCCAGTGGCTCAGAAAGCTCAGCTCCTTCTCCAGCTCAACTAATGGCGAGCGCGGAGCACGATAAAAGATGCAGCCCTCTCAGAAGCCAAAACCTATGTCGAGGGCCATGCTGATGCTAGCATAGGGCAGGCGGCGAGTACCTCCACCGGTAGTACGGACTCAGGTGCCATCGATAACTGCGGGGGGTGACTCCCTAAAAGAGGCAGAGGGGCCAAACACTAGTCCTCCACCTGTTCTCCAGATTGTAGAAGAATTTTCAATTCAATAATCTTTATTCGGATACAGATATCCATATAAGCACAGTTCAGATACACCAGCAACAGTACAATTTCTTATTTAAAAAGCGCCCTATAAAAAGCAATGGTTAAAAAGAACTCTCGAAACAAAAGGCTACAATTATGTACAAATGTTAAAGGGACATAATATACAAACAGCACTATCATGATTAAGATTTTCAAACGGACGGGTGGATGGCGGCGTTAAAATGTCAGCACATTAAAAGGTTGGACAAACGTATAGCAGCATATTGGGGTAAAGTGCCATCAGTTGTAAACAGTTTTAGCAGCATAATGTAAGTGCGATTCAATTTTCAACTTATAAGGTGTTCCAGACTGCAGGTAGCACTTTAGTTAGTGTTACAGCTATAAGGTAAAGGTGAGTGCGTACAATAGCGCAGTAGTATGTTTTCAGGTGCACGTAACGCATTAAAAGTTGCTCATGGAAATACGCGAGCGGACGGCCGCTCTCAGGAAAGAGCTGACACGAAAGATCAGGTCATCGCTCTCAAGTCTAATAATCTCCCGGTATGCTGTTCTATAATCGATGTTAGTGAATGCCTTGAAATACGGGATCAGGTGTTGTTTTGTGTATTTTTCATAAAAATTGCAAAAGAGTAAAAAATGTACCATCGTTTGATTACTGCCGGTGCCACATGGGCAGGGCCTGTGCTCGAGATTACTATTAAATCCCAAAGGGAAGCAGAGTGAGTATTTTAAGGTGCCATCCCTAAGACGAAAAAGCAAACTTGTCCCCCAACGTCCAGTATTCTTCAGGAGATATTTAGATGGCATATGCGTTTGACGGCTGTTTGGCTCCAATAGTGACATGTACCTAACGACTGATGATTTTGAGCGCTCTGTAACGTGTCTTGCGTTGTTATAAGACTCGTACAATGCACCCATGAGTACTCTTTTGTTCATACCCTCTAGGTCCGATGGATTTACAAAGATATGCCCTAGGTTCAGACTGGTTAGGCCTTTTCTGACAGCGGAAAGCCAGGCTATGCACCCTCCCTTGTCGCAGTTAAGGCAGTCTACAATAATCTCCCTTGTCAGGGTTGCTGCAGGGTTTTGCCAAATGTTTAGCCAAAATATAGCTGGACGTGACCTGATAAAATCTTCTGTGTAGTACAAGTTTAATTCCTTGTGACACACAAAGTTTGGGGAGGAGATTTGAGCCCCTAAAAGTTTCCTACAAAGTCTGTTTTCCTCTATTTGGATCCCACTACAGTTTATAAAACCCCAGACTTCAGCGCCATATGTGGCAGTAGGAATGCACTGCGATTTATAGATCTTGATAATGGGTAGGACTACCTCTGCTTGTTTTGGTTGAGGAAGGCTCAGGATCGAGTTAGTCGCTTTTAGGAACTTACTTCTACTATGGGCAGCATGAGCTGCCCAGGATCCAGTATCAGAGAATACTAAACCCAGATATGGGAAAGTGCGAGTGCGTAAGAAGCATCCAGAAGCAGAGGTTATTGAGTTGATACAGTGTTTTTTTGGGCCACAGGTCATTATGAAAGATTTCTTAAAATTAGTGCAGAGGTCTAGGTCTGCCATGAAGGGTACAAAACCCCCAACTAAAGTGCGTATTGCATTCGGAGTGCGGCCCATTAGGACCGCATCATCCGCATATAAAAGGGCGGGGAGTACATTACCATTGATTCTTGGTACATCATTGGTAAGTTCTGACAGAATATTATGTAATTCGTTTGTATAAAGAATAAATAGGAGAGGGGCCGGTACACATCTCTGTCTGACCCCTCTACCAATAATGATGTCCCCGGAGATCTCCCCGTCATTGCTGATCCTTACCTGTGCCTTCAGGTCCCTAGGCCAGTATGCCAAAAAATAAACAAAGGCCTCGTCCAACCCATAGTTTAAAAGGACCGACCACAAGCGTGACCTGTTGACAAAATCAAAAGCTGAGGTGTGGTCCATAAAGGTCAAATAAATAGGTGACTTCTGTGCTTTCGTATACTTGCCAACAATCTGATTTAAGTTAAGGCATTGTTCCACTGTTCCCAATTTGCTTCTAAAACCCAGCTGGCACCGATTTAAAATTTGTTCCCTTTCAGCCCAAGTCCTTATTTTGTTAAACACGACCCTCCCGAGGATCTTTAGAGTGTTATCGATCAGGGAGATAGGTCTGTAGCAGCTAGGGTGGATCAGTCTCCCTTTTTAAAAATAGGCACGATGATGCTAGTAAACCAGGTACTTGGGATAAAAGTGCTTGTTAGATTGTTAAAGACATGAAGTACAAGAGGTGCCCAGAAGTCCGGTTCATGTTTAATAAGATCGATAGAAAGCCCATCCGGCCCTGGGGCTTTGTTGCCTGCGCTTTGGTGTATGGCATCCTCAACTTCTGACACCGATATAAAAACCCTAGTGGCAGGAGGACTGTTTAACATGTCCTCAGTCTGAGGCGTGGCTGTATAGATCCTAGAAAAATGTGCGTCCCATGATTCACTGGTTATGTTGCAGCTTAGGGGAGTAAGGGTGAGGCCCATAGATCTCATGGCTTTGACTGCAGCCCAGAAACCGTTCCCACTGTTAAGTGTGGCAGCACGGGCAAGATTGTACCAGCGTTCATTTAGAAGCTCGTCTTTTTGTTGCCTGGCTGCTTCTTTGTAACTGGATCGTAATAATTTAACAAGAGTTGCATCCCTGGGTGTAGCCGCCAATGCTACACACAGTTCTCTCTTTGCTCGCGAGCGGCTGCCATTGAACCATCTAGGTTTCTCGCTGGTGTTTAACGCTGGTCTAGAGATCATTTGTTTAATACCAGCGCATAGGTTAGAATCGCTAATTGACAAGTGAAGTTTCAATGAGCAGTGGGTGTAGTTTTATCATATTGGCAAATAAAGCTTTGTTATCAATGCCTTTCCAAATTACTCTTAGTTTGTCAGTCGAGGCCACTAAGTTGCTTGCCCCAGGCTCTTTAATAAGACTGGGTCTAGAGGAAAATGTAATTGTTGCTAGAATTGGGTTATGGTCGCCCTGCATAGTGCACAAGACCTCTGCCCTTACTAAAAGAACATCCAATGAGGCAGATATAAAAACAAAATCGATAACAGAGGCACTGCCACGACCCCTATAAGTGGGTATTGGATGATTTTTGTTTTTTATGTACATCCGCTACTTCCATCACATTAAGTAAATTACAGATGGACAGATGGTCTGATAGTTCCATCCCTCTTTTACATGAAGGTTCGAAAGCCATAGAGATAGTAGTTGGGCCATTTGCTTTAGGAAGTCTGGCGTTAAAATCAGCGCCCAGGCAGATTCCGGCCAGTTTCTCATACACATTCTGGTTTTGTAAATTAACGATAAACTCAAACAAATAATAAAATTCATGTTAGGTAATGTTGTGAAATCTTTGTTGTAAAGTTAATAAAACAAATTGACGCCCCTCGTGTATAGATCATTGCTTGAAAGTTATCATTATTTGTCACAAGAGACTTTATGCTCCCACCTGCTGAGATGTTAATCCAGGTTGAGAGTCCACCTGATGGGCGGCCTGCTTTAGGGCTCGGTACAATACTATTAAAACATACAAAACCTTCTAAGAATAGTTCCTTTGTGCACCATGTTTCCTGGAACATAAAGATATCATATGTTTGGACTATGTTAACCCAGCCTGTGGAGCATAGCTTGGAAGCTAGGCCTGCAACATTCCAGCTAATCGCCTGCAGATTTGAATCGTCTCGTTCAGGCGTAGCAATGGCAAGAGGGTATAACAAGGGTCCAGTAGTAGCAGGTGCAACTGGTGTTGGGGAGGGTGACAGTCAATCCAGGCTGTCTAAACCAGACAAAGCAGAGAACCTGTTATGCATGGTGTGAGGGGGGATAACAAAGGTATTTGGGCCCGGGGTTGGTTTATAGAAAAACACCTAGGGGCAACGACCAAATAAGGGTTGGGAAGTTATTATTAGATTCCTGTACTGACAGCAACGATTTTACCAGTAACGGTCGTCTAAAATTAATAACAAGAAAGTCTCCTTTGACGTTCTTTTGTGAGGGTCCTATCCAGCCCACCCTGCGCACCATTAATATCTCACTGACATTTGCCACCCTAAGGCCTTTGTGTTTAGCTAACCAATCGGCGCTTTTATTCCGCAGTTGGGCCCAAGTCTCAGTTTGTTTTTTTCTTAAGGGAGGAACACCTGCTAAGACTAGGACATAGGGACATGCTGCAGGTGGTAAGTTAAGAACATCACTCCTAGTCTCTAAGGCCGGCCCCATTTCATGGTTATCTGCGATGAAGGTGGCGCTCAAGATGTTGGGCCACAAGGGGGCCAGAATTGTAGGGTTATTAGTCACAGAAGGATTGACTAGAGGAACATTACAATGCGAGCTGTTGCAGTTGTTAGTGTGCTCTGTGCATAATAAAGTGTTCTCACTAGGGATAGTTTTAGGGGGTAGACTTTCTTTGATTTTACCACACATAACACTGGCATTTTTAAAAGGGGAAGGTATAGAATTCGCAATTTGCTGTTGCGTATTTGAGTTCACTACGCCAGAAGGCTTTGGATTCTGAACCCCCCCTGATGTGGTTGTAGCTTTAGGTGTACTTGTATATGTATTTGATTCATTTATCAAAGTCTCCAAACGATCTAGACGTTTCAAAAGAGCGTTAGCATTTTTATCCACCAAGTTTTTCATACGTTCACATACCTTGTCCACTATGGTGTCAGTTAAAATGTCACCAGGTCTGATGCGAGTTGTCGGGGCTACTATTGTATGCTCTGTTTGCGTGTAGATAGAGTGAGTTGGAGCTTCTGGTGGGGCTAGGTAAACAGTGGTGTCAATAGTGGCATTAATATACTCCGTATTTACTGTGATCGCCGGGGCCGGGGCAGCCGTGCCTCGTATCCATGAGCTCAGGGCTGTGCGTTGTGGTTTGGATCGTGATGGTTGTTTCCTCTTGGAACTAATTGGTTTGGCCAAAGTTCTTTTTCTTTTAGCCCCTGTAGTTGTTGGATCTGGGGAGACATTTTTGTTTGGAACAATGTCTTTTGCGGGGATCATAGTTTGATTTTCCATAAAGACATTGTTGTCCTTATTGCCCTCATTACTTACCAACTCACAACCGCCTCTCTGAATTGGTGAGTGTCTGCTGGTGTTGACAATTACACTTGGCGTTGGAGGAGGGCCAGTACAGTCCTCCTGCTCCTCCCCTTCCATCATATCATCATCATCTTCGAATCTCTACAATTGCCCTCTTTCTCCAGAAGTTTGAGCGATTCCCTCGATAAGCCCATTTCACAAATTGAAGTCAGCAATATATTTTACAACTATGGTTAATGCGAAAGCCGCACGCAATGATGGCATCCCCGTTGAAGTTTTTAAGACCTTTGAGCCTCTGTTTCTGCTTTTTCTTATTAATTTGTTTTATCTGATAAAAAATGGTGAGCCTGTATCAAAACACTTTAAAGAAGCTGTGGTGGTATGCTTTCTAAAGAAAGATAAGGACCCTAGGGATCCTAGTGCATATTTCCCCATCAGTCTATTAAATGTAGAATATGAAATGTTTATGAAAATTTGGGCATCAAGGCTGGCTCCTTGTGCACAACAGGTGGTCCATCCGGATCAGACAGGTTTTGTACCTCATAGATCTATGGCCTCAAACACCTACTTTTTAACACAAACGATTGATTTCCTGTCAGTCAACAAGGTCAAGGCAGCAATCTTAATGCTTGATGCAGAAAAAGCATTTGATCTTGTTGACTGGCAGGCTTTGTTTTTAAATTACAAAAATTCGGTCTCCCCGTTCAGCTGATTAAAATATTAAGAGAGCTCTATGCAGGTTCAGAGGCTAAAATTCCGATTAATAAAGAAGAGGTGGGGGTGGTAAAGATCAGACGGGGACTAGGCAAGGGTGCCCGCTGCCCCCTATTCTATTCTCATTTTTTTAAGAGCCTTTTGTCAATACAAATCCGCAATAATTCCCGGATAGTGCCATCTTTGGCTGCAATGCCAAAAATCAAACTATTTGCAGATGATATTATTCTTTATTTATTAACAGATTCACTAAATATTCCAAATGTATTTGATGAAATACTAGCTTCAAAATGAATAGGTGGGTATAGGTTAAACCAAGCCAAGACTGAGGTTTTGTTGTTTAATGCTCCGTCGGTATCGCTTCCATTTTCCCTAACAACAGACACCTACAAAACCTACTAGATATCTAGGGTTATTTGTGTCTAATCAGTATGATCAATGATTCATGCTAAACCATGGACGCACATTTAAAAAAACCAAGAGGCTTTTGGATAGCTGGTCTCTTCTTCCTTTAACACTAATTGGTCACAATTCTTTACTTAAAATGTCAATTTTACCATTATTTTTTACTCTTGTTTATTAACCTTCCTATCAAATTACCTACATTTTATTTTAGTGATTTACATAAAATAATTCGGAATTTCATTTGGGGGAAATAAACAGGACAGAACTTCATTAGCAATATTACAATTAGACTCATCTCAGGGGGGCTTGCCCTCCCAAATATTGAACTTTATTGTCATGCAGCCTTGTTGAATGTTTTGGTTCAGCTCCCAATGATATCTTCTACATTTGAAAATGTCATGCTAAATACAATGTTGGCTGACAGTGCAACTAAATCATCTGTTTTTCTTTGCGTCCCGAAATTGCTGAAAAAATCTAGATGTAGGACACTATTAGATTTAGCTTATTGCATCCAACTATTTTTTACATCAAGTAAAATTCCTAGCTATCATCCATAACTAAAAATGTACGATTGCCAGGGTTCCGGCTTACAGTTCTCCCAGGGGACCCTAGCGTTATGGAAGGAGGCGGGGTTTGAACGTTTGGGGGATTTTTTTTAATCTATCAAATCTGATTACTTGTGAGTCGTTGACTCAGCAGTTCGGCTCTAGGATTTTAGCCCTTCCTTTTAGCTTTAATCAAATAACCAGCTTTTAAAGATCAAATTATGCTATTCCCATTCATTCGGCATCAAGGATTTTATGCCATCTATATGTTCATGACTTCACTGGAGTCGGCAAATGGTACTCTTGTTTATCTCAGCTGGGAGAGCAGAAAGAGGTTGGTAACTTTCTCTCTATGGGGCATATCAGCAACGAGGCGATAAAAAATTTATCGCTGCTTTTGCGTCCATTTTCGGGTGAAAAGCGGCGATAGTTTTATCGCCTAATCAGCAAGGTCACGCTATTGCGTGAAACCTTGCATTAGCGCCTGAATTCTGAACGCCCAGCTTTGCATCTCTAATGAGATGCAAAGTGGGCGTTCCTGCCCTGACATGACTGACATTCCTCCTATCATCAAGCCCCACGCTATGAAGCATAGCGGCAAGAAAAGTAGCGATAACCCCTGTTATCACTACTTTCCGTACACCTGCTTCAGGATTGACTTAGCCATGATATCCTATGGAAGGTGGATATCATGGCTAAGTTTGCCTTGCCCTATCATCAAGCTCACCCCAAACTTCGTGAGATTATCGCTGGGTTTCCAGCGATAATCTCACGTTTGGCAGTTAGCACTAGGATTTTTATCACTTTTAAGATAAGCGTTACTAATAGCACGCTTTCTCAGCGATAAAAATCCACATTAGCCGGCGATAATTATCCTAGCGCTAAGTACGCTTAGCGATAATTATCGCCGGTCCTTGATGATATGCCCCTAAATTAGCAAAAGAAACCGGGTGCAGTCTTAGCAAAAAAGAGTGGCTGACTTACTACACGCCGAAAAGGCTGCCCAAGATGTTCCAGGCTTCTTCAGAGTATTGTATTAGGTGCCAGGACCTAGAGACAGGGTCTTGTCATAATTTACAACAGTTCTGGTCTGTTGTATTTCAAATGGTAAATCAATCGTTATCACTATCGGTTTACATTATCCCTTCACTTAAATTGGTCTTATTTGGTTCTTCAATGGAGGTCCACCATTTGTCTAAGTACCAGCAATATTTCTTTTCCATAGCTATAGCAGTAGCTAGGTCGTTAATTCTTCAGAATTGGAAATCCGATAAGATACCTTCAATTCACTATTGGCATGAGAAGATGGCTAGGACATATATTTGAGAACAAGCATACGCTAAACGTATAGGGGACTTACACAGATTTAAAGCAACCTAGTCAGGGTTTTATTGCAATGCACACTAGGATCTCTTTGTTGCTTTTTCACTGTTATTGTTTTTTATTCTTTTGTAGATTGCATGTCTTATCTCTCTTAGACGAGAACAGATTTTTGAATTATTATTAACTTTATTCCTATTTGACTTAAGCGTGATCTAGGTTTAAGATGCTACTACTGATGTAGTTTATGATGGCTGTTTTTTGCTCTTTGTCTGATATATCGATACTGTATTTCTTCTTGGAATCTTAGCACCTTATTGTTACTGCACTAGCACTGTATTGGGTTTCTCTTTACCCCTTATGCCATGTATCGATTGTTCTATGGAACAGTTTTGCTTGATGAAATTTCATCTTTTTCTTTTCTTTTCTGTATTATTGCATCAATTGTAATGCTTGAATCCACTCGAAAAAAAAAGATTATAGTCTGTTTATGTACAAACCTTCTTGTTAAAGTGTTCTGAAAGTGCAATGCAACTTTTTTAATGATTTTTTTCAGCCCCTCTCCGACTGCTCTTTAACAAAGGACACCTCAAATGAAAAACGCTATTGTAACCTTCTCAAACAGCCCGTCCCCAGAAGAAAATAGATATACAGAACATTAAACTACCCACTCTCGCCTCTGACGTCAGCTGTTATGATTCGACCCAATGGTACGTATTTCACCCACTTGAGAGGGTACTTTTGAGAACCGGCTTGAGGAGGTAGGGGAGCTCGTGTCATGGACTACATCAGGGGAGGAAAGGTGGGGGGGGCTCCTGTTGGAAAGCTCTGATGTCTGACCAACAGGGAATCCCTCCACAGATGATTCACAGGATAAAATGAGCATCAGTGGGTAACAATAACAACATAAAGTGATGAGCAGCAATTTAGTACCTGATGAGCACTATGCAAGTGAACATTACATTTTTCACACCTGTTGTGGTCATTTTATATATCATTGTATTACTTTATGATATTTTCGTAAAGCCCCTGTACATTTTACAGCTTTGAGGGTCATCTCTGCTACCTCATATGATAATGAGCATATATTCCACAGCTCCCAGACGAGGCAGTTCGCAGTGTCAGGCTAGACCCTGGGTCTGCATAATGTAGGGCCCAGTGGGGTCTATGGCTGTTTTTCCAGGGGGTGCAAGATATTGTAAACAAAGATGCCCCCAAAGCACGGCCTTGTTTATCTGGCACGTTTCCAGGCTATCTTCATCTATATGCAGCAGTTGAAGTGCCTAAAAAAGTGCAAACTCTAACCTGTAGTGCAATGGGGTAGGGCCAGTGAGTGTGACAGCGCGGCCACAGATGTGGCTTAAAAGAACAAGGTATTCTGTGAGTATTTTGTTGTTTTCTCACCACAAGGTAACTGCATAGAAAAGTCCACACACACCTTAAAAGTTTTATAAATGCAAGATAACAACTAATTAATGGGAATGACCCCTTTTTTGGAAAATGTGATCACCGCAGGTGTCTGTGCGTGTAACCGGAGAGGCACAGAGTTGAATCCTGGTTGGCCCAGTGGGAATAGTGACCTGTGCTTTTATAGTGCCACAAGGCCCCAGCCCTGTGACAACAAGCACTGTGAATATTAGGTAATTCATTATTTTAGAACTGTAGTGTACACACTGTTTAATAGGCTGACGCAAGATGATGAAGTGTTTAAGATAAAACAAGTGCTTGTAAAGTATACATTTTGTGATAAGTAGTCTGAGTATACCCAGTACAAAAATTTCTATAGGTGTCCATAAATCCATGGATAGTGTCAAAGAGATGGCCCAAAAGAGGGGGTGCTATGTGGGTTCTGAATGTATTATTTACAAATGGACAGAAAGGGCCATCAATGCCATTAGTGCAGCAGATGCGGTGGTACTGAGATCAGGGGTGTTAGTGGTCACTACACTCAAATATGGCTGTTTTACTACAAACAAGTGGAGTGTTGGGGTACTTGCCCAGCATAAGGGCCCAAATGACCCTTGCTGCACAGGGAAAAGGGTCCAAGCAACAGTGGAACAAGATGTGGGATTTGTTTTTCTACTCAAAGCGGCAGAAGGCCTGCTTTGGGTCTCCGGCCTGGGTGCAACGGCCCAATAGAGAGGGCATAGCAGGGAGCCTGTGTCTCAGGGCTGTAGCTCTCATTGGTGCTCTAGGTCCAGTGGCGCCTTCGCCAAATGGTGTGAGAGGTCAACTAAGCCCTTGCTTGCATTAGGGGCCAATTCACACTTGCTGTGCCAGTGTTACTTTGGACCTTGGGGCAGTGGCCGAAAGTAGGGGCAAACTCAAGCACCGAAGACGCCTTAGTTTGGGCCTCAGCCCAAGCACAGTGCAGCGGACACAGCCTGCTTCGCAAGGCGGTAGCTTTCATTAGAGAAGCAGTTGCAGCAGCACTGGGGCTCAGGCGTCTGAAAGGTGCACTGCATCACAATTATCACTGTCTTATTTTAAAAAAAGGGCATGGGTGCTAATTCTTCTGGCTAGCATTAGGGGTGAGTTGCCCTTACTGCAAAGAGGGGCACTACAAGTGGGAGCTATTTTTTTCCGGAACTAGACTGTTTCAAGATCAGAGTGACGGCAACACATGGTGGGGAACAGGTGTAAGAGGTAGAGGAATACCCGCCACTAAGGGCTACAGATATCCTTAGTACAGCAGACACCGTTGAATTGGGCCTATGAGTGATGGGGGCTCACCACACCCCAATTATGGGGGGCAATGTGTTTTAGTCTTGATCTGTATTTGAATGATGCATTCTGCTTTTCTATAAGTCTCACATTTAGTGTGGATTATGAGCTACAGAAAAAGTACCCCTGAAAAGATCTCATATGCCCAACCCCTATGCTCAGCCCTGCCCCTCCCACTGCTGTAGTCTTTGCCATAAGGTTTTAGACGGGTGCTCGACTTCAAAACATTTGGTTAGGGGGCTCAAAGCAAGGAAGTTTTAAGACCTCTGGGCTACACCCAAAAAAACACAATTACAATCAAAATGTGTCTTTGCACACTCAATACTACACCACAAGCCTGAGACTGAAAGGCAATTGTAGCTTATAGGTATTTCTGTTGCACATTTGGAATGTTGATTACCTCTGGAGCCCCCATTGGTCCCCATTCATCAATGGTGGCTGGCTTGTATCGGTGGTGGCAGGGCGGGGGGAATGGTGTAGTGTAAAAAATAAATAAAAACAAACGTACTTTATCACTGCATCTCTCCTCTGCCGTCTTCCCTGTCAGGCCAAAAACAGGAAGTACCCAGCCCCCCCCCCCCAAGTCAATCACCATGCTGCAATGCAGAATGGTAATTGGTCTGAGCACCGTCGTTTGGCCCTCACACGGGGATAGGGAGCCTAGGCGTGTTCTCCACCCAGGCTGTAATGCAGCTTGGGTGGAGAACATGAGAAGTGCGCATGACTGTTTGTCCAGCCCATGACAGTGTGCCAAACATTCATGCGCACTTGCAGAGTGCCACCACTCCTCCCCCTGCTCTGGGAGCAGAGCAGACCTACCCCACCCGCCCCACAAAACTGCAGCAGCAGGAAGAAATAAAATGAAAATAAGACTGAGTTATTATTATTTTATTTTTCCTTTTTTACACTGCTGAAAAGCAGTGGGGCGCCGCTTCTTTGCCTTAGCAGAGGAGCCACCACTTCCCTTCATCACCCACCGCATCTACCACAGACACAAAATATGACTAAAAGAACAGATATCTAAGAGAGGCGTCTCCGTTTCAAAGCGAGTTATTACCACCGATTACCAGCTATTATCCACTCTCCTTAAGGGTGAAACACTGAGCACTTGAATGAATGAATGATGGATTTATAAAGCACAAGGGTACTCCAAGGAGTGTACCAGCGTTAGCAGGAGAGCCCAGTGCCCAGCCCCAAACTGGAAGAACTACTTCTCCCCAGAGAAAAACCGAGTCTTTCGTTTTTTCCGGAAGACGGGCTCGGGGACAGTCCATTGCAGCTCACAGAGGAGCTCATTCCAGGCCTCAGCAGCCAGAAAAGAAAAGGCCTCATCATCTCTTCAAACTCGCTTAAAGCAAGGAATAACTAAAGGAAAAGCAGAAGAGGAGTGCAGCGTCCTGGGGGGAATATACTGAGTGAATCTATCAGCCAAATGGAGAGGGCTGGAAGAGAATACTGCTCTATGGACCATCACTAATGCTTTGAAGAGGACGCGTTTCTTAACAGGCAGCCAATGCAAAGCCGTGAGAGCAGCTGTCGTTGAGGAACGCCGAGGCAGACGGAGATGTAACCTGGCTGCCGCGTTTGAACCCCCTGCAGGCACTCCACCTGGGCTTCAGCAGCTCCCAAGAACAGAACATTCGCATAATCAAGATGTGAAGTGCTCATGGCATGGATCACCACTCTTCTTGCCTCCAAAGGCAGGAGGGGAAGAAATTCCATAATGGTTGTATGGAGCAGTGTAAGGCGTTGACCTACTACTGTCGAAATCTGAGCCTTCATAGAGCGGGTATTGTCCAGTTTTACTCCCAAATCTTTTGCCACTAGAGAAGGAGGTGGCGGGGCAGGCAATGCCGAGGGCCAGGGATCTTCCCACAAGTTGGACAAATGAGGCCTGAAAGAGATAATTTCAGTCTTCTCCGCGTTGCCTTTCAGTTGGCTGCTCTCCTTCCAATAAAAGACAGCCCGCATGCAGTCCAGGAAAAGGGCCTACGATAGAGGCAGGCAACCCTCGAAGGCAAAGAGCAGCTGCGTGTCATCGGCGTAAGAAATTATTTTACAGCCAAACAGCTCGACAACAGACATTAGGGGGGCCATGAAGAATTTAAAAGGGGTAGGGCTAAGAGAAGAACCCAGCAGTACCCGTTGCTTAACTGCCTTGAACTCCGAGAAAAGAGGAGTGAGCCAAATCGATTGGCCTCTATTGGTCAAAAATGACTTGCACCAGTCCCACATAGAAGCATCCACACCCAAGATGGAAATATGGAGCAGGACGATAGAGTGTGGGATGGTGTCAAAGGAGGCAGGCACGTCAAGAAGAATCAGGGCTGTACTTTTTCCGGAATCCAAAGCCAATTTGATATGGTCAGAGATTTCCAGTAATGCTGATTCGAATAGGCCACATTATAACCCAGGCATTTAGAACGCATGACATTACAACGCGGTCATTACAACGACCGGGTTGTTACATCCATAGCATTACAATGCAAGTCATTACAACGACTTGCTGTAGGGGGGCCCTGGATGTTGGAATAGTATAATTTACTATTCCAACTCCAGTCTGTGCAACAGTAGGGAAGGTGTTGGAATTGAAATCCAACACCTTCTGCCCCTACAGCAAGTCGTTGTAACGGCTTGCGTTGTAATGGCATGCGATGTAACAACGTATTCATTGTAATAACCACATTGTAATGGCATGCGTTGTTTAACATGCGGGTAAATTATGTTTCCAGCTGATTCAGTGCTATGACGGGGACGATAACCAGATTGACTAGGGCGTAGCAAATTCCCTTTCTCAAGATATTCTGATAGCTGGATGTCAACAAGCTTTTCCAGCCTCTGTGTCAAGGCCTACAATACAGAGATGGACCTATAGTCGGGCCCTTTGCAGTCAGTATCCTTGTATAAAAGTCCGGATTCAGACACTGAAGAACAACACTTTGTGATTGCTGGGAGGGGTATCTATCAAGGCCATGACATTCTGAGCATGGATATATTGTCCCATTCATATTCTCAGTAGATTTTGATAATAAGTTCAAGAAGTTCTTTTGTTAAACTGCAGATGACTCCTGGTGGCCCGCCGCGTTAGGAACACCCCCCACACCCACGGACCACGCATGAAACCTCAGCATCATACTGTACTCATCGCTGACAATGAACCAGATAACGTCGTCTCCTCATCATGCTTCCACATGCTTTGCCTGCTTCAAAAGACCTTCAGCTGGATTCCCACCGAATCCAGAAAGACGGTCACCCACACGCTCATCAGCGAAAGACTCGACTACGGCAACGCACTCTGTGCCAGAGTCACCCAGAAACTCCTCAGGAAACTACAGAAGGTTTAAAACGCTGCAGCCAGACTGGGCCTCAACATCCCTCGCCGCTGCCACTTCACCGAACAGCTGTGAGAACTCCACATGCTCCCAGTCAACAAAAGAGTCCTTTTCAAGCTCCTCACACACGCCTACAAAACCCTCCACGATGCAGGTCCAGCACATCTGAACCACCACCTCTCATTCCACGTACTCACCAGACACCTCCGCTCTGCCCAACTTGCCCTGGCCACCAGCCTACGGATCCGCAAGACCAGCACAGAAGGAAGATCCTTCTTCTACCTCGCCACCAAGACCTGCCCTCCACCTCAGGCAAACCCCGTCACTGACCAAATATAGGGAGGATCTCAAGATCTGGCTCTTCGACTGAACCCAGCACTGAGACAGATCAGCAGCGCCTCATCCCCCCTCAGCGCCTTTAGACCCTCATGGGTGATTAGCTGCGCTATACAAACCTTGATTGATTGATTGATGCAGCGCAACATAGGATGAAATTGGGGCTCTGTATGTTATGTGATTTATTTACTTTGCAGACGAAAACAACATTTTAATTGCTTATTTACAGCTTTAATGCTTGGATGGATGAGCCTATAATAAAGGCACATCACTGTTCATTAATCACCCTTGCAATTCCATTTATTTGATCAACTATCATAACAACATGTTGTTGGATTTGCAGTTTTTTTGTTCACAAGGTAAAGATGTGTAGCTGGGCTTTCTTAAAGCCACCCCAAAAGTACTGGCCCTTGTCAAAAGTGTCTATCACTCTACATTTTGTTGTGAGCGCTTTTTAAAATCAGTACTTGCAATACACAAATCATCGTTTGTCTCAATCTTGGAGCACTCTCCTTCAAGGACCAGCTTAACCCTGCTAATGTAGTCTGTTCAGAGAAGGAGGTCTTTGTAGTCATTATTATTATTGGTGCTAGCAGCAGCAGTTGTAGTATTTGTTATGACTGCCAAGTTTTCAGATTGCTTGTGTGTGACATTTCTATGGTTTTAGTTAGGCATATGAGTGACATTCTATGTCAAATGAGTGGCACTTAGAGTGACACCTTCTCACGAATAAATCAAGGCAGTAACCATTGTTTGAGTGTGACTCCAAGCATTATCCGTGTCCACACATATCACCCAGCAATGATCATATGCTAAAACAATTCAAACCTATTGGTGTTGCCAATGCATGTTAGCAGTATCAGATCCAGGAGTAATTATGATTTTGTTGTGAATGAATAGAATTGAAAATGTTTAAATTCTAACAATACCAGACTTTACATTTAATATAACTTGCTCTGTGGAAGGGGTAGGGGCACTCGGGTGGCTTGCATAGCGGTAGGCCTCAGTAGATGCTGCTGTGTTCAGGTGGTAACTGGTACTAATGAGGTGAAAGCTTTGCCCAGACAATATACTGGTAAATGGACATAATAAAGAATACTAGTACTTAATGTGCCACGTTATTTTTCTTTTCTTGCTGCATATCGTTGACAACCATGACAAATAATCTGGGCCGCCATTGACTCTCTTTATAGTTTCAATAGTGCAGGTTGGTCCACATGGGTCTCAAAGTGCTGTACAGATTGTGAAAGAATTTAAGGGAGTTACACTAAACTGTGCCTAAAAGGGTGTATATGGACAAGAGCACAATATGGTGCATAGACGTCAATATAGGTTATGGATTGTACTTTTCAGATTTACTGTGTCATCATTCTTTTTAAAAACTTACATCCAGAGTATACATGCAAATAATGTAGTCTGTTGCATAGACCACTTGTCAAGGGCTTTCAACAATGAACAGCAAGTTGAAAGAAAAAAAGTCAACAAGACAAAAAGATAGTTGTGTAATTGGCATTATGAGTTTGGATTACTCTGGAAACATTCAGGGCCCGATTCACAGAGGTAAATTTAAACTAAGTTTGGACCTGAGGTCTATGTTTAGACCTGGGGCCACATTATGCATACGGCGCATTTTCCTTGATTGAGCCAGGCGCACCTTTTAAAAAGTGCACCCAGCGCAATCAAGGAAAATACACCATATTAGGGTGAATGCTCTGCCATGGGGGCAGTCTCGAACTCACACTGTCCTGGGGCCAGCACATGCAGGTGAAAAACGGAGTGGTTGCTTTAAAGCCGCACTGTGTTTTCACAGTGCAGGTGGCACACGCCTGAACTTTTAAAGGGGATTAGAGAGCCCCTTGCAGGCAAGTGCAGTGAGTGACTGCACCCACCTGAAAGGGGATGTCTGGGGGGGTCAATGGAACCCACTTTTCCCCCACCAGAGGGCTGCAATCAGGGGGTTCCCGGACAGTGCACCACCTAACCTGACAGTGCACCACCTTCTAGGTGGTGCACTGGCTGTGTGCCTCCTGAGAGCTTCTTTGCCTCTGCGTCCGCGTCTGTAACCCGGCGCGAATGCAGAGGCAAGGGAATTCTCTCATTTGCATGGGGCAACGCTTTTATGCAAATGAGGGTACGCCCTCATGAGGAAGCGTTGGCACTGTATGTGCGCCAGAGCTTTCAGTAGTACAGAAGAGGATGCACAAGCCTCTGCGCCCCCTTCTGTAATACCTAATTGCCCCAGGGGTGCGCACAGCAGGAGCAAACGGCCGTTGCACCCCGGGGCACTTGTATAACATGGCTCCTAATGTCTAATGATAGACTTAAGGTCTAGGTTTAGACTTCAGGTCTAATGTTAGAATTGAAGTCTAAGTTAAGAATTCTGGTCTAAAGTTAGACTTAAGGCCTGAACTTAGACTTCAGGTCTAAAGTTAGCTTATTTGCGGCAGTGTGGTGCATTTGGAGAGGGAACGCTACGGTGTATTGGATGCCATGAGGTCGCGCAGTAAGTCAAGCGACATGAACGCGGTTAGGAGCACCCAAACACTCTTAGACAATTCACGGGACTCTTTTGCCTGATTGGACTATCAGTACTACAACACCTCTTTTTTCATTTGTCCTGAAGAGGCTGGAATAACAAAGCCGAAGGAGCCTGTCCCTTTTTCTTGGGTTGAATACAAATGGACTAAGGACATATGGCTTCTGTGAAGATTGTAGGAGGCATGGTGGCATGGTGGCGTATGGTGGGTTTGGTGAAGTGGTCGGTCCAGTGTGGCTGAGAGCGATGTTGTTGCTGGCGGAGAAGATGGGGTCGAACGTGTGGTGACGGTGGGGTTGTTTTTCAGTAGGGATGGGGGGTTGTGGTCTTTAAAGTTGTCCAGGTGGAAATTGAGATCGCCGAGGAGGATGCAGTACTTTGAGGCGAGAGCGTGGTGTGCGATGAAGTCAGCTCTGGTTTCGCTGAAGGGGGGCGGGGTCCAGGGGGTCTGTAGACAAGGATGACTCAGAGAGTGGTGTTCGGGTTGTTCTTGATATGGAAGTGGAAGTGCTCTATGTTGCGTGAGTGGTCGTCGGAGCTGGTTATGAGGCAGGGGGTGTCTTTGTATATGATGACGATGCCTCCTCCCAATCAGTTGATGCAGTCCTTGTGGATGATTTTATATCTATCAGGGATGGCGATGTCCGGAGCTGAGCTGGAGTTCACCCAGGTTTCTGTGAAAAAGGCAACCTTGGGGTAGGTGACGTTGAGCAGGTCCTAGGTCTCCAAGACATGTCTTTTAAGGGAGATGGTGTTGAGTAGGATACATCCGAGGTCTGTGTCTGGGTCGTGCAGTCGGTAGGTCTGGTGTGCGGAGGTCGGTAAAGTTGCAGTTGGCAGATGGGAAGGTGAACCGGCCTTTGGTATTCTTCGGCAATGCGAGGTGGCAAGTGGAGTGGCATCTTGTGTTGAGGGCCTGGAGGGTGCTAGTGTTGTTGCAATGGATGGTCCAAGAACCAGGGTCTGTGGCGCTCGGCGCGGTCAATGCGTGGACGGGAGCAGACAGGCTTGTCTTTGATGCCTGAGCATCGTGCAGCGGCCGCCATTAAGTAGTGTGAGGGGGAGGGTTGGACAGCTGGGAGGCTGGAAAGTGGGAAGCGGCTCTTGAGGGCCGGTGCAAGAGGGGACGAGCAGGAACATAAAGTGGAAGAGGTGCTTGCCTTGCTAGCTGAGGCGAGAGAAGCTCGGGAATGGGAATTACGGAAAGTGCAGTGCATTTTGGATAATCTTAATTTTGCATGTAGTGCAGTGCGAGCAGGGAGAACATTTTGCAGGAGGATCGGTTTGGCAATGTCGGGAGAAGTGCTACAGCACCAGAATATGAGGGTGGCATTGGCTTTAAGAGCAGATTTCAGAGTCTGACAACATTTTTGGTTTATTTCAATGGAGTCAGTTTTTGTTGAGGAAGAGACATCTTGGCATGTTTAAGTTTTTTCAGACTCAGCAGGAGCTGCAGGTTTTTGCCTTTTCTGGGACGGAAGATGGTATGTGGGAAATGGCCAGAGTCATAAGATGGCACAGGGGAGGAACCTTGCTTTTTGAACCCCTATGCGGTCAGGAGGTGGCTAATAGACAGGTGCTGTTAAATGTTGATAACATGACAATGATTGAGTTGGTCAACAAACAGAAGGCCCGTGATTTGCAGGCTCTGAGACTGCTGAGGAGGTTTATGCTAGGATGTTTGCATTATATCACCTTATACCGGGTGAAAGCAATGGTATACCTGATGTTTTATCTTGTTCACAGTGGCAGAGGTTCCGCAGTTGGCTTCTGGTGCAGAAGACAAGAAGACAGAGTTTTCGTGGACATCTGGGCACTGGGGGAATGAGGGTTGCGAGTTAGGTGGCACATTACGTATCTAGTACTACTAGAAGGTCCTATTTTCAGTTAGGGAAGAAGTTTATCGAGAGCAGTGCCAGACGGGGTGGGATTGGTAAGGATGGACTTTTACAGCGCAAGGAAGATGCTATGAACTTTGTGTTGATGTTTATTGATAGAGGTTTGTCAGCATCGACTATTTCTGGTAAGTAGGCTGGTTTGTCTTTTTATGGTAAGCTGTTTTGGGATTATGACCCTGCTGTAGGGGATTTGGCAAGGTGAGGTCTGTTGAGATAGTTCAGGTTTCAGGGTTGTGTGGAGTCTATAAGCGAAACAGTTGCTTCTGAGGTTAATGCAAGCATTGGTAGTTTGTTGTTATTATGATTTTGAAGTGTGGATTTTTCGATTGTGTATAGTTTAGATGTTTTTTGGGACTTTCTGCGTTTCTGAGCTTTTGGGTGTTAAAGGCAGTCATGGCTTACATTTTCCATACGTGGTAATGGAGAGTGAGCTTTTCAAAATGTTGCTTCAATCGAAGATGGATCAAAAGGATAGAGGGCAGTGGATCATGCTTCAGCGATGCGAGGTACGTAAGGTGTGTCCTGTAGAGGTTGGACACAGGTATTTGATGGGCTGCCAAAGGAGAGATGGACCAATTTTTTGTCATTCCAATGGTAAGAAAGTTACAGTGGCCCATGTGTTAGGTGATCTTAGGAAGGCTTTAGTTTATTTGGGAGTGAATGCAAAGCGTTTTGGTACTCATTCATTTAGAATATGAGCTGCTTCTGAAGCAGCGTGCATGGGACTGCATAGTGCAATTATCAGCCATTTTGGGAAATGGCGCTCTAGATGTGCTGAACATTACATCAGGCTGCGGATTGAGTTATTACTTTTCATAACGTTTTTATTTTGTTTTCTAAAATTGTTCTGTTTTTTCGGAGGTTGTGCCAAAGGTCCAGCAGTTGGAAAAATGGTGACATGGATAGTTGGACATTCCTTAGTGCGCTAGGCTGCAAAATTTCCAGATAGTCTCCCTAAAAGCCATTCTTTAGGGTTACCGAGCAGCCGTCATGAAGTCAGTTGGTGGGGTAAGAGCGCAATAAGATGGGGGCAGTTACTCCCTTTCATGGCTGAGCTGTTTGAAGGGAGGGGATTTCCTGACCTTTTAATTGTCCACTTGGGCAAGAAAGATTTAGTCCAGCTCTTGGGGTTGACCTTGATCAAAGCCATGAAGGAAGATTCGATGCAGACTTGTCAGAGTTGGGTGGGCAAGTGCGCGGCGTGGAGAGCATTTGTGCCCAGGAGATATTGGTGAGGTGCTGTTAAGCATACTGCAGTGGGAGAAGCCAGGTGAAAACAGAACAAGGCCATGAAAGTATTTTGTTGGGAGAATGGTGTGAAAGTATTGGTCCACGATCACATCACGGAGGAAGATGTTAATTTATTTTTCACTGATGGTGTTCATTTGTCACTTTTTGATAACGGTTTTTATCTCATGGATTTGCATCAGCTTTTGGCCACGCAGCTGTTTCTGTTGTTTTCTGTTGAGTGGTGGAGGTGAGGGGAATGGAAAACTCCGTAGCAGGGTTATCCTGCGTGGTGGTAGTTGGGGAGATGAGGAGTCACAAGCAGGTGTATCCACCCCTCGGGGGGCAGGAACATAGAGCCGCCCCTGGGGGACAACTCCAGGACCTATTGAAGCATGGTTTGAATAATGGGAGAGTTTTGGGGCATGCTTGGGTGAGGTGTCTGTAGCAAGAATGGGCTTCAGATGCGAAAGAGTAAAGAAAAAGGGGGGCGTGTGAAAGTTCTTGGGTGTGAATTTCACATGTTGGGAGGGAACCTTAAGAGAGATGGGCTGGTCAGGTTGGCTACTGTGTATTATTGAGGGTTTTATTATATGTATCTTATTGTTAGAAAACCGGTTACTAGTTGGGGGGGGGGGAAACCCTACTCAAGCAGTAGTCACAATCTCTGTCAGGGTGAAAAACAAGCAAACCTCAAATTAACCTGTGCTCAACCCTCTGGTAGTTTGACACAAAAGCAGTCAGGCTTAACTGAGAGGCAATGTGTAAAGTATTTATGCAGCACTTCAAACAATATTAAAGTGAAAACACACCACAAGAAAAATCCCACATCAATTTAGAAAAATTGAGTAAAATGTAATAAATAATTTCTCACCAAAATGACAAAACTGCAATCTGTAGAACCGGAGATTTGCAATTTTAAAGATTAAAGGGATGCGCGGGATTAATAGAGGGACCAGATTAGCACTGCTGAAAGAATTACCTTCGAAAATTAACGCATTGAGTTCCGGGACCAGGTTAGTCCTGCTGAAAGAATAACCTTTGAAATTCAATGCAAGAATTAAGTTTGAGGTGGAAGGGGCAGCGAGGGACAGGGAAAGCTTCATGGATAGTCTTCAATGTAGCGCGACAAGGAAGCCGGGAGTCACAGACGGTTATCTCTGTAGCGTGAAGATGTTGTTGTGTGCCACTGGAATCAAGCTATCCTGGCTGAAGAGGGGTGAAACCCCGAAACCGGACCTAGGATGCTTGTTTCCTGTCCAGGGAGGACCTGGCTTGGCAGTTCGGGCTGGACTGTTCCCATGAGGCACAGGGTCAAGACTGATTTGCATATGGCCAGGTCTAAACTGGGGTGGCATGGTGAGCAACAGAAGGATGGATTTAACCCAGATCTCTTGACTGGGGGGGTGAATGTTTTGATTTGTTCTGCATTCCGTCCATCAATAGTGTGTCCTTTGCTTTCTCGCCCTAAGTGCGCCAGGTATGCCCAGATGTGAGTCCTGGGCTCACTGTGCCACTGGAATCAAGCTATCCTGGCTGAAGAGGGGTGAAACCCCGAAACTCGTCCTTGGATGCTTGTTTCCGGTCCAGGGAGGACCTGGCTTGGCAGTTTGGGCTCAACTGTTCCCATAAGGCACAGGGTCAAGACTGATTTGCATATGGCCAGGTCTAAACTGGGGTGGCATGGTGAGCAAAAGAATGATGGATTTAACCTAGATCGCTTGACTGGGGGTGAATGTTTTGATTTGTTCTGCATTCCAACCATCAATTGTGTGTCCGCTATGTGTCGCAAGCAGGCGCTGTTGGAGCTTCACGTTAGTGGTCACCACAAGTTGTTGATGCCGTAGCGCTGAGGTGGTGGTGTGAAAAGTTGGGTTTGCTGGAACTTTCCTCTGGTGGGTGGTGCTGGCAACAAGATCTTGGTGTTCGGGAAGAGCCCGATACTTCATGATTTCTCATTTTCTTGAGGAAAGAGCTGCTCAACTGATGCCACACCAAGGATCCAGGACCTGAGGCGCATCTCTTGGGGATCATGAACTCACTCCAGCAGAGCGCAGCAGGGTTCAGGCAGGTCCAGTTGGAGGTCCAGGTAGCAAGTCAGTTGGGCAGTTGCAGGGAGCTACTGGAACTTGTTATGTCCCTGTAGCTTAGAACAGGCGGTCAGCTGGCTGGCACTTGGAGTCATCTCAGCCTGCAATGGAGGGTGAAGGTCCAGTCTTCCTTCTTAGCAAGCAGGCCAGCAGGTTGGTAGTCCTTCTGGCAGCAGAGGACTGCTATTGCAGTCCTTCTTCTGTAGTATACACAGGTCCAGGAGTGTACTGAAGAGTTGGGTCTGAGGGTCCAATATTTATATCTGGTGCCCACCTTGAAGTACAAGAAGTTTCTAGAGAATTTCACTTGAAGTTCTTGAAGTTCCCTGCCTCCCCTATCCTGGCTCCAAGCTGGCTAAATGTACAATGCAGTGGTGACATGTCCTTTGCATGAAGGCAGGGCATAGCCTATTAATTTGCAAACGGGGCTGTGCCCAGCTCCCAGACCATCTTGCTAATTGATGGCCCCTTCAGGCACACCTAATCACTCTATTGTGTGGATGTCTGGGAGGAATAAACAAAGTCCAACTGCCAACTACACCCAGTGATGTGACCCAGGAACAGGCTGGAGGCACCAAATAGTTAAGGCAGGAAAACTGTAACTTTTTCAAAGTGCCATTTTCAAAATTGTAACTGAAAATTAGCCCTGGGCGGAGTTCGTGGAGTTCTGTTACGCGGAACTCCGCGAGTGCAAAAAAGCTACACTGCACTACGCGGGGCTCGGTAAGCGGCAGAGTGCGTTAAAAAAATGCTGTTCGCCGTAATTTTTAGTGCCGGGTGTTTGTCAGTGCTGTGAAATTATCGCGAACACCACCATGCACAGCACTAGAGAGCGCAAGCGGGTGCTGCTTCCTTTCTGCTGCTCAAGTAGATTTTCCGATCGCCGGCGTTGAGAAATCTCGCCGGAGGTTGATTTCCCTCGCTCGTGCTAAACCAAATTGACGTTGACAAGCGAGAAAGAGAAAAAATCCCACTGGGAGGTGGATTGATGTTGACGAGCGCGAGCGTGGAAAAAAACTCCGCTCTGCATACTCCGCGAGCTCCGTGTAATGCGGACACTCCACAAACTCTGCGAGCGGAGTATCACCGCCAGGCTTACTTAAAATCCAACTTTACCATTAAAGAGGATTTTTAAATGACTATTTCTCAGACACCAAACATGGCATACTCATCTTCTCCCAATTTAAAGTTATCGCCTATTATATGCAATAAGGTAACCCAATGTTATCCTTTGGGAGAGGTAGGCCTCACAATAGTGAAAAGCGAATTTAGACTTTTCTCACTTACAAGACATGTAAAACGTAAAAGTACATGCCTAACTTTTCAAATACGCTGCACCCGGCCCACTGGGCTGCTTAGGGCCTACCATATGGGTGACTTATATGTGTTAAAAAGGAAGTTTGAGCCTGGCAAGAGGTTTATCTTGCCAGGTCAAAATGGCAGTTTAAAACTGCACATACAGGCTGCAATGGCAGGCCTGGCACATGTTTAAAGGACCACTTAAGTGTCTGGCACATTCTTAGGGTGAAGAAATGGCATGTGTTTCTGGTCCAATATCGCTTTTGCTGGCTAATTTCTCTGTAAATGCAAAGAAGAGCGAAAAATGTGATGGGGAGGGTGCCGGGCTGCTAATATTTTACTTATACATGAAGCGCTAGCATACGGGTCTGAATGAATAGACTGTAGCCACCACCTGTTTCTCATGGACTATCGGTGTGGGAAAGCGGAAGAGAGCTCTGTGCGTTTAAATCGGGAGGTAGTAGCGGTCCTGAAATGCTCATTATAAATGCCAGTGAACGCTGATATAGAATGCCCCTTCATATCACCTCGATATATTGGAAAGGTCGCAGTCATTGTATAGTAGTTTTTCGTACCTTGCTGCTCGTAAGTTGTAGATCCTGACTTGCTTCTATTCGGCGTTTGCTTCGTCTACGTCCTCAGCAGTTGGAAAAGGCTCCGATTCGGTGGGGCGTGCTGGTTGGTTCATTTGAACTTCCGGCGTGGCTACGTCCAGCGTCGTCCCCGATGCGTTGCTGTGGCAACGTTGGGTGTATATGCAGCTTCCTTTGTCTTTTAGTACTTCGTTTTTGAATAGGGGCAAATATCCTTCATCTATGAGACCCGTTCCTGTTAGTTATTAGCGCTGTTGTACATTCCTTTCCAGATTTTTTTGTTATGGTGCTACAGTATTGACGATGTTTGTAGCATCCGCTTGCCATTGTGTTAAGGCTGCCTGAAATGGTCAAATGTTCGTTATGATGAAGGGAACATCCTTCGTTTATTCCGGTGTTCAGTTCCGTGTTATTGTGAAAGCTTAAACACGGCTTGTGGCTGTCAATAAAACTTCATGTTGTTCTTCTGGTTTGTGGTTGTGTGACTTTGGTGGACAATAAAGTTCAATTTTTTCTTGTTGAAAAAAAGTTTTTGTGACTCATGTCGACCTCAAAACTCTGTACCACGGGAGGAAAAGACTGCTGGAACCCTTCTTCTATATAATGTGTGTTAGTTCTGTCATTTCATTTAGCCCGTTTTCGATAGTTCCAAGGAACATTATGGTTTTTGCTTCAATTTTGGATAATAAGGCGTCGATGTTTTTGCCTTTGATGTGGCGCAGAACTGTCCATTTTAGATCGTTTGGACCATGGTTTTTTTCTATGCAATGTGATACCATGGGAGCGTTAGGTGTTTTACACTTAATTCTGGAACGGTGTTGGGAAATGCGATTTTTTTATGGGTTGAGTAGTTTTCCCAATGTAGGCTAATGGGCAAGGGCAAAGAACGCAATATATGACGTTATGAGTATTGCAGTTGGTGAAATTTTCATGATTTATGTATTTCGGACCATACACAAATTGGGTTCCTTCTAATGTACTGTCACATGATACGCAAGTACCACATTTTCTGTGACCTTTGATCGGTGGTAGTGATAGCATGGTCCTCAGGGTTGTTTCTGGTTGTTTGATGGTTGTGTTGGCTCGTACAAGTTTCTCTCTTATGCTTGTGTTTTTTTTCAGTGCAAATATTGGAATTTGTGAAAATGATGGAATGCTTTTTATTGTGTTCCAATTCTTTCGGATGATTTTTTGCATCTCTGTTGTTCGACCTGAGAACGTGGTGACGCATACCAAAGGTGTACTTTTTTTCTCCTTCTTCGGAATGAGGAGGGACTCTCGTGGGGTGTACCATGCTCGTTTCAACGCCTTCTTGAGGAGTTTTTTGGGATAATTTCTCATTACCAGTTTCTCCAGTAGTTCTGTCGCATTTCTGAAATAATCCTCTTTTTTCGAGCAGTTTGTCAAAATGAAGAAGTATTCTCCTTGTTCTAAATAATTGCAGATTGTAATAATTGAATTAAAACTCGCAGTCAATAAATGGGCTCGCTGAGAAAAGAAAAAAGTGTGATCCATGGTGTCAGAGGCAACTGCATGTCAAAAAAGTTACTGTATAGATTCCGGCCTCTGAAAACCTTATAGAATCTTTCCCCTTCATTTATATCCCTATGTAGAGTGGGCACCAGGCCTACGAGGGTATAGGTAGAATCGTTTACCGTAGGGAATTAAAAGCTCCCGTCACCTAGACTAAAGTCATCTAGGTGGCTCAAATTATTTCTGAACACTCCCACACTGAGACAAAACACTGCCCAACCCATAACCAATTTTAGAATCTCATAAAAACTTGCGTACCCAGAAACCAGGCCAAACTAAGGACCAGATTAACTCATTACTGATTCAATCCTCCATATACCAATGACAGAACCCAAAACTCTCAGTATCAGAGAGGAGGACATTGAAGAACTCTTAAGACGTCCATCTACATTCAATCTAGGCAACAACCTAACAAGTTTTGCCCAGCAATCAGACTTGGAAAAAATAACAAGGCTCAAGAAAAAACAAATACGAACAGCCCTACACGGCGAAGTATTACTAGAACATCTAAGAGCCGGCACAATACCATCTGGATTACAAGTAAAGAATATTCCTGTTATATTCACAGATCAACCCGAATACCTGGAAGGATTTAGTCACATCGGAACCAAATGTTCAAGAGATTGGATGTTCCATTCAATTAAAACTGCAGAGCGTTTGAGTCACAAAGAACTAGAACTAATCAAAGAATTAGAAGAACCTTTGCTGAACAACTCAGCGATAGAAAACGCCCAAACACTACTGTGTAAACTGGAAAAAGAGAATACGACCTTCAAAAAAAACACAGAAGACGCAAAAAGATTAAAACTACACAAAGATATAACAAACTTTTCAGAAATCAGGATTTACCCATATCTAGACAAGGAATACTACAAACAACCTCAAAACACCGTAGCCCTTGGAACATAGGGAGGAAGAAGTAAGAGACGGTTTCTCACATTCTCGGACGCCTCATCTTCCTCGGGCACCTCAAGTGAAAGTGAAGGATCCTCCACTACCAGAAACAATCAACAAAGACCATTCTACCAGCCGGCTCCTTTTTTAGACAGAGGAAACAGCCGACCGAGAGGCAGATCACGAGCAAACAGATGGTACAACCCCCAATCCAATCAATACCAAGGGGAGATCACCACCCGGAGGAACGTATACCATTGGTAATGGAAGAGACGGATTGCATATACAACTTATCAAACTACGATTTAACCTTAGATGAAATCAAAGTACTCCAGAAAGGGTTATCATTTATCCCCACCGTGAGACCAGACCTCAATCAAACCAAAATGGAAATAATCCAATTATTTCGCAAAATGCGACTCAAAATATTTTTCCAGGATAGCGAAGAGACGATACCTCGAAATTTTTCAGGCTTGAAAAATCCTTCGACATTTTTTCATAGCGCTACCAACATGCCCATTGAACTCTTAACATTTGAGAAAAATGTATTAAGAGACTTGGATAACCTTGAAAAAAAGATAACATTCACCAAATGGAACCTTACAAAGGATGAAAGAAAAGCTCTAGAACACCTATCACACAGTAAGAGCCTTATAATAAAGCCAGCCGATAAAGGAGGAGGAATTGTAATTTGGCCCAGAGAGAAATACGAGCTGGAAGTACAGCGACAACTATCAGATAACAAATACTACCGGAAAACCAACGAAGATTGGAATAAAAAAATCAAAGAGAGATTACTGCCCATTATACAAACTGGAAAGGAAGAAGGTTGGTTAACAAAAAAAGAGTCACAATTTCTGATTAATGACAACCCACGGACACCAATCATGTATGTCCTTCCCAAAGTGCACAAGGACTCCAGCAACCCGCCAGGAAGACCAATAATCTCGGAAGTCAACTCGATGCTTGAAAGACCGGCCAAATACGTAGATACGTTTTTGAAACCACTAGTCTGGGATACACCAAGTTACATTAAAGACACCATGCAAGCCATTACCATGCTGGAACACTACCCCTTTGATGAAGAAAATGAATTCCTAGTGACTCTTGACATCGTGAGTCTGTATTCCAACATTCCCCAAGAAGCTGGTTTGGAAGCTCTTCAAGTGTTCTTAGACAAACGCATTCGACCACATAATGTACCAACGACCTCCCTAATACAGCTAGCAGAAATCTGCTTGAAATACAACTTCTTCACATTCAATGACACACAATTTCTACAAATCATGGGTACCGCGATGGGTTGTCCCTTCGCTCCAGAAACGGCCATAATGTTTATGGCACTCTTTGAGGAAAAATGGAAATACAACAACAACCCTTACGACGGACACATCAAAATTTGGCGTCGATATATCGACGATGTGTTTCTTCTGTGGAGAGGGGATGAAGAACAACTTGAAACCTTCGTGATCTGGCTAAATAACAGGAACCCAAATATTCAATTCACGGTAAACTACAACAAAGTAGAAATGAACTTTCTGGACCTCCTAATCAAACATGAAGAGGGCCATATATACACTACACTTTACACCAAAAAAACGAACAGAAACACATTCCTACATTTCTCAAGCTTCCACCAACGCAATTTGCGCGAGAACCTCCCATTTAGCCAGTTCCTGAGGATAAGGCGGAACTGCTTGAAAAAAGAGGATTATTTCAGAAATGCGACAGAACTACTGGAGAAACTGGTAATGAGAAATGATCCCAAAAAACTCCTCAAGAAGGCGTTGAAACGAGCATGGTACACCCCACGAGAGTCCCTCCTCATTCCGAAGAAGGAGAAAAAAAGTACACCTTTGGTATGCGTCACCACGTTCTCAGGTCAAACAACAGAGATGCAAAAAATCATCCGAAAGAATTGGAACACAATAAAAAGCATTCCATCATTTTCACAAATTCCAATATTTGCACTGAAAAAAAACACAAGCATAAGAGAGAAACTTGTACGAGCCAACACAACCATCAAACAACCAGAAACAACCCTGAGGACCATGCTATCACTACCACCGATCAAAGGTCACAGAAAATGTGGTACTTGCGTATCATGTGACAGTACATTAGAAGGAACCCAATTTGTGTATGGTCCGAAATACATAAATCATGAAAATTTCACCAACTGCAATACTCATAACGTCATATATTGCGTTCTTTGCCCTTGCCCATTAGCCTACATTGGGAAAACTACTCAACCCATAAAAAATCGCATTTCCCAACACCGTTCCAGAATTAAGTGTAAAACACCTAACGCTCCCATGGTATCACATTGCATAGAAAAAAACCATGGTCCAAACGATCTAAAATGGACAGTTCTGTGCCACATCAAAGGCAAAAACATCGACGCCTTATTATCCAAAATTGAAGCAAAAACCATAATGTTCCTGGGAACTATCGAAAACGGGCTAAATGAAATGACAGAACTAACACACATTATATAGAAGAAGGGTTCCAGCAGTCTTTTCCTCCCGTGGTACAGAGTTTTGAGGTCGACATGAGTCACAAAAACTTTTTTTCAACTAGAAAAAATTGAACTTTATTGTCCACCAAAGTCACACAACCACAAACCAGAAGAACAACATGAAGTTTTATTGACAGCCACAAGCCGTGATTAAGCTTTCACAATAACACGGAACTGAACACCGGAATAAACGAAGGATGTTCCCTTCATCATAACGAACATTTGACCATTTCAGGCAGCCTTAACACAATGGCAGGCGGATGCTACAAACATCGTCAATACTGTAGCACCATAACAAAAAAATCTGGAAAGGAATGTACAACAGCGCTAATAACTAACAGGAACGGGTCTCATAGATGAAGGATATTTGCCCCGATTCAAAAACGAAGTACTAAAAGACAAAGGAAACTGCATATACACCCAACGTTGCCACAGCAACGCATCGGGGACGACGCTGGACGTAGCCACGCCGGAAGTTCAAATGAACCAACCAGCACGCCCCACCGAATCGGAGCCTTTTCCAACTGCTGAGGACGTAGACGAAGCAAACGCCGAATAGAAGCAATTCAGGATCTACAACTTACGAGCAGCAAGGTACGAAAAACTACTATACAACGACTGCGATCTTTCCACTATATCAAGGTGATATGAAGGGGCATTCCATATCAGCGTTCACTGGCATTTATAATGAGCATTTCAGGACCGCCACTACCTCCCGATTTAAATGGACAGAGCTCTCTTCCGCTTTCCCACACCGTTAGTCCATGAGAAACAGGTGGTGGCTACAGTCTATTCATTCAGACCCGTATGCTAGCGCTTCATGTATAAGTAAAATATTAGCAGCCCGGCACCCTCCCCATCACATTTTTCGCTCTTCTTTGCATTTACAGAGAAATTAGCCGGCAAAAGCGATATTGGACCCGAAACACATGCCATTTCTTCACCCTAAGAATCAACCAAAAGGGTACGTAAAAACTAAGCAGACACAGCACGTCCTGGAAGTGTG
The DNA here is from genome assembly GCF_964204655.1 of Triturus cristatus. Classification (NCBI taxonomy): domain Eukaryota; kingdom Metazoa; phylum Chordata; class Amphibia; order Caudata; family Salamandridae; genus Triturus; species Triturus cristatus. The sequence continues at coordinate 1,168,298,405 of NC_140584.1, read as the reverse complement.
AGCAAGCCACAAAACCACCAGGGAACCCCATATTTCATAAATCCATTCTCATTTGTGTGTTATAGGCAAAGAAGATGACAGCAACCTATAACTGGTAGTACGTAAGTTTTTCCACCAATAATGTCTTTTTTTTAAAAAAACTCTTTTTTATATCACATAAAATGAACACACACTTAAATTAGGCGTATTATTATTTTTACAGGAAAAAGATGTCCCATTGGAACCATTTATGAGCCCTGACGAAGACCTTATTATTAATACATAGGTCCAACATAATATAGGTCGAAACGCGTCGGCTAGCAGAGATTCAGATAACTTGGGATAAAAACAAGACACTAGCGTCCCCCACAGAGCAAAAACAACAATTCAGTTATCGCTCTCTATATAATCACTCTGAAATAACTCTTTCTGACCCTGCTTAGGATCATAAGAAGTAGTCAACGTTGAGGACCCGACAAGCTAGAGTCCCCACAATCTACCAAATCGGATATCTAAGTACTGTAGTGCAACAATTTTCTCGTTTGTGTAAAGTACTTCATTTATGTTTGTATGATATTCCGTAAAGTCATTGTGAAAAATGTAAAGAATTTTCCACGTTTTATGTAAAGGGCATGTGTTTGTCAAAATGAAGAAAAGTTCTCCTTGTTCTAAATAATTGCAGATTGTAATAATTGAATTAAAACTCGCAGTCAATAAATAGGCTCGCTGAGAAAAGAAAAAAGTGTGATCCATGGTGTCAGGGGCAACTGCATGTCAAAAAAGTTACTGTAGAGATTCCGGCTTCTGAAAACCTTATAGAATCTTTCCCCTTCATTTATATCCATAAGGATATCAGGTCCAACACATATGTTTAATGAAGTAGATTTACTTCAGACCTGTCCTAACAAAGTGCCTTTTAACAACTATGAGAATGCACTGTTAGCTACAGCTAATGACACCCTGCTGGATAAACTGCAAGTTGTGCAGAATACAGCTGCACAGCAAATTTGTAATCTTCCGGTATGGCCTTCCTCTGTTCCATCTTAAACTCCTCGCATTGGCTTTCCATCAGGAAACAGACTATCTTTAAGCTATGTTGGATGACTCATAAGGTATTAAACAAGGCCCTTGCTGCCTAGCTTCATTCTAGACTTTGCCATTATAAGCCCATTAGACTGCTAAGGTCCACAAATAAGGCCCTTCTTCTAGATTTGGTGTCAGATCCTTCTTGCATTTGACCCCTTTTCATTAGAACAAACTTCCTTTTCATATCCATATCTGCTTCGATTTCATGAAATTCAAGAAGTTGTTAA